>NC_053191.1:10000000-12400000 GCF_905163445.1 Pararge aegeria
GAAAAAGGAAATAAATTACATTTTATGTTTCATTTTTATTTTATTTTTTCATATTTTTATTATTCCCCTTTTTTTTATATTTGTATGAACATAAATAGGCCCCGCGGATAGAACTGTAAGCATCGATATTGTTTAGACTTACTCAAATAGAACATAAAGACATAAAAACTAAAGATACGAAAATAAAATGGCTAACAGCAGCAAAAAATATATTACCTACTCTAGGCGAAATTATTACGTGCATTTCAACGAATAAAATATATATACGAGAGGCCCTAACACCGTTTATTAAAAATTTACTATGGAAAGCCAAACAAGAACTAAAAGATAGGTATCGATATATATGGTGCAAAAATGGTATAATTTGTGCTCGCAAAACCGACAAATATGAGTTACTTCATGTTAGGTCTGAATCAGACCTAATGAGCATTAAAAAAATACCGCAGTAGATTCATCTGCGATACCCTTTTTATCGTGTTAAATTGTTTAAAGTTTTAAGAAAAGATGTGTGGTCACTAACAACGAATCGTAACCTAAAATTTAGAGAGACGATAATTAAAATTCCGTGGAAAAGCATTCCATTTAGATTTAGTTCTACAGATATTTTTAAGTGAGTATTCTTGTACAAAAATTGGATATCGTTGTTGAAAAGATTTTTTTTAATTAAGTGTAGGTACTTAGCTAAAATAACTGTTTAGGTTGTCCTTAAATTTTTTAAACTAGCGATATCTTATTAATAAAATGTTCGATTATAATTAATTAAAAAGTATCTTACTGCTATATTAATATTAATACTATGATAGTACTACCTCGCGGACTTTTTTGTAATAATTAATTATGTATTACCTACCTACATATTTATTATGTATCACCAATAGATTTCTCAGCGCACTCTGATTTATGAATTTTATAGGCCATACTTTGCTTCTTTAGGTTTTACCTACATATTATTGCAATTTTCTTAACGATCTCAATTTATTTGGAAAAGAAATGGTATGAAATTAGTAACCGCAAACCGCCCTGCTCCCACCTTTTTTGTGATATCCTGTAAATTACGTTAGGATACGTTATAAATCTTCGAATTTCTTGGGTTTCCTTTCCTATAACATATTATGAAACCACACGCATAATGTATACTTCAAAGAAACCTTCCTCACTCCATCCATTGCTGAAAACATCATTGAAATCCGATGCATAGTTTAAAAGATCAAAGCCTTCAAACGTCTGCTTATAACCGAATTGGCGCAGACAAAGTTGCGCGGGCCAGCTAGGTTATTGTGTAAGTATAACAGGATTTTATTAACTATAAGTTATTTTATTAAGATTTAAAAAATTTCATTGTAATATAATACAAGTTTAAAGGTTATATAATTTACATAAATTTAGAAATTTACTGGATTTTAATTTTTTACGACTATATATAGTGCTATGCCACTTAGTGTTAGCTTAGTATGTGTTAGTGTTTATCGCACGTGACTGAAGCAGGCTGAGAACTTCAGTTAACGGGTAACATTTTTTATTTTATAATATGACTAAAACGTTTAACGAGTCTACCTACCGGTGATCCTAAAGTTGACAGTTACGTCGACCAAAGAATTAGTTTGGCCATTGAAAGGGGTAATACTGCATCTTACCGCAGCGAGGCATAATGTGCCTGCGATGGTTTCGAAATCGTTGATGATTTTATTTAGTTTCGTTTTGGTACATAAGTCATTTTAGATTACAAATATTTTAATTATCTTACATTATAAATGCAAAAGTGCATTTCTTTGTCCTTCCTTTACGCTCTAGCTAAGCAATTCATCAACATGTTTTTTGGCATAGATTTTCTTGACAGGAGAGTTTCTTAGGCTTTTTATCACAGATAAAAACCGATCCCAATTAATAAAAAACCGTAACAAACGCGGACGAAAGACGCGGGAATCAGCTAGTGGTAGTAAGAAACAGACCATATTTGGCTATCTTAAAAGTATGACGAACCATTTAGCGCACGCTGATAAAGAAGCTTGCTGTCACTTTTTTCAGACTCGTGTTACAGATAGCATTAATACAGGCTGAAATCTTAATGTTAATACAAAATAACAATACATAATTACTTAAAATGCTGCGTTACTCGCTGAAAATGGAGCTTTCTAGAAGTTAACAAACTTAAAAAATTGAGAAGGTAGCCTTTGAATTAAACATTTAAATTCTATATTTTAACAGACTATACTTTTTTTACGGCATTTCATGGCAGATAATATCATGGCAGCAACACTCAAGAACTTATCCTCATGCGAAGAAGGAGGGCGAGTATACAATACATTGCGACAGAAAGTTGTTATATCGGGTATATCCGGCCTTTATCCAGGATGTCATAGTGTAAAGGATTTATCAAATATTCTGAATAACAAGGTATGATATTCACTAAGCGATTCGTTCGGTCACAAAAGTAAATTGCAAAAGATTTATGGTTTTTCAGAAAAATGGCTAAATTTTGTAAAACATTTCGAATGGACAGTGAAAACTTTACTAACCCATTAAACCAGACAAACATTTAGACAGAAATTTTAAAAATTGCTACTTTTTTTTGCTAAAATTATAACAAGACTACAAAGGTATCTTATAGGAACTTCATTTTAAAGTATTAGTAAAATAGACTATAATAACATAATAAATCATGGAACTGGTAATTTTAACAAACTTAACTTTGGAGTAGATCTTTTAAATTAGTAAGACTTTTCAAATTTTGAAAAAGTTATACGTCAATATATCATTCTATATAGAGGACTACATATAAAATGACATATTGACGCTAAAGTGAATGTTACATTAGTTTAAATAAAAACTTACTCAGTTTTTAATAATTAAATAAAGTTACATTAAGTGCTTAGGAGTGCTAAAAAATGTACCCGTGAATAGCCTAAGTCCAAAAGCTTGCTCACAAACATTTGCACAAAACTTATCCTTAACAGTGACCGTGTGCAATACTTAACCTAATTTTAACACTGACACGTACAATGGAAGCACTTAAAAGAAGCTTGAACAAGATAAATGATCACTTCAATGTAAGAATGGCGGAATTCCAAAAGGAGTTAAAGGGTGCCATCCCTGCCACTAGTCCAACATCTAACATCAACTCGCAGTTTGGGGCGTTTAGATTGTTTGTTCTTACTGCCTTGGAGAATCTGCAGCTGCAGGTGGAGTTCTTGGCAAAACAGCAAGATGAAATAGAAATGCGGCTAAGAAAGAAGACTCTTCTTGTGCATGGAGTTGCTGAGTCAGATGAAGATGAGCCAAGTGCTTTAGTGTGTAAATTTTTATCTGGGCACCTTAAAGTTTAAAAACTGTCCCTAGACTCTTTAAGCCGCTGTCATCACTTGGGTCGTATGGGTGGTAACAAGCCTCGTGCTGTTCTTATTAAATTCAGACTCGTCACTCAGGGATGCAGTATGGTCGGCTAAGACTAACTTGAAGGGCACCGGGGTAACCCTCTCTGAATTCCTTATTAAAAGTCGCCACTCTCCATTCCTTGCGCCTCGACAGCGATTTGGTGTGGCGAAGTGTTGGACCAGGAACGGTACCATTATGGTGCGTGACTCCAGTGGGAAACGGCATCGCGTCACGACTGTGACCGAGCTGAACGCTATCCCGTCTTCCATTCAGGATGTGTCTGTGATTGCCATTGCGCCTGCTACTTCGTTCGACCCCCAAGGAGCCCAGAGCCGCCAACACAAGACTGAAACGTATCATTAAAAAATGAATACAACTAGTTTCTTTAAAATTTCAGTTCTTGGCACTGTGCTGTGTGGCTCGCTTTGTATTTGTTCTGTTATGAAATAATTAGTATAACCTTGTTTGGAAGTAGCTTCTAATCAATTTATTATCTTTCTTGTTGTAGTTTACTTTTTACTTTTATTTAATTATTAAGGTTTTGTTATTGTGGCAAAACCTAAATAATGAAATAAAAGTAAAAAGCACTCTCAATGTCTGACAATGACATCTGACAAGCGGTGACAGATGACATTGACTGACGTGTATTCGGTAGTTCCAAAGTGAAGCATAGACTTTATAAGGCCTGCAGCACACACCTGTTATGTTTTTTTTTTTTTGTTACACGCAGTTTTGTTAATTGTTTTTTCGTTTAACTTTCTGTGCAAATGTTTTAATTGTCTTGGATTCTTATATCAAGACGCAGCTGGCGGATTAGGAAAATCTATCTATTAATACCATACTTAGTCTTTTTTTTACTCTTTAAGTTTATATATATATATATATTTGTTTGACGTTTCAAAAGTGCTTATAAAGTAGGCCTACTTGAAATAAATGAATTTGAATTTGAATTTATTGCTTTATATTTGTTATTTTTATTGTTTTTTTTATATTTATTATTTGATATCTTTATATATTATTTTATTTTATACAATGTCGTTGAACAGTATGGACAGTGATGTTTTTCTGTCTATGTCGTCTAGTGATGATAGTTTCCACAGTACATCTTTCCTTCCACTTGATAAAACTCTTGATTCTTGCTTCTCAGATTGTTTGAAGAACCTTAATGTCATTCATATTAATGCATAAAGTATCCCAGCTCAATATCCTGATATGCTTGCATCTGTTGATTCCCGTAACATACATGCTATACTAGTGTCTGAGTCTTGGCTTAAAACTTGTTTACCTTCTACCGCGGCCAGGTTTTTGGAGGTCAGAAAGTGTTTGCGACGATGAGCTCGTTGCGAAGGCTGCAATCATTTCTTCCAATTCCGACCAAAGTTATGCTAGCACATTCTCTCCTTCTATCTATTCTCGATGATGCGGATGCAAGCTTTCTTAATCTGACCGATGATCAGCTTAATAAACTTGAGCGTCTTCAAAATCTTGCTATTCGGTTCATATTTGGCCTTCGCAAATATGACCATGTTTCCGAATTTCGACAAAAACTCAAGTGGCTTCCTATTCGTCGTCGCCGGGATATGCATGTACTTTCACTTCTGTACTGTGTGTTATTTCATCTAAAAACTCCCTCGTATTTAAAAGAGAAGTTCACGTTTCTTGGTGAGCAATCTGATTTAAGATCGTGCCGTGCGCTGACGCTGTGTATGCCTTATCATAGGACAAAATTTTACAAGCGTTCGTTTAGCGTACGAGCTGTGGAATTGTGGAATGCGCTTCCGTTGAGCATACGACGATCCAAATCACTGGCGATATTTAAAAGAGCAGTTAAGGCCCATTATATTGTTAACGACTATTAATAGTATGTATATACTTACTCATTTATTGTATGTTAAAGTATTTAAATATGTAAGTGTTGTTATTGTATATATTAGTTTATTTTTATATTTATTTATTAATTATATTATTTACTTTTTATCTATTTGTGTACACTAGTTTATGTATTAGCATGTAGTTATTCGCATGTATGTATTTTAATATTTGTACAACCAGCAGTCTATTCTCCTCTTATTTTTCATAATTCAAAGGTTGCCTGGCAGAGATCGCTATTAAGCGATAAGGCCGCCTTTTGTATTACTACTTCTTTCGATATGTTTCTGTTTTTGTTATATTTTATATATGTTAATGTTGTGGAATACAAATAAAGAGTTTAATATAATAAAATATAAATAAGTTGAATCCTAATAAATATAGGCTTAATTCATACGTTTTAGTGGCAAATTTATTATCAGCTTTTTAAACTTTATGTCAATTACTATAACGGTAATATACATCAATCTCAGTAAACCAAAAAAAAAAAAAAACCGTCCATTTTGGAGCGAATTGATCCCAATTGAAATGCCCTAGATCAACCCAATCAAGAAACAGAACACCCGCTGGGATTATAACCACCCTGAAGTAGCACAATACACGGGTCAAGTGTCCGGACTTTCACAGTTTGATGCGCAGTTTTTCAAAGTTCACTACCGTCTTGGCAATAATATGGACGTTATGGCCCGCAAGCTGTTAGAGCAAACATACCAAGCCATTTATGATGCTGGTGAGTTTATTTCTTTTGATGAAGTCCAACCAACCTTTAAACCATTTATGATGATTTAAACCAACACCACTTTCATTTAACTTGCACAAATTTATATTAATATTCATTCACAGGTCTATGTCCGGAGGAACTCTCTGGAAAGAAAATTGGTGTCTACATTGAAACTGGTTTTTCGGAAAGTGATAAAGTTGCCTTTTATACAGCAGCGTCCAAGACAGGTTTTGGGATTGCAGGGTACGTATGGCACATGTTTAGCATGTTTATTATGAGTTCCCAAATTTTAAGTGGTCTACAGTTCGCTGTTCGTTATATTTACATCGTACACTTTACAGGTGCAGTAAAGCAATGTTTGCCAATCGAATCTCTTATTGGTTGAACGCTAAGGGCCCCTCTATAAACATAGACAGTGGTTGCTGCAGTTCCGCGGAAGCTTTGGAACAGGCTTACCTCGCCATCAATCGCGGCGAGTGTGAAGCTGCTATCGTTGGAGGAGCGAATCTTTGTTTGCACCCACAATCCTCAATCCATTATGGAAGGTATAAAATTTTACCTATTAATTTGAACTGTCTAACTTGATTGGTTCTTAAAAACTATTAAAATTTAAATACATTGCTGTTGATGGACACAGGGTGGCAAGTCACAGGAAGTGTTCCGTATATAACGCCGCTGCATATTCGCTCCGTCTATAAGCGATAGTGTTTCGAGTTTGAGTGAGCGACCCTGCTTTCTGAGTCCAAGGCCGTGGGTTCGATTCCCACAACTGGAAAATGTTTGTGTGATGAGCATTAAGTGTTTTCAGTGTCTGGGTGTTTATATGTATTTTTTTAAGTATTTATGTATATATAATTCATAAAAATATTATTAATTCATATAATTCATAAATATATTCATCAGTCATCTTAGTACCCATAACACAAGCTACGCTTACTTTGGGGCTAGATGGCGATGTGTGTATTGTCGTAGTATATTTATTTATTTATTATTTATTTAATGAGTCATTTTTGAAAAAAGGTGTTCCTCTGGGGTCTCTATTAGGACCTTTTCTGTTCCTCATTTACATGAATGACCTTCCTTACCCTGATAAGGACAATCACGGGATTGTATCGTTTGCTGATGATACATCACTGATGTTTAAAACTCAACAATACATATAATATAACAAAATTTAAAAAGAGAGTGGTCGGTAACAATATCAATATAACAAGTAAAAATAAGATTGTAGTGCAGTTTACTAGGCTGCATAAAATTAGTAATTATTTTAAGGGTAATTGTATATCATTTAATAATACATTACCAGATTAAATCCTTAAGATGTCTCTCAATAACTTCAAAGTTTGTATAAAACGTAAGCTTTTTGAAAAATCCCATTATAATATTATGGATTAACATTTATCATAAAAAAGCTTGGGTATGAATTGTTCTAACTTCATAGCTAAACACTAGTTTTAAATTAACAAATGCAGTTATCATCATCACTTTAGATTAGTGGTAACATGTTAAATGTATAAATGCTTCATAAGTCCCTGTGATATATGTACTACGTGAATAAAAAAATTTTGTATTTCAATTTAAGCCATCTGCTGGGTTCGCGAATTATTACTTTCTCCCTTTTTTTTGTTCTTTTCTTTTAGAACCGTGAAGTTAAGTAAGGATGGTAAGACCAAATCGTTTGATACTGAAGCTGCTGGATGTGTTATGACTGAGGCAATCAACATCCTTTTCATTCAAAAAGCTAAGGATGCTCTTAGGTATGTTACATGCAACTAAAAAGAAAACGACATTCAAAAATAACAAAAATTGCACTGCAATAAATCAAAAATATTTTTTCAGAATTTACACCGAAGTCGTGCATGTGAAATGTAGATTTACATCCATTCTAAAAGACGCAGAAGAAGGTCAAAAGTATGGTTTCTATAGGGATCCTGAAAACATGGCCCACTTTATAAATACTTTCTATGATGAAACACAAATACCGCCTCAAGCCGTTGAATATGTAGAAGCTTTTGGTTCAGGTAGTTATTTTTTCAGGCAGGTTATTCGCAAGTATAAACTTGTTGCAAGTGCAAGTGTAAACTTGTTGCACAAGTGTGTATAACTCTGATTTTTCAGCTGTACCAGAGGCGGATAAAGCCGAACTTGAAGCAATCGAAAAAGTGTACTGTAATAACAGAAAGGATCCTCTTTTCGTGGGCAGTGTTATGTCAAATATAGGATATGGAGGAGCTGCATCAGGGATATCAGCTATTACAAAGGTAAATTGACATCAACTTTTAAGTTCTACTATGTCTAGACTTTTATTTAATTCTAGTGTAAATAATGTGCCTAAAATATGCTTACGTTATCAACAGGTTATATTGGGGTATCACTCTGGACTGCTAGCAGGAAATTTGAATTGTGACTCGCCTAGAAAAGACATAGCAGCTCTGCGTGATGGACGTTTGCGCATTCTTACTGATCATCATAAGAATTTTGGCCGAGCCTACACCGCTATTAACGGTATCTCAATGTCCGGGTCCAATGCGCATGTCCTTTTATATGGTCATTATAAATCTAAGGTATTGATATATTTAATACTAGCGGACCCTTGCGGCTTCGTCCGCAAATTAGTTAATTTAAAAAAATAGTCGTATGTTGTCGCGGACCGTTTTCTAGAACTTTATAGAAACAATTCCAACAATTCCGATATACTTACAACATACAACATACCTTTCACGCATCGAACACATCGGAATTTTTTTAAAAAGGATATTTAATTTTTTGCTGTTTTTGCTACTTTCTCATCAATGATAGTAGCCATTGGTCGTAGCGTGCTGTTATAGAATTTAATTGATACTACCAATCCAAAAAAAAATCGAAATCTAAACAGAATTTTCTGAGATTAGCGCAACCAAACAAACTCGAAACCTTTATAATTTTACAACTATGCCTATCCAAAAAACACTTCAATTTAAACTCCGTCGCGCAGAATTTGAAAGACAAATGCGGAAAAAATAGTGATGCTATCCTGTAGGAGCGGGTTGCTTTTCCGGGATAAAAATTTTAGCCAAATCGGATGATTCCGTAGTTACGGCGTTAAAGCGTATCAAACATCCATCAATCCATACATATTTCCATCCAACCATACATCCATCCTCACAAACTTTGGCATTTATAATATTAGAAGGATGGTACGTATGCATTCGATCGTTGTCCCATATGCCTTCCAACTATATCTGTGAAGAGTTATATTCTTTATGTCCGATAATATTTATCAGATCTTCATTAAAATTAGACAATAGATGCTTGATAGCATACACTCTCAAAAAAAAGAATTATTAAAATCGGTTCAAATTTAACGGAGCTCTGAAGTTCAATTAATAAAACGTTTTCATCCCATTTCCTCAAGAAAACTTATATCTGGATAAAAAGTATCCTATATGTTTACACGGAATATCAGCCACCACTATACCAAATTTTACATAAATCCGTTCAGTAGTTTTCATGTGATGGCCGGACAGATAGACAGACAAAAATTAAATAAAAATCTGTTTTGAACTTCGTATCGATTGAAAAGCATCTCCCTGTCAAAATTTTCAAAATATATGAAATGTACAGAAATCTTCCAGTTACAATTTTATGATAAGTATATAGATAGATTGGTAGCTAAATGTTGTTCACTTGACTGTTGTGTAGTGAATTGAGTATTTATGACTTGTTTATGTAGTAAATTAAGTCTTGATTTGTTATGATATTTACAGGACCATTCACGTTACACGACTAATATTCCTCGTTTAGTGTTCCTATCTGGCAGACAGGAATCATCCGTAAATAAAATTATTCAAGATTTAAAATCTCGTTCTGTTGATCCCGAGGAAATAGCGCTTCTACATAATATTCATAAAAACAGAATTTCGGGTCATTTAGGGAGAGGATTTATTTTACTTGGTGAGTCGTTGAAGAATAACTCGTAAAAATTAGATTTTCCAAAGAAACCAACAAATATATCTTATCACACTAAATTTTTTTTTTAAAGACACAAATGAAAAGAACGAAACCATTTGTCTTCATGAAAAGTTGAACTACTTTGACGATGCAAAGCGACCACTGTGGTTCGTATACAGTGGAATGGGATCTCAGTGGGCCGGTATGGGAGCGCAGCTCATGAGAATTCCAATATTCGCCGCAGCCATTGAAAAGTAAGTTTTCTCCCAATCAAGTTGAATCGTAGAAACCTTTATTAAGATTTATTATGAAAATAACCTACTTAGCTTTTCAACTATTTGTTTAGGATTGTTATTTTTTGAAATTTCTTTTGACTTGACTCAATAATTAATTATATTGATATTAATATTTATTTCTATTCCTTAACAGATGTCGACGAGTCTTGGAACCCAAAGGAGTAGACATAGTTCATATTATTACGTCTGAAGACAAAACTATATTCGACAACATTCTCAATTCCTTTGTTGGAATTGCTGCTATTCAAATTGGACTTACAGATGTTTTACGTGCATTAGAAATTGTCCCCGACAAAATTATCGGTATTTTTTGCTTGTTAATACTGATGATATTTAAATGGTTTCACAAAATATTTATTATTTTTAAATTTGATGTCATTATTTAAAGGACACAGTGTCGGTGAGCTTGGCTGCGCTTACGCAGACGGATGCTTTACAGCCGAGGAGATGATACTTGCTGCATACAGCCGCGGTCTTGTCTCTGTGCAGACTCCATTAATTCGTGGATCAATGGCAGCTGTTGGTGTAGGGTACGAGAAGGTACGTTTATTTTTTTTGACAATAATATTAAACCAAATAAAAAAATTAAAAATATCCAAATTGTTTGTTACAGATATCTAAAATGTGTCCACCTGAGATTGAAGTAGCTTGCCACAATGGTCCCGATTCCAGCACAATTTCTGGCCCTGCTGATATCATGAAGGAGTTCGTGGCACAACTAACCGCGAAAGAAATTTTTGCCAGGGAAGTGCCATGCTCGAACATTGCATACCACTCTCGATACATAGCTGACGCAGGTCCAGGACTGCTAAAATATTTGGGCGAAGTGATAAAATCACCCAAAGCACGCAGTGAACGTTGGGTTTCTACGTCAGTGCCACAAGATAAATGGAATGAGCCGATCGCAAAATATAGCTCTGCGGAGTATCACACAAATAACTTACTTGTAAGATATTTTCTCAGTTATTTTAGAATTATATTCTTCTAGTTAGATTAAAAATGCTAGAAAACAACTATTCCTTTTATTGTTATTAAAATAAATGCTGCGCAAGCAGCTTCTTGTAGTAGTAAAAACTATCTCTTCTGCTATTTATCCGCATCTTCATAATAATTAAGTAGGTAACTTGTCTTCTTATTTAAAATGGTTCTAAAATAACTATAATGCAAACTAAAAAAAATACCCATTTAAATTTATTTTAATTAAAAGGAGTTTATTTTAAATTAAACTAGAAGAACATTTATTAATATTAAGATATAAGTAACCTAAAACCAATTCTTTCAAAAAGTTTAGTGTTTTCCAAGCTATTGAGCTACTTGGTTATGGCTGTACGTTTCTATCCATTCAATTGCCCGTTTATTTTTGTTTATTATACGCAACGATATAAATACAGATATGAATAATTTATTGCAGAATTCAGTGCTCTTTGCAGAGACATCAACACTCATTCCAGCAAATGCGGTGGTAGTAGAAATAGCACCTCACGGCCTTTTGCAGGCTATTCTCAAGCGTTCTCTGCCTGAATCCTGCAAACACGTGCCGTTGACAAGACGAGGGCACCCTAACAATGCACAGTTTTTATTAGAAGCTATTGGAAAGTAAGATTTTTTTGTACTACTATCTACAATTATTGGACTATATAAACCACATGGTGTACCATATTAACAACTAGCTGACCCTCGCAACTTCGTCTGCATCAAATCGTTTATTATCTGTTTAATACCTTTAAAAAACCAAGAACCTAATTGTAGCAGCAAATCTCATAAACTTTCGCATTTAAATTATTAGTACCATGGTACGCATGCATTCGATCGCGGTCCCATATGCCTTGCTACTTGCTGTTATCAGTGTAGAGTTATGTCCTTTACCTTGGACAATATGTATCAGATCTTCATTAAAATTAGACAATACATGCTTGATAATATATACTTTCAATTAAAAAAGAATTATATAAATCGGTTTTTTTTTTCAAAATACAGAACAGAAATCTTCCAGTTACAGTTTTATTGTAAGTAAAGAAAATAATCTTAGTTCGGTTTAAAACCGCTTTAAAATGTCAGTGTTACCGAATAACTCATCCTCAAGAGTTTATATCATCAACCGATAAGAATTAGTTAAATTATTTTATATTTCATTAATATTTATGAAGTCGCGGGTATTTATATATTTATTCTTACAGTCTCTACATGGAGGGATATAGTCCACAAGTGCAAGAACTATACCCGAAAGTAGAATTTCCAGTTTCATCTGAAACACCAATGCTGTCGCACCTCATAGAATGGGTGCATAATGAATCTTGGTGAGTAAACTATATTTAGTTAAAAATTAATTATACGAATTTTATATCATTTCCGTAAATTATTTAATCATTTCAGGACGGTACCATTGTATGTGACAGCAAACAGAAAAACAGCAGCTTCGTGTACTTATGTCCTATCAATCCACGATGACGAGCATCGATACTTGAGAGGACATGTGATAAGAGGTAGGAAGAGTTGTAAGGTGTGAGAGATATTCTTCAGAATATAAAGATATTAAATAAATAAATATACTACGACAATACACACACCGCCATCTAGCCCCAAAGTAAGCGTAGCTTGTGTTATGGGTACTACACTGATGAATAATTTTTTATGAAGAATATACATAAATACTTAGAATATACATATAAACACCCAGACACTGAAAAAATTCATGCTCATCACACAAACATTTTCCAGTAGTGGGAATCGAACCCACGGCCTTGGGCTCAGAAAACAGGGTCGCTGCAAACTGCGCCAATCGGCCGTCAAATAGCAAATATTAATAGCTTTTAGCAGCAAAAGTTAGAAAAATAATAAAGTTATCGGTTCAGATGCTACTATTAGTTATTTAAAAGGATATCTTCGGAAAATCAGATGTTATAAGAATATTGTCTAAGAACTAGGCGGGCATATGTGATAACTTGAGCAGCTTATTATCACCAAATGATGTCCATGATATACGTAGCGACCCATAGTCCCACCATTTGAATTAAATAATCTTAAGCAATTTAAATTTTAATACATCGATTTCTATTTTTATTAACTTTTTTATTAGCTTCACCTGTATGTTTGTATGTTTGTAACCGACTTCTTTGGGCGCGATTTTGACCCACTTTGAACGATCAGATTTGATTCAAACTTTGTAGACATATCGAGGATCGATGACAATACACTAATCTGAGAAGATTATTCCAATTTTCAATATAAAAAAATAAGATTTTTAGTTTTTTCGAACTATTAATTACAATTACTACAGCGCCATCTAGACCCAAATGTAAAAAACCCTAGACCCAAATGTAAAAAACCTATGGCGTTTCCAACAGATGGCGTTCGCGTAACTAACAAATACCACAGAAAACATTAAGCTACTAGATGGTAGAGGGCTGTTTTAAATAAGTTATCACGGAATTGATAGTAGATTAGATCAAATAACAGTTTAAAATAAACCAAACTAAAAAGTAGAAAATAAATAATAGTTTAAAAAAACTAAAAAACACGCTTTTTATAGAAAACCGAAAAAAAAATAGAAAATAAATTTTAATAAATTTAAATTAAGAATAGTGTTAAAAATTTCAATAAATATAAATTAATAATACTGTGAAAAAAAAAAAATAAAAAAAAGCGTGGGGTGCTTTTTAAGATATTATCAATTATTTATTATGAGTATAATTAATATTTTGAGTTTTTTCATGCTCGCTGATTCGTTATTCGACGCAAAAAACAACCAGCCAAAGTTTTTATGGATTAAACTGGAAATCACAAATATGGATTTCATTACGAATAACCTTTTAGACAAATTGTTTTATTCCCCGTTTACAAATAAAATAAAATAAAATTCTTCCTTACTTCTTTATTTTAAACTAATATTTGAGGATCCGTTTGAAAATTAAGTTGGTCTATTTCGCTGTATGGTTCCGTATCAAATAATGAAAGAATTTGATCAATTTTAGGGTAATGTCTAATCTATAATGCTTATTTTTTAGAAACAAACTCATACCCCTTCGCTGCTACTCTAGTGGCAGTGTGGGATACATTAGCCATGGTACTGGGAGTTCCAAAGAAGCAACTGTCAGTCCAGTTCCGTGATGTGCATCTACACTCACAACCCAATCTCCACGAGCAAAGGCAATTGCGATTGAATGTTACTGTACATAGAGGAAAAGGCCAATTCGAGGTAGCATATCCATTTAATACAATAACCAAACAATTACAATTACGCTTTAATAAAATTATAATTTTGCATAACCTGAGTGTATAAAACCAGAATTGCCATGCGGTTATGTTCTGCAAGTTGTAAGTTTTGCAGAAATAATACAAACCATTTGTATTTTAGGTTTTAGACGACAATATTAAAGTTGCGAGTGGTTTTATTGACAGTGAAATAGACAAAGATATATCACCGAAAGAAGAAATTAATTCTGAGGAAGTCTTGACACTTAAATCTAAAGATATTTATTCTTTATTGGACGCTAGAGACTATAACTACTCGTAAGTTTCGTAATTAAAAATTGTTTTTTATGTTATTAGTTTAATTATATAACTTACTAGCGCACCTGCGTGACTTCGTCCGCGAATAATTCGACTTAAAAAAACCACGTCAATTATGCCTATCCTAAAAAAATCTTAATCAATCGAAAAATCCGTTGCGCGGATTTTGAAAGACAAATGGGGAAAAATAGCGATGCTATCCTGTAGAAGCTGTTTGCTTTTCCGGGATAAGAAGAAGCCTATGAGCTATGCCAAACTATATTATAGGTATATCTGCCAAATTTTAGCCAAATCGGTTCATTCGTTGTGGCGTTAAAGCGTAACATCCATCCATCCATACATCTGTTCTCACAAACTTTCGCATTTATAATATTAGTAGGATGGTACGCATGCATTCGATCGTTGTCCCATATGCCTTGCACCTTGCTGTTATCTGTGAAGAATCATGTCCTTGATCTCCGACAATATTCATCAAATCTTCATTAAAATTAGACAATACATGTTTGGTAGTACACACTGTCAAATAAAAAAAATAATATTAAAATCGGTACAAATATAACGGAGATATGAAGTAAAATTGGTAAAAACTTTCATCCCATTTCTCGGAAGAAACTTATTGTTTGTGGGGATAAAAAGTAACATATATGTTGACCCGGGATGTTAGCTACCACTATACCAAGTTATATTTAAATCCGTTCAGTAGTTTTCACGTGATGCCCGGACCGACAGACAGACACACAGACAAAAATTAAATAAAAATCTTTTTTAGTTTTAATTCAGTATCTATAATTCAAATTCCCCCGGTCAAATTTTCAAAATATATCAAATGTACAGACTCTTCCAGTACAGTTTTATCATAATTGGTATCAACATGGGTTCGATTCCCACAACTGGAAAATGTTTGTGTGATGAGCATTGAGTGTTTTTCAGTGTCTGGGTGTTTATATGTATTTTCTAAGTATTTATGTATATATAATTCATAAAAATATTCATCAGTCATCTTAGTACCCATAACACAAGCTACGCTTACTTTGGGGCTAGGTGGCGATGTGTGTATTGTCGTAGTATATTTATTATTATTATAAGTATAGATATTTTAGAGACGAGTTTAATAGTATTTACAATTTTACCTTTTGAAAAAAATAGTTTTCTATGTTAGCAGTTTACTCATATAACTTATTTTTTAGGGACGAGTTTAAAAGTATTTACAATGCTAACTTGTCACTTACTAAAGCTCACCTGTTGTGGAAAAACAATTGGGTGACATTAATTGATGGTATAATACAACTGAATGCACTAAGGCGCATTCATGAAAGCGTTTCGCAACCTGATTTCATTAGGAGAATTATAATTGATGTTGAAAAGCATTCAAAAAGTAACACAATAGTTGTTGATGACATGAATATCATATCGGCCGATGTGTGTGAAGTAATGGAGAGTACTAGGTATTTATATAAATATATCAAATAAAATTAAGTTTCCTTTAGTAGTTACTAGGTTCTAATGATAACTTAAAGATAATGGTTTTTATATTTAGATGTGGTGGTGTTTTAATTGAAAACATCAAGTTCTACGACATGCCATCAATAAACAAAGAACAGATTGCTTTAAAAGCATTAAAGTTTATTCCTCACGTCTCTACCAACAATTTCGATGTGAGTACAATAATTTAAGATGATTTATTTTATGAAAAATAGCTTTAAAACTTATATGAATGCTTATTTGCAGGAAAAATCGGCTTTGTGTGTATTTTTGCAAATCATATCTGAAAATGTAAGTAAACAGGTGATCAATATCGGCCATATTATTGAATACAAAGATCAAATTAATTTAATAACAATTCAAGAAATTATTAAGATCATTAATAATTTCTTCCCTGAAATTAAGATCGATTTATTACAAATTAGTCGGGAAGATTTCACGAAGAAGCCTGATGCTTTCATTGGAAATATTGATGTATTAATGATAAACAATTTAGCTGCTGATGATAAAGTAAGTTTACCATTAGATTAGATGAAACTCTGAATATTAATTACTTTATAATTTTTGAACTAAGATAAATTAAATCAATCTATTGTTCTGTTAATAGATGTGCCAAATGCTACATAGGTTACTCAGTCGCGATACTTTCCTCATCAATAAAGAGGAGTGTATAGATTTGTCGACTATGCGTCCTTCTCAACTGTATGACTGTGTGTGTGCCCATACTTTTGGTTCTTCACGGATGGAACTAAATTTGTGGCGACCTTCTGATGTTACGGTCGGTACGAGTGCTGTTACCGTATTTTCACAAGCTGACCTCATCAAACTGTCTTCTCAATTATCCACACTTCCCCTTAAGCATAGAATTGTAATATTGACTTCATATCCAGCTTTCGGTGGAATAAAAGATATGGTTAAAGAGATGAGAAAAAATCGAAAAATTAATCTTGTTATTGTCAATCACAAATTATTAGAAGAACAAAGTTTGGAACAAATGCCGTTCACAGATTTGGCCACAAATATTTTAGACCACGTAAGTATGACACAATAATTTAGTAATATATAAAATCATTTATTAACAAAAAAAAACACTAAACATGGCCGGTTTCATTAGCCTCATTTTAACGTCACTGAGCTAACTCTTCATAGCACAAAAAAAGTAACTTTTCAAACTCATCGAAAAATTAATATACATTTAGTAGGCAGTATTTTATTTTTTCTTAAATATAATTAAGTTATTAACTAGTAATTAGGTGAAGGTATTTAGTATATAACGATGTAATCGGACAACGAATATTTTTTAGGGTATTTGGGGTGGAGTATATTACTTGCCACTTCAAGAAAGTATAGCTAAAGGCAAAGAAATGGCTCTGGAAATGACACGGTTGGGAGATTTAGACTCTATTCAATGGATAGAAGTGACAGGATCCAGTCATCTGGGAATCCCAGTAAAAGTATGACAGTAAAAACAATTCGAATGAGTTTTTAATGTTACATGCATTGTGGTTTTATCTAATATATTCTAACATTTTAGGTCCAATATGCAGGGCTCAACGATGCGTATATAAAGAAAGTTTTAGGAGTTGCTGCAAAAGAACACAAGGATAATAAGAAGCTGGTTGAATATGATTTTAGTGGTACCACTGATAGGTACAGTAATCTCTTTATAAAATTATATACCAAATGTGTTTTTTGGCGCTATGAAGAGTCTACCCAAATATTGAACCCAATTTAATGTTTTATTAGCTGACCCGTGCAACTTCGTCTGCACCAAATCGGTTATTACCGGAAAACACGAATAAAATGAAATTTTCTAAAAATTAATCCTAGCTAGATCGATTTATCGCCCTGAAACCCCGCGTATAATAAATTTCTTGAAAAGCGTTGGAGCCGATTTCGAGATTACAATTATATATATATATATATACAAGAATTGCTATTTTAAAGATACGTCATTTTGTCAACTATTTTCCACTCTAATTACAACGAATCAAATTATCCAAATAAATAAATTAAATTAAATACACTTTTTATTAAGTACATAGTGCTTGAAAATTATAAAAGCAAGCCCTTAATAACATATTAACTATAAATCTCGCAAGTAGAGCAGCTTTAAAGCTAAAAAACCATAAAAGTAGCGAATTATTGTTTTGTTATAAAATTTCGTCCTTTTTAGAATTTCCAAGAGAGGCATTTTTATTTCATTTAGATTAAATAGTTTTACTTCAATTAACATGGTACGAATTTAAGAAACATTATTATATGTCGTTACATAATTTTTTAGAGAAGAACGTGTGATGGGTATCGTGCAAGAAGAATCAATCAATGCCTGTGTTAATGCAAAGCCTGAACTACTATGGCCTGTGCCTAAACATTGGACTTTGGAGGATGCGGCTACTGTTCCTTTAGCTTACTGTCTGGCGTTCTATTGTCTTGTAATTACAGTCTTATTCTTATATTTGTATTTTTATAGCTTTTTGATTATTTATCCTATCCCAATTTTGTATTAGCCGCCCCTTTTGATTAAATAAAATTGGTTGTCTGTGACAACGTCGTAAGAAAATACTGATGGAATGGTTGCATTTTTCAAACGAAAATTTTATTTTTATTTGTTATATAGATATTATCGTTGCTATAAACAATTGACACCACATTCACTTTTCACTGCACTTCATCCTTGCCGAAAACATGTAAATGTATTATTGTATAGAAGCTGTCCACGCGGACGCATCGCTCACTCAAGTAGGAGAGAGACAGATGTCGAACGCGGAGGCCGACTGTGAACTCTTTGTCGCTCGTTCCGCGCTCTCGCTTGCACTTCAAGCCTTGAATGGAACGCCTGAGAGCGAGGTAACGCCGCATACGTCATGTTTTTTCGTGCGTGCAGCCGGTTCCATCGAATTATAAGATGTTGTCACGTCTAAAATTTACTCTTATATATTCTAAAGTTTATAAATGTTACAAATTTTAAATTATTTTTATATTCTGACTTTATTTTTGTATATTTTATACAACTATATCAAGATATAGCATGATAGTGATATTGTTATAAATTTACAGTGCTTCAAAAGTAGGTTTCACCGTGGCAACAGTATTCTTGTGCATGGAGGCACAGGAGCTTTGGGTCAAGCGATCATCTCTATCGCACTGGCACATGATTGCGACATTTATACTACAGTGAGCGATATTAAGAAAAAAATGTTCTTGCTCAGTCTATTTCCGGAACTTAAAGGTAGATATTTTACAACGAGTTATGTTAATTAATCAGTATTGTTACAAATTATATCTGCAAGTGCTGTTTAGAATTTCAAAATCATTTTATTGCATTTACTAAAAAGCGATTATCTTTTAGAGGATCACATCGGATATTCTCGTGATGCCAGTTTTAGAGATATGATTCTTAAAGGCACACATGGAAAAGGTTGTGATATTGTCATAACTTCAGTCAAAGGAGACCTAAGAAACGTAAGTCGTAATGAAATAGCTGCAAAGTTTAAATAATATTTTATTTAATCACTTATCTGTAAATCTCTTTTACACTGATCGTGAGACACTAAACTAACTATAATACTATGGGCAGGTGAATCCATTCTCTGGAACTGAGCATTAACTCAATTCTGAAACTTGTTTACGTGATATATTGATATATTAGTGTTTATATTGCATGAGTAAATACTTAATAAGGGTATTATAACTTACAGACTTCCATAGGGTGCTGCAAAATATTTGGATGCATTGTTGATACTTCTCTTGTACTCAATAATGAAGATTATACCTTTGGAATGTTTAATTTGTTTAAAGCCATTACTTATAGTACACAGAAGTTTTCTTCATTGTTCGAGCCAACAAAAGTAAACGAGTTGAAAGTAAGTACCTTCCACCTAATCATTAAACACTATACATTTTTAACACCCCGAAACGGGGTGTTAAAAGATTGTAGTGTCTTACGAACGAATGAAACAAATATTTTTTTTTTCGTTTGAAAGGTGAATAAGTCGGGAGTGTTCTTAGCTATGCTTGATGAAAATCAGCCCAAGATTAATTCCCTTAATAATGAAAGGGCTTGTAGTATTTGTAGAATAATTTACACTACATTATTGAAAAGGAATGAGGAATGGTTGTGTCAGGGGTTTTTAAATTTTTAATTTAATCTTTAGTTATTACACGCGTAAAGTTTCGTCCCTAGAAGCTTAACTTTTTCTTCCAGCTAATTATTGATTCTGTTTTAACTAAATTATGGACACGTCCAATATGCGGCGCACAGTTTGAAATTATCCGGTAGGACGCTTCGGCTGTGTCTAGTTATCGCCCTCTTTACTTAAAAAGACATGCCGTCACGCTTTTGCATTCCGTAACGATATCGCTTAGAAACCGAGTAAGACTATATAATACCAGCTGGTTACATTGCAATCAAGATCTAGCAATGAATCTATGAAGAGGTATAATAAGTTCTTAGGTATATTGTGCATTATCATAAAAAAAACACTTTTTCACCAACTACTTCGAATTGGAAATACGATTTTAGTGTTTATATTCAGAGAATTTAGGGTAGTAGGTTACTTCTTTTTAGGTTCTTTTAATTTGAGCTCAATAACTCATGGAAATATGTTCTAATTTTTCGCTGAATATTGATACCAGATGCTACAAGTAATGGTCAGCGAAGGAATAGCTCGCGGCTACGTGCGCCCACTTTCTCGCATTATATACGCGGCGGGTGACGCTTCACGTGCTCTGCGCCTTCAAGCTGGCAGCAGACACTTGGGTCGAGTGCTTCTTCATTTGGAAGAGGATGTATCTTCCACTCAGCATAAGTAATAAATGCATTATCCATACCCTTCCATTACCTGGCCATCTATTAATTTATTTATTACTCTAGCTGTTGTTCGCATTACTATCGTTTTCGATAAAAAATAGCCTATGTATAAAAAAAACTCTCCATCTTTACAACCACTTCCATGCAAAAGATTAAATTGATTGGTGGCTAGGGCGTGAAGGAAGGACATAAAACAAACACACTTTTGCATTATTATAATACTAGTTATGATAAACGAAAAAAAACAATATCTACTTACCAATGACCCAGTAGTTCGATAGTGAAACTTGTGCTCTATGATTATATTGCGATTATCGAGACAGTACTATATTATATCTGATCCAAAGGCAGTGCGAAAATAAATCTAGGTTGTTACAGTTCGTTTCTCTTATTCTAGGATTAACTGCTCGTCCGATCGATTGCAGCTGCTGTTATCAGAAAACGATGTTTTAGGAATACAATTAGCTGACAGGTTAATAAGCCGAGGTGCTAGAAAACTAGCTTTGCACTGCTCCAATAAGTCAAATAGTGTTTTGTTAAAGCAGAGGTAGGTAATGCACCGTTGCTAATGTCGATGATTCGAATGATCACCGTTGTTATCCACAACGTCGTCAACTAATCCACAAAATAAACGGTCTAACAATTACAGGACCTGGGAAAAACAAGGAGTTCAATGTACCGTATCAATCGGAAATAGATGGAATGAAAATATTTTTAATTTATTGAACAGCAAGATGCCAGAAGTTGTTGAAGGAATATATTGCATTTTAAATTCTAATGCTGAAAATGAACAAAATATTAAATGCTTAGAGCATTTAACTTTAGCCATCCGAAGATCAAATTGGCCTATAAAGTAAATGTTTTACAACTTATACAGACTTTATCAAATTAGTTGTGATTGCATAATGCGTTCATACCTACTAATAAAATGGTTTTTCAGGTATTTTGCTGTTATCGATGCTAGGAACGAAGTAAGCGAAATGATAAAACTAACGAAGCCGCACGATCAATTTGCAACAATCCAACTGCCTTCTTTGAATAACGTATGTAAATTGTTTTTTATTCTAAAGACAATAGTTTTTCTTACTTGTACACGTCATATTTATAGGAAGGATATCCAAAATTGGATGAAATCCTATAGCTACGTTATTTAACTCTTTTTTCAGTTCAAGGTTGGAAATAAAGAATATTTTTCAATCAGCCATGCTATTGATGCGATTGAAAAAGCTTTATGTTACAAAGAACGCGTTATAGCTGCACATCGTACTCACAAACCTATGGGCACCTTGTTACAGGAGTTAGCAAGTTTAGCTGGTAATATATTTATTATCTTTTTGACACCTTTATGCTAATTTTTGTCAACATTAGTTTGGCTGATAAGCAAGACTTTAGGAAAGATTTTTTTTTTAAATAAGTCGGAACAGGTAGATTGTTTCTTTGCCGAATAAAAACTATCCTATGCCGTCAAGCTATAGGCGATATTGTATGGAACAAGCTTAAAATATTTCTACATTGACCAAATAAACATTTTGCATATTTCTTGTACTTTTAACAATATTTTATTTATTTAAAAAAATATAAATAAGTAAGTACAAATAATTCCTTATAATTTTTTCCACCTTTCTTTTTGTTTATAATAATTGTAAAATGTAGCTTTAAATTAAATGAATACTTAAAGTTAAAGTTTTGGTAGTAAAACCGAGTTTCTGGACCAGAATAAATAAATAAAATTATTTACTTTTCAAAATTTACATTTTACGGACAGTACCAAAATTGCTCAAACGTATTAGCTTATCTTCATTTAGATAAAGATTTTTGGTAATATTTTCGTAAGTGTACAGTTCAGAAATGAAATGAGCCGAACATAGCCAACTAACAAACAGACACACTATCGCATTTGAAATATAATTACGGACAGTTCATACTATTTATCTTTATAAAATCATATGTTTGAAAATTGTTTCTTAGATTTCTCAATTCCTAATGACACGTCTCAAGAGGCAACACTCGAAGATCTGGGAATGGATCTGTCAAAATCGCAAATTGTAAGAGCTTATTTGCGGAATTTTCATTGTATTTTACTAGATGAAAGTATCATACCAAAATTAACAGTGAAAAAGTGAGTACCTAACTACGTATTGTTATAAGTAAGATTTATTGTTACTAGAATTCTCTTTTTCAAATATAAAGATGTATGTTAATTATAACATGAAGTATTGTAATAATAAAAATTTAATTGCTACGTTTATATAATAAGTAGCGAGTAAATCCAATTCAAATTTAAATAGCTGGTCAAGTACTTCTCTGAATTTTTAATAATTCATCAGTAACAGGGTTTACTGTAAATAAGCGCATTCGATTTGGTTATAATTAACACATTTCAGTTAACAAATTAAAAGTAAAGGTATAATTTTAAAATTAAAGCTTTTAGCTTCATTCGTCTTTATATAGAAAAAACAGTCTCTCTGACCGATTTTGACCACGGTTGTTAATTTCCAGAGAGATTATCGAACTAAGTGGTAAATTATAGTGCACAATTGTGTGCACAAACACGGGTGCACTCTCTATTCCCTCGCTCTCATAGTCCAGTGGGACGGTAGCTTCTGAGCTACCGTCCCACTGGACACAACACTGGAAAGATATCAGGAACGACGGGCAAGGGCAAATTTCCAAAATCCGGTTGGTACTAAGAATTTCTTGATAGAAAAACCCAATAATATTGGCCCGACCTGGGGATCAAGTTCAAAATCTCGTGAGTCTAGACCATCGTAACAGTAATATATAATACGTATCAAATATAACTAAAAAACTAACAGTTGTAACATACAGTCAAGTAGAAATGCATGACGAAACTGTAATGGGTTCTGGTGGTGACAATGGAACGCTAACTATATCTTACCTTGCAGAATATTGGAATTAGAAGATAAGATGTCAAAAAAAGTGTTAGAAGATACTGATGGTTTGAAAACATTCTTTTCCCACATTGATCCGGATGACCTCTTAGCAACTGCGGAAATGGTGTTTTTACCAACACTAACTGCGGGTACTGCGTTGGTAAGCAATAAATTATTAATTGACATTTAGTGCTTTTTGCTTTGTTTTCAAAATTTCATACATTAATCATTAGTATAATATACACATCGCCTCTTCAAGTGTTTTTTTAAGTTTCGTATGGTATAAAAAGTAGAAAAAATAGAAAACAATTATATTTTACAGAGTGATAATGAATTTGACATAAGTCAAACATACTTGTGCGTAGTACCGGGTGTAGAAGGCCTACACGTGCGCTTCCATGAACTATGCGAGCGGCTCAAGATACCAGCGTTAGTTTTGCAGCCAGGAGTAGAACGACCACACGAGACTATACAAGAAATGGCACAAAGATATGCTAAGGTTAGTTTTACGTTTTTATGGGATTTTTTTCCGAGGGTTGTTATCATGCTTGTATCCATTCACCATTACAACAGGAAATTATCATATGTCTATACTATACATTAATGGTGCTATTCTTAAGATATCTTTTATTGTTTTTCTAGATTCTCCTAAACAAGATTCAATTGAAGAAGCGGTTCTATCTTCTGGGATATGAAAGTGGCGTTTTGGTTGCCTTAGAAATGGCAGCGATTCTTGAAGATCATGGTAAGACAAAACTTTAGCATAGACAATCAATCATTTGTTAAAAAAAAATTAAAATAAGAATATGTTTATTTTGTAGCCTCTATATCAATTCAAAATTATATCAGAATTTAAACTGAACATTTCTTTTACAGGTTTAACTGGTTCAATATTCTGCATCGGCGGTGCACCGGACGATATTTTAGATACATTTGAAGAAAAACTAGCTAAATTTGAAACAGATGAATCATTGCAAGTGGCTGTAGCAACTCACATGTATATTTTGATGAATAACGATGATAACCCCGAAGATGTAGAAAATATCCTGAAGATCATTCCTACATGGAAAGGAAAAGTAACCATGTGTGTGCAGAAACTCTTAGGACGTATTGACCATTCTATTCAGTATGCCAAAGAATTCATTGAAGCGGCATACGTAAGAATATTACAAGTACGTAATTACAGTTCAAAACCACGTCTACTTCGTTCCTTTCTGATATCTATTCGACCTCGGTCATCAGGGTCTAATATTTTTGGCTCCCTTTCTTTACAAAATCATTCGCAACAAAAAGTGGTGGAGTACGAATTGCACGCTCCTCTGGCGTATGCAGCTCAAGATTTACGTTGCGCCGCCATTGTGAACCGCCATTTAGGCGTTGACATTCTGGAAGAATTTGAGAAGAGAAACTTGTGCGAAAGTTACATTATAAACGCAGATTCATTTATGACCACTGCTGGAATCGGTGCTGTACAATAAAACAGAAAACATGACATAGTTTGATTTTATAAAATATAATTATTTATATTATAAGAGTTGATTATACATTACGGGCAAATTTGATTTTTCAATTTAATTTTTATAAGAAACCTTCTTATGTAGATGGCTGCGAGCGTAAAACAATACAACTATCACCATTTTTTTTATGTCTATAGACGAGCGCTGACTGCAATCACACCTGATAGTAAGTCAAAGTCAAAGTCAAAGTCAAAAATATCTTTATTCAAGTTAATGCCCACAGGTGGCACTTTTGATGCGTACATAAGAATTACACGGTAGTGAGATGATGGCGATAACCACATTCGTAAACTTAAAACTAAAGCTACGAGGGTTCCAAACGCGTCCCGGTCTAAGAAGAAGCCCACAACAAACTTAGCCGGGTGTTTTTTTTTTTTTTTTTGTTATCGCCATCTCACAATGTCATTTTAAATTATTAGAAGAGCAACCTGGTTAGAGCAATAATTTACACCCAAGCTTTTTTATTGTTATATAATAGGACTTTTCTATAAGCTTACGTTTAATACAAACTTTGAACTTTTTAAGAGACATCTCCAAGATTGGTAGTTTATTGTAGAATTGTATGCAATTTCCTTTAAACGAATTATGAATTTTATGTAACCTAGTATATTGCACTGTAAGTTTATTCTTACTTCTAATGTTTAAATTATTGCAATCACATTTTTTCTAAAATTTGGAAATGTTTTTATGAACGTACATTAAATTTTCAAATATGTACTGACTATACACTGTCATTATTTTTAATGATTTATTAATCCTAGAAAAACTGTCGTATCCTCCAGTTTCAGTTTCTCATTATTAAGTAGTACAGTGGTTTTCACGTGTTTAACATTAGGTAAAGTGAATTTTATACACTTGGTTTTTTTTCCGTTAAGAACCAAATTATTAGCTTCAAACCACTGTACCACTTTAGCGAGAGAGTTTTTTACGTCGTCAAAAGCTAGTTCACGTCGATTAAAAGTCAGTGATGTATCATCGGCAAACAGAACTATCCCGTGTTTGTCCTTGGCAAGGTAAGGAAGGTCATTAATGTAAATAAGGAACAGAAATGGTCCTAATATAGACCCCTGTGGGACATCTATTTTCACAACTGATCCATTAGACCGTTTTCCATTCACGTCGACTTTCTGAATTCTATCGCGTAGATATTTACTCATTATGTCTAGACCCTGAATTCTATAGTGGTGTAGTTTCCTAACTAACGTTTCGTGTTGAACACAATCAAACGCCTTAGATAAGTCACAGAACACACCAAGTGCATCACGTGACTCCTCCCAGGCTTGAAATATGCTTTGTATTAGCTCAACACCTGCGTCGATTGTTGAGCGACCCCGTGTGAAACTAAATTGCTTAGTATGAAGTAAATTATACTTATGAAAATGGTAAAGTAATTGATTTAAAATGAGTTTTTCAAAGATTTTACTGAAAGTGGGTAGTACAGATACTGGTCTAAAGTTAGTGGGGTCAGAAGTACTACCCGATTTAAACAATGGAACTATTTTACTAAGTTTCATTAAGCCAGGAAACACACCACAATCTATACAATTATTAAATATTAAGGCTAAATCGGGTGCAACAATATCAATTAATGATTTGACAACGTTTACGGAAATGCCCCACAGATCATTTGTTTTTTTATTAATTAATAATTTAAAGGCTTTAATAACGTCAGAGCCACTCAGGCAAATTTTCCTTTAATAGAGAGAGAGAGCCATATCTGGTGAAGAGTTTAATGATTCTGTTGTGGAGACGGGAATGTTGGTAAAGAAGGTTTCAAAAGCAGTAGCCACCTCGAAATCTATTGTTATGGCTTTATTATCTACATTGAGTTTCAAGTTATTATTTCGTGGTGTTACTCTTCCCGTCTCCTCATTAATTATGTTCCAAGTATTTTTGATTGCATTGCTGCTATTTTTAATTTTATTTTTGATGTATCGCGTCTTTTCCAAGTGGCAAGCGCGTTTAAAAATCTTGGAAAACAATTTAACATAATCCCCAAACTCATCACCAGTGTTATATTGACGTTCAGCATACAATTCGTACAGCTTTTGCCTATTTTTATGAAGTTCAACTGTCGCCCACTCACTAAAATTTAATGTATCAGTAATCACAACCGACTTATTAGTAAATATAGAATGAAATAGTCTATTAAAGGTATTGAAAAAGGAGCTGTACATTGCATTTGGAGTTGCCCCTGAGGGTAGGAATGGGAGGTCATTTACTAGGCTAATTCTCATTCTCTCTATGCGGTTGGATGTTACAGGAACAAATGTTATTTTACGTTTAGAAACATTTTTTTCACATTTTCAAATTGAATAATTTGACCACAATGATCAGAGTCTAATTTACTAATAATATTTTTACTTATAGGAATTATATTTGTAAAGATATTATCCAAACAGGTGGCGCTAGTAGCAGTTATTCTTGTGGGCTCCATGAACATATTTGATAGATTGTAAGTTTTAAATAAATTCAATAACTTGATACTTAAAGAGTTATTTTCTAAAATGTTTACATTAAAATCTCCGCATATTATTAACTTTTTATTACACTTTGATATTTTAAATAACACTTCATCCATTACCTTTTCAAAAAGTTCAAAGTTTGACAAGGGTGGCCTATAAACAGTAACAATTATAAATTGCTCTATTGTCCGTTCAACAGACAGGCTCACAATATCGTTTCTGTTTTTAAATTTTAAATTTTTATTTAATAAAATTAAAGAGCCTCCATGAATCGCTGTAACCCTGGTGAACGAACTACCAACCTGGTGGTTACCAAAATTAAACAAATATTCATGGGTTTTCAACCAGTGCTCAGTTATACATAAAATGCTAATGTTAAAATCATTTAAAAATAATTCTTTTCCTCTAATACATTGAATATTTTGGTGAACCAAGTTGATATAATTAGAATTCGATTTTTTACTATTTTTAATAGTAAATTGTGCGACCCCTTACTATAATTTTTTTCATATATGCCTGAGGGAGACTCAGTTGTCTGCTTTTCTAAGCAAGAGAAAACCTCTGTTGTCTCCTTAACTAGTTTAAACTAAAATGACTTGGAATAATTTCCAAGGTTTTCATGTCAAAATTTTTACACTGCTCAATAAAAGCAGCTGGTTTAGCCAAGTTCTTGGCTGTTATGGTAAAAAAATATGATAGCGAAATAGCTATCTGTTGTTTAAAATAGTGTGATAGGTAATATCTATCTCGGTACAAACGATGAGACGATAAGCACCTGCACGATGATGCAGCCTAAGGTGGAGCGCGCTTCCCTAGAACATGCTTATTCACTCTTGATTTGAAGGTAGTCATATTGTAGGTACTGGGAAATTGAAGGTGGAAGGGTTGTCCAGATCCTAGCAGTGCGGGTTAGAAACGAAGATGCGAGGTGTTTCGTACGCGTCCGCAGTATATCGACCACTTAGGGATGCAGATCCTCACGATGCCCGCGGTTCGAATGGTAAAAAGGCGAGGGGGGAACTAGATCAAATAGTTCTTGAGCACACTCTCCGAAATATATCCTATAGAGTACAGGCAACCTTGCGACGATGTTCCAAACTCTGAAGTTTATTATTGGCTAGGTCAACGATGATTCTTCTAGCACGGCGATCCACCGAATCCAAGGCATCAATGGGGACAGAACTCCATGCACGATCGAACTTGAGCTTTCAGCTTGGTACAAGTTGAGAAGCTGTTCAGGCGTGAAGTACCGCTTGTTCTTATTGAGGATGCCAACTTTCTTGCCAGCTGTTTTGGCTTTGATTCGATGTATTGACCGAAATTGAGTTGTGACGATATATTCACACCTAGAAGCTCTACACTGTCAGTAATAGATAAAGATATACCTCGGAAAGTCTGAGTCAAGTCAGAGGGAAATGGACTCCGTTTGGCAGTAAATAAACACGAACGCATTTTGGTAGCATTGAATTTGACCAGATTGGCGAGTCCTTAATCTGACACCTCATTTAATGTCAAATTAATGCGTTCTACGAATGAAAAAATTTCTAAATGCATTTTTTCATCGACCTCACCATATTAGAAATCCCACTGCTGGGCACAGATCTTTGATTGAAGCATTGGGCAAAGATTTGGAGCTTTAAACCATTAGGTACTTTGTAACATTGCCCTGCGTGAATATTCTCTGAGATATTATTGTTTTAGTGCTCAAATAGCGTTATACTGGATTAACATACAATAGCCTGAATTATTTCCACGAGAATTATATATTTACAATCCATACTCATCATCATCAGCCAATCTAGACATAGGTCTATTAGAAACATAGCCAACTCTTTGTACTCTCAGCCTCATCCACCACTCACTACCTGCCGATTCTCACAACCTCACATACGTTCAACGAACTTTCTTTACTTTACGAACTCCCCCTCCTCCTTCTCCTCTGAAAAACGTGTCCAGACCCCTGCGACTTCAAAGCTATTACGGACCTCGAATTTTTCGAGATTCTACCTCCAAAAGGTAGATGGGTGTGCATAAACGTTTGTAAGTTTTTTTGTCATCAAAATTGAAGTCATGACAACTGTAGTATTTCTATACTAATTTTATAAAGAAGTAACGTTTGTGAATTTGTGAGGTTGTGACGTTGTAAGAGGTAATATCTGGATCTACTGAACCGATTTTCAAAATTATTTTATTGATTGTCCGATTTTAACTACCGATTTTAATAATTATGGCCAATAGAAAGCTGAAAAGATATTTTCGTGGGAGTTGGATTTACAATGTAAGTCTGAGAAAAACAGTCGATCGAAATCGTTTCTAACTAAAGCTGCCATTATGATGAGAGATATATGATTGAGTTCTATAGAAAAGTTGTAGAGCTTGATAGTGCCTACAAAAAAGCATATGTATAACTATTATATTTAAGTAACAAAAAGTAGTTTTTTATATAGTATATAATTCAAATTCAAAATTCATTTATTTCAAGTAGGCCTAATATAAGCACTTTTGAAACGTCAAGTCTGTCTGTTTGTAGTGATTCTACCACCGGTTCGGAAGGCAGATTCTACCGAGAAGAAGCCGGCAAGAAACTCACCAGTTGCTCTTTTCCAACATCAACAATTTACATTTTGCATTTTAACATTCATTTTTCTATCTTGTGAGAGCTGAAAGCGGAGCCGGATGCTTCCAAGCAACCTTGTCATTAAAAAATTCATTAATTGTATAGTAACCTCGCTGTAATAAATGTGTTTTAACAAATGCTTTAAACTTGTGCATTGGCAGGTCCAAAATCACCTTAGAAATCATATTATAAAAGCGTATACTCAATCCCACAAATGACCCCTGTACCTTACGCAGACGATATGCAGATGACACTAATTTATGACCATTTCTCGTAAGTCGACTGTTTATGTCCACTTTTTGTTTATAAAGACTTATATGTTGTCTTACTATATTGTTATAAATATATTGTGAAGCTACAGTAAGTAAGCCTATTTCTTTAAACTTCTCACGGAGGGATTCGCGTGATTTAAGTTTATATATTGACCGTACAGCTCTTTTCTGCAATATAAATATAGTTTCGATATCAGCTGCTTTACCCCATAACAAGATTCCATAGGATATAACACTATGAAAGTACGCAAAATAAACTAGCCTAGCTATTTCAACGTCAGTAATCTGTCTAATTTTTCTGACTGCGTAGGCAGCCGAGCTTAGTTTACCCGCTAGTGAATCTATATGGGCACCCCACTGTAGCTTATTATCCAAGGTCACGCCCAGAAAAACTGTGGAAGTCTCTATTTTTAGTGATTCACCATTTATCATTATATTTTTATCAATTTTCTTTACATTTGGTAAGATAAATGCGACACACGTTGTTTGCATTTAAAAGTAAGTTGTTAACTGTAAACCAGTGCGACACATGCGACATAACACGGTTTACTTCGTCAGAGTTATCTTTACTCCTATCAGTCTTAAATATTAGAGATGTATCATCTGCAAACAATACAATGTCGCATGTTCCACTGACATGGTACGGTAGATCATTTATATACACTAAAAATAGAAAAGGACCCAAAATCGAGCCTTGTGGGACACCCATTGAGGTATTTGGACCCTGAGACTTTGCATCATTTATGCAAACTATTTATACGGGTTCTATTGCTGAGATAAGAGGCAACCAAATTTAGTGCAACGTTTTGGATACCATAGTGGCTTAGCTTAAGAAGCAAGGTTTTATGATCAACACAATCGAAAGCTTTAGATAGATCACAAAAAACACCCATGGCGTTCTGTGAACATTCCTAGGCATCATAAACATGTTTTATAAGTTTAGCGCCTGCGTCCGTTGAGCTACGACCTATAGTAAAGCCATACTGCTCAGGGTGTCGTAAGTTATTTACATTAAAATGATATAAAAGTTGATTTAATATAATTTTTTCAAATATATTACTGGCTACCAGCTGGTAAGATTGAGATAGGTCTGTAATTGTTTATATCATTTTTATTACCAGATTTGAATAGAGGAATGAGTTTACTATGTTTCATTAGGTTCGGGAAAGTACCTAAATCAACACATTCATTGAAAATTATGGCTAAAAGAGGAGCATATAGTAGTAGTTAAGTCATGTTTATTTTTGATATTATACAAAAATATGAATTCTCATCAAAATAAGCAAATTAATCGTCTTAAGTATTAAAAACAAAAGACTTTTCCCTCTTACTGCATATAATTCAGAGAAATGGTTAAAAAGATAATACGAGATAGGTAATCTTTTGAGTTATAATAAGATTTTTTTTTATATGATCAAAATGTCAATCTATTTAGAAATAATCTATGTTGCCTTATATCGGGTTGGAACTCCAGAAGAACCGTCAATTATTTTTGTATCAAACAATAACATTACATATTGGATAGAAAGCAGGCACAACTTTGCGGTATTTCATGACATATTATGAAAATTAAGCTTAATTTGCTCTTCTCCGCGAAAAGTCTCGATACCAAACACTGTTAACGCTTATTCAATGTAAAGTCAAAATCTCCTAAGAATCAAAGAAACGTGCGCAACAATGCCGAAGATCTGTTTGGTGTGGAGAATAAAGATTGGAGACATAATAAATTATAAATTACACCATACAGATTCTCCGGCTTTTCGCGGAGTATACCGAATTAAGCTTAATTTTGATAAATAACATTACATCTAATACAGTATACAGAACAATGCTGAACCAAAGAAAATAAAATTATTTATTCAATCATACTTATTTCATTCGCTCAGTTGTAACCTGGTAATATAACCAAATTGCCATGCGATTACATACGCGCATATGTAGTAAAAATATAAGCCTCCTTTTGGAAGTCAGGAAATAGATCATAGCTCTCAGTATAAAACGAACCACATCCATAATTTGAATACGCCCAATGAAGTAGCTTTATATTATACAAGTATAATATTATAAAGCTTTTGAATTTGTTTGGTACAACGCGCTTAACTCAGGAACTGCGGTTTCAAATTGGATTTTTTTGCTGTGTAGCTAATCGTCGTAGCGTGATGTTTGATAGCCTGTACACGCTACGACGAATAGCTACAAATAGCGAGCATTAATGAAATTTGAGAAATGTTGCAAAAATTGTAAAAAATATCCATATTGAGAGATTTCAATGTATGCGATGTTAACGGTAAACAACGGAATACTAAAGCCTAGCCTAGCCAAAACGACGGAATTAAGTCTCGGAATTTTACACGACAATGTACAACTTTGACTCATACGCGGACGGAGTCGCGAGGGTCCACTAGTAATATATTATTGACTAGCTATTTCCCGCGGTTTTAACCGCTTGAAAAACGCAAGAAATTTATGAACGTACTTTTAGAAAGAAAGAAAAGAAAGAAAAATCGTCTTTATTGTCACACATTTGTGTAAAATGTTACATTTGTGTCATAAGTTGTTAAAGAATAAAAAAAAGGGTGACAAAGGATCTGGCTCAGTATAGCTGCAAACTAAAACGCGCTGCACTGGTTTTCAGCCAGCCCCATTATCTTCGTCGTCACTGAAACCTCGCGACTAAACAAAAACAAAATAATCATAAAAAAGGACAATAACAAAGAATATAATATATATACAAACAAAAGATATTTTTTACATTAACACAAGCTTATTTACCCCTGAAGGTCATCGAGAAATACAAAGTCATTAAAGAGGTAAATAATAAACAAAATCAAAAATTATGAAATTAATAAACATGAAAAACTAAAATCAAAAATTACATGTAATGTGAGTGTCTTTAGTGTGCATAAAGGAAGAATTATATAAAAGTACTAAAAGGTGTGTAAAGTAATAATTTGTTTTATTTATTTATTTATTTACTAGTGGTCATTGAGATTGTTTGTACAATAATTTGAAGAATTTTTTAACTCTATTTGTAGACCTTACTTGTTTGCGTAAGGGAGGAGAGATGTCATTCCAAATTTTTGATGCTGAATACTTAAAACATCCTTTAAAACCAGAAGTTCTATGTGTCGGAATGAGAATGCAATTGGCTTGTTTTCTCCGTGTACTCCGCTCTTGTGAGTCTCTTACCCAATCCAATTTTTCATATAAATACAAAGGCCTTTTCTGTGTAGCAATTTTATGGACAAGGCATGTCAGATGTAGCTTTCTTCTGAACTCCGTTTTTAGAATTTGGTTTTTGTTTAAGTACGGTGTAACATGTTCTTTCTTCTTAATATTACAAGCATTTTGGACTCGCTGAATATTTTTATTTGTTTTTTGGAATGTACGTGGCCCATAAACAGTGCCACAATAGTTAAATGAAGATAATACTAAGGATTCCACAAGAATTCTTCTCACCTTCTCTGACAGATACTTTCTTATGCCATAAAGAACTTTAAGTGTGTAAAAACCTTTATTTATTTTATTTTTATTTTTTTATTTTTTATTTATTTATTTGGGACAGAAAACAATTACATATTACAACAATAGCTCTTAAATTTAACAAAAAGAAAAAAAAATGGGGTTAATATGTAATCCACAACACTATCCACATAATATTGTTTATTTTAACATGTTCAGCGTATCTCAAATCTTCGTCCATTAACAATCCTAGATTCCTAACACAATGATCTCTTTCTATATTTTTACCATTAACAATTAATGGTTTTAAATTTTGTTTCACTTTCAGACGTTGGTGTTTAGTGCCAAAAATAATTAATTTAGATTTAAGCGGATTAAGGATGAGACCATGATTTTTGGCCCAGTCTCCAACAGCCTTTAGATCTTCATTTATTAAATTTATAGCTGTGTGTGTATGCTGAGGATCAAAAGAATAATAAATTTGGGTGTCATCAGCATATAAGTGTACTTTACAGTGTTTTATAGAATTGACAAGATCGGCCGTAAACAAAATAAAAAGTATAGGGCTTAATATAGATCCTTGTGGAGTGCCCCTATTAATATTTCTTACGTTTGATTGTACTAAATCACCCTGTCCAGATTCACTTTCAACGTATTGACGTCTGTTTGATAAAAAAGATGAAAACCATTTAATTGATGTGCTCGATATACCGTAGTACAATAACTTAGCAATTAATAAATCCATATTGAGACAGTTAAAGGCTCTAGAGAAATCTAAGAGCACTAAAATACTTCCCATGCCTTTGTCTGATTCACAAAGAATGTTGTCGGATACTTTGCAAGCGCAGTTGCGGTGCTGTACCCAGTGCGTAATCCAGACTGTATTTCAGGTAGCATTTTTCCATTTTCCAGAAACTTTGTTAATTGAGTACATTCTACTCTCTCCGCAATTTTGGAAAGAACAGGTAGTATACTAATGGGTCTTAAATATTTGTAATCCTCAACCTTTCCACCTTTAGGTATTGGTTTCAGGTATTGGTTTTAGGTATTGGTTGAATACTTTAATTTTTTTTAGAACTACAACTAAATTTAATGCCATGTCAAAAAACAAAATCAAACGCAGACGAAGTCGCGGGCAACAGCTAGTATACTTATAATGAAACTGTCACTGAAAGATTTCTGTACATTTAATATATTTTGAAAATTTTGATCGGGGGATGCTTTACAATCGATACTGAGTTCAAAGCAGATTTTTATTTAATTTTTGTCTGTCTGTCTGCCTGTCTGCCTGTCTGTCTGTCTGTCTGTCTGTCCAGGCATCACGTGAAAACTACTGAACGGATTTAAATTAAAATTTGGTATATTGGTATTCCGGGTCAACATATAGGATACCTTTTATCTCGATAAACAATAAGTTTCCTCCGGGAAACGGGATGAAATTTTTTATCAATTTTACGTCATAGCTCCGTTAAATTTGGACCGATTTTAATAATTCTTTTTTTATTTGAAAGTGTATTCTAACAAGCATGTATTGTCTAATTTTAATGAAGATCTGATAAATATTGTCGGAGATGAAGGACATCACTCTTCACAGATACTAACAAGTCGCAAGACATATGGTACAACGATCGAATGCTTGCGTACCATTCTACTATGGATGGATGGATGTAAGTATGGATGGGTGATTTTAGTGTATATTTTACTATGGTTTTCTGTAAATTGGCTGAAATATAACGATGGTTCCTAAATACCGACTTGGAGTTTTACTGGCGTACGTCGCGAAAATGATTGATGATACATAAAAGTAATGTACTACATGGTTAAAGTAATCGTGATTATCTACAAAAGAATCCGCGAGGCTATATGTCTAACTGTTATGGTTAAGTCACAATAACTGCTTTTTTTATAATTTTTCTATCAAAACACGGCAATAATCGTAACATGTTGACATTCCTATCATGATATTAATCCTTATCCAAAATAAATAGTTACATAAAAATTAATTTTGATTATATAACTGCAAATTCCTTTTTAAATTATTCAATTGAACCTATCGCTTAGGAGTTGCGGCAGTTGTAAAAACGCTAAAAGCAAGAAAAATGCAGCGGGCCGCCCGGGCGCGACTAACATAGTTTGGAAATAAAACTGTACCTGGTAGGTAGCGCTGCAATTCGTTTATAGGTTTTATTAAGATATTAAAACCTCTAATAACCGATTGGGTGCAGACGAAGTTGCGCAGGTCAGCTAGTTAATTCATAAAGTCCGAAATCAAATACAATGTCAGTATTTTCAGATTATGAATTTCTCAGATCGATCTGCAAGAATAACGGGTATTTAAATTATGATTTCATAACGCGCGTGTTCCCATACATTTGAATACAGCGACACACCCTAAGGAATCATATTATGAACTAGCTCCTCTAGACATAGATGCCACCGCGGACTATTTTATCGATATTTTTACGATATACTTTTCTATGGCGCATTCGTTTGATCTATCTCGTAAGTTTAGCGTTTACAATATGAAAGCACGCATATTTTTTACAACATCACATTATAATTTCTTCGCCGTTAAAGAGAGTGATGATTGCTTAATGTGCACATAACTTTGAAAAGTTACAGGCGTGCCAGAGATCGAACTCGGTCCCCCCTGAATGAAAGTCCGCAGTCCTAACAACTCATTTAATATCAGTAGGGATAGTGCGTACAACTTATCATTACTAGATCGTATATATTTAAAAAAAATTGCTTCCTAGATTTCTCTATTCCAAATGTCACGTCACAAGAAACAACACTCAACGATCTGGGAATGGATCGATATAAATCGCAAAATTGTTCGAGTTTACCTGCGATATTTATTCTATTTTACTGGACGAAAGTATTATTATTTAACTCTTTATTTGTACAACACTATGAAGTTAGGAAAATAAAAGAACAATAGAAATACAAAGACAGAAGTAGAATACAAATGCGCGAGTAGCGAGCGTTAGTAGCGATCTCTGCCAGGCAACCTTTGGATTAGGACAAGATGAGCGAGCGCGGACGGGTGGTGTAAAATTATATTATTATAAACCTACATTCAAATAGCTAAATATAAAATAATAAACTAATATATACTCAACTTCACTGCACCGTTGAAGAAAGTGATTTATAATTGCTTCAAACGCACATAACTCCGAACAGTTAGAGGTGCGTTCCGGGAATCGAACCAAGCAGAACCAAGAAGCCAAAGCCTTACCCCCTAGGCTATCACGGCTTGTATATACATAAATTATGTATAACAGAAATATATATAATCTAGCTGACCCGTGCAACTTCGTTGCACCAAGTCGGTTATTACCGGAAAACACAAATAAAATGACATTTTCTAAAAATGCATCCTAGCAAGATAGATTTATCGCCCATGAAACCCCCTGTATACTAAATTTCATGAAAATCGTTGGAAACGATTCCGAGAATCAAATTATATATATACAAGAATTGCTCGTTTAAAGATATGTTTAAAGACATGTTTATATGAACAGTTAAAGACAAAAGTAAATTGAGGTAAAATTAAATATTACTGGTCAAGTGGTTTGAAAATAGAACTCTTACCATGTCGTTTTAACTTGCAGTTTTTATTGAACTTTTGAAACGTCAAGTCAGTCTATTTGTAGTGACTTTACCACCGGTTCGGAAGGCAGATTCCACCCAGAAGAGCCGGCAATAAACTTAGTAGATTGCTCTATTTCAACGTCATTTTACAGTTAATATACATATAATAATAAAATAATAACAATCAATAAGATGATCTTGTACATTATGATGTTTTCGGATCTTGTACTTACTCTTGCGCGATACGCAATGCATAAGTGAAATTTAAGAAATGGGAAACATAATGATCCTGAAATATAAATATGTCATTTCCAGGACTTTTCAGAGTAACAATAATTTCGTAAATGACGTCCTTTTTAACCGAATAAATAAGGAGGGGTTCTCAAATAGGTTGTACTTTGCTTTGTTTCTTCTATGGGGACATCGTAATTTATAAACCTTTTATTCGTCTTAACTACGTAATAACTTTTCTTATTTGAAACAGTATAAGATCTATCGATGAAATCCTGGGGAATTAATAGGGACTTTATTGACGAACTGGCCATTATAACTGGTGTATTTTCTTTCGGAGCCATGGTCATCTAAAACTGATGATGATCGCGGATGGTCACAGAAACTACACAATAGGTAATAAGTACTTATTACGCAGATTGCGATTCGATTACTTTACTACAGATGGTAAGCAATTTATGCTCATATTACAATATAGGAGGCAAAGTACGGTTTTTCGTGTTTTGGTTTATTTCTTTGCGTAACTCAGTTTACAAAGTGGAAAACTTAAAACATTGCGTTATTTAGAAGTTAAACCCTTTTAAAAGTAGAGCTTCCAAGAACCCAATTTCACGCTCGTGTAAATTTGCTTTCAACATATACGTCACAATAATTTGCACATACCTACTCGATCCAAATAGGAGCAGTTTCTGGTAACACACATACGGTTAAAGGTGTTGAGGGGTCATCAATAGATGGCGTTGGCGTCAATATTTTTGATAGTAAAGAAATCTGTGGTTGTATACTATACTTTAATCTGTGGTAGTAGCGGAGAGAGAGCGGAAAGAGCCCAGAGCCGTAAAGCTAGTTTAATAAAAATAAGAGCGTAAAATAGAATGGCAACAGAATTCAGCGAACACATAACAGCCTCAGGAGGAAACAGTCGATTGTGAACCTTGATGAGTATGACTTGTGCCGGCCGGTGCACGATGGTGTTGCGTGATATAAATAGTAATGTGAAATAAAATACTGGTTTACTGTTATAGACTCTACATGATAACTTATTTGCTCTATGTTTATTGTCATCGTGGTACAAAATAACACTTGCAATGGATTTAAACGGTAAGTAAGATAAACCATGTCCCAGTGACTTTATACAGACTCTGTGTACTTTGCCGCAGTCCAATATGTTTTTGTGAGATCGCAAATAACATGGAAGGTACCTAGCTACGTTGCAGTCAGATGTGCTATAAACTCTACTTTTACTATTCGCGCTTCTTTGGCTTTTCGTATCATTTTAAATTAGTTGGCATACGTACATCCTAATATATCTACTAAATAAATAAAAAACTATTAGAATTACATATTAAGCAGTTTTCTGCGACTTCTTTCACATAAAATTTAATTCAATGTAACATTAACAATTAAAAATAAATAACAAATTTAAAAAAAACTGTTGAGTAAGTAGTCTATAGAAGCCTAGATACCTTTATGAGAAGGACACAAATTTAAACTATAGACAATATAAAAAAAAAAACAAATCATCGATGTACCTAAATTTTCCTAAATGTGTTTACTTAAATCCTAAAAAAACTAGCCGCATCCTTTCCTTCGATTGTAAAAAATATAATCCTAACTAGCTACTAATATTTAGAAGGTTTACCTTTTCCAATTTAATTTCAATTAACGACTGCTAGTTAAATTATAGGACCATATAAAGAGCTCATACAAGTAACAGACATTTTATTAGATGATCTACAAATTTTATGTATAATTAACTTTAAATAAGCTACTAAAGGAAAATTTACGGGTTTTATGGGTTTTTAAATTTGTTAAATCCAATACTTTTTAAGTTAAGGTGAAGTTACGACCAACATTAAAATATTTCTAACGTGAAATCTCTACACTGGAATTCATAGTCGAGAGGTGAACAGTCCTCCAAAATCTCCATTTAACATTTGTGTGTGGGTTAAATGTTGTACGAAATTTTTTTGTCTCTCATTGACAGTCGTCGCCAAAACCCCTAACTCAATGGAGTTTCAAACATAATGTAGGTAGGTATAGGTATATTCATCATACACTGACCTCTATTACACTACAGTGTTTACATAAAAAAGTCATTTGGCAGTGGACAGCTTACGAAATTTTCGAATACAAGCAGTATAAGTATTCAGCCCCTAGTCTGCTCAATTAGTGGACCCTTTGTCTATAAAATGTTTAAAGGCTGAATTCGCCGCATATCGGCTGAATCGTGCCCTAGACGAGATCTAGATTTATATCTTCACTATGAATTCCAGTGCTCATTTTTTATTAAAATTAGAATCTTTATTTGCGCTCAACAACATGTTAGGAAATTACAATATATGTAGTTGGAAAATCCAAAAGTGCACGCCTCATAATCTCATTCATTACAATAAAATTGAGATTATTTATAAATAATAATTAAACTACATCTAATTTTACCGTGAAAAGTAATAGGCATTCCTCAAAATACTGAAGCCTAAAAAAAAACCAACTCGATAAGTGAAGTATTTCGCTAGTTATCGTGACCACATAATACGGGTTCCGCATATACAGACACACGGACGTTTAAACTATTTTTAATTAGTTTAAATAATAAAAAGAAATTTAAAAATAGTGTTTTTTCTCAACATTGGTCTATTTATATTCACTTATAAAAGCAATAAAGAATAAAAAAGTGACATTTTAAGTTGGATAATCACTCGGTTTGCGTAAACTTACAGTAATAAGCTAACTCTCTAAATAGTAGAGGCTAAGTATCGGTCTCTGCCAGGCAACCATAGGATTAGGAAAACTAAAGAAAAAACAAAAAGGTGGGCTAATTTCGCGCCTAGGTTGTGAAATCGATTACCATGGCGCCGCGGCAAACGGCGTAACGCTTTTTTATGCCGTCACGCGATTAGCTATTACTTTTATCATTTTACTTCACATTTAAAATATTTCACATCATCATGCTCTTCTATATCTATTCTTACTCTATATACATCTACTCTGCTACTGTCTGCTACTCCACAAAAAAAAATTAACTACTGTCTGTGATTTCGGAACAAATATAATAAAACAACAATAGGAGGCAGCATTAGGTACAGTATTACGTAGCGAAAAAAAAAATCCTCGTACCTATCATCGTCATCATTATCAACCCATTACCGGCCCACTACTGGGCAGGGGTCATTGATGTTGACTTACAGGTTTCACTTTATGGCGGGAAACATTAAACCTATTTTAAAGAAACTTTTCAGGTTAGGACTTCTCACGTTTTACCTTCGTACCTACCGTGAAAAGTCTTCACGGAAACGGAAAATGGAAATACCCCAATGTCGTAGACGCTGTTAAATAAATACCCACTAGGTGTAACTACTAATTTTAAACGTGTTGTAACTAACGAGTTTATTCTTGTGTTTCAAATTATAGTGAATAAGGTAAGGTATATGTTTTGTTCGTGTTTCACTGTGTTGATTAATACCTACTGTTTACAATCCGTTAAATTGATTATATTTTTTATCTGCGTCAGATTTCCTAATTATCTAACCTACTTAAATATTTTTATCTAAGTATTAAATATAAAACTACAATATATATAGAATATGTGTTTAAACGCGTTTTTCTCTGGAACGATCCTAGATTCGAACTCGTCGAATTTGGTTACCAATAGATAATAATTCTCTATTCAGAAGTTATACTTCCTCCTTGACAAAAGCGCTCGGTGTATTGACCCCGTCGCAAAAGAAGGATATAATTTATTAGTGACCGACCCCTTTGCCATCTGCGCGTGTATTTGTGTCATCGGTCAATCGGATATACCCAATTTGGTTTTCGCAACGCTTACGTATAACGAGATACGTATCATTTTTTGTCAGTCTTAAATATATTCTACAGGTACAGTCTAATTTAAACATTATTGACAGTTGTTAACCGGTAATACCTTGAGGTAAAGCTAAACTGATTAGAGCCTAGGTGTTATTTGTCATGCTGACTCTACGTATTTTATAGGTAATTAACTTGCCTAGCTTTTTTTTTAGCTATAAATCACATTACGTGATTTATTTTAGAAAGAATACCCTGTTAACTCACCACATCAGTTTATCTCTTTCACAATGCAGGTCATTACTGCTTATTTTATACTATACGGTAGGTATACCAAATATTAATTAAGTAATCATCACCCTCAATATTTTAGTACCACCTATACACTCATGGGAACTCCTCAATTTTAAACTAAAAGTGCAATAATAATTATTATAATTAAATTTATAACATTAAGAAATAACAGAATATTCAGTGTTAATCGTCACAACACTTATATAATCATAATAATTTTAGTTAAATTATTAAGTAATGATAAGATTAAAATAAGACAGATTAATTAAAAAACACAGATAAAATTAAAGGTATTGAGTGGGTACCTACCTAATCAAATACGGATTGATTTTTTTAAATGCATGAAACTAACCTTGCACTGGTTGGCGGGTATAAGTAACGAAGCGCCGACTCTTGCAAAGTATAGCTGATTTGTATCAGTTCTATTAATTTTTAAGTACAGGGATTGACGTGCTCTCGTTTTCGTCTTCTGTAATACCCAAGTTAAATATATTTGATATGTATAGACATATGTATATCATATAGATATTTATAGATATATGTATTCGACTATGAGTTCTCTCTATGAGCTCTTGACTGCAATCTCACCTAGCTAGGTGGTAAAAATAATGCCGTCTAAGATGTTAGCGGCCTAAACTGTTAGAAGTATGAGAGTTTTTTAAACACATAGGTAACCCTACTCGATTTTGCATGCCGGTATTATGCCGGAATGCAAAATCTCCTACCTATATACCTACACATATAAGAAGTTATACCTACTTCTTTGTGTTAATCGTAAATATTTTTTTTCGCATTCAAATACATTTGAACTGAGAGACGAAGTTCAGGACTACGAATAAAAACTTAAAATTTCTCCTACTGAACAATGATTTTTACAAATACTAGTAACTAGTAACATCTATACTTATAATAAAACTGTAACTGGACGATTTCTGTACATTTAATATATTTTGTTAATTTGGACCGGGGGATGCTTCATAATCGATACTGAGTCCAAAACCGATGTTTATTTAATTTTTGTCTCCGTCTGTCTGTCTGTTCAGGCATCACATGAAAACTACAGAACGGACTTAAATAAAATTTGGTTTAGTGGTAGCTGATATTCCGGGTCAAAATATAGGATACTTTTTATCCCGATAAACGATAAGTTTCCTCCGAGAAATGGGATATAAATTTCTATCAATTTTACTTCATAGATTTTAATAAACTAAAATAGATTCATAGATTTTAATAAACGAATTTTACTAAACCGATTTTAATAATTCTTTTTTTATTTGAAAGTGCATACTATCAAGCATGTATCGTGTTATTTTAATAAGGATTTGAAAAATATTGTCGGTGATAAAGTACATAAATGACAGCAAGTCGCAAGGCATATAGGACAACGATCGAATGCATGTATATCGTCCTACTAATATTATAAATGCGAAAGTTTGTGAGTATGGATGTATGTATGTATTAACTAAAATAATGACAACTTACTAACTCAGTATACCACGTAAAATAATAGGGTTGTACAAAGTTTGCCACGATGATTATGATGTTAATATCAGAACTATTCTAGCTTTTTGATTGACTCATACGCAGACGAAGTCGCGAGGGTCCGCTAGTATTAAATAAATGCCACTGAAGACCAACAGCATCTTGTGTTATATGTATATCCTACGCGCGCAATATATGGAAATCAAGCTGATACAATTTGATGCAAGCATTGGATTCAAGTGTATCGAACGACGTTTATTATTAAACATTTGCGAAAAATAAGTGATCGAATGAACCGAAATGCTTTAGCTTACCGTTCTAATTGAGCGAACGATTTCATAACAATTAATAAACATAAATTAACCGGTTTATGAAAAACGCGCCCTTAGACAGATAGAAAAAGCAATCAGTCTAAGAAAAATTTTGTGCATGGAATAAATAATGACCAAGTCACTAAAAGAACTAAAACTAAAGTTTGTAAAACCGGTTATTTTCAATTTATTGAGTGATATTAAATAAGAATCGGTTTGTCTGTTTGACCGGTTAAAAAAACGAAACCGAAACTGATTAAAAATTTTTTTTTGGTTTCCAAGCACATTCCGAATCATTATTGTGTAACCTCTTCATCCTAATAAATCCTTGCTAAAATATAGTTTACAAAATACTTTTTAACCCGAACTATCTACTTATATAATAAATTCAACAGTGAATTTGTTGGTATGCCTTTTATCAACGTAGTATGTTTACGCATAAGTATAGGAATAACATATAGACTGAGATGTAAAGCTATGTAAAGCTACGGGCACAGATGGCAGGCAAAGCAATCGGCAGATCTAGTAAATTTCAACAGAAAACTAATAAATATGTCAAAACGTATGAATAGTAACAACAAAAAAATATGCCTTCCATATATTCACTAATGAGCATGGTACCGACCCAATATAATGGCGAATTTGCCTCTTTTAATTTGCTAACGTCAGACGTTGGGCTAAATAAACGCCAGCATAATTCAAAAATATATTGTGACCCAATGTTTGAGTACTATCGAAATTCTTCCGATGAACATGGGACAAACCAGAACATGCATAAAAACCGACTTCCAGCTACGAATGGGTTCTCTAATTCCTAGTTCGGTTTTATTGTATGCTAAAAACCAAATTAAATACCGTTAGCATAACATGTATGATGAGCTCATAATATACTAGCGGTTTGGAACTCTATGACCCGTTTTAATGGTTTATTAAAACGGGTACTAACAGTCTCAAACTCATGTACTATGCGCATGCGCCTATATATACAATTTATTTATATACTTCATTAGATTGAATTGTATACAAAAAATTGTTTTATTTCCTTACAACTATAAAATTACGAAGCATGTATTGACATGAATAATAAATACCTTTCATTTACCAACCTTTCATTCCAGTGGAAGATTACATTGAGAGTCTATTCGCCGATGAAGCATTTAGGTTACCATCGGACAGTAAGAAACCTGAAGACATTGAAATGAAAATTCCAGAATGGTACGATGAAAAAGAATATAATAAGTGAGTACTAATCTGGTAACGTGGTGAGTAACGTTTGGTAGGCTCATAGACGTGGTAGTTACCACCCTACCGAGGAAGACGCGTCGCGAATAAACCGATTGAGGTGCCCCGAACAGGTTAGCTCTCTTCCATCTTCGCCTACATCATTTTAGTGAAAACATTTAGAGCACCGACCTAAGTGATTTAGAGGAATAAAAATAAAATTAAAACTTTTGTTTAACTGTTGAGCAACGAGACAGTTATTTAAATAGCAATATACCTAGAGCCACAACTTGCCATATAAACATAGGTACGCATAAGTGTGAATGGATTCTACTTTGCTCATCCGGTTTATATAACGGTCCCCTTTATACGCTTGAGAGATAGGCACTTATACGCTTATGTAGGTATACGAACAGTCATGTTTTGATATGTACTCGTAACTACTGTGTATATATTGTAACTTCAGTGTATATGTAACTAATATATGTAATGTTCCAATTTTATGGAGATAGGTGCAAGTAGTAAAGTAGATAAAATTTTTGACAAGAAAAAACCGACTTTGTAAATAAAATTAAAAAGTGAGAAATAAATATTTTCTACAATATTTTCAAGTCAGTGCCAAGTGAAATGTAGAAAGTTACTAGGTATAGATCGTAATATCCTTCGCATTACTTTTAATATAGAAGCACAAGTAGATTTCTACATTTTCCTGGGCACTGACTTAAAAATGTTGTAGAAAATATTTATTTCTTGCTTTTTGTTGTATTACTAAGGGCCAATTTCACCAATAAAGTCGCAACAAGGCATCAGCAAACGGGGCATCAAAAACAACAGGGATGTTAACACAATTTACGTTTTATGGCAAAGGTACATTTGACAGACCATCAATAAATCAAGCATCAGGCGAAAGACACACTCTCACATTACTCTGTGGTTTGAAACTACCAAAAAGAAATGTCTGTTTTTCGGTTTTTTTGTCATACAATTTTTAGTGGGTAGTTTTGCAATCATATCTACGGCGGCCAAATTGTAGACTTTGTGTTGTGCATCTCTTTGTGTTTACTTTAGAATTTTGTAGAATCGTATTCATTAATCAGTCATAGAAATATGTAATTATACTTGTGATGATACCCTTGAAATTAATGTATCTGAATATATACGCTTACTTTGAGGCTAGATGGTGATGTGTTTATTGTCGTAGTATATTTATTTATATATTTATATTGCAGGGCAAGACGATTTTACTGGGACAATTGCTTCCAACTCACATCATCGATGCTTCTGGGCCTGGTCGCAGTGTTTGCGATACCCTCCATACTGCGGGTGCTCATCAGCTCCCGGCGCTCGAACTCCACGTACACGGCCTACAGAAGATACCTCTCTACTTTACTCCACACGGTCTCATGGTTTGAGCACGATCTGACACCAGGGAGCAAGTAAGTCCTTATCGAGGGGAACTAGAGGTAGAATTATTTTAATCAACAATTTGGGAAAATACGTTTTGAGAAAGTTAACATAGAAATATGTAGATATGTTAAATCTACGATCGATATTTAAAAGGGAGCTAGAATATATGCCTCGTTGGTATATTGTATAAGTTATAACATGTTCGAGTACGGATAGCTGGTTCCTGAATACGATCACCGAGTCGGATGACAAAAAAAAATTATTAAATAATAGAGTCTACTTAATCGCTTTCTACGGATAAAAGCGCATCAGTGCTTTTTACTAACCTCAGGGACAGACGGCACTATTTATTTAAATAGGTTTTATATTTAAATTTTAGGTTTTGGCTTCGAATGTGGGCAAAAACACAAAAATATAAAACAAAACATAAAAATACACTAAATATACCTAGCTACCTAAACAATATAACTAAAGGTACCTAGTTTAATTATAATTATAAATGATAATTGCACTTAGTAATTATGTCAATGCTGCCAGCATCTTAGAAACTGTGCCTCGCTGCGCTGGTTTCGAAGACGTTTTAGATTTTATTTAGTTTTAAATAGTTTATTTTAGGTTATATTTATAAAACAATTTTATTAAAGAACAAATAAATTATTTTGGTATTTGGTGTGTACATAAAACCGAAATCCTAATGTTATGAATGAAAAAGAACGTTTGGGGCTCGAATGTGTTTGAGTATCGTTCTTAATCAGCATAACAAGTACACATAAGTAGATAAGTTGCGAATTATGTCTGATTTCTATGAAACACTTAGTGACAAGGTTTATTTTTTATTAATTATATGTATAAGAAGACATTTATCAAACATCTTTAAACTGAAATTGTAACAGTTTTATTGATATCGAAAGCTATCATTTTTAAATGATAAATGTAAACCAAAGTGGGTTATAAAAACCTAATTTGGAACTACAAATTGATCACTTCCAAAGTGAGCGTATAGACCGAATATCTAAAACTAGATTTAAAGATTTTAAACAAAGATTTTCGTGGTTAATCAAAATTTCTTAAATATAGTTCAACGGGTACATACCACGATAATATTAACTATATTTAAATAAAAAAACTAGATTTATTACTTTTCCTACAGATCGTGGAAATCGCTGCTAGCAGTTCGCGCGCGTCACATCAAAGCCGGCCTCTCAGCTAACCTTAAAGGCCAGGGTATTGTCTCGCAGAGGGATCTAGCCCTCACACAGTTTGGCTTTGTTGGCTTTTCCATTCTCAAGCCAGAGAAATTCGGATTACAAAAAAATGAGAATAGTGACTGGGAAGCTTATAATCATTTCTGGAGAGTTATTGGTCACGCCATAGGTTTGGAAGACAGGTAAAATATACTACCATAGGAAATCACCGAATCTGCCTTGTCACGAATCTGTCCACTCCAAAATCCGTCCAGTATCCAATTAAGGCTTAATAACGTTCCAACTATCCGTAAAAGCATTTTATTTACGAATTCACGTAGTCCTTTAACCAATAAAAAGTTAGGTATATAAGACCAACCAACTTCACCGAACAACCGTTCGTCCAGTGGTTAGCATGTTTACATGTGGGTCTCGAGGTACAAGGTACGTTCCCGGGTTGAGTCAAATTTTGTAAGGTAATTTGTTTTTCTGATGAAGAATTTTCAGTACCACCCCAGAGTAAGAAAATGGGCCGTGTCAACCTCTTGCCTCGGGTAGCACTTAATGCGCGTCGGTCCCTGGTATTATCACTAACTTATGATAATAATCTTTAAAACCCAAGAACCCGCATTCCAGCAGTGGATCTATGCTCTAAAAACATCTCTCTCTCTCTGAGAGAGAAGGGATGTGAAGGCACAGGGACTGCGGATGAAGACAACCCCATTCTATGTAGGTATATTTATTGAGACATTAGTATGTTATAACTCATTCTAAATGTTGCTTCAGACCCAACCATTTATCGCTCGCGCAAAGACTCTTAAATACTTATTCTTGCTAGGTACAACATATGCCGAAGGAACATCCAAGAAACTCGGGAGGTTTGCCAAATTCTTCTACGTCGTGTTTGGACACCTTGCTTGGAGAACGTGCCAGAATACTACGAGCACATGGCTCGGGTGATGCTAGACGGTCTGTGGTGCATCAACCCAACTATCCACCTCGACTCCATGATATACTTGACCAAGTACCTGAGCGACGTGCCCGGATATGTCTATACTGAGGCGGACAGGTTAAACTTGCAAGATAGAATAAGGGAACAGTTGAAAGGAAAATCAGAAGACATTGGTGAGTGATGTTGTAAAAACGCTTTTACCCACCAGTTAGCCTTGACTTCAATGTCACCAGCAGGGCTAGCACAGGCAGGCTGGAGACAAAAATTATATCCACTGAGAAGGGATATAATTTACGCGTCCACGACAAATGAAATGAAATTGTAAGAGTTATTAACATTCTATCGTTAAATATTTATAACTCGTACTAGAGATTTTCTTCATTTTATATCATTTGTCTGTGTCCAGCTGCATATACTGCATAGCACGGGAACATGGAATAGCAAGAGTTTATCTCCGTTTATTATTACACATATATTATTTGGATATTATTTCCGTTGCGCCAATGCAGTTGATAAAGCTGTGGGAGAAGATACATTTATATCCTTTCCCCAGGGGGTCCTATTCCATGTTCCCTTGCTTTAGCTGGTGGACACGTTAATTATATCCCTTGTCAGGGGATATACCTAATCGGGGGATTTGAATTTTGTCTCGTGCCTGTGCTAGCCCTGCCGGTGGTATCTAGTAAGTGATGATGCAATCTAAGATGGTAACCTAACCTTTATGGTTTTATGGGAATTTCGGCTAAAAACTAAACATTAGTGGGAATAATATTCCCATATCTCCTAGCCTTAATTGAGGTTGTCTAATTGAGATCGCTATTTAGCGAAGCGTTGACCATGCGGAGGCATCGTTCGTTCATTAAATAAAGTAAGGAAGAAAAGAAACCTTATCGACCTCAAACAATTTTGTAAGGATTAATTTTATAACTATTAATGACGATTGAATATCATATTTTAGTTTTAAAATTAATCTCTATTAGCTACTATTTGTTGTTGTCGCTAATTTAGGTATATAAGGAAAGAATTTTATTTTATTAATTCAAACATCTTTATTGCGTAGTAAAGGAGAAATTTAAAATATGCTGAATTTGTAAACGTCAAATTGTACTTTTTTTGTTAAACTTTTCTTTTTGTTTTATGTCATTTTTTGTGGTGTGCAATAAAAGTACCTATATTCATTCATTCATTCATACTTTAAAAAAAATTAGAAGCAAAACGCGACCTTATCACTAAAAGTGATCTCTGCTACTTTATCGATAGCAATATACATGAGAATGTAACTACGCGATTTTTTATAGATTTGTTATAGTTGCTATACAAATAACATTATTTCTAATTTCTGAAATTTTGTAATTACCAAAATATAGTGTAAAATATAGTTACGTCTGGATAAAATAGCTTGATTGTGCTTGAACCGATTTTAATAATTCTATGGTAATAGAACTATTAGAACTGGTTCCAAGTTACAGAGTTATCGATTTTTGCCACAGAATACTATAATATAGTCTTATGTATAACGACGTATTCCCCCGATTTCCCCACTCCCAGGTCTTGTACGTGGATACTGACTACATACTTACGTATTTGTTTAGGTTGGTACCTATATTAAGCATTCATGGCTACTGGTTTACATAATTAAGTAGGTATTCATTTATGTTTCAGGTGTGGACACGGCAAGCTTAATATCAAAGGCGCCTTTTGACCTACCCCAAAACCCGCCTCGACTTCTCTATCTGCATGACTACGACTTGTTAGAGACGGTACCGCCCTATAAAAAGCTCCCATGGGCTGCGAAATACAAACTAGGGCTCAAAGCGGCCATTGCGGCTCTATACACGTCCTACGTAGGCCGCATTTATTTCAATATGCATTTCAGATTCAGTTTATTCCTAATGAAGTATTTCCCATACATGGCATTCTTCAGATTTGGCGTGATTAAGTCTTACGTGAGAATCTTTGTGGAGGACCCAATTGATAACGAAGAGCCAAAGCCCAATTCTTATTACCAACAGCCGCAGCCTCCACTCCCGTTGTACAAGGAGCTGTTATCTCTGTTATGGTGACGCTCAGTTAGCCTTTGCTGAATAAAAGTGCAACATTCCAATAGTTACGCGATTCCACACCGTGTATAAGGAACATTTCTTAGTATTAAGAACAATAATATCAGTACTAGTGAACCAGTGAACAGCTATAAGTGTATACCCAGCCACCAGTGGCCGTTTAATAAATATAAATATCCTATCTCTAGTCCTTTAATACTTACTCTTTAGATTTAAGAATGTTATATTTACTTATTGCCTAGGGCTTCGAAATAATGAATCAAATGCAGGTATAGTTTCCCTTCGTCGCCAACGCGCTTTAAGAGCAATCGCCGGCTCATACCGAAAGTTGGACTACTTCAAAGACTCGGCACGGACTATATGCCCGCAGTGTTCATTTGTGCATCGCGAATCGGAGGATTCAAATGACTTATATAATTATTATTTTTATTTACTGTTGTTATTAAAATTATTCATAAAAAAATCAGGTACTAAATTATTAAGTTATGAATTTCCATTGGTGGCTGGTTAGACATTTTCTTTTGACAATAAAATAACTTTGTTATACCATAGCCAAACTATATTTGGAATCATGATAAACAAATCATGAATCCTCATGATCAGGGTGTCACAATTTTCTGAATTTTGCCAGTCATTGAATTTTGATAAACATTCCATATAGAGTTTTGCTAACGTATAGTGGATAGTAATTAAGGACATTGAAAATAAACTTGTCAAAGAGTATGCGTATTATTTTCTAGTTCATGTTATAAATTGAATTATTCGCTGGCAGGGATACGCTTACTTTTTTTTTAAATTTAATTCCAGAACCTTGGGCCTATTGCCATTTCATTTTCACGACTCGATGAGCTCTATGTTGGTAACTCTAGTAAACTTTATATAAGTGGGTATATATAAATAGGATGGTCCGGCGTTTCACGACTATTAACTTGGTTAGATACGCTTGCCTAAGAAAATGCTTATTCACCCTTGGGCGGTAGGTAGGTACTAAAAATAGAAGAGGCAGAAGATTCGTATCAGAAACGTGATTAGAACTCGATTGGTTCAACTAAACATTGTGGAAGCTCGAATTGAGTTTGTTTAGCCAAGATATTCACACTCATAAACAGCCAGCTGCTTCATAAAAAAAAATCCTACAGTAAAAATATAATATACAGGAAAGCTATTATATTCGTGCACATATTAGTTGGTTAAAATTTAAATGTAAATGCAGCTATAAATGTAACAATAAAATAACGTTAAGAATTGTCTTAATATTATATTTATAAAGCATAATTTAAATACATAAAACAATCACTTAAAGAAATCTTGGGCTTTTAACCTCGTTCTCCTCACAACATTAATCTGCAATAGGTTATCTGTGATATTGTTATTTTCTGTCAAATTGGTGCTGTTGTTGACATTGCCGGAGCTTGAAGGATTTGGGCTCACTGCTTTGACACCGTCTGACTGTTTAGGGGTGGCAACTAGAGATGTCCTCTGAATGGGGGTCCGTTTAGGGGTTGTATGGGAAATACCCATGTCGTTGGGGGTCAATTTGAGTCTTGGAGATAGTAAATGTTTCGCTGCCAATTTCCTAGCTGCCGGCGACATGCTTGCTAGACGTTCTGTGTTAGTTCTGAAACTAAAGTTCAAATTTATAGTCAAAGATGGATAGACAGTGTGAAAGAGGATATCCTGACTAATATTATATATGCTAAAGTTTGTTTGTTTGTCTTTCCTTACTTTACCCTAACTAAGCAACCAATAAATTTGATTTTGGCAGGGTTAGATGAAACGATGGGCAGTTAGTTACATACGCTACTTTTTATTCCAGGAAATCCCAACGGTTTCCACGGGATTTGTACAAAACCGTACACGCGGATATGTAACGTGTACAACAGATAGTAATAGTATAAGCGGGTAATAGAAGTAGATAATAAAATAACGGCTTATAGCCGATTGGCGTGGGTTCGATTTCCACAAGTGGAAATTGTTTGTGTGGTGAACATGAATGTTTTTTAGTGTCTGGGTATGGTATTAGCACTGGTTTATTAGGAGCTCGTCTTCACTTTTGGGGGGCCGAGTTCGAATCCCAGCATTTAATAACTTTAAACGCAAATAAATTAGATCAGTTAAGAAGTGCTTTAAAAGTTAGGTGGGGCGTTTTAAGTAATTATAATAACACTTGCTTCAACGGTAAAGGAAAACATCGTGAGGAAACATGAAGGTTTCCTGAGAGTTCTCCATAATGTTCTCAAAGGTTTTGGGAGTCCACCAAACCGCACTGGGCCAGCGTGGTGGACCTTAACCCCTTCTCACTGTGGGAGGAGACCCGTGCCCTGTAGTGGGCCGTCAATGGATTAATATGATGATGATCATGTATATTTTTCATAAAAATGTTCACCAGTTATCTTAGTACCCATAACACAAGCTACTCTTACTTTGGGGCTAGAAAGGGATGTTTGTATTGTCAGAGTATACCATACCTATTTGTGGGAGTGGTGGAACGCGGAGTGGTAGGTCTGCGCCGCTTAGCGACCTGTTCAGCCAGCTGCAAGGCGATTCTCTCCCGAGCGCCCCCCTCTAACATCCGATACGCAGCGCCCGCACCTAACCTACGCGGTCAAGGTCAAAACTTAAGAAAAAAAAAACAAAAACTATCTTCGGTATTAACCGAAAGTACATTATTGTCGAGGACGGATGTTTTTTTCCGGGAGGCAAATTATAATTAAAATTAGAATTTTACACAAATTTCCGATGGTCAATTTGGTTTCTACGTTTAAATTTAGTGGTATGATAAATATTCATGTGTGTTCTCACTGGAATTAATTTTAATTAATTATTTAACAACTGGTTTTTTTTTAATATATTGTTGGTTTTCCCATCGCATCGTATTTATTCTTCTTAAAAATCTTAGAAGACAACCCTTTTCATACAGCATAGTTATCATGTTTTATGTTCCTATTTCTTAGTTATTTTTGAAGTAGGTAGAAGGCAGTGGCGTGCACTTCATAGATGCTCAAAAGCACTGCATACCCTAAAATATATATATAACTCGTATAAAATGAGGATTTTTGCCGTTTTATGCAATTATCCTGCTGTATGCATACCCTGGTAAGAAACCCAGTGCACGCCACTGGTAGAAGGCTACGGTAGGTACGTAGGGTCGGTAGGTAGCTACCACCCTACCGACAAAGACGTGCCGCTAAGTAATTTCGCGTTCCGGTACGATGTCGCATAGCAGACGATTATGTGGGGTATGTGTTTAATATAACTGCCATTCCCCTAGCAGATTATGCCTATTGCCATCTTAGACTGCATCATACAATATACATATAATAACACATGTAGTGGGTTAAAAAAATAAGAAAGCCCAGAGTATTGGAGCAGCAACGTCACGGATTTATGTCAAATTTACGGTCAAGATACAGACTAATCAGCCGCCGACGATCTGACATAAAAGGTATCACTTGCTCCCCCCTCTAGACCAGAAGTTGGGTACGCCCATAGATGATGGCACTTACGCTGGCAACGGCGTGTCCCCGCCGTCGAGTCGGAAGGGTGTGCCTTCGATCTCGCCCCACGTCATGAGCGGCGAGCTGTCGGGCCCGGCGCCCGGACGCGGCGACGGCGTGCTCACAGGCACGTACTCCGCGCCCGCTTTCTCCGACGTTATGCTCACCCCGTCAACGCCTATCTTGCCTTTAAAGCTCGCATCCTGTGATCAAATTCGCATCTTGCAATACCGCATGTGGCGGAGAGCTAGTTTTATTGTTATTGGTTCTTATGTTTATGTTATGTCATGATCTGTTTTTTTTGTGATAAATAAATGAAAAAAAAAATTTAATCTATTCGTCCGGCTCTTTATGCTAATTTTAGCCGCCAAGCATTGCTGTGTTCCAGTCATAAGGGTACTGAGTCAAGTTAAAAAACTTAAAATATTAGTAATATATGAAGTTATTCGCATAGATAAAAAGAAATATATTCTTAAACTTTTTCTATATTAAATAGTAAAATTTTCTCTTACAAAAATTTTTAAAGTGCGTGTCTTGGTTATTTGTTAATTTCAAAGCTATATTGGAAAGGCTCGGAGAACAGTTGAACGTTGGTTTCCAAAGACCATAGGTGCTAGGATATCCAACACTGTGTTTTCCAAAATTGAAAAACACAGTGTTGGTCAATATGAAGCGCCACAAGACCGTGGTAATTTGCATTGGTCAGTTCACTTGTTACTTTATTAAAAGGCAGTATTTTTTTCATTAGGTACTAATTTACTATAATAGTCCACGAAATTATCTAATACAAGAATGTAAATTACTAAACATACTGACTTGACTCCTAGCCAGAGCACTGATGGTTTCCTTATTCTTCGCGTTATCGAATGGCTGTGCAAGCAGGCGAGTGTTGTGATGCTGCAACTCAGGTTTAGGCGTTGTTGGTTGGCCTGCCGCGCCATCTGGCACGTACATTATAAAATTCTTAGCGCGATACCGCCAAGTGTCCAACTGTAAGTAAAGAAAAAGTTTTTTTTCTTCTGCCATAAAGCATCTATTTGATGCTTTCCATAAAGCATCTATTTGATGCTTTATTACCTATCACGATCTAGACTTTTTAAATCGCTAATGAGTAAATTAATTTTAACTTTTTTTTAATTGTTGAAATTATATTTAGTTTAATTTAACAAATATAACCTAAAATAAACTAAACTATTAAAAACTAAATAAAATCTAAAACGTCCTCGAAACCACCGCAGCGAGGCACAGTTCCTAAGATGCTGGCAGAATTGCCCCTTTGGATGGCCAAACTAATTCGTTGGCCAACGTAACTGCTTGCTTGTTTAATTATAACTAATATAAACTTCAATTGACTAAGTCCAGTCTGTAACTTTTAAAGTTCACTTTGTTCACATGATCTTATTACACAGTAAAGACAATAGTTTTGCTCACTCCACCTACTGAGCATGACTGCACTGATCGTCACTCAACTTCACTAGCTCAAAGTGTTGTGTTCTTTTCAGCCTTCTAACTAAATACAAGAAGCTGAGGTGAGCTTTGGCATACTTTTTTATTGTCTTATGCACATACCCTATTTACAAAGGGGGCGTCCATAAATTACATGAGGTTTTTTTTTAAATTTTCTTTCCCTGCCTCCCCCTGGTGGGATGTCGGGAGATTTTATTCAACCCCCTCCCCCATCTCCCAATCTCACGTGAGATTTTTCAAAATGTGGGTTTCTTACGTGAACGCGTTGGATTGTTATTGTTAAAAGAAAAAACAAATATGGTGGTTTAACAGTCAGTAGATGTATAACGTCGAAGTATGAATGAAAGTATTTTTAACTACGATTGAACGAATTAGTGAATGATCTTAATCGTATTACGATTGCATTTGAAATTTAATCTTAAGCATGTACAATCTAGATTAAATGGACCAAAATAGTATAATATTTTTTGTTTAAATCTGAAACTTTTTGTCTAAATTTGACTCGCCCCCTCCCTTAAAAATCTCACGTATTTTATGAACGCCCCCAAAGGTAAAGTTAATTCCTCCTTTCCTTCTTTTCCTCCAGTTAGTAAGTAAAATAAACTGTTGCTGTGGTGTGGCAGTAATATTAAAACCCTGATCCTCAACGCCAAGTCTTTCAGTTTGGTTGCAACTGGCTACAACCAAAGACAAGATCAGTTAAAATTCAGAGATAATCAATTCCCAAATTCTCCAAATTAGAGATCCATACTGAGGCCATCATACTTGTAATAACACAATTAACAAATTACCAGCAGCAAACAAATGGTTTTATTTTATTACATAATTAATTGGATTATTCATTGGATTATGTGATATAAAAATACAGCATTACTCTTATGTGTAATAGTAATGTTAGTTTCCCTAAATAAATAAAAACCTAAAACAGTAAATATAGTTTAAAAAAAAAATTTGAATAGAAAGGTGTAAACGTCAAATCATATTAGTTTACCATACACCTTATTGCTTAACAATCAATGAAGTGGTGACTACATTACATTAACAACCTAGAATTATAATTTGTCTCAAATGATCATAAACAAAAATTAATAGTCCTCAATTTTTATTGAAATTTCAAATTATCCTGAACATCATCATCGTCATATCAACTCATTACTGGCTCACTCCAGGGCACAGAGAAATCATCCTAATATATGATATGAATGTCTACATACCTCCTCAGGCCTTTCTGTTTGATCTGCCTGTTGTTCTATGGATGGCAAGGCAAGCGCAGAATCTGCAAGTGCTGCGGATGTTACTTCTGACTGCAATTGTGATGCAAGTTTTGCTGCACGTTTTTTATTTTCAAGTGCTATCACACGGTCATAGCTTGCGTTGTCTTCACTTGTGTGAGTTGCGAGGTATGAATCTGTTGGAATGTTTTTTTTATTAACCTGTTGTGAGGACGGGTGATTGTATTACTAGAAAGATTTTCGACATCAACCTGACCCAAGAATGAGATCCATATAAATATAAAGTGCGGCCAATTTATATGCGGACTAAATGTAAACAAAAAGAGGTCAAGTTGAAAAATTCTTCTAAAAAAAATTATAAGAAAATATGTTGTTTGCCTCTAAAATACTGAAATATCCTAACCTAACTTATTCTAAAATATTCACACAGTGTTATATGTTTGTCTACTCAAGAATTTAAAATTCATTTATTTCAAGTAGGTCAATAAATGTATTTAGCCAGAGACCAATAGCCAGAAGGCATTTGTAGGCTAAGTTCGAATATTAATCATAAAACAACAGTTAGAAGAAAAAGCCACACACTTCCACTGCCTATTTCATCATACCACTCTTGGCATTACCGAGTAGAAATTAAAAACAACCTTGCATTAAGTAGCAAGAATACCACATTACACCATATGTTATGAGTTTCCTTATGGTGGCAGTTTTTCCACCAACAAAACCATTCCATGGAATCAAGGAAGGTTGGAGTCAGGCTGGCAGTCCGTAATAAAAAAATATACCAAAACGTGTACAACATCCTTCTTCAAGTTTGAAGGAGACCAGGCGTGCCAACCCCTCATGTGGGATCAGATCTAGTAGAAGATCTAAAATTCTTACCTAATGTATGATTTTCAGTAATATCTTTTGGTTTATCCATTACATTAGAGCCCACTGTGGATGGGGCAGTTTGATTCTGGACAGATGGAGAAAATGGTCTGTCAACACCTGGAGTGTCAAATGTTGCTGGAGAGTTATCTGAAAATGTAATATTAAATTTATATTAATAAGTAGTATAACATACATGTATATTAATAATATATAAGAAAAAGTTATTATACTTACATGGTTCTGTGGGTGGCCTATTGCCACTATACTTTCTTGTTAGTTCTCTGAGTCTCACATAGTCCCTGTTTTCTTGAGCCTCAAGAAAATCATTTTGAGCCTTTAGTTTTTCCAAGTCGGGGAAAAAGTCTCTCTGTATTATTTTAGCTATACCCTGCCAGATAAAATATAATATCAATAAGACATATCCTTTAAATGATAATAACAATGCTATGAATTTAAGTTTATCAAAATTGAACAATACTAGGACTGGTATTAACAATGCAATCAAGTGTTTTGATTGCATTGTGATGGGTGTACCAATGGTCCCTATGACAATTATTATATACAAAAATATCTTCCTTTTTTTGCAAAAATATTCTGTTTTAAAAATATTTACAATTCTAATGTAGCAAAACCTACATCAGTGCCATGGCTTGAAAACATCTATACAAAATTTATGTTGATTTGCATAATGTGGGGAGATCCAGTCTACAAACAATATATTATACACCAGCTGTTAAATGAGTATAACTTGATATCTCAGGGTATGTTTAATAGGGCTATGCACTTTGCGTTTAAATGTGCTAAAAGTTTCTTATGACTTAAAACCATTTCTTATTTTTTTTTATTACTTCAAAATATATCACTTTGTTTTACCTGGACATAGTCCTCTTCATCTAAAACCTTTGATTTTTTAATCACTTTTTTGGGCGGTACTTTAGGAATTTTGAATACAGAACTTTCCTTCTTCAGCAGCTGCATATTTTGCAATGCACCGACGCCAGGTCGCGATTCGCTATTTTCTTGCATCATTCTGTCATCTGTTAATTACTATAGTTTTTATATAGTAGCAAATTATTTTGAGAAAATCGATTTTGTTTTAAAAAAGCAAGGCATAAAAGCCATGCAAGTTTTGTTTTGAGGAAATCCATTCATGAGAAAATGTCAAAATAGTTATATGCCAAAATGACATTAACTTTTAATTTGTCTTTTTCATGACAGGCAAAGATCATTGACCATACAGCCTAATTTTTTTTTTATTATTTCCCGTATGTAAAAGACAAAGGTGTATCACCGTACTTATTTTCAGAATAGACTTTTGCGTTTTGACAATGGTAATCACAGATTAATGTAGTTATTGCCCTTTTCTTTTTTCCAGAGTTACTAGCTTCTTTTGAGTGATCAACTCGTATGATAGTAATTATAATATATTCTCATAGCAATTGATTTCTTAAGTATTCATATTGATTTAATGTTACTATCGTGTAGCAAGGTAAAAAAAGATTAGGTGCTGATAGGGGTGCCATTATTGTCACTATTAGGATCATAATCTGCCCTACAAGATGTGCTAATTCTGTTGAAAATTAGAAACACGACCATGCCACGATCCACATTATAAGATCTTCCGAAAATATTGTCATTGTTCTTAAGGGCGAAGTTCAGAGAAGATACCAACACTAAACAAGAAAGAAGTTTAACGTAATATTTAAATACCCATTCAACCGACTTAAAATGAACTCAATTAAAAACTTACGTTCCAACTTACCACAGGGGCTAGCTAATTTTGTTGCCAACTGCGATATAGAATTTAACTAGAGATTAAAATTCAAAAATTCAAAATTCAAACTTTTTAAATTTAGTTATTTCGAGTAGGCCCAGTTTATAAGCACTTTTGAAACAACACATCACGGTATGGTACCTACTTCTATGCGCGCAACTTTTAATAGTAGTAGCTTTTTGTGTCAGAGCTAGTCCAGGGAAGTACTACTACTACTACTACTACTACTACTACTACTACTACTACTACTGCCATGCTTTTTTGAAGCCCAGCAGCATTGCTGTGTTTTGGACCGACGGGGGTGATTGCCGGTGTAATTGCAGGCACATGGTTTACACAGAACGGCTTTTTAGTTTGTAGGAACGTGTACCTTGCAAGTTGCATGCCCCGTGAAGTATTGCTCTGCTTATAGGCCATGGGTTTCCCCTCACACTCAGGCGGGCCATCTGCTTTATCCGTCAATTCATAATATAAAGCTACTAAACAGATACTTTTTATCCCGGATAACGGCATAGTTCCTATGGGATATGAAGCCTATTACGTGATTCTGTTATAAGTATAACCTCTCCACTCCAAACTTAAACGCTTTTATAACATTAGTGATAAAATAGAGATACAGTAGGTAAATGAGAATAGTACAGCAGGCGAAGTTGCCTGTACTTCTAGTATTGAAAAAATGTTTCTGTTTCTTCCTTTATATAACTATCGTTTAGTTTTTTCTTTCATTGTATCATTCAAATCAACAAACTGTTGGACATTATTTTTTCCTTATTTTATGGGGCGGTAAATGTTAACCCGTCTCGCTGAATCTTAGAAAACGCCATTGCAGGTAGTTACGAGTAAATATTATTTTAATAACTAAAATAATAATAAAAAAAACAATAAGAAATAAATTAATTGCTTTATTACACTAATCTTTACATCGTAATTAACTAGTACAGATAATACATTGTCACTTATTCCTGCTTCTTTTTCTTTAAAATGTACTCTTTGATATAAAAGTCGGAAAATAGAAACAGTATAAATATGTTGTGAGGCAAGAATACAAACGACACCCATTTGGGATATCCGCAGGAGGGTTCGAAAATGATGTGGCCGAAGTGTAGAATCAAAAGCAGGAACTGCAACTGTAACCAAGAATAAGTTTACCCATTTAACTTTTTATAAAACAGACTTAGTAAACCTACTCTCATCATCATGAGTAATAATATGTCTATCTTGCAGCTACTTCACCATTTGTCTTCATACAAAACGAATAATTTGAATCCGGCAGTTATAGGTACACTCTTTGCAAATTTTTTCGGAGCACAACCCGGCAACTGTAAGCAACTGTCCAAATTGTTACCTACAGAGAATATGGACTTTTATGTAAAAAAATCGGTGGCTTATAGAAAAAAAATGTCTTTTTAGATAAGCTATCGTGGTGAACGTATTGTCTTTATTTATTGATATTATTTTCTACTATGCTGGTAAGGAGGTACCTACTAATTAAATAAAGTGATAAAAACCACACCTAGCAAGTTTTTCAGATTGCCGCGGTAAATCTAATTACTATGTTTAATTATTTATTCGTACTCAAGCTGCCGGTTTGCATTATTTTGTCAGTATTATATTGTTACTTACTGTTTGCTGTATCCAATAAAGAGTAACGATATCTTTTTCTTTTATTTAACTACAATTTAGCCCTTGACTGCTATGGCTTAGTGGCAAGTGATGTTGCAGTATAAGATGGTAGCGGGTCTGTTAGGGGTTCGCCAGTTATCATAAACCTCGCTCCAGACCAGAGAAAAATTGTCCAGGAATTGATTAATGTCCCCTGCCGGAGATCGAACTTCCCATTCAAAATACCACAGAACTCACCATTGCGCCATCAAAATATTATCTGCTTTAGTTCTTAGATTATTTTTCTTTGTTGCGGACTAAAGCAAAGCTAGAGGATAAAAAATCTGTGCAACAAAAGTTTTTTGTGTCTTGATTACCGCGAAATGTTTGAAATTCCATCTAGCATTAAAATTATCTTGGCATTACTAATCTAATTGACACTAACCAGCCACTTTCTTAAGTCTCCTATTTCCTAACGGTTTTTCTACGATTGCAAAGTCTATGAGAAGACAACCGAACCAATAAACCCGTAGTAAATAAAAAGAACTTACTATTTGCAGCTGCGTAATGTACTTCTTCCACCATATCCTCACCCATTCGGGCCGAACGATGGATATCAGGTAGTAAGAATACATGACTGCATGAACTAGAGAGTTAATGAAGCCCAACATGATGCCATGTCCACCTGCAAAACAAAAGGCTTTACTTAATTTTTCATTACATAACTATATTGTGTTAAGTAGTATGTTAACTCAATTATTACTGTACAAAGATCAGTAATAGAATAAACGACATTGAGCTGCTATATCTGCGTGCTCTGACTAAATAATTATACCAATAATCTTCGTAAATATTATGTACCTACTGAAAATATTTACATTAGTGGATCTATGAAAAAGCCTGCGTAGCTCTCTTAAATAAGCTGCAATATGCAATAACGCTATGTTAAATAAGCTGCAATATATAATAATGTCGAAAAAGTTAAAAATTAAAAGGTTATTTTCAATCGGCATTATTAGGAATAGAATCTTGATAAATAAAATTTGGGCATAATATAAATGTAAAATAACGCGTGATTGCGCCGTTTCGAGAGGGAAGTTGAATGTTTATGAGTACCTAATTGGCGTATATTATTACGCTTTAATATAACACTGCGTTACGACACATAGTTAGCGCGGGGAACTGCTAGCATAATAAACGACTATAATAATGAAGTTTCAATAAATGACTTGTTTTAGGTGGTAAATACTCCTAAAACAAACCATTTATTAATAGTAATCGGAAGTGGCATTCCCCATTCAAAACCTTTTTTCCGTTTTCTGCTGGGGTAAAGAAAAGTGCTATGGTGAAGTAATAGGTTTACGTATATCTTCTGTATTATTACTATGTAGATATGATTACTGGCGTCGTCGTCGAGTGACCTTCGTATTTCTCTGAACTAATAAGGTAAATTAATTATGAATACAGAATCTTATTGGTAGTTAGTTCAAGTACAATAAAATTAGTTCAATATACGAAATAAAAATAACAGCTGTATTTTAATCAAAAGTTGGGCTAATCTGCCCATAGCATTTTTAACGATCGTCTAACTTATTGTTATTACATACAAAATATTATTTAGATACTTCATCAATGTTTTGCCGTTGCAATCTTTTATTTCGTAATGGACCCATAGATTGATTACGCATCTATATGATTTCCCCATGTTTTATGTTTTTGACCACCTATGAGCATTAATCATGTGTTGCATAAACTGTAAAAGGCTGTGGCCAGACTCACTGACACATAACCTATAGGCCGAACAGCTGAACGCAGGAATTTAATTTTTTTTGGGAATTTCCTTTAAGGTGTACATAAAGGTGTAGGTAGTGCGATAGTTATCTTTTTTTGTAACACTTCCAGTTTATAGAAAAAGAATGTATTTTTTTAATAAAAATTTAGCCCATGACTGTAATCTCACCTGCCGGTTAGAATTGATGCAACCTAAGATAATAACTGGATACCTAACTGGATGCAGCTAACCAGCAATAAACCGAGATGGCGTGCAAATGAAGAGGCCTTAGTCCAGCAGTGGACTGAGATAGGCTGATGATGATGAAGATAATAACGGGCAAACCTGATGGCAATTATATTAAACACATACCCCTAATCGGTTTTGTAGATAGGTTAGTAACTATTCACAGCCAGACTGACCTGCTGACCAGACCAGAGAAAATTCAGGAATTACACAAAAACCACGATTACCTACTGGTACGCCAGGAACAAAAAGTTCGTCAAAAAAGTTTGTCGACCATACATACATATGTATGGTCGACTCTCGACAATACGATGCGACTTATCAATCACAGCGATTTGGTAACGTGGTCAAGGGCCTTACCCGATAACACTGAATATGTAGGTACGTATCTAGGTTCGGGCGAGGGCAATACTAGCAGTGGCAAGGTAGGTAGGTACGATAAATAATAAAAGACATTTCGTCACTTTGAACGACTAAACATGAAAACCTATTGTTATCCATGATTGTGCGACACCTATGTAAATAAATAAAGAGCTCACGCTAAGTATATGACTAATGTTCGTTTTCACTAACGACGAACAAACCAATGCGTAAGTAAGCATCACCTGAGATACTAAGATTCCTAGACCTAAATTTACCATTGAGCAATCGTTTTTTACATGCTTTATATTAGATTCTCTTCTCTTCTTCCCTTACAAAGAAGGTGGTGCAACGGCTCAAAGTGGCTCAGCGTGCAATGGAAAGAGCGATGTTAGTTTTGTGTCTATTAAACTAGAAATAAACTTTAATCTTAACCTCATACCTCTTCGTACCGCAAGGTTGGGAAGCACTGGCGTTCTTATCTCGCTCCTTTGTTCGATGGGCGCAAGCTATTCATTTGTAATTCCGAGCGCCTCCGTAGTTTTTGCAATGAATATTGCTAAGTTTGAACGGTGTTATGATAATTTATATTATTTCTACTTACGTTATGTAATTCATTCGAAAATATTGTTTTTTCTTAACCGAGTATTATTTACTGTTTGCATTGGTTACATTTTAATTTTATACACTGTTTACCATATTCAGGGCATTTGGAAACTTGTTGCGTATATTATTGCTATTAGAAGACGTCGATTTCTATTACACTATTTTATAGTTGTTAATGGATTACTATTAAGGTACACTGCAGAATTAAGAAGTGCACTTAAGTATGATAATACAAACAGTAGTTGGTGTAAGTTTCTCCATTGTTTATGTTTAAATACAACGTTTTTTACAAGAAACGGACCTACTATTTCTATTAATTTCAACATATTGTCATTGATAACCTATGTTGGTGTTGCAACTAAGTCGTGTGTATTTGGAAGGCTGCAGTATTCTTATTATTGTGTATTAATTACTATGGTCTATAAGTGTATTACTTTTAGGCTTATTTGGTTTCTTTATAGTTATTGTGTGCAGTGTTCACTCTAGCTAAACTCAACATTTATCACCAAAATGTTAGGGGATTGCGGACCAAGACGGACACTTTTTCCAGAAATATTTTATTGAATGGTTACGACATAATTACAGTGACGGAAACTTGGTTGCTTGATAGTGTTTCGGACACGGAACTTTTTGACACAAGATACTCTGTATGGCGTCGTGATCGTGATTACAAGCAAATGTGTCAGACAAGGGGAGGTGGTGTAGCTGTGGCTACTAAAAAGAGCCTGAATGTTGAATGTAGGTCGGATTGGCAATCCTCAGCTGAAGACCTCTGGGTTTCAGTCACTTATCACAACAAAAATCGTAACACTTCGCGTATTCATATTTGCACTATATATCTCTGTGCGGAGAATAAAGGTAATTCATTTGATCAACAATTGGATAACTTTTTGATCAATCTTGAAAAATTAACTAATGAACATCCTAATGATATGTTCTTAATTTTAGGTGATTTTAACATGAGTTCCATTCGATGGAATGAAACTGAAGAGGGCCTTCAAGCTTATAATTTAAATGATAATAATTCAAGGAACTTTATTGATACATTAAGTTTATGTAACCTTAATCAATTTAACAATATTAAAAATAACTTCGGTCGCATATTGGACTTAGTCTTATCGAATGATTCAGTGACTGTTTTACATTGTGATGACCCTCTAGTACCTGAAGATCCATACCATAAGGCCCTTTGTATCAATTTACCGTTCTTTTCCATCCAGACACTACCATTGTCATCTAGAACTATGTATGCATATAAAAGAGGTAACTTTTCTCAGATTAATGAAGCCTTATCGAATTATGACTGGGATACTCTATTGCATGTCGGGGATCTTGAATCTGTTGTCAAATCGTTCTATAAAATTTTGTATGAACTGCGAGATAGATTTGTTCCCTTAATCAAAAATAAAAGTAATAAATATCCATCCTGGTACAGTATTCCACTTATTAAAGCAATTAAAGAGAAATACAAACATTTAGTTAAATATCGTACGTATAAAAACCTAGAAGACAGGCTTTCATTCGATATACTAAGAACCAGAGTCAAACTACTTGAAGATAACTGTTACTCATATTACATTAATTCACTTGAAGAGTCTCTCACGAAAGATTCTCAATTATTCTGGTCACATGTTAAGCGTAGTATTGCCAAACGTGCAACTAGCTTCTATCCTAAGTCTATGACTTATTCCCATTCTAAATCTGACACTGGAACAGGTATATGTGAACTCTTTTCATCATACTTTCATTCAACCTATCAACAAGTAACTTCTTCATCTTCGCATGTGCAGCCAGGAGATTCTATTACAACTGACATTTATACAATTGAATTCATTCCCCAAGTTATAGAAAAAGCCCTAAAATCTTTAAAACCTAATAAATCAGCTGGCCCAGATGAAATTCCTGCCATTTTTCTGATTAGTTGTGCGCATAGTTTATCAGTTCCCCTTTCTATTCTTTTTCGGAGGTCTATATCTGAAGGATATATGCCTTCTCTTTGGAAATCTGCTTATATTACCCCTATTCATAAGAATGGCCCAAGAAATATGGTAGAGAATTATCGCCCAATCTCTAAACTTTGCCTTGTGGCCAAAGTTTTGGAACGTATTGTATATAATCAATGCTATAATGTCCTAAAGTCGCAATTTAGTCAGAACCAACATGGTTTCTTAAAGGGTAGATCTACGGTCACAAACTTGGCACTATTCTTAGATTTTCTTACTGATAAGTTAGATAGTCGTGACCAAGTTGATGCTGTATATACTGACTATAGCAAAGCTTTTGACAGGATTGACCACATCTTGCTTCTAAAAAAACTGGCCTCCCTTGGGATCAGAGGAGATTTGTTTCGCTGGTTTTCTTCTTATATTAATAACAGACTTCAAACAGTTGTGTTAAATGGTTTTAAATCAAATTGGATGGCAGTACCGTCGGGTGTGCCCCAAGGGTCCTTGTTGGGACCCTTTTTATTCACTATTTTTATTCATGATATCGATCTCTGCTTTATACATTCAAAATTTTTACTTTTTGCTGATGACTTGAAGGTATTTCGTACAGTCAATAATGTTAAAGATGCGGAACTTTTACAAGCTGACTTGTTTAGATTAGATGATTACTGCATTCAAAATAAACTTGATCTTAATGTCTTAAAGTGTAACTCTATATCTTTTACTAGGAAAAGGGAACCTTTTCTCTATGACTACATTTTAAAACATCAAAACCTTAACAGAACCGATATTATAAGAGATCTCGGGGTACTCCTCGACACTAAACTAATTTTTGATTATCATATAAATGCTATTGTGACCAAAGCATTTAAAGCTTTAGGTTTTATTATACGTGTTAGTAAACCATTCAAAAAAATGAAAACCATCAAAATCCTCTACTGTTCACTGGTCCGTAGTCAACTAGAGTATGCTTGCCAAATATGGAATCCTGCGTATCACATTTATATCAATAAATTAGAAAGTATTCAAAAGAAATTCATTAGATTCCTTAAGCACAAATTTCACCTTCCTAAAACTTCCTACGAAATATCATGTTCGGATTTACACCTTGTACCCCTTCATACACGTAGAAACATTGCCGACGTTTGTCTCTTACTTAACATTGTTAGAGGGTCAATAGATAGTCCGGAATTACTTACTAAGTTAGATTTATTTGTACCCTCGCGATTACCTAGGCATAAAAAGATTCTGCACGTACCCTTAACTAAAACTAAGAATAGATTTAATTACTTTTTAATCCGTGTCTCTCGCCTTCTTAATTCTGTTTACAATGACCCCGAAATTGACCTATTTTATGGTAATATGAATAGTGTACGTCGCAAATTAGTAGATAAACTGTTGCATGCTAGGTAAACTTAACACTTTGTTTTAGTTTGCTGCGTTTCTGCTGGGTTCTATCAGGTACCCTTGTTTATATAAGACTTATCTGTGGAAACCTGTTATTAGTTTTAAGTCAATCAATCTGTTAACTAGTTAGTATCTACAACTGTTGGTTTTCCAATTAAAGAAAAAATAAAATAAATAAAATAAAATAAATAGAATTCCCAACGTAGAGGTCAGAAACCGAACTGGAATCACTGACATCGTTCAAAGAGCAGCGGCCCTGAAATGGGCGGTGGAGCCGAGTGATTCTGGATTGGCAACCGCGCACTGGACACAGAAGCATCGGCCGACCACCAGCTCGATGGAGAGATGATATCGTGAAGGCAGTAGGGAAGAACTGGATGCAGCTAACCAGCAATAGACCGAGATGGCGTGCAAATGAAGAGGCCTTAGCCCAGCAGTGGACTGAGATAGGCTGATGATGATGAGGATATTAGCTTCACTTGTATGTTTGCATATGTGACCGATTTTGACCCATTTTATTACTAGGCAACTTTTTTATTACTTTATTACTAAATTGTCTATGATTGTTGCAAATGCCGTATTTTGTGTTTTGATTCTGATATTTCAACTTTATTGATATAAAAACTTTTTTTTTCATCTTTCAAATGGCAGTTTACAATTTCTTTAAACATTAAGCACTGTACCCCGAAATAAATCAGTTCGAGATCTTTCACTGTGTGAGTGTGGCCTTGACGAGGGATCAGTCTCCCGTAACTTTAGATGGCGCCTTATTTCGTTAGTAAATTGGGTGTAATAAAAGTTGGTGAGACGATTTTTTTTCTACAAGCATCACGTAAATCATTAGCCATCCGATTTAAGCGTGTCCTAGGATAGTGAAAACGAAAAATAAACAAATATCCTAGGCCCCTGAATTTTCCATCAATATTATTATCTACTAAGTAGCTTCACAATAAGCGCTTCAAAAATGGCCCATTAAGTGCGAGCATAGCGAATTTGGTGGTTTAAAACATTTAGAAACCTATGCTATCTACTATGAGAATATATGTAGTCTAAATATTACCTATATTTACATATTAACTTATGAGCATGGTACCCAAAACGCTGGAGCTATTTGAATGTCTAGAGTAAGCGTTGGCCAAAATAAGTGCCAGGTTTTCGATAAACAAACCGAATATCATGGTTCCAGAAAATTTGATTTATAAATATTTCTGTAATAACTTCGAAATGAATTTGACGTGATTACGAACGATTAATTTCGTTGTTTTACCCTTTGTCCCACGAAAGAACTTAGAAAATGGATGAAGCTGGCTGAAACTTAGATTTATAGATACCTACGTTTTGTTAAGCGGGCAGTAGGCCTATTTATAATGCCTCGCCCAACAATAAACTAGATTATGTAAATGGAAAATTTAAAAATATCATTCCAGTCGTTATCAGCTCATCGTTCACGAATTGTGAAGGTCAACGGCAAATTTAGAATAAAAAAACTGGTATAGGTACAGCCCATAGTATCATCATAGTAAAGAAAATATTGCATTCATAAAAATTTAACATCCATATTTGAATATTCTTTAGAGGCGCAGTGGTGTTATAACCACGTATAATACCACTTTGGAAAACAGGCAGGGCAATTTGGAAATTCATAATTTCTTACTGTACTATCTCTGGTCTACACTTGTCGTAGGCTCTGTGTGTGGCTAGTTACAAACCTTCCGACAAGGACGTGCCGCCAAGTTATTTAGCGTTCCGATACGGTAAACAGAGTTCAGTTAAATGAAATCCCTAGAATATTATGTAACTAAACTTCTAACAGGATAGCCCTCTACCATCATCAATTAGATGAGTTCGAGGGCTTAGGTGCTTGTAGTGAAATAAAAAAAATACATGCACTTAAATAAACCAATATTCTACCTTCATGCGATGTTAGTTTAGAATTTAGAATTTCAGGTAAAAATTTAACTAGGTACCATATAATTAAGAACGTAGACAATCCTCATTCAGCCATTATTGTAGGTTTCCAAAAACAGTGAAAAAGCCCTGCGCAAATTACTTATATCTTCATTTAATGATAGATTTAATCAATTCAAGTTATTTTTAGGAAAAATATTATATTTAAATTTAAAAAAGAGATTAAAATAATAAATTTATTAATAAATGAAATTTTAAAAAGTTCATATATACCTTGTGTTCTTAATAAAGCATCTCATACATCTAATATAAGTTAAAATAAAGAGGTCGGACTGTGTAGCAAACTTTTATGGCATAATAAAAATGAGAGCATGTTATATTCATAATATTGGCACAATGTAGATAATAGGTATTTCTTAATCACGTAGGAACCTCCATATGTAATAAAAACACGTTTGTCTCGTTTGTGTAGTGGTGAGCATAACAGACTAGGGATCGTGATTAGCCTACTACAGGGCACGGTGTGGGTAAGTAAACTTAACACGGCATTGATAACATTATAGAAAACTCTCAGTCTAGCCGGTTTCCTTGCGAAGATTTTCTATACTGTAAAGCGAATGATAAATCATGACTTAAATTAAAAACGAACATTACTCCGACATGTTAGAGGTGAGCAACGCATCGAACTACCGAAAGGGAGGCTGTATTGTTAACCATTTTTGCTATCACGCTTATATGATAGCCTAGTTGTTAACACAGGCAGGAGACATTTATCTTTACCGGAAAGAGAACGAAGAACGGATACAACTTTGGTACAAACCAAAGTTGTACTGCGTTCCGTATCCGTTCTGCGTGCACATCCAAGTATATTGGAAATAATATCCAAATATTATTTCCACCATTAGGTACATCCATGCTGGGCTATGAACATGGATGTACTTATGTGATATTAACGATGGGTTAAATTCAACTTTTCCTGGTTGCCGTGCTTTGGCGATAGGTAGAAGAGATCCCAAGTAAGAAAATAGGGACATAAAACTTTAGTCTCTTGCCCAAACCACACGTGCATAGCCGGAATGGCTGAAGATGATTATGATAAGGTGTGTACCTTATTGGCAAGAGCTTAATAATTATTAAGACTTTGAATACGTAATTAGGTTACTAAATAAGGTAAACGGAAGTAAATCCGGAATATTAAGGCGATTTAAGTCTTCAATGATTTCGAGAAGCTTTTTAGAAAGCACCCAATCATAACATTTTTCAGTCACGGTAGTGACTTTTAGTTATTATTATTAAACTATCCGGACAGGGCCAGCGCGGCATGGTAGACTACGGCCTTAACCACTTCTCATACACATCATCTCACAAAATATGATGTTAATTAAAATAAATCAAAAATAGTTGCTATGAACTATTTTCACTAACACACAAATCGCAAGGAAAAATAAAATAATTACGTGCATTGAAAAATCTTAAACGAAGTTGATATCTGCTAAAGTTGTATAAATAAAGGAATTATAGTTCATTTTATAGGTACGTATCGTCAATCATATTGGGTAGGTCAATTGGTTAGCAAAATGCCAACGAAATCGAGAAAAAATCACCGTCATCTATAATAATGAGTTGTATAATACCTGAATGAATGAAGACTGTTACAAGGCAAGCTAAATATATATAACCTTTTAGTAAAAATTGGATAACTTTGCTGCGCGAAACGTACTTTTCGCTAGTTCGCTAAAGTAAGCTTAATTTTCATAACCCCACCCGTTGGGAGAACCCTTTAGTCCAACAGTGGAGTGTTATAGGCTATTGACGATGACGAATGATAGAAACTTTAAACGTTTTTTTTTTGCAATTAGATGTGATGATTTCTCGACTTCTTTTTTTTTATATATTAATAACGATAAAGTGGGTCACCTGATGTTAAGTGAACACCGCCGCCCATGAATATCAGCAGCACCAGAGGAGCCATCGATTCGTTGCCGGCTTTAAAGGAATTTGTTTATGCGCCCCTTGAATAATCCCTAAATTGTTTTTTTGAAGGATAATCACATTACAGTCCACTGCTGGACTTCACCAAGCTGGGCAGGCGGGTTGGTGATCGCAGTAGATGGTAGTAATAGCACAGACGGCGCTGCCCGCTCTCCGTTATATTCCCTTGACGCCTCGTACACCCGTGGGAAGAAGTGGGGTGGTGACAACTGTATTCTGATCTGCCGTCACCACACGACACCATAAAGTAATCTATATTTTTGCTAAATTTCATCCATTCAGACGTTCTGGCTTGTAACATAGACTACTTTTTTATCCCACGAAAACAAATCCATGCGGAAGGAATCGCAGTCATTCACTGTAGGTACTCGGTACATACATACTTTGAATCTCAATGCTTTTATACGGTAAACGAGTTTTGGGCCAGTCTTACATTTTTTATAACTAAAGAAGGAAGCGATACAATACGCAAAGAAATGTCAGCCGGTTGCAGCCGGTTGACCATGACCTAGTTAATTTTAGCGCGCGAAGAAATGGTAAATATTTCCTCATAACTTACTCATATGAGGGTTATACCATCACGAGGTTAAGTTTATGGCATCTATTAATAAGATGCAAACATTGAAACAAATGCATCTTTAATAGAGTAGGTCAACACTTCAACAGTGGTTAAAGATGCGTGTACCTAAGTAGAGTATGTAGGTACTTTGAAGTTAAAGTAATTATAATTCAAAATTCATTTATTTCAAGTAGGCCTAATATAAGCACTTTTGAAACGTCAAGTCTGTCTGTGTGTATTACTCTACCACCGGTTCGGAAGGCAGATTCTACCGAGAAGAAGCCGGCAAGAAACTCAGCAGTTGCTCTTTTCCAATATCAATTCCAATATTAAAACACGAGTGTGATAATAGGACATGGGAGTGTTTTGATACATAATTATCAACAGTTGAATACAAGACTTCATCTACTCTCATAATCTGAAACCTCTCAAGAATTCTAAAACAGTTGGCTTACTGTTACCTTAAAACAGCCAGCCCTAGTTACCTAATATCATCTATTACTATTAGTTTATTTGTTTATATACAAATAAACTAAGTACGAATGAAAGAATTATTTATTGTCCTATAGTAATTACACATTTTGAATAGTGCAATTAATAAATATCATAGAATATGTTCTTTAATGTTGAAAGGTAACGATCCCGATATACCTACTCAGCGGAAGGCTATGGAATTCGAAAAATATAATTATAAATTTATATTTATAATTATATTTATAAATATATTTCAAATATAAATTTATATTTATAATTATATTTATAAATTTTTGTAAACAAAACAATTAAAATATCGAAAAAAAATGGCGGGGATTTGAATAACCTACCTACTTTTTTTAAGGAGCTTGCGTGCTTCAATGACAATGTTCATTTTTGAAATTCATACTCACAGACAGCCAATTTCTTGCGTCGTATACGCAAGAAATTGGCTGTCTGTGTCCCTTTGCGAAGAAGGGATTAAAAAAAAAAAAAAAGAAGTGTTAACAAACAAAGGAATGAAATTCAGTACATTTACATTATATCATCCGTTTGTATGTTAAAATGGTTATTATGACATTGGGTGTTTTAATGTTGGCAATAAGCTAACTGTTTCAGAATCTTTAATAGAGAATTAAAAGCATGGAAGTGAATAAAGGTGATTTAAATACAGCTAGCTGGGGCAATCGCCGCTCCTCTAATTAATATTTCGCTTTGCAAACTTTTGACGGAGATGCGGAAGAGAAAATGATATTGCATTACCCATCCTTTTTGACATATTTTAAGGAGGGAACTTATCAACATATATTAATCTCCACATTTGCATTTAAATACTTACTTTTAACACCGAGATTTTTCAATTTTTAGTCTTTTTATGAAAAAAATGCAAGATTAATAAAAAACGATATAAAAACCCTTTAATCTTAAATAATAAAAAAAATTTCACAACAATAAGAGATAATTTTGGACAAATGGACAGAAAAAACTAATTTTACTATAAGGGTTCGTTAAGGGTTTCTTCAACGAGGTTCGGAACCCTAAAAACTTTAGCTATTCCGGTTTTATAAGAATTATACTTAAAATTATAACTACTAATATAATAAAACTATAATTCAAAATACTTTTTTATTTATATTGAGTCTAGCGAACCTGAACCGGCGATAGCCAATTATAGTAGAATTCATAAGGACTTCTGCTTCACAAAGGGGATACAAAGATCGATCCCCGGCACGCACCTCTAACTTTTCAGATTTGGAGGTATGTGCGTTTAAAGCAATTAAATATGGACAAGGAAAACGTCGTGAAGAAACCTGCTCGTCCATAGTGATCACAAAGGCTTGCGAAGTCGATCAATCCGCACCTGCGGCGGCCTTGACCAGCGTGGTGGAATACGGTTAAAACCTTGCTTATTATGAAAAGAGATCGTGTAGTTGGTAAATGATGATTTTACCGAGCATATGAGTAAAATTAAAAGATTCTTACACCTATAAAATTAATTAGTAAGTCTGTGCAACAAATAGTAAAAGAAAATTGTTTGCAATCAGAAGTGCGTAGAGGGTACATTGCCGAAGATCTGTTTGGTTCCACACCAAACAGATCTTCGGCAATGTACCCTCTACGCACTTTTCGCTCCGAAACCGGAGCATCCTCAGAAGATGTTGACTTTACAATGAATAATTGTTAAGTCAATAATAATTTGAAAGTATAGGAAATAAAGCTTAATTTTCATAATATATCATAGATTTCCGGAAAGTAACGCTTGCTTCTATCCAATATTTAAATCATCGCCGCTGAGAGATACCTACTCGATGGACTGATGCGTTGACCCAGATAACTGTGGTAGATGCTTCCGTAACGCAAGCAAACTCCAAAAGTGGAGAAGTCTCGCGCGGGAAGCCATGCGATCTAACCTAACCCCATGTTATTCATCTCGGCAGCCACGACCACTCTGTCAAGAGTCCACGACTAAGAAGAAGAAAAAAAGATACGGTTATGCTTCGTATTTTAAAACTTAGGATTACTTCCTGTTGACCTAGAATTTTGAGGCCTTGTTGTCAATGCCAAAGTCAATGCAAAAGAAAGTGTAAGCAAAACCGAAAACTTTACATGACAAACATTTATTTAAAGATTAAATACAATTTTGGTGATGGGTGAACTATTTGTCGGATGTCATAGGCATATAGGTAAGTATCATCATCATCATCGACCCATTACCGTTACAGATCACGGGTCTTCAAAAGAACTTAGGCCATAGTTCACCACGCTGGCCAAGTGCGGATTGGTGGACTTCACACGCCCTTGAGAACTACCTACCAGATGTTTGTTGCATATTTTAAAGAGGAAACTTATCAACATACATTAATATCCACACGTGCATTTAAATACTTACTTTTAACAGCTATATTTTTCAGTTTTTAGTCTTTTTATGAAAAAAATTCAATATTTATAAAAAACGATATAAAAACCCTTTAACATGATAAAGAGTTTAACTTGGAAATAAGAATGTCACTACAATAATACAATCCCGGAACCCTAAAAACTTTAGCTGCTCCAGTTTTATAAGAATAATATAAAACCTGAGAACATTATGATAATCAATCTCACTGGCTAATCACGAAATCTCAGGAAGTTAAGCCTACCAACTTGAAATTGGCCGGTAGAAGTAACACGAGAGATTTTCTCAAGCTCCCGAGGTGCATAGGATGATACCTAAATTACGAAAAGCTGCCCTGGGCACATATTTTGTACTATATCTCGAACCTGATAGATCGGTAGGTACAAAAGTATTTTTTAAACCCTTAATAATTGTTTACGTCATAGGAAATATCAAAATGATCCAACAATCGACCATAAATCTCAGGCATAAAAACACAAAAATTTATTATTAACCTGCTAGCATAGCAGGTAAATAATAAATTTGTTGAAGGCTAACCAATTTATTATATACTAGCTGTTGCCCGCGACTTCGTCTGCGTTTGATTTTGTTTTTATCGTATTCAGTATTGCGAAGCCTTAAATGAGTACATGTGACTATCAATTAATTATAGACAAATAATTTGCAATAAAATAAAATTGCGACTATAATTAAATATCTAAGCTATCCTATCTCTTAAGTTGGAGCAGACTGCTCACGGTGTGCCAATTTAATTTAAAATCGGTTAAGTAGTTTAGGAGTCCATCGCGGACAAACATCGTGACAGGAGATTTATATATATTAAGATATAAATTATCATTGTAACAGACTTAACAGCCAATTCGAGATTTCTCAATTCTTGTTCCCATAAGAATACCTACGAGCCACGAGGTATGCAGGTTTAAGCAATCATCAAGCAACATGTGAAATCACATTATCCATTATGTATTTCTTTATGTGATAATCGATGATACCCATGTAAGTACCTACAAAAATCGGATGGCAGAGACAGGTATATTTATTAAAAGGTCACGGATTTCTTTTCACAATACTCAATTGGTTAACAATTTTTCAATGTAAGTAAGTACCTGCCTTTGATGGTCAAAATGAAAAATGATATATTCTTTGGTTTTTGCCCTTGACTGCAATCTCACCTGATGGTAGGTAAATGCAATCTAAAATGGTAAAGGGCTAACTTGTTAAGTGTATATCAGTTATATAAAACACTTACCCCTAATCAGTTTTTACGCAGATTTTACCATTGTACCAACATACCATCAATTGTTTACAGTACCTATGTAAAATATAAGCAATTTTAAATCGTCAAGTCTGTCTGTTTGTACCTAGTAACTCTACCACCTGTTTAAAAACACATTCTACCAATAAGAAACCGGCAAGGAACTCAACAGCTTGTTTTTAATATCATTAGATTTACAATAGTTTACTATTCCGTCTTGTGAGAGATGAAAGCGGAGTTGTTTGCTTTCAAGCAACTCTGTCATTAAAAATTGGCTGCTAGATACCGAAAGATTTACTACGCTATTACCGCTCAAATAAAAAAAAAAATCCTGTGCAATTTATTCACACACGGCGGAACTTCTGAAAAGTAGCTTACGAGAGATTGAGGCGGATGTAAAGTATCAGAACTATTATCATAAATGTGAGGTTTATTATTTAGCTGCTAGATACCGAAAGATTTACTACGCTATTACCGCTCAAATAAAAAAAAAATCCTGTGCAATTTATTCACACACGGCGGGACTTCTGAAAAGTAGCTTACGAGAGATTGAGGCGGATGTAAAGTATCAGAACTATTATCATAAATGTGAGGTTTATTATTTAGTTTCCATGGTAACTAGAATTTTTTTTTTTACTACAACAATACACACATTGCCATCTAGCCCCAAAGTAAGCGTAGCTTGTGTTATGGGTAGGTACTAAGATGTCTGATGAATATTATTATGAATAATATACACAATACATAGAATATACATATAAACACCTAGACACTGAAAAACATTCATGCTCATCACACAAACATTTTCCAGTAGTGGGAATCGAACCCGCGGCCTTGGACTCAGGTAGCAGGGTCGCTGCAAACTGCGCCAATCGGCCGTCAAATCTCAAATCTTAATATATATAAATCTCCTGTCACGATGTTTGTCCGCGATGCACTCCTAAACTACTTAACCGATTTTAAATTTAATTGGCACACCGTGAGCAGTCTGCTCCAACTTAAGAGATAGGATAGCTTAGATCTTTAATTATAGTCGCAATTTTATTTTATTGCAAATTATTTGTCTATAATTAATTGACAGTCACATGTTATACATATATATAACTACTATACTCATTTAAGGCTTAGCGATACTGAATAATTTAAAAACAAAATCAACCGCAGACGAAGTCGCGGGCAACAGCTAGTATCTATATATATTATTTGGTTTCCTAGGTAACTTAAATAGGAACAGATAAAATAGTATGTATATTTTTGTGTCATTCTTTGCCGGCTTCATCCTACACACTTCTGTATTTGTGTTTCTTACCTGTCGTTTTTTCCGTTGCATCAGGTTTGAAATCACAACGATTCTGAAGAAGTTTTACTTTAAAAAATTCTGTATGTTATTTATGCAACCGTTTTTCTACTTACCAGGTACATATTTGGTGCCGATGAAGCCCAGTAAGCACATACCAAGGTGGTGGTAGACGTGAAGGAATGATACTTGGTTAAACTTCTTACGGAGGACGAAGAATACCTGAAAAGATAAAGGTGTTGAAATGTCGTAAATATGAACTCCTAAGTCTTGGGGCCCAAGTTATTTTAGGTTTTCTAAACTCATAAACAATTTTCTAAATTTAAAAGTTAATAAGAAATGGAAAAACAGAAACCCTATCTTTATAGGGTTACTGCAAAGTAACCCTTTGGTTACTTTGCAGTTTCCTTGTGCAAATCATGCAAGATGAAGCCCTTTTTGTTGTTATCTTAAAACACGGTCGTTTATCATATTACATTTATTGCTATATTAATGATTTATTTATTAAGGTTTTTTTGCAAATTCCAATGGACGCGTTTTTTGTTTTCCTGGGAAAAAAAATAACCCAATCCTCTTCGTTCAACAAAGTCTGCTTTGATTGGTTGCTTTGTTAGGTTGTCTACTTACAATATTAGGAAACCGTACTGCTACTAGATGGAGCTCTTTCAAAACCATGCAAATCGTAGTTTACTTTCACGCGATCGAATAAGTAATCGTAGGTAGAAAATTCCACTTAGCTGTTTCGTCATCATCATCACCCAAGCTCTACAGCCCTGAGTGGGCCTATGCTTCAAGCAAATTTCCCCATTTAAATGGGTCACTCAGAAGCTGCTTCTTTTTAGCTCCAAACTCCAAAAACCCTCATACCCTCTCAATTCCATCACTCCACAATTCCCTAGGTGGTCCTCGGCCTCTAAACCCCTCCAATTGGCCCTCCATCAACCTCTTTGGGCGGTCGTGCCTGCCATGCGTTGCATATGCCCATTACATTCTTTCAACAGTTTAATGGTTATTACGGCATTCGGTGCTTTAAAAAGTTCATACAGCTCGTGGTTTAATCGAATGCGTCAAAAACCATCATCCCGTATAGCACCCGTCTCAACACCCTTCGTACTCAGCGGTAGTATAAGCGTTCCTCGGTCGAAAAACCAAACCTCAATTTTAAACTAATTACAGTATTTGTTTGGGTACTTGTAAATGGGCAAACTCAACATGTAAATGGGCAAACGAAAGCGTAGGTACATGATGTAAATAAATTGAAAACTCAAGTTTACTATTTCCTACATATTATATCCGTTTGTATGGTACCTAGCATTACCATTACTAGTTTTTACTAACGTATGTTAATTAACAAGCACAATCAGATGAATATATTTAACATTTTATTAAATTCAATGTACCTACCTACCTATTGATTTCTTTGTCCAACGACAGATTTTATTGAAACTCGAGTGAACTTTTGATCCAACGAATAGCTGAATAACTAGTTCTAGTAGTAATAGTAGCTAATACCATCGTTTAAAGCAGTATTATTTTAATGTTAATGACGATTTTGTTCCATAATTATACCGAATCGTTAATTTAGGGACAAATTCAAAGTCCGATATTTTTTTATTCAAATAGGCCATGGCATTTTTGATGCGAACATGACATGAAAAATGCATGTGCGCATTTTTCAGTGGCGCGGCTGTGTTAGTATGGCGTTCGTAAACTAAAAACGTAAGGGTTCAAAACAGCCTGGTCTACGAAGACAAACTAAGGCGGTTGTTTTTTTTTTTTGATACCAACATCTCGCATACAGTGTATACAGACACACAATCATATAGGTAGACTTACCCAGCCACCATACCTTCTAAATAAATATACTTATTTTATTTAGAAATAGTACACTTAGTATTCATTAGTAAGCAAACTAATCGGTTCAGTAGTTTCTAAGCCCCCCAATACACAAACGGACTAACAAATTTTACCTTTTTAAAATATTGAAAGATTGAATATGTGCATATTATGTTATCTCAATTAAATGAATACAGATATTTATATTGTTTCTAAATAGTACCGAATAATAATTAATTGACGACCTTTCTAATGCCTAGTTTGGTGGCATTTTACTTCCCGTCTAGGAAATTCCAAGTCTAAGTTATGCAACATAGAAACTGAACAGAGCCTAGAGGCTTGACCAAGTAAAAATTCAGAATTGAAAACGTCAATCTGTCTGTTTATATTGACACTACCACTGCTTAGCAAAGAAGATACTACCTAGAAAGCGCCGGCCAAATTTTCTTTGTAATTCCATTACAAGTTTGCTCTTGTCTGCAATCTCATCTTGTATGTAATATTGCAGCTAAGATGGCTCGCTTTGCGGCCCGTATTCATCGACAGAGTGATAACTAGCCACGGTCAGAGCCATCCACCAGACCAGACCAGAGTAAAGTCAATCTTTAGATATAAATTCCCTGGAGTGAATCCGCTTATAGGTCCACAGCAATCACCACTGCGCTAAGGGCCTCCCTAGCGCAGTGGTGATTGCTAACGCACGAATAACGACGTTGAAGGATCACCAACATTTTACAATTGAACAATCACTATTCTATCACAGAATAAGAAGGATATTCATATAGAGTACTGACAAATCCGCCTAGACAGAGCAATCGTGCTCCCAAACCCTTACTGGCCTCAGTAAGCACGGTCCTTTATAATGTCGCGATGCAGTTGTCTAATCGATGTCGCTATTTATCACGAGATAAAAGGCGTTGAACTGCTGTATCTCTTCACTATACATTAATTCGAACTTATTGATTTTGACAGCGAAACCGAAGTCTTCAATGAATTTTATCGTTCTTTTAAAAAAGTTCGACTTAACAAAATCAGAAGTTTGCACAGAAATTATCATTTGTTTAATTCATGAAGTCTGTAAAAGTAAAAGACAACTTTACTTACCGTATCAAATAAATCGACGATTTTTATAAAGTAGTATAGCCACACATAGTCGATGACCATTCGTTCCACCTCGTTGTCTTCATAGTTTATTTTCTGACACCATAGACTGTAGTGGCCCGGTAGATAAAGCCATCTGAGGCACTGCCAAAATGAAAATTTTGTGATATGAGTAAAAAAGCAAAAGGTAATACAGAGTGTCATATTTGTTCTGTTTGCCGTGGAGAAGTGTAAAAAAAATGTAGCGCGACATTAGGCAGTTGACTGCGTAATCTGGTGACGAAGAGGCTGGCTCATTTCTTGCGCAAAAATCGAATCAACCTGGCAGTTCAGCGCAGAAATGCAGCCAGCATTCTTGGCACCATACTACGCGGGTATGACCTTTACAGTAATTAGTTTAGTGCTATATAATTTTATTATTACAGTAGCAATAGATTGCACAAATAGTTAGCTTAAAACAAATATGACTGATATATAATAATTGTTGTTTGTATTTTACATGCCGTGTGGTAATGGCAGACTAGAATACAGTTGTCTAAACGCGACTAAATAAGATCGGGCACTCTGTGCTACTCCCCCCGTCTGCCCAGCGCGTGTGGATGGGCAAACCCTTCCGTCGGGGGAGGCCATTAGAACATCAGTGGATTCTTATAGGCTATCTATGATGATGATTTACATTTTAAAACCTTATATTTACATCATAATATTAATGATTCTTTGCTATGAATCCGTATTAAAATATTACATCAAGTGTTTAGCTTTTTATTTAGTTACCCACTTCGTTTTTCACATTGTTTCTACTTTTTCATCATGTGCATCATTATTGCAAGGTTTTTTTTCACTTAGTTTGCAGCAAACAAAATGCACTTCATAATACTTAAATATGTAATGCTCTAATTTCTGGAGGTGGCCATCTTGGATTTTATCTTGGTGTGTAGGTACAAAATTGCAGATCAAACTTTCAGAGAGTAAAACTACAACTACTAGATTAAACCCACACAAACTAGGCAAGTTATAAAACCGTTTAAAAATAAAATTAATAACACGTCCTCAAAACAATAACAACTGAGTAAAGCGAAGGCCACGAAAAGTCGTCGAACTTGTGCTCGCGTTAACATTCGAACTTCCGGCCCTGCGACCAATTATATACAGCCGGGTCCAGATTTGTATAATTTCGATCCGATCGCAGTATCGTACGCGTATCATGATCGCATATAATGTGAACGTGTTAACAACGCAGTTATTACACCAACGCGTTCTCAAAATGCCGCTCTTACGATATGCGATACTACCCGGCCCATGGAGTCGGTTTTTGACCGTTCACAACACTGGACAATTTGATGATATGATACCGAAAGGCGTCCTCAATGATTGCGTATGTTCCTGAGATGGATCGATACTGTAGGATCGTACTATGATACAATGTGATGTTGGAGAAGAGCAACTGCTGAGTTTCTAGCCGTCTAAACCGTTGATTCTGGCTTCCAAATCGCCGCTTTCGGTGCTATCAAAGGTGCTTACAGACTCAATAAATAATTATGAATAATTTTAAAATGAATAGATGGATTTTGAAATTAAATTATACTCAAACCGGTACGTCGTGTAATTGGATGCGGGTCAGTTTGGTCTTGCTCTATAATCTTTTGGTAAAAAAACTCCGGTACCTGTATTGTTAGAAGACCGGATAAGATGATCTGGATGATGTTATAGAAAATGATGACGTTCTTTAAATTGTAAGCAGGTCGGTTGGCCATGAAGGCGGGTCCCCAGTAACGCACGAACTGGTGGTAAACAAACATGATGAACATCACCGGCACCGGACTGGCCACCAGGAAGAACGTGTTCGTCCGGGGATCTGAAATATTCGATCAGTATAAGTTTTTTACCTCATCGCCAATGAACATTTCTATGAATAATACACATAAATACTAGGATATTTATTTAATGTTCTCGGATAGCTTAACTTATGAATTTGACAGCAATATTGAAACGCGAATCTCTAGAAATTAAGACAAAAAATGAAAGGCAAGGTTAAGGTTTTTATATACATACATACGACAATACACACATCGCCAGCTAGCCCCAGTTCCAGTTGTGGGAATCGAACCCACGGCCTTGGGACTCAGAAAGTACTTAGCTTACAAGAGGAAAAAAACCCATTTTAAAACATTGTTCATTGGCGCTAGGCTACTTTTGGTCCGAGCGTGATGATATATGTCTAGCCTATAGTCTTTCTCGATAAATGGGCTACCCAAAACTGAAAAAGTTTTTCAAATCGTACCAGTAGTTCCTGAGATCATCGCATTCAAGTAAACAAACAAAAACTCATCAGCTGTATATATTAGTATAAAAGTATAAAATAATTTTCGGCCCAACCCGGGCATCGAACCCGGGACATCTGTTTTTTCTAAACGCGACAAGAAGCAGATACGTGTCAAAGCCTCACTAATCAGGTATTAGAAATTGAATTTCAATGAACATTTTCGCTAGAAAATGTTAGATTTATTTGATAAATATTATTTTTCTAAGTATAACATTTAGGGGTCTCAACGATAGGGAATTCAAACAATATAATGTTATCGGGTGCGGTTGACCGCTGCCTGTGATAAAATACCAACTGACTTATCAAACTTTACTGTTAACATGAGAATGAATTCTTTATTTAATTTATGTACCTACTAGATACCTATTGTGATGCAGTCTGAGATGGTAACGGTCTAACCTGTTAGGGGTATGGCAGTTTAACCATGCCCCTAATTGGTTTCTACGCGACATAATACCGGATCACTAAATAAATGTCAGTATGGTAGAATGTACTCGTAGCAACGTCCGAAATGTCAAACCAGACCAGACCAGAGAAAATTCAGAAATTCCAAATTACGGGATATGCTGGATCTCACATAACATACCACAGCGCTAAACACTGCCACATAGGTCGTAGAAAGTTATTTCGAATTCAATAAAATTTCATTACTTATGGTGTATTGCGCCAAAATATACATAACCTACACATAATATAGCGTATATAATATTTGTTACAATAATAATTATGTTATTTCAATAAACGGGTTAGTTACTATTTGAAATTCAAAGTAAGTTTGACCTTTGACTCTACACATAGTATTTCATATATTAATATTAATAGGCCTCGTGAGTGTATAAAGGTATTGGGTACAATAAAGGTGCTTACCCGCCAAGTCATCGTTTATGTATTTATAATAGTCGGTTACGTTTGCTATATATATATATATATATATATATATATATATAATATATATATATATATATATATATATATATATATATATATATATATATATATATATATATATATATATATATATATATATATATATATATATATATATATATATATATACTGGCCGTTTCCAGCCCGCTTCGCTGGGTGAATTGAAAAAGGAAATAAATTACATTTTATGTTTCATTTTTATTTATTTTTTTCATATTTTTATTATTCTCCTTTTTTTTATTTTTGTATGAACATAAATAGGCCCCGCGGATAGAACTGTAAGCATCGATATTGTTTAGACTTACTCAAATTCCAAATTCCATCGATTTAGCCTGTATCTTTCATCCAGGTGATTTTTCTCACTAATATTCATTGTAACTTTCAATGTGCAATCATTATAACATTTCCGTGCCTTTCTTCCAAAAATTAATAATAATTGACATGAAGAAAAAAATTTGAAATGAGCATTGAAAGTTTAAGTTAAAGTCATTGCAAGTCTCATATGTGAAGTTGAAATCTGTCTAGGTTCAAGTGCGACGAATTTTTTCTGTCAACTAAAATTTTCTCCGTGACATAAATTTTTTAAAGAAAATTAATTGTGCATGTTTTTTATGAATTCTATTGGAATAAGTAACTAAATTTCTTTTCCACATCTCATGTGCTTGGAAAATGCATTCATTTTAATCTGTTACATTTCCGCGATCCCGCAATAAAAGAATTCGTCGGTTATGTAGTCTGCAAAAGTAAAATGAATGTAAAATTCTTAGTCCGTTGATTGGATAGCTACATGTAAAGTTAAGTTTTTGAAACCTCTCAATGACTTTTTCTCCGCTGCCAAAAAGACGATTGTTGTAAGGAAATACACGAATATCCCTACATACACGAAGATCCCCACCAAATTTGGAGTCTGTAGAAGTTACAGGTTAGAAATAAAAATTTTAGATTTTAACACCCACCCCCGCAATTCCTGTCGGAAGTAGACTTTATTGAAATCCATTTTGAGATGTTCTTTATGTGAATAATAAAAGATTCCTACCATATTTAGAATTTTTAGAAGCTATATTTCGAAATTGAAATTTTTTATTGTTAACACCCACCCCCGCGAACCTTATTGGAGGTGATTCATTGTAAAATCCGCTCGAAGATCATTTTTATATTACATATAGAACACTCTCACTAAATTTGGAGTCTATAGGAGCTATCGCTTGAAAATTGAAAATTTTCATTGTTAACGCCCCCGCAATCTTCTTTGGGGTGGGATATCGTAAAATTTGTTCATAAATCATTTTTACATCACAAATTTGAACAAATTTGAACACAAATTTGAAGTCTATAGGAGCTATAGTTTAAAAACGGGAATTGTTCATTGTTAACGCCCCCGCAATCCCCTTTGGGGAATGAATTTCTTAAAATCTATTCATAGCTGACCTCTACATAGCAAAAGTAATATTCCTACCAAGTTTCACGTTTCTAAGTCTTATGGTTCCCGAGATTTCGTGGTGAGTGACTATATAGATGGGAATTCTTCGATTATCATCGAAATTTTTAACTTTTTATCGGGCTTTTTTAAAATTTTCTTACATACAAAACTGTCTCCTGACAATTCTGAAGATAAAAAAAAGCCCAATTGATCCAGCCGTTCTCCACTACCGTGAGTAGATTCTTAGCTGAATGTAAAAAACCATAATCCGTTTAATACACTCTGTTGAAATCCATGAAAACAAAAGAATCAAGAGAAAATGCTTATCTTTTGTTTTTATTAGCGGGATAAATGTTCATAAAAGTAAAACAGCAATAAAAAAATGAAGGAATGTTGGAATTCAAAAAATAGATAGCCATAAACCATCTAGGAAAAATTTCGCATCGAATGGTGGTAGTTTCATGTCGATACGATCAGTGGTTTAGGCGTGATTGAGCCTCAAACGAAGACCATTTTCATTATATATATATAGATATATATATTGACGGCCGACTGGCGCAGTAGGCAGTGTCCCTGTTTTATGAGTCCATGGCCGTGGATTCGATTCCCAAAATTGGAACATGTTTGTGTGTTGCACATGAATGTTTTTCAGTGTCTGAGTGTTTATCTGTATATTAAATATCTGTATATTATTCATAAAAATATTCATCAGTCATCTTAGTACCCATAACACAAGCTACGCTTACTTTGGGAATAAATGACGATGTGCGTATTGTCGTAGAATATTTATTTATTTATTTATTTATATATCCTAATATGAGTGGAACCGGAACAGCATTATGAATTTATTTTTCCCAAATTTATTACATACAAATTAGCATAGCGGATAATCAGGAGTTTTGTTTTATAGTAGTAATAATTGGCTTTTGTATTTATTTGACTAAATTGATTTTTATAGTAGTAGTGGAGAGACGACATTGAAGCTGTCGCAGGGCCAATTAGACGAGGCTCGCCACTAATAGAGTGCAGTGGGGCAAGATGCAGGAGGCCTTTACCCGCAGATGGGAACTTTAATATATAATTTTATACATGCGTATATTATTTAGATTTTCTTTCTTTTGTTTATAGAATAGAATAGAAAAACTTTATTGCAACACAACAAAAAAAGGGAAAATACAAGGAAAACAGTAGTTTATATTTCTTTATTTATTTTTGTTAATCGATGTTTAATATGTTACTTGGGATTAAATGGCTTATTTATTTATTTTATGGACCAAGCAGATGGAACACCTGATGATAAGTAGAAAACACTTAGCACGCATGGCATTCAAGGTACACATCTTTCAACCTGAGGCGTACGCTTAAGCCTCATTAAGCATGTAATAACATCGGCAACTGCGGCCTTCAGACCAGAACACAGAAATGCTGCTTGGCGGCATAAATATACATGGCAGTATACTTCATACAAAAAACTCCGGAATCCGGAATATATCATGGTCAGGGAGACTTACAGATGCCATGGCATGGATGGCGTTTGAAAGGAAATTACAACCTTACCCCTTTGAACCGCAAAGTGGCGATTATTCCAACAAAGAAAAAAAAGATTTGACAAAACCAAAACAAAGTCTTTCTTCAAGAAGACGTGTTGTGTCGAATAACGAGAGATAAGGGCAAGAATATGTCGTCCCACTGTTGGGCATTCTCCTCACTCAGAGAAGCGGAAAATATAGATAAAAACCATAAATATAAGCCAAGTTGGCCTATCACTTCTGAAGCTTGTAGCTTACACATTTTAAGTGAATCGTATACATAGCAAATGTTAATTGTAAAGTGAACATTTTCCTTCGGTGTTGGAGCGATTTAGCGTTCTAGTACGATACCGCTTCGAAACAAATTAAGAGTATAGATTTAATTTACAAACTTATAGTGGAAAAAAAAGTTACCTACCCCTAAATATCTCTTAAGTAGAAGCAAATACTTAATTGGGGCGAAGTTTTATATGCTAAGGAATATCAATGTTATGAAAACTAAAAACTTTACACCAAGTAGACTTCACTGTAAAGGGAATCGCATTTGACAGACAGAAGGGCTTGTATCCCTGTATGTATGCTTGTATATTGTATTATATACTAGCTGTGGCCCGCGACTTCGTCTGCGTTTGATTTTGTTTTTTATGTGGCATTAAATTTAGTTGTAGATCTAAAAAAAAATTAAAGTATTCAGTATCGCTAAGCCTTAAATGAGGGGTTTGCTGCTGTCCGCTGAGGAGTTCTGTCCTTTATCTTCAACCATAGCTTGGGTAAAATTAATTACTTAAATCGGTTATAATTTGTCGGAGTAATGGTGTAAAATCATCAAACACTCATCCCCCTCTCCCAAAGGAACCGAGCTTAATGTCGGGATAAAAAGTATCCTATATTACTTCTAACACTTCCAAGAATATGTGTACGAAGTTTCATGAGGATCGGTTGAGTAGTTTTTGCGTGAAAGCGTAACAAACAAACTTACATTGACATTTATAATATTAGTAAGGATAAGGTTAAGGATTGCCATAAGTGCGCATTCTATATTAGAGACTAATATAATTGCTCTTAGATTCCAGGTTACAATGCCTACTGTATCGAGCACGTGTTTGAGTAGTCTAGCGTAATAAACGCAGAAAGTGTACACGTGACCACATCCTGTCTGCGAAATCTTTACAGAAAAAATCTTGAAATAAATAAGAGTACAAAATGTATTATGAATTATTTGGGTAATTTCTGTACATGTACCACGTCATTCTCATAGAATAATAGAGATTTACGCTTTGAAATAACCTTATGTCTTTAGCAACTTCTGTTTGTATTAACTAATCTAATTTAAATACAACAAGGAAAAGAAAATTTACTACCAATTTATGTACCTCTTGTCTTGTATGTCTTGTAAACGTAATTATATTGTGTATATAATTACGTTTACAAGACATACGAGGTTTATATGACATTTCTGGACATACCAAAAATAAATATTATAAATCTGTAACAAAACTTATATATTATAAAAATTATACTGCTTTTAAGTACGAAAATTTTGTCGCCACGGTTAATAGTATTAATAATACCGAGACCGTCTTTGCAAGCAAAATATTTATGTTAAGTTTATTTTTACTGTTATTTTGTTTATTTTTCTGTGTTATTAAATGTGTGTGCAATACAGTTAACAAAGAACCGAAGTATATTAACAGGACGTCTTCGATGTACGTACAGAAATATAATAAAAGCATGCAAATGGAAACACGTGTATTTCAATTGTTGCTACACACCTGATAGAATTAATATTGTGAAGTCAACAAAAACAAGTTAACAACGTACGTCTTGAGCAACAACAGCACGCTATCAAAACAAACGGATGGATTGCGAATTTATAAAATCCGTTTTATCATTTCTTACACGAACTCAAGAAACATTGTTATACTTACAAGTACCTAAATATCATATAGCACACAAATAGTTAATCCTTTATTTCAAGGAGGCACTTTAGTCTGTCTGTTACCCACCCCTAGCCCTTAAACGGTTCGGAAAGCATCATCTTTTTAGAAATAATCTGCAAGAGTCTCAGCAGTTTATTTTAATAACTAACATCATACTATTCAATAGCATTCCATCCGCGTGATAAGTTAAATTGTCTAAACGTTGCGTCGCGTATTCGTTTACAGTTTCTCCCGGACGCACGTTCCCCGAGCGTCTTACAAAGCCAACAAGAGGGGCATGCTGTGGTGGATTTTAGTTTGGGTATCTTTAGAGGGTGGAGTCCCACATAACCCCCATCCTGCCCAAGGGTCGGGTCGCGTCGCAATAAAGCTTTTCCACAACGCCAAAAGAAAAAGGGCTGCCCTGACCGAAGAGCAGAGCTGATAATCAGAATTTCTTGTTAGAAATATGAAATACTATTCATTAGCTCGATCCGGGAACTTAAGATCATTTTTAAAAACATGATGTACAGTCGAACATGCTAACCTCTATACCAACGAAGCAGTTAACGAAGTTTGCTTATCAGTTAAATAACGATAGTAGCCTATTATATAACCTTCCCCAAAAATCGGACCAACTCCAACTTACTTAGGTAATGAACTTAAATGAGAACCAAAGATTAGACGTCAAAATGGTAGGTATAATAATTTGTAAGCGAAATCAAATAAGTTTAGTGCGAAACACAGAAACACCATTCTCGCATTATGGTCGTACCTGCTAAAACGTAATAGTTATTATGCTAATGAATTTATTATTATTATGCTTTGACCGTGGCGGTTGGTGCACGTCTAAATTCTGACAAAGCCAAAACGCCAAACGGGAAGTAAGTATGTATCTCGAAAACTCAACATTTTACTACGAGTATTTACCTACTGATGTCAAACTGAGTTCAATATGTAAAATGTGGAAAACGGAACGGCTTACTCATAAGGACATCTTTACGTACAATAAATACCAATATAACACCGTCTCACAATCTGTTTAACACATCATTGATTTTCATTTGTTTGTTTAAATTCTTAACAGTGTTATATAGATAAAAAAAACACTGTTTAAAATTTATGGACGTTAACGTTTTGGTAAATAGTAAGGAAGATTTTTAATGATATTGTTAACATTAAGTTACTCTAAGTATAACTCTAACTTCTTGAAACAAATTGGCTCAACATTTAACTTCTACTTTTTATTACTCTAAATAACCACTGACGTAACATTACGGCAGTTCAAATAACAGAATAGATTGGTATAAGTAAATAAAAATAATAAAAAATAAATGTATTACGGCAGTACGCAAATCGTATGGGTACTACACTGAAGAATATTTTTTTTATGAAAAATATACATAAATACTATATATACAGTTAAACATCCAGACACTGAAAAACATTCATTTTCATAACACAAATATTTTACTGGGAATGGAACCCCTTGGACTGAGAAAGCTGGGTCACTGCCCACTGCGCCAGTCGGCCGTCAAACAACATAATATATAAATACTTAAATAACATCTAGAGAAATCATGACTTAGCCTGACTGTCCATAAAAAGCAGTCAAGGTAAATCCCTGGGTCCCAGGGAATCTTTGATATTTTGCTAAAACTGATTTTCATACTTGAAAACGCAGTACAAGTCTGAAACTCAGTTTTAGCAATATGACAAAAATATGGCTCTTTCATCAGCACGGCAATGCTATGATAACAAACTTAGTAACATATTAAATCAATTTATTACAACAGAAATTATTAATTATCTAACTACCTATCTAACCTATTCTAACATACCATGAGTTTATTTATACACACATTTTCTCAAAAAAGCCCTACTCTCTCAAAAAAACTCTACATTATTCATGTTCCACAGACATTCATATTGATCGAAATTGTTCTAATATAGACAATACCTAACAAATCGCAAGAGATGAAACTATTTCAATGCTCCATTGTTATCTTATACACATTTTAATTCAGTAACTAACTATTTGACCAAATTTTTAGTGTAGCAACCGACGAACAAAGAGATTGTTGGGCAATGTGACATTTCATTAAAATAAACCGCAGCCTGTCCTATTTTATCCCTCGACGGAGATTAAATTAATTTGACTACTTAGGTATTTCAGATTTAAAAAGTCATGTCATATCTATGTACAGTGGGAATCGCAAGTTGAATTTGCACACGAAAGGTTCCGTACCAAGGTACAATATGAAACACTACATAATATTAAAATCACCAAATAAACACATTTCTTGTATGAGGACCCAGCACTTCTTAATTTTTATCCCTTATTTATTTTTGTTACAGTTGCGATTGAAATCTACATTCTGAGAAAACTCTCTCTCTGCCTATTACGGTTTATGAAATTAATAATAAAACAGAAATCTCAATATTTAAATCTACATGAGGAAAATACCCTTACTGACATCGAAGAAAAGTTTCTTCCAGAGCATAGGCATCAGCAAAGATATTTTTTTACGAAAATCTATAAGATTTGGATGTTATGGTTGGTTTTTTATTCACTGTTGGTCCATGACTGCCATCTTAGCTGGTGAACAATGACGCAGTGTCTGTTGATAGCGCACAACCTGTTAGGGTTATATTATAATTGATTTCCATGCCGCACTGTACCGGAACGCGAAATCGCTTGGGTGCAAGTCTTTTTCGACAGCTAGCCACGTTTACTAGCCACGGCCGAACCAATTTGGGGTCAAACTTGGGATGTACCACTGCGCCAGAAAGATCGTCGAAGGATTATTATTTAAACAAAAGTTTTTAAAACAACGTTCTTCAAGGAGGAACGGGGTGATGTTGTGTTTGGCATTGGTGAATTACGCACTGTACATACTATTAATGTATAAAGTTTTTATATTATGATTCTTTAAAACTTTGGTCTTCTACAAAGACTACCTACAAATAATAGTGTGTTTTCTGTCTATTTGTAGGTACTGGCTGGTAATATATAAACCACTAAACAAAAATTAAGGGTGTATACATTTTACTTCATTAACACAAATATTAATAAGTGTTTTTTTATTTAGGTACAACATGAAAGTACTACGTACCTTCGTATTATTATTCGACCGGACTTGAACCTCGGTTTCCCTCGAAATAAGACCTTCTTTTGGGTAAGTACCTGGTAATATTTGACAATAATTGTCGGATTAATGTAGGTACTTATATGATAAAAGTGATTAAATATAAAAAATTAAAGATTTCGGTTACTATAACTCTCTTTCGTACATCTCAGCTACTCTTTCATTAATATGAAGAATCTTAGGTAACTCACTCTTTTCAACCGACTTAAAAAAAGGAGGTTCTCTATTCGATTGTATGTTTTTTTGTATATTTGTTACGCGATTACTCCACCAACTTTACACGGATTCATACATCACAGGACCCATTTTAATTTGGTGAAGATCTATTGGAGGGATCCTGGAAAAATCGAGGGTACTCTTCAAATGTTATGGAAACACCTATTAACGATGTGAGTATTTTTTAATATAACTTGAGCAATTTATTTCGAAAGTACCATTTAATCACGTCAACTGATATAGAAGACCAAGGATAGGCACCAAAAGTATACAATAATAAGTATTACACTAGAAGCGCTTGCGGTTATGGTAAATACGCAATTTATGCTTGTGACAATAAATGAGTTCATAGTGCCGGGATAACTCCTCAAACATTAACGCCCAGCGGGTCCACATTTTTTTAGGTTATGAGCATTCATTATGAGCCATTTAACGATTAAGTATAACTTAGAAAATGTACCCACTTAAAAGCGCGAAAATATTTTTTAGACAAAATAGAACCGACTTTGTAAATTTATGTAATGTATTTTACTTGGCACTTATACTTTATTTTTGAAAATGTTGTAGAAAATATTTATTTCATGCATTTTCGTTTTTTCGTTTTTTTTTTTGTCCATTTTTTTTTTTGTTAATATAAGCCATAATAGTCAGTTTTATTAAGAATCCTACAAAACATCCGCTAACAAAAAATGCCATATTCATAATCACAAGGTCGCCGGTCGGTAAGAGAAACCAGCTTCAAGTGCAACGATTACCTACGTTTTGTCTTTGCTAGGTTTACTGAATCATAACACAATTTATCTTTGAATTAACAGTTTATTACAGACGTTTTATGGTAGGGGTCCCAAGATGCTGGAATGGCAATCGCGCACCGGCAAACGAAGGGTTTTTCGACCCTCAACAAGGTGGACACCACCAAACGAATCGCTGGAAGCCGCTGAGAACAAGCGGCCCAGAACCGTGGACTCAGGGCATAGGTACCTACAAAAGACATATCCAGCAGTGGTGATGATGACAGCTATTATCTATGCTATGTTTTAAACTGACAAAATTTGCCAATAATTCTGTTTTACAACAATCTCTAAACTAGATTTTATATTTCATCATTTATTGATTTTCATGTTTTTTTTTTAATTCTTAACAATGCTTACAAAAATTAAAAAAAACTCTATTAAAGATTTATAAGAAAAAACTAAACTACATTATTATTATAAATTGGCGAAGCGGTAACAGCACATTGGGTACGAGCTCGACTTTACTTTCGGGGGGCGAGTCGCACGCACCACGCACCTCTAACTTTTATAAGTCATGTGCGTTTTAAGTAATTAAAATATCCCTCGCTTCAATGGTAAAGGAAAATAGCGTGAGTAAACCTGCATGCCTGAGAGTTCTACATAATGTTCTCAAAGGCGGAGATGAGAGATGGAGAGAGCAATGTTGGGAGTATCTCTACGTGATCAAATCAAGAATGAGGAGAACCGTAAATGAACCAGAGTTACCGACATCGCTCAGCGAGTCGCAAACCTGAAGTGGAAATGGGCGGGGCACATAGCTTGGAAAAACGATGGACGTTAGGTTTCCAAGGTGCTGGAATGGCAACCCCGCAGGTAAACGCAGCGATGGTCGGCCCCCAACGAGGTGGACAGACGACATCAAACGACACGCTGGGAGCCGCTGGAAACAAGCGGCCCAGGACCGTGGAATCCCCTACAAAAGACCTATGTCCAGCAGTGGACTTCAATCGGTAGAGGTGATGATGATGATGATGTTTTTCAGCTAACTCTATATATACTTAATAGCTAACATATTTCCAAAATCATTAAAACTACTACTGACTACCAAGCTAATTTGTCAACGAATCATATAAATACGTAAGTTATCAATAAACAAAGCTTTAAATTAATGCACTAATTACTATCCCATACCAAGCATGCAATCATCTAGAGATGGACGCGTTACTTTGCGGTATTTCATGACATGCAAGGTGTCGGCGACAGTTCCATAAACTTGCACAGTTTGTAAGTAAATTTCTAAAAATAGTATTCTGGAGTTTTCAATGTTTAGTGTTTAGAGGTTTAAACTACCTAAAAATATAAGTATTTTCAGGTTTTTTTTTATATGCATAGTCTTCCTTAATAACTACACTAATCATAGCTAAAAACATAAACAAATATTGATCAAGATTTATTAGAAGTGCGGTCGCATAAAAATTCAAATCTAGGAGAAAAAGAGTATGACGCTAATTTGAGTTTTTTGATTGAATGAAAATACATTTTTCTTGTCCACCACATGAAAACAATTTTAAATAACGAGTTTACACGATGTTTACAATATGGCGACCTTATCGCTACGTAGCGAACTCTTCCACGCAACCAATGGCGTAAAACACAGCTCAAGAAGAGAGTTTCATGATGTATATAAAAATATTTTGATATATTATATAGTTACTGATAAAGTATACAATACAATACCTGCCTATACAATGAATATCAATAATAAATAAATAGTGACAATATTGTCGATCCCCAAACAAAACAGAAGAGAACAGGCACTAAGGTTCCAAAGATTCAAACAAAAATGATCTTTAACAAGATTTTTAAAGATGCTAATCTACTGTGTCTCTCGGATTTCAAGAGGCCAGGCATTCCAAAGCTTAACAGCCTGAATAGTGAATATAAGTAACATAAAATCAATTTTGCGTCAAAGTAAGAATTTTATTGATCGTACTAAAGTAGCTCTAGACTGATAAGGCAAATTATTAGCGGTTTCTCGCGGCTTTATTCGTGCACAACATATCTCATGTTATAACAATGCACCCCGTCTAAACGTTTATACACAATGCACCCCGTCCACCCACGCTGTTACTTTGTTAGCTCAGCTCCTAGATTCTGGATGTTAAATAGAATCTAGGAGCTTAAAATCGGGCTATCAAACGCCAAAAAAGGTTCGACAAGCAAACAAAAAAATAAACTCAACTAAAAAACTAAGATAGAAAGATTGACGGAAGGGTAAAGAAAATAGTTCTTAGACCAATTCGGTATAAGATAGTCACCCAAAAGATAACTTTAGGCTTGATGGGTATATAATTAACTGTTAAGCAAAGAACTAGTAATTACTCAACCAAACGTTTAAACACTTTAGCTAAAGTTGACAAATAGGTACTTGCCTACTTATTCAATGTAAAATGGTTGGAATGCTATGCAGTTAAGACCTCAGTTATCTCATTCCTAATGTCTCAACCATCAAGGTGCAATATTGACAATTACCTATTAAAACCCGCGACATATGTCTTCAGCTGTAATTTTACGAATATGTAATTTTCTAACAAACTAAAATCTCACTTAAAATATTTAATCTGTGTTATAGACAATGTTTTTGTTAAAGTCGAACATCGACATCTGATTTACTGTTACTCTAAGCAATATTCAAAATATTTGAAGTTTACACCGGCGCGAAAAAAGTAAAACATTAACTTTTTATAATTTTTTTTTGTGCTACATGAAACGACAGCGATTGATGAAATTGATATTACCGCCGGACCGTGCCTCTTACACTGGATATAGGAGGATGCCTCCCAATTTTTTCTTCTAGAAAGCTAAAAAAATATACAAGACTTATTTAAAAGAAGGGGGACTAAGCCAATAAGGTTGAGAGAATAAGAGAGAGGGAGAGAGAGAGCCAGAGCATTACGGTACTCAGATTTTCAGATCAATACATTAATATTGTAGAAATATACCTGTATACCTGTAGAAAGTAAGCCTAAAAAAACGCAGTGGCAACCGCAACACAAGACTTTGATGAATAGGTATTTGAATAAAGTATATAGCCAACGCGCTGAACTCCTCATGTCTTTCCCCCTTAGAGAGCTGCAGCTCAGACCAATTATACCTTGTCGAGACAGACGTCTCGTATTTCCCAGTCTTTCAGAAAGAAAAGAGAATGTCAGATTTTTTAAGAAAGATTACGTCATATGTATTTGCTTTTGAGTCCTCCGAACAGGGGGGTAAAAACGTGAATTTTTTACACGGTCAGATTTTATTAATTTATAAGCCTTTTAATAAAAATAAATGATAGCGACGTCACACTGTTCTAGGGTTGGATTTTACGAAAATATAAAGCTCTAGAGGCATTATCCAGAAAGGAATGGATTACTATTATATAATATATAAAAATTATGGTCCTTGATATTTAATATTAAAAAAAATCACGCAAACCTTCCTTCGCGCTCACATACACGTGTTAAAGTGATATCAAGGCATTGTTATAAATATTTTATTGATTAGGTACATTTATATGAAAGTGAAATATATCAAGATACATAATATAGGGAAATATATTATATTAGAAACATATTTATAGCTAATAACGCTTTAAATTAATAATTAACGTAATCCATAATCTTCAGTTGTCATACTGAATTTAGTATCGATGTCCTTATCTACAGGCAAGAAGTAGGAAAAGGATAGCACTACTAAATTCAATCCACCATCTGAATATTTTGGATAAGTACAAACTACTGTTTATTAATTTCGAGCGTAACTAGATAAACAATATAAATAGTAAATTTAAAAGCAAACATTTTTGTGATACGTCAAATAAGCAAGTCAAATAAGCATTATACACGACTACTATGCTTATTTGACTTGCAAAATTATTAAAATCTTAGAAATACACTGTATAACATAAATACCCTAAATACCTAAATAGCTGGTATAAATTATAAAAATAGTGTTTATTTATATTTCTTTTTTAATGGTATATTTAATTAATTGCTAATAATTTTATTTTAAATCGTTTTTATTTATATCTTTAATAAAATAAAATATATCTACCGAAAAACAAACAAAGCTATTGTTATACTTACCTCACGCAGGTAAATTGGGAATTGGAATTTTATTCCTAGTTATTTTATTAATTATATTTTTTTAATACAGATTGTATTGTATTCTGAAATGAGCTGTTTCTAATTTCTACGATTTTCATTTAAAAATAAAATGAGCTAAATATAATTTATATTATTATTTATTGTGATGTTCTAAACTGAAAGATGGTAATAGATTATTTAAAGACACTATATTAGGACGCACTTGAAAATAATACCACTTACAGATTTTATCACAAATCTTAGAACACTGTCACTTTTGTGCGTTAAATTTATTTTAATAAATAAAATATTTTAGTCTTGATTTACCTGTCTATAGAGTCTTGATGTACGTACGCACTACACACAACAAGTTTTAAGATTGAGCGTCTTACGTTGAAACAACCTCCGCCCCGGTGGTTTAATTAAAATTTAAACACTTCGTAGACTTACGCAGGTTTAAGTATTAATAAACTCACATACTGGATATCGAGACTTGAATGACTACGATGACTGGAGAAATTAATATGTATGATATCGGAAATATCGGAGGTCCGTAGTTATATCAGAATAGTTGACCGAGCGAAGCGAGGTCTTAGCATTTACTTGGATGAAATTACATTTTGTCAGTTTGCAGAGCCTTGTTACTTCTGTACTTAGCAAATTAAAATTAAAGAATCCTTTCATAAGTAATACCTGCTGGTGAACCTCCGTAATGCAAGTATATTATTCAGATTTTTAGACGGACCTCCGATATTTACACCTGATTTTATATTTGTATGTGCAATAAAGACTTTTTCTTCTTCTTCTTCTTCTCATATTCCAAACTTTTGTAAATGATGATTGTAGGTATTTGAATAGCCTTGTTACTTCTGAATTGAGAAAATTTCAAAATTTCAAAAACAATCCTTTCTATAATAGTTGAGGAACCTACGTAACGCACTTACATCACAATTATTCGTATCTCCAATTTTTCTCATATTTCCAAATTCCAGATTTATAAATGGCATTTCAATTTTTGAATTCAAGTTGGTAGCTTTATATTAGAAACGGCGCGATGGAAAATCGCAGGCGAACGATTAACGAAACTCCGTATAAACACTCTTTTTCTTTAGAATATACAAATTATTATGCCATTGAAACCCTGTATTTTTCCGGGATAAAATGAAGCCTGCACTATTTTCTGACAACTTATATTACTTATTATTATTTTATTACCCTACAAAAAAAACATGTCGATCTCTTGCTCTGTGAAAAACATATCTATCTTACGGGAACCGTGCATTTATCCGGGCTAGAAAATGGTCTATGTGCTAATAATAAATAATATATTTATTACAGACATCAAGTCTCATTTTTACTTTTAAGTAAATAAAACATAACTTCTTATATTACTGAAAGCTAAAAGAAAATAATATTTGCATATTCGAATACCTGCCGCTCCAATCCATTTGAAATAGCCAACCTGCTAGCAATCATCTTTAGGATGCTGCTTGCCTCCCCCCGCAACCTCCGCACCAGGGAGTCACATATTTTGCGCATTGTGGCGTAAAAGCAGTCGTCTCTCGATGCCGCAAACATACCAGATTCGCTACAAAAGCGGGACAGCTTCATAAACACCCTGAATGCATAATATTGTATCCGGAGAGCGTTGTAAGTTTTCCGACATTACTTGGCCCGCAGGCCAATCACGTCACGTTTTTTTTTTACTGTTTTTCTAATGTGACAATCTTTTTTTTATTACCTTTTAGTGTAAAGTATGTGGTCCAAATAAAAAACAAGTGCAATAAAATAAATATAATAAAGTGAGATTTTTTAGGTATATTATAGATAGTATAGAATAATAGATTCACGATTTAGTTTACGAGAATCCACATGTGTTTAGACGAAATGATGAATGAATTTTGAATTTGAATTTGATTAATGATGAATTTATGTTATACATGAAAACTCGTTCTCTTTATCACATTATTTCTATTCATATATTTTAACATAATATCTACATTCGTACACGTGGTGCCTATGCATTTATTCCCGTGACCTCTTTACGATTTATAACAATTTTCATTTCTCTATGACGTATGAAACACACTAGACTATGTATTAATAAACCGACATCACGCTAAAAATCTGATTCTCAAATATCAATCGAACCATCAATGCTTAGATATGACCAATCTTGATGTCGGTTGAGCCTAGATGTGCAATCTAACAATAGGGTTTGCAACACCTGCCCAAATTGAACGTTTATTTTTATTTTTTATTCAACTGCAATTTAGCCCTGCAATTGCTGCATTCTAACCTGGTGGTGGTATAATGGTAGTGGCTGATAAGGAGTATGACAGTTATTATATTATTATACATTAACCCTACCAGTAATCGGATTCTACGTGACATCGTTCAGAACAGACATCGTCACTTGATCGTTAGTCCTAGGCATATGTACTCGTCTACAATTTCAAGTGCAGAGCTCCCAACTATTACTGAGCGGAGCGCAACATGAGCGTTAGACATAATTTTCACCTTGCTCATGTTCATATTTAGGCCCACCTGTTGAGAAACTTTGCTGCGGTCATTGAGCTTCGTATTAACATTTTCCAGGGTCTCTACCACACAAAAGCATCCTCCAACGCAGCGATAAACAGCTTCGTTGAGATAAAATCTACATGTCGTCGCCTCGCTGCAATCAGGATCCACCTCGTAGTCCGTATACAGGACATACGGACTGGCGTTTTCTTACAAACACTTCAACAATTGGATGTACCGGCAGTCAATTCGAGGTCTCTGCAGTGACCATAACTAAGCCCAGGTTTCCAACGAATATAGGCTTGGTCCACATCGCTAAACTGCTCCAGCGACAAAAAAGTTATGTACCTACTTGATTTAAATTGCAATGTATGCGTTGTTCAACCTTCTGTCTCTATCATCTCTATCTTCTATTTTTAGAGAATATAAACACTACATCAACTCAAAGAACTGGAAAAAATATTTCAAAAACACCTGTAGGTACCAGATTGAGTTTACGGCATAAGATAATAATACTGGACTCGTAAACAATTATAAAGATAAGTAGGTTATTGTTTAATTATTATAATCGTAGGTATCTATTAGATTCTTGTAAACTAAAATTATAGATTTCTATAAACATGCTTGATATAGGTATCTACCTGTACTTTTTAGCGATGCAACCCATCCATCCATCAATATTAAAATGTAGTCCGTTGTGTTATGACAGTTATTTTGTCAAAACATGATAACCTTAAAATTATACAAATATGCAATTTTGCGACATATATCAAACTATAAAGGAATATCCGGAAATACAGCTAAGTCTGCAGTTAATTTGTCATATAAGATATATGGAGAGCCTACAGTATATCATGATGAACCACCGATATTGTTGGTCCACGAAATTTTAGGCAATAAGAAACATTGGGACTCTATCGGAAAGACAATGGTGAATGTTATGAAGAAAGCAGTTGTGTCTATTGATTTAAGAAATCATGGGGACAGTCCACACGTTAACTCTCACAAATACGAAGACCTCGTAGGAGATATCCTAAAACTTCTAGATAAATTGTCCATAAAGCGGGCTAGTCTTGTTGGACATAGTATAGGCGGCAGAGCTGTAATGGGTGTATCTCTAACAGCAGTAAGTACTTTCTATTAAACTCTTTTTATATCTGTGATTATTCAGATGGCCGATTGGCGTAATGGGAAGTGACCCTTCTTTCTGAGTTAAGCCTGTGGATTCGATTCCCACAACTTGAAAATGTTTGTGTGATGTTTTTCAGTGCTGGGTGTTTATCGGTATATTAAAAGTATTTATGTATATTATTCATAAGTTATCTAAGTACCCATAACACAAGCTACGCTTATTTTGGGGCCAGATGGCGATGAATGTTTTGTCGTAATATATTAATTTCTTTACTTATTTATACTATTATAATTTTCAGGATGAATTTTTATTTGTTTTTATTTTCAGCCAGACAAAGTAGCTGGTCTTTTAATCGTGGACATTTCGCCTATTTCGAACGCCCGACATTTAACAGATTTTTTACCACAAGTTCTCGTAGCTATGAAGAATATAGATTTCAAGAAAGTTAAAAATGTAAGTGCAGCAAAAAAGGAAACAAGAAAGCAACTTAAAAAAATTATAAAAGATGATCTTCTGCTGAATGCTATTATATCGAATATAAAATTAAAATCAGATCATAAGATCGGCTGGGCATGCAATATCGATACTCTGATTAAACATTTTAAGCACATAATATCGTTTCCAGATACCTTGAGGAAAAAATCATTTTCTGGACCTACTTTATTTATCGGTGGTCAATTTTCGGAATATCTTCCGTAAGTAATAAAAATTAATATGTCTAGCCCGGTTGTCTTGTCTGGTGGGAGGCTTCGTCCTTGGCTAGCTATGCCCTGTAAAACCATAAGGGTATCGGGCTTAATGTAACCCAAGGTAGCCCGTTACTTACTACGTACCACCCTGTAACAGTGTAGCTAGGTTATGAAAATAAAAAAAAAATTAAAATAAACAATAATGCTCTTACCTAAACAAATAATGAATTAGCAGTAGGTATCAAAATGCTAAAATAACGGATTTCGAGGTTCGACTCCCGGCATGGACTAGGTACTAAGGTGATCATATATTTATTCTGTTACTCGATTGTTGCAGTGCTGATGATTTATCCGGAATCCGAGAGATGTTTCCCCGCGCGGTGGTGTCTTACGTGCCTCAAGTTGGACACAATTTGCATTTTGAGGACCCTAAAACATTTTTAGAAATCGCCATATCATTCTTACGGACAAATAAATAAAGCTGCTGATGATTTGTCCGGAATCCGAGAGACGTTTCCCCGCGCGGTGGTAACTTACGTGCCTCATGTTGGAAACAATTTGCATTTTGATGACCCTAAAACCATTTTTAGACATCGCCATATCATTCTTACAGTCAAATAATTAAAGCTGAATGTAAAAACTATTTTAACTCCCTGTCCAGTGAATACAAAAAATTGACAATACTAAAATGTCAAATCGTTCAGCGTTTGATTTAAAGTTGCCGATTAATATAAAAATCATTTAATTACATTCAGGATAAAATATATCAAGGCATGTATTGGATATGCAACGTCTTGTTAAAATTTCAAATGTTATACCACGTGTTATTATAGTAAAAAATATTGGGCGAAGTGCTGTCGATTTGGCATATAAAGTTCACGGAACATTAAAAAGCAGTGAGGAGCCGGTTGTTATTATCCACGGCTTACTGGGGTCGAAGAAAAACTGGGAAAGTATGTCTAAGAAAATCAATACCGCAACTCAAAAGACTGTAATTGCTGTGGACGTGAGGAATCATGGGGAAAGTCCACACGCTAGCAGTCACACTTACCCAGATCTTGCGTCTGACGTCTCGAGTCTAATAACTAAATTATCCATAAAACAAGCTGTTATTATTGGTCACAGTATGGGGGGCAGGACTGCCATGGTTTTAGCACTGTCCGAGGTCGAGTAACGTTTTTTATTTGTGACTTTTTCTTTTATTGTTTACTTTTAATTCAAATTCATAGCTACAAGTGTATTCATCGATACAAGTCCAACTAACATTGGATAGCACGCACCTCTAACTTTTCTAAGTTATGTGCCTTTTTCGTAATTAAAATATCACTTGCTTCAACGGTGAAAGAAAACATCTCCTTCGGACAACGATTCGAAAAACGAGTGAGCATTGTGGCTAAAAATTTTAATGACGTAAATAAAAAAGTTATTATATAGGTACCTAAATCTAATAGGTATGAAGACAGTAACAAAGAATATTGCATTAATTTAATGATATTATATGATTCATGGATTATGCAAATTTATATCCTTAGTGACATTGTTATTCTTTTCCAATAAATAAAACGGCAAAATCTAGAGATCCGCCATGACAGGTAAAATGCCGAATGACATCATCTATATAAAAATAATTAATTGTACCGCTTGAACTTAGAAAATCGCTGCAAATATTAAGTATTTTGTGAATACAAACCATCAGTTGCTCTGTTTAGTGTTATTAATACTAAAATGTATTAGTTATCTATTTAGTTATGGAACATGGACTTACAGTTATACTTACATGGACTATAGTTATTTTTTCTCTTTGACGTCATGAGTGCGGCCGTGACACGTTGAGCGTTTTCGCGGGAAATCTTTTTCTAAAATATAAGCATTGCAACACTTATTGCTTTGCGGAAGAAATAAACAAAGAGTAACTTCTTCCCTAGACCTGCATACCTGAGAGATCTACATTATGTTCTCAAAGGTGTGTGGAGTCCACAGTGGGCCAGCGAGGTGGACTACGGCCTTAACCGTTTCTTATTGTGGAAGAGACCTTTCTTATTGTGGAGGGGACCTGTGCTCTGTATTGGGTTGATGTGATGATGATGACCAGGATCCCCTAGACCAATCTTCCAGGAGTTCGCCGGGAACTCATCTGTTCCCTTGAAAAATTACTTAATTTGCCTCGTTGTTACTGATAGAAGTACCTATCTAAGAATTTTCGACTAACGTTCAAGAGACTCGGAGCCGGTTAAAATCATAAGTTGTTAGGCACTTGTTAGGTTTTATGTCGAAAAAAAATATCAACCAGCCCGCGTACCGTGGTTGAAAAAATGTTATTTTCCATCCCCGTTCCACGGAGAACAAGCAAAGTTTGGGTCCCGGCTATCATCACTAACATGACGTGATTATAACTGTTAAAGTCAACCAAACGGCAGGATGGTTACGTAACTCAAGACAGGCATGCGACCTTTGCTGTCAAACGTCACTTATGTATTTTTATTGCATGCATAGGGACGTTTGACAGAAAATATCGCCAGATTTACTCCTGATTTACCCTGCCGTATTATATCAGCGTGAGGGTCTGAATTCTGAATGCTACGGAGAGGTCTGCACCCAGCGGAGGGGCCTGATTGGCTGAGGATGATAAAAATATAATAATGCTGAGGTTAGCATAGGCAAAATACCTTTATTTTACCAAGTTATAAATGACAGGCCAAGCAGATGGGCCAACGTATGGTAAGTGAATAATCGCCCTGATTCCATCCTGAAGCGTAACGTTATGGCGAAGTCTTAGTAAGAAATCGCAAGTGGGGTTTGCAGTGGGTATTAAGCACTGTGAAGTGTCTACCTATTAAGTGGTGGTGGTATATTTACACTTGAAATCATTTCTGTTAAGTATTTTTTATCCTATTTTTTTTTTGTTATACTTACTAAGAAAACCTTGCTACAAATTTGAGTTAAAGATAGCTTTATTTTATTTACCAGTGTAAATTTATAGCATTAGTCAGAAATTTGGTCAAAAATCTAAGAATATCAAATTGAATCGCTGAATGTGTTGCTACGGGCAAATCTCGAGAGCAGCAAAACCGATTTCACATATTATTTTTTTAGATTAACTCTTGAAGTACGTAGATGATTCTTAAGTGCCCTGTTAACGATCAAATAATTTGACAAACACGTAAAATTTGACAAATAATTTGATCGTTAACAGGGCACTTTACGGAGAGAAAAATTTAAAAAGATGACTGCAAAAGTCTAAAAACAACACTCTTCTGTACTCCCATACAAACGATTCGTAATGATACTTAAAGTCAATTTGGACTTTAATACCATTCATAAAGTTTAATTGTTAGTGGAGAGGTTCCGAAATGGCAAAAATTAGTTTGGTAATATAACTGGTGCCGGTGGATGGCGCTGAAACTATGCTCTGGGGTTTTTTCAAAATTAAAATCGGTAGTCAGCTAGTACCTAAGCTAAAATAACTATTTAATAAAAAGTCTATATATTAAGTTGTTTGTATTCCCCTTTTTTCTAAAACTCAGCTCACCCTCTCACAGCTAAAATTTAGCTTACTGCACCAGCGGAGCCATTCATTATATTTTTTCCAGCCAACATAGATATAATTGGATCCTTAGTTGGATCGCCTTAGCAGTTAAAACGTTCTTTTGCTTTGCGCTACTGCCAAATCAGCTCTTTGCACTTAGCCTAGTGTCATGTGTATTGGAAGCTCAGCAGGCCTTTTTAGTATCGTTGTTTTTTCTGGTTATTTTATGTTCATAAAGCAACAAGAATGCTATTTTATCAATGGGATTTGTGAATTTCGTTGTATTTTTATCGCTATAAAAGTCAAATACCAGCACCACGTTTTAGCCATTTTCATGCGATTTCGGTGCAAGTTGACACATTCTTTAAAATTTTTATATATTTCATTGTAGACTTATACTTCTATAAATAGGACTATGATAAAGATAAATTATTTAGGAAGTCAATGCCGTTTACAGAATCATGAAAGGTGGGATGAATATTTTTTTATACGCACATCCCCTAAAAGTGTCGTAAATGTAAAATTTTAAAAAAAAGAATGGCATCCAAATTTGTGCTGTTTGAAACTGACATTTAGATTTTTGAGGATGGATTCAGAGGTTAAAAGTATACCTACCTATCTTCAATAATATTAATAGTTGCTGTTGTTTAATTGCGTCAATATTGTGCAATTTTCAGCCTCCCAAAGTGTCAAGATTAGTGGTGGTTGACATATCCCCAGTGTCAACAGCAGGCATCCTTAATAATTTTTTTCCGAAACTCATGGATACAATGAAGACAGTTGATTTCAAAAACATTAACAACGTGGTTAACGCTAGAACTGTTGCTAGAGATAAACTAGTCGCTTCGGGTGTAGTGGACGCCGATTCTACGGGATTCATTCTTATGAACATAGGCGTTAAACAAGACAAGTCGATTGGTTGGCTGTGCAACATAGATGTGCTGAAACGACATTTCACAGACATAGCAAGCTTTCCAAGCGAAATGATTGGAAAACAATATGCTGGGCCGACTCTATTTATTGGCGGCGATAAATCTAACTACATACCGTACGTAAAAAGGTTTATTCAGTGTTCTTAGGCATTTGCATTTAATTTTGGATATACGTTGTAGTTAGGCTCTGTCAGAAATGGTCGCGTCATTATTATTTCGAAATAATCGTAGCTGAACCACTTTAAGGTTTATAACAGCGTAACCAGGGGATTGAGGTGAGCGCGAAATCTCACCAGGTGTTGAGTCCGAGGCCCAGAGGACGCCCTAAAGGTGCCTCCTGTGAAGACGCGGACCTCGGCTTAAGAAACGTCGAGTTTCTGGACTAGGGTTTAGTCCGTACACCCCCGTCACCGTCGTAATGACAGATGATGTCGGAAAGGGCGTCATCCTCGTCTTCGCGGACGGAGACGTTGTGTAGGCGTTGCGTGTGTGTAACCTAATTGGCACACCTTGTCGGTAGAAAATTTGATCGCCTGGGGTCGTAAGGGACGTGTTTGGGCCGTCTCTGAATGAGAGCGGCACTGGGGTCGGGAGTGTAATTAGACTGCGGACCATTCTTGCCATTGGTTGCACGCAGGACCTGGGCGTTTTCACTATTAGTTGACGGACCCAGCAGATGGCCCACCTAATGCTAAGTGGAAAACATTCCCTATAAACAGACCAATAATTCAAGTGTAAGTGCAAGTAGGTAATAGTGAATTTTGCCTTGTGTGTGTGTCCGTCAACCTGAAGCGGAGGTGTTAAACTCCATGTGCCTGTAATGACATCGGCAACCACGTTCTTCAGACCGAAACATAACAATGTTGGAACACAGCAATGCTCCTTGGCGGCAGAAATAAGCATACTTAGCTGTAATACTTCTAAAAGGCTCTACTACAACTAAGTACGATAAATAGGGGCATTAAATAGGACCGTAACGAGTGCTACAGAAATTAAATTGTTCTGTGTATACGACACTAACTGTAATTACACTTCACTAATTTAGGCCCTTAACTTAGTTTGTGCTCTATTCATAGTGTAGTCTAATATGCACTTAAACCTATATTTTAATTTATAACTTATTAACGAAAAGGTTTTATTTATATAAATTTTAATTTGTTCTTTTAGACCTGACGATATTATTGGTATTAAAAAAATATTTCCGAATGCAGAATTGGAATACGTTAAAGATGTTGGTCATAACGTGCACACTGAGGGCCCTGTGGAATTTCTTAGGCTACTAAAAGATTTTTTAACAACTTAATTACTATAAAATAAAAATCATTAACCCGCTAGATCTTTTTATACCAAACCTATAAAATATATCCCGCAAGTCATCATCTTGACCGAAGTGCGTGGCGTGCGTCATAATAGCAAGACGGGAAATAGATATGCAGGAGACCCGGCGGGCTACTGAGGCTAGTAAATTAATGAAAACATTTAATTTTTGGTCTAAATGAGTGTCTCACAGGGCTTTATATATTGGTTTCCTTTTTATTTCTTATGATCTGCCACACCATATAAATAGCACTTGCTCACAATATACTCACTGTTTACAGTTGGTCATCTTCTTAAGATGAATAGAAATAAAGACAGTTCTCACGATATAAGCCGTGCATATTGTGTCTCACTGGCTTAATGGCTGTCAATAACTTAATTTTCAAACTAAAGTGGGTGGTGTACAGTTTACTAAATAAAAATGTTTGGGAAAATTGAGAATTCCAGAGGTTTACTGGGAGTCTTTGATTGTTAAATTCAGTTGCTCTAAACTTTATAGATCCACCACGCTCTTCTAATGCTATGCTATGCTTCTAATGCTTCTTTAATCTTTTATCACAAGTAATTGATAATAACCGTCACAGCATATCCTGCTCTCCGATACACGGTTGGCCCAACCAATTCTGAGTTGGTGCTTAAAGGATTATCCTACCTACTTAATACGTCTATCTAAATTACACATTCATTCCTTGTCTAATGTGTTTTCACAATAGATTTACAAATGTAATTAAATCATACTAAGTAAAAGTTGAGAACATTGTTATAATTAAGTATGTATACCTAAACACGGTAAGCGGTCCTGTTAGGCGGTTACTTATCGTTCTGTGTTATAAGTGAAGGAAACCTTGTAGTTTCAGATAAAAATCTTCCAATATCTAATTTGTAATTTATTTATAATATAATTTAGTTCAGATATAAGATATATATCAAAAACAAATGTTTCAAGTGATATATTTCTTTTAACGGTAGATTTTTTTATGGTCCATTTTTGAAGTTCGTTTCATAACTTTAATAGTGTTGGCAGCGCCGCAATGGAGCGTGGAGGTACCAGTTCGCCGTCTAAAATACCAGCTTTCAGCAGCGGTACAAGGATTTGCGAGTGGCCATCCCTATCTACTTGACTGTCATTCAAAATGTCAAAATTATAACCTATCTTTATTTAGGAACAATCAGAGTTATGTTACTCAACACGCTTCGTACATCATGTACTTTTCAAATATGTCCAAAAATATTATCAATTTCGTTCCCACGTTATGTGACGACATCTACCAGCTATGCAGAAACTGTGGACTTAGCATATTCTTCATATGAGAGTACTGATGATGAGACCTCTACACGACCTCCTGTAGTAATTTTACATGGGCTATTAGGCTCGAAGAATAACTGGAACAGTATGAGCAAAGCGATACATAAATCAACCGGGAGGAAAGTCATTGGTATTGATGCTCGTAACCATGGTGATAGTAAACATTCTCCACAGCATACCTATCTACATATGGCCCACGACGTTATGAAGCTGCTTAAGAAGCTAGAGATATCTAAGGTTTCCCTTTTAGGGCATAGCATGGGTGGCCGCACTGCCATGGTGCTGTCATTGCTCTGTGTAAGTTGTACGTAGATCCCACATTTTACTATACCTCGATAACCTTGATTGTGTTGTATTGGATGTTTACATAAGATGTTGGATACATAGGAAAACAACTTATTTCCAAGGGTTTTTCTATAACCCAAAATAAATGCTGATAAAGACACTGACAAAAGCTAGTGGTTAATAAAATTGTGTGTTAATTCTCTGTTACAGTCTGATTTAGTATCAAGCTTGATTGTGGTAGATATATCGCCAGTAAAAACAAGCCCACAAATATTTTCAATGGTGAATCTCTTTGATGCTATGGCTGCTGTTTCAATCAGATCAGGCATAGCTATGTCTAAAGCAAGAAAGCTAGCTGATGAGCAATTAAAAGGAGTTACTACTGATGTGAACCTGAGAAATTTCCTCATTACAAATTTGATACAAACCAACACTGGATCTTACTCATGGAGAGTAAATATACCAGCATTAAAAGATAACTTCCAGCAGAATATTGCAAGTTTTCCTACAACTTTAAAAGGGCTTCAGTACTGTGGACCAACTCTCTTCATAGGAGGTTCATTGTCAGATTATATTGGGTAGGTACAGAAATAGTTAATTAAAAATAATCAGACTATGCAGTGAATTAAAATCTCTAGATATTTAAACCACTGCTTGTCAAAAAAGAAAGTTGCCATTACTCTGAGATTGAAAACTTTGGTAGTGTAGTTTAATACACAAATTATTTAATTTTTTAGGAAAAATGATTTGCCTGAAATGCAAGAATATTTTCCACTGGCAGAACTGCAATTCATTGAGGGAGCCGGTCATTGGGTTCATAGTCAGAAACCTGAGAAATTCCTTGATATGGTCTGCAGTTTCCTACAAGAAAAATAATGGAGATAAAATTAAACTTAGCTCAAATTTAATAATGTTCTGATTAGCTATTTAATTTATACAAAATATTAAGGCTGTTATTAGTAAAATTTATTAGGTACCTATTTGTTGAAAATTTACTTTAGTTTTAATTATAAATTTACAAAATGTTTTTGTGTTGAATTTATTTCTTTATACTTGGGTAATTAGGTACATAGAATGACAGATTATTATGGAATCTTGTTTTGATTTTGCCTGTGTTAAAGAAGTGTGGTAAAGAGATTCATCCAAAAGGATGATGATGGCAAGCATGAAAATATGATTCAGCAAAATAGTTATTTTGTTTAGCACTATATGGCTTGCAGACTTTCTGGAACACGCAAGACTTTACCATGTATTCTTGACATTCATTGGAACTTCTTAGGCTTCTGTACCCAAAGAGTGCTGAGACCCTATTACTAAACCTCTTCATCACCTGTCTATCAGTTCATCTATCTGTCGGTGGGCTGTATGTCATTAACTAAAATAGATAAGAGTTCAATTTCTCAGGATATATTTTTTTTTATCACATTTAGAACGTTGAAGTGACTGACAAAACTTTGTGTATTGGTGATCAAAGCCTGAAGATCGTATTATTTATAGTGTTCACAATTGGTGGTTGTGACATATTTATCTTTATAAACAGTCAACTTAATTAATTATTAGAATTTAGTGTCATCTGCATATTGTCTGCAAATGGTACAGAAGTCATTTGTGGGATTGAGTATACAATTTTATAATATGATTCCTAAGGACTTACCAATGCAAAAGTTACAAAATATGTTAAAACGGTTTCTGTTTGAGACAGTTTATCTCTGAAATGTATATATTTTGACGGAACTTTCACAGACAGCGGAGGATACAGCGAATAGATAGGTTTTTTATTCATCGACATATCGGCTACTTTTCACAACTAGACGCCCGGAGTAAAATATCGATATATCGGTCAGTCATGGCTCTTAGATAATTTACTTAGTTTATACTTTTATATTTTTTTATAACACGTTACGTGCACGTCAAATGCAGCGGTAACAAGGTTCCTTAACTGCTGAATTTTTAGTTCTGGAGTAAAAATGGTTGTGAACAAGAATACAGGATGGATAGATATAATATACATAACCTTGAATTTACAGGAAGGCCGCGTTACTATTAATTAAAGGAATATGTATTACCCATTTGCCAGAAGGACCAAATCCTACTTTTAGGCAACGCACTGCAACACATTAATCTTTGGAATACCTACTCAAAATGCAACACCAACTAGACAAATTGTGCGTGACTATATTATTGTGGCAAATGACACAAATTGTTCTTAGAAATGTTATCTTATCCTTTTGCGGTTTGTGCTACAATTTTGCACTCGTAACTATTTGTATGATACCAGTATATAACTCCCTTGGTCACCAATTATTACCTCATTCTTACTTCACCACCATTGTGACGTGGATATTCGTAGTCTCTACGTCCTACTGAATGCCCATCGCATTTGTGTAGTCAGCTCAGTCCTTAGGAGTCCACGTGAAAAAGGGACTAGTTTAAAGACCCTGTAAGGGATACTTCACAATGGTTGACGTGGTGGACAGCCTCAAGTTACTGTTCGATCGCCCGAACGAACCTATGCTATCACCTAAGGGCGATGACAATACACTTTTCCAACTCACCGAACAGTTCTTGGTGAGTACAATTACAAACTATTTTTTAATAAAGTCATCGTAATATAAATTTATTGACATCAAATGCTGGACAACTGGTTTAATGTGGTCTGGCCGCCTAGTTGGCGTATCAACGAGTTAGATGGGTTAAAAAGTGAGTTAAAAGTTAGAAGATAGTTAATAAAAGATAGTCAAGTAGTAAGCGGGACAGGTAATGATACGGTTAGCAGGCCGATTAGATAGATTTAAGTTAAGTTTGCCGGCGTTGGTAAATAAATTTTATTGATCGGTTAGCCGTGTATTCGTCAAATATTGCAAGTTGCAGTAGTTTTGTTACGCGGTTAAGTAATTCTAGAAATCCGGGTCAAATGTCTGGCTATTTCCATGGTACCTACTTTGAACGTAACTATGCCCAAAAGGCAATCGTTAACGCTCAAGTATCATGAAGAATAATATAAAGAAAATACGTAGTACATACTATATCCATCCTACCTTCACATTTGATCTGCGCCAAACGAAAAAATTCCCTACAACAAGGGTTTTTGTGTGAGCGCTCTGTCCGCGCGTTGTTTGTCACATCAACAATTTCTCATGTTCAACTGCATGGGACCATACTGTTTTTCACATGGTTTTAGAATAAATTCTTCAGCATCTTATAGCAGTATTATTTACTGCTTTAATACATAATAGTAGTAATATATAACTTCATTACAAAAATATGTATAGGTATATTTATTCTTAGCAACCTAAGTATTCAAAAATAATATGAAAGACATAAACACGTTATTATTGGAATAACTGTTTTTTTTTGTAATTCTTATTATAGAATGAAGATTACATGAACAATGGTATTGAAATAAACAATCGATATGGAGAAATGGCAAATAAGGTTATACCACTGAAGGAATTATCACAGCTGCCTCAGTTTAATCTGGCTCGTCGTCTGCCTGCTGATGCAGAGTTCTCAACATTCCTCCCTGCCCATCAGGAAATGGCAGATGAAGTCATTGATGAATTATTATGTAAAGTATTTAACATCTAAGCTATCTAAGCCCACCAACCCCCATTTGAGCAACATGATGGGTCTATGTTCTATAAAACTATTGCATTAAAGACCTATGCCCAGCAGTCCCACTGCTGGGCATAGGCATAGGCATAGGGCATAGGCATATTCTACAAGCTGACTTTTTCATCACCCTTTCAACCAATGGACATGTACTGATTTTTACATCCCAGTCTAGTGCTACTTGTGTCCAATGACTCCTCACAACATACTTGTTATCTTGCTTTTCAGTGCAGGGTTCCCACTCCACATCCTTGGACCCAAACATCAATCAGTCCTCTGTGCTACATGATAATTATAATAATTCAAAAATAGATATTACATTAGTAATATTAGTTTCTAAAAAACACATTTTCAGAGATGTCAGAGTTTTATTTAATTCTTCTACTTAATAATTAAGTGTAAAATCTACAATAATAACATTTTCTTTAATTTATTTATTTACAGCTGTACCTGAGAATCAACTTCAAGATTTCTTATCCTTATGTGTTTATGCACGTGTTAACCTCAATCCGCAATTGTTCAACTACTGTTATTCTGTTGCACTGATGCACAGGTTAGTGGTGTTAAAAATAAATAGTGCTTAAAAAGATGATCTATTTTTCCTTGATTTACTTATTCACTTTTTTAGGAAGGACACAAAAAATGTGCCCATTCAGAACTTTGCAGAGACCTTCCCATCTAAATTCATGGATTCTCAAGTATTTGCTCAAGCAAGAGAGTCTGCAGCCGTCTCAGCACAAGGGGCTCCAGTAAGTAATTCATTTCCCTGTTTCCTTACGACCACAACAGTTATCACATTTTTGATCTGTTCCTGAACACAAGACTGGCTTATAATTAGGAGTCCATGGACCTAAGCTGTCATTTGAATAGAAATCCATCGGATATGTGCCATCATCTTTCAACCATTTACTATTCCCAAGAGAGACTGAAAACTCATATGGTGTAAGCAATGGTTTATGGAATGCAGTACCCCAATCAATTGAAAGTCTAGGACATGCAACCTGGACAAAAGCATCCAAGTTAAATAGTGCTAATTTACTGGGAAAGATTTCAGACAGCAAAATTTTTAAATATTTCTTTTCAGAGTTCTGTATCTGCTTCTCAAGATTTGCTAACACTCTAGTACTTCCTTGTCTCCCTAATGTACCAAGAATCAGACCAAATTTCTGGGCCTTTTCTGCAATTTTTACTTGATTCTTTCTATTATTTTGCATTATTGTATGTTCATATTGCTCCGATGTAAACTTTTTCTCATATGGATCATATTTATATGCCAGTATATTTGGATTTGCTATCATTATAGCCTCTAAATGAAATCTGCCATCACCTAAGTAGACTATAGCATCTGATGACAGTTTAGGAGCAGTGCAACCAAGTATCTCTCCCGGCGATAAAGGCTTTGACTGTGGAACTGTAACTATATATTCTTCATCTCGAAGAGTCTTTGCTACCGAATGTAGAGTTGTGACAAACTGAATTGTACTAACTATAGCCAGGTGTGTTCTCTTAGGGAAATTTAGCTTAATTGTGTCTATGAAGTGTGATGGGTCAATTTTTATATCAACAAATATATACAGCACCTTAATGTTATTAGTTTGGTCTATTGGGATAAGGCAGGAGTGTCCGTAGTGCACCAGTAAATCAACCCCAAGTGCAATTGCTGTAAAGTCATCTATGCAGCAAGCTCCATAAGTAACATCACCCATTATCACAGTATCTGCTTCAGTAAAAGTCTCAATTATATCACAAAGTGTTGTTGCAAACATAGTTAAACCTGAAAAAGGACAATGAATTAGTTATATGTCGAATGAAATATCAGTAGATTATATGCAAATGTCAAAAGCCAATGTAACTGTTTTCTGACTTTAATTTAATGTTAAACACACTGTATGGTTAAGCTCTGACTTTTATGTAATTTTTACCAACTAAATTCAAATAATTTAAGTTTAGCTAAGTATAGCATGTGGAAGAGCTGCCAAAGTTATTTGTAAGCCTAAATATTTTAATATTATGAAAATAATCACTCTAAACGTTAAACATAAGACTGATATATGATATCAGTCTTATGTTCTTAATAATAAACTCTGGACTGAAATTAAACGGGTATTCTCGACGGTAATTAATCAAGAAGCAAATGTAAACAAACCTTCTGGCAATTGGAGTGCAACTCTTTTCGATCCTAAAGATCGTATCCTCCATATCGTTTTATGTATTTCAAAGTTATAATTTCGTGGTAATGTCTCACATGCTCTGTTTAATAGTGTATCGTTCAGCAAATCGTCCGGTATTTTATTTATGGAGCGAATATTAGGTTTGAAAGTTTTTCTTTGACCTTCTGGCTTAGCTCGAACAACAATTACGTTGGGATTTAATTCTAAATCCTCCATTTTCACTAGCACATTGTTTATAACTTATATTTATTAAATCTCGGCCAGCATTGCAATCCGTAGGTTATATTTTTATCAAATGTTTTGAAACCACTAACAAACACGCGCGATTATTTTCGACTTTCGCTGGGCCTACGTGACTTTTGCAAGAAATTACGTTTCGTTATACGTTTGGGATTCGAAATGTCAATGAATATCAATTAAAAAAATTCACTAAAAAACAAAGTTTCAGTAAATTTTATTTTAGCACTCGAGTATTAAACTAATATACCTATTACAAATTATTCATATAAAAAATTTAGATCCTGTTTTAAGCCTTTTAAGCTATGAATCTCCACGTTCCTTCATAGTATGATTTATACCAAGTACCAGCTACCAACGTCTATTTTACCTACTTCCGTTTCCGTCATACGCAAACACATGAGATTTAAATTGTCTCTTTCATCATTATTACTTTATATTTTCACCATTATAACTTGAATTATGATGATTAAAATACGATTAAATGTTAAAGTTAAAACGATACCTAAACTAAGATACCTGTAAACACCAAATTGGTACCTACTAAGTACTACTGCGCCCTCTGCCATGGTAATAATTTAAAATTGCAGTACTTACAAAATCAGTTTTGACTTAAATTTAAACAAGATATTCCTACTGTTTTATTGTTTTTAAGGCTTCTTCTAATACAAACTTCTATAATAGATACACAATTCTTGGAACTTATTTTTAACGGATACTGGTTGATAGCTGCAAATAAAATTGGGTCAGAAACAATATAACTTTGTTAAATAAGATTGTTAAAATAATTTATTGTTGCATTACAGCGTGTTCCTATCATCATTCCGAGAGATTACACCGCGACAGACTTGGATGTTGAACATCGATTGGCCTATTTCCGAGAAGATATTGGTGTTAACCTTCACCATTGGCATTGGCATCTTGTTTATCCCTTCTCGGCTAGACAACGTCAAGTCGTTGATAAAGACCGACGCGGAGAACTATTCTTCTATATGCACCAGCAGATCATTGCCAGGTAAGTTTATGAACCTAATTAACGTTGTATGTCATCATTCATTATATCATTATAAAGCATTTACCGGCCGACTACATGGCACGGGTCTCCTCTCACAATGAGAAGGGTTTTGGCCGTAGTCACCACTCACCACGCTGGCCAAATGTGGATTGTTAGACTTCATATGCCTTTGAGAATGTTATGGAAAGTGTCAGGCAAGCAGGTTTCATGATGATTTGAAACTTAACAGTTAAAGCAAGTAATATTTGAATTGCTTTTATTAAAATCGCACATAACTCCTAAAAGTTAGAGGTGCGTGCCAGGATCGTGTACAGCAAAGATAGATACTACAAATTTTAATCAGTATCACTGTTTATTATTAAATGTATATTATTGTTAATAACCGTCCCGTAATTATTAAAACTTACGGCTCTTTATTTATTATGCACAGATATAACGGAGAACGCCTCAACAATGCCTTAGCTAGAGTCAAGAAATTCAGCAACTGGGATGAACCCATTCCTGAAGGATACTTCCCGAAACTGGACAGTCTAACAACATCACGTGGATGGCCTCCAAGGCAGGCAAATATGGTTTGGCAAAACCTCAACCGTCCCATTGACGGCCTAAACATTACTGTCGCAGATATGCAAAGATGGAGAAGGAATGTAGAAGAAGCTATTGCCACTGGTATTGCTCAAAGAGTGAGTGATGTCAAATTTATATGTACAACGTGTAGATGAGAACCGAAATAATACTTCACAGGCTTTAGATGTATTGTCTCTGAGACTTATGCGAAAACCTATTAGTTTTTGAGTAAGCCATTGCCATAGTTTTTACTGAAAGAAATCAGATACAGCTAATATCACATGCAAAATTAAAATCATGTGACTCCTGTCACTTTATTATGTTCGCGTAGCGTAGGTACTATGCGCGTGTCGGTCTTCTATCTTCAAAAGGGTTGTCATAATTTAACACTTGTTTTGAATTAGTTTGTATGGAAAAATAAATATACTTCTTTTAAGTTAATATTTTTACAGGGTATTCCTTGTTAAATATAATAATGCGTATAAATAAACCTTCAAAGACAATGTTATAAATTTTTTTTTTTTATGAAATCTTTTTATCAATTTATTTATTGTGTTTCACGCATTATTTAGGCCGATGGAACAACTCAAGCCTTAGACATTGACACACTGGGAAACATAATTGAATCCAGCATCTTGTCTCCGAATCCGCAACTCTACGGCGCTCTGCACAATAATGGCCACAGTTTTGCTGCTTACATGCATGACCCAACACACCGTTACCTAGTGAGTTCTAATACATCTCTCATTTACCGGATGCTTTATCCCGCTTGTTACATGTTTCCATTTGTTTATAAATATTTTTTTAACAGGAAAGTTTTAGTGTAATGGCTGACGAGGCAACGACAATGCGCGATCCATTCTTTTACCGTTGGCACGCCTTTGTGGACGATCTTTTCCAGAGATTCAAGGAATCTACGCACGTGCGACCATACACGCGATCTGAGGTACAGTAATCATAGAACTACTTCTATCTATACTTACAAGGCACATATCTCGTCTCAGAATGAGAAGGGTTTAGGTAGTCGATGTGTGGCATGTGCGGTTATGAGAACTTCAAACAACTTTGAGAACATTATGGGGAGCTTTCAGGCATGCAGGCTTCCTCACGATGTTTTCCTTCGATGTTATAGCAAGTGATAATTTAACAAAAAAAATAGAGGTGCGTGCCGTGGTTCGAACTCGGCTCTCAGCAAAGTAAAGCCGAAGTCCCAACCACTATCACCGCTTTTTATGTATAGCTCTTTTACATTATTTACATGTTTAATTTTAAATTGATTTTCAAGCATCAAATTAAAAACCAAATCTTTTTAGTTGGAGAATCCGGGCGTCCAAATAACTTCTGCGCGAGTGGAGAGCAGCACAGGTGGGCAGAATACTCTCAACACTTTCTGGACGCAGAGTGATGTTGATCTGTCCCGTGGCCTTGACTTCTCCAACAGGGGTCCTGTCTACGCTCGTTTCACCCATCTCAACCATCGTCCTTTCCAATATGTGTACGTAAAACTAAATATTTAATTTAAATTTAAACTACATTACCGATAATCTTTAGTTGCCCTGTAATTCAAATTCGTTTAACAAATATACAGGGAAAGGTTACTTTTCTATGTAATTATTAATTTATGCTATTTTTTCAGTATTGACGTAAACAATACCGGCAACGCTCGACGCACAACGGTGCGCATATTCATTGCACCAAAGTTCGACGAACGCAACCTACCCTGGGCGTTGTCCGACGAGCGTAAGATGTTCATCGAGATGGACAAATTCGTCATTCCATGTAATTATTACCTACTGGTTTCTTGCTAAAAAAAAGCGTAAGAAATAAAAGATATAAAATTCACATGTCTCACGCACTCATTAGTGGCGATTATAGCAAATGTTTCTGGCTAATTCAGCAAGTATCTTGCAAACAAATCGTTCCTCCAAAACCATAATACCATTTCTAGGGGGAATTCCCAACTTATATTGCAAAATCTTACTAATTAGTGATACAAGCCTGATATTTTGGAACGTGAACTAAATCTAGATTCATTTTTTTTACAGTAAACGCTGGCCAGAATACAATCGTCCGCCAGTCGACGCAATCATCTGTGACAATTCCATTTGAGCAGACATTCCGCAATCTATCACAGCAAGGCAATGATCCCCGACAGACTGATCTGACCAGTTTCAACTACTGCGGTTGCGGTTGGCCGCAGCACATGCTGGTGCCGAAGGGTACAGAGGCAGGCGCACAGTACGATCTCTTCGTTATGCTTTCCAACTACGATCTCGACAGCGTAAGTCCACTTATAATATTTACTAGACTGTGTTTTATAACTAACTAGCGTACCCAGCCCGCTTAACCGTGCTAGATTTTGCTTTATTTTATTTAAACAATAAACTTATATCATTAAATTTTTAATTTAAGTCATAATATATTAAATAATTTATTTCTCTCCGTATTCATTCTCTTCTATTCTCTTCTCGAGCGGTTGAAGATCATTATCTACACCCATGTACACCCAACAATAGAATATCTAAATAAGAGTGCTCCGATCGTCACCAAACTTTACAGGATTACTCGCCAGGTCAATCCGGAGATTCCCTGAAAGTTTCATTGAAATCGGTCCAGCCGTTTCGGAGCATACACACCCACACACTTTCTCTTTTATATATTAACTTATAATTTGTCAATTGTCAGTGAATGTTGCCTATGATGACTTATGGCTCTGAAATTCGGTCTCTTGCTATGGGCCTCACGAGAAGTCTCAGAGTTACTTAGAAGGCAATGGAGTACGCATATTAGATATGATGGGTACAAAAGAAAGTGATGTTGAATTTGATTAAATGAGTTTCCTTTTCCATTTACAGGTAAATAATCCGGATGGCTCCACATTAAGTTGCGTCGAGGCCTCCAGCTTCTGCGGCTTGAAGGATAAGCTGTATCCTGACAGACGCAGCATGGGTTATCCTTTCGATAGACCTTCCAGCACCGCGGCCAACATCCAGGACTTTATCCTGCCCAACATGTTCCGCCAGGACATCACCATTCGCTTGCAAAACGTTACTGAGCAAAATCCCAAAAATCCTACAAATTAATTAATAATGAATCCACATTCTGTTAAGCTTTGATCTTTAAAGCTTTTAATTATCTACCTAACGACGGTTATGCCATAAACATATATGAACCATAAACATATTTTAATATTTTATATATCATTGTACTTTCATAATATTATAAAGCCATAACCATAAAAATATAGTTTTATAAAAACCGTTTATTCATGCTCTTAAAAACCGAGACAAAGTGGATACTATAACTTTTATATTAGGTACCTACTTACTGAAATAGTTAGTGGGTAAGTACAAGGTTAGCATATTTTTTATTTCTTGTACCTTTTATAAACTACATCTGTGAAAGGCTGATAGACTAAGTCGAATGTTATTTTTAGTGTTAGTACTGTACATAAATTTAAGAGCTATTTAACTATTAACTTTTAATGTGACCTTTAAATATAATAATTTTAATAAAGCACTTATTACTTAAAATAATAATATGTATTTTTATGTTGTTCATGATCCTATACCTACGGTACATTACTGCACGATCGGACCTGCCGCAAAAATGAGTAACTCTTTCAAGCGGTAGTCGCAAATGTTTAAAGATGACAGGTCGCCATTAGTACCAAAGCAACTAAGACCAATTCTATTGTTGTATACAAGAGTGTAAGTCAAGCGATGATAGCGCATTGGGCAGGAGGTCGACTTCCTTTTCGGGGGGCCAAGTTCGAAACCCAGCATACCTCTAACTTTTCTAAGTTATGTGCATTTTAAGTTATTTAATATTACTTGCTTCAACGTTGAAGGGAATCATCGGGATTCGTGAGGAAACCTGCATGCCTGAGAGTTCTACATAATGTTCTCAAAGGTGTGGAGTCCACCAATCCGTACTAGGCCAGCGTGGTGGACTGCGGCCTTAACGCCTTCTCATTGTGGGAGGAGCTCCGTAGTGGGCCGGTAATGGGTTGATGTAATGATGATGATGATGATACAAAAGTAGGTAGTGCTGTCGCCTTTTCACGATGCTTTCTGTTGAAAGAGACAGCAATACTTCTAGAAGTATTGATTTAATATGATACTAAAGCTCACTGTCTAGAAGCTGCTTTCTCTCACACAAATATAGACCTGTCAGTTTAGTTTAGTAGAGATTTGTGTACCTACAGCACTACTACAGAATTGGTCCCACAATGGATGTCATTCTACTCGAAATACATACAGCCTGCCGAAAGTCTGCGCCAGGCGTAATAATATCTGAATGGCTTGCGCTTGTAAATCACATAAGGAATGGATTAGTGAGCCTAAGGTAAAGCTGGCACGCATACACAAACATAGGTACAGTTGGATTATGGTCCAGATGCTAAAACGGAGGTGCGATTGATTTATAACAAAACAAAATATTAGATAATAAATAAATATACTACGACAATACACACATCGCCATCTAGCCCCAAAGTAAGCGTAGCTTGTTTATGAATATAATACACATAATTACTTATAATATACAGATAAACACCCAGACACTGAAAAACATTCATGTTCATCACACAAATATTTTCCGCTTGTGGGAATCGAACCCACGACCTTGGACTCAGAAAGCAGGGTCGCGGCCCACTGCGCCACTCGGTTGTCAAATATATAGATCTTATCGAATTGTTTCACTCAAATAAGTAGGTCCTTTGTAAAATATCTTAAGCTTGAAGGTCAATCTTCTAAGATGATGTTGCTACATATCGAGAATCATTACCAATACTTATTATAGTACCTAGAAACTTAATATAAAAAAGACTAAAAATGTTGTGTGTGTGTGTGTGACGATGGTTTAGTTTTTATAAAATATCCAACGACACTCTTTTTTAAACATACCTAGTTCAGTGTGAAGTTTTTTTTTTTTTTTATTATATCAATAAAAACTTTTTTTTTTATACACCACAAATAAAACATGGACCCAACGTTGCGATCTCTTCTAGGCAACCTTAGGATATTATGATTATTTTTTCGTAATTTCAATAAAAAATTGTAATTGAATCTAGTGGGCCTTTTGGTAGTTTTGATATCCGCCTTAATTACAAAATAATTTAATTGAAAAGTACCGTAATTTGCATTTATTTTTTTCATATTCCCGACATAATTTTCATTAATATCGGGAAAGTGGAAAGAGATCTTCGTATCGTGTATATTTATACAAATCGTGAAACATGAAATTGAAAGCGATTTTTCTAATAGATAGGTATTATCTACTGTTAATTCTAGAGATTAGCGCTTCCAAACAAATTCGCCTGTTTTATAATTAGTATTCACATTATGTACATAGACAGGATAGAGAATGTAGTTGACCAACCAAGATTTTTTGTCTTTAAATTTGGTCCAAAAATAAAATACTAATAATTGATGTCAACCTCCCTGACGCAGTGTTCAGTGCTGTGGTATTTTAATGGAGAGATTTTTCGTTTGATCTTGGACCTGGCAAAGGCAGGTTTCTTACTGGCCAACCTTCTCTGTTGGCTCCTGGACACTGGGGTAGTGTATTGTGTTCTTTTTGCACATCAGAAAGCCCAAAAAGCAAAAAAAAAGTTAAGTTTCCTTGGGGCTTACTTGAATTTAAAACTGTACCGAAGTAAAATTACATCTTCGTGACGCTATCTTAAAAAATCTAGCATACCGATACCATTAACATTAACTTCAGGTCTTCACATAGACCGAAGCGAAAACAGGTAGAGAAGCGAAAACAGGTATATACAGGTATAGCAACCCCGGTCAATCTGCTCCCGCTTCAAGCGTCCTTTATGCAAGTTTAGTACCTACGTCTCATACACAGATCGCAAGTGTCTTTTATGCAAGTTTCGTACATCTCGTATAAAGGTCGCAAGTATCTTTAATGCCAATTTTGTCTGTCTCGTATACAGATCCCAAGTGTCTTTTATGCCAGTTTTGTGAGTCTCGTATACAAATAGCAAGTTTCTTTTATGCAAGTTTTGTACGACTCGTAGACAGATCGCAAGTGTAATTTATGCAGTTTTGTATGACTCGTATACAGATCGCAAGTTTTTTCTAATGACAATGTGAGATGGTGATAACAAAAAGAACACCCGGCTAAGTTTGTTGTGGGCTTCTTCTTAGACCAGGGCGCGATTGGAACCCTCGTAGCTTTAGTTTTAAGTTTACGATTGTAATTATCGCCATCACTTCTCACTGCTATGTACACATTTTGTATATAATAACGCATCAAAAGTGCCATCTATGTGCCTATTTGAATAAAGAAATATTTGACTTCGACTTTAGTATCTTTTGATCAAGTTTAGTGCGTCTCGTATACAGGTCGCAAGAGTCTTTTATGCAGGTTTTGTACGTCTAGTATACAGGTCGCAAGTAACTTTTATGTACGTTTTGTTCGTCTCATATACAGGTTGCAAGTGTCTTTTAATCAAGTTTAGTACATCTCGTATACAGGTTTCAAGAGTCTTTTAATCAAGTTTTGTATGTCTCGTAGGTATACAGGTTGCAAGTGTCTTTTATGAAATTTAAGTATGTCTCGGATACAGATGGCCAGTGTCTTTTATGCATGTTTATACGTCTCGTATAAAGATGGCAAGTGTCTTTAATGCAAGTGTAGTGCGTCTCGTATACAAGAAGCAAGTGTCGTTAATGCATGTTTAGTACCTACGTCTCGTAAACAGATCTCAAGTGTCTTTTAAGCAAGTTTTGTACGTCTCGTATACAGATGGCAAGTGTCTTTTATGCAAGTGTAGTACGTCTCGTATACAGGAAGCAAGTGTCGTTAATGCATGTTTAAAACGTCTCGTACACACGTCGCAATCATCTTTTATTCAAGTTTAGTACTTGTCGTACACAGGTCGCAAGTATCATCTATGCAAGTTTGGTATGTCTCGTATAGGTACAGGAAGCAAGTATCGTTTAGGAAGTTATGTATGTCTATAGGTCGCAAGCATCTTTTATTTAAGTACGTAGTTCATACTTAGCATACCTAAACAGGAAGCAAGTACCATTTCGGCGGCCGATTGGCGCAGTTTGCACCGACCCTGCTTTCTGAGTCCAAGGCCGTGGGTTCGATTCCCACTACCTACTAGAAAAACGTTTGTGTGATGAGCATGAATGTTTTTCAGTGTCTGGTATATATGTATATTCTTAGTATATATATTATTTATAAAAATATTCATCAGTCATCTTAGTACCCATAACACAAGCTACGCTTACTTTGAGGCTAGATGGCGACGTGTATATTGTCGTAGAATATTTAAAAAAAAAAAAAAAAAATATGCAAATTGAGTAGGAACGTCTTGTATAGAGGTTTCGAGAGTGAAGTGCACAGGATTTTTGTCTTCAGTATGCATAAAAAAAGAAGAACTATTTTGCCAAATAAATTACCTTTAAAAAAACCTAATAATATGGCAGCTAAGAATGAATTTCAATTAATTATTTTTAAAATAATTTCTGACTTTAATAAAATTGGGAAACTGGTAGCTTTGTATACTATCCAGTACCATTCTATCCGACTCATGCCGAGTAATTCGGCATTTTATCAGAGTTAATCGGACGAGTACGAGTAACTATAAAACTGCCGAAAATGTCGAGTACCGAGACAAACGAGTAGGTACTCGGTTTACAAATTATGACCTCGCTGACGCGACGATGAGGTGTTAGTTTCAGTAAGGGGTGTTTTCAATTCCAAGCGGGGGCAATTTGGGAAGGCTTTGACCGTAACTAGTTACCACGCTGCCGACAAAGCCTTAAGCGATTTCGGGTAGAAACCGATTAGGGGTAAGACTACCATACTCCCTAACAGGTTTGCCCGTTACCATCTTAGACTGCATCATCACTTACCACGTGAGTTTGCTGTAGTGGAATAAAATTCCCTAATTTCATTGGAAGAAATTTCCTAATTTCATTGGAACTGATTATATTTATTGCATTTCAGTAATAATCTTGCCTAAATTTTGATAAATGAATTCATATAGGGTATTCGTTCTTGGTAGTACGCCCCACATGAGAAAACATTTTCAGATATGAAAAACAGTCGTCAGATTCTACTCTATTTCTACTACTATACTAAAGCTCAGTGGACCATAAATAATATCTATTTCTGACGTGAACTTGTGACGTCGCTTTATGATGACGATGCTATAGACGCGATATAGCATCATCGTCATTATCATGATTATCATTTATATAAAACGTAAGGTTACAGAAAAATCCTATTATAAAAAAGCTTGGGTGTGAATTGTTCTTGCTTCATACCTTAATATTGATTTACTGTTAGATGGTAATAACAAAAAAAAATTACCCGGCTAAGTTTGTTGTGGGCTCTTCTTAGACCAAGGCGCGTTTGGAACCCTCGTAGCTTTAGGTTTAAGTTGGCGAACGAAATTATCACCATCCCCTTACAATATGTATGAACGCTTCATAAGTGCCTGTGATAGACCGACATGAATAATGAAATTTTGAATTTGAAAATTTGAATTTTGAATTTATCAACCCATTATCGGCCAACTACAAGCCACGGGTCTCCTCTCAGAATGAGAAAGGTTTAGGCCGTAGGTTTTGGTCTTCACTTACTGAGAACTCTCAAGCCTGCAGGTTGCCTACCACCGCTAAACATCAGCGGTAAAGCAAGTGATATTTAAACGCACATCACACTTTAACTTCGAAAAGTTAGAGATGCGTGCTGGAGATCGAATATAAACTTAAAGTCTATATAAACAGTCGACTAACTAGAAACGGACATAAATTAGTGATATCTGCATAACGTCTGAGAAAAGTACAGAAATCCTTTGTGGGGATGGGTATATGCTTTTATAACATGATACCGAAGGTAATATTAGATCTACCTTTACTTAAGTTTAAACAATATATTTCAACACATTTAACAAATCGTGGTTACTGCACGATTAATTAATTCCTTATCGACAAGGCTGCTTTGAAGCAGGCCAATCCGCTCTCATCTCTCACAAAACAGAAAAATTCTAAAGATTGTAAAACTTCAAAATTATTTTTGTAAAAGAGCAATCTGCTGAGTTTCTTGCCGGCTCTTCTCAGTAAAATCTGCCTTCCGAACCCGTGGTAGAGTCACTACAAACAGACTGACCTGCCGTTTCAAAGTGCTTATTAATTAGGCCTACTTTAAATAAATGAATTTTGAATTTGAATTTGAATCGTACTCGGTCCCCCTTAAAGACTGACGTTCTAAATAGGTACGAGTAGGTACTGGGTTCTCACCAGTCACCGTTCCTATATAACATTATCATATTCTCCGTTCTCATAAAAACCTAACAGGCTACTCGAGGCGTGCGAAACGAATTTATGTCCGACTCTGTAATCAAACCCTGGAATACGTGATACAAAGTAACAATTTTTATCATACTATTAAATTGAAAACATACTCAAAAAGGAGAGACTTTAGTAAACTAATTTTGTAGAGATTCTAGTCTAGTTAATACCTATCTCAAACGGTAGTTTGGTATTTAGGTACCTAATTATTAGTTTTTCGGGTTAAAACCGCTTCCGTAAACACAGGCGTATGGATGATTAATATTTTTATTCTCACGCCTATATTATCAATACAGTTGTTACTTGTGGTTTGTGTAAACACTGCAAATAAATTAAATTTTGCACTCGGATCTTTAGGAAAATTATTATAAATTATACGGAATGCTGCATTACCGACCAATAACTTCACAGACTCTGTGAAGTGAGTGCAAGTTTTTTATTGTTTTATTGTTTAATTTTTTTATTTACGTATTTTTATTCTTATTCAAGTCAAGAATAGAAATTCAAAATGGCTGATGTCATTCAAAATTTCAAGTTGCTCTTCGACCGCCCCAATGAACCCATGGTCTCACCAAAGGGCGACGAAAGTGTACTCTTCGAACTGACTGAACAATTCTTGGTAAGTTTTCTAATTCTTTACATTGAGTCTTAAAAATATTTTAAAGCCATATTGCGAGGGGAATTGGTAGCAGATAACTTGAATACAATATTATTTTAAGTGCAGAGTGGCAGACGTTGCATATTTTTCTATAGATACTTCGCGCAGTAGGTAAGGCATTAGTTATTTAGTAGTAACTAATTAAGCTTGTAACAAAGCAATCGAATGACTAGCAATGTTAAGTATGTAGTTATTTTTAAATAAAATCTTGTCGCCAGACCTCTATTGCTCTTTAATAACTTTTTTATGACTTTATGCTACATAACATTCTATAAGTAAGTACTTAATATAAAAAAAAAATATGATTTGCCTATAAAATTTACTAAAATTATTAGGTTATAAAAAAGGAAACAAAACTGCCACTTTTACTCCTTTAAACAATGTACCAGCTACCTTCTTACTAAATAACATTTAGTTTGTAACCTAACTTAAAATAAAACTTATGTGAATTTATCTTAATTTGTTGAATAAAATCTAACTGTCGCTAAAGAAGTAGAACTTGCGTACAATAAATAAGATATACTTACGAGATAGAGAAAAGCAATTAATTATTGCTTCAGTGAATCCTTCACATTTTACTTTCTTCTTTGATTACATTTTAGCTCTTAACTGCAATACTTGATACATTGTGCGCTATTAACCGAAAGTGGACAACTATTCAATTTATTAATCGTATATCGGCTTCGTACTAAAAAAAAAAATTACTTGACGGTAAGGCCTCACTCAAAGTCAGATTTATAACCTTCCTATTGGCTCCCATCGAAAAAACAATCCTGGAATTACTACTTAAAAATCCTCTGTGGCTTACTGCTGTACCAGAAACGTCGCTCTTTCGCTAAGTATCGACATATCTTGCTTTTTAACCAGTGATTGCAGTACAATGATGTATTCCCATTACCGACGAGACGCTGTAGATTGTGGTCAATGTGATATCGCATCTTCAGCCATCACCATTCGAACTTCAACTTAAGCGTTGGATAGAAGCAGGCGTTACTTTGCCAAATTCCATGATATATTATGAGAATTAAGCTTGATTTTCATAATTATTCAGCTTACGCGACGCTGCATGTGCTTAGAAAGTTAGACGTCTATACCTTGTATCCGAGAGGTAATAGTTATTACGTTATTAATATCGACTTACTTATTTTAACATATTATTCTCGTTTATAGGTAGATTTGCAAGTTTTCCTGCGGCATTCTTAGAGTAGGTGTGGTGCCTACTTATAATATTATCATCTTTAGGTACTTGTTAATAAACAGAGGTTCTTCCCTAAACAGATGAAACTTATTTAGCTTTAGTTACGTCAATGTGGCATATTATCATATTTGTTTCCTTGTTAACTAGCCGCCCAGTTGGAATCGCCAGATATAGCCGCAAATTGCTTGGATATTTCCAATTGGTGACTATTGTTAAAATTGCAGTTAACTCTCTGTTAGTAACCTAGTAGGTAGTAGTAACTTTTTGTGACAAAGTTCTTCCGGGGAAGTACCACTGTCATTCTAATTTCTGCCGCCAAGCACTATTTTGGCAATGTTGAGTTCCGATCTGAAGGGCGTGGTTGCCGGCGCGGCGTAATACATCAGGCGGGCTATAAAAAAATGAGTCCCGTTCCGACCTGTGCCCAACATTAATGTTATACCTAATTTTTTGATTCCACTACAAGCTGGGTCTCCACTGCGATCTCACCTGAAAAGTGATGCAGTCTAAGACGGTAATGGGCTAAGCTGTAAATACGGCCATACGGCTGTTGTATTAAACCATACCCCTAAATTGTTTGTACGCGACATCGTACCGGAATGCTAAACCGCTTAGCGGCACGGCTTTGTCGTTAGGGTAGTAACTAGCCAGGGCCAAAGCGAAACTGAGGAAAGAAGAATGCCGGATGTAGTTTGGGATTTGGTTTCACATACTACTTATAAGGTGCCTTCTTGGAATTTATCTAATTTTGAAGAGTTTAATGATTACAATACATAACCAAAAACATTAACTCTAGTTCGCCGGATTTCAGAGTTACCTACATGCAAATGAAGTTCGTGAATTAAGGTTATTTTTGACACATGCGATTATTGTACCTACCTATTGATGGTACTGTTCACAATATATTAGAACTACTAATCTATTTCATTAAAAGATTTTTTAACCGTCGAAGTTAAGGATTTTAGAGGTTTTTTAAAAAAAAAATACTTTATTTTTGATATAAATTTAAATGAGGCACGAAACGAAACCGTATTCCGGAATTCTCCTTTAGAAATTATTTTAATTCCCAAATCCTTCGTCGGGAATCGAAACTTGGTCCTCCCATTTAAAAATAAAAGCGATCACCGCTGCGTTAGGGAGGTCGCCAAATGTTAAGTAAGATGATGATGATTAATTTATACGTGTGAATATAAACCGAAATAATACTTCACAGGCTTTAGTGGTACATTATGTACCACTAAAGTACATACATGTATGTATCTGAGACTAATCTGTCAAACCGAAAACCTAATAGTTTGTATGGAAAAATAATATGCTTCTTTTGATTTAATTTTTTACAGAGTGATTCCTTCTGAAATATACTTATGCATACTTCAATATTATTTCGCAATTCTGTTACACGTTGTATATCATTTACCTTAGGGAGACGAATACAAAAGCAATGGTATCGAGATCAACAACCGCTTTGGTGACACGGCTACTCGTACGGTTCCGTTGAAGGGACTGAGAAGGACGCCGGCATTTACTAAAGCCAGGAGACTGCCGACCGATGAAGAATTTTCCGTATTCCTCCCTGCCCACCAAGAAATGGCAGACGAAGTTATTGCTGAACTCTTAGGTACCTAGCTATCTTTTTATATTTTTTGTAGATGTCTTTCGGTATACATCGGGTATTTGAAATTCCTACTAAAATAATCAGTGGCCTTACCGCATGAAGAATGCCTCCTGGATCCAAATAATAGTCTTAATTTTTCCTGTTTCTTTGCACATAATATGTAAACCTTACGGCTAGACGGATCTCGTCAATGTAAATTGTGGCTTTATCTCCAGAAACATACGCATTTAAAACCGAGGCCAGTAAATTTATTTTTTATTCCATTACAAGTTAGCTTTTGAATGCAATCTAACCTGGTCGTAAGTGATGATGAGTCTGACATGTTAACGGGCTAACCTGTTAGGGGTACCCCAATTTGTTTCCGCGCGGCATCGTACTGGAGCGCTGAATCGCTTGGCGGCACGTCTTTGTCGTTAGGTAACTAGCCACGACCGTAGCTACTAGATCTACAGGATCAAACCCGGACCCCGAAATATAAACCACAATGCTAACAAGCTGTAACAGTCGTGTATACCATATTTAACGATGTTATAAGTTCCATTTATTTATAGCCGTACCGGAGAACCAGCTACAAGATTTACTTTCAACTTGTGTGTATGCCCGTGTCAACCTAAACCCACAACTGTTTAACTACTGCTACTCCGTTGCATTGATGCACAGGTAAGATGTTAACACTTCCGTACCGTAAGTAACCTTCATGGTTTATATAATCTGTTGAATGCCCCTAAACAAACTGAGGGGATAGAAGGGGAAATTTTGCATTTTTAGAGTTAAAAGATAACTTAGGGGTTTCTTTTCATTTTTTTTTCGTTTGAGATTCTTTCCTACTATTATAATAAAATTATTTTCGTTACAGACGTGATACTAGAAATGTTCCAATCCAGAATTTTGCTGAAACTTTTCCCGCTAAATTCGTTGATTCAAAAGTTTTTTCTAAAGCTCGAGAGTCAGCTGCTGTCGCCAATAAAGGAGGTCCGGTATGTACAAAGTATTGTTGCTTGAGTTCTATATTAAAAAAAAAATACTAAGTACCTACTATTAGTATATTATAACAATATATTTTATTAGTATATTTAAAGAATATGAATAATAGCCAAACCCTTTGTTTGTGTCGTCAAGAAGAAATAGTTGAACCCGGACATTTATTATAAGACAAAATAAAATTTTACCAGTTTTTCGCATGGAAATGTATGATATAATCCGTGCCTCGGAAAGCTCGTTTAGCTGTCGGTCATGCGCCGGTGTTCGCGTCCGGCGATCTCTTTCCGGTCGAGTCTTTAGTTTGGTATGGAGAAATTAAATCATATTTATACCCGAATTCTAGTCTGTTCATTTCTAACTAAGCAAACAGAAGGCTTAAACTACTATCTACTACAAAAAAAGCAAGTAAGTGATCTCTCGTGCACCAGCTGGATAATGTTCGTGAAGGTCCTCTATGAGCAATTTTCCTTACAGCGTATCGCAATTGTCATCCCAAGAGATTATACTGGTACGGATTTGGATATTGAACACAGATTGGCTTACTGGCGAGAAGACATAGGCATCAACCTTCACCACTGGCATTGGCATCTTGTATATCCATTCTCGTCAACCCAACGCGAAATTGTTGCAAAGGATCGTCGTGGTGAACTGTTCTTCTATATGCACCAGCAAGTTATTGCCAGGTATTTACCTACCTATCTCTTGTTTTTGTTGAGGAGAAAAAGTTCCTACTGACTACTGCCTAATGGCAGGGCGTGTCCGACTAGCATCTTCCTCAAAACTTCCAGGTCTGCATGAACACGCATCGCAATTTTTCGTGCCAACCGTCTTAGATCTCTTTACCTGTCTCTACTCGTCGTTCTTTGCTAGTTCGGAGCATTGACTTGCCTAATCAGTCTAACAGGGTTGAAGTTACGGTTGGTTGGGCTTTTCTTTAAAGAAATTATCTGTACATTGTACTAATAATCCCATTGTACGCGTATTGGCACTGTTCTATGACCTTAAAAAGTTTATATGTATACTTATATAGCCTTTTCTTTCACTTACTATGGCAATAATTAAATCCACACTAGCCCCAAGCCCCTCTATCCCATAATATAAAATGGCTTATGCTCGCATAGTGACGAGGATGTAAAAAGGTACTCGGTAGATGTATAGCCTTATTTTCATTTTACAGGTACAATGGAGAACGTTTACTGAACAGTTTAGCTAGAGTTAAAAAGTTTAGCGACTTCAATGAGCCGATTGCAGAAGCATACTTCCCGAAATTGGATAGTTTGACGACATCGCGCGGGTGGCCTCCACGCCAAGCGAATATGCGGTGGTCAGATCTGAATCGTCCCGTGGATGGACTTGTTGTGACTATTGCTGATATGAACCGTTGGAGGAGAAACATCGAGGAAGCAATTTCAACAGGATTGGTCAGAATGGTGTGTGAAAATATTACATTGTACAATGCAAAATATACGTTAGCATACATGTATTGAAAAACTGTAAACTGTGGTATTGAAACACGTTTTACTTACATAAAACAACTTTTAGAAAAAATATATTCAACCAAAAATTAACAAATACTTGGCTATCCAAGTATTTGTTCAGAATATGGTATTATTGTACATACGGTAAACAATTTCCAGGTTTATATTCAATATGTCTATTTGAGGTATTTTCAGGTTTATTCAGTAAGGCAATACAAATACTTACACGAAATATAACCTGTTTTTTAACTTATTGGATCCTGAAACGAATCAATAGAATTTCATAAAATATATTTTATTTCCAGCCCGACGGTTCTACACAAACTTTGGACATAGATACTCTGGGCAACGTCATAGAGTCCAGTATTCTATCACCTAATCGCGAGTTCTACGGTTCACTCCATAACAACGGCCACAGTTTCGCCGGCTACATGCACGATCCAACCAACCGCTATCTGGTAATCCTAACTAAAATTATAAATATGAAAGTGTGTTTGTTTATTTATTTGGTTATTCCTTCACGCACACTTTGTAGAAAGAACGGAGAGCAATATAGGGAACTTTTAACCCGGGAAAACTAACGGTTGTTAATAACCGTAAAAAACGCGGACGAAAGCGGGCAACAACTAGTACTTTTTACTTTCAAGTTTCAAGAAATAGTAAACGACGGTATATCAGATCCAAACTTTTTAGCCAAAGTTTATGCTTAGAAATCTAGGTTCTTCAGACCCTTAGGATGTCATATGATGATTGAGAATTTGACTGCGTGCTATAAAGTTGATGATTGACATTTGCTAGGTACCTCTTACTGTTGCTTTCGGTGATCGGTAGATATATAACGCTCTAGCATAAGTAATAATATTATGTGAAGAATATGTAGGAATAAATAATCAAAAACTTCTATGATGTAGTGTTTCAAAATAGGTACGTTAAAACCGTAAATATTTCCAGGAATCCTTCCAAGTAATGGCTGACGAGTCAACCAACATGCGTGATCCATTCTTCTACCGCTGGCATGCATTTGTAGATGACCTTTTCCAAAGATTCAAGGAGTCCGGCAACGTACGCCCTTACTCACGCTCAGAGGTAAGTAGCTATCTTGACAATTTTTTTTAGTCGAATCTATGTTTGTTGTATTACTGATTGTAGAGCAGGATTGTGTAGGTACTATTCCTTTCCGTTTCCTCAACTAACTAACTGACATGCTTTATTACTATTCTGTTAGTAGGTTCCAGAAACACTGTGCCTCGGAAAACACGTTAAGCCAAGAGTTCCGATTATTAACATAACATGTTGATTGTCGTTAAAGTCTGCCTATTCACATTGAAACAGCGTGGAGAGTTTAAATCCATATCTCCTATGAATGAAGAAGCCTGTGTCCAGAAGTACCTAGGTCATTAATATTTTTTTTAGTTGTATCTGAGTTTTTTGGGACACAGCTCGTCCGTGGAAGTACTACCGCCATGCTTATTTCTTCCGCCAAGCAGCATTGCTGTATTTCAGCCTGATAAGCGTGTTTGCCGCTTAAATTATAGGCACATGAGGCTTAGCTCTTACGTCAATTATTATCTACTATTAAAAAAAAGACGTAAGTCATTAAATTCTCCATTATTTTCAGTTGGAAAACCCAGGTGTTCAGATAACATCAGCAAGAATTGAAAGCAGCACTGGGGATATTAACACGCTTAACACCTTCTGGATGCAAAGTGACGTGGATCTGTCCCGCGGTCTCGACTTTTCAGACCGTGGCGCAGTCTACGCCCGTTTCACCCATCTCAACCATCGCCCATTCCAATACGTGTAAGTTTCCATACAAAATACCGCATTATTATGGTGTTGACTACTGCACAAATCAATAAAAAAAAGTATTTACAACTTTTATTTTAAAGACACTCGATATAGGACAACATTAATTTTATGGTCAATACATAAAATAAATAAACTCTACTTCTTTAGGGTTTAGTCCATCCAATGAAAAAACGGAACACGTATTTATCTATCCATGAATTGCTTTATTCAATGGGTAAATAAATTTAGGGATAAGGAGTTGAGTTGAGCTGCGAAATCATTTTATTTTTAACCGACTTCCAAAAAGGAGGAGGTTGTCAATTCGGTTGTATTTTTTTTTGTTAGCTCAGAACTCTGTCATTTATAAAACGATTTCCCAGCGATGCCAATAGCATGACCTAGCTTGCAACAGGAACTCGCGAGAGCAACGTAGGTCACAAATTTGCGCTAATAACTCAGTTGAGTTTTCCCGATCGTGGAAATACCTATGTACATTCTAGTAAGTAGTAATAAATTATCGGTTTCCAGGATCGAAGCCAACAACACTGGTAATTCAAGACGCACCACGGTCCGCATATTCATATCTCCGAAGTTCGATGAACGTAATCTGCCATGGATTCTTAACGACCAGCGCAAGATGTTCATAGAGATGGACAGATTCGTCGTACCATGTAAGTTATAGTTTATTTCTTATATTTTATCCTGGTAGATCTTAGGTTATTCTACCCGTCCTACTTGCCCATTAATAGCAATATCGTGATTGAAAATAACATGACTAATAGAAGAAGAACAAATTCAAGACGATGGTTTCGTTCTCTAACTTTTTAATTAGATATGGTCGTGTTGGTCGTCATATCAACCCATTGACGGCCCACTACAGGGCACGGATCTCCTCCCACAATGAGAAGGGGTTAAGGCCGTAGTACACCACGCTGGCCCAGTGCAGATCGGTGGACTCCACACAACTTTGAGAAGGACAACTCTCAGGCATGCAGATTTCCTAACGTAGTTTTCTTTCACCGTTAAAGCGAGTGATATTATAATTGCTTAAAACGCACACAAATTAGTGAAGTTACGTTTACGTTTTAAGCAATTAACCGAAGGTTAAGTCGAAGTCCTACCCACACTCATAGTGGATAGTTGGACGATTTATCTGATCCATCACTTGCAGGTTTAACTTACGTACTTAGTAAGTACTTAAGTATGTACTTTCAAAGATAACTAATACTGTAAAAACTTCCTTAACTTGTAGAGCTTATGTTTCTTCTGTTGCAGTAAACGCAGGGCAAAACAGAATCGTCCGCCAGTCGACCCAATCTTCGTTGACGATCCCGTTCGAGCAGACTTTCCGCGACTTATCCGCCCAGGGATCCGACGCTAGGAACCCCACTCTCGCCAGTTTCAACTTCTGCGGCTGCGGATGGCCGCAGCACATGCTGGTTCCGAAGGGCACAGAACCTGGTGCACAGTATGATCTCTTCATCATGCTGTCAAACTACGAACTCGACAGCGTAAGTTTTGATTTTTTTATTTCTAGGGGACTACAAGGGGATTTGAGTATTTCGGCTTAACAAAAGAGCTTTAAGAATCAGTACTTAAATATCATCATCATCATCATCATCACCAACAACAACAACAACAACACATTAACGAACAGGGCTAGTCTCTTTTCAGAATGAGAAGGGTTTAGGCCGTAGTACGCCACGCTGCACTGGCCGAGTGCGAATTGGTAGACTTCACACGCCCCTAAGAACATTACGGGGAAGTCTCAAGCATCCAGATTTCCTTACGATGTTATCCTCCACCGTTTAAGCAGAAGATATTACGTTGCTTAAATTTAAAACGCACATAACTTTGAAAAGTTGGAGGTGCGTTCCGGAAATCGAACACTGCCCTCCAAAAAGAAAGCCAAATCCTTAACGACTATGCTTCCATTCGAAGAATTACTGGCCAGTTTTTTAATAAATTTAAATAAATTCAGTTCTGATCTAATTATTGAGCTGGGGATCCTAGACACTATGCCATATTGATGAAAAACTACGAGTTCTTAGATACTTAGATCAATATCTCACTTCCAGATAAACAACCCCGAAGGTCAAGAGTTGTCATGCGTCGAGGCATCCAGCTTCTGCGGACTGAAGGACCGACTCTACCCAGATAGGCGCAACATGGGTTATCCGTTTGACCGACCTTCTACCTCAGCCGCCAATATCCAGGACTTTGCCAACCTCCCCAACATGTCACTTACTGATATTACCATCCGTCTTCAAAACATTACGGAACAAAACCCTAGAAACCCTAAAAACTGACATATTTACCTTATTTACGCATAAAATCATGGTTTTCGTGGTTTTTATTTATCTTTTCACATTTTGATGTCTTTTAGAAAAAGGCGCATTTAAATTCTCCGTTTCAACCATGAAATGCTATATGTAAACTAGAATTAAAATGTAAATAAAAATTAAAAGGCCAATCGTTTAATATACCTACTTTGTATGTATTTAGAAGTATGTAACTAATGTAAATAAACTTAAGTAACTAATAGCTATAATATTATGTGACCCCAACAAAATATAATGAATATATTAGCATTGATACCATTGTTTCATTCCTCAATTGATTTAAATAAAATTTAACATACAGAATTTGATTTTATCATATTCAAATTCCTCTGGGTTTCAACCTCTTCGGGTATTTTTATGTTGTATTTTTCCGATATTTCGATTGATATTAATATAGATACTTTTTTTATGTCAATAATACTTTTTGGCAGTTTCTGCATCCCCAAGGAACAAAAAACCCGGTCTCGAAACCCGCGCGCAACGCGCGAGATCTACCAAAAATAACACGACTCTAGGAACAAAAGCTCAAAGCAAAGATTGCAGCCCCTTTATTAAGTGTAAAATTTTAAATACCAAGGAGGTAGTAGCACGGCTCCTCTTAGACCAGCAAGGTGCTGCCACGAGGCCCGTACCCCCGACGGACGGCGACATGCTCCGATAGAAGGGGACAGGTCCTCGTAAAAATTCTTATCCACAAACTGACAACAAAAGAGTGAATATGGCTGGCTCGCTGGCTATGGCTTCATAACTTGAAGATTCATCTTCAAGTTATGAAGCGATCCAGCCATTATGAAGCGGTTTCAATGCTATTTTATTAGAACTCAGCTATAAGTATAAAGTGCTTGCTTTTATCTGTGAATAGTTATGTCCTTTAACTCCGACAAAAGATAACAGATCTTCCCTAAAATTAGACAATACATGCTTGATAATATACACTTTCAAATAAAAAAGAATTATTCAAATCGGTTCAAATTTAACTCCAAAAAAATTTCATCCAATTTTCCGGAGGAAACTTATAGCTTATCGGGATTAAAAGTATTCTATATGTTGACCCGGAATATCAGCTACCACTATAATAAATTTTATATAAACCCTTTCATTATTTTTCACGTGATTCCCGAACAGTCAGACAAAAATTAAATTTAAATAAAAATCTCTTGGATTCAATATCGATTATAAAGCAACCCCCGTTCAAATTTTTTAAAAAGTATTAAATGTAGAGAAATCTTGCCTACACTTTTATTACAAGTATAGATGATGTTTTCAAAACATTTTTTTTTAATTTTATGATTAATTTTAACTCATCTTTTCTGGCGATGGAACGATTGTTGGACGATTGAAAAAATAAAATTATGGAAAAAGGAAAGAAACTACATAATTCATTTACTTAAATATTTATTTAGGTTAGGCAGTTATTTAATCGGACAACCAGTCGCTTTTTGAATGGAAAATTCTTATATACATATTATTTTCGTATACGTGTGTTTACGAATATATTTCCTATAAGGCCAAGTCACTTCTTTCTAACCTAATTTAACATTAAATATATTTTTTTCTATAATATTTTCTAACTGGACGACGCTCAGTGCGGGTCCGTTAGAGACCAAATATACAAATCATAAATGCAGAACAGAGAAATATTAGAATTAAAAAATATATTAAATCATGCATATTATTTTCAGGGCTCGAATAATTTATAGACATATGATTTATCAAATGGTTTCCAAATAAATTCTTTTGGCTGTGAGTTCCCACACGTGTGTGCCAAATTTTAGTGTTTAACATAAATGATTTATTTTGATTACTAGAAGTCTGCATCCCTGAAAGAAAACGATGTTTTAAGTAACACAATACAAAACTTGCATCACGTATAAAGCGCTCAATTGAATAATTCAGACCTATCATTAGTTATCAAATAGTTTTCAAATAAACACTTTTTCGGCTCGTGTTATTTATCATCATTAAAAACATATCTATAGGATGGCATTTGCGAGTCCCAAATTTTATCATCTTACCTAGCTTTAATATAAATATTTTTATTTTCCTTAGTTAATTGATCTGGCTGGACCACTAGAAGTCTACATCCCTGCAAAAAAAAGATGTTTAAGTTCTAAAATAGAAAACTTTATATCATGTTTTTAGTGCTTTGAACCTATCATTAGTTATCAAGTAGTTTTCAAATAAACACTTTTTCGGCTCGTGTTATTTATCATCATTAATAAACATATCTATAGGATGGCATTTGTGAGTCCCAAATTTTATCATCTTACCTAGCTTTAACATAAATTATTTATTTTCCTCAGTTAATTGATCTGGCTGGACGACTAGAAGTCTACATCCCTGCAAGAAAAAGACGATTAAGTTCTAAAATAGAAAACTTTATATCATGTTTTTAGTGCTTTGAATAATTCAGACCTATCATTAATTATCAAGTAGTTTTCAAATAAACACTTTTTCGGCTCGTGTTATTTATCATCATTAATAAACATATCTATAGGATGGCATTTGTGAGTCCCAAATTTTATCATCTTACCTAGCTATAACATAAATTATTTATTTTCCTCAGTTGGTTGATCTGGCTGGACAACTAGACATTACATCCCTGCAAGAAAAAGATGTTTATGTTTAAAAGGTAGAAAATGTTATATCACGTTTTTAGTGCTTTGAATAATTCAGACCTATCATTAGTTATCAAGTAGTTTTCAAATAAACACTTTTTCGGCTCGTGTTATTTATCATCATTAATAAACATATCTATAGGATGGCATTTGTGAGTACCAAATTTTATCATCTTACCTAGCTTTAACATAAATTATTTCTTTTCCTCAGTTAATTGACCTGGCTGGACGACTAGAAGTCTACATCCCTGAAAGAAAAAGATATTTAAGTTCTAAAATAGAAAACTTTTATATCATGTTTTTAGTGCTTTGAATAATTCAGACCTATCATTAGTTATCAAACCGTTTTCAAATAAACACTTTTTCGGCTCGTGTTATTTATTATCATAATCAAAGATTTTGTTTTTTTTAATTCCACCTCAAGTTAGCCCTTGGCTGCGTCACATCTCACCTGGTGGTAAGTGATGATGCAGTCTCAAAATCAAATCAAAATCAGTATTCATTTATTTCAAGTAAGCCTAATATAAGCACTTTTGAAACATCAAGTCTGTCTGTTTGTAGTGGCTCTACCTGTCTAAGATGGAAACGGGCTAACCTAATCTCATGTTACCTAATTTAACATCAATTATATTTTCTTCAGTATTTAGTCCTGTCTGTCCTGCAGGCTCTAATAATTCAGACCAATTTTTCATTTAGATTGAATAAATTTTCATTAGGTTTTCAAATAAACATTTTTGGCTCATGTCTCATGTCTCATTATTTAATTGATCAGGCTAATAATCAAATATTGTGTTTAATTGAAATTAAATTTTATGGTACAGAGAGGCGCGGAAGAGAGGGTGCATCTGTTTCTGAGCGAAAATTTGTGCACCAAAATATATCCTGCACAAATGACTGTTTCTGTTTCATTGTTTCGGCAAGATGGGAGACATTTACGAAAGACGGATCACATTGGCGGCGCTTAGTAAACACGAACATGACGAAATTTGAGTTAAGACCACTTAAGAAACTCGATGCTAAACCCGATGAGCTAAAGGCTCTACCACCAGTGGCCATATCATATAACTATACTGCCAGTGTGTTGATGTGTAGCAAATACACACATACGTTTAGCACAAAATCTGGCTATGCGAGTCATCTAAGACTTCACCAGCTAGGCTCTCAGCCGGGCCAAAACAGTCACTGGTTACCAAATATGGTTAGGCATGATTGATAGCTGATTGAGTCTACATCCCTTCAGAACAAATAAACTATCATTGTAATAATATAGGAAATCTTACATCATGCTTTAAGGTTTAAGTGAAAAATTCAGACCTATCATTAGTGATCAATGTCTAAAACTTCCTGTCTTACCCTGATCACAAAGTATGGTTTCCCCTGATCAAGAGTGCTGGAGTTGTAAAAGTAATGTGAGGATGAAATTGTAAAAGTAATCACCACTCTCATAAGTGTCCCCAGGCATCATCCCACCAGTAGTTGCACCTTTTGCCTCCGGGAGTACTTGACCACTCTTATACCTAGTTCTAAAATTGAAAGAAAGTTAGTATTTTTATTAAAATCAATACATACGTACGCCAGGTCTTCTGGTATTGCACAGCTAAACCAAAGTTCAACCCAGGGCTTAAATTATGGCGTGGCGTGTAGAATCCCACAACCATTAACCATGAACGTCAATTTAATTGCAAAAAGAATAACTGGTTAATGGTTGTGGGCTTCTTCTACGACCAAGTTGACTTTAATATAACTATCTAGATACAACGTTTCCATAGAAAATCTTGTTGTCCAAGGACTTCTTGACACAATAGCATGCGGCAGATCTTAGAGTTGGTCTGCCTAAGTAGACCAGAATTTGGACAGTGAATAAAGGCAGTCCACGACAAATGGACTAAGAGGTAGATATAGAAAGGTGCTACACTATAATCGCAGTACATGGATCGTCTACAAGTCAAGATCTCGATGTAAACGAAGGCCACATGGGTTGAATTAGGTTAAACCGCTTAAATCATTTAAGATACATCACTCGTAGTGAATTTTATATTCTCTTTTAATGGGTATCGGGACGGGTAAATAATCTTTTACGAATAATGCATTGGTTTTGAACCACTCACCACATTTCTGCCACCCCGCCATGCGAAGCACATAAGCTAACAGCTACAGCCGACAAGTGACAACCTTACCACATTTAGACTGTCTCACAGACTATTAACATTAACTAAATATGTCAATGAATTGTCAATATTTTAATTATTTGCTTATAAATTTTACGACTATGGTATCTAGGCTTTTTAATTAAATCCATGGTACCTATTATACATTACTATATGTATAGTATAGATCACTATCTATAGAATTTTATGGTATAAGTATGAATTAATTATCTAATGAATTTTTCAAAATATATGTGTTTTAACCATGAACTCACGGTTACCCATCCTGGGCGCCGTAGAAAGTACAGAGGTGCAACACAAGGCGCTCAAAACATTAACAGTAAAACAAATTAAGTGTTTTTTGCATCGGTGTCATGGGCATGTCCCACACTGCAAAATTGTGTGGGGATCCCCTTGTTAGTTTGTCCCTTTGTAGTTTTTTTTTCTTTTTAAATCTTTGTTAAAATTTATAATCTATTAAGGTTTCATTAGTATCATAATGAGGGTGTTTTATTTTTTGCGCCTATTAGCTTTAACATGTACCTATCTATTTTAACTAACTAGGTGCAGGGGCCGCGCACCACGCCGTGTTAAATTTCTTCATTTTAAAGTGCGCGCTGCACTGGCAGTTGCTAATTGGGTTGGGAACCCCTGCACTAGACTAATTTCTACACCCATTAAAAATAAATATTTATGGTAAAAAAAAAACTTTTTTCTTTAATTTATTCTTTGAGGTTTTACTGGTTTTGAACCTATACAATTTATATGTAAATAATAGTATCGGTCAGAATGGCGGGTGTATGATTTCCAAATCGAGCAAACTGCATAAGTAAATGCACGACAAATGTACGTTATAGTACTGCCCGCCTGCCTGCCCGCCTGAATGCCCGCCTGTCTCCCCGCCTGTCTTTCAGCCGGTCTGCCCTCCTGTCTACCCGCCTGCCTACCCTCCTACTTGCCCGCCTGTCTAAATACAGGTATTAACCTATGTTATACATTAGTAAAGATATTATGATAAATATATGCTATCCTATTATATGGATGATACATCAGGTTATAATTTATAAATATCATGAATAATAAGTTCTTTATTAAGTAAGTCTGTAAGCGTAAGTCTACGAGCTAAAGTAAAAATAAAGATTTAAAAAATGCGTAGTTACTGTATTGGATTTTTATTATTAAACAATTCTAAAAATGGTTAATTGATAAATGGGATGCAAGTTGAATATAACATCTTTGTTATACATATAGGTAAGCTGAAAGAACGAATATAATGGTGGTTATGGTTTCTGACATTTTACCATGTCTCGCGTACGTCTGCCAAACTTGGACTTTCGATCTTAAAGCTGGAAATAAAATCGAAACTACTCAGAAAAGAATGGAAAGAAGTTCCCGAGGTATAAAATTAAAAGACAAGATTAAGAATGTTAATATTCGCAAGAAAACAAAGGTAACACAGACGCACTAACTATTTCGCTACAAAGGAAATGGGCAGGTCACGTGGCTAGATATAACGATGATAGATGGACAATAAGATCAGTTACTTGGTCCTGACCAAGAGGTAGTAGAGCGAGATGCCCGTCATGTGGGAGATTGGTCGATAAAGGAGATGGCTAGCCACAGCTACGAATAGAGACGAGTGGAATGGCTTAAAGGAGGCTTTAACCCGAAGGGGGACTCCCTTCGGGTACAAGAATAACAATTTACAATTACATGAAACAATAATCATAATAATTTTATAGATTCTCATTATTGTTAGTTTTAATTATCTGTAATCACTTTGTATGGATTTAAATAAAGCTTATTATAATTATTATACATATAAGCTGAAACAGGTATATGTAGCCCAGTTTTATATTTCCATACTTTCCTAAGAAAAATAGAATTTCACTTTAGTTGGGTTTTCCGGTTTGGAAATTTACGACATTTATATTTTATAATTTGACAAGTACATAAGATAAACAATTAATTAATATAGGTACAATTTATCGAAATAAATTATTTGGTTAAGAAACAAACCGCCGCACCATTCTGACAGGGTGACGGCTCACATGTTTTTATCAATATCGGAGCGTGCATAAAGTTAAAGTATTTAATGTTCCCTTAAGTACAATTGACGTACATACATTTGGCCATGTGAAAAACCTGACATCAGAATTGCGGCTCACTTTAATGTGATGTTTTCTTAACAAACATTTGCCGTACATTTATCCTGTACAGTTTCGATTGATTTGAAAATCAAACACCCGCCATTCTTACCGATACAATAATAAAGCAGCCAATCGGGGATTCTATAATCGAGCCATTTAGCGTTCCAGACGTTGCCTCGTAGAATCCCATTAGCTGCCTGCCGTACTCTAGCAGGATAACCCTCTCCCAAATAATTAATTACATAGATACAGAACCCTCATTCAGCCATTATTACACCCAGGACATTGTGTCCTAATCAGTGAAAACGCCCCGCGCACAACTCACTCCACACACGCGGAAGGTTGCTAGCTCACAATTCTTCCGGTTTCATGGTAAATGTTAAAACATTGGAGGTAAACTAATAACTATCAAGTGTTGATGAAATAGATTGACTAACCGTCTGTTCAAGGAACACTTCTGAAGTGGAGTGGTTTTGATGCTTCAATATAATAATTAATAACCGTGTACACGGTTTATGTTCTTAATTCTTTGCCCGCTACCATATATACATCATCATCATTCATAACTTACCATCAACGGAGATGAACTTATAGTGGAATAAAAAAACTGGCTAGGTATCAACTCGCAGTTGAGCAGGGTAAAGAAAAAAAAGCGCGCGTACGAGTGGGGCATTAGTAATGTCGATAAGATCCATACCAAGCTTTAAAAAATAGTAAAATATTTTAAAAACATGCCAATCATAAACTTAATAAGAATTAAGAATTAAAAAACTATAAGACCACTCGCCTAGGTACCTACTTAATTTAGTTTCCCAATAACCCCCAATTTATTATATATTGTTAGCTCTAAGGCTCAACTCACACTGGCGCAGAGTCGAAGCGACGCGACGCGTCATGTTTTGCACGGTGACGCGCGCCTTCGCGAGGCGACGCGCGTCTTCGCGAGGCGACGCGCGATTGTGCGCGACGGCGCGTAGTGACGGAACCAGTTCAGAGACTTTCGAACATTCGTGAATGGTGCTCGCTCGACAGTATTATAATGGTTGATATCGATCTTATCATGATTGCTCTAATATCAGAAGCTGAAGAGGAAGAAAGTGAATTTACATCAGCAGCTGAGGATAGAAAAATAAAACGAAAATTTTGGGTTCACGAGTTATGGAAGAAAAGACATATACTTGGCGAATTCAGAACACTCTGTAGTAATGATTTAAGTCTGGACCCAAGATATTTTTATGATTATTATAAAATGGGTTTAGATAAGTTTGAAAATTTGGTAAATATTTTGAGGCCTCACATCCAAAAGCAAGAAACAAATTTAAGAATACCTATTTCCGTTGAAGAGCGGATATCAATATGCTTGAGGTAAGTACATTTTTAAGCTAGCTTAGATTTCCATTCTATTCTATTCTAAAGCATTAAAATAAAAATAAAAAATGTAAATTGATTAGGAAGAGTCAAAAGCATTTATTTTAATTTACATAGATTTATTTATCTTTAATTTTACGCGCATTATTAAGTACACAAGGACAGTTCTTCGAAAACTGATACCATGCATATCTACCTATCACATAATTTTAAGCTAAAATCTACATCACATTATTTCCGGAAAGTACAGGCGTAGGTATGACAAAAAATAAGTATTTATAATTTTTTGGAGAACCGTCCCTTATACCGTAAATCATGGCATTAAATCAGTCATACATAACGTCATTAACTGTAGTCATTATCACCATCCCTTTGTTGCCGCGTCGTCGTCCCAATCGGCAATGGTATGTATGGTGAAGGTGGCAGGTCGAGATCTTCCATACGATCTTCCACACGATATCTCGAAGAAGTGCTATTTTCGAACTGATTAGGGATTATGCTGTTGCTACTGGATGACGTTTTTGACTGCATTGAGTATGTGTTAGAAGGAGTATAAATGGTTGGTAGCTGTGTTGTATAATACCCGGTATTTGGCTGCATTTTATAAGTGTTGGAATTAGAAATACAGTTAGTGGAATTAGATTGTAGCTGAAGACTTTCTGATTCGGTTCGTAGTTCTGTTGTATAGCCGATGGATGAAGAAGTATTTGCTTGCGTTGAGTTGATATTAGTTGTTTCAGGTTGAAAGGTGCACATTTCATTCGAAGCAACTTTTATTTCCGCGTCAGTTACTAAAAGCAATATCTGTCGTTTCAGTAGCACTTGCATTTGTATTGGCATCCGTTTAACCGTTTTGGACATAGAGAGAAAAAAAGTGTCCGTTGGATCTTCTTCTGTTTTCTTATTTTCCAAATATTGTGCGAATAACATTTGTGATAGTGGTTGTGACTTCTTTCGAGTAGTATCGGAATGACTGGATAATTGTGATTCGGGTCGAGATGGCGACGCAACGGACAAGTTTGTGTCGGTATCAGTGTTTACGTCATTTTCTTCGGAGCTCTCTAAGTTAGACGTCTGTGGTTTGTTCTGCAAGTATGGTTTTAAAAACTCCAATTCTTTTTCAAATCTTATTGGCTTATCATTTGATCTAGCAGAACCACTCTTAAACTGTCTTAGCCTAATTGCTTTCTTGTAACAATCTCGAATTCTTTTCCACCGCTTTTGACACTCTGCCTCTGAAAAAGGAACACAAAATAATTTTTAGGAACACAAAACAATTATCGTAACACAAAACAATTGTAACTCTTATTTTAATTCAATAAAATGTATTATTATATGTGTATTTTTTAATTGTTACAGATTTATGACTACAGCAATTAGCTTTCAAGCCTTAGCTCAAAGTTATCGAGTTGGATACAGCACTGTTTTAACAATTGTACATGAAGTTTCCGCAGCAATATGGAAACATTTACAGCCAATTGTCATGCCGAAGCCAACACAAGAATTATGGACTAAAATAGAGGAGGAGTTCAGAACCATATGGAATTTTCCTAATTGTATAGGGGCAATTGACGGTAAACACGTCAATATAAGAGCTCCCTGGAATAGCGGCAGTTTGTACTTCAATTACAAAAAATATTTTAGTACTGTCTTGTTAGCTGTTGTTGACGCAAAGTACAAATTCATTATTGTTGACATCGGAGCATATGGACGTAACAGCGATAGTGGCATATTAAACAATTCTAAATTTGGACAACGATTACAAAATAATACGATTGGTATACCGCCTAATAAAAGGTTGCCAGGTATGATAGAGGAAATGCCACTTGTTTTTGTAGGAGACGAAGCATTTCCCTTGTCCGAACACATCATGAGACCATATCCTGGAAATCAGGTGTCTGACAATCATGATAAGAAAATTTTTAATTATCGCTTAAGCCGAGCAAGGCGCTTAGTAGAAAGTGCTTTCGGAATTCTGACACAAAAATTTGAGGTTTTTCAAAAAAAAATAAAAATGCAACCAATGCATCTTGATTCTATGATTCTTGCATGCACATGTTTGCATAATTACGTAAGAGAAAATTACGAACTCGAAAACTTGGAATTGCCAAGTGATAGTATATTACAAGATATACGGTCAGTCGATTACCATACTATGACAAATGCCATGGTGATCAGAGAGACATTCAAATCTTATTTTATATCCGAGCATGGGGCAGTACCATGGCAAACTGAAATGATCAGACGATGTTAAAGAAGTGATCATAATGTTACGTAAATATAACTGTGTGTGTTTTGTACAGACAACAGCACGTCAAGTGTAACACTTGCACTACGAAAGCCGCCATTAGCACGAACGGAATAAATACGAGCTCAAGGTCAAACTGTTACGTTTGACGTGCTGTCGTCTGTACCTAAATGTAATAATAATTATATAGTACTTACCAGAAATTTGCATTTCACCGCTTACTTTTTGCCAGGCATTTTTCCTACAATTTTTATCACTGTAGGTTTTCGCCTTGACGTTAAACAGACAATCATACTTCTGTACTAAATAAATTAATTTTTCATCTTCGTCCATTGTCGTCGTAGTTCAGCACTGTCGTCCGTCCGTTGTGGTCGGCGTCTGACGCGTCACTGCGCCTGAGTACGCGCGGCGACTCGCGAATCCGCTCGACTCCAGCCGAGCGTCGGAGCGCGAATGCGCGCGTCAACGCGCGTCGACGCGCGCTTCCATATTTACATAGCACAAATTTGTACTTAAATAGTAGAACAATAAAGGTGAATATGCTTTAGGCGGAGAAATATGACGCGTCGCGTCGCTTCGACTCTGCGCCAGTGTGAGTTGAGCCTAATACTTCCGACCCCAAGCTTAAACAATCCATACCGGGTAGCGCGCAGTGAGAAGCAACAAAGCGTCCTTTACCTTGACCTTGATGCACAGACCAAAAACGCTTTAGATAGTACGCTTTTTGTTACCTGTCTTATAATGTGATTAATCTTTTCGTTACTTTTCTTCTAATTATAAAAACAAAGCATATATATTTGCTATATAGTATAGATTTTTAAAACACAAATATTAATGAAGAGTTTTTAACTGTGTATTAGGCTCAGGGGAAAATGCAGTATAAGTCTACTCTATTACACACAATACAATAAGAGTTGGGGTTGTAAGTTCTAATATGCAACGTCGTAGAATTTTCAGCAAAGACGTGGCATCCCGTTATCGATCTCGTGTACAATCTCCAGGGGCGTATTCACTAATATTAGTCGCAATGTTTCGGCGTTACAATGACGTACAATTTTATAGGTGCCCAACGTCATGCCACTACATTTATTAATAGTTAGCCATACACCCAAACCAATTTCAAAAAAACTTTATGTAAGGGATGTCTATAACCTTAAAGAAAATTTTGAAACTATTAAAAAAGTATCATTTATTTTGAGTTGTAAAACAGAAGAACAAACTGCAATTTATTAAATAAAAATAAATATATAATTTACGAATATATATTGTTGTATTGGAGTGCAAATAATATTTAAATTATATTCGTAGTTTCCAAATAAGATATCAATCAGCTTACAATGGTCTTTTTATTAAATAAAAAAAATACATCATTTCAGTTCTATAAGTACTTTAACAATTTAGTAAACTTTTACCAAATCAACACTCCAGTCTAACCTGAGATCAGAATAAATAAGACAGATGTGATAATATATGCAAATTTGTATCCAAAATGCAAGCACTTTGGCAGGATATTTCAAAGAAATAGGAGTTTCAATTGATATTTTATGTTCTTATAATTTAAACCTACAATATAATCTTAAACTAACACCTTACATTTTAATGATTTACATTCATTAATGTCTACCTATAATATATTTTCATAATACATTTATTTGAAATTATTTCACATAATACAGTATTATTATTTTTAATTAAAATAGGCAGACAATAACTTATAATTGTCACAGGTTATACAAGAAAGGGTTGCAAATAAATTACTTAACAATGATTACTGGAAACTAGAAGTCTATCTTGCATAGTTGCACATTCATAACTTTCACCAACTATTATACTACTACAGTCAAGTTGCAGATCTTACCTTCTGAAATTTAAATTTGTGACATTGAAACCACATCACACAAGTCACTTAAAACAAATCAAATGATGCTAAAACATGGAAGGATTACAAACACAGTTTCTTGATTACATTGGATTTATACACTGAATTTACACCTTATCCTATTAATTTATTTCTTCATTAAAAAATAAAATGTTTGCTTGGTTAGTGAAAATAGTCACAATATCCTTTGATTTTTAACATTATAATATCAATGTTAAATCTATAAATGGTGTTACATAGCTTATGTTTATTTACACAATACTGCCAGAAACCATGGAAGTGCACCACTGACAAAAAAGTTGGGCAAAACAATATTGGTTATTATAACTCAGTTTTCACACTTCCAAATTTTAATGTTATTTACCTTTAGCAGTTATGGTCACTGATGATTTAGCTGGCTGCGGTATGATAGTGATCTCATCACTTATTTTTAGTGGTTTGAGCATTGGATCTGTGTCTGAATTCTTAGCTTGAGGGGCCGAATTTTTCTTGTCTATTACACGCTTGGCTACAACACTGTGAGCTGAATAAACATGATTCTCAAACTGCTTATACATGCCAAAAGTTGCAGTGCACACTGTACATTTGTAGGACAGATGGGCAGGCTTCAAGGTCATATTATGATCTCTAGAAACATGATTGAGCAACTTCCACTGGTAAACCCTTCCACATACAGGACATCTGCCTGCATCTTTGCCTTTGTTAGCAGCTTCTTGCATTGAACTAGTCACCAAGCCATGTGAGCCCAGCAAGTGCCTTTCCAGACCCTGATCTGTGAAGAACCTAAATTGACACTTTTGACAATTAAGTGGAGGTCGGTTATAAATCATCTTTGGGTGGATCTTCACCTTGTGTATCCACTGCATGTGATTACGTAGTTGTTCCAAATCTTTAATATACCCATCACAAATTTCACAAATAACAAATGTAGCCTTTGAGTTTGAAGTAGAATTTGATGACGAAGGTTGTGGTGCCCGTGGTAGGGGTGTTATTGATATCTTAGGTGTAGCTGATAGATTTCCTTGACTATTAGGTAAAATTGGATAATTAGAAATTGTGGTCCCACTAGGAGGATTGTTGTGCATAATCATAACTCCACTGCGAATTATGGGCACACCAGAAACTGGTGCACGTGTAGGGCCTGCCAGGGGAGGGCGACCTCGTGGGCGGCCCAGGACAGGCATATTCGGTATAACAGGATTCAACATATTCATTGGTGGCCGTCCAAGTGGACCCATTGCAACTTGTGACCGATTGTAATTAGTTTGATATGGTGCTACAATATTGTTTCGAGCTCGAGATAACTTTGGTATCTTTGCTGGAGGCTCCCACTCAAGGGGTGGTGAGAGGTTAAATTCAGGTTTGAACTTCTTAGCACAAGCAATAAGGTGACGTGCCAGCTTAGTTTTGCTATTATCTTCAAAATGACAACTAGGACACTGCTGATAAGCAGGTGCTCGTTCGAGTCTCCCCCTTATGTTATGTTCTGCCTCCATGTGGTACAAAATGTCATGTGGACTTCGAATCTCAAATGAACAGGTGTTACATTTGTATATATTATTCTTCATATGGGGTGCTTCCAAATGATGAGACATAACTAAAATAGATTCAGTTTTAAAACTACAGAAATCACAGCGCTTTTGTTCAAGAGAATATGGTGCATTCAATTTCTTACTGTACGCTAAATTCTGATTCAATGATGCGATTGCAGTTTCAGTAGCTTTAGTGCTGCGACCTGACTTCTTTTCTTTGTACATCTTCCTGTTTTGTGATTTCAATAAATCAGTTTGTACATACTCCTGAACCAAGTTAAGCCCAATGTTTATAAAAAACTGCCCTAATGAACAATCAAAATAACTGTCAGTTTTACCTTTAATCCCCTTTACAATCATATTTATTGGATCTTTTACTTCTTCCTCTTTATCTTTAATAACAACCATATCACAATCGCTAAGGCCTTCTTCCTCTGACTCACTGGAAGACTCTCCATCCCAGGAATCATCGTCTTCTTCAGTTCTGCGCTTCCTTCGCTGCTTTTTCTCAAGCTTCTTTTCCTTTGCGGCCTCCTCAGCAACCTTCTTTTTCTCCTCCTCGCTGTCAGGTTCCTCTTCAGGTGTCTCACCTCTCTCAATTTTTTCCTGCTTGATTTTATCTTTTTTTTCCTTTTCGGCTTTCTCTTTGTCTAATTTTTCTTGTTCTTCTTTGATTTTAAGTTCTTCTAGTTCTTTGCCTAGTTTATCTACAAACTCTCTAAATGGTTTGAGAGATGGTTTTTCATAAACATAGGGAACAATAAATGAAGGAGCTTCAACAACAAACATATCATCTGTTAAAGATGGCAAAATATTTGGTTGGGCAGCTGTTACATTGTTTTGATTTGTTCGAGCAGGAGTTGACTTGCAACTGATAGGTGTGATAGTTGTTCCTCTAGCAGCAATGCTTTGGCATAAGTTCTGCGCATCCATTGAGCTTGATGAAGTTATTTTATTATGAACAGGGAGGGAGGAACTTTTACCTGATAAAATTGAATTGGTGTCAATAATAACAACAGTGGGCTCCTTATTATCTTCACTATCATGTGAATCCGTCTGTTTTGTTGCTAATTCTGCCAGGCTTTTAGTATCACTGATAAGTATTGGTTTCATCTTAGCAAGAGATTGATTTAGAGGATCCTCAATGGAAACTTCCTCCACATCAGATTCTTCACCCCCATTTTCTAGGGGCTGTTCCTCTTTTTCTTTATCTCGATCTTTATTGCTTTGTTGTGACCCTTCAGAGCTGTCATTAGAGTCCGAACTAGAGTTTGAACTGTCATCATCATTTGTCACTACACAATCTTCTTCGTCACTGGTTATTTCATGGACTTCAGGGCTGTCCCTTCCATTGGAACCACCATTTTGGTTTTGAATTTCATTTTCTGTTTCATTCTCTGACTCACTGCTGTCGTCCTTGGGTTGGCTGCCCTGTGAGGTATCATCATCACCCTCGGTGCGTTCATCTATAAAATGAAAAACAAAACTTATAAAACAAATTATAGCTCAAGTTCTTTTATTTCCCTATCTAAAATCATTAGAATTAGTATCTCTAGAATGGGGATTACTCTACTACTGGGATATGAAGTTGATTCCTAAGACTTTGAATGATGAAGATTATTATAAATGATGACTTTGATAATCTTTTGGTAAGGTTTTACTTTCGTAAATTAATATTTGATTTATATTGATAAATGTAAGTATATGTTTCTACTAAAAAAGTATAGCTCTAAGTTACAACTTTGTAATCATAAAATTGATAGTCTAGTATACATCTAGTTTATGCCACAGATTTAGAGATGATAACATCTGACTGCTAAAATGAATATAACAAAATAGAAGTGATTAAGTTTAATGCTTTTTTAAAAGACTGATCCTAAACAACAGTCTTGCAGTAACAAAGTCTTATACTTTGAGTTATATGTTGTATACTTCTAGGAACTAAAAAAGAAGAATATGGTCATTTATGAAAAGCATATTTAATTTTTTTTTTTTTTTTTTAAATATATAATACATAACAATCATCATTCCTTATTCAATTGATGTAAACAAACTGAAAAGTTGTATTTTCTGCAATATTTGAGTAGAGTATACGTTTCTAAAGTTGCCCATGTCTGGCGTCAGCAGTCCGCAGACGCCAAAAAGTAAAAAAAAAGTAGAATATAAAATTAACCTAACGTAATTTGAACTACGAAATTAACCTCTAAATTTGGGCAAACTAGGAGAAAACTATTAGTTCCTAAGTTGGAGCCTTCAAAGAAATGCATTTTTTTCGTTACGTAGCGTCGCTAAATCATGTGGAGTCAGGACCGCCATATGGGATTCCATGGCATTACTCCGAAAACATAGTTCCATCATGTTTGATGATAGTTATATTGGAACACCTCAAAATTTTGATTATATGTAGGAGTAATTAATCAGATTTGGTACCTGTAGCCGTAGATATAGACATTTTCTTGAGATATTTAACGTAAAACCAAAAAAATAGCACAATAGCACAGTAGCGGAAACCAAACCAAATCAAGCTGTCAATTTAAAAGGTTTTTAACAACGTCATTTTCTGTACCAGCAGAACACACAGACGCTCTTGTAACTTTATTTGACAGTGTAGGTACTTAAAATTTACATTTCAAGAATCAAAATTATTCACAATGTAAAATATTAACTTAACATTTTTAGATAAAATTTGAATTATAATAAATGTTAGAAAGCTACTGTTAAAAGGGCAAAAGAAAGTCTGGATAGAAATCGACATAGAAAAGACCTTTGCTTAGATAGAGGGGAATGGGAGAGTTCTCAGCGGGGAAGGGACGCGGTATTCCATAATGGGAAGACAGAAAAAGCGCTAATTTTAAAAAAAAACGATCATGTGCGAGTAGAACTCAAAGCTGAGAGGGTTCCCTACTATTTAGGCATAGGGACCGAATGGAATCGAAAAATGGGAACCCTTATGTACCTACGTGTAAATACGACAAACTTCCTTGACGGTTAATTTTCTAGCTACATTCGGTGCATACATGCGGTGATAGCCTAATAGTTAAGACTTCGGCTTAACTTTTGGGTGCCGAGTTCGAATCCCAGCACGCATCTCTTATTTACAAAAAATATCACTTGCTTCAACGGTGAAGGAAAACATCATGAGGAAACCTGCATGCCTGCGAGTTGTCAATAATGTCCTGAAAGGCGTTTTGAGTCCACCAATACACACTGCGACAGCTTGGGGCACTACAGCCTGAATTCTTCTCATTGTGGGAGGAAACCCATGTCCCTTAGTGATCCGGTAATGGGTTGATATCATGTACATGCAGGGCATCCGAGAAATAAACTACCACATAGGCTAGTCTAGCCTGTTTCGAATAATAAGACATGGATCTAAACACTCTGCACTCCGAAGTGTTTTTTTAAAGAAATAATTGACAGGCTAATCAGTAATAACACTTCGCAGGGCATGCAAAGGCCACAGCATTGCAGCAAGCAGCCGCTAAGCACCAGAACGGCTGAAACAAGCATTGTGGTAGTACTTTTCCGAACTGTCTTTGTCACAAACGATTAACTAACTACATCAATAAATAGTTTTTTTTAATTAGATAGCTAATGCAGCAAGATGATATTAGTGCACACTACAGGTGCACTAACCTAACCTAATTAACGTTATTATTAGTCTGACTGATCGATGGTTCGATCAAAAAAAAAAAATTTACATGAGAAATTAATTTAATTAAGTAATATAATTGCGTTTGGCCTGTGCTGGTTCACAGGGTTCCCGTGTAAAAGGTTTGACAAAAGGCCTTGAGCAAACTAACTTTTGCTTCCTGGCTACAACAGGCAAACCTGTGGACCAACAATTTACAGCACACCGCCAAAACCCTAAACTCCCGTTCTATGTCTACATCTTCCTTAAGGTCATCGGTTCTAGATTTTACGCCCACTGTGTTGTTATGCCTACAGCCAGTCTGATTTTTCGCTCTCTTTACAAAAGTCGTGATTGTGCTATGACCACTGTGGTCAATCACGACTTTTTCAAAACTTTTTCAATTTATGTTTTTAAATTCTAGATCTTGTAATACCTTCTTAGGAGGAATAAATCTAATAAACTTTTTTTGTTAGACTATTTATTTAACAGTTTTAAACATTAAAAAAAAACTTAATTTATTACAACACAAAAATAAAATAAAGTAAAATACATTAAATATAGTTCTTACACTTATAATACTAAGACACACTTGGTTACCTTGTAAAACTCTTTAATCGATTATTATGAATGTTTTATACTGATCTTTCAGTCTTCTTCTTCTTCGATAATCTGTTCTTCCTGTATGGAAGCACTTAGTGCCCCTTCGTCTGGCTTTCTAATGACTCCTAAATTTTCAGCAGTTTGTAAACATTTCTCTGCATATTCTTGGGCTTTTTTTATTTCAGGATTATCCAATTTTGTAAGAGCCATTAATATTTCCATTACATCAGTTTCAAATATTTTTGCAGCTGTGTCTCTGTCACCGTTTATTATATTATAAAGCATGTATACACCTCTGTACTGAATTTCATTATTTGGATTTGCCAACAAGCATCTCAATGATTCAACCCATGAATTCAGATCAAGCAACTTCCTACAGCAACCTTTACTAATGGAGGTCAGAACACAAAGGGCACCAGCAGCAGCCATAACTGTGTCAACATCTTCTTCCTGACAGAGTAAATACAAATATTTAGTTTTATCATTATTTCCTTCAAAAGCTTTAACAACCTCCTCAGATTGAACTAAATTGCATATACATTGTGCTGCAGCTCTTGTCAGCATAACATGATCTTCGTACAAATAATGTTCAATTTTAGCTAAACCACCTTCCTTTAATATTCTGTTTCTTGTAGTCTCATTCATTCCTGCTAAATTACAAAGTGCCATCAGAGCTTCAAAGTTTTCTAAAGCAGTACAATCAGGATGTAGCAAAGCTATCAAAGGTCTTACAACTTCTAAGTTTCTTTGGCCTGGGAATGCCACTTCAGGATTAATTGTAATACCAATTCTAGCCAGAGCTTGTGCAGCTTGTTTCTTTCCATTGTTAGTCCCTTCAACAGCTAAAGGAATAAGCACTTTGGCACCACCCTGTTGCACTACTATACCCCTTAAATCTTGTAAGCTGCATATGGCATTGAAAACTCTAGCAATCAACTCTCTTGAATTATGACTTTCAGTTTTGGCCAATGCCACTAAACCAGTTGTCACTCCCGCTTTACAGAGAATTGTCAGCCTTTTATTCACAAAATCTGGATCATCTAATTCATGCTGCTCTGGTATATGATGTTTTGCAAATTTTGCAAGTTCTAACATTTCTGGCATTAGTTCTTGTTTTTCATATGCATTACACAAATTAACTAATGTAGTCACTACACCATATAAGCAGGACTGATCACCAGATTTTGCTAGTTCAATAAGAGACTGGATAGCTAATTTATTGTCGACCAAACTCTCCTTCACATCTGCATCCAAAGTTAGATAAGAAAGCCCTTCTGCTGCCCATTTTCTCATATCTTTATCTTTAGCTGGATTGACCAAAAATTTTGTACAGGCTTCAGCTAATTTTTTAGTTGATCCATCAGCAAAAGGACGAATAGATGCATCATCACCACCAAAGCTTCCAATTTTACACAATCCTACTAATGCTCTGACTCTAACTGCATCATTTTTGCTTGCATATAAGCTTTTTAATATATCAACACCCTTGTTTATGATAGTTCTGGCTTTGTCTTTCTTTGACGCAGCAGCTACCAAGCACTCACAAGCAACTTTCTGCTGTAACGGATCATCAGTTTGGGCCATGACTAAAATCATCTCCATAATACCTTCTTTTGAAATAATATAGTTACCTACATCAAGTGGTCCACGCAAGAGTGATGTTATAGCTACTGTTACTCTTACCTTGGACTCCAAGTCAGGAGTCAACAGCTTATCCTTGACAAAATCATCAACTTGACTATGAAACTTTTCTCTTGCCTGCTCATAATACATATTCTCATATATTCTAGCCATACAGGCAGCAGCTACTGTCCTGGAAGACTCAGTGATATTCATTGCAGACTCATATTTGTATTCTTCTAATTCACTGCAAACCTCAAGCAAACGGTGTAGTCCTCTTATTTCTACAAACCTTTCAGCCCAATTTAGACTACTAAAATGGCAATTTCTCATAATCAGTTCTATAATGGCATCTCGAGCTAAACCAGTAATAACTCTATTGGTGATAGAATATGTCAAACATGTTAAAAGTGTATCAATTTCACTCTTATACTGTTCACATAATGTAGGGTCCGGTTTGGTATCCTTTTTGGTATCCATTCCTGAAAATGTATTTAAAATAACTTGCAAGCAATATTGAGCAGCGTTAACCCTTGCTTCACTATCACTATCAATGATTTCTAAAAACCAAGGGATGCCAACCAACTTGATAATTTCTTTTGTCCTGTCTACACTTCGTTTACAGAGTTGGCCAATCACCCTTATAGCATTGACATATATATCCATGTTTTTCTCAAATTTCACAAGTTGTTGTATTTTGTTGACAACACCACTTTTCATCATCTCTTCTGCACCAGTATTTTCTTTAGCCAATACAAGTAGGTTAACAATAGCCTTTTCACGTTTTTCTTTGTCTTCACTTATTTCAAACACAAGTTTAAACATCTGTTCCACTTTAGAAGATGTTTGTGCTGCATTCTTGACTCTTTCTTGAACAATTGCATATAATCTGGACAGCACAGGTTGGACAGCTTTATTACTGGGATCGACAGTGAATATTGTTTTAGCATCTCTGTAAGCCTCCTCAAATCTTTCTAAATTTTCTAATGCTTGAGAGCGTCGGAATAAAGCTTTCGGATCTTCAGGAGTAATTAATAAAGCTTCATCACAATCTTTTATTACTTTGCTGTATTCTTTCAATTTGAGGTAAGCTGCTGCACGATTCTTTAAATATGTAGCGTACTCACGTGTGTCTTTCTGAGATATATTGATTGCCTTACTATATAGGGACACGGCCTCTTCGTATTTCTCAGACTTAAAGGCTTCATTGCCTTTATTTTTAAAACTTTCTGCTTCAGTAAGATCTATCATTATTGTCAGATATTTGATACTTATTTAATATTTGCACTTTAACGAATCTTGATTGGCACTGCTTTTATATACCTTGTGTCAGTGAATTTTCTGGCAAGTTCTCGTAAATCACAAAAATAGAAAATGTATTTTTGTAAACCAAAACTCAAGAAATTTGATGTTTAGCACCATTTGACACATGACACTTCACAGACAATCTGTTATTTGAAGTTGGCCGGTTCCGGCAGGTATAATTCTTAGTTATATGACAACGAGAATAGAAAATCCTAAATATCAAATCCAGAGGCTTCCTGCTTCACTTTCTACTATGGAAAAACAAATCGTTAATAATAGGTATAAAATAGTACTGCGTACCTACTATTACATTCAATTAATATTCTTACAGCATAAGCCGGCATCAGTGCCTCAGAGAACGTAGTTACATATAAACGTAGTTATACCAGTAAATAAATAATCGTAGATTAATGAGCGGAGTTTAGTAATATCAAAGAATATACAAGAACTTCTAAAATAGTACTATTCCGGGACCTATGTAAAATTCAGAACACTCAAGAAGCGCTTGTATATTCGTTGATATTATTAAAAACTCCACTCACTACTCTACGTTTAATTATATTTTAATTTTCACTATGACTACGTTCTCTGACGCACCAATGCAGGCTTATGCTGTAAGAATATTAATTGAATGTAAGTAATCTTAAATTAATGGGTTTTGGATATTTTAGCAACTAGCAATTGCTACTATTGAAATATCGTTAAAACTAACAGTAATAATTTACTAAAGACGTAACGTTGTCATCAATAAATTAGTTATGACAGTTCGCGACTCATCAAAAATTATACAGCGTAACCCCGTAGTAGACTGTTTAGAAAACAAAGCTTCAGCTGATGATCAAAAAAATTTTTGCATCTACGTCTTTCCAAATTACTGTAGTGTTCAATTTCAAAATCATTTTATGTATATTTAGTAACTAGCGTAGTTTCGGCTTTACTTTCATATATTCATAACTATGCGATTATAAATAATTTACTAAACGCGTAAACTGAGCATGATAAACAACTTTCTTTTGTGAAATTTAAAACAATATTGTGTAAATGTCTGTTTCTTTGTGTGTTCTACGTATAGAAATTGATGAAGAATTACCCGGAATGGGTGATACTCTAGCTGAAATAGGTGTGTAAAAGTATAATTATGGATATAGCAGTGTTCGTAAAACTCTTAAAGGAAATATGATGACCTTCTCGCATGAGGAACATACTTCCTCATGCGAGAAAGTCTGCTGCTTAATCCTCATTGGCCGTTTTCTAAATCCATTGTTGCCATTGATGTTGGTGCCATTTTTCTTGTACACAAATTTCTTATATTAAACTAAACTGACTCTAAAGAGTGTGCTACCCTTTTACACAGTAAAAATTGGTGCCTTTTAATACAGCTTTTTAAATCTGTCTCTCTGGAAAGACAGAGTATGTGCCAACTCTGTCTTTCCAAGTATTAGGTATTTAGGTAGTGCCAAGCTTTTGCTATGTGCTTTGTAGAGGGGCCACAGTGAACGAGAAAAACATAGAAGCATAACTACTGCTCAAATATAGCCTCGGTGGGAGTGTCTTATGAAGTGTGCCCTCATGCTAGTTTGCTAGTCACAATGCTAACAGATTCACTGCCGGCCAACCACAGCTGGTCCAGGGCTTCATGACTTACAGTAGAACCAATCATATGTAATATGCAATTCAATTCATGGTATATAGACATATTGGTACCCATTTTGAATGACAATTTGATAGGATCTTGACACCACCAGCAGAATTGATGCCTATATTTCCCATTGGAAAGGCTAGCACCTTTTTTAAATATGTCAGTTTAGTTTACTTTGATACAAATAAAAATGTCCATAAATAGTGCTAAAATTTTCTAGAACTAATTTTTTAAATTTAAAATATTCTACTAGTCAAACCCCTTAATTTGAAACCCATATAAATAAAAATACTCATATTTTAGAGGTGGTGGCAATGTTGATTTGAAATTTGTCATAGTCTTATTGTGGGGGTGGTGAAAAATATGTTCTCAGCCTCATTATGTGTGGCGGCTAACTTGGGCCAACTTGCATCTAAAACAGCTGAAACAAAGAAAACCTGCAAACAGACGGACACAGACAGAGACAGACAGACAGACAAACAGACAGACAGATAGACAGACAGACAGACAGACAGACAGACAGACAGACAGACAGACAGACAGACACAGACTGACTGACAGACACACAGACAGACAGACAGATAGACAGACAGATAGACTGACAGACATAGACAGACTAACATAAACAGCCAGATCCAGACAGGCAGACACAGCCAGACAGACTGCAGTTGCAATGTCAAAAATCTTTATCTTTAAATTCCTTATAATATACCGGATGTTTGGTGCATCGTGTGCCAAATCGAATCTGATGATTGGAGGGGTCTTTGGCTATCTCTTCAGCCCTCGTAAAAAAATCTTGCTCAAACGGTTTTTTTTATACTGATTTTAAATTGTTTTTTTAAAAATTGTAAAAATTCTACATTTAAATTTTAATAAAAAATAAAGTTGTTAAGTATTAATTAATTTTCTTTTTAATCTTTAATTTGTAACGTTTTACGCTTCTTTTGAAACTAGAATTACACGCCAGCAACATCTAGTTTTTGTTTTACAGCCCCGCAAAGTTTTTTTTACGTAAAAAAATAAGCTTGAACGTCAACTTTCGGTTTTAATAAAAAAAAAACTAAAAGTGATCATGTTCTTCCAATTTTTTTAAAACATCTCTGGACTGTCCCCTTTCTAATGGTGTGCAATATGCCATGAAAAGTAATTAGTAACATCACTAATTTTCAAATTTTCTAAACTTAGTCACAATTTTCTAATATTCAACAGATGAAAGAAAAACAAGTTTTTGCGTAAATAAAACTCACAAGCAGGTAAAATTTTTAAATTTCGTAGGTTTTACTTGAAATAAAAATAATACATTGCATTTGAAACATTTATTTCATAATTTTTACAAATTCTGCTCAAATTGTTCACCCCTGTTTCGAATGCAGGCCCGACATCTTTGACGTATTGTTACAGTTGTAGTCCGAAGCCGTATTTCGTTCTTAATTGTACCGAAGGCCGCTTCTATGCGTTGTATTAGTACCTCCCTCGTTGGGACTTCTGTGGCGTATACTAGCTCTTTGGCACGTCCCCAGACATAAAAATCTAACGGAGTTAAGTCTGGGGAACGTGGAGGCCATGCAATAGGCCCATCGCGCCCAATCCACGAATTGGGGAACACATTATCGAGGTATTCCCTCACAGTTAAACGCCAATGCGCGGGACAGCCGTCATTTTGAAATACTATGGGCACATCTTCATTAAACACGGGCACCTCGGCCAATAATTCCGGCAGATCATTTTGCAGGAACTCTAAATAATTATCGCCATTTAAGTTATCAGGCAGGTAGTGCGGTCCAATTACCTGATTCCCAATCACTCCTGCCCAAACGTTCACACTAAACCGTCTTTGAAAAGATTGCTGTCTTTTGGCATGTGGGTTTTGCCGTTTCGGTGCCCAATGGTGTAAATTGTGCAAGTTAAGAATCCCTTCTCTGGTAAATTTGGATTCGTCAGTCCACAGTATTCTTTTTAAAAAATCAGGATTATCCACATCTGTGTGTAACAAAAACCGACAAAAGTGCATTCGTCTGTCAAAGTCGCCACCCTCAAGACCTGCAACAACCAAAAATCTTTTTAATTCCCCTTGAGCAGTAATTAATTGCACTAGAAGATTATGGATACCTGCTAAACAAAGGCAACGTCAAACAAAGGTTTTAAATTACGTACCTTGAACCGGAGTCTCGTGGAATGGATATTTTTCGTTTTGTCGAAGGACTTTCCACACTTTCCATATTGAAATATCAAGTTGTGCCGCCACATATCTAATGCTTCTTGTGTCGTCTTCCTCAAAAAGTGCCAGTATTCTCTCGTCCACTTCAACATTATGTCGCACAACATGTCCCCTTGGTTCATGAAAATTGACACTCCCAGTCTCGCGTAAACGTCGGTATGTGTCTTGGAAGACTCTGCGGCCAGGTAATCGTCGACCAGGAAAGCGTTCCTGGTAAAGTCGTTGCGCTGCACGAGCGACACCACGGGCTGCACCATAAACCATTATGATGTCCGCATATTCCTCGTTAGAGTATGTCGTCATTGCAACAACAAAAAAGTCAACAAAGTTTAACAATAACACCAAAAGTAAATAAAACGTAACAAAAAACAACAAAACTTAACGAAAACTAAATAAAAGAATCGTGGAGTACAGTAAGCTAGCACACACGTTAGGCAGCAGAGGCAGTGATGTCTCGACTAAAAAATAAGATGGCCGCCGTGTCGACGCGACGCGGGGCCCGTTCGCGATTGGTTCAAACAGGTTTGCACTATGCAAGAAAGGAATAGAAGATAGATTTCGCTTCACTAGAGTGAAAAAACTATTTTTGCCTGTTTAAACGAACAACGGGCGTATAACTTTATGAAAGAGACAGAAAATGTCATCTGCCTTGTGAATTGTGAGTGTTATTTACGCAAACCCTTGTTTTTCTTTCACCTGTTGAATATTAGAAAATTGCGACCAAGTTTAGAAAATTTGAAAATTAGTGATGTTACTAATTACTTTTCATGGCATATTGCACACCATTAGAAAGGGGACAGTCCAGAGATGTTTTAAAAAAATTGGAAGAACATGATCACTTTTAGTTTTTTTTTTATTAAAACCGAAAGTTGACGTTCAAGCTTATTTTTTTACGTAAAAAAAACTTTGCGGGGCTGTAAAACAAAAACTAGATGTTGCTGGCGTGTAATTCTAGTTTCAAAAGAAGCGTAAAACGTTACAAATTAAAGATTAAAAAGAAAATTAATTAATACTTAACAACTTTATTTTTTATTAAAATTTAAATGTAGAATTTTTACAATTTTTAAAAAAACAATTTAAAATCAGTATAAAAAAAACCGTTTGAGCAAGATTTTTTTACGAGGGCTGAAGAGATAGCCAAAGACCCCTCCAATCATCAGATTCGATTTGGCACACGATGCACCAAACATCCTGTATTTTATTATTGTGATCAGAATCTGCCAAGGAGCAAAAGAAACGGGACAGGGGAGCACGGGACTCCAAGACAATCACAGTAGAGACTTATGCTAGTGTCCTCATTGGCCCAAACACTGATACTGGGATTTTGCCGACTAGTTCTCGACAATCACCACCAGAGAGCAGCATTCCAGAGGATAGTGATTCAATTAGTTTCTTCTGTGGCAATCCATTAGTTGAAGTTACAAAAGGGGTCCTGCATCTGTATAAAGAAAAGTGAGTTATGTTTCTTATTTTACATGATCATTAAAGGGTGTTATTATTAATTGTTCTAAATTATGCTAATTTGTTTGTACACCATTACACGTATTATACTGAAGAAAAGTATGATCATATCAAATAGGTGTAAAATTTGTTCAATAGTGGCAACTGCAATAGTATCATGTACCAATTATTTGTTGTACAGTAAACTAAATGTTTCATTGGCTTTCAAATGCTAAATCTAGTGCTATTCTTTGTGAAAAAAATAGCACTATATTTCAGTTTTCATAACCTTTGTGTCATAGATGATTTTAAAATATATTGTGATATTAAATTTTTGTCTGGATAATATTCAACAGTTAAAAATATCATAACTTTTTCTTATCTTGTATATTTTGTTTCAGTGAGTTGAAAGAAGCAGAAGAGGCCAAAACACTATGCTTACTCTCTGTGCCGGGTGCACTAGGAGCAGCTGATCTGTTGGCGTTTGCTGCAGCATGTCAAAATGACATCTCACATGTTAGAGTTTTGAGAGATGGCTCACCAGACCATTACATGGCACTGCTTACGTGAGATTTTTAATTGATTTAATTTAATTGTATTTTCTCTTTAGGAAATGATCTTTAAAAAAAATAATTTTACCAAGGTTACCCACAAGTTTGTATGCAAATTTTCCACTTAAAATTTCATCCTCTATTCTGTTTATTTTAATGTCTTCATTTAAGGGTTGTTAGAAAACACAAAAAAAAGCGTTTTTTTAAATTGGTCTCACATTCTTTTTAAACAAATCTCACTGCACATTTAAACTCAAGAGGAGTAAGACATTCATGCAATTTCTCATTGTCTATTTCTGGGTTCCTTTATCAATTTAATTAAAATACTAGTAGATGCCATATTTTTAAAAAACCTGGTTTCCTTATTTTTATATCCCATCTTTGAAAATAATTTTTTACAACAAACAAACAATATCTTTCAGCCCACATTACATACTGTTACTCAGACAGACATTTAAACCACACATGCACGACACATGCATTTAAGACACATGCACTGGATTCATTTGTCTGTTTAATTTGCAAGAGAGTTTAAGCTGACCATGCATGTTATCTGTTTTTTATGTGTTCTGCAGATTCCGCACATGTCAGTCAGCCCGAGAGTTTCACGCAGCGTTTTCCGGCGTCCCATACAGCAGCTTGGAGCCCCAGGCGTTATGCCACATGGCGTGGGTTTCGCGAGTGGAGTGGGCGCGACATGGCAGCCCGCCCGCCTCGCATACAGAATTGCCGACCTGTCCCGTTTGTCTAGGTATTTTATTTTTAATTTCGAATTTATATTGTATTTATCATAAGATTATTTTATCGTATTAGTTGTTCTTTAGTAACCAAGCTGGAGTTATATTCACGTATATTGAACATATTTTTAACTTACAATTATTGTTCAAAATATGAGCGCATTTTCAATATAAATCCACGGCTCATGGTTACGGTTATAAACAAATCTTAATACTACACTATCGTTATCTTTTTTTCAGAAAATTCGTTTCGTTTAATTATTCCATTCCAACCATTTCGTTTAATTATGAGATTTTCATAATAAGATATTGTGTGGCTGCCGTCGTCACTACAACCTCTTCTTCCCCCGGGTTACATACTAAGCAACTTAAGGAATAATACGGAGAACAGACAGAAGGATCCTCTGGAATCAGAGTTAGTTAGTCGCATCTGCTGAGATCACCCCAGTCTATCCAGCTTCTTTATTCAAGCTGATGGCTTTATTCCAGCTGTAGACTATTATAGGCTACTGACATACAAATCTTAGTGACAGAGATTAGAAATGTTGTGATGCCGCAAACGATACTCAGAGCACGTTAACAAAACATCTGTAACAGCAAGCAACTTTATTGTAATTTTTAAACTACATTGCCTCTTAAGCTCTAAAACAACTAGTGTGTTGAAAAAATAAACAAATAACTACATACTTATACATAAAACAGACTACTCACATAAACAAGACTTTTAATAAATATGAAAAATAAATAAATAATTTTAAGATATTTATTTATTTATTTTGTTATACATTACATTTGTTTTATAAATATAACCTAAAATACACTATGTAAAACTATATAAAATGCCCAGCGAGACACAGTTCCTAAGATGCTGGCAGCATTGCCCCATTGGCCCGCTCTAGGATCATCGGTAGACTCGTTAACCCTTTTCGATAATTCTTTAAAAAGAGCTCGTCCCTCCGGACTCCATGGTCCCAAAGTTTCTACTCCAAAAGGCACAAAAATGAAACTGCTATCCAGGTTTTCATATTTACGCCTCTTGGCCTGCTCGGCACTGGTAGCAGCCGCACCCATCATTGGCGAAGTGGCCAGGATGTGTGATGCAGCTATTAATTAATACATATTTTAGCAAACCATAGATACTAAAATAAGATTTATCTTATTCATCTTTATTGAGCGAGATAATGAGCCTTAAAAGCAATTTTTAAATATGCCCAGTGACTTATGCCCGTTTTCACTAACGTCGAATAAGGCAATGCCTAAATAAGTAACACGTAATCTAAGGAAATTCCTAGGAATATTTAAACCGTTTACCAATAGTTATCACCTAAGAGTTGGTTAAACGTTTTTTTCTGTAGACACCGCAGAAATGTAGGTTTCGTGAAATCGGGTATTTCAATATGTTCATGTAGCGTATCCAGTTTTTTCACGATCTTATACCGCGTGAATTATTGATCGCAGAGCGCATGGACGAGAGCGTTGCGGGCGTGCTGAGCGTGCAATGCGCGCACGCGTTCCACGCGGAGTGCCTCGTACGCTGGAGTGACGCGCGCTGCCCCGTGTGCCGTTGCGCGCAGACACCGGAGCCGCGCGAGCATGCGCTCTGCCTCCAGTGCGAGAGCGACGGCGCAGCTGCTGGTATGTTCTCTTTCCTCCATAAACCTCTTTGACTTTTGTACGTGCCGCTGAGCATTTTTATCAACTTAACTGATATACACTATAACTATGACGTTGTTATTAAATCTAAGCCACTATGGCATCAAAAAAGTTGCACTCAATTTAATTGCCTCTTATCTAAGTGATAGAATTCAAAGGGTACGCATAAAAGACACAAAGTCTAAGGGATCATCTAACTTAATGGGTGTCCCACAAGGCTCAATTTTGGGTCCCGTTATATTTTTGGTGTATATAAATGATCTACCACACCATGTCAGAGGCACTTGTGACATTGTAATGTTTCAGATGATACATCTCTGATTTTTAAGACTGATAGAAAAAAAAATAATTTTGACGATGTAAACCGTGCTTTGTCACATGTTTCAAACTGGTTTACTGTATAAACAAAGAGAAATATAGGCTACCTTACATTTTTTTTTTTTCGTAATGCTAGCACCTATTCATACGCTCGTCAAGATTATTAAGAACAGTTTGAACTGTTTCAACGTAAACAAAGTAAACCAGAAGTTGGGGTACCCAAAACTCCTAGCCCAATAAAATAAAAGATAAATTTGCGCCCAGAGGCCTCGTTCAAGCATGATTTTTCCAATATTTAAAGTAACTTCAAATGGCGCCTTACGTCGTTAGTCCTCACATAAATAATTGGTGAAACGTTTTTCTCTGGGAATCACCTAAATCACTTCACATTCAGAGAGTTGACCCGGCGTGCTCTGTAGTGGGCGGTACTGTAATAAATAATAATTAGTGTTTCACTGCCTGGGCACAGACCTCCTGTACAGTATTAATTGACAAACGAGGCAAATGGCCCACCACCCACTTTGCAGAGCATCCTAGAAACACGTCCAATCTGAGGCATATGTGTTAAGCAACATGTACCTGTATTAACACCGGCAACCAAGCCCTTCAGAGCCCAACCAAGAGAACCAAGCCCGTAACACAGCATTGCAACAAACTTTTTGCTTAGCGGAAGAAATAACAGACGAGCTCTTCACAAAATGACTTGCAAATTTAGAGTGTTGAAATTTTGTAAATAGAAGGGGAAGGCGATGAGTCTAAAGAAGCTTCTGGTATAGCGGAGGGACTTGAGGCAGGATCGCTGTGGATCTGCCTAATCTGTGGACACGTCGGCTGCGGCAGGTTGGTACACCTTGTTTGATGAACAGTGCATTAGCCAAATACAAAATTTTATAGAACCCGCTATTAATATTCGTTAATATTCTATCTCTTATGAATTTACAATTATTATGTTTAAAATATATAATATGTTCATCAAATTGAAACATGTTATTCCTTAATTTTTATTAGGTTATTTTTCGAACGTATGCGCTTAGCATACGTTGGTTTTTTTCTTTAGCAAACCAAGCTAAATAATTTACCAATTTGTAGATGAGAGCTTACTTTTCACGGACACTTTTTGAAGAGTTGCAGAATATTAAGTGTTTATTTCCCCTTACTGCAATTTTACCTGATGGTGAGTGATGAAGCAGTCTAAGTTGGTAACGGGCTAATCTGTCCGGCAGGGTGATTACGTACCGCGCGACAGGCTTGCGACAGGCGTAAATCTTGCAACCACTGCTGTCAAACGTCACTTTCTATACAATAAATAAACAAAAGTGACGTTTTCGCAAGATTTACGCCTGTCGCAAGCCTGACGCGAGATACGTAATACCCCTGCGGGATATGGCAGTTATAAACCATTCCCCGCATCGGTTTCTACGTGACTGGAACCGGAATGCTTAAAAATTTGGGGCCGTCTTTGTCGGTTGGGCGGTAAGCCACGGCCTAAGAGAGCCTCCTAACAGACCAGATCACAGCAAATTCAGTAATTATAAATCCATAAATTGCACCTCTCAGCTCTCGCCACTGCGCCAGGTTGCATTCCTGTAAAGTCTATGAAAGTATAGTATGATTGAAGCATTTAAAAATATTTAGGTATCGTTATCTGTAGCAACTGTAATACAAATCTAAAGGTATATCTTTATCAACAGTAAGAAGAAGAAAAAACTGTTACATAAATAAATGTGTTACAGTTTAAAACTATTTATATCTGAGAAAAATCGCATGTTTTAAACGTGGAACCTTAAAGTTTAGATTCAAATTCTACAATATTTTAATTTCTTCCAGATATGAAAAGGGGCACGCGGCTAAACATTTTGTGGCTTCAAATCACACTTATGCATTACAGTTGGGTTCGAATAGAGTTTGGGACTATGCAGGTAATACAATTATTGAATGAAAATATTCTTTCACACTCAATCACATGCACACACATACATTATCACACACAGAACACACACACACACAGGTCACAGACGCACACCAAACAATAGCTCATGGACGTGCAACAATAGCTATTGTTTTGTGTGCCTCTGTTCAGTTCGATTTGCGAATTCAGTGTTTCACAAATCTGAGGGAATCCGTGTATTAAGTAAAAAGTAGCCCGTGATAATCCAGCTTATTATTGTCTATCTCTATTGTAATTTTCGGTCAAGTCCGAGTAGTTTTTGCGTAAGAATATATACTAGCTTTAAAATATAAATATTTTATATACTAGCTGTTGCCCGCGACTTCGTCCGCGTTTGTTTTTGTTTTTAAATAATTTTTAAGTTGTGTGTTCTTGTAAAAAAAACCGGATGTCGAATTTAAAAAAAAAATTTCAATCAAAGTCCTTAAACTTTTCGCCAAAACCTTTTACTTTTAATTTCCGATTAGAATAAATAAGAAAGTATTTTACTACTTTACAAATAAAACTATTTATTTGAATAAGAGTTTCTACCGGCGATCGAATAAAAAGAAAGTAAAAGCTGCTATTGCTTCTTTACTCTGATAGTTAGATATATTCCCTCGCGAACGTTTTTCTAAGTAACAATGAGTCTAATAATGTAGTACGTACCTACAGCCTATGTTACTTCGTGATAGTGTAGATTTTTTTTGGAGAAGAACTTGTTAAATCAGACCATTACTTTCGGAGCCTTGAAGCATTGAATTAAGAACATACTCCTCATTCAGCCTTTGTTGTATGCATTGAATTGTGTCCAAAAACAGTTAGAACTACCCGAAACTCCGCGGGTGTAAAGTGAGACGTGCTCACTTTACACCCGCGGAGTTTTGATAGGACACAATTTTTTTTCCATTTTCCCATTTTATGGTAACGCTTAGAAAATTTTTAATTACTGTCGACTGCTTAATAGTATAAAGTGACTAACCGTTTGTTCGAGAAACCAATCAAAAGTGAAATGATTTTTGATGCTTCAATATTAGTCGTGTACACGGTTTCTGTATGTTCTTAATTCTGTGTATAGAAGCAAGTAGGATTTGGTGGTCTATAATAAAAGAGTTCTCGCAACTTCATCCATTCAATTTCGCAGGGGACAATTTCGTCCACCGTCTGGTACAAAACAAGGCTGATGGTAAACTGGTGGCGGCTGATGGGGGTTTAGCGTCGGACTCAGCTTGCGGCGGGGAGGGAGAGAAACTAGACTCGGCGCAGTTGGAGTTCACATACATACTGACTCAACAGCTTGACAGCCAAAGGATGTACTACGAGGAAAGAATTTCCAAGTTAGTACTTTTCTAACGCCCCTTGGCCCCGAGGGATGGTGATATTTTTTTAGTCGGTCCGTTCGGCTGTTTTATGAATGGAGCTAAAACTATTCATTTTTGTCTGTTTTGTTTCGGGGGGGAGTTGCCCTCCCCTGCCCTGCATTACAACAATGCTGTTTTGCGACAGAAAAAAAAAGCATGGCGTTAGTGCTTTTCCCCGAATGAGCTCTGTCACAAAAAGCTCTACTACTATTGAAATGTCTGATTTTCGATAAAAAAAAAATTAATAAGGTTTATAAATTTTTTATTTGTTACTTCTCAGGTTAGAGTGTGATCACATCGCTCAACAATCCGCAGCGGTTGAGCGTGCGTCGAACGCTGAGGCGGAAGCGGCTACTTTGCGCACGCGTGTCACTGCGCTAGAGAGAGAAAATAAAACACTCGAGCGGAAGCTTCAGCATCTCACTAGCAAGTCAGTTCCGATTATCATCATTACTCTTTTTTTAAACGACTTCAAAAAGGATTCCGACGAATTGAGGACCCCTGGTTCTCAATTCGTCGGAATCCTCTTTTTTCTTTATGTATGCGATTACTAGAAGACGCCGGACGCTTTGATAAAATCTTGTTTTAAAGGGCATTATTTCTTTTATAGAAATCGGTAAAGCTGTTATAAAAAAAAACAACAATAATGTAGCAAACCAAAGTAGCAAATTTTTGTTTTTTAGTTCCTGGGCGTATTTTCAAGTCGGTTTTTTTTTTTAATTTCGTCATCGTCTTCGTCGTCGTCGTCGTCATCATCGTCATTATCATAAACCCATAACCGGTCCATTACAAGGAACGGGTGTCCTCCCAGAATGTCCTACGGGTTTAGCCCGTAGTTTACAACGCTGGCCAAGTGCGGATTGGTAGAAGTCACCCACCGTTGTGGGTGACTTCTAGGTGTGAACATGTGTGTATTGTCGTAGTGTATAAATTCAAATTCAAATTCAAAATTTCTTTATTCATGTAGGCCAATCACAGGCACTTATGAAGCGTTCATACATACATGTATGAACGCTTGGATGGGTTGGAGGGGATGATGATAACTTCGTTCGCCAACATATACCTAAAGCTACGCGGGTTCCAAACGCGCCCTGGTCTAAGAAGAGCCCACAGCAAACTTAGTCGGGATTTTTTTTTGTTATCACCATCTCACAGTAAATCTATTTAGCTATGAAGCTAGAGCAATTCATACCCAAGCTTTCTTATCGTTTAAGTTATCCTTAATATTATAATAGGATTTTTCTATATATTACTGCGAACATTGTATTCCGCAACAAAAAAATACCTCCGAAATGTGATGTCAGAGTTATTTGAGTAAAGTTAGAGTGTTCTGTTTGCAGAGTATCTGCGCTGCAACAGGAGGCGTCCGAGGAACGGGGTTTAGCGGGTGGGTTGGCAGCTTCTCACAAGCAGTGGCAAGAAAGAGCGCAGAAACGTGAGGACGCTTTCCTTGCTGAGGTTACTATTTTTTTTTATTATACAACCTGTAAATTAAAACCGAAATAATACTTTACAGGCTTTAGAAATACATTATGGGCTGTCTCTGAGACTTATTGGTGAAACCGAAAAGCTAGCTAAACTGTCAATTTCCAGTTTTTTTTTAAGGGATAGAAGCAATGGATAACGTTTGGACGGCCGATTGGCGAAGTGGATAGTGACCCTTCTTTCTGAGTCCAAAGCTGTGGGTTCGATTCCCACAACTGGAACATATTTTGAGTGATGAGCATGAAGGTTTTTCAGTGTATTGGTGCTTATATATATTATAAGTATATATGTATATTATTCATAAAAATATCCGTCAGTTATCTTAATACCCATATCCAATACAAGTTAAACTTACTTTGAGGCTAGATGGCAATGTTTGTATTATAATATATTTATATTTAAAAATAAATTCGCTCATTCATATAAAACTATTTACTTATTTCCCTTGGTCTCTCGTCAGTGTTATTTTATGTCGAAAAAAATAAAATGTCATTGTCAATCATCATTTTTAGGCACACAATGTAGTTTTAAAAAAAAACAAATAGGGGAAGAATATTTAAAAAGGTTTTTCACATTTACTTTCAACTTTTAATATACGATGTGAATTACGCATTTTGTTGTATATACGAGTATATATCAATAATTATATTTACTTTACTTTATATTAAAATAAATTGTCTTAGAAGTTTAGATAACTGTGTAGTTCTTAAGCTTTGCGTTTCCTTCCCTTTAATAGTTTACATATTTCCTTTACATTCACATTGACCTATACCTGTTGTCAAATTCATAATTTTATTGCAACATTTCGATACCAATGTAGATAAAGCAAATAATTTACGAAGTTTTGTTATATTTTACGCAGTCCGTGAATCTGACAATATATCTAACATAATATGTACTAAGGTGTTGTGTATTTTCTATTAAAGAAGTTTCGGCACCAGCCACGTTTATTATCACTTAATTGTGGTATTAATCGTTAAAGCTCACCAATCCGCCCACAAAACCATCTCTCCTGTGAGAGACGAGTGGCCTTTGCCCAGCAGTTTGACTTAATAGGCTGCGGATGATGAGGATGATGTTCTTAAGAAAATGATTTTAAATTCAGTGCGTTACATTTCTCGTGACGTGTATTTACAAATTCGTTTTTTTGGCTCCAGGTGGCAGAACTAAAAGACCAACTACGTGACGTAATGTTCTTCGTGGAAGCACGAGGACAGTTGGAAAAGGTAGACGGGGCTACGCAAGACGAGATAGCATCGGCGAGTGTCACCGTACAGGCGCCTGTAAAACCGCGCCGCAGACGGCGATAAGCGCGCTTCTTTATATTAGGGTCGGTTCAAGCTGAGCGATTACGCTGAAAGTCTATTTTTTCTAACTAATCTTACAATGTAAACAATTTTTTCATAACTTGTTACTGCAAAGTAGGTTTTAAAGAATTAATAAAAATTTAACATCCTTAAATTAAATCTCTGTTTTTTTTAGTTTCTAAACATGAAGGAGGTTCTCAATTCGACTGTATGTTTAGAAATGAAATGTGTGAGGCCAAATAGTGTAATCATATTTTTGTCGTTCAGAACACCTTAACTATTAGTCTCGGACAATTTAGAAATACGATATCTTTTTTTTTTTGGTACTGTGAATTCATTTTTGATCTTATCTGGTCCGGGACAAAACGTAACGCTAAGAGATCAATCGTTTCAGTAAAGAACCTTTTTATCAGGGTCGATTCAAAATGAGCAGTATCCTAACGATGAAATCTGTGAGTCTTAGAACTCGGTCTAGGTAGACTTTTGGAACAGTCAGACCAAACCCACGCCTGTTTTCCGACACCCCCCCCCCCCCCCCCCCCCCGGCTTTGGATAAGAGCCACGTCACGATTACTTAAGAATTCATGATACATCTTAGAATGCATCTTACCTAGAAGTGCGAACCCAGTCAGGCGCAAATCTGTGATCGCGAAAAAACAAACCTTTATTTCAATCTACAAGTTGCAGATTAATTCTGTTACGCCCGAAGTTAATAATCAATCTAATCCGAAATCTTCAGATGTCAGATTGAAATTGTTATTGCTTTCCTTAAGATCTGATAATTAACTCAGGACGGACGTGTACATCGGATCGGTTGGATAGTTTTAGGTCATAGTGCAATCCGTATTACAATGGAAAAATTGAAATTCTGATTTCCAAAGCTAAGGACCATTAGGTCGTGATATATGACTTGACTTGGCAAGACTAAAATATTGCCGTCCTTGTACAAACTTTTTAGTTTCTAAACATGGCTTTTTTTTTAATTTCGTAAAAGCGGAAAGTTTTGTGGACTTTTCCTTTTCACTATAAATTGATATATCTTGAATCGCATCGCTTCCTTGTGTAACTTTGGCCTAACTGTGATCGAATTTTCGTGTTAACATCCCAACAGAGGGCATCGACTGTGAATTATTATTATTAAATGTAAATTTAAATTTATTTCTAAAGTGTGTATATAACTTAAAAAATAAATTAGTACAAATAAATATGTGGCGGTTTTACTCAATTACAATTTCTTTTTGACTAAAACATCATGACGAATGCGGCATGATTAATAACCGCTTCGTTGGTCTAATGGTTAGCATATTGATTGGTGTTGAATTTTTTATCATTATTATTGTCAACGCTTATACTATAAGTGATTTTTTGTAAATCTAACATACACAGACACAGAACTCTATCTGTGTGTTTGAAGTTTTACCCCTATTTTACCCCCTTGTCTCTTACCTACCTTGTTATATACTAGGTGTGCCCTGCAGTTTCGCCTACCTGGGACGCAGCGCTGATTCTGAAACTGCATCATACCTTACACCTACCTAATAATAATTACCTAACAATAATTCAGTTCAGTTCAGTTTTTTCAATCGTAGTGTCCAGTGCCAAATATACAAACCTTTGATTTTAAGTCAAGATAGTATTATTATAAGGTGTGGGCGAATAATATATCTGTTCTTGCTCTTGGAGGTTTCACGCACTGTTTGAAACCTTCAATAACGTAAACATTGCCAATCGCAATTACCTGTCCTGAACCTACTCTCGTTTTGCCTTAGGTAAAATACTTTGAATTCCCTATCACAAATGACTATTAATAATGTTTGGCTTAACATCACCACTACATATTAGTCGACAGCGTTGGGTAAGCAACGTTGAACCAAGTCATTAAATGGATGGATGCCCGTGTTGGAAGTATGAAAGTAATTAAGTATCCATCAGTCCCATCTCTGCCACTAACAAAGATTCATCATCATCACATCAACCCGTTACCGGCCCCCTACAGAGCACGGGTCTCTTACCACAATGAGAAATGGTTAAGGCCGTAGTGAGTGCAAGTGTCATTTTAATTACTTAAAACGCACATTACAGAAAATTTAGAGCGGCGTGCTGGGATTCGAACTAAATCCGCTATCACCGCTTTAATAAACTAATTAAAATTACATTTAATTCCAAATTAAAATTAAAATTAAATTATTCATTAAAATTATTTTAGGAAGAATCGAAATCGCATTGTTAGTTGATTCGTATGCTAAAGGTCAACCATGAAAATTTATAACATTTTTTATTTAGTCCTAGCAATAAAGTCCACATAAATGAGGCAACACTTCAAGTGAGGGTTTTGCTGGAATCCGCTGAGTTCTGTCCTCTATTTCCAATCACGTTCATCATGTCTAAACGAAAAAATTAAATTGATAGTATTATCTATCCAGTACAAAAGTAATTATTTAAATCGGTTAATATTTGACGTAGTTATGGTGTCAAATCGTCAAACACTTTTATCCCCTCTCCCAAAGGAATTGATGAATATAATATAAGTTTTTATTTATCTCATATTATATAAGAATATAAATCCGAATAAACATTACATCCATAATTTAGGGATGCCTTTTGAAACATGCAACACGGAGTACTTCAGTTCTACCGCGCCATCACCCGTTAAGTTAATATAAACGGATAATCAGGGCGTTTAAAATACGATACTAACATATTAAATGAATGGTTCAAAATTTTAAATATATAATTCATTGCCAAAGCGATCTAGAGATTGCAGCAAGGCTATTTACTATCACGTTAATAGATAGAAAATTACTTTAGAAACTACGAAATCTATGTATGTTCGTATGTAACAAATAATTGCTATTACTACATATTAAATCAATGCAATGATTGCTACCAAACCATCATTTATGTCCCGAGCTATGTATCCTCAGCTTCTAACCCAGATGAAGTCATAGGAACTGCATGTCTGTTGGGAATTAGCGTTACAAAATTTAAAACCTATACTTTCAAGGCAACTTTTCTAAGTTTCCAACAGAATTTAACTAATTATTGAAATAAATCATTTTAGTAATAGGTGCATTATGCCGTGCGGTGACGGCAGATCAGAATACAGTTGTCACCATCGCACCTCTTCCCGCAAGTGTCGTAAGAAGCGACTATAGTTTATTACTGAGAACGGACAGCAGCGTCCTCAGTACTACAACTACCATCTACTGCCATAACCAACCCGTCTTCCCAGCGTAGTGATAATGTGCAAACTGTCCCGTTGGGAGATGATGATTATAGTTGACATAAGAAATCTGTGTCAGAACTCAGAAATACCGTACACTGAAGATATGGCTGTACGTTGATAAACCTTTGCTGTTTCCCTACAGGAAAGAATTTAAAGATAAAAAAAACAGAAATTCTGTCATCCTCATCTGTATTTCTATTGGGTTACAGAAAGGTAGGTAGATTAAATTTAGTTTTAAGTAACATAATCTATTTATATCTCAATTTCTTTTTCTTTTACATTTTAAAATTTGTATGAAAAATATGTTTTTCATTATGTGTTTTAATTTTTTTATTGAAAATTATGTTTAACCTTTAAGTAGGTCTATGTCCATTGGCGATTGGTCCGTGAACCAATCGATTGCGGAATAGACGCGCTTGTTAAGCTAAGCGCGCTTGCTCCATCCAGGCGATCAAGGCAGCTTGAAATAGGTGAGAACTTATTATTGTACTTTGTCTTCTTTGCAAAGTGGTCTTACAATGCGAATATTTTTATACATTTAATTTAAAATTAAACAAAAAATTAAACATGGTGGCACAAATATTGCTACTGTTGGACCACTTTGCATGTTTATGACGTAAAATTCTTTCAGGGTACTACTTTATCAGATACCTGCACGCAGCCAGTGTGGACGATGTTTCTTGAAATGGCGGTTTTGTTAGAGATTTAACTTTGTAATGCCTTCAGAGAAGATCTCTCTCAATTCCGTATTTTTCATCGCTATTATTATATGATTGCTATTTTTCGAGTGAAACAACGAAAGTCTGCAGCTGACGATGGAAAAAGTCCAAATGTTTATTTTCTTTGGATTTTTATGCTATCGTTATTTGTGGATGATCTTTCGTCTTCTAGTTTAATTAACTTATAATGTAATATATTTATTATTACGAAATTATTCTGTATCTGCTATGAAATAGAAAATAAGTGTGAAATACTAGTCTGTTTGACAAGAAGCTTGATATACAAAGCTATGGAGTTCATAATCAAAAATTAATACCAAGATTTTTAAAGCACAGTGCTGCTACTCTTCTCTTTTTACACATTAATATCTAAGGAGTGAATAATAAAAATAAATTGTATAGCACAGCAGGTGCTTTCTAATAATGTATGAAATAGTGTTATTTTTAAATACCATAGATGTTATGTTAAAACTTGCCTTACCTTTAATAGGGTTATAATTCTAAAACACAGGAATTAAGAATACTTAAATAACAAACCTTTCTTCAACAAATCTATCCATTGTTGCTATATGCATTATTCAAAAAAAAGTCCTTATACTTACTTTAACTGATGAATGTGAAGAACTTCAATGAGAATAGAGCAAAATAAACATTTTTTGACAATTTGCTATTTTATGTTTTCAATACTAAGGGTTAAGGATTCCCTTGCTTATAGTGGTATAATTCCATGGTAGAGGGAGACGCTCCAATCACATTCTAGAGACTTGCAACCTAGGTGTATGATTAAGGTCATACTTATGATGTACTTACACACACATGGGCATAAAAAAATGTATGGTGTCCAAGAAACGGACAAAAAGAAAAAAAAAATATTTTTGGCTTCATTGTGGGTTATAGAGGGCCCTCCAAAAACTACTCATCCTAACATACAATTACTACAGTTCTCACTGTGGCTCACAACATCACGCAAGTCCCAGGGATTTGCTGGACTGTAGCACTAGTATATACTAAAAAAATATTGTTTGACTTATAATTTAGATTAAAAAACTTGATGATGATGATAGCTCCACAGAAAAGATCAACTTTGAATTGCTCTTATTGCATACATAATATGTATATATTATGTCAGCAATAAGAGAAAAAAGTGTTTTAACTTATAATTTAGACTTAAAACCCTATGTTTGTCAACAATATACATTATATATAAATAATCCAAACTTGCATCTGTCTATCTATGAAAACTTAAATATATACAAATTGTTATACCATGCTGGTTGGAAAAGGGGCACTAAACAACCCATAAAGAGTAACAAATTGTTTAGGAAAAATCAAATAATTTTTATTTATAGATTTTTTATAACAGAAATGAGATAAACTAACTTATTAATTTGAAATAACATTTAAACATGCTTGCATGTGAGTATAAATGTTTGTGAGAATTATTGTGTTAACAATATTATCAAGAACCTAAGAATTCTGTATGTGATATGTATTTCTGCATTGGTTTTGTATACCTTTTCCTCCTAGCTTTTATTTAGTATCTGTATAAAAATTCATTTAAAACCTATCATAAGGTTTACCTCATACTGTTTGGCATAAATTCAATATTGTTATGGACTGTATTATCACGGTAAATTTGCTTTACTGACTTCTCAAATTGTTTGCAAACAAATGACTAACGCTTAAGGAATTAAGGAATAACCTATAACATGTACAAGTTGGTTGAACTGAAGTAAGTCATCACCATGAGTGTCTGCAAAATACAGTTTTAGGATTCAAATTATTTTTTTCACTTAAGACTTATATAAATAAGTACTTACGAAAAGTAAAGTATTATATAATAGTCAAGAGGTGAAATTTCTACATAATATATGTGAACATCTTGGCATTGGCAGTTTAGCCTGCCAACTAAGATTGTGTGAACTGTACCAACACCACAAGTTTTAAATATGATGGTAATATTTGTAAGAAATTATTTATGTAATTTATATTTTCTAAACTTTTATAACAGTAAATAGGTATTGTTATAAAAAATATATATATTAGTATAGATTTAATATTAAGAAAAATATTTCATAATTCTTTAATTTTACAATTTAATTTTGTTTCATTTATTATGTATTCAAATTTGGATTTCGCTTTAGGAATATTTCGACGTATTTTGTAATGTTTGAATTCTATTAATTAATAGCTGTTGCCTGCTAATTCCATCGCGTTTTTTTCGGTTTCATAAAATAGTTTTCTGCAATATAAATATCCTATGCATCCATGTACTTTTCAACTGTAGACAAGCTGTATAATATGTGCCAAAATTTATGGTTGAGGATACTACCCATAGGTTGTTAAATAACAAACAATAAAAAAATATTGTACACCTCTTATATTATACTAGCGGTTGCCCGCGACTTCGCCTGCGTTTGATTTTGTTTTTTGATGTGGCGTTCAATTTAGTTGTAGTTCTAAAAAAATTTAAAGTATTCAGTATAGCTAAGCCATAAATAAGGGGGTTTGCAGCTGTCCGCTGAGGAGTTCTGCCCTCTATCTCCAACCACATTCAGATCTACAAAAAATTAATAATTGGGCAAAATTAAACAAATAATATAACCTCAATAGTACAAAAATAATTATTTAAATCGGTTATAATTTGTTGGAGTATGGTGTAAAATCGTCCATCCCCTCTCCCAAAGGAACCAAACTTAATGTTGAGATAAGAAGTATCCTATATTACTTCTAACACTTCCAAGAATATGTGTACAAAGTTTCATGAGGATTGGTTAAGTAGTTTTTGCATGAAAGCTAACAAACATACTTACATTGACATTTATAATATTAGTAGGGATTGGCACACTATTTTAGTTAAAAGCCAATTAAATAGCAACATTGTATTTAACAACTTATAAATATGTGTGAACATTCAATATGTATGAACATTCTGACAAATACATGATTATAATTGTTATGTTTTAATTAATTTGTATGAAAGTTTTCTAATAACATAATTAAGTACATAGATAACTAAGTAAAAGAGATTATATATTTTACCTCTTTGTCCTACTGGTATGTATTCATTATAGATTATATTCTTCATCCAAAGTTTATTGAATTCTGAATATAATAGATGATTAGATGATATAGATTATAATATTATTCACTCAGATGAATAGAATATAGCTACATTTTAAAATTATTAAAGTAGGTACTTATCTCTTTTATTCTGGCATATTTTGCTCTAATTTGATTATACACATTTGATAATGATTTTTGTTTCTTGTAGATATCTAAGCTTCAAGTAGGTAAACTCCTAGTAAATAGTAGTTATATGCTTCGAAAGTATTTCTCATAATTCTTCACAACTGATATAAATCTCACAACTGATATGTTAATGGTGCCAATTATTTTGTGCATAATAAACCTAAATTGACAGGTCTAAATTCTAATATTTATAGTCTAAGATCAGTATTAGAAATGTATACCCTCATCTGTTATTTATAAGTTAGAGTTAGAGGGAAAAACCAGGCAATCTTTACTTTTACCACTCTACAGGGTATGTTCTCTCAACTGGCGTACGATACGTTTTACGAACGAACGACGAAAATACGAACGGTAACTTATCTGTGTAACCGAAAACCTAATAGTTAGCCACTGCCACAGTTTTTACTGAAAGAAATCAGATACAGCCCTAAAATCACATGCAAAATTAAAATTATGTGACTCCTATTACTTACTTAGGTACGCGTTGCGTAGCGTAGGTTCCTGCGTGCTATGAGCGTGTCTGCCCTTTATCTTCAATAGGGTTGTCATAAGTAAACACTTACAATGTTTTGAATTTGTTTGTATGGAAAAATAAATATGCTTCTTTTGATTTAATATTTTACAGGAAGATTCTTTATGAAATATACTTATGCATCCTTTTATATTATTTAGTAATTCTGTCACACTTTGTATATGAATGTTGTGCATAAATGTCTAATGTAAACTAAACTTTTGAATGTAGAAAAAGTGCTAGACTTTTCCATGTGAAACAATTGTGAAAGTACAGAACTACGTTAAAGCCTGTCAATTTAGTTTTCTTTAGAGATTTGTGTAAAACAGAATCGGCACTAATGCCTGTAGTATCACCACCATCATTATAAATCTAGTTATTCTTTTGTTAATTGTAATGAATGAACACATATTTTTTTCACTCTTTAGCTAAAAGTTTTTCATATAGAAAACATAGCATAATTGATTTTATAGGCTAATTTGCTTTTTAAGTAATTTACATATCAAAATCAGGTTGGCCAATATTCAAATTTTAATTTTAATATGGTAAGCTATGTAACCAATTGTGTACCAAATTTTTTAAGGGAATTAATAAAATGAATGAAGAAACCGAAGCATTAGCACCACCTCTAAAGAAACAAAAGCTACATGACAAAAGAAGCAATCCAGTAAAGGATGTCGTAGTTTTTCATGCTAAAAATGGTATGGGCGTGGATAAAGATAAAAACGACCCCGAGTATAATGGCTTTGTCAGCTCTGAGGACATACAAAAACTTCGAGAATTCAAAGTTTTAGATGAGGTGAAGTCTAATGAGGAAGACAGCAATGCGGACGATTCCGATAGTTCTGACGGTATTTATTTACACAATTATTTTTTTAAATTGAATTATTCAATTTCTTTGAATGGATTTTAGGAAATGTCCCTTCCCTCCCTGTCCCTATTTAAACAATAAACTTACATCATTAAATTTTTAATAAAAGCTGTATTTTACAGTTTGACAGTTCAAAAATAGGAGTGCTCCGATCGTCACCAAATTTTACAGGGTTACTCGCCAGGTCAATCCGGAGATTCCCTGAAAGTTTCATTGAAATCGGTCCAGCCGTTTCGGAGCCTATACGGAACATACCCACACACTTTCTCTTTTATATATATAGATTAAATATAACTTTGAATGTTTCCATATTATAGATTATTTATACAATACTTAGTTGATTATAGTGTAAATACATTTATAGCTAAATCAGAAGGTTTGCCTGAGGAAGAGATTGAAAAAATGTTAGAGGAAGATTTACCAGAAGGCTTCAAAGTAGGACCGAAACCAAAAGAAAAACCGTACATCACGCGTACAAAAATTGTTCTTGAAGGTAAAAATACGAGAGTACAAAATGTATAATGTCTTGTAAGTGAAATTGATGTCAAGTTTATTATTAATGAATACTATTTTCAAATTATTCCATTACAGAAAAGGGTGTTAATCAATTTGAAGTTCTTCCTTTAGACTGGCTTGCACTGAGGCATCACAGTGGTATGCCCATATACGTTCACAAGAGTACACGAGTATGTACGCTTTCAAAACCTTACTTTCTTGGAAAGGGTAACATCAGGGTGAGTTACGAATATAATTTTATATTTATAAGAAACTTTAACTTACATTGTACGTTTCACCACCAGCAAGCTAATAAAAATTGAATTCTAAACTATACATATGCATGTATTTAACATTAATAACAGGCTTACAAGTAAGTAAGTGAGATAGTAAGATTATTTTTTTTTACTTTTCTGTGATTAACTATATTATAAAGAATAATTGTGAGTAAAGTAAAGACCTAAATAATTATTTTTTTTCTATTTCACTACAAGTTGGCTGCAATCCCACATATAAAATAAATACAATATAAATAAATTTAAAAACCTAAAAACCGTTTTTAGCTCAAATAATTTAAATGTATTTTAGAGACACGATATTCCTATTAGCGCGATTCCCTGCTTGGCGTATAGACGAGCGTTAGAAGAGGACGAAAAACAAAATGAAATTGACCGCAAAGTGGAAGTAAAGATTAAAAATCTGTCACAAAAAGCGAATAATGAAAATATGAAAAGTAATAAACAGAACAAAAAACATTTTTCCCCATATGATAGAAATCATAAGAATAACACAAGTGCAAATAATCAAAATAAATGCCCGTTTAAGAATTTCAGCAGGCCTAATAACGGTAATTTAGAGAATGGGAAAATTTTTGAAAAGTCAAAGGGAGAAAATGTTTTAACTGAAGTAAACGATAATGTTTTAGAAAATGGAGAAAAAGTGATGACAGAAGTAAAGAATATCTCAAGTACTGTAAATGATAAGGAAAAAAGTGTGAATAACAAGGTACCGGTTGAATTGGATTTTGCCAATGACATAATAATTCACAGTAATATCACAATTACTTCAGAAACAAAAGAGGGGAGTGATTTGAATACTGTTGATTGCTATGATGTGGTTGGTAAAACTACTGAAGATGTAACAATGGACGCACAAGCTAATAATGAAGAATTTAAGAAAAATGCACAAGAATGTGACGATGCTTCAGTTAATGATATACCTGCAAACAGACAACCTGTGATTTTGCCTAACGGAGAAATAATACCGGCACCTCGTGTAGAGTCTATAAACAATAGTTGGAAAACACAGAATCTGACACCGGAGCAGTTTAACGATTACTGCAAAAAGCTTTTTATATTTAAGACAGTAAACATTTTACAATTTAAGTAAGTAATTATACTATTATTTATCATCATCATACTCAATCATATGAATGTCACCAGCGTCTAATAAAAGTTGGTTTCATTATGAATTTCCTTGTATTTAAAAGTAATAAACCTCTGAACATTGAAATTTATTAATATGAGACATTCATTTGTGCACATTTTAATTTTCAATAATTATCATTAAAATTTCAGTCGTTGGGCTGATCGGCGCAAATATGCAAAAGCAAAGAAAACACTCCAATACCCGACAATGCCTGAGGGAACGAAACTTATCACAATACCCGTACAATTTTCTGGACCAGACACTGGTAATGTTTATTATGTATTAAATGGATAAAAGCTATTATTTAGTTATGGTTTAGTGTTTTGTGAGTATTATTGACAAAGGATCATTAGGTAACAGGTCTGATACTTGGGTTGGGGCTAAACTTTGTATCGCTACCAGCCAATACCTAAAAATCTTCTACCTTTAATTTTTATCAGTATCTCAACACGATAATTGAAATCATCAGTTAACGGATTTTACTCTTCATTTATTTGCCACAGACTTTTTTCTCTCCACTACAAGTTAGACCTTGACAGCAATCTAAGTGATGATGGAGTCTAAGATGGTGAGGCCAGCAATCTTGTGAGGGGTGTAGCAGTTATATTATACGTACGTTTGTGACATTTTAGAACATTATGGGTCTACAGGAAGTACCCCATAAGTTTTTATAAATGTGAGTCTGGACTTTCACTACGAAAGCACGCCTTGCTTGTAGAAGGTCTGTATGTATTAATTGCTAGAAACTCGATTTATTCTTCAATAAGAGACTAGTATTTAGAAAAAGATTAAATTTGATCCAAGTTCTAACTTCCTCTCTTATATGAAAGAGGCGACTTTCTCTCTTCTATTACAAAGGCAACTTCCTCATCTGTGAGAGAGGCGATTCCCTCTCTTCTACGAGAACATGCTTCCAGCCGTGCGACATTAATTAATAGGCTAAGGATGCTGATGACGATGATGATATGACACATTGATTTGTCCGATACAGGCGGTAAAATAATTAAGCGCGATTGGGTGATGAACATGAATGGCGGTAGCTACCTGTCAGTTTTCCACGAGTACGTTTGCCGTGCGCTACACAAACAGCCCGTCTACGAGTACAAACAACTTGGTAACGTATCTCAGACTTAAGGAATTTTATGATACTTACTGCGCCTTGCATTGTTCCCCGCGCTTAGGTCGTTTGGTTGATTTATTCGGAAGTGAACGAATGACGATATTTGGTGTGAAAATATGAATGTTCCGTTGAACCACCATTCGGAATAAGATGTTTTTCCAGGACCAAAAGTAGCCTATGTTAGTGTCCGTCCTCTCAACTAACTCTATGCCAAAAAAACAAACAAACGAACGAACCATTTCTGAGTATGTATAAGTAAGGATTAACTGTCCAAGCACATGATAAGTGGAAAACTATCGTCTACAAATCAATAAAGCGACACTTCACAAGGATCACGTCCTACAAATTGCGACATTGTCGATTAACCTTAGGCGTAGATGTTTAGCGGCAACAATGTGGCAAACACGACCCTCGATACAAAGCAATGCTGCTTGGCGGCAGAAACAAGCATGGATGTAGTACTTCCCCGGGCGAGCGTTACAAAATGTCGTGTGGTGACGGCAGATCAGAATACAGTAGTCACCATTCCTCTAGCCCCCGGGGGTCGTACGAGGCGATAGAGATATTAAAACAATGAACGGGCAGCATAACCTCTACTACATACTACCATTTACTGCGATTGGGAATCCGTCTGCCCAGCTTGGTGATTATGGGCAAACCATGACAAGCATGGGCAAGGTTTTCAGTTAGAGTAGATTTCTACATTTCATTTATTTATTCCTTTCATTTATACATATATAGCACACAATACAGGTTGGTTGGTTGGTTTGGTTGTTGGTTTTTTTGTTTTTCTTGGTTGCTTTTCCTAAATATGACAATTTACACAAATTCGAGTGGCTTCCAATTCGCCTTCGCAGGAAAACTTATGTTCTGTCTCTCGTATACTGTGTTTTGTTAAATCCAGCTACTCCTCCATATCTAAAGAAAGAACGGTTTGAGTTTCTCAGTGAGGCTCACTTAGAAACAATTTCATTCTGTTAGGTGTACAGTAAAGCGTATTTTCAGATTTCATTTTCATTCCATAGGCATATGAACACGAATCCAGGGCTTTGCAATTTTGGTCGTAATTGTATTAAAACGGTATTTTCACAATTAAAGTTGAAGTGTGGGTCAGAAAAATAAGATATAGGCTGATGATTGATTGATGATTCCAGAGAACGCAACAACTCCGTATCAAGCGACGGTGTTTATCGGCGGCATGCAATACGGCGTGGGGCACGGATCCAGCAAGCGGCAGGCAAAGTACGCGGCCGCACGATCCTCTATACACATCCTCATCCCGGAGATGCGCGAGTATATGGACTTGCCCCCTGGCGACGCGGAGCCGGACTTTACCGTGAGCATTTTATACTCAAAAGTCAAAAGTCAAAAATCATAACTATATTTATTCAAATATTAGACAATTAAATTTATTAACTAAAATGAGGACTGCCTTTTCCTGCTGTACGCTTGGAAAGTAGTCACGAAGGCACGCGTTCCACTCTGTCGAGGTATGATCAAAGTATATACCGTGTTTTTTAATTCTGGAAACGATTTTAACATTATTAGGATCGATTGCGAAGAAGAATGGAAGCACATTATTATTTGATTATCGCTATTTTTGATCTTTTATCTATACTTTATTGCATACAATGACAGATTCACTCATGGATCAAATTATGTGTTAATTTATTGTATGGCATCCTACAGTGTCACTTAATTAAAACTCATATAATTGTATGGAATATTTTTGGTATAATTTTACAGTTTTTTGACTACATCGGTATCGAAGACCCCCGCATAGCTGAGTTCTGCGCGGCCACTTGTGAACCATCCCCGCACGCAATCCTGCGTACTTGCCTGCTGAGGAACTTCGGTGCCAGCGATCGCCATATTCATACTGAGGTGAGGCTCAATGACTCATTACTTCTACTAGCCTTCTAATAGTTTACTGCTGAACGGAAGCCTAAAATTCCTCCAAAATAAAACAAAAACCTCCAAATTTTACGAACATTGTCTGTTGCTGGTGATGTGTTATGGTTCCGAAACATCATTCATACGGCCTCAGGCTCATTCGGCGAGCGATGGAGAGATCGATGCTCCGAGTTCCTCTGTGTGTTCAAATCCGAAAAAAGAGAACCGTAGTAATGAGTAACGATACAGTTCAACAAATCGCGAAGCTTAAGTGATAATGGGCTGGGCACATAGGTCGGGGAACAAACGCTCGTTTCCCAAGGTGCTGGAATGGCGATCTCGTACCTCAAAACGCAACGTTAATTGACACCACATTAGGTAGTCCCGCGGCACAAGACCGTGGAATCGCTACGACCCATGATAACACTTTATCAAAACTTTATTTTATAAACTGCATGAATTAGTAATAATTCCCAGAGTTATATACATAATAAGGTTTTATACTAAAACTAAGTATAATTACAATTTATTATCGTTTATATCACCGTTTGCCTGGTTGCAGCTGTATTAATGCCCAATGTGTATACAAAAACAGCTTTTTTCCTTAACGTATTTCAGGTGCGATGTTATACAACTTTGTTACTTTTGACTCACCTCACCTTGACTCACCTTTGTTTGACTCATCGTCTTGCTCAGATAACCTTTCAGCTTTCGTAAAATAACGAAGGTTTGATCGTAATTACTGTACTACATAAGACTATGTTCAGCAGTGGCGTCCTTCAATTCATATTATAATGACACATTTTTTACCGAATACTATTGAAGTCTGTAAAAATTCTCAATTCGGTTGTATCTTATTTTATTTTATTTTTTTGATCAAAAAAGCAAGAAATAAATATTTTCTACAACATTATTAAGTTGGCGCCAAGTAAAATGTAGAAAATTACTAGGTACTTTAATCAGATATTTTTTTTTAAATTTTACTTGGCACCGACTTAAAAATATCGTGGATAATGTTTATAACATACTTGCTTCTAAGTTGCTTAACAAAGTCAGTAGTTTTAGTAATTTTTTTGTTCTAAAATAGATGAAAAAGACAGCTTGCCAGGAGGTCGAGCTGACTATGAAGGTGGGCAAACATAGTGCTACCGTCGTCTGTAAGAACAAGAAGACAGCCAAGCAGCGCGCTTCGCAGTCAATATTGCAGGTACCTTCATATTTCATATTGCTTGGCTTTTTTTTTCTTATTTCTATGAAATAAGATGAGAAAAATGTATAAAACGAAGATATTTATATACTCTTGATTTCCCTACCACATATAGCCTGCTGGAAAGGCATTTTATATGTTTGTCGCGTGTATTAGATACGAGGATATAAATAGTTTCTAGTGGTTTTCAGAACACGTAGCCTTGCCTTGTTCGATTGTAGAAAGACGATGGTTGTATTAGAACACTTCCCGAAATACAATTTTTGTGTTGAGCGGAAGCCACTGGACGCCGAGTGTGTCTAACGTCAGCGCTGGTAGGCTGATAGTACTTAATATTCTATGAAAATTAATATATATTGTGTTTGTTCCTTCACAACACGAATGCTTCGGAGCTGAGTTGATTAGCGAAATTTCTCATTCGCAGGCGTTGCATCCGCACGTCCGTTCTTGGGGCTCCTTGCTACGTTTGTACGGCTCAAAATCTGTTAAAAGTTGCAAAGAGAAGAAGTTGGAAGAACAACAAATAACCCTTCTCCAAGACAAAGCTCGTCACAACGAGCCCAATTATGCCGTGCTAGACAAACTGCGCAATGAGATGTTGAAGTTGCGGGAGAGGGACGAGTCGGTTGTTCCCATCGGAACCTTATTGCTGACAGAAGATCTTCCAACACACTCTGGGTCTAATTTGAACAACGTTGATCTCTAAATTTTAGCATTTTAACTTCGATCATTACAGCTAAATTAAGATGTTACTGCGTTTGTCACGCGTCTTCATATCGCGCGTCTATTTTGTTTGGCCGGGCTGAAGTCGGCTCTCCGAGACGATTGCACATCCACCATGTGCAAATGTGACCTCAGATTAGGGAATTCAGTGTACACGGACAGGCATTTGTGACCCTTCCTTACAGTAAATACACACAATCCAAAGGGCCATACAAAGGCAAGATGCCCAAAACGCTGGCATAAATTACCTCTGGATTGCGAGGGTTATATTTTGGGCTAAATAACAGCCAGCTTTGGGCCACATAGATGGATCAGATTTTGTGCCACAATCTTCAAAACATATTTATTGTCTGATGGCCACGCTAGTGACCAGCTACTCCAGAAATTTACAGACCCGTGTACCTGCAACAAGCGCTGTATCATCTGATCGTAGTCTAGCTGCGAATATATGAATGTAAGTGCGTTTCAAATAATTTAATTGCTGTCAGAATACCATTCATAACAGTCAAGATATATTGAGATTATAAGTGAAAAATATTTTATAATATGTATTTTTCGAATTTTAAATACTTAAAATATTATACAGAAATGAAAAACGTATTGAAATTGAGCTTTAAATGTACAAGCAATGCTCGTACTCCCGCGCTTTACATTGTTGAGGTATATGAACCATATTTTTGTCATACACATGTCCCAAATTGTTTAGGCTATAGCCTATATGGGAGTCAGGTATTTAATAAATGAGGTTTCATGAGAATTTTATCAACTGTTTCCGTATGTTATAGTTTTTTTGAAATATAAGGATGGAAATCCATCGAGCCAAATTCGGACTGATCGATGAAGGGTTGGTATTGTCAATAATTAATCTATCTGAAACGCATACATTTATTGAATCATCAAGGCCACATTACTAGTTAAATTGCTGAGCGGAAGGCCTTGATCGCAGTAAATTTTGTTTAGTGTGCACCTATGTACAGTTTAAAAAAAATCCATATTAAAACTAACATAAATGTTTCGTTTACATTGCGGACGGTACTAAAAACTAAGTCAGACATCATTAAATACATACCGTATTTAATAATGTCAACAAATAATTCGTATATTTATTGTTACAATACAGGCAAGCGTTTTGTGATTAATTTACTGATCCGTTTATTATATATTGTTGACTGCAATAAAAAACTTATTTCCATATATACACATCTGATTATATAAGACTTCAGCTCAGCATTTTAAATTAATTAATTTAGTAAATAAGTGAGCTGTGCCGTGAATTCCACACTTATTGTCTTAAATAAATCGCCTTTAATATATTAAACCAAATATCGTCAAATCTTACGCTTAGAAATAATATTTTTTTATTATAAATATAGCCTGTGGAGGCAAAGGTTTCTTCTAAATTTCAATAACTTAAAGAGTTTGTATACAAATAACCCATTAGCTTTGTTTAGATTAGTGTTGTCGGGTTTTATCATAATATTTACAATTATTCCATATTAAAATTATATGCTTATCATGTTGTGATTTTGGTGTAACTGATAAAGGTGTAATTAAATAATATATTTAATTTTATTATTTAATTACACCTATAACTTTTTTATTATTAAGTCTTTTAGAATAAAAGATAGTCAGCGTCCTAAATAATTATAATTGAAATACTTTATGCTCAATACTTACATTTGGCGAAGTGTTTTAACATAGATATAAGTATAATTAAAATTTAAATCAGGATACAGTCATACTAAAAGTTTCTGGATTTCAATAAATAAGATTTTATTGTTTTTTCGAAGGTTTTTTGCATATCTTAGAACATTGTGTGACGTTGTGGATTTCTTTTTTTACATTTTATTCCTATTAAATGTCTTTGGGGAACGCATTCAATGAAATGTAAGCTTAACATTTTCGGAAATAAGTCTCAAGATGCGAGGTCCGACTTGTATGGCGGATGTGTCATCAGTTTTCGTGTGGACGCGTTATCTTGGTCATGGCTGGGTCTACGCTTTTGACAGTTCTTTTCTCTAGACAAGGAATTGTGGCCAATATTTAGTCTTTGCTCTTTGGTTCTCAAGCGAAAATGTTAGGTTCTGATTTCCTGTAAAAAGAAGGAACCACTGTCTTGCCGATGCTCCGAATTTTCATAATTAGGTACTTTCGTCAGCAAGTCTGCAAATGTAAACGCCTATTCTGCGGACAGGCTTTTTCTTTCCGGTTCAAAGACAGCCAAAGAAGCCAAGTACTTTTTAAACCATGTCCATCAAGTGCGAAGCTTCGCAGCTTTCAGATTCACGTGCAAAATGTTTTGCAGTTTGCTTTTTCCAGAGACTTATAGTTCCAAAAACTTTAAGTACGCCCCAAGTAGGTAATAAAGTAAGATTTATTTTTATATTCTGTGAATATATTATAATGTGACAAGGCCCAATTTTGCACATTTGTTCCATTTTCCGTTTAATTTTCCATTTTTTATTTGTTGCTACGAATTTAGTATAATATAATTGAATCAAGGATATTATAGTATTATAGTATTTATGCTAGTTTATCCAAAATAATAATTTTAATGGGTTATCCTTTTTACCAATATTCTTGGACACCACTTTTGGGCTGCTGTTCTTTGTTGATAGGACAAGACCACGTAACTAACATTGTGCTAAATACATAATGACAATGATTCCAAAACCACACCGCGTAAGTAATTTTGTGAAAAAAACTATCCTAAATATTTACTTAGGATAGTTTTTTTTTTTTTTAATAAGTCAAAGGTTAAATTTTACTTATTTGTCGATATAGAATGTTTTCTTACGGCATTGGTTCACACAACCTCCGCAGTGCGTATCGGAAAAAAATTTAATCTTATTTACTACTAATTTCATTGATTTTTAATTTCATTGTAGCCTGAAATTGTAGTAAAAAAATATATTCAATGCTTAAAATAATTTAGGCATTGAATATATTTTTTTACATAGTATAATTTCCTTTTTACCTTGCTATCTAATAAGCAAGTGTACTTACTCGGTATATAAAAGTGTAAGTTACGCGGTATGAGACTATCAGAAAAAACACGCCCTCACACACACACATATATTGTGTGACATATATATTTTGACGCATGAATTATGAATTGACGTAAAATGCATGGCTGAGTATAGGACTATAAATTTACCAGGTTCTGAATTAATAAAATGAAGACACCTGCAGATGTGGATTGGCTACATAATAGTGCTTTAAAAATAACATAGATATGCTATTTATTTATTTATTTGTTTATTTATCCTAATGCACTAGCGTAGATTCTGATGCACCTATATACATTATAACTATATTTTACTAACCTACATTTTACTTACGTTTCTTTTAAACATTTTCGAACTTTGTTTTCAATCAAATATTTATTTAAAGTGTCTTTTTCGCTAATTTTGCGTTAGCCCGGTTCTTCCCGAATTGTGCAAGCTCGAAAATATAAACCCTTAAAGTTTTTCTGTATTTTTTTTTATTTTCGTTTATGTAGTTTGTAGTTTATTGTGTTCTTTATTTTAAGAATAGTCATGACATCATTAAATAATTCGAACTACTGTAAAAGATTGTGAACCGTGCTTGTAATTGTCGACCGTCATATCATAAATTCTTCTTGTAATAAATTGATCGTAATAAGAAAATATCGTAGAATTAATTGTAACTAGTGGCCAAATTTTTGTGATATTTCAAATGTGACCCTAAAAAAAGTTATTATGTGCCCCCTCTTATCTTTGAATATTTAAAACAGTGGTTAAAAATTATAAATTGATATTTTTTGTGGTGAATGTATAAATGTTCTAGTTATAAGTCAATGGCAATCATCAAGGTGTTTATTTGATTGTACACAAATTCTAAACAAAATTTATTTAAATAAAAGTTTAAGGTAACGGACTAAGAAAACAAACTTTCTCAGTGCCCCATAGCGGCCCTGGACCGGCTATACAAAAAAGGGCTTAACCTGATTTTTGTATTTTATATAATAGTCTGTCTTATACCTTATATAATGGCCACTCGTTCAGAAATGACCGAAAATCATGTCGTGTGTAGCACCGCGCCCTTAAGAGTACCTACTGCTGTTATCGAGGAGTTTGTTTATGGGCAGACTCCTTCCGAATTAATTCATCGGTCCAAGGTCATTGTAAAATTTGGTTGTTATAAATAAATTAATTATCAAAATGCTATTATAACATTGCTGGGTTACTTGCCGGCTTCTTCTCGATAAAATTTGCATTCCGAACCGGTGGTAGAGTCGCTACAAACTAACAGACGTCGTTTCAGAAGTGCTTATAGAGTAAGCCTGCTTGAATTAAATGAATTACCATTTTGGCACAAAGTTAGCAATTTGTAAGCAGGAATTTATCTATTACGAAATTAGTTAATACATCTGGGATTTTTCCGGCCCGAATAAAGCCATATTTAAACTACCATAATTAATCTATCCTACCGAACTACCCTACCGAAAAATATCACATCATCACTAGATTTTAGATAAAATATACAGTGGTGCTAATTCTGTTAAAAATTAATTTGAAAACAATATTGACATATCTTGTAATAGTGCTATCCTTTTCTAAGACCACCATTGGCAGACATAGGCAGCACTACTTTTAAACCTCCAAATTTAATTTGTGTGCAACAAAATTGACAAAATTTACTAAATATAAACATATAAGCCAGTCTATTCTCATCGCTAGGAACCATCAGTATTTAGCACGCCGGCACACAGAACAACCGGTTCATCCGATCGACTCATGTTGACGTGTCTGTTTATTTCGTTTAGAATTTGTGTACATCAAAGTTGCCACAGTTTTTTTCAAAAGGCTTCACTTTAGAATTTACTCAAGAATTTGTATTAAATTAATGCATAGATTTAGAACTTTTAACTACTTGGAGTAATATTATAAGTCATTATCGAACTCTCAAAAACTACTGCCTTATCTAAAATTGTTAATATTAATGTCCTTGTCGATTAGTCAAAATTTTTATTGGCAATAATAGTTGTAGTGCGTCCTTTAATCACCCGCGTTAAAGTCATAAAGCAAAAAAACGCCTATTACCTTTCTTATTTACCTCTAAAACACTGGATGGTACGACCTGAATGTCGAACGTTCTAGCACACGAAATTCTTGGGCCTTATAACATTAACTGTATAACAGTTACTTGTTTAAATAACTATTCCAAATGAAATTTTCGTCTACCTAAATCATATTATTAACTATTTTCTATATTTACTCCTAATCTAAGAAATTATTCCGTGCAGATAATAAATGGGGTTTTAAATTGCATCGGTCGTATTCCCTCGCTTGGACTCTTTATAGCTATTTTTAGGTCTCTGTCACTCCAAGTGTAAGCGCGGTTTAACAATCTACGACTGAGGGAGGATCTTAGTCGATCCCGTTAGTGAGCAGGGTTCACATTTCAGGTCATTTTACATTATAACCTTTGAAAACTATATATTTACTCTTACGCTTATAGTAAGTTAAGAAGATTGATATATGATTTTTTTATGCCGTTGGTCGTATTCCTCCCTTGCTCGGAAATTTACTGCTAGACTATAAACACCCTTCCAGTTGCAGTCCTCCGGCACTCCAAGGCTAAGCATGATTTAACTACCTACGACTGGATGCTCAGTCGAGCCCGGTTATTCTCAGGGTTTACAGGTTAGGTCCAATATTTTATAAACCAACATATATGTTATATATACCGTAAAAAATAATTCGCGTATTTTTATGCTAAATACTCCTACCATTGATAAAATAAACTCAACCAAATACTTAGGCATAATTATTGACCAAAGATTATCCTGGCATTCCCATCTTGAATTAATATCTAGCAGAATTAGAAAATTAATTTGGATCTTTAAAATCTTAAGACATGTTGCAACAAATAAAGTTGTTAAACAAGTCTATACAGCTCTTGCTAAATCCATACTGTCTTACTGCGTTCCAATATGGGGAGGAGCATCAAAAATTAAATTCCTTGAATTAGAACGTAGTCATCGCGCCTTGTTAAAAGTAATGTACTGCAAACCATATCGATTCCCCACAATTGAGCTATACTCCATAGATAACTTGTTGAGTGTGAGAAAGCTATATATATTACAACTATTATTAAGGAGGCATAAAACAGTAACCATAGACATAAACACAAAGACGAAAAGAAGAATAAACATTAGAACAGGTTCAAATATTGTAAAAACTACATTTGCTAAAAAACAATATACTAGACAATCGACTTATATCTACAAGAAGGTAAACAGTTTATTAAATATACACTCACTTAATACTTACCAGCTTAAAAAGACTCTAACTGAGTGGCTTGGAAAACTAACATATGAAGACACTGAGGCATTACTCGAAGCAAACAAGTAAAATCCCAATCGCAACACAAACACTCACACACACACACACACACACACACACACACACACACAAACACTCACACACACACACACACACACACACACACACACACAGAAACACACACACTCTCTCCCGGTTATTGATTTGATTTTATATATATAAGAATATATACACAGATAATACATATTATATACATTTTACGGAAGGCGGGACACCCTGGCACAAGTAAAATAATTACTTAAAAGGATGTCCCAACAACGGATAAATGTTAAATGTAAAACGTATTTTTTGAATAAAAAAAATTTTTTCATTTTTTTTTCATTTTTCATTTCAAATACTATTCATTATTTGCACGGAACGTAGTTATAGATAAAAAAAAATTGTAGTACTTCACGGTAGGCAAATTCCCGTTGCCAGATTTAGTAACTTTCCAAAAAGTTGATAACTGGTCGTTTTCATACAAACTCATAATTTAATAGCGGCAGTTATATGGCCTTCGGACAACATATCGACTTAATTGAAATTAATCGGAATGTGAGCTTTATAATATGTGGCTATAATTTGGAGTTGACTATGCGTCATAAACTTGATTAGTCACATGATATAAAGCTCACATTTGAATACTATAATTTCAGTCAAATCGAAGTAGTCGACACGGTCTTTGTAGACCAGTATACTCATCGCAAATGTTAAATTACGAAAATAGCCGGTATCAACTGCTAGAAAAGTTACTGAATAGAGGCAAGGTCTATGCATAAATTCAGGTAAAGGCATTATGTCGGGGTTATTCCGTGAGGAACGTACCATACAAAATCTCCCGCCTCCGATTGGCATGCCTATATTATAATGCGCTATGTACTATATGTAATTGTAAACGATGTTTTTAAAATGCCAGAATTTAGGTCTGTGTTCCATTACTATTCTATATAGCGGTGATAGTCAGTGGTCCAATGGTCGGCATCACTTTGTTATTAAAAAAAAACCGAATTAATATTTTTTTCATCTGTGAAGGACTCGTCCCCTAAATGTTACGGCCCGCCGAAACGGTGTCGTAACTCTAGATGACGCCTAACTTTGTTGGTCATCACACGTTCGTGAAACGTTTTTTGACGACACCGAAGTTCGATATGTGAAAACGACCCCTATATTATGAGCGAGCAAATCTACTTAGGCTACTGTAGTGGGCCGGTAGAGGGATTGGATATTTTACTATTGGATAATTAAACTGGTTTATCATCATCATCCTTAGTCTATTCATTTTAAATTTGCATATCAAATTTAGTAGTGCATCATCACGTACTAGGTAGGATAGCAGTCATGGGCTGAATGGTAGTGGTATATAGAACTGTCACGTGCTAGTGATATTAACCCCGGCTAATATCTCCGCTTCTGGCCTTTTAGGAGTAATAAATTATATAATATATTTTTAAAAAGTACTACGGAAGAGTGCACTCCTTACGATAATTGCAATAACTAGGTTAAATTTCGGAAAATTAATAGTAGTATGACTAACCTTGCTTGTAATAAAAATACGTTGATCAAGATAGGTAAATTAAAAGCCGCCACAGCTATAATAACGATACGAAAAAACATCCTAAGTAGACAATGTAACTCATTTTGCTGACGGGCCCGTAATCAGCGAAAACACATAGAGAAACTCAACAAATTGTCATTCGAAATGGGTACCTATCAGTCTTATTTGTGCACGCAGCATGAATTGAATCGCAATATACATGCTTAGTTCTACTGTATGTCATGTCGCACAGGACCAGCCGTGCTTGACCGACCGGCGTGCTTGGATTAATCTTTCAGCATTACTGACTAGCGAACTAGATGCATGGCGGGGCACGCTTAAGCTCTCCCACCGAGGCAATATTAGGGGCCATTTTGAGTAGTTATGTCTATGTTTTTTCGTTCGCTGCCCGTAACTGATTCATTGCACTTTTCTTAAGTACGACTGACGAGTGCACGTTGCATATTAGATATGTAACGGGCACTTGTCTATGTAGCAAAATGGTGTGGTTTTAATTAATTGTAAACGTACTATAGTTTAATTATAATCATGCTATACATTATGAACTAATAATCCTATTGAACTTTGTCACTTATTATATTGTGGTTTATCGAAAAAATTATATGAACTAAATAAACGACTTGTAGGTATATTTACAATGATCTTTTTTATTTATAAATACATCCCAAACTTAATCTCCTAAAAGCGCTGTACCGATAACTTATTATTTATTATGTACATTCTAAAATATTTCGTCGATTTGAAATACGAAATATTTAGTGGATCTTAAATAGTAATACAAACTAATATAAAAAAAAATTAAACACATTTCATAACCTATGTTACCTTCTGGTAACTTAGATGGTACTTAGCTGTTACTGAGAATTTCTGATAGAAAAACCTAAAAATGTTTTGGGCCGACCCGGTTATTGAACTTAATACCTTTTGATCCGTAGTAAAACATGTCCGCTACTTGACCGTCAAGGCAGTTTTATATACGCTTACATACTTAAATCTATGTGCATAATTTGTACATACGCAGGACACTAACAAAAATATATGTCATTGTCTAATTATCTATGAATCTATGAACAAAATCTTCAAATTTGTACTTTATGTACGTATAGGTGGGTATGTAGGATCAATCAGCCCCACAGTTGCCACCCTGGATACCGGGATTCGCTAACCGATAGCAAGTTTGACACACCACCCTCGTTACTCAGTGGATAAGGAGCCTGAAAAGAAGAAACATAATCATAAGCCGCACAAAACAAAGTCCTGGTATTAGAAAATGGATAGTTCCAGCCAGAGCTAAAATAATTGATTTAAGCCTATGCTAACTGGATATGGTTATCGCAGCCTTCTAATTCGAAAATAATTATGCTGAATTTTTTAGACAAAAAATATTGTTTTTTTTATTAAATTTTTTTACGTTTTTTAGTAGCTAGTTTAGCATTTATTAAAATTATAATAGCCAAGTGTCAACTGCTCATAACCTTTAACAAAGTATTGCTTACTCCCAAGCGACAAAGTTCCTCCTCCTTTAATGTAGGCTAAATATTAAAACAAGCTGAGCGTCCCTCTCATTGATTTAATAGTTAAGTATACATAAATTATTACGTCTCTACCTTATGTACCAACTTATTAAGAGAGGAATTCTACTATTTCTACTACTGTAAATTAACTACTTTGTCGGCAATGGTTAGTCTATGTAACAAGATTGTTATTATATTATGTATTAAGTTGCATCTGATTGACTGTTTTTGACAAAAAAAAAATCTGTTGCCAACGAACTTATATTACTTTAACTTCACCTAGATCAAAGACTGAAGATGTAGAAAATGTCCGGGAAAGACAATGTACACGGATACATACGAACGGTAGAAGGTAAATAAAAGTAAGACTTACATTGGTTGCTCCCAACCAGCGCTTTTTGATGAAATCTGCAGCGCGCTCCCCGATCATAACGGTAGGGGCGTTTGTGTTGCCTGAAGTTACCGCCGGCATTATACTGGCGTCCGCCACACGCAGCCTGTCGATGCCTTGCACCTGGTAGCATAACGAGGATAAGGCAAAACTTCGGATTCTTAGGAATCCGCCAAATTGTGTGTTCGCATCGGCATCCACATGCATGGTATATGTGAATTTCTCTTTTATAAAGTCATAATGAGAGAAAGTTAAGATGAGACTTGAGAGCGCGTACCTAAATGAAGAAGCACTAAAACTAACACAAAGGCAGACGGAATATCACAAACTCATGCGGATCAAAATTAGGTACATTTAGCCTTTTTTTTTGGATTCCTTGACAAATAATTGTTATCTTAAGGAAGTTCAATTTTGACCCGGTACTATATATCTCTATATTGACTATATATCTACCCATACTGACTAAACTACACGCGATATAGATTTACTACGAACTAAGAACTGGAGAAGTCGAGAAATTATAAACTAACCTGCAGAAAATTATCTACTACAGCAGTAGGATCGCCCCTTGGTCCCATTTTGCAGGATCCAGCCTGATGATTCTCAGGGGCAGTTTGCATCCGCACCGCACATTCCCAGTATGCGTCGCATCCAAACTTGATTTTCTCGCAGCCTTTTACTGGTGTTTTGTCGAGTTTCATTCCATACTTCTTAAGTGCTTTCGTTTCTGATAGTTTCACCGCAAATTTAATACCCTCGACCAATGTTTTGACGTCGTCTGGGTGTGTTAGATAACTGTAATTAATAATTTTATGTGGGTAAGTAAAGATTTTAAATCTTAAGCAACTTGATCCTGGCTCTGCGTAAATCTAAAACTTTCCAAAGCTTACTTTGCATAAATTTTGGGGTAGGCAAATGGGTCAGCACTGCCTATCTCAAGCTTGCCTCTGCTTTTCGGATGAAGAACGGCAGGGAACATCTGGACACTGCGGGACCCATTTCCGAGTTTTTCTCCCACCATGCCTGTCTTCGCACAATCCGCTAGGAAGCCACTGAAGAAGAGTTGGACATCGGGGTTGTCATCTTTCGGGTTTGAATACTTCGTATTGATGAGAGCTGTAACTTCAGATATACCTGAAAAGCATATTATACAAGTGTTATTAGCTCTTACGTGAACCAAGAGTATATTAGTAGATAGTAACATAAAGAGCTCATAAACTATGGGGATCGATTCGACATTATGGTACAAAGATGCTGAAATGGCGACCTCGCACTGAAATATACACTGTTGTATGTTGATTAGTTGTAGTTACTCAAGGTTTCTCCGAATAAATGGACCGTATCCTTGGTGAATGGAACTCTCTATAAGAGACATTTTGTTTTACGAGAACAAGTGATGATAAATTGAAGTTGCTTTAATTTTTCAGTAAACAATTGGAAAAGTCAAGTTGCATTTACTTACCAGTTCCAGACATTAGTCCATCTCTGAACAGTAAATACTCCATAGCGGTTGCCCAATTAAGAGGTGCCGTATTGTTATCGTTGACGTGGAAGTTCAGGAAGTGAGCCACATGGTTGTGCAGGTTGCGACCCACAGCTGGCAATTTGTGGACCAGTTTGACCCCCGCACGAGATAATACTTCAGGATCGCCTATTCCGCTCAATTGAAGAATTTGGGGAGATGCTACTGCACCGGCGCTGTAAATATTTTCTATATAAGATAACTAAGTAAATCAATGACTTTAATTCTCTACGACATGCTTTAATATAAACTTTGAAATTTTAACTACCCTCAAATTTTCTATCGTACATTTTTCACCTCCTCATAGGCTCATAGGTACATTGCTGTTATTAACGAGACGTTAGAATGTGGATTTGAGTTCACGGGCGTTACGATTTAAATGTCGGAGTAGCTACAGGTACCATTACAGGAATTTGTTTGTACTAAGTATAGATTAATAAGTTTCGTATGTTATCCTACCTGGTTAGATTTTTCAAATACGGCTCACGAGGTCTTGATTTCGATTGGTCCGAAAACTTTATATTTTGAAAATTTTATTCTATAAATCTCTCTCTTCTATGAGAGAGGAAGCTTGTACCTGGCTTTAATAGGCTGAAGATAATAACTAAACTTGTAGGAAACCGGCTTTAAGGTACTCCGGCCTTTTAGGAAATACAGGAATCGAATACGTCTTATTTGAACTATTTAGTTCTTCAATTTACACTCCTATTACTTATTAACATTAACATCTTCCCGTCATCTTACCTTACAATGATTTCATTGTTCGCAAATATGACTTCAGTGCCGCCAAAACTGTTTCTCACTTCCACCGCGTAAGCTTGTCTGGTGGTCTGGTTGATCAGTACTTTGGTGACCGTAGCGTTAAGCATCACGTGGAGATTTTGGCGATGCTTGGCTGGACGGAGGAAAGCCCGAGCCACGCTTAAACGTGATCCGTTGCGATTGGTAGTTTGAGCAATGGAGAACCCTGTATGACGTTCGCCGTTTAAGTCAACTGCCTGATACCCTGTAGAAAACAGAAAATAGTTATTTTTAAGTGAGATCCGACAATTTCACCAGTTTCACATTTTGTATTTAAACTCGTGTAGCACTTCAGTGAGTTTTGAAACAGATGGAATTGGATTGATTGGATAGACGGCCGATAGGAGCAGTGGGCAGTTGTGGGCAGTGATTTCCACAACTGGAAAATGTTTGTATGAACAACATGATTGTCTTTCAGTGTGTGAGTGTTAATCTGTGCATTATAACTATTTATGTATGTTATTGATTTTCCGTCGGTTACCTATAACACAAGCTACGCTTACTTTGGGGCTTAATGGCGATGTGTGTATTGTTGTCATACATTTATTTATTATTTATTTAATGAGGAACAAAACCAACTTTGTCCAAAATAAAACACGTTTTTATTTAATGGTAGGTACCTACATCACTATCCTGTATAATCCACCTATACCTCCAAAATAATTTTGAAAGAACGAGACGTTTATTCACGTAATCATTTTAAAATACACTATTTAAAAAAAATTGTGACTACCGAGTTTTTCCACATATAACTACTGTATTTTCTATTACAATAGTGTTTGAAATTGCTGGGATGTTATTTCGTTGCGTACCGCAGTGTCGAGTTCGATTTGGAGCGAATGGGAGAACAATGTATAATTACTTTAAAAATAGTGTATCAATTAAATAATTATATTAAATAATATAGAACAAAGTATTTTATACCTAATTCCTCTCCAGCTTTAATAAGACTGTAACTCAAAGGTGGATGGTAAGGGAACTGCGATACTGTCAAGGGTCCGCCGGTGGCGTGATAGCCCCGGTCCATCTCTTCTACCTGCTTGTTGTCTTCTGATTTAAGGAAGTAGGGCAGCACGTCTTCGTACGCCCACCCTTCATTTCCAGCTGCCGCCCAACTGTCGTAGTCCTTGCGGGAACCTCTTATATACATCATACCATTCATTACCGATGTACCACCCAGTACCTGGATTAAATAAAAATCTGAATTGTTTTTTATTTATATTTAGAGCTGTCTGTTATCTGTAGAGCTTAATTTTTTTTATTTATTATTTTATTAAAAAAAAGTATGTATTGTATGGAAACAATACAAGACGCACAAAAGAATAACAAAAGCTATACAGTAGTGTTCAAAGGCGGTCTTATTAAAGCAATCTCTAACAGAGAACCCTTGGTGAAAGTTATAGATTAACGAGAAAATGTTTTGTAAATATTTTAAATAAATAAATAAAATAAATAAAATGGGGCAATTCAAACATTAAAACCTAAATATGTTTTTTGTTTTTCAAAATGTATCCTATCGTGATGCTAAGAATCTTGAGCTAAGATTAAGATCTAGAATAGTAATAATTATTATTTGTTTATCGATTAAAACTCACTAATTGTAAAAAAAATAAGTTTTAGAATATTTAACATAATCCAGATGAAAAAACCGGTATACCTAATCGTTTTCTACACATTCTGCTTGCAAGCATCTTGGAAGTACTTAAAGCTTGTTAGATGTAATGATAAGATCCAAACCAGGATTTATCCACTTATATGTTTGGTTATACTACATATCGTTTACTAGGAAGCTCTCACAATAAGGAGTTTAACAAGGAAATTAAAGTTGGGTTACCTTTCCTCTTGGCCAGTAACATTTCTTATCCTTTTCACCAAGACAAGCAGCCGGTTCGGGTTCAGTTTGGTATCCCCAGTCAATACTGGATCCTATGAAGTTCAGGAACATAGACGGCACTTGTGCACCAGTAGGCTCATCGAAACCTGGAAATATTGTGATCCTAGTAAAGGCAAAATATATTTCAAGTTGTCCTTACTTACCTAGCAAAATCTAAGTTACGTCTGTGGTTGTTGTGAATGTATGACCAGTTAGAAATGTGTTCAGTATTTACTGAGAGGAGCCGATGATAAACTTAGCAGTTAAACGTTAACGTTTTACAATACTTGTTTTCAATTGTGTGCAGAGTTAAGTGGGGCCGTTTATTTACGTGCATCAATGGGTACTTAAATTTTATAAGCTTTAACCTCAATCAAAAATGAAATCTGTACTTTCGAAGTAGGCTCAATTTTTAATGCCAATTTTTGAATTCCTATTCAATTTTTACAATTTTTATTTAAAGATTGACAGTGTGTTTACTTGTATAAAGGAGTCAAAAACGACATTAAAAAATAATTTCTTTTTTTTCCATTACTTGACAGTAAGCTCACTTGATGGTAAGTAATGTTGCAGTCTAAGGTAGCGGTCTTACTTGCTAGGGGTATAGAAGTTATATTATTATAACCATAACACTAATCGGAACTTACGGAATGCTACAATACATTGCGACACATCTATAAGGTCGTAACTAGCCCCAGCCGAAGCTTTCCATTTAGGCAAAACTAGAAAAAATTCAGAAATTATGAATTCCCGAATTGCCACAGCCGAACCGAGGCCTTACACTTCAAAGACCACTTCGCACTCCACTGGGCCAGGCACGTCAAGAACTTTGAGTTAAGTTTGTTTTGAAAGAATCAGGACTATGATGTTTTTATTACCAGCTTCCAGAAGAAGAACCCTCCATTCCGGCACCTCGGACAAACGCGCTGCTACCACGGAACCGGCTGATCCGCCACCGACGACAATAAAGTCGTACACTGAGTCCATGTTACGTCGATACTGAAAATAATAATACAATTTGCCAATAAGAAGCCATAGTTTCATGGTAGAAAATAATTATTTATAGTAATAATTGACTGACCAAGTAAATGGCCCACCCGATGGTAAGACGAATCCCCTATTAACATAGAATCACCGCCTGTTGTCCAACCAATCAGAGCGGTAAGCATTATTTATCTATTTATACTCTCTATTTGCAAACTACGTTCAAGAAGAATTAGAAAAAAACACAGGACAGAAGCAGTACCTATACAAAAGGCGGCCATATCAAATTTAAATTAAAATTCAAAGTAATTGAATTTTCAATCATGGGATGCTTTAGAATCGATACTGAGTCCAAAACATATTTTTTTATTTAATTTTTGTCTGTCTTTCTGTCTGTCCGGGCATCACGTGAAAACTATTGAACGGATTTAAATAAAATTCGGTAGTGGTAGCTGATATCCCGGGTCAACATATAGGATACTTTTTATCCCGATAAACAATAAGTTTCCTCCGGAATATGGGATGAAAGTTTTTATCAATTTTACTTCATATCTCCGCATGTATTGTCTAATTTTAATAAAGGTCTGATGAATATTGTTGGAGATCAAGGACATAATTCTTCACAGATAACAGCAAGTCGCAAGGCATATGGGACAACGGTTGAATGCATGCGTACCATCCTACTAATATTATAAAGTCGAAAGTTAGTGAGAATAGATGTATGGATGGATGTTTGTTACGCTTTAGCGCCACAACGAATAAACCGATTTTGCTAAAATTTGGCATAGATACCTATACTATAGTCTGGCATAGCTTATATGCTTCTTTTTATCCCGGAAAAGCAAACAGCTTCTACAGGATAGCATCGCTATTTTTTCCCCATTTGAAAATCCGCGCAACGGAGTTTTAGATTGACTTGGTTTTTATGGATAGGCATAATTGACGTGGTTTTTTTTTTAAGTAGACTTATTCGCGTACGAAGTCGCGCGGGTCCGCTAGTATTATTATATACCTATTTGAAAATCTAACGCAGAATTTTATTAAGTTATATAAAACTGTTTTTTAAAAACTAAAAAATATAATGGCCTAATTATACTTATTAGTAATTAATATAATAATATTAATATTAACTATTATTATTTATTTAATATTAACTATTAACTATTTAGCACCTATGTAAGCTTAAACAATAATTTCTCAAGTAATTTTATCTTCTAATTTTATTTCCGTTAACACACTTCCTGGTTATTGTATAACAATCTGATGATAAAATTACGTTATACGGCGATGTTTTACTGTGTAAAGATATAATTATTTTCATTCATGAGCACTACAGTTTCACACAACTGTGTGAAGGTGTACGCATGTAGAATTGATTCGAGTAAGAATATAATATCATGAAATATCTAGCAACGGTTGTATGAGTATATCAGCGATGAAGACATGAATGGGTTACAGTGGGTTTATAATGTAAGATTTTTACTTGCCAAAACATCCGATCCATGCCTACTTTTAACAGACCTAAAAAAGGGAGGAGGTTCTTAACTCGACTGTTTTTTTATATATTTTTTACTAGATTACTCCACAAAGTATAAACCGATTTTGAGGAATCTTTTTTTTGTTTTGTACGTTGTACCTCAGAGGTGGTCCCATTTTAATTTGGTGGCATTTAATTTGAGGTATCCTGTGTTATGTAATATTATAGGTACACCTATGGCAGTTGGAGTACATACCTATTTTTTAAATTAACTTGTGCATGCATCTTTCGAAAAGCACCATATGGTCAAGTGGAACTGATGATCAAGATCATGGATGGCCACCGGAATTAAGTATAAAATAATTAGTATTACACGGGTTGCGCTTCGATTATGGTATATGGCTGCTAAGCAATTTCTGCTCGTCACAAAAATAAACGAAAAAAAACGGATGGTTAAGTGCTGGGAGTCCTTATCCGTTAACACCCCGGCCTCGGATAAAGTAATATCTTGCAAAAGTTCAAATTCGAATTCAAAACTTCTTTACTCATGTAAACCTACAGCTACGAGGCTTCAAAACGCGCCCTGGTCTAAGAAGGGCCCACAACAAACTTAGCCGGGTAATTTTTTTTTTGTTATCACCATCTCACAGTAAATTTATATTACGCTATGAATTTAGAGAAATTCACACCCAAGTTTTTTTATTGTTTAAGTAATCCTTAACGTTATAATAGGACTTTTCTGTAACAACTTACATTTTATATAAACTTTGAACTTATTGAGAGACATCTCAAAGATTTCATACGGTAAAGGTTATGAGCAGTTGACATTTTGCTATTCAGTCTAACTGTGATACCCCTAGCGAGCTTGCCGGTTAGGGGTATGACACTTATATTAGGTAAGGCACGGGACAATGTCGATTCTAGTCTATGCTATGCAAACAAGCTAACTACTTTTGTTATCCTAGACCTACGAGGCAATAGGTTAATGATATCTTACGTTATCGAAATAATTAAGTAATTTAAATTTTGCGGGAATAGATGTAAATTTACTTAATGCAAACACGTAAAAAGTTAAACTTGTAGTTTTTTAAGAAATCAATATTTCAAACGGAGCCTCATAATTCCCTAGAACAAATTCCTATTTAAAAAATACTAGCATCTTTAATCGTGCCAAGCATAAGCTTGATGTTTTGTCTCCGATAAAAGAATACTAGGTACTTAATACGAAACTAATGGATTGATGATGATGATGATGAAAGTAAAAAATTGGGTAAATGTTTACACAAATTTCCACTGCGACGATACATGGGATGGAAATCCGTCTTACGGTATAATTTTTCGGTAGGTACTCAAAAAACAAATTTGGTCATACATGTATACCTACATGGTATTGCTCGTACAGAGAGATATAATTTGGATGTATGCCAAGTTGCCTGTGTTAAATCTGCTTTGCTTCATTCGGTGAGGATTATAATAACGCACCAAAAGAAGTATAACATAAATGAAAAAAAGACGAATAAAACGAACGATTATTTAGCTATTCTATAAAATCTTCGTAAAGTGCATTTAACCGTTACGAAGTTATGGACAGATAAAAAAAGTTTACGCCGCTTCGCAATCGGATGATCTAGTATCCTAACCAAAATAAACTTCGCGAATTTTACATAATAATGCCAATTACGTAAGTGATTCGGAACAAAAGATAAAAGTGGTCTCAATGCTATGCCGTAGGCTCGGTACTGTGCTGTACTGCTAACGTAATAGACTACCAGGGCTGGCTAAATGTTGTTAAATTTTTAGATTATTTGGTACCTTCGTACTTAAAATTTCACGAGGAAAATACTTGTAAAAATCTTCTTTTAAACTTAATTCAGGTTAAAAATTTGAATTTCGAATCGAACCTAAATCTAACCAATCAAAGTTGTCATTGAAAATATAATTGACATTGAATTTGGCTTTCGCTTTTACTAAGGTTGGTGCCTTTCGAGTATGCTGCCGATATAATCTGTGTGGTGTCACGAATTCTCTTAAACAAACGAGATTTAAAAAAGAAAACAAAATTATTGGAACTTAAGTTCCTTAGTGACTTTATTTGCCAATTATTAAAACTTACTTTACTTTTTAACTGTAAAGCTTATAATTACTCTAATGTCACTAGTTCACAGCCCTAAACTGTTACGTGTCATTTCGCGAAGCACCGCTGTTTCCGAAGCACTTCGCAACAAACCGCTGCCGGCGATGTTTTGCGGTTGATTTGAAAATGACTGCCGTGACCCGGTGTAATCAATAATTTAGGACAAATGTAACATTTACTTTTGCGGCTTATAGCATGAAGCTATTAGGGGTGACATGTGCCATCTAAACTTTACCTTATAGCCTGGACTGATACGTGTAATTTGCCATATTTGATCACCATATCACGATCGCATAGGTCTTTGGATGATACGGAAGCGATGATGGCCTACTAGTTGGTTGGTTGGCTTTACTTTCGGGGGACCTAGTTCGAGAACATAACGTTATAACGCTAATACACACGCTTGGCCTACGTGGTGGACTATGGCCTAAACTCTTCTAACTAATACCAGTAATTGTGTTATATGATAATGTTGATACGCAGCCATGATACGTAGTCCCGCTAAGTTGCTAAGATATGATACACGATACGGCATGTTGAATGTAGAGTCAGTGTTTGTCCCGTCATTAAATGAGAGCTTACACGTATCTGGCTATTAAATACTGGCTTCTGATATGACACGGAGTAAACTGACCACGGTGATCGAATCTGGACCCGGCTTAGACCTCTAGCACTACGTGACCATGAGCACTGCTAGTGGCCATAGCTTTTAGCAGCTTATCTTCATCTTCGCCAGCTAATTTCTGACCCACTTCTGGCAACAGGCTGCTCTCTCTTCGTAGAGAGAGCTTCGGAGCATAGACTCAGCAAAGTTTCTAAGAGGATGGCTTATGTTATTGGAAAATGTGTGCTACAATTTAATTTGAGCAATAAAAAAAAAAAAAACTATTTTATTTGTTAAAATGCCGGTTTGGGTGCTGTGTTCATTTATATTACTTTTACAAGCCATTTTCCTAACTATTCTAAGATTTATATTTATAGAAAAACCTAATTTCTAGGTAATACTTGTTTGGACCGAACCGCGAACTTTTCGAACATTCATTAGCGTGCTTATGTTTCACAGATACTAAATTTATATACAATACTAGCGGACCCCAGCGCCATCTTTCGGGCTAATTTGTGAATCTAAACCATCCAAACGTGTACCAAAAATTCATTCAAATCGGTCCAGCCGTCTAGGAGGAGTTCAGTGACATACACACGCACACAAGAAATATATATATACTATATATATAAAGATAATGTATATGCAATATTTGTATTGTACGTATTAAATTACCTGTGCTCTTCCACAAGGATCTTCCAGGTCGCACTGGCTTCTTAAGAACACCTCAAGTAGGCCCATGAAAAGCATGAAAGCTCCACCGCCGCAGGTCGCAGCAAGTGTTGGCCCCGGCTGTGCCATTGGACAGTCGCAGGTTATTGCCATCTGGAACAACACGTAAAGCTACTTGAAATACCTAACATTATTGTCTTACTTATGGGCACAGCTGTTAAGAAATATTACAAAGAATATATGGCATACACTAATTGAGTACCCGCTAATAAAATTAATCGTACGAACACACAAAAAAATATTCCTATTCCTTTTCGAAGTCTGAATATATAAAATAGCTTCTCGTTTTGATATAAGTTAATAAAACCATTACACATAAAATAATACATACATTTTCTTATATCTAATTTACGAGTAAGTACCCATAAATTTTATCTAGTTTATTTAAATAGAAAGGCTAGTCACTTATTTACTCATAAATTTTGAAATATAACTTACATGGCCAGTCCATAAAATAACTGGTTGACCTATGTCCTTGTGAAACACATTAGACACCAACTATTAGATATGATTTGTCATTTCGAGGCGGTTTACGTACGAGCACTTTCCTATTGGTAAACTTGCCCCAGGCGAGGGGCAAAGTTAGCTAACATGAATATGAGGTGTATGTGCTCACTATGTACGTATAATTAGATATAAGTTATATTTAAGAACCAAAAAAGGTGGTAAAACTATTCAGTTCGAAGGAGTGAAACTATACAATCGTGTAGAAATTTATTTTTAATGGAACAGTCAATTTTAAGTTTTAAAAAATAACTGAGATCCCCTTGCCATAATTCAATACGATGAGTTGGTAATGGTTAATCTCTGTATAGGTACGTTAAGACTGTAGATAGCTTATGAAAGTATTTATTTATACTTAATTCAAGAATTAATGAGACTGATGTGATGACTTATAATTTTCCGTTCTCATTACATTTTAGCTCATCACAGTCAAAAGTACTGTATTGAGCTATGGTAACCGCAACCTTCAGGTTAAAAGCATAGTTAAACACCACCATGAATGGGGGCCTCAATGATCAGCCAAGCAAACACTACATTATCTCGATCACAATGTAGAGACCTTGTCCGTTACCGTTTACTATCACAAATGAAGAAAAATAAACAACAATTCGATTAGATTGTTATCCATAAATGCAATTATAGTTTCGCTCAATGACTATTTCATGTAGACAATAACTATAGTGACTCATAATGCTTTTGAAATATAGTACATATACGGCAGCCTGCTAACTCGCCTTGGAGCAGGGTCAATGCTCTAGGTGACACTGAGTCCTCTTATGAGGTCTATAAGATTCTGAGCCAAAAGACGAGCAACGGTGTTGTAGTCGCATCCAAACTACGTCCTTAGCGGCGTTCAAATGATCATTCGCTGAACGCAATCCTCAATTCAGCTAAGGATGAAAGCTGGACACACACTGGCAACACACATGGCTCGAAGACTTTGGTTGCTCCTTTTCAATCAGTGCACCGTAATCAGTAAATAAGCATATTATCAGCTCTTAATTTTAAACTAGTTGCAAAGAGAACGCAATAAAAACTTGATTTGTAAGTTTTATTGCTTACGATAATTGCGTTCAATTGACGTTCAATTGCTCAAACGTTTTGCAGTGTTATGTGATGTTATGTTATTTGAATACTACGAATATGAATTCTATTGTATGGGGTATATGCTACATACTGTCCGTATGGAGCATATACCCTGTAAGATAAACTGACTGACTAACTCTGATGCGTTATTGCATACTTCATAGAACCTGAGGTATCCGGAATTCATTTCCTATCGACCAATGAAAATGTGTAACGGTAGAAACATCAGTTAATACCCTACCGACGTGACGACACTTTGTAGCAGGTTCTATCTCCATATGCCCATTAAAAGCAGCACCTAGCGTCATGGTTAAGATTCAAGCGAATAACTAACGAGATCTGTGTGTCTATGGTTTACACGTAACACACGTCTTGCCCGGGGCATTTTTGGGCAACATCCGATGACATGTGTCTACAGTGTAAACGCAGCTGTTTAATGTGGCCACATTGCATTGTGGGATGTTAGCATGTTTTTACTATCATAAACCCGAACCCGAACTACAGCCCGAATATGTTTTATAAAATAACCATCTTTTAAGGAACCTAGCTGCTATAGAGATATTGAACTCGTTTCTCTTAAATCAGAGGAACCTACATTGCAGTAGAAGGTTGGAAGGTCAGTAGAGATAAGATGCACGCTGGATGATTTATTGTTTCTAAGCATTATCTCACCTTATCTTATAGAAATAGGACGAGAAAATAGTAGACATAATCATCTTACCTTTACACGTAATTAACTACAGCAAGACACTAAAAAAATTTGTACAGTGGAATAAAACTAATTAGATTAATTCTAGCCAGTGGAATATTTCTTCGATGTAGGTATAGCTTCACTTCTTCAAAATAAATTTTAAACTGAACTCTATGTAATTAAAAATAGATACAACCATATAAATGTGTTTGAAATAAATGAATGAACCTATATAAAAACCTCCAGCTGCCGGACATGTATGCTCTTAATTTGAAATTAAGAAAAAACAGTTTTCTTAACTTGACCATTTTTGTGGGAAATTATCGGGTTTTTATGAGTTTTATCCTTAGTTTTATTACATCAAATGACAGCACCTCAGCCCTCCTCGTACTGATATTTATGTAAATAAATCTGGTAGATAAAGTTTAAAACTTTAGTTAACATTAACTTGCTGTTCAAATCACATAAGTTTATAAAATCTATATAAGTAATAAATCTAATAAAAATATCATTGAACTCTTTGATCTATATCGATAATATTTGACCTTATACGCTATATTAATAATATGTAGGCCAACTTAAGCGTAATCGTTTTATCATTTGCACCTGAGCTTTATAGAACGATTGCTCAATCGAAGCAGATTAACGAAATATAAAACCTTGTGTGTAAAAGTGTATATTACAGATTCCAAAGAAAGTTAGACGGGTTTTTTAGTCGGGCTAGATGCCCTTAGTGTGCTTAGTTACAACATATCTTTCTTTGAATTTACCGTTATTTCTGAGATATTGTATATAAGAGTAACGTGATGTATAAACACTATGGGCTCACGGCTTTGCCTATATTTAGTATTCGCATGAATGGTATATTAATAATCCCACTAATGTTTAGACGTACAAAAGGTTGTAATAGAATAAGGCTAATACTCCCGTAGGAACTGTGCATTTTTGCACGCAATGACTGTCGCAGAGACATAGACGGACTACTGGTACTTTAGATGATACCTACTATATAAAAGCGTTTACGAAGTATGCGATCTATACCTACTTTCTACATTTAATTTGTCACCAACTTAAAAATGTAGTGGAACATATTTATTTCATGCATTTTAGTTGTATTATAAAAACGTCGGTGTTTTTTATATTTTTTTTTAATTTTTAAAATATGCAAAAAAAAATTGCATAAAAGTATTAATTTTGTTTATGAAAGTGATTTTTTAAACGAAAACGAAACAAAATAACTAATTACTTTTATATTTTGGCCTTGTAGAAGACATTGACGTCAGTGTTTTGGAAAAAAATTATAAAATTTATTTTTATGTGGATTAAAATACCTACTTGACCATTACTCAAGCGATGTAATAGATTGTTATGCCATGTGAAGAATATCGCGTGAGCTTTCACGAGTGGTCTATGATCGCTTCTCACGTGAATTGTCATAACTTATTAGTTCCATCTTATATTTTAAACGACATGTTTAGATAATCGGCAACTATTTATAATTCCCATGATATTACATACGCACATATCGAACTGTAAACTTATATGTTATAAATATATTTGCCGTTATAATTTTAGTATGACCCTTTTCCAGCTGTCACTTATACATAACACATATAAATAAATATATTTCTTCTATTTTGTAGATCCTTTATTAATTATTGATCTAGGAACTTATTACCTGTTTGTAAAATAAAAAGTCATAAACAAGTGCTTCGCATTTTTTTACTTTTTAATTGAGTCAAGAAAACAATATACAGTGAAGACTTATTTCTTATTTCTTTTTTATGTTTACATGTAAAATTTTAACGAGGCGGAAGAAATAGTAAGTTGTAATGATATAATTGTCAGTATATACACACATGCAAAATATGGTTGAAAGATGCTGTCAAACCGGTACCATGCGGAAATGCACCAATGCCCAAAACGGGTGTGTGAACTGCGAGACACTAGGGCGCTCCTACATCTAACCCAAAGCACACTTTCCCTATTAAAGTAATACCATTTTTATCTGCAGTTTGTCAATGCAATGGTCTATGAAAGAAATCTGAAATGAAAGAAAGAATCTCTTTTATAGATTACTAGCTGTCCGTACGAATGAACTTCGTACCGCTTTCTTTTATGTTTGTTTTTTCGATGAATGTTATATTTTAATACTTATTATCCTATTCCGGTCTTAGAGAAACCCAAAAAATCTAATATCATAAGAATTGGTCCAGCCGTTCTTGAGTTGTAAATGGTGTAACTAACACAACTTTCTTTTATATATAAAGAAGAAGAAGATTACTTTCCTAAATCAGGTATGACTCTAGAAAAACCGGACTTTGATCAAGTAAATAATAATAATCTTATTTTTTCCTTAGATTCAAGAAAAACACCTATTTTGTTTTCTTGTATTTACTCCCTGGAGACACCACACTCTGTAATGAGGCAGCAAGGCAAGGCTATCAGACCTGGCAGTTGTCGAATCTAACCGGATCATGAAGTATCGTAGCGTGTAGTCGAAATACAAAACTACGCGAGTGATGAATTAAGACTGTGACAATAAGCTTATATTCCGTTGTGCTGGATGTCGTTTCTATGTCAATAAATGGGTAGTGTCGCACATAAGCGCTACCACGAGGCGTACTTACAAGATTGTAGATTTGGTAGAATAATGTGATCAGTAATATATTCTCATTCTCTTAAAATGTTATAAATAAGTACGCTTCTGTGAAGCCTTCAAGCCGCTTGCAATGCTGGCAAAAGCTATTATCTACTTTATATTATTTTGCATTTCTTACCTGGAAATAAGCAATAACTTGACTATTGTAATGTTAGAATTACCTAGTACTTTTATTGCTGCGAGTTCTATAGGAGCTTGTGTTAAAAATTTGTTGAACTAAATTCGTGACTCATACCGTCATGTCAGACAGTCGTGAGAGAAAAGTTGTTTCTGGGCTTGACCCCTGACATTGCTGACATAGTTTGGATATATACTGAACTTGTACCTACACAGGATTAGGTAAGTTTTTAATTTATGATTTATAGACATTATAAGTACATATTGTTATGATATAACAAGAATATCTAATCTCGCTGCTTGTAAGGTATTTTATCAGGGATCGATCACTCACTTTGTAATACATGCTAGATGATACTATAATGCATTCTGCAAGATTTGCTACAATATGCTAACTTTTTACACGGCTTAAAATCTGAATCTATCTTGCCAAAGTAGTGTATTAAGGCTGTTAGGAACCTAGTCTCCTTTGACACCTTTAGATCGCATCCCGAAGTTGGACATTTTTATTCCAAATAGGCATATAGGATCCGTTTTTGCGAATTAAAAAAAATACTTTGTAACTGAGGCATGCCTTCAGAACTTAACCGATCTCACGTGCGTTTAAATAGCTTGCGCCTCGTAGGCGGATATAGTATAAATTTAGTCCGGAATAACCTGGTTCCGCGGGCTTTCTAAAAACTTAAATAAACACAGATCAAGTGGCAACTATTAACGTAAGACTAAATATAAAGCCCTTTTAATTTGGTTGATCATAATAATATGCACAAAATAATGGTTCATAGGAAATAAACATGGAATAGTCAAAAACGATCGTTATATTTCTTCACTATTAGTCCAGAAAAAATAACGATAGCCTAGTCCTTGGTGGGCGGCATGTTGACTAGTATACTTTAAATAGGTTTTTAATATTGTTTAATTGTAGAGTAAAACCTATTTTGAAAATTTTAAAAGGATTGTGTTGTACAAATTTCGTTTAAGTAATAAATATCAAAATTTCGGACCATTAAAATAGTAAAGTTTGTTTTACCAAGCTATCGTAGTTGAACATGGTTCAACTATGATAGCTTGGTAAATTTCGGTATACCATTTCAATTTAATAGCTTGTACCTCGGCTTCCCTTTAGGAGAACCTCTAAATTTTCGAAATTATGTGCGTTTTTTATTCAAGCAATTTAATATCACTTGCTTAAAAGGTTAAAGAAAACGCGTGGGAAACCAACATGCCTGAGAATTTTCCATAATGTTTTCAATGGTGTGTATATTCTACCAATCCACCCTTAGCCAGTTTAGTGCGATATGGCCTAATCCCTTCTCAATAAGATAAGTAAGAGAAGACTTTGAAAACCGGTAATGGGTTGATAATAGTGAATCTCTGTATAGGTACGCCAGACGTTAAGACTGTAGATACTTATTGAACGTTTTTATTTATAGTTCAAGGAATAAACGGGTAAGGGAAATATCATGAGGAAGGAAAATAATATTTATATATTACTAGCTGTTGCCCGCGACTTCGTCTGCGTTTGATTTTGTTTTTAAAGTATTCAGTATCGTTGAGCCTTAAATGAGTATAGTAGTATATATATGTATAACATGTGACTGTCAATTAATTAAAGACAAATAATTTGCAATAAAATAAAATTGCGACTATAATTAAAGATCTAAGCTATCCTATCTCTTAAGTTGGAGCAGACTGCTCACGGTGTGCCAATTTAATTTAAAATCGGTTAAGTAGTTTAGGAGTCCATCGCGGACAAACATCGTGACAGGAGATTTATATATATTAAGATATAACGCTGTTGATAATTGATGATGACAACATCAAAATAGTTCAAACTGATAATCAAAAATCTCCTCACACAACAGTAAGTCGCAATAGATGTTTCACTTTCACATCAAATAATTTTTATTGAAAGATTTTGCACATCCGTGTTATTTCTCGCTAAGCGGTTGTAGAAAACATTCTCATATGACGCACATGCCCTGGAAGATTTCTAGATTAAGGTACAACGTCAAGTGGTTAGATAATTTCATGTCGGGATGTTACGCAATTCGCACATACTGCAACGAATAACATGATACAGTTTTAAGGAAAAAGGCTGTCTAGGTATGACATCAAACTTGCGGTAGTTACTTATAAAATATGAGTAACTAAAGAGAAAGACTGCGTCTGTCTTGTGGTTGGTATGTTGTTTTGTGTCTCAATGGTCCCAGTATCATCATTCACTTGTTTTGTAACCCACTTGTGAACATTAAACTTACGTAGATGATCTATTGGGACATTAATGAGCTGAAAATGATCTTCATAATCAATCCTTTCAGAATTGAGAAGGATTTCGTGGCCAAGTGTGGACGATTCCCACGATATTTTCCTCCACCATGAAAGCAAGTGATATTTAATTACTTAAAACGCACATAGCTCCGAAAACTTAACGTTGCATGATGGGAACCAAATCGGTCCCTGTGAAGTCTTACCCACTACCCCACTAGGATAGGATTTGGAAACAGTTCATAAACAAAAGATAATTCAGAAATAATAAATTCTTAAAAATTTCCCTGCCGCGAATCGAACCCCGGCCCAGCTTAAAACCATAGCGCTCACCGCTGCGCAAGGGAGGTCGTCAAATACTATCGAGGCACTCACAGATTCACGTACTCACAGAGTAACAGCAAAAATTAATTTGATACCAATGGTGATCTTCTCTTGGGAGTTTAAATTATAACGTTCAATCGTAACTCACGTAATTTTTGGTTGATATAATATAACAATACAAATTACAAATGTTATCTCAGTACCATGAGAAGTGGACCACGGGAACGAACTCAATGCTCTTTTAAAGCTATCATGTATTTTCGTTACTTTTTATGTCTGTACTTAAAATTCTATTTTTAAAAAAAGGTCTATTTGATCATTTGTTAAGTCAGACTGTCCGTTCTTTTGCCAAATTTTCTGTAGCTCTCTAGTCAATCTCTTTGTAGATTAAAGTTCTATAATTGTATTTGGAAAACTAAGTACATAGTATTTTGTCTGAGAAGTTTTTAACCTACTTTATTGTCATCTTCAAATGTTATAGGTACCAGGTATCACGCTCTTTGACCACTGTTCAAGTAGTAAGTAATTTTCCGTTATTACCAGTATAATTGTTGTAGCATTTATGAGAACCCAATAGAAGGAGAAAAGTATAATAATTAAAATTGTATAATGTATAGCCATACCTTGGCCACATAAAAATAATTATATCCAGTTACTCATTTTGTTTGCTATAATAACTTGCTATGGAACAAAGTTGATATTTGATATTTTAATATCATGTGTTCCCACACGTAATGTAATATTTTTAATTATGTTTCTCGATCCTGAATACATGTTTGTTTTAGTTTTTTTTTAAATCTTGCGGAAACCTTTTGTTTACCCAGGATAAAAAGTATTCTTTGTCCACCATGCAAGCTATGCCAGCTTTCGCCAATATATGTTTAGCTGTGAAGGTAGGAATGGATAAAACAAAGACAAGTTTTTAAGAACGCAGAAGTATTTTTCAGAAACAAATATGTTATGGTCATTTTTAGGACTTAATCTATATATAAATATATACCAAATTTCATAAGGAACGTGACAAATAAACAACGGACAATATTATATACACAAACACATGGCTCGAAGTCTAATAAGAATGTAATTCATATTGTAATGTAATTCAGCTAATTCAAAGATTATACTTTCCACAGAATTAGCAGATAAATTATTTTAATTTTCACTCACTTCGACCGCATTCACAAGGGTAATTTAGATCCATTACTCGTAAGGCGCATAATCATTGCGGACTGTGGTCCTTGTATATTGGTAATTTGTACGCCGTATTTCTTTTAGTGCGTGGTTGTAAGTTTATCATCATCATCATCACATCATCACTTCAACCGATTGAAGTCCACTGCTGGACATACGTCGTTTTTAGGGCCTTACAAAATCCACGATCCTGGGCCGCTTGCTTCCACCGACTTCCAGCGACTCGTTTTATGTCGCCTATCCACCTCGTTGTTGGGTCGACCAACGCTGTGTTTACTTAAATAAATAAATAAATAATAAATATACTACGCCAATACACACATCGCCATCTAGCCCCAAAGTAAGCGTAGCTTGTGTTATGGGTACTGAGATAGCTGATGAATATAATACAAATAAATACTTATAATATACAGATAAACACCCAGACACTGAAAAACATTCATGTTCATCACACAAACACTCTCCAGTTGTGGGAATCGAACCCACGGCCTTGGACTCAGAAAGCAGGGTCGCTGCCCACTGCGCCACTCAGCCGTCACTGCGCCACTTGGGACGACAACAGAAGGATTAAGGAACTGAACCGTGCTCACCAACTATGGGACTCATAAGAAGGCTCAGAGTCACTTAGCGGGCGATGGAAAGAGCTATGTTTGGAGTATCTCTACGCAATTAAATCAGAAATGAGGAGATCCATAGAATTACAAGATTTATCGCTTAACGAGTGGCGAAGCTGAAGTGGAAGGCCATGGACTGGGCACGCAGCTAGGAGAAATCTGAACTTCAAAATAATTATCATCGCAACCGATGGACATTCACTGATGGACTGTACCACGGCTTGAGGCGACGGTATTGATGCCGTTTCCGTTTGTGTTTCTAGTGACTGGTACACTTTTATCTTTCTTATGCTGTCCAGTTTGCGATCATCTTTTTGAGTCATAAATTATTACTGGCAATTCGTACTGCCAAAACCATCTCTATTAAAATATTTTTACTGGATAATAATAATAATATATTTTTTATTTAAGCTAATTAAAAGAGAAGATTTCAAATTTCCCCTGCTGGCCGAGAAACCCCGAACTATCCACTTATAAGACTACGGCACTTACCACTGTACCAGAAAAAAAATTCCATCGTAGGCCAAATCTAAACATATTTTACTAACTTAAGTTTTGTTAGATGATGTTAGAGCTGTAGGCGCGTTGAACTCTAAATGTCCACTTTATTGGTTTTTTTCACTTGTTTATTTTTACAATTTTAACATACTGTTACATTTCACTGGTATTAAAATATTTTACTGTGTTTTAAATAAATAATAGACATACATATAAGGTTCAACTTATTAGGTACCTCCATTATTTTGCAAGAAAATATTGCAAGGCCTTTCCTTAACAATGTTTAAAGTCTCATCGGCATAGCGAACTTAAATCATTATGGTTGCCAAAGAAATTGATTTAAAGTGACTTCATTTTGTTTGCTGAATATGTAGAAATGTTATTTTATATGGTTTCAAGACTTTTTTTTATTTTAATTAATAATTAAAATAAATAAGAGTAATTTAATAAATTAATGTAAAACGTAAGCAGGATACCTCTGGACCATTACTACTATCATTTAACGCAAACAATGATTGTCGTCTAGTTATATAAGGTTTTCGGATGTACTCGCAGGTAATGTCCAGTCCGCAATAGTCGATGCGACGTGATATTTCAACGTTCAACGTATTTTGTGTTCCATTGGTTTCGGTCAACGGTTTTCTAGAGTCTAACGGACATCTTTGAGGTACATGTAAAGAAGCTTCCGCTGAGTTATTAAGCCATCTTTACCGAACCCCTATATTCCATGAGATGTTACTTTTTCGACAGAACTTGAAGGTTATTTATTTATTAGCTTTTCAAGGGAAACAAACAGTAATATTACAAATTAAAGTAATGCCATATCTTTTATCACATAAACCAATGAAGTTTCCACAACTTAGTTATACATTTACGATAACATTACCCACAATTGCTTAGGAATAAGTACCTACCAAGCGAAAATTAGACAAAAAAATAAAATAAAAATTAAAACAAAAAAGAAAAACAAAAACTTTAACGCTTATAGTACTTATTTTACCATAATAAATTACCTTCCAAATTATTTACACTGATCAAGTTGATAACCAAGGCCGGTTTTTTGAAATCAGTTTAAAATCCATTCTTCCAAATCCGATATAAATCGTGAAAGTAACGAATATATTGTGTCTCTTATAAATTCCCCATCTACCATGGATAAAATTGAAGGCCATGTAACTTATATGATTAAGGTTTACGAAAATATTGTTTTTTAACATAACAATATGTGTAGAAACATTTTATTTCCTTTCGTTATTCGTTGTAGTAAATTTGACAACCCTAGGTGCTCCAAGTTCGAGTGAACGTAAGATGCTCGTGTAATGTCAAGGAGTTGCAATCTCCAAACGTACTTTTGGCATATTTTGTTTGATCCGATCCGAAAAGCTTTTTTGCTTTATAATAGCAATCTGTGGTATACTTTATTGGTGGCACAATAAGTAATTTTGATTTATTTATGCCTCGTATCAAGTTTGCAATGCAATGACACCAAATTAAAGTAAAGCTAATAATCACACAAAAAAACGAAATGTCTTTCGAAACGTATTCAAAACAAAACGATAAGAGACAGTTATACACAAAGTGTTGCAAAAGAGACGTATAAAAGTGCTTCCCTCGTAGGTTACTCATCAATATTTGGTCGAATGTATAATTCCACCAAATATTGATGAGTATACGGAATATTACAGCATTAAATAAAAAAAAACCTCGGGTTAACTAACTCTGTATTTATTTTAATTGGCGCAACACACTGAATGGAGTTAAAATTTTACCTATTTAACTCTTCGTTAATTAATTTTAACCTAGTTATTGGTGCAAGCGTAATATATTGTATTGTATGGGACCAAATAAGCATCGTAGAATATTCAGTGGTATCGGGTTTAGGGACCGTTTAAAAATGTAATTCAAAATAAAAAAGGGACGGTACCGAATGATTAAAATTCGGTTTCCTGATACTAAATGAAAATGACTCAAACAACGATCAGGATATGCACCGATAAAATATAAGAGTTTGGACCTCAAGGACAAAACATATATAATCCGAATCGAAATTACGTACCGATAAGCGAGAAAATAGCCTCGTTTTCCTAGGTGTTAGCATGTTCGAAATGGGGTTCGGTAAAAAATTTTAAGGTTATTTTCATAGCAATAATTGACAGACTAAGCAGAGACTTTATTGTAAGTGGAAAACCAGGCATGCAAAGAACCGTTCCAACAAAGTGCCGCCCTCAAACTGGGGCGTAGCTTCATGTGCCTGAAATTTCACGTCGGCAGTTGCGTCCTTCACATACGGAATAAAGCAATGCTGCTTTATGGCAGAAATAAGGAAGGCGGTTGTACTTCGCCGGACGAGGTGTATAACAAAAAGTTTATGCACTGTATTTTCAGTGAAAGAAATTCTTAAGGAAGGTGCCTTAATAAATCTGAATATTTCGCCCCGTGCCTCAGAGTTAAGGCGATAAGTCCCGGTAATTTTCACTACATTAGACTACCTTACCTACAAAAAAAAAAACACCGTGCAGTTACTTAGTATGTACTTAAATTGATCGCGATATCTTTATAAGGTCACTTAATTGTACCCCCTATCTAATTTACTCTACTGTATTGATATATTTTTTTCTGCGGCGTGCAATAGAAGTTGAACTTATATGTGTTAGCGGTTTAATAAAGTTTTCATCAATAGAATATTATGATAGGCTATTGATGAAAACTTTATTCCACTTTAGAGGCCTTTAGACCACTGCTGGACTAAAGGCCTCTCCCAACGGAATGGGGTCCATATTCACCAAGCTTGGTGATCACAGTGATGTTAGTAGTAGCATAGAGGATGCTGCTCCTTTACTCTGTTATGTTCCCCTGGTACTTACCTCATACGATTCTTGCGAAGAGAAAGGGTGGGGCAATTGTATTCTGATTTGCCGTCATAAATAAGTTTTATTTCATTAAAATGTCCTGTTTCATTAAATCTGTTAAGTTTACACATGTTTTCTTGAATATGATGCAAGCACGCTCGAGTATTGCAATTTGTTTGGCTAATAATAATTTTGCCAATTAATGAGTTACTTTAGAAAATTGAGTGTTGCCATTAATCTTAGTTTAGAACGGTTATTAGCTTATTTCTAGGACAGATAAGTATTAGGGTCTGTAGCTCATAATATTTGGATGGGAATTATTGCTAGGTAAATTTTAAATGAATGACAAAATAAATTGATTGCAGCGATTGCTACAGAGTCGCAGGTTCAAATAAAAATTTATAAAGTTAAGTGATCTTTAAACATCTCACTGAAATTAATAATAATCAATAAAGAAAACCTATTAACACGGTTTATTGTATATCTATATCGATACTAATATTAATACTAAATAATAAAGTTCGGAAGTATGGTTTTCCCAAGAGTCATAAGCACTTGCAACTTTATAACTGCTATACTTAATGTTTTAAAGAGATTTGTTGGGTTTGTGCTCTGAAACTACTAAAGCAATATTCATAACTCTTTCACTGTTAGAAAGCTAATATCTAGGAGTAACATATGCTTAAGAGTATATACATTTAATTTGCGGAGAACAATATAATAATTGCCTCCATTACTAAATTTTAAGTAATGAGGATGTAACACTGACTTTCTATGAGATATAAAAGACTCTTTTAACGACGTTACTTTTAAGTACTTATGAATATTAATTTTATATTACTGTCAGCATCAATCTTTATAATAATTACTATAATTGATTTACAATTGTCTTCCTCACTGGTGTAGTAGCACTGTGGACTGTGCCATACCCCTTACCCTTATTAGCTTGCTACTATATTAGACTGCATCATTACCAACTAACGGGTGCGGATGTAGTTTAAAAATAAACTACTAATGCCTGTTTTCAGTGACGACGAACAAGGCAATACCTTAATATGTAACGCGTAATCTAAGGAGATTCCTAGCCATACATAAACTGTACACCATTACCAATAGTTATCACCTAAGAGTTGATAAAATCTTTTTTTCTATAGACATCGCCTTAATCAGTAGGCATTCGATTAACGCGATGCCTTGGTTTAGTGACTACGGTCATAGGTATTGTAGCACTAATCCTCCCTACTATTATAAATGTGAATGTATGTTTGTTTGTTACGCTTTCACGCAATAACTACTATTAAATATGAATAGGTATTAGAATTTATATAGGATGCTTTTTATCCCGAAATTAAGCTCAGTTCTTTTGGGATTGGGGTAGAAGGTGTTTGACGATTTTACACCATAACGCCGTCAAATGATAACCGATTTAAATAATTACTTTTGTACTTTAGAGGTTATAATGTCTGTTAGATTGGAGATAGAGGACACAACTCCTCAGCGGACGGCAGCCAACACATCATTTAAGGCTTAGCTATCCTTAATACATAAAGTGCGTAGAATTACACCTAAATCGAATGCCACATGTCTTTCGAAAAACAAAAACAAACGCAGACGAAGTCGCGGGCAACAGCTAGTATAATATAGAACTGTTGCTTGAATCAAGTACGTACAGTTTCAAATAGTGCAGAATTTATTTTTAAATAAACTTTTACAAAGGAAGGTCAGGAATATGAATTAGATAATGCAGTTATTATATTTTTTATAATCATATAACTTCCTGGTGGAATTCGGTCTGAATTTGTGATTGTTTGTAACTTTCGCTTTGTTACAATACTAACTGATGAATTTTTGCAATTAAGCGTCAGAACTAGAACTATTATTTTTGCAACTTGACCAAAATCGGAGTTTGGAACGTCCTATAGTGTGCTACTAGTGCAATATACTAGACTACATAAAATAAGTAATTCATTTAAAGGAAATTGTATACTATTTTACTATAAATTACCAGTTGATATCTTGGAGATGTCTCTGAAAAAGTTCAAAGTTTGTATTAAACGTAAGCTTTATAGTCCTATTATAGTATTTAGGACTATGTTAATGATAAAAATGCTTGGGTGTAAATTATTGCTCTTACCAGGTTGCTTCTTTAATAGTTTTTAAATGACAATGTGAGATGGTGATAACGAAAAAAAATAACAACCGGCTAAGTTTGTTGTGGGCTTCTTCTTAGACCAGGGCGCTTTTGGAACCCTCGTAGTTTTAGTTTAAAGTTGACGAATTTATTTATCGCCATCAACTCGGAGTGAGTATGTCATATTTTACATGTAATGTACGCATCAAAAGTGCCATCTATGTGCCTATTTGAATAAAGATATATTTGACTTTGACTTTGACTTTATATATACCTATGTCCACCAGTGGACGTCAATCGGTCGATTTGATGACAATGATGAGGGCCAAATTTTGTATGTTGAGGTTGGATATGTTGCGACTTTTTATTTTTTAACAACTTTATATCACATATTCATACAAAAAAGCAAATTTCATTTTGTAGCGTATTCCCGAAACTTCGTCAGTATTTGTTCCAGTATATTTTGTTAATTTTTTCCTGTCTATTTTACCTAGCTAAAAAGAGCTACTTATCCCCAGGATGCAATAAATATCCTTGCCAAATTGTATCGAAGTATGTTACCACTTAACATACTATGGCACCATACCATATAACATATATTTAGGCATGAAAAGGTACCAGACAAAAATATTCAGGTATCTACTTTTGAATTAATAATATTAGTTTATATTTGAATAAATTGGCAATATTTTCATATTATAATAACCTATAACTTTCTTAATCGACTAACTAAATTTGGATGACTATATTTTGACACATTATCACAATTATTTGTGACACTCATCGTAAATATCATCCACAATAGTAAAGCGGCCAAAGCCTAGCTAGGATAGATAGGATTTTAAGTTCCTTTCGGGGGGACTGAGTTTAAACCCAAGCAGGAACCACTCACTTTTCGCACTCTGAGTTACTTATATTGCTTCTCAAACAGGTACTAAAACTGAACTATCAACTTAAATTATCTTCTTATCAACTTAAATTTCACTTGCGCGAGCGGTAAAGGAAACATCGCGGTTAACCTGCTTGCCTGAGAGTTCTGCTTAATGTTCTCAAAGACGTGTGAAGTTTACCAATCAGTTTGGTGGACTATAGCCTGAACCCTTCTCATTCTGTGAGCAGGCCCGTATCCTGTTGTAGGTTGATAATGATGAATATGAATCGTCTAATAACTGTGGTATTTACTGAGAACAAACAAAGGACAATAGGTAAGTAGGTGCTTGGTGTATAGAGCGCAAGAAATTTGCAGGTATTTCTAATCTAGGTGTGACATCTGTGTTAATTAAGATCAATTACACACGCAACAATGGCGTACACACACGTTTGTGTTTTGAAATAACAGAAACAATAGATCTTTTGTAATTTAATTGCTAGGAGTCCAGGGCACACAGCGAAAATTTTGGGAACATGTTTAATTTTCATTAGTACCGATTGTACCCCACGGGATTTTTATTAAATATCGTATATTTCAACTTGAAAGAATAAGCAGGCTAAAGTGGCAGTGGGCGGGTCATATCTGTCGTACAATCGATGGCCGTTGGGGCGAAAGATGACCTTAAAAAGGTAGCTGGAAGCGGCTGAATGAGAAAGGCGGAGGACCGTGGTGTGCTCTCGGAAAGGCATATAAACAGCAGCAGGGCTAGCACAGGCAGGAGAGATAAAGAATATCCCCGATAATCTATTATTATATATATTATGAGTGGAAAGACTGAGGGTGTCAGTGAGGTGTTGTACTCATAAATCAATGTAATAATGTAACATTATCCCTGACGAGGGATATAATTAACGTGGCCAACTGCTAAAGCACGGGAACATGGAATAGGAGAAGTTTACCCCCGTTTATTATTACACATATATTATTTGGATATTATTTCCACATGTGCGCCAGTGCTCTGAGAGTTGATAAAGCTGCGGGAAAAATTATTTTTTTATTGTCTCCTGCCCATGCTTGCCTTGCAGGGGACGGTTGTGGGCTGATGATGGTGATGATTTGAACTTTAAAGCTGAGTAGCTGAAAACACTAGTAAGGTTAAAACGAAGCGATTGTAAGAATCAATCAAAATCGGTCTAAGCGTTCAGCCTTTAGAACGCTACATACAAACAAATTACTTACGCCTCTTTGCAACCTAAAATTTGTTAATAATTATATTATTTTTTTGTAAAATTAAAAAAAGCTGAACCCGACCAGCAACCGTGATACGGTAAAGTGTAAACTAGAAGGCACAATACGCTACCGTACAACGTGTCTACTATCTTGGCAGCGGCGCATGCTTTTTGCGTGTATTTCTTAAACGTAAGTGCAGAAACGTTATTATAGTTAGGAACACGATTTATACAGCAACAATTTTAAAATCTGTAAACGAATTTAAGACTTAGATCTGCTAGGACAAGGGAAATATTTCCTTGAAAGTATTAAATGCATGGAGTTAATAGATGTGTGAGAAAATTGTGACAGCGTGATGTACTGATACGTTGACAAAAACGCTGCGTTCGGCTTAGCCTTTTTAAATTGTATTCAATTATCGCCCTTACTACTATAAACATTAGAGTTAAGGATGTAAGTGTCAGGCTTAAGAAACTTAAGTAAGGGAAAAACCATATAAAATATTGCAAAAATGCGTTTAAAAGGACAAGTCAACGATAAAGTCTCGTTAGATTCTGTGATTACTGTAGGTATCTGTATCAATAAAAAAATCCGAAAAATGTTAGTTACGTTACTTAACTTACCTACTTTAGATCAATAATTTCGTAAACCGTATTTTCTGTGCATTTGTGGACAATCTTATATTATTAGATATATTAATAACTTTTAGGAAATAAAGATCAACGAAAATACTTCACTATGGAAATAGGTGTCTAGCTTTTGAACTGAAAAGCTAAGCATTGAAGAATACCAATTATGTCTAAGGTTACAACAACCATGCCGAATGAACATGTGTAAGTCTAGAAACTTAATGGACTTTAAGGTCATTAACAGGTTTACCATTTGTTTTACATGACAAGCATTAATTACTCTTTATTTTGGATGTACATAATAACAATGGTAACAACTGTGGTATCCATAAATATCTAAAGTAAAGTAAATATCAATCAATCAATCAATAGCCTATAACAATCTACCTATAAGGGCCGCACCTGACGCGAGGGTTTGCTCATAATCACCACGCTAGGTAGACGAGTTATCGTAGAAGATGGTAGTAGGGCACGCTGCTGCCCGTTTCCGTTATTATCCTAAGTCCGACGACACCCGCGGAAAGAGAAGGTGAGGTGTAGAACTGTATTCTGATCTGTCGTCACCACACGGCATACGGAGGGGAGGTGACACCTGTATCTATTCTTATCAGGTGTCACTACGCTGTATAGTAAATATACATGACTAAAAATAGTTTTATGCAATTACAAATTAATTTAGAGATAAGTGTACCTTTATCATCATCATAATCATATCAACCCATTTCCGGCCGGTCTCACAGGGCACCTGGTCTCCTCCAGAGAAGGGGTTAAGGTCCACAACGCTGGCCCAGTGCGGATTGGTTGAGTGTACCTACAATGTGGCATCAATGTCACATTTCCCAAAACAAGACTTCCGCTGTTAAGTAAACTGTTTTGTTTAATATTGTAATCATGATTCAATTACGTTCATATTTGTCATGGTCACCATAAAAATTGGGTGGCGGTCTAATGTTTCATTGAAGTACTGCTGTGTAAGTATCATTTTACCTTCTGACAAGTTAAGAAATTCTTTCAAAAAAATTGTCCAATCCAGACCCCTATTGTTTAGCGATATCACTAAACTAAGAATCGTATGTGATATGAAAGCTCTTACTAACAATGCTTTTTTTACCCTAAGATTAATTGCACGATTTCACATCATTAACACTTGTTTTAATATCTGTTTAGGATTTATTACAGGTTTTTTGGCTACGATCGCAATGACAGTGAGGCAAGTGTTCGCAGATTTGTAATTGGGTTCGTGAGAAAAATATCTTTAGGGTGGCAATACAACATTTAGAAATGTATTGTTTTGCGGTATAACCGTATCTCGGATACAATAAAGAAAGTGTTATAGCGCACTAATGCACACTTTGGTGTAAATTTTGCTGTCCGAAAATCTCTAAACTGAAATAAATTCAAAAGCGTAAAATTAGTCCTTTTCAACAAAAAAACAATATTCCACGTGGAAATTGTTTTTCCGTTGAACGGGTTCATTTTTATAGACGTGCTTTAAGTTTTTGAGTTTATCCATTACATACAAACATTTTCCTTTTATAACATTTGCATAGGTTACAAATCTAGCTCGAAATTGTAGACGAGTACACATATACCTAGGAGTCCTTTCCAGAATCCTTTTAGGTAGGTCCAATTTTGAGAAAAAGTTAAATCGCCGAATCCAACTCGAATGGGCAGCGTTCGGGAAACTTGGAGGCATCTTTTCGTCCAAAATCCCTCAGTGCCTGAAGTGGCTCAGAATCACTCAGCGTGCGATGGATAGAGTAATGTTGGGAGTATATCTACGTGATCAAATCAGGAATGAGGAGGTCCGTAGAAGAGCCAGAGCTACCGACATAGCTCAGCGAGTCCCAAAGCTGAAGTGGAAATGGGCGGGGCACATAGCTCGGAGAACCGATGGAGGTTTGGGTACCAAGGTGCTGGAATGGTGACCCTGCACAGGTAAACGCAGCGTTGCTCGGCCTCCAACGAGGTGAACAGACATCAAACGAGTCGCTGGGAGCCGCTGGAAACAAGCGGCCCAAGACCGTGGATTTTGGAACTCCCTACAAAAGACCTATGTCCAGCAGTGGACTTCAATCGGTTTAAGTGATGATGATGATGATGACGAATCTAGCAGGAAAAACCGCTCCGGTTAGTAGAGTTCAGTGGGTTTTTCGTTGATCAGCCAATAGAAGCATGAAATGCATTTCATTTAAATAAAGTATCTGAGGACTGCCAATCTAGTTTACTAATTGAATGTGTGTGTAAAGATTAGCGATCTTATAATATGCATTTCTATATTTTCAGTCTCCCATCCCACTCTCACCGGTTTTTTGCATATTCTATATCAAATCAAGTGATTATGCATGTTTTATGCAAAATGTAGCTTATGGTGTGACATTTATGCTTTATCAGCGTTTTTCTCTGAAAGTTATTTTTCGATACCTCGGAAATAGTACTTTTTTCTTATCGTGTATGCGTGTTTCATGATAAAAATTGATGATACATAAAAAGCATGTACCTACTGTACTTAGTCGATTAAAATCCGTGAGGAAGTATATCTCACTATCATAGTTAAGTCGCAATAGCAGCTTTTGTATAGGTACTCAAATTTTATTAAATCGCCGCTGGAAACAAAAATGGCTTACTTAATGTGAAATAAATTCAAAAATAATTTCCAAAAGTGGCTTATCACAGTATTAATTCTTATTTAAATAAATAGTTTTATCATCAAGGGTACTTATTTATATAGCAGTAAAATACTTTTAAATTCATTCCAACTTGACATTTAATTTAAAAGTTATCACGAGCTTAAATATTTCAGGACTACACATAAAACAAAACAGCTATTTCGAAAGATAAACTACTTAATTGAATGTCACACATCTCCTAAATACAAATTTTCCTACGGGATGCTTTAAAAACAAAAACAAACGCGGGTGAAGTCGCGGGGAACAGCTAGTGTAATATATATAAATAAATCCTGATACTTTAAATATATGACTAAGTAATAAATTTAATCCACTTCAATCTCAACTGGTTAGTGATGAAGCAGTCTAATATCAGTCGGGAGGTCGTCTTTAAAAAGCACAACTTTGTAAACTTTATAAAAATATATTTTCGGAAGTTATAACGAAGTATATCCAAATAGAGGATGATGATAAAACGCCATCTCCCGAAATTCAGATTATTTTTTAACACAGTTTTGAAACATCTGTATAAAATCGTGAATCGTGAGAAAATGTAACCTGACAACAAAATCCGCCATATGGAACAGTAAATATTTTCAACAATAATTATTTACTTATCTTTTGAAACGTTGATTTAATATGTTACTATATTTAGAAGCTCACTGTTTAGAAACAGTTCTAATATCTAATAATACCGTATTTATATTTGGATAGTACCTATTGTATCGAATCTATTTTGTTTTTGCACACAAATACTTAGTAGTCAAGTTCCTTTGTTGCACTAACATCGTTTCGGGATCTATATTCTAGGGAGAAGAAAGAAGTCTGCAAAGCACTCAGCAGTTACTTTTTGTTAGAAGTTACTTTTAATTGAACCAATCTTGTTTGCAGATGGAACCGGATCGGCTTTATGTATCTTAATCACTAAGAACTGCATCGAAATTTTACAGTAACTTACATTTCAGAATATTTATAGTGTTCCTTGTTTAATTGGTATTCTAAGCAATAAATTGTAGGCATTTGACACATTATCTGGGTCATGGTTGTAACACACAAAGAAATTGGCCGTATATATAATTTAATTCAGGCTAAATAAAAAAGAGATTTAAAGCAGGTTGAATTTTGGTAATTACTAATTAATTTTGATAAAATCTGGGCTAAGTGATTATTAGAGCTTATGAAAGACTGCTCTTAGTTAAATGATTTTACGAAAACTTAGACATTACCTTAGTTTGGCGAGAATAATGAATAATAGTAGATTAACCCCGATACAAGATGTTGCAATGTTAATGGAAACTTGCACAATTTGATCGTCTGGGTTCATAAACCTAGGATCAAGGGTCAGAATCATTTTTGTATAGTCATATTATATACTTGCTGCTGCCCGCAACGTGGTCCATTTTTTGTTTCGGCTTTGAAAAAATCCCGAGGGGACAAAGGATTTTCTATATGTCCATCTCTAGCAAGCATGCAAGGCGAGCGCTATGCAAATTTCGCCAAGGTAGTTTCGGGTACAAAATAAATCCTGCTGTTTTAGCTCCAAATTTCGTCAAAATGAGTGCAGTAGAGGTAACAAACAAACAGACACACATTGCATTACATATGAATATGGAAGTATGATTACGTATTTTGATCTTCCATCGTAACGTATCGAAAGTGATTTTGATAAATGGAGTGTCAATCATCAAACCACCTGTATCAGAAAAATGTAATAGGCTAGGCATATCATATGGCTGCGAAATTAATATGGCAAATAGAACTACGAAATAAGAAATCACATAAATGTATAGAATTTCATCTCAATTAACTATATCATTGTCTTAACTCCGAACATATATTTGATACTACAAAAAAATAAACATTTATTGTTCTTTTGTTTAAAAAAAATATAAGTGTTTAACTTATTCCTGTTGAGTGCAGATTTTTAATTATATATGGTGGGTACTTAGTATTATGGTCATTTGGAGAGAAAATCTGAAAGGTGTAATAAAATGGTTCTAGGTTAGTTAAAGGTTCTATAATTTACTTTTGTTTTTTTGGCAATGAAATATAAGTATGTTAAGCATGATCTTAATAAATTTAGGACGTAGTTGGACGTAGCAATCATCGACAATAGTGTGTCAAAGAACTTTGTTTTCATTTGGCTATGTAATTCATGTTGTTTTCTAGTGTGGCAACACTCTCGTTGACTGCTGTTTAAACTTTTATATTAATAATATATTTGTGCATATTTAGAGCCCATTTAGAACCCATCGAATTTGATCACTCATTTAAGTATACTATAAAAGTGTGTGTGTGCGTGTGTGTGTGTGTGTGTGTGTGTGTGTGTGTGTGTGTGTGTGTGTGTGTGTGTGTGTATAATATATAAAAAGTTCAGCAATTTAACTATTAAGTACAAATTTGTAACATTAAATCATAGTAATTTATTTGTCATAGTATTTACAGGCAAAATAAACGTTATGAAAATAACAACATGGCAACCAAAAGAAATGAAAATGAAAATAAGCGTGGCTTCAAATTAATGTTTTTATTGCGTTGGTTTCGTTATTAGGACCAATACAATTTAAGTTATTTTAATACAATATTAAAGTAGTATTTTATTAGGTATGTAAAATACACCTACCTATTATAGAGATTTCGGCGTCCCGCAAATTAAGACAACATGAAATTATGTAATATAAAAATACATTCTATTATTACGTTTATTGATTAAAATTCTTTTTTTTTTGTAAAATATGAAATTTGTATCAATGCAGTATAATATTTGTGCCAAATAAATTGTTAGTTATTTTTACAAAAAATTAAGCTCAAAAAAGTTCATAAAATTATCTTATTTAGTATATTGCATGAAAACTTTAAAATCGTAAATGTAAAAAAAACATTCGTACCTTCCTAATTAAAGCCACACGCACACACAAAAATTCAAAGTTCCGACTAACGATAAAAACGAACGTTCTAAATTCAAACGGCCCAAATAAGTTCGCGTGCGTTTCCCGCGCACTTTTGCCACAGACTGCGGTTCACTGCTGGCAGTAAATAGTAAATACTTCTTTATGTAATCTTATTTTTCAGAGCTGAATGAAAGATCGCTAGATTAAGCTCGGTTTTGATTAAGACATAAGTATGATATAATGATGACCTGGAGTAGTTACTTAGTGGCAGCGTTACTAAACCATAATATACCCGTGCGAGAACCTATTATTTTATCTTCATACTAAACGGTGAGTTTGTATACTTTGCATTTTAATGTTTTATTTCCTTTGTATATCGCAGTGACACATCATTATTACCACCAGCTACTATATTAGGCATAGGCCTCCATTTTAAAAGTATATAATACACCCATGACGCTGCTCCAAGTCGGGTTGGCGGACTTAGGTAATACCAGTAGGAAGGTATTTCTGATAACCGTTAAACATAAGTAAAGATCACCATACCGTTTCAGCAACTGTTGATAAATATGAGATGTATTGCTAAACGTGATCGCCGAGGCACTGCGGAAAGGTAAAAACTTAATAACAAAATCACAGTTCATCCATTTACTGAAATAGATATACGTTGCTTTACCAAAGCAAACCATTATTTTTAGATAGCTTGTCATAGAGAGAATTCGCAGTATTAGGTTCGTTTATTACGAACTATATATAATTCTCTTGTGCTTGCTAAGTTGCTATAAAATAGAATTCAACGCGCGCCAAACTATCGAGTAGTGATAGTCGGTAGATACTAATTACACGTAAGGCTGTGCTATAATTATGGTGTATTAATAATGTCTTTTACCTTCATGACGTTACACTTAATTCAAATTTATATTTATGACTTTAGGTGCGCTATCTGCGTCCAGCATGGGTTTTTAAAGTGATGCCATAACTTATAACATAACCCGACATACGGCTTTTCAACAACCATATATCATGCATTAGTAAGTGATGTCAAGCGTATCAAAATAATACAATATAATATAAAACGTTTTTTTAAAATAATATTTTTTTCACCCAATCGTATTTTTGAGCTGTATTTTGTCGAAATACCGGATAAAACCGCCGGTACTACAGTACCTAATACGGGACGGGATAGTATATACGGGGCGTATGGCAACTCTATATACAGCCCACAACCTCAATTTCCCGACAGAATGTTTGCAAATATAAAATGTGGTAGAATATGAGTTTTCCGGCCTGAATCTAATGGAATTGATGGAAACCGAGGTTTTACTCTAGGTCTCGCATCCTGAGGGTTCCGTACTATAGAGTTTCCGTTTCTAAGTAAAAGTTTGTACATAATTTATTGAAGAAATAACATTGACGAGGCATGTGACATTGGCGCGAGCAACCACGATCTAAGAAGCCCTGACTTTTGTTTATTTAAATGCCACCCCTTGTAATCTGAAGCACGGTTCCGTAAAACCAGGCCACTGAGCCATGGGCTCAATACACTTACTTACCTACATAAATCTACCAACGTAAAGAAGAAGAGGCGAGGTAGTCGTATAAAGAAAAAACTATAAAGTTAAAATTTAAAAACCCCCACAAATTTTAAAATAGTGTACATTATTCTACTACTCAATTCCTTGCATTTTATACGCATATATAAATACGATGCCACAGACAGGCAAACAAACACTCACTGCTTGCGTTGCGTCGGGGGTTAAAAAATTTAATAAAATAATTTATTTTTTATAAGTATAAATATTATTTATTTAAATATAAAAAAAAAAATCCTCTCTTTGACCCATGCCCTATAGTGGGCCGGTATTGATATAATGATCATGATGATGATATTTTTAATAATAATCTTATTCGCTGTAAGCTTATCTAATATTATATAGTATATAATATTAGATAAGTAAATATTCATATATATGTATAATAGCATTTATTTATTCTTTAAAATAATTGTTTTATAAATATAACCTAAAATAAACTATTTAAAACTAAATAAAATCTAAAACGTTTTCGAAACCAGCGCAGCGAGGTTCCTAAGATGCTGACAGCATTGCCCCTGTGGATGGCCAAACTAATTCCTTGGCCAAGGTAACAGCCCGCGCCAAACCAATAGATTCTAATGCAGCTGGTACGTGAGCGGTAGCAAGAGATCGACGGATGATGTCGTTGATGGTGCTATGGCGAGAGAAGCGACCAGCGCTTCTTGAACAGGAGAGTCCATGGTGACTGTAGGTGTCAACACTGTCACCGCAGTGGCATCGATGAGGCTGAATTATAGAGGCGCCTAAGACCAATCACGACCAGACAGAGTGGTGTGGTCTAAATATATATATATATGAGCTTAGAAGTAAGGTTTATGATACATTGATAAGTGCAGAGCAACTTTCCACTGCATTGCGTCACATAAGCACACGTGGACGCACCTATATGGGTAGTGAACGCAAAAAAATGTGACCCTATAAATATAGTGCCATTTAAGTAGATATTTTTAACAAAATATCAGTTAAATAACAATAAATCCTTAGTTACCTTATTAAAATTCGTTGGTTTGTATTTATTTTATGCAAAAACAGTAGCGATGGATTGACGAGACATTTTGCATGTTGCATTGGCTAGTTTTTTTTCTTAATTATTTCTAATTATCCCTTTTTATCTTTTAACACACATTTATTTTTACTTATTCACTTTATATGTTACTAGCTGTTGCCCGCGACTTCGTCTGCGTTTGATTTTGTTTTTTGATGTGGCATTAAATTTAGTTGTAGATCTAAAAAAACATTAAAGTATTGCTAAGCTTCAAATGAGGGGTTTGCTGCTGTCCGCTGAGGAGTTCTGTCCTCTATCTCCAACCACAGTTTAGGCAAAATTAAACACATATTATAACCTATATAGTACAAAAATAATTATTTAAATCGGTTATAATTTGTCGGAGTTATAGTGTAAAATCGTCAAACACTCATCCCCTCTCCCAAAGGAACCGAGCATAATTTCGGGATAAAAATTATCCTATATTACTTCTAACACTTCCCAGAATATGTGTACAAAGTTTCATGAGGATCGGTTATGTAGTTTTTGCGTTAAAGCGTAATAAACAAACTTACATTCACATTTATAATACGAATATTAGTAGGGATAGAGGTGGGAAAAGCACTCGTTATTTGATAGATTGGCCATTCCATCCCCATGTTCTAATATTTACCACCCTGCCGACAAAGACGTGCCGCAAAGCGATTTAGAGTACCTACATACCGCACTGAAACGGTTTAGAGATATTGGTTGATTAATATAACTGCTATAACGCCTTATAGGTTATTCCGTTATCACCATCTACTGCATCATACTCATCACAAGGCGAGTCTGCATTCTAGGGTAAAAAAGTAGGCTTACTAGCATTGCAATAACACAACCATATACCATGTTCGTAAGCTGGATGTTGCTTGTGAGGAGTCTTGGAGGAATACAATGGATATTTTGTAACCAAGCTAACACTATAAATGCGAAAGTGATTTTGATGTTTTGCCTATTACCACGCAGAAACTAAAAACACATGTATTTTTAAGGATCTAGATTCATTATTTTTATTTCCTAATAAACTCATACACACAGTAGGAAGGCATGTCGTATAGTTTACGTGGCTAAAGCCGTGGGCAAAGCTAGTTTAATATAGAGTTACAGTCCCTTGCGTTAAGTGGCGTGAGACTCGTAAGTCGGCGACTTTTCATTTGCTTTAAAGTAAATAATACATTCATATTTTATTATATCTACTTACTGTATTACTCGCATTTCCATTATTTATTTCACGAAAATAATTTAAAGGATTAAGATTATCAATAAACTACACATGGTAAAGTCACCAAAATTAAAATTGGAATTTTTCTTTTTAAATTTATATTTAAAATAAAATAGTTCGTTTCACTGTTATGAAAAGATGAAAAACAATCTTCGGTATTAATAAGATTTATATTGACGAAAACATAGCTTGAAGGAATAATAATATATAGTGGTAGATAGATTAAAACTCGTGCATCCTCATCTCAACCGACGAACTTCCGCTGCTTGAGGCAGAACCATTTCCAAACTCCTCCTGAAAAAAATTAATAATATCGTCCAACTTCTGATTTGGAGATATATAAAGTGCAACAATCAAAATATTCATCCTATTTTCCATTTGGCATTGAACCATACATAAGTCAGGAGAAAGAACAGAAAAATCTATCGATGAAGTTACAATGTTAACAACATCATTAGTATTATGATATATGCTTACGTCTTCAGCCGTTTAAATTTTGCAATGCATTTGAAGTTCGAATAAACTCGAATATACCGTGGTTGGGACCAGAAAAAGACGGCGCGTAACGAAAAAATGTGACGATAAAGAAGTTTCACTTCAAAAAGAACCTACCAAAAAACACGCTTACTTATTAGAATTAATAATATTATAAGTACTACTAAAAGGGTTAAAAACAAAATCAAAAATTACATTATTAATAGTTGTACTAAATATGTAATAATTTATAACTTGCTGACGCTACTTACAGCTATTCCAGATCGTTGTAGTTGTTATTAATATACTTGCTCCTACCGTGCTTACTTATTTACTAGATACTAATTACATTTAAATAAAGGTCATTGTTGCAGGTCAAATATTTGATACTGTTGCGGTCTTTTTCTTCGTCTAATTCTTGCGTCAATCTATAAGTTGCGTTTATATGAATTTAATTTAGTTATATTTATTGACTAACCAATCATGAAAAGTATTAGTAGCTAGTTATGCGTATGTATGTTTTTAATAGTGTACGCTCTCACCTTTTCGTTTTATTTTCAGTTTTCCTAATCCTAAGGTTGCATGGCAGAGATCGCTACTTAGCTATAAGGTCGCCTTTTGTATCCTACTATCTACTTAAAGTGTCTATTCTTATTATTTTGATTTTCTGAACTTTATGTGGAGTGCAAATAAACATTATAAATAAATTAATAAAAAAGAGCAGTGTCGTAAGTTTAAACACTTTGTTTCTTTGTCATTGTAAATATCAATGGACTGTATTGTATATTAATGCTATGTATGTATTATGAACGCTTCTTAAGTGCTTGTGATAAGCCTATGTGAATAAAGAATACTTATTTGAATTTATATATTCATACAAACATGAATTTAAGTCCTGAACAGATTAGATGTTGATGAGAAAAGAGAATGCGTATCGTTAAAGTTCGCATGAAATTGGCTTTAATTTTTTAGAAAGAAATTCTATATGGCGTCTGTTTGACGCCATTTTTAAATGTGAAAACGTAGTTTCAGGCACGCAGTTGTGATTTTTAATTAAAATCTCTTTTTCATACGATGGTGTTTTTGATCGCAATAGTTCTTAAGTACTTTGATCAAGCTTAATAGTGCGGAAAATATTATATTGTCTTTTCCTAGATGTTACAGGGTTTCCAATTATTCTAGTGATATTTATTATTTTTATTTACTAACTATACACTAGGCCCCTACTGGTGCCTGCATTTTTTTTACACACATAGTGTTGTAAAGAGGTTTTCGAGAGAAAACTTGTATTTAAATCCGACAGGGATTATTTGGATAATGTCTTGCTAGCCATGACATTATAGGTAATTTAATCTCTTCTAAATGTTAAAACCATTTAGCTAAGTGAACTGAGCTAATTATTACGACAAGCAGCCATCAAGACTCGTCTACTTGGAAAAATTGGAAAGTGGGCATTAATACAAGTAATATCATGAAAGTAAATAGCCTTATGCATATGAGTCAAATAAGAGGACAATTTAGACTCTAATGCCCGTTTTCACTAAAGACCGACAAGGCAATGCCTAAGTAAGTAACGCCTAAACAAAGAAGATACCTAGGCATTAATTTAACTTTTGCTAATCGATTTTCACCAGGCAACTCATAATATAACCTAATGTATGTAGGTATGTTTTATAGCCATAACATTACTTGAAGATGACTTATGTGTTCTTGCCACTTGTGTTTGTATTATCATATTTTTCATTTTTTGTAAAGAATTAAGTTTATTAGAAAAAATATATACTTACGTCTTTTTCATCTGTCGAGTGTCAGTTCACGAGTCCCCTAAACTTAACGATCCGTCGAATCCGTCGAACCAGTTAATTGTTAGTGATTTTTCGATAGTTCTACTATCACCAATGAAAGATAATAAAATCTCCTTCGAACCTCCAAACTCAGTCACACATAAATCTACCGATATGAGTCAACATTGTTTCTATAAACTAACGATCGACTAAACAACGTTTAACGGAATTACGAAATACAGTTGAAGGGTGCATAAGTATATTTCTGGGATTTTGGGGGATTTCTGGGGGTTGATTTTTAATAATTTATATGGATACCTTACCTTATAAATAATAAGTTTAATATGATTGCTAATCAAATATGTTAAATTATTATTGAAGAGAAATAAATGATTCTTTAACCTGAATGTTTGTAGTTAAGGTGTAGAAGGTGCGGAGAATATAACTTAGTTTGGGATTCAAAACGATTAATATCGCAATGATCTACCGATTCGGTACTTTTGTATGGATATCCAGCTGACTAATTCCAATTATTAGGACCACCTTAATATTTGGAACTTGAAACTAACTAATTAAGAAAGTCTACTATTAACATGAAATATTTTTTTAAAACTGATTACGGTAAAATAAAATTACTGTAGCATTACAATGTTGTTGCTTAACGAAGACATTGAATTGATTTAAATGAAGGAACTCTTCCAAATAGATCAAATTTTTCTGACTACAAACTAGAGCATGACTTACATCATGGATTTTGTGTTGAAAATGTATTGTATTTCAATTAATATGTACATAATATAGACATAAGGCAGTCTAAGACACTTTGTATTTTTAAGAAAGCTGTCAAAAACCACTATAATTTGCATTGAAGACAACTTGTAATAGTATTTACTGTTGTTAATGTATTTATGATATGTTATAGTATATATTAGTTTATTATTAGTATGTCTTTTTTTTTAATATGCACAACCTGCAGTATGTTATCCTTTTGTTTTCCTTATCCTAAGGTTGCCTGGAAGAGATCGCTACAAAGCAATAAGGCCGCCTTTTGTATACTTCTTCTGTCTGTGTTTTCTTTTATTCTTTTTTTGTATTTTTATTTGTGTGCAAATAAAGAGTATAAATAAATAAATAAATGTACTCGTACGTTGAATTAGCATTTGTTTAATGAATGCATAGTGAGACAACTCGGCCGCCCGACAGGGCAACGGGTGGATGTGGGTGCCTACCTGAACGGCTACCATAAGACATTTTTCTTTGCGGGAAAAGAATACAATTTTATCTTCCTAAGTTAGCCTGTAAGTAGGGTATACAATGTATAAGTCACAATAATTATACAAGATTTAAGGCATTATTTACTGCACTGCCTTCTTATTAAATAAATAAAACAAATTAATCTTTTTCCACAGCTTTATCAACTCTTCTAGCATTGGCGCATAAGTGGAAATAATATCCAAATAAAATGCGCGTAATAATAAACGGGGTTAAACTTCACCAATTCAGTGTTTTCGTTCTTTGGCAGGACGTGTACACGTTTATTTTATCCCTTGTCAGATTCAGGGGATATAATGCGGGGATGTTATATTTGTTTCCAGCATGCAGCATGCATAGGCAGAAAAATTATACCCCCCGATCATTAGCCAATTATTAGCCGTACGAGAAGCCTGCAGTAGAACGGCACGGTTTTTCTTGCGCGCCAGTATTCTCAATGAGTATACAAACAAGATGACTCCGTATATTATACTCAGTACTCATATATTAACCGTGATGTAGCATTTTGGTATTCATCATTAGCCTGTTAACGTCCCTCAGTTGAGACTATTCTTCCTTTCGTAGGAGACTTACGACATAGACCCACTACAGAGTTCCAATGCGACTAGGTGGTTAAACATTTATTATCATATGTTGGCTAAAATAGCCAGCATCAATAGCTGTGCTAATGTGCTTTTCAAGACATAAGTGCTCACTCCAGGCTGTTCCTGAGATGTAATAAAAGAATAAAATCATTGCATTATAATTCTTGGCTGGACCCGCGTATCGAACCTCTTGGTGCCAACGAAAAATGAGGTAACGTGTTGTTGAATTAATCTTATTATTCAAATAAATAACGTAATTAATGTAAAATAAAATACCATATCGCTTAAAAATATCATTGTACAGAATCTTCAAAAAAATAAAAATAAATAAACTAATTAACTTATCTTTAATTTTTATGTTTATTAAAATTGGAGGTTATATAAATTATAGGGTTTCGTGCCTCAATAGTACAATAATGAAGAAGCCATATATTATGCGTGTACCTACTAGTATAACGTATTAAAACGGGCATAAATAATACGGAGATGTAAGCTTTTTACACTGGCTCCCAAGAAAGTGGATGCAAATATATTACCTCCAAAACTATAAAATTAATATTTTGCTAAATATTTCGTAGGAGAAGGCCTTACGACATAGACCCACTACAGAGTTCCAATGCGACTAGGTGGTTAAACATTTATTATCATATGTTGGCTAAAATAGCCAGCATCAATAGCTGTGCTAATGTGCTTTTCAAGACATAAGTGCTCAATACAAATATTGATAGTGAAATAGATAAATATAGATACAAATATTATACAATATTTATATATCTAATTGCTGTTTGCTAGTCTCTCTAAAACTCGAGAACGGCTAAACCAATTTGGCTAATTTAGGTCCTGAAATATTCGTGGAAGTATAAGGAAAGGTTTAAACGGTGAGAAAACCATCAAAATTAGGTGTTAGGTGACAAGCAAATGTACAGAAACGTTTGTTTGTCACCTAACTCCTCCCTAATAGCTGGATAGTTTTTACTGAAATTTTGTGTGTACTACAATGAGTTTCTGGTTGGTTTGAAGCACGACTAGACCCGCCGCTTTATCGGGCAGGACAATGTCAGCCGGATCCTTAATTGTTCCGATATTGTCTTAATTTAACTACAGCAAACTTATAACGAAATTCCTTGCATTTTAAATTCGTATCATCATCATTATCATCATCAAACTATTTCCGGCCCACTACAGGGCACGGGTCTCCTTTCAGAATGAGTAGGGTTTAGGCTGTTATCAACCACGCTGGCCCAGTGCGGATTGTTAGACTTCACACGCCGTTGAGAACATTATAGAGAACTCTCAGGCATGCAGGTTCTGAGGTTTCCTAACGATGTTTTTCTTCACCGTTTAAAGCAAGTTATATTTAAATTGCTTAAATTAAATTCCGATAGAAAGGCTAAACTTAATATACTAAGTAGCTACAGAACCATTTCTGAACCAAGTCAGTTGAGCGTTTGTTTTTAAATCTGTCGTCATCACGACTGTCGCTTAGTATGTTAAAAGATTCATATCAAAATTTCAGCAGGAGGGCTTCAAGTCAGTTAGGAAATTACAGCAACCGCAATAACCGGAGAGATAAAGGTTCAAAACCGACGATTTTGTAATTTTATAAAAATTTAAAAATATTTTGCAAGTTAAGATAGGTATAATTAAAATGTTATCAGCGTATGAATCAACAAATTAACCCTCCGATAGTATTTACCAAGAAATTTGTTATTTCTCGCTCGACAATATTATTTAAATACATAGCCTGGTATGGAAGGTTTGTTCTAACGTTCAAAAGGCTTCATCATATAAACCCATTACCATCTCACTACAGGGGCACTGGTCTATGACAAGGGTTTAGGCTGTAGTCCCTCACGCTGGCCATTGGATTCCACACGCCTTGGATTACATGGAGAACTTTCAGGCATGCAGGTTTACTAACGATGTTTTCCTTCACCGTTGAAGCAAGTAATATTGCTTAGAACGCAAACAACTTTGAAAAGTTGGAGGTGCGTTCTGGGATTCGGAATTGGCCTCCCGAAGGTGAAGGTCCTAACCATTAGGCTATCATCGTTTCGATCTAAAGGCTTAGCGGGGTTTTAATATTTTACTGAAATAATTTCCCGTCACAATGTTAAGTGAACGTCAATTAATTGGGGCTACCCATATATTTCTACTCACTTATATGAAAAGTGTAATAAAGTGTCACTTTAAATTATAATAATTTCTCCAAATGAAGTACTAATTATACTTTTTATTGTTCGTGTCATAGTACCACTAAAAGAAGAATATTGTATCTAAAAAAAATATAAAAAGAGGACTTTGCGAGAAGTTTACTAATTCATAAAACGGGAAACCGGAAACCGGAACTTCTGGCCGAAGTTACGAGTAACAGCCAATGATACTCAAAATGTCTGCCAGTTTTGGTGATCGAGTGATATGAGCTATTCCCTTATTATGAGTCACAATACAGTTAAATGTTACATCACGACGCAGCAGTGGTCGAGCACGAGCATCCCAGACAGCGCCCTACTTCCCACGGCACGTCACTTTCGTTTTTAATTGGATTAGAGTTTGTGAACTGACGCACAAAAGCCGGGCGCGTGCCACATCGTAACTGGTATACAAACAATACCAATGCAAATATTTGCAGACGTTGTGTCCTAAATGAGATAATTAAATGGCAATTATTTTTGGCCTTTTTTATAGTCATAATTACAGTACCAGGCGATTACCATCAGTAAGTCTAAAACCATTGCCTGTAAACAGAGCCACGATTCACAGGGCATGCAATGAACAGTGAACACGTCCTACGAAACGTACAACGGAAGGTTCCGGCCGACCAAGTACGGAGACAAGCCTAGAGGAAGAAGAAGATGTCCTACGAAATTTCGCCCTGTGTCTATGAACCTAAGGCGAGCGTAATAAGTCTCATACGCCTGCAATTACTTACACTGGCAACCACGCCCTTCAGACCGGAACACGGCAATACTACTTTTTTTTTTTTTTTTTTAATCAATTTTTTTTTAAGGGACTTTTATAGGTTACCTATACAATACTACTTGGCGGCAGAGATAAGCAATGCAGCTATAACAATAGCTATCTTACTAATATGTTATATACTACTATAGTTTATTACCTAACGTGGTGTTCAAATGCCGCGCGCCTGAGAAATTGTAATTGCTATACGCACTACAAATGCGAATCAGTATTTGCGGCAGTGTGTTTCCGACGTCATTTACCATTTACTTTTTTTTTGCGTGGGTAAATCCTCTTGGATACCTTCGGGTCACGGGGAGGCACGGAGGTTACGTCAGACTCTTACTGATTAAAACCCCACACTGTTGCTTCTAAACGCCTGAAAGCAGAACCACGGTAACGCTTTAGCATATTCGCGATTCCGCCAGCGGATGTCCGCTTACTTACTACAAGTACCTACTTACTCTTAATTAAAATGTAAGTAATAAGGTCTTTATTCTTAAAGGTCTAATGTTTTCTTCCAAATTTAAATTAAAAACTATCGGTTGCCGGTTACCATTATCTATTATACCATGCTTTTGGGCGCTAGGTAGTGGTAAATATACTTATGTTTCGTGTCGATTTTCTCTGTCTTTTTAATCAATATGCAAATGAAAATTAAGGAACTCAGTGTTGTTGTCTTGCTTATTTATTGTCAATCATGAAAACCTAAAAAATTAAAAATCCTAAGTTGTTAGTTAAATTGTTGTCTAGTTTTTTCTCACAGAAACAGAAGTTTTACTACTCAAAACTATTTATATATATAAATATTTTTAGTAACATATAACGCAATTATTATTCAATTATTCTGTGTAAATATTTAGTCAACTACTACAACGTTTCCGTAGTGTAGCGGTTATCACGTGTGCTTCACACGCACAAGGTCCCCGGTTCGATCCCGGGCGGAAACATGGCTTTTTATTTTTCCTTTTTTTTGAATGCAACACGTAATAGCATTAGTATAAGGACGAAAAACGGTGAGTGATAAAATATTGTTCTGATCCATTTTGATTTAGCATCATCATCATCATCATCATGTCAACGAATCGACGTCCACTGCTGGACATAGGTCTTTTGTAGCGAGTTCCATACACGGTCCTGGGCCGCTTGCCTCCAGCGGCTCCCAGAGACTCGCCTGATGTCATCTGTCCACCTCGTTGGGGACCAACCTACGCTGAGCTTACCGGTGCGTGGTCGCCATTCCAGCACCTTAAGACCCCAACGTCCATCGGTTCTCCGAGCGATGTACCCTGCCCATTGCCACTTCAGCTTCGCGAGTCGCTGAGCTATGTCGGTAACTCTAGTTCTTCTACGGATTTCCTCATTTCTGAGTTGATCACGTATCGATACTCCTAGCATTTTGATTTATAGCTCCGATAAATACATCGCATGCGGTCGTGCTGTTATGTTAATGGTATGCTTGTTCTTAGCAGAGATTAATGTTTTTTTTTGTAGTTATAATTGACGGACCAACCATATGGCCCATAAAATAGAGCAACACTTCACATGGCATGCAAGGAGCACGTCCGATAGCATGCCGCCCTGTGTTTACCAATTGCCCGTAATTACATCGGCAACCACGCCCCTCGGACAGGTACACATCATTGCAAAAATGCTGTTTCGCGGCAAAAATAAGCATGGCAATAGTACTTCCCCAGAGAGCTCTGTCACAAAAAGCTTTACTACTACTTGTTCTAAATAAATAAGTTCTTGTTAATAATCCGTACGCCTTTCTTAATACAAATGTACATCAATGCTAGGTGATTTTGCAACTACTTTTTTGCAGGCGCTTAGAAACTCTGCGAAGACATTCGCTGTATGACGTAAAACAGATAATGTTCCGAGCGTTTAATTGATTTTAACTCTAAGACCGCGGTTTATCAACTTATAATGGGAGGACTGACTGTGAAAGATATTGCTATTATTTTATCGCTATACGATGAATGTTAGCTTAGTTTTCGTTTACGCTATATGATGATCGTTTTCGTTTTCATTTGATGATGACCACGCCATCCGTGGTCATCATCAAAGCACGTTTAAAAAAGTTCAAATTTATAAATTGTTATGTCAAGTGGGTAAGTACGCTGAACATTTTTCCTTCTATATACAGTTATGAACCTTCTTAGCACTTAGGTAATTTTTATTAATAAAATAACGGGGCCAAGAATGCCGTCTGTAAAAAAATGTTTCGTTGGAATTGATTGACTATTAATGCATGGGAGATCCTTTATTATGAGGAACTTCATACCATCCGTGACCGTGACCAGACCGTGGGGTGGGTATGTCCACTGCTGGACATAAAATTTTTACTGATGATTTATACGTAAAATGAATGAGTCTAATTAAGATTTTTAGTAAGCAGAAAAGAAGAATATTTTGCAGCCAAATCGCCGATCATCTTAATCTTCATGGCAGTAACTTCACTCTTTTTTTCTAATTTATACCCGTGCGATGCTAGGGGGGGACTCTAGTCTTTTAATATATTTCGAAAATAAACTTATTGTCCTTATTTTTCTACTTAGATAAAAGAGATCTTTTAGAATAATCAATGTCACCATAAACAATTATTTAACCTTGAATGTATGTAGTTATTCATTTATTATTATAATTTCAATAACCTAGCCTAGCTATAGGTATTAATGGCGGCAATTATTTTGTTTCAACCGAGATATTTTTTTTAATTTAGTCACGCAATTCTGTTGCTGTAGCAGTACGGCTAGCATATTATGCAGGTGGCAAACATTTTATTCTCAAATTATATCCACTGACAAGGGTTAAAATTTAACTTTTTGACGGCCTTCCCGTTGACGCAGCGGTAAGCGCTGTGGTCTTAAGTTGGAGGTCCTTGGTTTGATTCTCGAGAGGGACAATTTAAGAATAAATGAAATTTCGAATTATTCGCTGAAAAGCGATTTAACGTACGATGTCGCTTGGAAACCGATTAGAGGTATGGGTTAAATATAACTGCCTTATACCTTAACAGTTTAGCCCGCTGCTAACTTGAACTGGATCATCACTTACCACCAAAAGAGACAGAGCCAAGGGCTGAATTGTAGTGAGATAAAAAAATCTTTTCCATCTGGTAAATTTCAAATTAAGGTAACAGGGAAAATGAAAAAAATACCCCGTTTAATATCACACGTAAATATATTTTTAGATATTTTTTCCACCCTTGTGCTAACGGTTAAAGGTTAACATTTGTATCATAATATTATAAGCCAAGCGACTAGTCGTAATGCGAGTAAAAATATCAGTTGTGACATACGTATCAATTATGCAATTCTGAGAATGTAAACTCCAAAGAAACCCTGTCTTTAATTAATAAGTCTGTTCCGAACATTCGTGCCGATTATCAGTTCTATGCAAATTATTGTAACCTTGAATATCTTTTTAATCATATGGAGAACTTCGTCGCCGTTAAAGCAAAAAAAACGCACATAACAGCTATAACTTACAGAAGTCGAGGGATTTAACTTAGTTCCCCAGCAGGTCTAGGCAGGGGACAAAAATTATATCCCCCGATTATATCCCCTGACAGGGGGTATAGTTAACGTGTCCACCTGCTAAATCACGGAAACATGGAATAGAAGGAGTTTTCTTCCGTTTATTATTACACATATATTATTTGGATATTATTACCACTTTTGCGCCAGTGCTCTAAGAGTTGATAAAGCTGGGGGAGATGATATATTTTTATCCTTTCCCTATTTTTTTAAATCCTTCAAAAGTTTATCGTACCCCAACCTAATCGGTTATTTCAACCTTAACCTAACAGCGATAAAGATGTGCATAGACCTCTTTCGGTGTTATACAAAATGAAAACCGAAATAATACTACACAGGCTTTATAAGAACATTTTTTACCTACTGTCTCTGAGACTTATCTGTGTAACCGAAAACCGGATGGTTTTTGAGTAAACCACTGCCAGAGTTTTGACTGAAAGAAATCTGATAGATGCAGCCCTGACATCATATGCAAAATTAAAATCATGTGACTATAACTGTCACTTTTTAGTACGGGTCACGTAGCGTAGGTACTATGCGTCGGTCTTTTATCTTCAATAGGGTTGCTATAAGTAAACACTTACAATGTTTTGAATTTGTTTGTATGGAAAAATAAATATTCTTTGGATTCAATATTTTGCCAAGTTTATTCCTTATGAAATAAACTTATGCATCCTTGAACATTATTTTGTAATTCGGTTACACGAACGCACTACGAACTATTAATATTAAAAGTATATTAACAAAATTAAAAACCAGTCAAACGTAATTTTGATTCACGCTCCGAGAGTTGATTTTGAAAAAATAGCTAGGAAAAAAGGATTCTACTTAATTATTATAAAATTATTCAACCGCCTCAAATACATTGAAGCACCGGATTTTATTAAATGTACTTTTGCTAAATAAAAAGCAGTCTAACGAACGGATGGAATACATAATATACCTACCTACTTTATACTTACCTTCGGTTTTTTTCGGAACCCTTTAAATCTGAGTTTACGACGCAATTTACGAATAATTCACTCAATTTAAGTACTTTTTATAAATTAACTAAATTTATAAAATACCAGTTTTACTACGGAACTGCTACATTACATTATGAGCAAAAAATTCATTTAAAAAGATCCATATCTCGAGCAAATGCGATTTAATTCTAACGAGGTGTGACAAGTAAGTTCTTCAACGCGTGGGTAATTAATATATTTTAAAAGATTCATTTGATCAGATAATTATTATAGCGTACGTATTCACTAAGTTTGTTTGTAAAGGATTGTTGCTGATTTCTAACATATTGGGCTCGTTATTGAAAATTAAATTTAAATAAACCTTGATACATAAAACTCATTTATAAATTTCATTTATAAATTTTAATACTTTTTTTATAATGGAAATGTATATCATCGTCATCATCACTTCAACCGAAAGAATCAATAATGCTTATGTAGGGCGTTCCAAATTCCACGATTCTGGGCCGCTTGTTTCCAGCGGCTAAAGATTACAATTTGAGGATATTTGATTAGGTTAGGTTTTATCAGTTCTCTTTACGTCGTGTTCCTCATTGCTGAGGGCCGTGACCTCTTCCACTTTCAACCTTTCGGACGATTTTGTGCCATTTGACTCGGCTTTAAGCAACTTGTAAAGCAACATTGCACTTTGGTGTCGAGAGCAGTGCGGATGTTATAAGACCAACGAATCGGGCTACGTCCACGAGGTCTCTTTCCTTCCACTTTTCCAGTGACTACTATCTTTTCAAGATTGTCTCCATCTCTTCTGGCAATGTGACCGAAGTACTCGAGAATCCTCTGAAGACAAGTGGTTGATAGCCTTCTTGTAATTTTAAGTTGTCTCAATATCGATGCATTAGTCCTGTGTGACGTCCACGGGATTTGCAGCACTCTCCTCCAGCACCACATCTCAAAAGCGTCTCTATCAGCTGCTTTAATGGTCCATGTCTCAGCTGCATACGTAAATATAGGAAAATAAGACGCACTTTTGTCCTGGCTAAGATATTCCTGTCTTTCCAAGTACTATGAAGCTGTGACATAGCGCTTTTGGCCATTCCGATTCTCCTCGAATTTCAGTTTCACAAGAACCAGTGGCACTAATATTGGAACAGAGGTAAATAAAGTTCTCCACGTTTTCGAGATTTAGAGAGCCTGTGAGCTCCAACCATCCTGCACGATCTACCATCAGAACTTTAGTTTTGAATCTATTTATGAAAAGACCCATGGCATTGCTTATTTGCTCCATCCTGTCCAGTAGAGACGTCATCTCATCCTCAGATGCTGCTAGGAGAGTTGTGGCATCAGCGTAGTTTTATCAGTTACACCCTCGCAAATGACTATTCGGTTGTATTAAAATTATGGACCAAATTTTGGATATTTTATATTTATGGGTACATAATACTTATTATAAAAAAAAATATATCTACGAAGACAAGTAAGAAAAGATTGAGCGTTTTTTGCGCTACGCTTAACAGCTTAGATGGAAAACTGGCACTATCCTTGTAAGAATTGAAATAATTTGTACTAAACCAAAATGGAAAACAGTTGTCAGTGACACCGCGACTTTTTATCTAACCGCACGTATTTTTCGTAGAAATAAAATATATATATATATAATTTATATCAAATTAGGGCACTAGGAAATTAGGTTCAGGTTACAATTAAAAGTAAATTATAACTCCATTTTTCTATACCGTTTAAAACTTAATTATACAAAACAGATCGTTTAATTAACAACTGCAAGGGTTAACCTTTTGAAAAATATCTTTGTTTTCTTTTTTTCCGTTTGGTGTTTTGAAGTTCGCTTTCGTCGTTAGGGAGATTCTTGGATATCTTTTGATTGTGAGCGCTCATAAATCAAAGGTTGGTAAAAATTACGTAAATAACACCTTTTTAATTTACTGTTCATTAGGAAGAGGTCCCACCTTCGATTCCCGGTGCGTGACAATTTAGGACATTCATTTTTTATTTCGTTGGGTATAGTTAATGGGTCAGATTAGGTATGTGGGTTTAATAACCAGTGCCATTTATTTAGGGGTAGGGCTTACCCCTATCTATACGTTTCTGAAAGGCGGATGCTTTTGGAGACATAATTAGCGGATTGATGAATAAAGTGCAAATTCATCTAATAAGACGTCATATAAATTTGTGTGTAATTATCATGGACATGGACATGTCATATCAGCATTGCATGTCTGGTATAAATATGTAATTTTGTTAGCTGAGTACATGTTGTGATTGGTAAATTAACCTGAACGCGGTTATTAAATACTAGCGACTTCGTCCGCGTATAAGTGAACCTTAAAGGATAGACATACATTTGCTTTCGAGACCTTTTTTTAAGAACTTTTAAACGGAAAAAACATTTTCACATATGATTTATTAAAAAGTGCACGAAATGGAAACTCTCAAAAGGAATAAAAAGCCCGATTTTGAAACATTATTTTTGGTGTTATGCTGCTATTAATCTTAGCGTGATATTATAGCCTTCCTCGAAAAATAGGCTATCCAACATCCTCAGATCACCGCGTTCAAGTACCTAAACAAACAAACAAACAAATTCTTCAGCTTTTTATATTAGTATAACATAGGTAGCGGATAAAAGGATAGTCATCGTAACACGTTGGTTTAGTGGCCGTTAGAAAAGTATTTTTTGTTTACCACCGTGCTTCGAAGAGTACGTTAATATGCCCGTCCCTGTATCATGAATATCATCTGATATAAGACCCACTAACTGAAGTAGACTAGACTGGGTACAGGCCTTCTCTTTCACTGGGAGAGAGGTAGGCCACCTCTGCCGTAAGAGAGATAGAAAGAGATTCGATGAGTGGGTGACAGACTATGCCACAACAAGACATCCATTACATCGATGATGGTATTTTCATTTTTATTTCTTCAATATTTTCAGGTTAAACATGCATACAGGTGTTGTTCAACCTTTTCCAGTGGAGAAGGAGTACGAGAAAAATCCGGAAATATTGCGCGGAGACATCCAGAAGTTGAGAGAATGGGTGAAGATACAACCACATCTGCCTACAAAATATTTAACAGGTAGATCTTTTTTCTTATTTCATAGGACTACTAAACCGACAATAACATATAAAATCTATGTACTAGACACCAAACTGTAGGCCACCAAACTTACGAGTATGTTTTTAAATGGCGCGGAAACTGTTTCCGATTGCTTAAATATTAGCTTAGTGATGCAAGCTAAATATTATGTGCTAATTTTCATCATGATCGGTACGGTATAGTGATTAAGCTGAATATAGGGAACAAACAAACAAACACAATATTGAATTTATATTAGTAGCTGTGGATGCACGGATCCTGCAATATCATGTGGTTATCGTATAGTTTTTTTTAAATATGTATCTTCACATATTTAAATCCCAAGTTTATTAAAATGTCGGTAGTTAAGTACGCGAGTTAACCTCACATTATAAAATGCTACTTAATTAAAACAATGTTTAATAAGGAAAAAAATACAAACCATTTTTTGTCGTGTTTTGCCATTAGTACGGACAATGGAAAATGAGTTAAGTATACTTAGTTATATTCAGTGGCAAGCACTTCATACTTGCGCAAAAGCACTGCATATCTTACATTTTTTGTATAACTCATAAAGGGGAAGGATTTTTCAATGTTATGCTATCTTCCTTCTTTATGCATACCCTGGTCAAAAACCCTGTGCACGCAACTGGTTATATTGAACAAGCAGATGCCCTAGAACTTCGTCTGTGGTGAATTTCTGATATCCAGTGACACTAAGAATTTTTTCCGCGGGGTCTAGCGCTTATGCCCATCTCCAGAAAGCAGGCTAATTTTTAACGAAGCCTTAATGCAAAGTTTCATAAATATTACTTGAAAATGACAGATCACACTTTTATCCTTAGTTATTTAGTAAAAAAAACCTTTCATAATACATCTCAAAGAATATTCCGTCGAAATTTCAAATTTACACGTAGCTGTGTGTGTCCGTCAGTCAAGACTTGTCCTGACTTTGGCCTTTTATAGTTACAGATTTACAGAAAAAAATTGTTCTAGATAGGGTATCTCTTATTTTTACTGGTTCCTTGGTCTTGTATGTTCGACATCAGAACACGTGGTTCTGGGATACGAGACTGTCTAGCAGTGGGACACGAATAGGTTAATGGCGAGATGATGAGCGCTGGGATTTCATTTAATACACGAGAACCGAAATATATCTATTCGGAGAACAATTCCATCCAAACCAGGACAACCAAGTGCAACAACCCTATTTAAATGTCAATTAAGTCAAGCAAAAAAGATCCTCAAAAATACAGTTAAATTTTGAATGTAGAGATCGTAAAGGTCCAAAGACCAAGAGTGATACAATGTACCAAACTATATGGAAGACATAATATATTTTTGATCACACTTGCTTACGTAACTTGGATCTTATTGCATCGGTATAGGGCTCATAATCCAAGACATTTAAAATGCCTGTTTTATTTCACTTCTGCGGTGTTTTATATTTCGTGCCTCACTGCAAGTTATGTTTATGAAGACAAAGTATTCTTCGTTTATTCGGGTAATAATTTGTTTTCATTACCTGAACTGAGTTTTTATTATCTAATTGTAGTACATATTATTCTCATGAATAAATAATTAATTATTGTACCTTCTCAGTCCGCTATATTATCATATTTTTTAATGCAGGTTTTATGTTTATTTTGGTTGGTGCCTTGCTTACTTTTGGATAACAAAAAAAAAGGAATATTTAAGAAAATATTTATTTAGATTTTCACCTTGCTGTTAAACATTAAAAAAATAGATACGAAAAAACTCTTGCTCTTCGAAGCATGGAGGTGGGTCACTTCCATTTCCTAAATTATGAATTGCTTGATAGAAAAACCTGACGCGGAGATCGAATACAGGACCTCGAGATTCAAAATTCAAAATTCATTAATTTCAAGTAGGGCCAATGTAAGCACTTTTGAAACGTCAAGTCTGTCCGTTTGTATTGACTCTACTACCGGTTCGGAAGGCAGATTCTACCGAGAAGAAGCCGGCAAGACACTCAGCAGTTGCTCTTTTCCAACATCAACAATTTACATTTTACATTTTAACATTCATTTTTCTATCTTGTGAGAGCTGAAAGCGGAGCCGGAAGCTTCCAAGCAACCTTGTCATTAGGAAATTCATCAATTTTATAGTAACCTCGCTGTAATAAATGTGTTTTAACAGATTCCTTAAACTTATGCATTGGTAGGTCCAATCCCACAAATGACTTCTGTACCTTTCGCAGAGGATATGCAGATGACACTAATTTATGACCATTTCTTGTAAGTCGACGGTTTATGTCCACTTTTTGCTTATAAAGACTAATATGTTGTCTTACAAATACTATATTGTTATAAATATATTGTGAAGCTACAGTAAGTATGCCTATTTCTTTAAACTTCTCACGGAGGGATTCGCGTGATTTAAGTTTATATATTGACCGTACAGCTCTTTTCTGCAATATAAATATAGTTTCGATATCAGCTGCTTTACCCCATAACAAGATTCCATAGGACATAACACTATAAAAGTACCTACGCAAAATAAACAGGCCTAGCTATTTCAACGTCAGTAATCTGTCTAATTTTTCTGACTGCGTCGAACATGACCAAGTGGCAGTACGAGAGAGTTGTTAGGAGAGGTGTTAGAGTTTCGCCTTGTCATTATTCCGAACAATGAAAATTAGTCACATAATGATAGGTTAGTTTGCTAGCCGTATAGTGACTGCTAGATTAGATAGGGTCGTAGTGAAATGGCCTAATTCATTTGATTTTTGTCTCTGCCTGAGAAAAACGGCATCAAGTTGTGGCAAAACCTTCAAACCTATATACATCCGAAGACCATAGATACCTACCCATAGAGTTTTCCACTGACCTTCATGTTACGTAACAGAGGTCAGAGCAATTTTCTACCGTTGAAAAATATAGGGCATGTGGCTAGCATATATTATGTTGACATCATCGCATTTATTTTATTGCCTGTGTTATCTCGTAGATTTCATCATACCACGTTTATTTAACGTATAATTATACACATAACAAGCACTAAGGCATTCATTTTATTATTTTCCTACTGCTGTCGAGGAAGCGACTAGCTTTTTTTTCTATCAATAGACGTTTAATTGATTCATTATTCTTTGTCAATAAAATATAGTTTATCACTAGCAGTGCACACAGTGGATGAAAACTCTCTCTGCTCTGGTTTGAGACAGTGAAAAGTGACTATCAAAGAAAAAACTCGCTTAACGCAGTTCTTTTGGCAGTCAGATGGTTTGCTGAGAGACTCTTATTTCCAATTTGCAGTTGTAGTAACCACATAAGGTTTGGAGTGGGGACAGGCGTGAAGCACCAGGACTTGAGCCATAGGGCTCGACGACATCGGCAGGGTGATTATATATCTCACGACGGGCGTAAATTTTGTGATCTTTGCTGTCCAAAGGCACTTTTGTATTGTATGCAAAAGTTACATTTGTCAGCAAAGATCGCGAGATTTACGCCTGTCGCAAGCCGGTTGTGAGATACGTTATCATTCTGCGGGGGAGCAGGGAAGATGTCAACCTCAGGCCGCTGTGATCGAGGCTCAGACCTCATCTTATAGGGTGACGTTTAGACAGTTTGGTTTTTTCGGACTAGGGTTTAGTCCGTACGAATTGCGCATCCTTCCATATGTCCGTATGGCATTAAAAATCGGGGACCCGGTCTTTATTTATCGTTTAGTTAGTCAAGGATGTTTTTTAGGATCGGGAATGTAATCTGATACATTCTCGTTTAGAACATACGCTAACGTAGTGAGTAGTGCTACAGGTTTTTGGGACATGACTCGTCGGAAGAAGTACTATTGCCATACATGCTTGTTTTTGCCGCTAAGCGACATGTTGCTATGCTGTGTTCCATTCTAAAGGACGTGGTTGCCGGTGTTATTAAAGATACACGAGGCTCAAGTTGATAGACACAGGGCGGCACGTTGCAGGTCGTGGTCCTTGCATATTCTGTATCCATCAGAATGGCCACCTGCTTCTCCGTTGTCCGTCATTTAAATATTTTTATTAAATCATTTTCGTAATATAAATACATTATTATTATAAAATAATGAATCTGAATGCCTCGGATAATAGAAAATTTTGCTATGTACATAGAACAACCGCAGAGTTACGCCTGATTCTATCCAAGTCGATAACATTAGTCACTAATTTTGCTACTGTTAAACGATGTTCTTCTGCCCCGTCGGTATCGACGACCGTCACTACATTTTATAGTTTCGCTATCGATTTTCGATCAAGTGCGCTATCACAACTTTGTATCTCGTGACATGTATGATAAAATGTTTCCTGACCAGCTGCCTATATTAATAAACTCACATAGCGCTAAGAATACTTTCTCAAGGGTCGAAGAATCGATGCTTAAGACCAAACTTGATAATCTGTTTTAAGTAAGATATTATCGGTTCATTATAAAATCTCCTTTCACAATTTTCAGATTTAGACCTCATCATAACTTACCATTGTTGTGACAATAGTGCGGAGGTTACCAAGCAAGTACTTGATCTGCACTATACCCTCCGTACTCTGTTTACCGAGTTATTTAAGGACCGAAGTCCTGATCAGCGGATTATTAATACTATGAACACCACGTAAGTAATATGGCAGAAAAAAACTTTTTTAGGTGTCCATACAAAAATGGTAAGATTGAAACCTTATAGTGCAACGATGTCCGGCCGCCCGCACACACACTAAATAAATAAATAAATATACTGCGACAATACACATATCGCCATCTAGCCCCAAAGTAAGCGTAGCTTGTGTTAAGGGTACTGAGATAGCTGATGAATATTTTTTTATGAATATAATACACAAACATTCATGTTCATCACACAAACACTCTCTAGTAGTGGGAATCGAACCCACGGCCTTGAACTCGGAAAGCAGGGTCGCTGCCCACTGCGCCACTCGGCCGTCAAAATTATTTCACTAACTACTAATTCTATCGATATAAAATTGAAAATAGTATAAAACTGTGACCCAATAGTACTCGAATTAAAAACACAACGGAAATTATTTTTATTTAATTTAAAACATCCAACGGATAATTTTAGGATGACAAATGACGCAGTTTGGAGTAGATATTATTTGCTTCACAAGCTTTTGCCACTTCTACTTACATTCATGCAACCCCTTGCAAACAGTGGAGACATTTCTAAGTTCTTATTGCGATATAAAAAAAGCTTATTTATCAACAGGCTGTAAAATGTGCATTAAAAAGTCACAAGTAAAATTACATTACAATTTAACAGTTGATGTTTAGAAAATAATTCTATTTTTTTGTAAATTACTTATTATTTTTAAACAACAAGTTGAGAAAACAGAAAAAGAAAACAAAAACAGAAGCAGAATAAAAAAGGCGGCCTTATCGCTTAGGGCCGCCCATTTCGGATTTCACTTCAACCTTTCCATGCACGGCTGTCGGTTAGCATAGTCAGGACACATTTTTCTCGCCTGGGAAAGGATTAAAATATATCTTCAGGTGGACACGTAATTTTGATCCCTTCTATAATCGGGGATACCATTTTTGTCTCCTACCAACGCTAGCCTTGCTTGTACAACAAAGCACTCTTTTAAGTAGTTTTATCATAAGTTACAACACATTTTATACAAGCTTGTTTAGCTTATGAAGTAAGGGTCTCCTCTGAGAATAAGAAGGGTTTAGGTCGTAGTCTACAACGCTGGCCAAGTGCGGATTGGTAGATTCGGATTGGTTTGAAGGTTTCTTCACGATTCTTTCCTTCACCGTTTAGAGCAAGTGATATTTTATAATACCTATGGTTTTTCGATTAGCTTACATTTCATCAAAACGACTTTGTTTTTGTTATGTTACAGCCTTTTCGCGCCTCTGCCAACACCCACTGTAAATGGTTATCGAGCAATATACTGTTGCCTCCTGAAAGCTGATGCTCGATTATTCAACTTCAGCGACATCATTAGAACTATTATGATGGTGATAGACTTATGGCAACTTGCTGAAGGGACATGGCCCGGGTAACTTATTTCTCTACATTAATATTATAAAGAGATGAAATTTGTATGTTTAGATGTAGGAACAGTAGGATGTAATTTGAAACTATTTATCTAAAATTAATTCGTTCTTTGGAAAAAAAACAATTTTGCAAAGTAAGTTAAAACCCAAAACAATTGCCGAGCAATTGTTTTAAGAACGTTGTGCAAAAATAATTTATACTATCCATACTATTGTTATAAATACGAAAGTGTGTTTGTTTGTCCTTCAATCACACAGCAAATCATTTATTTATGAATAAATAAATAAAAGCTAGTAAATCTGTAAAAAGCTGTATTTAGATCTTATAAGGGCATGTAAAAATTTCCACGTGTAGGTTTATTCGCAAATTGATAAAATAAAACTTAACTTACTAAACTTCTTGTAATTGAGTCAGTCGACTTAATCTGGAGTACTGGTGAGCACTGTGGTCTTATCAGGATTGAACCCGGGATTCGATCGCCGCCAGGGGAACTTTCTCTGGTCTGGTCAGATAGGAGGCTTCGACCAGCTGCTGCTAGTTACCATTTCTATAAAATGTCTTTTTATATTACTAGTAAAAAATTAAGCGTGAATTCTTCAAAATTCATGCTTAGCACAAATTATGTTGGTGTCGTTACTAAGGTCTAGTAAGATGTAATTTTGATTTGAGGATATAATTAAAAATAAGTACTTCTTTTACCATTAAAATAATCTATACCTATGCCTATATGACTGATGAAATCGATGGAGTGAGTGCCCGTTTTTGCAATATTCGCGAAAATCTATGGACTAAAAAAAACATAAGAAAAAGATTAACATTATTAATATTAATAAGTTATTCGAATCTATAATTAAATTATTAAAACTTATTAGTTACATTATTAGTTAAGTGTTTGTATATTTCCGAGAGTTTAGTTTTTGTAAGTTTACCGTACTTCACCTTCATTGCTTTCAAGTTTTAACAGTATTGCGGTGTTATGTTTCAGGTTTGTAATTATAATCGATATGCATCTAGCAACCCTAGCACACATTTCTAAGTTGGACTTAATGACCCTGCGACACACACTATACTTTCTCCAGGTATGATATATTTTATCAGGCGATATTTTTTATCTGTTCGTTGATTGCGATTTTAGAAAAAAGTTAGTAAAATTAAAAACGAAATACTGTTTAAAATTTTAAAATTTTTTGCTGTTAAAAAAAACTGTCCTAAAATATTATAGATCATAGAATAGAAATCAACAAATTTGTGCATTTTTTGTATTTAATTTTTAAGAGGAAATATATAAAGTGCCAAAAACAAATAGCCTCCAGGGTTTGCGTGACTTACCACTTCAGCCCTTTAGGAGAGATCTCTGGCTGTGGTTATTGAATAGGAAATATTTAGTAAATTAAATGTTGGCTATAAATTAATAATACAAAGTAAAGCATTTTAAATAAAAATAAAAATAAATTACCGTATACATATACATTAATATGATTTTTTTAATATTTAACTATTTGTAAGCTCACTGCTCGATTAAAATTGCACGCCACAAATGTCAAACATTAAGCTCTTTTTTTAAAAGACCAGTATATGGACACTTTATGCAATAAATGAATTATCAATTATGAATTAAATACAATTTCAGGAATGTATGTTAGTGAAACTGAAAGAGGTACATTTTATCAACGCGCCATCTTTCATGGATAAATTAATGATGTTACTGAAGCCATTTATGAAAAAGGCTTTAATGGACATCATTCGCATACATGAGACGGACTCGCAAGCGCTATACAAATATATACCAAAGAAAGCTTTTCCCAAGGATTTAGGAGGAGAATATAAAACTAGGACGGAATTAAGAGGTAATCGATTTGTGAATATTTCTGATTGAAATTTTTGAAGATATAACTACTGGAGGCTAAACCTTATCTAGATTTCGCTGATGAATGTATGAAGTACTACCACCCTGCTTATTTCTACCGCAAAGCACCGTGTTTGCAAAGCTTTTTCGGTCTGAAGGGCGCGGTTGATACAGGTATATGAGGCTTAACGCCTACGCCTTAGGTTGATGTGCGGCGTTGTTGACACAGTGCGGCACGTTGCAGACTTGTTCCTTGCACACGCTGCGACGTTTTGCTCTGTTCAAAAAAATCAAGATCATGCGTTCGGGTCTTGGGTCAGACCCGAACGCATCGGGTCTGGAGTTTTGTGAAAAGTCTGTTTGAATGTAGATCATCAATTATTATTCTTGTTTAATTTTTTACTTTAACAACAAGGTTATTTCTTTTAAAAAATATATCTATTTAATATTTAATAAATGTAATGTTTTTTTTTTATGACGCGGCTAGTATTTTGGAAGCTGGGATTGGGTGTGGGGGAGTTTTCGAGTTTTTTTTTCCGTAGAGTTTGATGCCGTTATTTGTTCAACTCAGTTCTATCTTATATAATAAATACTTGCAACAATCTTTCCCGAGAAAATCAATTGATACCCTTAAAAATACACACGTTATTTTTAGCTTGATTTGTATTTAAAAGGACGGAAGTACCGGCTAATTAGTTACATTTGGACGGGGCTTCTTCCACGGAAGACAAAAAAATCATTTGCAATAGATTTAACTATAATAAATGGAAGTCAGTTTTATTTTGAACCATTTTATATTGTTCCGTTTTTCAAAAGTTACTCAACGGCACATATATTGCATTTATAGTAGAGGGTTTAACTAATCATTCTAATAAAATTTAAATTTGTAATTTATTTTCAGATGAATTGATTCGTTGGGTGGGAGAAAATAAACAGTACTACATCGAAGAAAACAAGCGTCGAGTGGACGAATCTTTACGACCAGGTGGCAAAAAATCTGTTGAAGACTTATTCGGTATACAGGGCAGCTTCAAGAAATTAGACATAGATTAAATTGTCAGGCGATAATCACAAATGTCGCAGTTTTCATAACACACCAAATAAAGTTATGTTTTAGGTATTGATGTAATATGACAAGCCTAAATTACAAAGTAAGTTTCGTAATGAAAAGGTGGTTATGAGCCCCGTGGAAAAAAAAACAAAACTTTATTTCCTGAAATATACATATTAAAATCCTCATTAAATAATATGAGAAATAGATTATACAATAACGATAAACATTATTTCGCGTTTGAAAAATCGGTCCTAAATTATTTATAATTTTTTTAATATTGTAAAAAAAATGATTAAATCAGTTCAGCTCGTTTAAAGGCTTCGGCCTACAAAACTTGAATAGTGGAAAAACAGCAAAAATGGTCCGTTATTTTCTGAGACGTACGTATTTAAAAGTTTAGCCTGTTTTTTCTCGCATGTGCGATGAAAATTTTCGTAAACAACGGGTATTATATATGCATTGCTTATTACAGTGTTGGCTTTTTCATGGCACTCGCTTCCAGCTTACGCGCTTAATGCTATATCCCGTACTTGTTGCGTATTGTACTATTATAAACCTTAAAGCAAAAAGTGAGGTACTACTGCTAAGGACTAACTACTATTAATTTACCGGTATGTTGGTATATGTTTGCAGTTTGTCTGTGACAAAGTAATAACTTCGTTAACTGAAGAATTTGTCAATAAAAAAAAATGAGTTCTTAGTTATAGTCTGTGAATAGACAGGACAGCTTTTTAAGGTGGCGTAAATAGTTCAATCTAAGATCATTTCAAGTACATATTTAAATTTCGTGTAGATAGGTTTTATTTAATTCAAGGATTGGTCAATCAAAAAAGGGTTCTTAGTTATAGTCTGGTAATAGACAGGATAGCTTTTTAGGTTATTTCAAGTACATATAGTACATATTTGTTTTTTTTATAAAAAAGGATCGTGTAGAACAATCCGGTGATCTTTAGAATATTTTTTGGGTTAGTAGAATAAAATTTATGTTAGAGTATTCGAGCATGATATGTCAATGAAAACTGACAGAGAGCTCAATATAATTGTAAATAATATAATATAAAATATTGCTCATTAGTTTTTCATTTATCCAAAAATACTTACGTAGATATCCTCAGAGACGTTGGGAGGGATGAAAATATCCAGTGCAGATTGTGGACTCCGCACGCCTTTGAAAATCGAGAACTTACAGGCATGCAGGTTTCCTAACGATGTATTCCTTCTCCGTTAAAGCAAGTTGTCTACTGTACAACAGAGCTAACAAATTATTAAACATAATCCCCCTCACAACTCACATTTGTAAAGAAAAAGTTCCAAATGGCTTCAGTCACTCTCTTACGAAGAGACTGAAAAACTGCTATTAGTAGTTAAATAATGTTATATTTTCATAAACTCTTTCGCCTTATACACATGCACACGCTCGCATTATCACTCCAACTCAAAACAATCATAAACACTCACACACACACATATACACATGCACACACACGCACACATACACACAACAATTATAATGTTTCTTGCATGCTGAACTAACTGTATACTTTATTTATACAACAACTTGGTTTAGAACATAATATAATCATAGCTTTAGTTTCGGAGGTGGGCGCGGCGGCTGGAACGCAGTTTTAAACTTTTCCTGACGCCATCGTCTCTATTGTTATTGATCCAATGTAATCTGATCATAAATAAATGAATTTTGAATTTTATTAATTTTAATTAAGTGATATTTTAATTGCTTAAATCGCACATAACTTAGAAAAGTTAGGTGTGCGGGCTGCGATTCGAACTCGGCCCCCCGAAAATGACCCTGAAGCCTTAACCACTGGCTTAAACCTTTCCAAGTCTTAGTTTTGCTCCCTTATCCTTCAGTGCCAGTAGACAGTTGATGATGATGAGATTATATTTTTTAAGAGAGACATTATTTAGAAAATTTAGTATCAAAAAATCAATATGCAATTAAATATCAATTTATCGATTTTCGGTAAATTTTCTCACAAATCTACCTATATAGTATATACCCATGAAGTGTTGGCGACAGATTGCACGCAAATAAATGGTGACATCAATATGATATTAGCGCGAATTCTATTGCACACAAGTAACCTAACTGAACTAAACGTCATCCCTTTCATTGTGTTTATGAGTAAGATGACTTCGGCGGCGCAGTGGTGAGCGCTGTGGTCTCATAAGTGGGAGGTCCCAGGTTTGCTGCCCAAAAACCAACAGAAGAAATCAATTTAAGGAATTGAATTAAAAGAGAGGAATTTTTGGTTTCTGCAGGTGCAGCACGCTACTTTTTAGTCTGCATCAACACAAACCATCAAGTGAGATTGCGTGCAGGGTTAACTTGTAGTAAAATAAAAAATGAATAGCTCGATTTCCTATTGTTTAGTTTAGTTCAGAGATTGTTCTTCAAGTGAATTGGCACCATTATACAAAATGTGGAAGTTTGTTGTGGGCTCTTCTTAGACCTGGGCGCGTTTCGAACCCTCGTAGGCCGTAGCTTGAGGTTTAATTTGGCGATCGAAGTTATCCCATTATAATTATGTAAACATATATGTATGAACGCTTCATTAGTGCCTGCGATAGGCCTACAATAATAAAGAATTTTTGAATTTGAATTTAAATTTGCCCGCCCCGGCATCTATGTTTCCTGCTAAGATTCGAATCCTGTTATACATATCAGGTACCGTTCATCTGATCGTCAGGGTCTCCGACTTCATAAACTAAATCACAGGTCTCCTCTCAAAACGAGAAGGGCTTGCCCTGGTCAACTAAGATGAATATGGAGAAATCTCAGTGCAAGTTTGTTCACGATGATTTCCTTCATAGTTCAAGCAAGAGATATTGAATTACTTAAAACGCACGAAACTTCGAAAGTTAGGGGTGTGAGGCGGTACCGGTGATCGAACTTGGAATCAATAGCCTAATAGGTACTTGGCTATCCCATCTAAATATGCACAGGTAGCTTGTAAACTAAATCAGAAGTCATAATTTTATTTTTATTCCTCTATAAATTAAAAGCATTCTCAGATGTTGGTAAGAGATGGTGCAGTCTTAGATGCAGGTAGCGGGCTAACCTGTAAGGGGATACTATTATATATATCTATGGCAGTTATATTAAATTAAGATCCCTTACCGCTTTCTACGCGTCAACGTGCCGGAAAGCTAAATCGCTTGGCAGCAAGTTTTTGTCGTTGATCGAACCCAGCAGCTTCAGTTACAAGACGGCATTCACTACTGCGCCAGGAATATCGCCAAGTACTTGGATAGTGAAAAATAATATGTGGTTTTCGCAAATCATTAAGTTTAGGAATAATAAACATAGCATTTATAAACGCTCTGTCGCCTTTAAAAAAGATTGCTCTGAATATTATAATGGATAAAAAAAAATCATTAAATTTTCCATTGTAGCGATGTGATATACAGACGATCAAAATAATTGTTATTTTTCATAAAATAGTGTACATTATTTTAGCGCTTGCTACATAGTTAATAGGGTTCAGAACTGTATGATAGATTTTACAGTATTTTGATAACGTACTCGTACATGTTGTAAACACCATTTTCCATCCGATCTATATAAGCGCGCAACGTTTGCTGGAGACGGCATGTAGGTTTTGGTGACATACACTCGTATATAGAAAATGAAGTTTTTCGCAATGATGCTAGCCATCATGGCTGTTGCACTCGCAGTTGTGGTAAGTGTAGAATATTATATATTCTTGCGCACCAGTAGGTCCATTCATATTAAGACCACATAATAATTATTCCTTAGATATTATATATTATTGAATACCTTTGTTTATAAAAATAATAAAAACATTGCTCATTTCCCCTTTGTATCGTCATAATAAGACCCCATAATCACCAAGCTGGGCTAACGGATTCGTGATCACAGTAGGTGTTGCTTGTAGCACAGAGGATGCTGATATCTGTTCTCCATTATATTCCCTAAGTCGCCTCGTACGACATCCGCGGTAAGAGTAGGGGTTGTGACAACTGTATATACCTTCACAACTATTCCTTTTAATAAACTTCAACTAATTTGATACCTTGTCCGGCAAATGTCTTTAATTAATATTATATGTTCCCCATTGCTATTGTTGTAATTGATATCATCATCATATATATCTGTATATTATAAGTATTATGTGTATTATATTTTTGAACTGTCAAACTTTCAAATACAGATTTATTTGCTATGATGATATTCTATTGTTGGGTGTACGTACGTACGTATATAATGATCTTCACCCGCTCGAGAAGAGAATAGAAGAGAATGAATACGGCGAGAAATAAATGATTTAATAATATATTAAATTTTCTTAAAAATCATTTATTTCTCGCTATGAGACTTAAATTAAAAAATTAATGATGTAAATTTATTGTTTAAATAAAATAAAGCAAAATCTAGCCCGGCGAAGCGGGCTGGGTACACTAGTAGTCGATAATGTAAATAAATAAATAAATATACTACGACAATACACACTTCGCCACCTAGCCCCAAAGTAAGCGTAGCTTGTGTTATGGGTACCAAGATGACTGATGAATATCTTTATGAATAATATATTACATAAATAATTAGAATATACATGTAAACACCCAGACACTGGCAAACATTCATGCTCATCACACAAACATTTTCCAGTTATGGGAATCGAACCCACGGCCTTCGGCTCAGAAAGCAAGGTCGCTGCAAACTGCGCCAGACGGCCGTCAATGTGCTGATGATGATAATGTTATCCACATTAAAATTAAGTGTAGTAATTTCTTTTCTAGTTTTTCTAACATATGTAAATTGAACGTTTACCTTGAATCCATAGGGAGCCATGGGTATCCCAAAAGCTGGTATAAGGGATCACGACCATGATCATGCTGGCTGCAACTGGTCCGGCGGTCCGCCACCGCCGCCACCGGCACCGACCAGTAAGTACCTTTACTTTAACGCTTTCAATAATAAACTATATTAGCTTTACAGTTTGCCCTTTCTGTGCGCGCTTTCAAAGTAACCAATGGACTTGATTTTTGGCATAGAGTAAGTTGAAAGGATGAACAGTGGCATAGGTCACCTTTTTCCATGGAAAAAACAAAAGGTTTATAAACGTGGACGAAGACCGAGGGCAATACAAAGAAGAATTTTATTTTAAGATTACATTTAACACGATTTTCGTGATAATTTCAGGTTTCCGAAATATACCTTTAAAATTTGTGCTCTATACTAAAATATCATTAAATCTCTTTGTATATACCTAGCCTACATCTGAACTAGCAAGACAGGTCGATTTTTATGTACACAAATGTATAAACCAAACTAAACTAACTGGGCTAAAAGTAGTGTTGTCCTTTTCACATCGGTTCCCCTAGTACAGGATAGCGGTATGTTGAGACTGTCAATTATTTCGCTTAATTTTTTTATGTTTGTTGAACAGACTTTGCAATAGTGGTGAAAGTAGGAAATAATTTTTGTCGTTTTTTATTTTGCAGATAGCACCGGCTAGTTGTCTTCAACAGCTATTCGGCAACAGTGGATTAACATGAAATCGGCTTGTCAAATGTAGTAATAAACTTGTGCATATTGAATTACTTCTATTATTCTATCTTGCCAGTTACTATGACTGATACATTAATTATCTATCAACTTATTAAAAATCCTCAACAACATTACAGTTCTACCTACTGCTGATCACAGGCGCGATGGGTTAAGAGCTTGAACTCAGCACACTGATCTAGGTTAGGGTTCATATACGTTTTTTCCATAAAACTCAAAAATTCAAATAAAAAACTTATTTTATATTTAAATTAAAATGTGTATTTAAATTTATTTAAATATGGCAACTGTAAAAAAGTATAAAATTACAAAATTCATTCGTTGCTTCTCGGTTAAAGTTATAGTTTACAATTATGTTATACAACGATAAACTTATTTCCTGGTGAGTTATTTAACTAACCTAGGTGGTCATAGAACGTTAGGATAAAGTATAATTTACAAAAGGTGATGTATTTTATAATACTTACAAGTCTTTATATATATGATATATAAATCAATTCTGTAGGTGTACTTATATAATCTATCAATCGTAAATACATATAATTAGGTTTGTACACAAGAAGTCGTTAGTAAAAAGTTGAGAATTATATGCAACATATTTACAAAGATATAAACAATTTATAAACATACATAATAATTATTTTTTAAAAGAATATTCTAAAAAGACCATTAGAAGTCTGTAGTGAAATAAATCTTTTAAACACTGGTTACTTCAATTAATATCTCGATATCACATTTACTGCATAAATGGTAAATTCCATGTTTTTATAATCTAAGTGGTACTTTTATAGTAAATTTCCGCAATATAACTCAGCGGCTGAAGATAACAAAACAAAAAATAAAATTATAAAGACTGGTCAAACGTTCTAAATGATTCTAAATGTTAATAACAAAATCTTTTTAAAAATTAAGACTTATAGCATTGATGGTAAATGATTCTAGACAAACACGTATTAACGGTCATAAATTATGTACATTGTACAAAGTATAGATTTACTATTTCACAATATTTTCGTGGGTCACTGTCGCAAAAGTTAAAGGTCTAAAATCATTGTTCTTGCCCAAGTTCTTGAAGATGCAGTTTTTCTTCTTCCTCCTGTTGCAACAACTCTCGTTCAGCGGCGATTCTTGCATGTTGTTCAGCTATCACCCTAAAGAGTTGTGCGTGTTTCGCCGCTGCCGCTTTCACTGCTTCTGATTGCCGAGGTACTAAAGTTTCTGTTAATTAAAAGTTCGTTTTTAATAAAATATAAATTTACCAAGTGACCCACTCGATGACCTTGCATAATTTAAAGAACGGCGTCTTTCGAAATTATTGTGAAGTAAGAAATCCTAAGCAAATGATTGTTTTGAGGTTCCATAAAGTTTTTCATTTTAAACCAGCGAACCATATTACACTACCTTATCAAATAAAAATAATTCAATTCGATCTAGTCAATTTTTACATTTCGCTAGACACACAATTTTTGAAAAGTCAAGTCGGTCTTTTTTATGTGACCACCGGTTTGGAGGGCCGCGAAGAAACCAGCAAGACACTCAGCAGCTCCCCTTTTGAAGATCATAAAATAAATAACCAATTTGTGGGTCAGAACTATTATATTTTCACCCTTTTACTACACTCTGATATCTAGCATATCGACTCATAACGTTTTATAACTGACACAGGAAATAAGCCAGGAACAATGTTAAAAGAGGGACAAATCCGACAAAACAAAACCAAACAAAAAAAAAACAGCACAAAACAAATTACAAATTTATTGAGAAGGATCTACTTAAAGAAAAGCGGAAGAATATAGAATAGGAGAAGCTAAGGATAAGTTAAACATGCAAAAACTGAACGAACGAAAGGATAACGAAAGGAAAAATAAATTCTTTTCATGATAATTTAAATGATAAGGTTGCTAAGAAGCAGTCGGTTCTCAGTTCTTGTCTCGCATAAGTTAGAATAATGATTGTTAAATTTTAAACCGTTGATTTTGGAAAAGAGCGACTGCAGAGTTTCGTTCTCGGTAGAATCTCCGTTCCGAAATGAGTGTAGAGCTCCAACAGGAAAAAATTTCAGTCAAATTTTGATAATATCTTGAGTTCTTCTAATGTTTTTTTAACCTCAACTAGTTAATTTTTGAACAATGGAACCAACACGTTGCTGTTGGTATGAGGAAATTTCGACCTCATCAGTGTAGTTATAAGATCCTTTGAAAATCTCACCGTCTGGGAAAGGGTGTTGGGCGTGTTCTTCAGCGATCTTGGCGTATAGTTGGAAGTGTCTGTCCTTGGCTGCAGCTACTGATTCAGAGTCTGCCGGATGTTCAGGGGGCACGTCACTCAGTACTGGGTGGAATCCCTCCTTGTCGGCCACGTAGTCAACCGTACGGACCTTATGGCGAGGGTCTACATAGGAGAAGGTTCCTGAAATTGATTATTTAAGGAGTTGTTAAGGATATTTTGATATTAGAGGCTTTCGAAAGGGTTGTGATATTTTATTATACCAGGTTAAGGTGGAGTTCATAAGTGGTTGAGACTTCAGTTTTTTCTATCCGGAAATACGCTAACTCTTTGGAGATATGTATTAGTGATATAAACCATAGATAAAACACACATACAGTAAAATGGTTCCATATGTACTCACATTACTTAGATAGACCATTTTACTCTAGCTTTAAAGCAAAACGCCGTCAGAAATAAAACCATGAAGAGGCATTAAGAGAATTTCGTTTATGATGTATTCCACGGTAACCGTGCATTTTGCTTATATAAACAGTAATTAATCTCGGACCTAAATACTACTTAATTTATAAAAATTACACAATTACCTATACTATTAAATATAGCGACCCGTTGGGAATTCTTAGAGCTATGCTTGGAGTCTCTGAAGTTCTAGAGTTACCCATAAAGTACGGCATGTAGCACGGATAGTGAACAAGTCTGAGGAACTGGAGTGGCAACTCCACATTGGAAAGTAAAGTGTTGGTAGAGGGTCTATCAGCCCTGGGTGAACAGATGACAATTGCAGGGAGTCACTGTACACATGTGAAAGGACCGTGGAGTGTGAAAGTCCTTACTAAACCAGCCATGTACAGCAGTGAGCACCTTTCGGTTGATAATTATGATGGCGATGTTGATAATTTTATTCTTTTTTATTATAACACTCACACAGTCATTGAACCGTCGTAGTGTGAAGCAAGGTCTACCCTGCCGAATCCAGACTGCGGCCTTAGTGACGTCCAAGCGCCCAGCGACCGACTAATCACAATGCTTTTGATCGAACGCGCGCTTATGATTGGTTGGACTCCACATGGTTGGAGGTTTCGACCGTGGCTAGATACTACCCGTAACCCGACCAACAAAAACGTCCCGCTAACCATTCCAACACGATGTCGCTTATAAACCGATTAGCGGGATGGGTTTAATATAACTGTCATACTCCTTAACAGATTGGCCCGCTAGCATCTTAGACTGCATCATCATTTTCCCCCAGGTAAGATTACAGTCAAGGGCCAAGTTGTAGTGGAATAACAAAAAAATACATTTTGACCTGGCCTTAACGCTATTGGATATGACTCGTTTGTACGTACCTCTGACAACTCCGCTGCCATCGCTAACCTCCGCATGCTGTCTATCAGTGTGCCCTGGGTATCTTCCAGCAGTGTACGAGAAGGCGTAGGGTTTCGGCGGCGGAGGCTCCGTACTTATCTCTTCGAGGTGGGAGACATCGCAGCTGGAGAGCGCCACGCTCGATATGATGAGCAGCACTTTGACCAGCATCTGGAAATGGGAAATGAAAATTATAGCATTTTTCATGTGAAGCATTGTCACCATTTGGCAGTAAAATTAACCTGGATGCCGTTACGGCAAACGTCATGTGCCGTATTCAAGTGCAAAACCACTGACCTCTATTATAGTATACTAGCGTACTCAGCCCGCTTCGCCAGGCTAGATTTTGCTTTATTTTATTTAAACAATAAACTTACATCATTAAATTTTTAATTTAAGTCTCATAATATATTAAATTATTTATTTCTCGCCGTATTCATTCTCTTCTCGAGCGGGTGAAGATCATTATGTACACCCATGTACACCCAACAATAGAATATCATCATAGCAAATAAAAGCTGTATTGGACAGTTTCACAGTTCAAAAATAGGAGTGCTCCGATCGTCACCAAACTCGCCAGGTCAATCCGGAGATTCCCTGAAAGTTTCATTGAAATCGGTCCAGCCGTTTCGGAGCCTATACGGAACATACCCACTCACTTTCTCTTTTATACATATAGAAGATACGAGTAGATAGATAGTATAATAGAGGTCCTTGTGCAAAACGTAGAGGTACCTACGTATTTTATACTGGAACTAGTGTATTTGTTCGCTGAGGTATATTTTCACATTTATTTCGATGGACTATTTAAAAAAAAATAGTCTTTGGAGCAAACAGTCAATGTTAAAAAACGATTACATAAATCGAACCAAGCATGCAAAACAAAATGTTTAACTAAGAACTAAGGCCAACAATGGTTTTAAGTTTTAAGTTTAATTCTCTACCTTCTCGATTTCATAAACATCTCGTATTATGTGAATGGCTCATTCTTGTTCATAGTCGAACAATCTACTAGTGCATTTCTTGAAGAAGGTTATCTTCCTTTATAAAGAGTCTTATTAATGCAGTGTAATTAATCGTACATTTTGAAATCGGACTGTTATTTCCTGATTTTCACATAATCAACGTATAAACTCTTCGGTTTTACTTAGTTACTGTATAAGTTACTCTATATGTAACGAGTTTGAGCGCTGTACAGTACCTTTATCAAAACCGCGCCCAAAGAAGGCGATAATGGAATAGTTATCATCATCCTCTAGTCTGCTGAGCTCAACTCTCCTCTGTAGAAAAGAGTCCACCACAGCTTGTCCGCATTTGCTGATCGAATGTGGATTGGCGAAGATGAGATCTCTGGGGTTATAACCAGTACCATCCGAAGTCCGAAACACGGGAATGGATCACGTAATTTTATGTCTCCAGCCATTAGGCTGAAGTCATAAAATTACGTTAACCTAGTAACTAGTAAATTTCTTTGACAGAAAAACACCTTAATTTATAATCCCGTCCGGGAAATCGAAGTAGAACACGGTTACTAGACCTACAAGGCAGTTTTGAGAGTGAACAGCTTTAAGTACAAATCATAGATTGTTAATTACATTGCTCTTTATGCTCTCTCTCAGTGAGCAAGTAAAAATGCAACAATGTACAATTTGGTGTTGATTAGGTTTTTACTTAGTGGCTATTTGTATAGTAAAATGTTTAGCTATTTAGATATCTTTAACGTTGTGTCATAAAACAAGAGTCAGAAGATAAAAGCCTAATTTAATAATAAAAGATGTTACAAGTTGCCTCGTTAAGTGAGATCAAAGGAATGTAGATGGTGCTTCAAACTTGTTCGCACGACCTTTACGGTCGGTTGCGTCACACGCACTACCTACGTGCATGCGTTTTGACAACATAGGACAGTAATAATACTATTCTTTAGAAATGTCACAGTTGTAGAGAATTGTATATTTTAATATACTCTACTGCTATAATCTGCGAAAGCCAGACATATTGAGTTATATTTAATTTCTTTATTATTTATACGCAACTGAAGCTACTAAGAAGAGCAGACAGGTTTAGTTTTTCAACTTTGCCTTGGTCATGATCTTACCTCACATAAAATATTAGCATTGAAACTGATTTCTACTAGTCAACTGTGTTGATATTTTCCTTGAGTGGTTGTAAAAAATAGAGGTTCAATATTTTGAATACTTCATTTATCCTTAATAAAATTATCTAAGAACTATAAAATTAGAGCCTTAAGCTATATTAATCTTTAAATTTGAGTACCGATTTGGAAAATAATTTTTCGATTTTATATCATCTGTTGTACCCAAATCTCAAACTAAACAAGATTGACAGACCTAGAAGTAATGATGACCTTTTCACAATATTTCTTAAGAAAAAGTATGGAATTACTTTTAGAGCTGTAAGTGTATAAGCTTTATGTGCAACACATTTATTCTGTAACCACTGTCCGTTGCGAATCTATAATGTTTTTTAAATTACTTTTCATGTTAGCACTATGCTTAATCAGCTTCGGCTGTTTAGATTTAAGTTTTACATACAAATTTCAAACCCCAAATTTCTCTCCTTAGGAGATGAATTTTCAAAATCCTTAGTGGCCGCCTTCATTTTAATATCTATATGAAAAAATTTCAGCACAAGCAATCCAGAGATTTGAGTTGTGAGTTGATAGATCAGTCAGACATATACGAGACTTGTTTATTATCTGTATATATATACAGATAATAAACAAGTCACATCATAAAGTCATCGCTGAGCTAGATCGATTGCATACTTTTAGTCACTGCCCACAAGAGTCTTACTACCATGTCAGCCTAATAAAATAAAATCGATTTGTTTTTGAAGTAAGGACATTAAAAGCAGCAAACTTTGAAAAAAAGTACTCTATGAACGTTTTTAAAAGAATTATCTCAATAATTTAGAATAGGGTATAAAAGTTTGAAAGAAAAAATGCGTATTGCTGGACAAATACGTAACCGCGAGTTAAAAATAAATCTACATGTTTTGCTTAACAATGTACTATCTAATAAAGTATGCGTTTTATCCATATTTTTAAAACATTCTTTATATATATGTATCTATAATTTAATGCTAATTTGTTCAACAGTCGTGAGTCGAGTCGGGATCTCCGTTCTTCGTTATTCATGGTCACACTTGATATATAGTAATCAATAGGTTCAAACGGATAAGTTCACGACTATAAAGTAATTACTAATTTATCTCCGGATCTGAAGTAAGAAACGTACTTGTAATATGTTAGTGCAATAAAATTTAACGGACACAAACGTTTATGTAAATACGTATGTGCAGGAAACTAAAACAGAATGCTTAGATTTTATTTGAATTTGTTTGGCCTCACAGACTTTTGTAATAAACTTTAATATAAACCTATCCGATATCAGGTCTTTTGAGTTCTTCATTGTGTTATTGGACCGTTTGTAACCAGGTTGCTCTTCTAATAATTTAAAATGACATTGTGAAATGGTGATGACAAAAAAAAAACCCGGCTAAGTTTGTTGTGGGCTTCTTCTTAGACCAGGACGCGTTTGGAACCCTCGTAGCTTTAGTTTTAAGTTTACGAATGTGGTAATCGCCATCATCTCACTACCGTGTAATTCTTATGTACGCATCAAAAGTGCCACCTAAGGGCCTACTTGAATAAAGATATTTTTGACTTTGACTTTGACTTTGACTTTGACTTTGTAGGTGATTTACTATATGTTTTTGGAAATGGAATGTTATGTCATATTATGAATATTAGAAATTAAACCTACTTATTGCGCCCAGGGAGGATGAGTCAACAACTAAAAATAGAATACCAATTTAACACAATCGTACCTACCAAAACTATCATATAACCTACAGACTAACTTACAGAGAGATGTGTAGAGGTAACTGGTAACTATTATGTGTGTTTCTGTTGTACGCAAACAAAAAAAAGCAAAATCTAAATTTTCTTACTTGCCTCTTAAATGAGTTCTACTAAATTTATTTGTATAGGTTTAAATTCCTTATTATTTACATATAAAATTGCGCATCCGTGTGTTTATCGGTGTTATTAATTGCCCGGTTTTGCCTCGCTCTGACATCATATCATTACCTATTCAGTTTCTTTGCGACGCAACATAAGAATCACGATTAAAATATTTTTTTGCATAATTATTTATTTACGTTAATCTGTTTGTTTGTGATATCAATTATTTTGTTGGGGTAATTAAGCGCCAGCTTTTGTCTAAAGACATCTAGATTTATAATTTACAAAACCCCCGACTTTTAATATCGTGTACATTATTGTACTAGTCTAGCCCTTTCATTCTATACCAATGTTGAAAAAAAATTAAAAATGTAATTTGTCATTTTGTGGTGGCAGCCATCGTGGATTTGAACATTGTCATACTTTATAGTATTTTATTAGTCAAGCCCTAGATTTGATACCCATATTGAGGGAGTTGTAAAAAATATGTAAACCGGCATTTCGTAGCGGCGGCCATCTTGGACCGATTTTCACCAAACATAGCTAAAAACACTCCCGACTAATTCACCTTACAATCAACACAAAACAACAACTAAATCAAAATCGGTTCATCCATGCCTCAGCTACGATGCCACAGATATACACACACACGCACACACTCACAGCCATGTACAACTTATAGCACCCCGTTATTTTGCGTGGGGGGGTTAATAATATGTACCCACTAAGATATACATATTTTCTTGCTTTTCATAGAACGCGAGTTGCCGGGCTAAGAATGTATGTGGAATGACGTCAAAACTATTCAATGGAGCAATATTAGCGCAGCGCTAATGTCTACCATTTTAATTTCCAAAGTGCGAAAGTATGCAATTTGACATAACAGAGCTCGTTGTGCTCACCTTGACCGGCCACTGTCACTTTCCTCGGCTACTCTTGACCGACATCGAGCTTGGATTCGGTTACGAATTGCTCCACTTTTTATGGAATATGGCGCCAAGTAGGAAGGGCAGTCTAGTCCACAATGTGTCTGTAAGCATTGTTTCGGTTACACCCGCGTTAACTTTGGGTCGTAATTCGAAAACAGGGCCCCAAGTCTGTCTATAGTCTCAAACTTATTTTTTAATAGCACCACTTAATATTTTAATATCTAAGAATACAGAACAATTAACATGAACAATCTTTATTTAATATAAACTAGCTGACCCGTGCAACTTCGTTGCACCAAATAGGTTATTACCGGAACACACAAATAAAATGACATTTTCTAAAAATGAATCCTAGCTAGATCGATTTATCGCCCCCGAAACCCCCTGTATACTAAATTTCATGAAAATCGTTGGAGCCGATTCCGAGATTCCATTTATATATATACAAGAATTGCTCGTTTAAAGATATAAGATAATGAAATTTCTTTCATACGCTCCTTCTACTATACGCTCTAAATAATGAACTAATCGACTCGATTTTTGGCATAGACTTAGTTGAAAGGACGGAGGACACATGCTACTTTTCATCCCAGGGAAACAAACGTCTCCAACGGGATTAGTAAAAATACGTTATAAACGCGGAAGAACACGGGCGGGACAGTTTTTTATTATTTATATATATATTACTATATATATGTATATACATCTAAATATTTATTTTATTATTTTAATGTATTTTGTATATAATATAATATCTTCAAATTTTATTCTGTATTAGTATGCAGAATCTTGTTGATATTATTATTTATATATATATTACTATATATATGTATATACATCTAAATATTTATTTTATTATTTTAATGTATTTTGTATATAACATAATATCTTCAAATTTTATTCTGTATTAGTATGCAGAATCTTGTTGATATTTATATATTATATTGCATATTTTTGGTAGTAATAAAATCATCTTACTCACAGCTGGAAGAAGATATATTATACTTTTCTATGTTTTTTCCTTTTACGCTATTGGTTGCCTGGAAGAAATCTCTATGTAGCGATAAGGCCAGCAAATTGTACTCTCTTTATATGTATTTATATCTTTGTAACTACTTTTTTTTCTTTGGTGTACAATAAAAGTGTATTCATTCATTCATTCATTCATTATGGAGATAAGCTTTCCTTTTTACACTTTATGTACCTATCATATATTCACATATATTTTTAAATCGATTCACCAAGAAATTGATGAAAAACAATCACGCTGGGATTTTACAGTAAAAAATATTTTATGTAGGTACTATTTTAAACAAGTTGTTAAAGCCTTTTTACGTTGAAATCCAGTGAGCTATCTATCTTTTTATCCGGCTATACTAGAAATTATACGTAAGCAGCAAGTAACAAGATAAATAATTATTTGCAAGGAAACTGTTTGTTTAAGACACAATTAAAATGAATGGTTGAAAAATGTGTATTGTACTCGTAACATGGCAATGTAGAGCACTGCTTCACAATTACTACCTATTAGGCATTGAGTAACAAAACTAACATAGATTAAAACTAAAGACTTTATTGATGATGAAATATCTGAATAGAACAATCTTGTATGATCTCGAGCATTTACCTATCGTTTGAGTTAGGTGAGTACAGAGTGGATTATGATCTGCAATCAATGCCGATATTTACTGTAACAAGTAGGAATGTTGAAGTTACGTAAAAATGTAGTTATAATTTATTTAGAAATATTGCCTCGGGATTTCCAGTTACTGCTTAGGTATCTACTATGTAATGAAACTGTCTTGAAGATATATAATTTGTATCATTTAGGAGTTTCTTAAAAGTTGCTGAAACATTATTGATATGTAAAACAATGTTAGGTAATCAAATCGGATACAATGATACAACTGAGTAAAATGCGATTAATATATTTATATGAGAAAAACGATTTTATTATTTTCATCATATCAACCTATGCTGGATGTATGCTTTTGAAGCTGAGCTGAGCGATGAGCGGTGTGGTGTTTTGTGGTAGGTCCCAGGTTCGATTCCGGGCAGGGGCATTTGGGAATATTTAATTTCTGAATGTCCTCTGGTCTGGACTGGTGGAAGGCTTCGGCCGTGGCTAGTTACCACCCTATCGACAAAAACGTGCCACTAAGCGATTTAGCGTTCCGGTATGATGTATGATTACTGCCATAACTCTAACAGGTTAGCGCGTTACCATCTTAGACTGCATCATCACTTATAAGGTGGGATTGCAGTGAAGGGTTGATAATAAGGAATATAAAAAACTTAGATTTTAGCTCTAATATTAAGGAAGAAGCTCCACCCGCTTATTTTTTTCATCTAATGCCTATAAAATTTTAATTTGTACAGACTAGGTGCTAAAAAACTTTTAATTATTTCTTAAAAAGAACAGAATCTTCGAAATTGGTTGATTCATAATTACCAAAAGTACCTATGTACGCACGTAAGAAGGCAAGGACATCCTCTCGCATAAAGGAAGACATTTTAGCGATAACAACCGGGAGGAACGTACCAACGTACCTAATCTTTGAGGTAACACTACCATCCATCTGAAAGAGCAACTTTTGTTTTGTTCGGAAAAATTCACTCTCATCTAATTATACTTAACGCACTTAAAAAAAAGCGTCCATTCTTCTCCTTTTTTGGAATTCGATTATGACCTTACGATGTCATATAAAAAAATATACAAAATCTACCAATGTAATCATAAGTTTGAATAAAGAATTCGAAGTCTATTATTCCACCCACAACGTCACATAGTATGGCAACATTATAAAGTCATCTATGCCATCTGGTATAACTTGGTGTTTGGGAGTTTAATTGCCGGTTAATTGCTTTGTAATTAAATCAATACTAATTATGATGAAAAAGTGTGTCTGTTGGTTTGTATATTTGACAAAGTCAAAGTCAAAGTCAAAAATATCTTTATTAAAGTATAGTGCCCATTGGTGGCACTTTTGATGCGTACATAATAATTACACGGTAGTGAGATGATGGCGATAACCACATTCGTAAACTTAAAACGAAAGCTACGAGGGTTCCAAACGCGTCCTGGTCTAAGAAGAAGCCCACAACAATCTTAGCCGGGTGTTTTTTTTTTTTATCACTATCTCACAATATCATTTAAAAATTATTAGATGAGCAACCTGGTTAGAGCAATAATTCACACCCAAGCTTTTTTATCGATTACGTGGTCCTTTATACTATAATAGGATGATCCTTTATACTAAAATTTGTTTATTTTATATTATACCCGGCTCAACAGCTGAGCTGATCTTGATGAAATTCAACAGAAATATATAAAGACGTGAGCTCTTTATTTAGGATTCGGCCGTGGCTAGTCACCACCTTCTCGACATGCACATGTAAGTGAACGATTTAGCCAAGGAAAAGACCTTAGGGGTATGGGTTGAATTTATATGTCATATCTATGACAGGTTAGCCATCGCTTACTTAGTAGTTCACGTTACTTCCAGAACTCCTAGGCTACAGAGATTTCTATAAAACGTGCAATGGTAGGTTGTGTATACAGTGGCGTGCACTGGATTTCCTACCAGGGTATGCGTACAGGAGTAAATTGCATGAAACGGCTTAAATTCTCCTCTTATACGAGTTATATATAAATTTCAGGGTATGCAGTGCTTTTGTGCATGTATGAAGTGCACGCCACTGTGTGTATATATAATATATAAATTTTAATTGCTACAGGATCCTATCTTTTATGTAGAAACTCAATATTTACAATATAGATTATAAAATTAATAAAGAAATATTTATTTATACTACAACAATACATCGCCATCTAGTCCCAAAGTAAACGTGGCCTGTGTTATGGGTACCAAGATGACGAACAATTAATGAGTTCCCAATGGAATTTTTAAAACACTGGTTTATGTTTTCGAGTACTCGATAAAATTAACCAGTAGCCATACATCATAAAGGAGTAGATCGCTTAAAGCGATAAGATCGCCTTTGCGCATCTTATAAATATATTTTTATTGTTTTGTTATTTCTTGTTTTCGCTTTTAATTTGTGCAATAAAGACTATGTATCCATCTATCTATCATTAGTAGTAGTCATCGAAAGATCTATATCAATATACAAGACTGTAAAGTGACCATCGCTTTCTGATAGCGAAACTATGTAGACCGACACAAAAACTATACAAGACTGATCAATAAACAATTGATTTCAAAGATTAATACTTACATAATATTGCAACTATCAATAACAGTAGGTAGGTATTACGTGTAATGAGATTCAGGTAAAAGATTGGGCTTTCGGAAATCAGCGGTAAAGAATTCTGCACATTCATGACAGTTACTGAATGCTTTTTGTTTTAATCTTGATAACTAATATTATATCGATAAAGAATTAATGTATTGTTAGTCGAGACTGTACCTAACTGACTTATATTATATGATACACTCTCAATTTAATACGCCTTCTTGTTAATAAAACTAACGTAAGTATGTAAGTGATATATCAAAAGTAATTGGTGTAATTTATAATTTCTTCAATCTTTACACTCCACCCCAAACAGATCTTCGGCAATGTACCCTCCTGCTTTTCGCGGAGTATAGAAAATTAAGCTTAATTTTCATAATACGAGTATATCATGGAATTCAGCAAAGTAACGCATGCTTCTATCCAATATTTACTAGTAAGTTGATACAAATGTATGCAAATAATTTATAAAACTTTAGTTATGCTGTCTTTAAAAAAATGTTTGAAAAATTTCGCGTTTGATTTAATTATGTCCCAGTGCGACTCACGCTTGACCGGTTGTTATTCGGTAGTAGCATTTAGTTCCTACATATGGAGGTAGTATTGTTGACAGAGCGCAGCTCGAGCTGTTACTCTACTAGCTGGATCTTTTTGGAAATACTAAAAATCCATTGTTCGTCTCGAGGATGCAAGCTTATAGATATCTCAATGCAAATTTCAACAAGATCAATGTTTTGGTTGTGCTGAACACAGGTAATATACAAACAAACAGATAAATGTAAGCTTTTATAATATTATGTATGGATAGAGCTTGTTCAATCTGTTTACAAAGTACAAATACCGCCGTAAGGCAGTTTATTTACGGAAGATTACTGCGCCACCTACAAGCAGTAGGTATTAGGTGTTGTGATGAATCATTTGCTTGCTTAGTAATGCGGCGCTTAAATTTTGATAGCCAAACTATTTGTCCTTCACAAACAAAAGACGGCCAAGCCGTATATAAATCCCACGAACTGCCATGTGGTGACGGCAGTTAAAACACAGTTCTCACCACCCCTGCTTTTCTCAGGTGTCATACAAGCGTTCTCTAAGCTACAACTAACATCTACTAACGATCACCAAACTGTCTGCCCAGAATGGTCACTATGGGAAAAACCTCCCGTAAAGAGAGGACTGTTAGAGGCTATTCATGAAAACAAAATAAGTAACATAGCAAATCCCATCAGGATTGCGACCATGCGGTCTTTAGTCGTAAGAAATATCTTTTGTTTTATTCGTCTACAATTTAGCCCTTTGCTGATATCTCACCTGGTGGTAAGTATTGATGCAGTCTAAGATCGTAGCGGGCTAACCTGCAGGGTGTATGGAATTTTGTCTACCTTCCTCGCGCTGTGCTGAATGAACGCTGTAGTCTTACGAGTGGGAAGATCCGGGTTTGACCCACAGTAGGGCAATTTGAGTATTTATAATTTCTGATTTTTCTTTGGTGTAGTCTGGTGGGACCCTTTTAGGGCCGCTAGTCACCACCCTACAAAGCCATTCCTCTAACAGGTTAGCCGAAACCTAACTTTAAATGGAAAAAAAACCCCTAATCGTTTTCTACAAAGACATTCTTTTTGAAATGAACATAATGCAATATCAATTCCGCTGAAAATATAGATCAATCAAATGAAAGTGTACATCACAATGTGTATGAGTAGTGTTGCGCCACGCACGTTGCCCAACGCGTTACTCAACCCAACGTCACGGCTCACAACACATTTTCACATCACTACTTACTTGCACTATGAAAGATTGTTTTTATTGACGGCCTTGTATTTGAACTAATGGTGTGTATGCATCACATAAGTACAATATGTGTACCTGCAATACAATACTGGTATTATAAGACTGCGTTTTCATTAAAGACGTGCAATTCGGTAAAGAGTGAACGATTTCAAAGCTAGGCTATGCAACTATGTAAGACAACTAAGACTGTGGGTCGGACACCCCACTACAGGACACGGGTGTCCTCCCAGATTAAGGTTTATCGAATTAGGATCGGATATATTCGGAACTAATAAGATAGCACATCATCGTTCAATTTTTCACCTGTGATGATCACCGGTGATGATGATGAAACTATGTAACCATGTTAGATGTGTCCACATACTAAGCTCCCATCTTTATCTCAAAGGTTGATACAAGAGGGTACATTTTGGTATTATATGTAAATCTAACAATTGAATTGGAGCCTGTCCTAAATAGAACTCGACTACTTATATTATAATTTGACTTATAATCTCTGAAAAATTAGCTTCATCGAACACGTTACCTGCTTACCTGAGCTAAGCTATGGAAATTATTGGTTGATATTATATACAGCTTTACCCTTAGATACCCAGCAAACAAAAAGTAAAGTAAGCAGATCGCAAAGCCAAAGTTATTTTACGAAACTATAGCTATGTCGATGTTTACTACACAAGTGATAAAAAAAGTAAAAAAAAGTCACCGTGCTATACTATCATCAACGTCATTATCAAGTGATATTTTAATCACAATAAGATTTGTAATATCGTTATTGTTGAATCGTTTAAAAGTGTCAAAACACTAACACAATAGCTTGCAGCGTCTTCCATGCTTCCTAGCCCGGAAAATCAAGCAATTGCCAAAACCCGAAATAAACGCGGTAAAGGATAAAAGTCAAAGTAAAATATTACTTTATTAAAATAGGCCCGGCCCTTAGGTGGCACTTTTCATACGTAAATTACATAAAAAATGTGTACATGGTAATGAAACGATGGCTTTCTTTACAACATTTGTAAACTTGAAACTAAAGCTAAGGGGGTTCCAAGTGCTCCCTGCACGACTAGCATGGGCAGGAGACAATTATATCCCCGGGGAAAGGATAAAAACTTCTACTGCCACAGCTTTATCAACTCTGAGAGCACTGGCGCACAAGCGGAAATAATATCTAAATAAAATATGTGTAATAAAAAACAGGGATAAAGTTCTCGTATTAGCAGGTGGACACGGGGGATATAATCTAGCCCTGCTGGTGTAAGAAGAGCAATAATTATTACAAGCCTAGCCTTTACATACAGTGTATCAAATATCAGTTTAGATATTTTGACACAATTTTGCGTGACCTCCGCCAGAGGTATCTAATGTCTTGGTCAGATCATTACAATAACCCCCAAGCGGCAGTCATTCTAATTACTTCATAGCGTCTCAATGTCAAGTTCTCCTATTACTGTAACATTACGATTTTATGATCGAATCATTAAAATTGCAAGAGGAAAGGAATTGGAGAAGACTTTATGATTAATGAATTCTATGCGCACAAAACTGTGACTGAACTTTTTTTTACCTTTTTATACAGTTCAGTTCATCCTAAAGTAACTATAAATTTCCACTAAGCAAGCCTACGAACCATGGAATTTTTTAGACACATTGCCCACAGAAACTCAGACTAAACTATACTTAATTATACTGCACATAATATTTACTGGATTTTTAAACAATCACGCCAGAACAACTGAAAACATCTGGATGAAATTTCGAACACAGATAGTAAATTATAATATTAAAGTGAAAAATAGCACATAAACTATTTACATTTTATCCCGGAAATCCTGTTGATTATTTGAACGACAGCATAACCAAAGGGCCTTTTTAAAAGTTTTTAAGGGTCTTCTTGACTAAGCTTTCAGAGGCAGGTAATGAATGATTCATACCGTACCTCTTCTTAGCTTAACGATAAACTCAGAGAATTTAGCAATGTTAAATACCGTGGGAAACCGGAAACCCGAAATTTTGAGCTGACGAAATTGCTTTAAGTACTATTATTTAACGTCTTCAAGAACATTTGCAATATACTCGTAAAGTATAACTTGAAAAATAGAACTTGAAAAATTAAGGATGTTCACACAAACTTCCAGACTCCAAGTCGTCCGTCCGCTTTTTGTGTCTTATTATGTAAAAAATTCCAAGTTTCTTAAAACAAATTATTGTCGAACCAACCTGGTTTCTTCGTATTTCTTCTCACAATACACCAATTTTCTGGAAGAGATCGCTGAAGCAATGTTGCAAATGCAAGTAAGTATCAGTATTTGCAATACTTAATATTGTTTAGTCTGATTTATTTTAATGTATCTTACATTTGGTGTGTGCAAGGAAGAGTTGAATTAATCAATCAATTTTCATTGATATAAATTTAAAAAGCCAGACTTTCATATTTGCTTTCTTCGCTTGTTTACAGGTAAAACTAAGAAAAAAATCATTTCTTAGTAGGGTTCCTACACCTCAACCTCAAGGGTAGATATGTTTTCTAAAAAGTTCTTATTCCTATACATTAAGCCGATACTGTTAGTTTTGCTATTATCCTACATTAAGTCATAACTTATATTCTTCTTCCAATCATTTCTATCAATCTTCAACTCTATCTTCATATACGTTTATCCCCTTTCACACAATTATTCGCCCTTCTTTTCCTTATTTTTCCTTCCATTTGTCTATTTAACATTGTACATGACTATACCATGCCAGTCTATACTATCTCATATTTTCTTTCACTGGTAGTTACATCAAGTTCAATATAAGTAGTGCATCCATCGGATAATTCAGGAAATTCTATTTGCGTACTTATTAAAATTCTGTTCACGTTTGACTCCATTAGACTTGGCTGAGAGACAAATCGAAGTTTTGAAATGTTACGTAATAGTTTATCTACTTCGATATCAAAATGTTCTAATTATGAATTTGACAGCCATATTGAAATCGGGGCCATTTCGATACAGATAACAACTGAGATCTTGTCTTATTCTCACCTTATTTTAGGAAAAAATCACCTTTAAGCACCCGTTTGATCTATTATTATAAAATGTTGGTAGGATATGTGGATGTCAAGTGGCATTTGTATGGACAAACTAATCGTCTACCAAATAAAGATGACACAGCTGTTGGCTCAGACGTATTCAAAGTTCAAGCCGCAAGAAATAACGCTTTCATAACTAAATAATGATAAATTGTTTGCTTAAGCATCTGTCTCGGTGTAATACACTCAATTTGCGGTGTAATTTTTAACTGACTTCTGAAATCTGCAGAGGTTCTCAATTATTTATTACAAGTTGCTGCCCGCGACTTGGTATGCATGAAAATTTTGATGCGTATGTCTACGTTATTGTATGATCCCTGACCCTGAACTATATATTTTTTTTAATATTTCCATGTCTTGCACTGTAAATAACAAAAAATAAACATAGGCAGTAATTTCTATAGCACAACCAATTTCAATTTAATTGTTTAAATATATTAATATATGATTGTAATAGTATCGAAAGGTCAAGTGTACAACTAAATACTGCTACATCATGTGATACCTAAATAGTAGATTGTACAACAAGTGCAAAAGCAAGCAATTTTAACCTCAACTTTAATGGCTATTGTCGAGGTACAGGATAAAACGTTTTTATGACTGAGGGTCCACTCGGACACTAGGCTATCAACGCTTATAACATAGCGTACGTATCTACCTGCATATAATAATTACTTATATTAGTACCTTCACAAGACGAGCATCCGTCGTGTTTTGTGGAATCGAATTGTGGTCTCTATTATTAAGGTCATTATGATACCGCTAACCTTCGAAGCGACCTTCAAAATATAATTGAAAATAGTTTGGCAGTAAGTAGGTATTTTAGTATTACCAATAACACCTACTACTTAAATCTATATCTCAGCAACTTTCATCTGGGCCAAATAGGCGCGAGTCGGTTTATTAACCTGCGCCTATTAGCTAAGATCTAGAAAATTTTGTTACAGAATGATATTATACCGAAGTTATATTTTTTTCCACTACTCTGTCATGATTTGCAATTAACAAAGAGAAAATGGAAATGCAATGTATGTTCTGAAGTTTAGTTAGTGGTTTAGGATTATTAAAAATATAAATAATTTGAAAAAACGTATTCTCCTATATCATGTCTGACGAAGTTATTTTCGCGGAGGAACCAGAGGTACCGACAAAGCTCAACGAGTCGCGAAGCTGAAGTGGCAATGAACGGGGCGGCACATAGTTTGGAGAACCGATGGACGTCGGGGTTCCATGGTGCTGAAATGGCAACCTCGCACCTGTAAACGCAGAGTTGATAGACCCCGACGACGTCGACAGATGATATCCAACGAATCGCAGAAAGCCCCGCTAGACCAGGGATTTCCAAGTAAAAAGGTAAAAGGCCGAGTTAATTCCCTACAAAGGACCTATGTCCAGCAGTGGACTCCATTGCATGACATGACAATGATGATATAATAATTCCGTAATACTGAAGGTAGGAAGTTAAATAACTTGTTAAATGATAGAAGTCACTAACATTTTATAAATAGCTACCTAAATTTCAATATACTTATACGAATAAGTATGTTTAGGTATCGTGCTTTTGGTTTATCAATAATAACAAGAAAATGACGTTAGGATTTAGATGGAAGAAATAAAATCATCGTTCAGCAAATATGACCTTGCCGAAGAACCGGAATAAAATGCTAAGTAGGGTCGAAAATCGTTTATATCACATCATTTAGGTTCTATTTAAAGATGAAGTGAATAAAAATCGATACTAAGAAATATGTATGTAATATTATCTGAAAACATAAAATTACTCACAAGCATTGATATTCAATTTATAATAGAACACAATTTAATTTTAAGTTAATACCTAGTTGCAAAAAATATCTTTGCATTGGTTTCCTGAGACCCGGCTTGATTCTTAATAAACTGCCACAGTTTCCCTGATTGAAAATATAATTCTCTCCTACTAAGTATTATCATTTGTTAAACGTTTTAAGGTTTTATAAAAAAATCAGTGAAACCGATTGTTTTATTTATATTTCTAAAAAGTTTCTTCCTTGAGTAACTACTTACGTCGTTATTAAGGGGATTGATGTTATATAGTTAAGTATGTTTCAAATGTCTACAACATCGATTTACTTAACAAATTGTTCCCAACTAATACAAACAGACAAAACTTTTCACGTTTATAATATTGGTATGGTAGATATTGAGAAACACTGTTACGGATTTTTATTGCAAGTTCGTGCTATTTGACAAGATTTTATAATACATATTTTGTATAATATGCTTCGCATTTTACATACCTTATAGTAAAATATCTAATCTATATAACCTGTTTATGTAAAATTATCCTTATAAAATTTAGAAATGAGAAAGTGAATCAGTTTGTTAAATGGTCACCTACATTCGGACCAACCACTGCAAGTACCTTGGTGGAATTTGGCAATAACAATCCAATATTTGGTATTTGGTACCTGGGGGAATGAATAAAAAGTGCATAGATAAAAATTTATTTTTATCTATGCACGATTGCACATCAGAAAATTTTATCACATCAAAATTAATCACAGAGATAACTTGCATCTTGGAGACCGACATGGGATACTTTTGATCAAAGGAAAAATTTTAGATTCCAATGAAGTTAAAAAAAGTCATACAAGGACCAGGAAATAGCTATTATTTAATATGATAAATAATGGGGAGCTGTTATTTAATATAATAATTTAGTTACGTCTTGTCTTTAACTGCCAATACATTTAAAGACAAGACGTAACTAAATTTAACTTTAAATTTCTTCCCTCTGAAAATTGTTAAACTACCCTTTATGCGACAGCATATAGCTTCTAGCTAAAGGAAAAATAATACTACACACTTTTATGGCATTTGGCCGTAGTAGCTTACTTTGGACAAGCGTGAAATGAGACAAACTTTACCAGCAAATGTAAATTAAAATCTTATCGCAATAATTTTTATCATAAACGACAAAATAATGCTTGAAATATATCCTATCCCCAATTCAGACACCAGCATTCTGAAATTTTGAATTTTAAGGTATACGAAGTGGGAATGCTTCATAACTTAACTTGAATTTAGAAGTCTGCTTAGATTTGGCAAGGGATCTTGGCTACGACAGCTAGAAAGCTGTTGATTCCATAAGACCGTTTCCGCAATTTTAATAGAAACAACTCTATTTTTGCACAATTAATAACCTTGCCTAAAATCTATATACTTTATTTGACCTACTCAAACACACTGGCTTTTTACTTGTATAACAATACGTAACGCAGTAAAATTACAAAGAAACTTATAAAAATCGAATTAATTTACGAACAAAATAATACTTAGGTAGAGTCAATGAAGTAAAAAACTCACCTTAAATCCGAAGGCAGTAACCGCTAGCGAGCGTCACTTCTAACTGAAGGTAAACCGGTCATGAACGAGTGAACGCCTGTTGAAAATATTAAGAACGAAAGAGTGAATGTATTGACCTATTCGACTGATTATTAACTTATTTATGATATCTTCTCGTTTATCGGGTTATATCTTATTGTAAGATTTCTGCTGTTCTATTACAGGTATTATACGACCAATTAGATAAATGAGTTTCTCTATCCTACTACTACATCTTGTTGAAACTTTGGAAATAATTTGAATATTATTTATATTCTAGCGAAAGCGTTATCTAAGTATTTGGTTTGTAAATAATATTCCTTAAAAGTTCGTTAGAATGTTTTTGATTTCGTTAAGTTTATGACCCGTTTCGATTTGAAGGGTTCTGCTGTCTCGTTTTCTTAAATTTATGTAATGTATAAAATCTTTGAAAGTAGGCAAATTGGGTTAGCCCAAGCTTAATAAGCGTAACGAGAGGAGAGGAACGTTAGCGTTAGTTTGTTAGCGTTAGTTTGTAGCTTATGCTTAGACCAGGGCGCGTTTGGAACCCTCGTAGCTGCAGTCTTTAGTTAATGGATGCAGTTGTTGCTATGATTTCTCATTTTTTTCTATTTTGAGTCTTTTAAGTCAACTAAGTTGTAGTTTTAAATCTACTGACTCACAGCACAATGTATCTCCTGTTTCCAACTCTGCATTAAAGTCAATTTGTTTTATCATATTTTTTTCATTTAGATATATAATATTCATTAAATTGACACATAAATAAAAACAAGCCCAATGTTGCTACTTTATTACTTTATTTATCATTTTCAAGCTCTGTAGGAAGAACATTTACACAAATATTAATAACTTGTAATTAATTAAAGCAGCGGAATCTCTGCCGGAGATCATTAACACCCATTGCCCGTTTGCCCTTGCCGTTACTTATGGTATCGCTACCTGAGCCAGGAATAGCAAGATCCCCGGGAACTAGGGGCTGTGGTTTATTTCTCCTTTCTATTAGAGTTATGCCCGATAGTGACTACGCTGGGCAGGCGGGTTGTTCATCGCAGGGCTGATCGCACCGGCGTCGCTGCTGCCCGACATCGGTCTGTGCCATTTGTTCAGCTAAGCACATGTCTAGCAGTGGACGTCTATCGGTTGATATGATGATGGTGATGATAAATAAACTCCTGTTGAAAATGTTACATATAAACCAAGAGAAGTTAACTTTGCTATTATTTTCAAAATAGTAAAATTAGTTTTTAATAAAAGATATATTTCGAAAAATATTTAACAATCTTCATTCTAGGTAATTATTGCATAAATATTTTTTTGTTGTGCCTAAGAAATAATAAAAAAAGCCGGATTTCGTTTACTTGGATGGCATATTATTTCCAGATACAGTTTTATCAAACTACTCAAAAATCTAAATATTATGATTAAAAAATATATTATGATTCCAAATCTTTTTATAAATGATGGTATGAGGCAACCCAACCTTATAAAGCCAGCTGTTTCTAGTTAAGAAATTTATCACGGCGTCCGCACCCTAACATATCTAGTTAAAATAGTAGTAGTACTTGTCAGTTCGGCAGATAGGCGCAAAAATTAAAACATCTTCATTATGAAACTAATAAGACCATAACAAATAATAAATTTTAACAAAGAATTAAGGAAAATAATACTACCCCAACAACGGGATGGCTTAGCTTGGTGATCTCCGAATATTTTTTAAAAAGTGTGCAGGGACAGGCTGTGACACCGCTGCAAAAAGATTATGAAAAATATATTTTTTTCTTTTTTTGAACTACGGAAGGAGTGTCTTGCGCTGTACTTTCTACGGCGCCCCAGATTGTGAAACTGTGGTATGAGAGAAGAAACAAAAAAAAACACAAACGAATTGTTTGTGTTTTTTTTTGCAGCACCTCCACCGTTAAAAAAAGCACTTATCCTACTATTAGTACAGATTTTTGTGACAGAGCTTTCGGCGTTCACTTCATACATCAATTACCAATGCCTACCCATTTTTTTTATAAAACATAAACAACTGCAGCACAAAAATATCCAACTGGCGACTGATGATGTCACCATGATGACCACAGCGCTCACCAGAGAGCCAGGTTGTCATAAAAGAAAGCTAGATTGAAGTATATCCACGTTATCAAAATATGAAAGGAGTATACCCGTATAAAAACCATAGGTCAACAAGTCACGAATCTCATTTGACATACTCGTATAACAGGGACCGTTTGACATAAAATGCACAAAATCCTACAAAAGACCGATATCCCAGCCAAAAAGACAGAAAGACAGATTATACCGCGAAGAAGCCGGCAAGAAACTCAGCTGTTGCTGAGTTCATTTACATTGCTTGGAACATTTTACATTTAAACATAAATTTATTCATTTAATTCGAGATGAAAGCCGAGCCGGATGCTTCCAAGCAACTTGGTCATAAGGAATTCATCAATTGTACAGTAACCTCGTTGTAATAAATGTGTGTAAACTATGCATTGGTCTCAAATTACCTTAGGAATATTATAAAATTATAGGGATATGATGTATTTGTATTAAGAGATCAGATGAAATAGATCACCGTGATAGAACTGTTCGAAAGTGCGTTTGGTAGGACGGCAAGTTTTACCCTTAATTTTGGTATAATTTGAGTTCCGGTTTAGTGGGCCGCCAGAAGTTGCTCACGACTCGACCGCTCGAATTTCCCATTTTTGTTTGGTTTGCGAATGTTGTCGGACGTTAACATAGTGACTGATAGTGTAAACAAATACTTCGGGGCTATATATTGTGAGTAAGAACCTATAGTTATTATTTAAATTTTAACATAATTTGCATCTAGGTACTATTTCTATTTTTTGTTTTTAAGAATCTTGAGCAATAAAGAGTTTGTTAGCGAGAAAACAACTGTTATATCAAAAAAGAGATGAAAATTTAAAGTTTCATGTAACCGTTCTGTGTTTCTTAAATTATGTCTATTGACAAAAAAAGAGCAAAATACGTTCGCATACCTAACTATACTGTTAGTTTATTTTTTAACATGGTACACTTATATTAGATGTTTCTTCGTTGCGAATTTAATATTACTCTTCTAGATCTAACGTCTAAGTCAACAGATTTACAATAATTTTTTGATAAAAAAAGGTTTAATTTTTCCTACCTTTTACCTTTATAAATAATTGTCTGAAACGCAAAATAGTAATACCTATTGTTGTCATGTAAACATAAAACAAAATCATTGACGACCAAGCAAGGTTTAGGAGAGTTTTTAGTTCCATTCTCGTATTTGTAGACGAATTACGATGGTAACTTTAAAATTACTTACACAGTATCGAAAAAATTAAAAGCTATTTTTGTAAAAAAGGGAATTTGACAACTCATAACATCTAGGTATATCTAGATTTAATTAATAAATAGTAAACAGTAAGTAGAACAGAACTTGGCCACGCTTTAGTATGGCTCAGTCTTACATCATTTCCTGTTCCCTTAGGAACTTAGGTATAATAAGTAACTACACTCTAATAGAAATTCAACACGTTATAAAAAATTTAAAACAATACAGGATTTTAAGTTTTGTGAACAGTTACATACGGAAGCTGAAGTTTATATATATATCTACATATATGATATATTTATAAAAGCGAAAGGTAACTGACTGACTGACCGACTCATTAATTAAACACGAGAACAGAAGACATTAAATTAGATATTTTCTTGGTTAATCAACTAACAATGGGATTTCGTTTCTCCGTTTAATGATTACTATAAATAAATAAATATAATACAACAATACACACATCGCCATCTAGCCGTAAAGTAAGCGTAGCTTGTGTTATGGGTACTAAGATGACTGATGAATATTTTTATGAATAACATACATAAATAAATAATTACAGATAAACACCCAAAGACTGAAAAACATTCATGTTCATCACACAAACATGTTCCAGTGGGAATCGAACCAACGGCCATGGACTCAGAAAGCAGGGTCGCTGCCTACTGCGCCAGTCGGCCGTCAAAGACTGGCGCAGACTATTCTTTGAGACTGATCGATACCAAATTATCTTTCAAGCTTTCAAAGACGGGCCCAAATCTATTTACTGACATGGGTCAACGTTACGTACCTAGCGTTATCGACTTATGTATAGGTACCTAGTTCTGCTGTGAATGCAGTCATCTGTTAAAGGGAATTCAAAGATATTGAAATACTATATGTACCTACTTAATATCAAAAGTATGTGTATTTTGAACTTCCAGTACGATTGAAAAACCTTATCGTTTGGTATTTGATTTTTTGAGGTAGATGAAGACTATGTAGCATTACGCTGCGTTCCGAAATTTAAAAATAAAAACTTCAAGCAAAAGTCATTTTGAAAACCACTTCTAGGAATGTTAATGGGTCCAATAATTGCTTGCGACTTTTTCTATCCCAGACTAAGAATTAGAAAAGTAGAAATGTTTTTTTTTTGGCATAATCTAGTTTATATATGCTAGCGGTTTTCTGCGTCTTCGCCTGTGTGTAAGTTCTGTTAGATTACCCGCATAAACACTCGCAGTGTTGCCTTCCTGCGCTATTACATTGTTTGCTTGGCCTCTAACCTTTTCCAAACGCGCGTGCAAACATAAAAAAACAATTTTTTTATGAGCAGGTATAGATGGATATAACAAGATTTTTGCGTATTTAATTATGTATATTGCCGAATAAGTTCGAATTTATAAGTAGTTTGATGGTCAATTAAGGCTTTTTTGTGGAGCCTTCGAGAAGAAATGTTACCTGTTATCTTTAAGTACCTACTTGCCAGCGGCTTTCACTACACAAGCAAGACAATTATTAATCTTTCTTGATTTTATCGATAACTGGTTTGTGTATCTTTAGAGGATTTAACTATGACCTCAACAATTTGGTGATTACCTGGTTACTCTCACTCTGATAAAGCCGTAAGCCTGTCTCATTACCAATAAGATGTTTACCCGTTTTCACAAAACTTAGGAATCGCCTCAATCGGATAGGATGCCTAATGATTTGGATGATTCCTAGAGAGAAAAACTCTTGTCTTTTAAATTTAGTATCAGCTGAGGTTATGGTCAATCGCTAGCTTTTTTTAATCCAGTACAAGTTAGCACCTAACTGCAAGCTCACCTGCTGATAAGTGATAATGCAGTCTAAAACGTCCTGGTCCCTGGTCCCTGTGATGAACATGAAGGTTTTTCAGTGTCGGGTTGTTCATATGTATATTATAAGTTTTTTTCCATTTGCAAATGGAAAAATATGGAGGAGCTTTTACCGCCGCTGGCGGTCCTTACAAAAATGTTATAAATTAGATAGTATAAGTACAATAAGGGCAATATATTACTTGGTTAAGAAAAAATTATAAATAGAAAATAAGACATTAGGATTAAGAAAAATTGTATTTAACTCTATTATATTTAGCCAGTAAGGTACTTAATTGTAAGGAATGTAAATAAAGCTTTATTATTATTATATATATTATAAGTATTTCTGTATATTATTCATAAAAATATTCATCAGTCATCTTAGTACTCAGAATATAACCAGACCAGACCAGACCAGGGGAAAATTCAGATACTATAATAAATTCCAAAAATGCGCATGCCGGGGATCGATCCCGGGACAACAAAAACAACAGCGCTCACTGCTTCGCCAGGGAGATCATCAAAATCAATCAATAGCGTAAGAGTATGTTGGATAAACAAAGATTCTCAGCTTCCCCTTTAATTTTACTCAGGTGGCTTACGTCCAATTTTAAAATCAACTTAATCCTCAGGTTGCAAATTGAATGAAGTACTGCTATCCTTTACAAGAGTAGGAAAAGGATAGTTCTATCTCCTAATTCAATGTGCCATCTGAAGAAATCATAATAGATTGATTCTAATTACGGGCAATACTGGAATGACTACATGATATGTAGATGAATTATAGTTGTTATAGCAACCTTGTTACTTGACAAAAAAGCCGCACATTTTTTTTATAAAAAGGCAGATTATTACAAACAGGTTAAATTTTTATAACAGACGGTAGATATAAGCGGTAATCTGTAATATAAGTACTTTATGGTGTATAAAGGGTAGGTATTGTAATTTTTAACATTGAATTTCCTTAAATTTCATACGGTATCAAAAATGCTTGACATTTAATTTTTTTAAAGTATTTAACATTTGGACCAAATATGTAACGGAAATTATGTATATCAGGATGTATGCAATATGCATACCGTATAACTTTACATCTCTAGATCATCTCTCGAAGTAAGTATAATTGAAGAAGTTATCTTTTTGGCTTAAAACGTAGCCTTCGGTTTTTTACAATGTAGTATTACGTTAATTTAAATTTTTCAATATTAAATAGTTTTTTCCAGAAATGCCAAGGTCGAATCTACTAGTAAGATTTCTGGTATGAAATTAAAAATACTTTATTTACAGGAAATAAATACCTACAATAAGAGATTTGTTTTATTTATTAAATTCAAAATGCCAACTACGTAGGTACGTAATGGCATGGCTGGCATTTTATTTTTCCTTAACGATTTGCGTTTTTCTTTTTTCATTCGACAAAAGAAAGGACTAGAATAAGTTCCGTTTCCATTGAACATGTATTGCTACAACTTTACCGTCTACACTTAAAATAACATTTTAACAGGTTGAATTATGTAAAAATATGTGAACCGATTTTAATAATTATTGTTTTATTTTGATAACTTAATCTATGGTTTCCATATTCCAGATAAATACCAGGATGATATCAATGGAAGAAGAGTGTAAAAAAACTGGCGTTACGCCCTCTGACATAGCCGCCCTACGAGGGTGGCTCAAGACTCAGCCGCATCTACCTGAAAAGTATATTACAGGCACGTAGTCTTTTCTTTTGTAATATATTACATATTTATTAATGAGATAAGGTCTACGAGTAGCAGTTAAACCGTACTGCCAAGTGATTTATCATTTTTCGTCCTTTTTCAAGCTTATTACCAAATGCGGGTAACGTAAATATTTTTTTAATATATTTGTAGTTCGATTCGGAAGACTTACTTAATCAAAACTTTTAACCAATCATCAAAACATCAAAAACGATGATAATAATTCGATTTCAAGGAGTTTCGAGTGTATGTATACGCGTTTTAAGGAAATATAGACTATTCATATTACAATACGTATGGTCCTTAAAAAAACGCGATGACATAGTAATTTAATTCTAAGATACCCTTCGTGAATTAACAAACAACTTTTACACTTTATACAAATGGTGTAAAATTTATGTGTGCGTGTATATAGCTACAATGAATCTTATTTTTGTCTTAATTTTAATTTCAGATTTCGATTTGCTCCTAGCGTATTATTGCTGCTTCAAAAGCTCGGCGGTGGCAAAGAAAGTGTTAGACATAAATTTCACACTTCGTACGTTGTTCACCAATTTGTTTCAAAACCGAGTGGTTGATAAATCCATCATCAAGACTTTAGACGTTGTGTAAGTATTTACTTAGCACTGATTTTAACTGTAAATAGTTATTTACAAAGCGGATCATCGCTTCATTAAATATCTTTAAACGTTATTATTTTGCTTGAATAGTAGCACAAGTGAAATAATGCTAAATTTTGAAAGAATAAAGAAAACACATAATATATCTGTTCTGTAACATATACCAATACTAAAATAAAAGAAATGAAAGATAAAAAGGCATTGTGTTAAACGCTGTGCAGTTAAACTTGCTAGAAATCCATCCACTGCACCCATCCATAAGTCGACGCAATGTACGTGTAGGATTAATATCGATTTATATTCTAGGGGATATTTAGATGAAGTGAATGTGTCATAGAATTAAAATGTCCATGAATAGTTTATTTTGAGTACAAATGATCACTTTTTCTAGTGTAAAAATTAAACACACCCCGATACTCAATATGCACACTCGATTTATTATACTAAATGGTTGCGTCCTATTCGAAGTCACAGCCAAAAGTGCCCTCTCGTGTCATCCCACCCTCAGGCCAGAGCCGCCATATTTTTCCCCCTCTTGGTGACCGGATACTGACGTCACATCGACCGACAAGCTGCCGAGGTGGAGCTTGCGTCGATCTTTGTACATTGTCGCACACAAAACGCGCGGTGTTGCCAACACGGCCATGCTGCACCGTGCCCGCCCCGGGTACCCCACGAGCCGGGATCAAAACACTGCGAAATTTAAGAACTGTTAACACATGAAGCATTCTATATAAACACATAATTCACACCACCTCATTATTCTTTATATTTGTAAGGCCCATCGGAATATTGCCCATGCCTTGTCCATTGTGCGACCCCGTAGCTCAATCAACAAGACCATCCCACCCAAAGGGACAAGCCACACTTAGGAGACAGATGTGTCATTGTTGAAAACCACTTGCACTTAAAGAACATTTCGCTCACTTAAGCGTACCAAGTTGGTGAAGACCACTTGCTCTTAAAGAACATTTCGCTCACTTAAGAGTACCAAGTTCGTCTTCAAGCTCAGGCATTCCAATGTGACGTTCTTTATTCATAATGCAATATTCCCATCATACGTCACAGTATTTTATCACGGCTCGCTGAAGTATTGTTTATATCTACAAAGCCTACATAATGTATGAAAATACTGATTAGAGATTCATTTTAATAATAATTTTGAACTATAGCAAAATGTAACATAGCACTGAAAGTTAAGTAAGTCAACTCTCTATTTAAATTATGGTTAATCTAGTGAAAATCAATGGCGTAAAGACAATTTAAATAATATTCGTAATATTTATAGTTTAAGATAATATTTATAGTTTAAGATATACCTTGCCAACACGGTTTTTGGTTTACGGATTTAATAAATAAAATAATATATTTCTAATCTAGGCTCCAATCACCGATATTGATCCATGATTTCATATTTTCGGCCACAGCTACGCCATTATACATTTTAGAACATCTTTGACTACCTCTCAAATCCACAACCTCATATCTCTCGTTGTTCAAAATTTTCTTGACTTGAAATGGACCTTTAAACGTCGGCATTAATTTTCTACTTTGACCGTCGTTACTTTGACTTTGTATTCTTATCAATACTAAATCTCCTTCTTTGTAAGTTTTAGCTTTCACCCGAGATTTATCGAACCTTTCTTTCTGATATTGAGCACTAGCCTTAACACTACTATCAACTCTCTCGCGCAACTGAGACATATCGACTAATTTTTCGTCTTCCAACTCTGGGGCTAAACTATCACTATCCATGCGTAATCTATAACCGAAATAACTTCACTAGGGACAGCTCGTGTAGTTTTGTGTATCGTGCTATTTAAGCCTTGCTGTAGAGCCTTTATGCATTGATCCCACCTTTCATCGGTAGTATCAGCACCCATAGATTTTAATGATTCTAAAATAGTTTTATTAAATCTTTCGACTTGTCCATTAGCGCGAGGAACACCTGTTGCCACTATATGTAATCTAATATTTCTATTTGCACAATATTGAGCAAATTTACCCGATGTAAAACAAGAACCGGCTTCAGTGATTATGCGTCTGGCGTTTCCGAAGGTCTTTGATATATTTTCTAACTATTTAATGACACCCGCTGTATTAGTTTTACGAACCGCGGAAATAAAGACAAATTTTGTAAACGCGTCTACCACTACCAACAAATACTTATTTTTATTTTTAGTAGTCACAAATGGACCAATATGATCCAGATGCAAAGTATGAAACGGTTGTGCGTATTTTGGCAAAGGGTATAATTCCCCTTCCTTTGGTCCCTTCCTTTGGTCCCCCTTTATTTTTGTGATAAATGCAATTCAAACAGTTTTTGATATACTTTTTTACTATTTTCCGTAATCGTGGAAACCAGTAAAGTGTAATAAGTGAATACGCTCAACCGTTTTATCTAATGAGAAATGGCCTACGTCATCATGGTTACATTTTATTATTTGCCAGATGCAGTTCTTTGGGACCACCCAACGACGGCCATTACTAGTTCGCTTATACACCTTCGCGCCTAATAACTCGTAACTATTAAAAATCTCTTTATTATCTTCGGCCTGTCCTGATGCTAAGACCTCTCTTATTTTCATTAATTCTGGGTCTTGGACTTGTACCGCAAGTAACCAATCCCCTTCCGTGATTGACATAATAATCTATATAATATCACTACAATCCGTAATAATTTTACCTAACAAGTAAAGTCTAAACTTTTGAAGACAACAAACTACAGCCAGTAGTTCCAACTCGAAAGAATGAAATTTCTTTTCGTCGTTTGTAGTCTGTCTGCTGTAATAATGGACTACCCTTTCGCCTTCATCCCCTACTTCATATCCTACTTGCGTAAGGATGCCAGCTAAACCTTCTCTACTGGCATCAGTATACAAAACGGTGTCTTTTTTTGGATCGAAGATAGCTAATACGCTTTCAGAGGTTAATTTATCTTTCAAAATGCAAAATGCTTGATTTTGTAGCTCACCCCATTCCCAGACAGCATCCTTCTTCAACAACTTAGTAAGTGGAGTGGACAAAATAGCACAGTTTCGTATAAATTTCCTAAAATAACTAATAAGCCCCAAATACTGTCGAAGTTGGTGCACTGTTTTCGGTACCGGAAAATTCTTTACTGCTTCCAGTTTGGCTTCGTTTGGCATAACACACCCTGGTCAAATTTTGTATCCCAAGAATTCAATTTCATTTTTAAAGAAATGACACTTTTTTAAATTCAATGTTAAACCATTTTTCTTAAATATTTGCAAAACTTCTTCAAGCAAGTTCATATTTTCCTCTACAGTTTCCGAAATTAAGTATAAATCATCTAAATAAACAATCACTTTCCCAAACCTTAAATTACCAAGAGTTTTGTTCATCATTTGTTGAAAACAAGAAGGTGCATTAGCCAACCCAAATGGAAGCCGCAAGAATTCGAAATGTCCGTCCTCGGTTATAAATGCAGTTTTTTCAATCGAATCCCTATGCATCGCAATCTGATAATACCCACTTTTTAAATCTAAGCTGGTGAATACCTTATAGCTTTGTTGTCTATCCACTAAATCTTCAATTCTGGGCATGGGGTATTTATCTTTAACCGTTATCTTACTTAAGGCCCTATAATCTATGCATAGCCTTTTCTCCCCGTTCTTTTTATTAACTAAAAGGGCTGGACTAGCATACGGCGAGTTACTCTCGCGTACGATATTATTTACTAGTAATTCGTCGACCATTTTGCGAATCGTTTGCCTGTCGGAATGTGATGCTCTAAAGGGTCTGCATTGAATGGGCTGCGAACTAGATAACTTAATTTCCATTTCATAATTATTTACCTTACCCTATTCTTTTATATTACTGGCTATGCAATCACTATATTTATTTAGTAAAGCAACTAATTCAGTTTGATGTACCTGTGCGTCTATTTCAGATACCGCAATACGATGACAGTACTCTTTTAAATCGCTTGCATATTGAAATTTCAAAATATCACCTACTCGAGAATAAACTAAATCGCGCCGCTCTGTAACATTCCGCCCAATCAGTATATCAAAACCCACCAAGTCATCGATAACGTAAAAATCAATATCACATAGTGTGATCGAATCAAAAGAAAGATTAACACAAATCTTCTTATTGACACTTTTACAAATATGCTTAGAAAACCCTTGCAAAACTACAGGAGAAGGTAGTTCAATAATTTTTAACGAAAGTTTCTTTACCAATGATTCGGAAATGAGTGAACAACTACTTCCGGTATCTATGAATGCTTCGTGGCAGGTATCGAATATACACACGTTTTTAACAAACTTATTTTTCGCATCTGAGGGAACAAATTTTGTCTCTTGTTGCTCTGGTTTAACTAATGATTTCCCTGGATTCTTCTTACTATAGCGAAGGGATTCCACATGTCCCCGCTTCCCGCAATATTCGCATTTGTTAGCCTCACACTGATGTTTTTTGTGATTACCCCCACATACGAAACATTTAATAACCTTGCGAATTTGAGTATTATTAATATCCGTGCTACTATTTGAAGGACCGCAAATGCTGGAGTTAGTAAAGTTCGTATTCATTTGTGAACTTTGATTACCCGACAGTGTACCATGACTACTTTTAACTGACGCATCACGTGAACTACCCACTTGTTTAACATTTTTCTTGTAAATACGCCCATGTAAATAACTCGATAAATCGTCACATGTTTTAAAGTAACTGGATTCTAAAGAAACATAATCACTGATGTTACCTACTATGATCGAAACAATATCTTGTTCGCAGAAATTTAAACACAATCTGTCAATTTTGCACTTCTGTTCAAAATAGAATTCATATAAAGATTGATTATCAATCGGTTTTCGATCAATAATTTCTTTTAAAAGTTCGAACATATTTCTTTGAATTTGAAAACTACCTGACAACTTCGTCTTCCAATCAATCCACTTCCATAAGGGCCACTTATCATCTGTACGTAATAACGAATCGTACCAGATTTTAGCCGAACCCTTCAATTTATTAAGAGCTTGATAACGAATTGTTTCATCAGACCATCTAAAAGTTTGCGCGTAAGATTGAATAATGTTAAGCCATGCATTAATATCGTCTTTCAAAGGGTCAAAGTCTGGTATAATATTGTTCAATGTACTCACAGTCTCAGTATCTTTACGAGATACCTTATTACGTTTCCTTGGAGGTGATGGCGTCCTGGGCTCTGAAGAACTCGAGGTGGACCGAGCGCGTTTGCGTTTCGATCTTTTTTTCCCATAGCGTAAGTTACAACACACTTCTGATGTAAAAATTAACCACACCCCGATACTCAATATGCACACTCGATTTATTATACTAAATGGTTGCGTCCTATTCGAAGTCACAGCCAAAAGTGCCCTCTCGTGTCATCCCACCCTCAGGCCAGAGCCGCCATATTTTTCCCCCTCTTGGTGACCGGATACTGACGTCACAACGACCGACAAGCTGCCGAGGTGGAGCTTGCGTCGATCTTTGTACATTGTCGCACACAAAACGCGCGGTGTTGCCAACACTAGTTGTGTTACTATCAAACTTATAATATAGTGATATTGATAATAATCATTTAATCCTAAAAACCCGCAGTGATTCTAAGCTTTGAATCCTCGTTCTCCGATTGGGTGAGGATAATTTCTTGACGTGACGTGTTACGGGACGTGATAGGGTTTACAAATCTGACGCTTGCTGTTTCTTGATACAAACTCGAATTGCCTTCTATCATTTAACTTGATTGGACACTGAACGAATTTTTGTTATTCAGGATTTTTGGGCATATACGTAAATTCTTAATACATTTAAATCCTCTATTGACATGGACTTCTGACACATTAAAATTTAAATCTTACCTCTTAACGTTTCGGATAGATGCCCGTTCTCAAACTCATCCTGTATATAAAAATAATGACGGCCTATTGGCGGAGTGGGCAGCGACCCTTCTATCTGAGTCCAAGGTCGTGGGTTCGATTCCCACAACTGAAAAATGTTTGTGTCGTGAACATGAATGTTATTCAATGTCTGGGTGTTTACCTGTATATTATAAGTATTTATGTATATTATTATTGTACCCATAACAAAAGCTAAGCTTACTTTAGGGCTAGCTAGATGGTGATGTACTGTCGTAGCAATAAATAAAAAATTTATAACTCTTGAAGTTATTAATTACCCTTGATAATTAGTTAGGTACTCATTATACACTGATTTATTTTTTTATTATAATATTTCATTGCAGATGTGCATTACCGCTTAAAGCATCATCGATCGATAAGCATTATAGAGTGATTTATCATTCACTAATCGACCACGATGCGAAAAACTTTATTTTCACCGACGTTATCAGGTAAGCTTGCCAATTTCTTCATTATGATTTACAGATAATATAAATACCCATCTCCGATAAAATATCTAGTACATAGGTATGTATACTCAGAACAGCGGTGCCAATTATGTTGTATCCTCTAAACTAAATGAGCAGGTCTAAAAGTAGTGTCATCATTCTTTTCAACAGACTTGTAAAATGTTATGAGCAGTTTGACATTTGGCTATTAATACAAAGATTTTATGATTTAAATTTACTAAAAAATAAAATCTGGAAAAAATAAATAAAATCAACATTGCCAAGTAAAACACAGAAAATTGCAGTATTTTTTTATCCCTATTATATGAAAGGGAATGTGAAGTATAATACGATTTACATCTAGTCATTTTCAACAAATGTTGTAGGAGATATTTATTTCTTGTTTTTAATCGTGTGACAGTCGGTCTTTTATGTCATTTTTTTTTATATTTCGGTGTCGAGACATTTCAAATTTTTAGATATGCCAGTTTAGTTTAGTGTAGAATTTTTGTGTGCTACAGAATTTATACCATCGTACACTGTACTATATTTATTCAGTACTAGCTGACCCGCTCAACTTCGTCTGCACCAAATCGTTTTAATATCTTAAAAAAATCTAGAAACTAATTGCAGCTCTACCTACCAGGTCTAGTTTTATTTTCAAACTATGTTATTCGCGGCCCGTCGTCGCCTTACGTGTTATTCTATACCCGTCGTAACTTCTACGCGATAGGTTAAATAAGAATAATTTAAAAACGTATTTGCAGTTATATAATCAAACTTAATATATATTTTATTTCTTTCGCATTTATAATATTAGTAGGATAGTACGCATGCATTCGATCGTTGTCCCATATGTTTGTCCTTTATCTCCGAGGATATTTATCAGATCTCCATTAAAATTACACAATATGAGCATAGTACCTAATAGTACCTAAGTAGAGCACTTTCAAATAAAAAAAAGAATGATTAAAATCGGTTCAAATTTAACGGAGCTATGAAGTAAAATTCATAAAAATATTCATCCCGTTTCCCGGAGGAAACTTATTGTTTATCGGTATAAAAAGTATCCTTTATGTTTACACGGAATACCAGGTGTGGTACCTGGTATTCCGTGTAAACATAAAGGATACTTTTATGCCAAATTTTATTTAAATCCATTCAGTAGTTTTCACGTGATGCCCGGACAGACAGACAGAAAGGCAAAAATTAAATAAAAATCTGTTTTGGACTCAGTATCGATTATAAAGCATACCCCGGTCAAAATTTTCAAAATAAATTTAATGTACATAAATCTTCTAGTTACTGTTTAATTATAAGTATATATATAGATTATTTATCTATGTGTACTTGATCATTATATCTTATTAGCTTCGCCCGCAAACCCCCCTTCTCTTTCGCGTGGAATTTTGATGTGTGTACCTACCTACGTAATTCCCTAAACCCTGTTATGCCAGAATTAAAACAAGATGTAATTCTTCATAACTAAATTATTTTTATTATTACTCGACGTATGACTACTTCGGAAGTGTAACTGGGGTCGGGTTTACCAGATTTAGTTTTGAGGCACATTGGAATACCTAACTTAGTTCATTTACCGTAGCGAATTCATTTGCGTGCTAAGATTTGGTGATCATTGAGTACAGACATTACTAAACCAGTTAGTACCGTTGTAATTTTAGACTATCTAGTTTTGATATATGTTTCCTTTTTTTGGTGTTTAAATAAAGCTCTTAGGGAGACTGGAACTTGACAGATCTCAAGTTTTTTTTGGTGGTAATTTAGTATTATAAAATCGAACAAAACATACCAAGTACAGTGCCGTGTGGTGACAGCAGATATATGCCATATGCAACTGCGATCAACAATCTTTTTGTCCATCGTGTTGATTATGGGTAAGCCCTCCCAATTAATTCAAGAAATCCCTACTCCCTACTTCTACTTCTATCTACTTAATATTATAAATGTCATGTAAGTTTGTTTGTTACGCTTTCACGCAAAAAGTACTAAACCGATCCTCAAGAAACTTTGTACACATATTCTTGGAAGTGTTAGAAGTAATATAGGATACTTTTTATCCCGACATTAAGCTCGGTTTCTTTGGGAGAGGAACACCAGACCAGAACTCCGACAAATTATAACCGATTTATAATGATAATGATAATTATTTTTGTACTATATTTTTGTACTATAGAGGTAATAATATGTGTTTAATTTTGCCCAAACTTTGGATGGAGATAAAGGACAGAACTCTTCAGCGGACAGCAGCAAACCCCTCATATAAGACTTAGCGATACTGAATACTTTAATTTTTTTTAGAAATAAGTACAACTAAATTTAATGCCACATCAAAAAACAAAATCAAACGCAGACGAAGTCGCGGGCAACACCTAGTACTATTATAAACTTATCATGTTTTGTATTGCTTAGGTAATATTTTTGGTTGATGTTTTACTTATGGTATTTTTTTTTTTTTTTTGATATAGGTTTCTTTTCAACTGTTTCAGAACTGTTTTAATGCTCGTTGATGTCACGCAGTATAGAGATGGGACAGCTCCAGGGTATTTAATACTGATCGACCTGAATGGCGTCTCTCTGAGCCACATTACTAAGCTCGACTTACAGACTGTGCAACAGATATTATACTTTCTGCAGGTAGTACACATATCTATCACACATTAATACACACTCTTAACAGGTCAGCATGCAGTAAAAGTTTACTTGTTTTCCGTGCATCTGTATGTTATAAGTATTTATCAAATTATTCAAAAATATTTATTAATTATCTCAGTACCCATAATACAAGGTACTACTTTGAAGCTAGATGGCGATGTATTTATGGTCGCACTTAATACACTTATTAAGTGCGACCATAAATACATCGCCATCTCACTCTTTTATTTACTATATCTTACCCGCAATTTCGTCCTCGTTTGTTTTTTTTTTTAACCACAGAAACAGTTTATTGTGACAGTAGCAGCAGCAAAAATAATCGATTGCGCTGGATCATAAATGTTAATCGGAGTATGTAAATGAATAGGACCCACTTTGGAGGTTTGAAGGAGAATTTCGTGTGCGTCGGTCTAAGCTTTTTTTTATAGTAGTAATGCACGGACCAGACGGCCTCATCATCATCATCATCATCACATCAACCGATAGACGTCCACTGCTGGACATAGGTCTTTTGTAGGGAGTTCCAAGTTCCACGATTCTGAGCCGCTTGGATCCAGCGGCTACCTGCGACGCGCTTAATGTCGTCTGTCCACCTCGTTGGGGGTCGACCAACGCTGCGCTTACCAGTACGAGGCTGCCATTCCAGCACCTTGGGACCCCAACGTCCATCCTTTCTCCGAACTATGTGCCCGGCTCATTGCCACTTTAGCGTCGCGACTCGCCAGACGGCCTACCTGATGGTAATTAAAAAAACGGGTATCGTTTTTAAAAATAACTTGTAAAATTCGGTGTAGCGTGTTTTATCTAGGTACAGTCCTCAAGTTTTTTAAACTCGCGATTAGTTCTAAATTAAATTTCCGATTAGAATGAATTAAAAAGTCATTTATTCCTATATATGCAATCGATGATAAAATTTATTTATTTGAATAAGTACTGCGATACAAATGTAACCCACTTTTGTTTCTGCCGTCGATGTACTTATCGCCAGTAGTTTTCTCAGTGCACGCCAAGTAATGAATTTTATCGGCAAATTTATCTATTCTAAGTGATAATGTATTATTGCAATTGCATCTCAATTATTAAAAAAAAAAAGATTATAGCAAATAAAAGGTGAAAAATTAGTTCTGTACTTTCGGAATCAATTCGTCACAAACAAATAAACAAAAAAATATTTTCTGTTCATAATATTAGTATAGATTAAAGTAAATAGTAAACATTTTATAAATATAAAAAAGCAATGTGTAATCTCTTGTTTCAAACGTGTCTCATTGTAATATGGACCTTTGAAAAAGTAGATCGAAACTGCAACGTTTCCTACTAGATGACGCTACAGTCGCTATAAGACTGATGTAAAAGGCATATACTAATTTTGGCATCGACGGTAGGAGATCCGTAGCTTAATTGGTGAAAGCGCTCGGGCCGCGATTGCCCGAGAGTCGCAGGTTCAAATCCTGTCAGTTCCGAAAATTTTTATATGCATTTATAAAATTGATAATTCCTCCAAGTGTAGGTAAAAACACTAATAAAATTATAAAAATATAAAAAAGCAATGTGTCATCTCTTGTTTCAAACGTGTCTCATTGTAATTTGGACCTTTGAAAAAGTAGATCGAAACTGCAACGTTTCCTACTAGATGACGCTACAGTCGCTATAAGACTGATGTGAAAGGTATATACTAATTTCGGCATCGACGGTAGGAGTAGGTAAATTTAATCCTAGTATCTCCAACAATATTCAAAAAATGTTAGCATAATTTAATTATAACCTTCCCAGTGAAAGAAAAATTCCTGCAATCTACCAAATATTAGACAAACAGAATCAACTGCAACGTTTCATGTCATTGGCATTGAGTTTGGCTTCTATATTTATTTTTTATATTTATTCTCCTTCACCGTGTCGGATTCAATTACCGGCGGGGGCTATTTTGGAATTTTTAATGGTCTGATGGGCGAGGCTTCCGCAGTGGCTTGTTAGCCTACCTACAAAGACAAAAACGTACAGCCAAGCGATTTGGCTTATGGGTACGATGCCGCGGAGAATCGATTAGGTTGCCATAACCCAAACAGGTTAGCTCGCTACCATCCTAGACTGCATCATCACTTACCACCAGGTAAGATTGCAGTCTTGAGCTAAGTTGTAGTTGTTTTTTTTAAAAGTAAATTATTCTTTTATTCACCATTTGGGTCAGCGTTGAAGGAGTTCCGTGCTCTTGGGCCGTTAATGTTGATATGAAGATAATTCTTTTTTTTTGTTTCAGGAAGCAATTTTGATAAGATTAAGAGGTGTACACTTCTTGAATGCACCATCGTACATAGACAGACTAATGATGATATTGCGGCCATTTATAAAGAAGGAGTTGATGAACATGGTCTGCATTCACAGTGCCGGAAGCAATTCTATTGAAAAGCTTATCCCTGTTGAAGCATTGCCAATAGAGGCTGGTGGAAAGTTTAAGTCTTACGCGGAAGCCAAGAGTTAGTGAATAATTTTAGTCCCCTATAAAAGCAGTAGTACCTATTATTTCTTATGTACATGAAATTTCTCGAAGATTTAAATTAAAGCAAAATGACGATACAGATTGTGACTGCACGTTTTGAAATGTCTTTATCATTATTCATTGTACAAATTAAACAAAAAAATCCTGCACCTTAATAAAAGTTGTAAAGCCGTCATTATTTTGAGGGGGATATAATCAAAACTGAAATTTTGTGGGAAGCTGCCCTGCTTACCCGTTTTAATATTATAAATAGGAAAGTGTGCTTGTCTGTTTTGTTCTGTAGTTGGCAACTGCAGAATCGATCTTGAGAACGCTCACACGTATTTATTATATCTCAAAAAAGATTAATAAATAGGCAAAATTACGTCGGTGCTGTAGACTAAAAGTAGTTTTAGTGTGCCGGCGGTGTGTATCTTTGACACTCGATGCTTACTTACTATCACCGCTTAAAGCAGTCTCCATTTATAAATTCGGTTTTATACGACATAGTTTGACAATAAATTCTTCATCATTGAATACTAAAAATGTGTAGTAGAGTCATAAATACCTGAAAAACTAAAATTATAACGGACATCTTCAGCGGTATAGTAGGCACTTTATAAAAACTTATATGGACTAATATTCTAACGTATTAATACAGGAATTAATGATATTCTTTGACATCTCTACAATTATTAGTGATCATTCTGAGACAAGATAGTCTACATTATTGAAATAATAGTACTTAAGCAATGCCGCAATGTTTATATTTTACATATGACTTTTATTTATTTTAGGTGAGGCGACCGAACTGTTATTATCAAACAAGGAGTTCTTCATCAATGAAAACAAGAAACGTGTGGTAGAGTCATTAAGACCTGGAAAGCCAAAAACTATCACGGACATATTCGGCGGCATAGAAGGCTCTTTTAAAAAATTGGATATAGACTAATATTCTACTTTGTGATCTTTACCTTTATATAAACCTTAGTAACACGTGTATTAAATGTGAAAGTGTATTAGATAATTTGTCATTCGCAACGGATAGATGTGATATCTTGCAAAGAGATAGTTTAGGAACCGGAAAATGAAAAAGGCTTCTAGCTACATGTATCGTCGGTAATTAAGAAAGAAAGTTGGTATTACGGTAGGCATAATTGGAATACTGAATACATAGAATATTATGTATAATTCTAAATTTAATTGATTTCTTTATATTGGTTCTAAGCTGGGAATTATAGGAATATAGTAACGACAGATCTATTTATGAAATAAATCACGAAGGCACTTCTGATTAAATTGCTAGTAGCTTCAATAACTAAACGGCCTTAGGGTTATCTATAAAATTACAAAAAGTCAAATTCAGTGATCAGAGTCAGTTCAGCATGCCAGTGAATGTTCAAATCCTTTTCACTGATTATATCAGCGAAAAATATTATGATAGATAAACTGACTCAACAGGGCTGGCCTGGAGATTAAGTGGATATATTTCACACACATCAAGCTATGGTCAACAAACGAGCATTTTTAAAAATCTACTTTAATTGCAAAAATATGAATAAAGCTAAAACAGCACAAGGAGTGCCCCTTGCCACTCTGGCGCATAGAGCGATTGCACGAGGTAGAGCGAGATTTATCCCAGCCTGAGGTAGGATTCGGCGGCGCTTCACATATAAGTAAATAACGACATATATTGTAACATATTACTGATACTTTAAGCGCAGCGAGAACATAAAATGAATTAATCTATGCATTAATAGATATTACGTAGTATAACACAAAGTCGTTTTCCTCGTATGTCTGGTTATCCGCTAACACCTCCTTTTTATGCAGCTTCACTATCGTTTAGAAAAATTTTCACATATACTTTATGTATTGTATAATAAAGCCTAATGCAGTTTCTTTGTAAGTAGAAAATAAGAATACTCTGTAACTAAGACGGCGAAAATTAAATTTACATGGCAGTAACTTCACTCTTTTTTCATTGGAGACCATTCTCTTTGGATACTTCATGCGGTGTAACATCTGCGCACGCAACTCTTGTTTCATGCGGAAATTTACTCTTATTTCTTATTAAAAATATAATTCAATTAACTTCCTCCGAACAAATATTACATAAACCTATGATAGCTTATTTAATCTTTCCTGTCTTAAAAATTTCATTCACATATACTTTTTAGTTTATAAATTATATTTTAAGTATTGGAAAAAATAGGGTTTAAATAAATGTCAACTAATAAAATAGCAGGCCATGCTTCTTATTCTTTTTTTTATTATTTAGAAGCACAATTAGGACAGCAAAAAATAATTTAAAAAAAGCCCAAATCTGCAGTTTTTTTACGCGGAAATCCAAACCAACTTTTTATAATGATCAAAAACATATAGGTATGGACAGTTATTCAAAGTTGTTACTATAAACTAAAAATTAGCATTTACACCTCCGTATAATTTTTGTTAATTAACTTGCATATTTATAGATATGTACTTATATTAATATTATAATATTATGCTAAAAAAAAAGTAGTAAATTGTAATCCACTTAACGATCGGATGCACAGATATTATGTTTTTAAAATATAGTTTACTTCAACTGCAATACCTCTAACTGATCAACCCGCTACCATCTAAGACTGCATAGTGCTGACTCACTCAGGTGAGATTGCCGTCAAGGGCTAACTTGTGGAAGAATAAAAAAGTGTGACCAAAAAATTTCACAATTAATAAAGCGAGGGAAACAATTCTAATTTTTTTTTCTTTAATTATAACATATTATTACACATCTATACTTATAACTTTACTCAGAAGCGGTGATAGCGCTTTGGGTACGAGCTCGACTTACCTTTCGGGACTTCGGGCTTCAAGGGTGAAGGAAATCTTCGTGAGGAAACCCGCATGCCTGTGTGCAGTCCACCTATTCGCACTGGGCCAGCGTGGTGGACTACGGCCTTACTCCTTTACATTGTGGGAGAAGACCCGTTCTCTGTAGTGGGCCTGTAATGGGTCGATGAGATGACGATGATGGAGATGGATGAGGGGATAAAAGTGTTTGACTATATAACACCATGTAAGGTCAAACTAAAGTTGGTCTTCCGGATATCCATTGACGATTCGCAATGTTTACCTGATTAAGGTTTCAAATAGTAGGCGATTGAGGCAGCTAGTGTAAGAATAGCTATATGTTCGAGCACACCTCAGACGGTCGTTGAAATATGTTGGAAGAAATTGCATCATATTTCAACGACCTACGATATTTACTATCTGTACTAAATGTCCTAACGCTGAACAGTTTATCTGTATATTTTTAACTGCCTATACGTTTGAAGAATCGCTTTACGTTAGGTAGCTGATTTACTGAAAGTTTTAGACAATTTAGCAGTTAGGTAGGTACTCTGCGGGGCCAGTTGTTTGTAAAATCTAAGACCGTTGCTGTGAAATAACAAATAAGTAGGTATCTAAAGTATACCTAAATTTATTTTTCCCTATAATTTGTTTGCCATTGTTATGCAATATTTTTAAAATTTAAATTACAAGCGTAATAACACTGGTAATAATACAACAGACATTTGCTAATTGAAGTTGATTGACATATTTTTGGTCACTACACTTGAGAACAAAAAATATCGCATGTAACTATGTTTTTAATGATTAATACATTCTGAAACTACCATTTAGGTTTGCTTTTCTGTTTGTATATGGTATTGTGTCTTTATTTCAATGCACTAATCTCACTTCCCCTATTGAGACTTAACGCCTGTTTTTGGTACTGCTACTACTAGGCCATACATCACACGATTATTAACAGTATCTAATCACTCGAGTATAATAGGTAAGTTGAAACCGTAGAAGGTCCCCGGAACGGTCATTTGCAAATGATAATTTTGATTGCATAAGAGTGCCCGTTTGTCTGTTCATTAGTTATGTCATCTTCATCACATCAACCCATTACCGTGCCACTACAAAGCACGGGTCTCCTCCCACAATGAGAGAGGGTTAAGGCCTAAGTCCACCACGCTGGCCCAGTGCGGATTGGTGGACTCCACATACCTTTGAGAACATTATGTAGAACTCTCAGACATGCAGGTTTCCTCACGATGTTTTCCTTCGCCGTTGAAGCAAGTGATATTTTAATTACTTAAAATGCACATAACTTAGAAAAGTTAGAAGTGTGTGCTGGGATTAGAACTCGACCCCCCGAAAGTAAAGTCAAGCTCTTACTAATGCGCTAATGTGTTATGTTATTCGTTATAAATCTAAGGTTCATTGGCTCAACCTTCACCGGTCTTGATGGGACATATGGCTCACAAGAAAACTCTCAGCATGCTATAGATAAAGCTATGCTTGGAGTATCTCTGCCTGATCAAATGAGGTATGAGGATATCCGTAGAAGAACCACAATTAACGACATAGCTCAACGAGTCGCGAAGCTGAAGTGGCAAATAGTTTGCAGAGTAGATGGACGTCAGGGTCCCAAGGTGCTGAAATGGCGACCTCGCCAGACCAGTAAAGGCAGCGTTGCGTTGGTAAACCCCGTCGCTGTGGTTAGATCTCATGGAGTCGCATGGAGCCGCTGGACCCTGACCAGCACAAGCCCATTGTTTTTGGAGCTCCGTTGCTTGCCTTGACGATGGAGTATTTTGTACTTAATTAATTGTACGTTAAGGTTGGGTTATTAAGGAATTTTCTATATCATATCTACTTTTTTATTGTTTATGATGGCAGTTAGCCTCAGAGGATTGATGTTCCATCATTTTTTTTATACCAAGACTGCCTTGACTGAAATCTCACCTGGTGGTAAGAGATGTTGCAGTCTAAAATGGTAGCAGGCTAACCTGTTTGGGGTATGGCAGTTATATGGCATACCCCTCATCAGTTTCTGCGAGACATCGTATCGGACTACTACATCGCTTCGCGACACGTCTTTGTTGGTAGCGTGGTAAATAGCCACTACACGGCTTCGCCTGCCACCAAATAAATGGGTTATAGGTGATTTTTTTCTTTAGGGCTCTCGACTGCTGTCAAATTCATTATTTGTACATTTCGATACCGAAATACTTAAATGTGTATAAAATATTTCTAGTGCGTTATGTATAATACAAATTAAGATAAATATGTAAAGTTAATAAATACTTAAATAAGATATATAATGAACATCGTGCAAAAAATACAACCTTATATGGCTTGGTAATGTACATAAACATTCGCGAACTAACAAGGTCGGTGCCATTAATAAATAAAAGAATACTATGCCGACAACCGTTGTTGATGACGGGTGTGTTCTGAATTCTAATTTCGCAAATTTATTATTTGATTATTGTGATCATACAGTGTGTATAAAAAAAATATTACATCTGAATATTGTCATCATACAGTGTGTATAACAAGGCACCGGTTTTAAAAAATGTGAGTCACCAAGTGCCAATTTTACTTAAAAAATAGATCGATTCTCCGTTTTGTTTCACATGCTCAATACGAACGCTTTTAAAAAAAATTAGGTTACACATCAAATTATTCCTTCAGTTTTAGAAACTTTTGAAGTTGGATTTGTTAAAAGAATGGGATTTTTATTGTTAGTTTGTTATTTCACGCTAGTGTTTATATTAAATGATGACTATTAAATGATAGAAAGAACCATTGTTTTCAAGCTGACAGATTATTCCTATGGGGTACAAATAACTTAAAAAGTTTAAAAAATAGTTGAGGTTGGTATTTATGAATTTAAAAAGCTACATCTACATAAGCTACATAAATTTTAGTGGAGATTAACACGAAAATCACCACAGCCATAGCAACTAGCACAAAATAGATATAATTTTATAACATTGATCAGCGTATGGTTTATATTATGTGAAGTTCAAAGGTCGTTGATAGTACCTCGTAAGTACTCTTTAAGATTAACACGGAAGTATTAGATACTTGTTTAACAGGAGAAACCGAAAGAAATAATATAATTAAAATAGTAAAAGAAAAAGTGCTAAGAACCATTAACTTTTTGTTCTTTAACTAAAGCACTAATTTTAATGTTAGTATTGCCAGTAGTTTTATATAAAATCACTTAGATACGCAGTTCGTTTGTAAACAATTCCGAATCCAGCCTTAATTAATAAAATATGTTAGAACGCGGCATGCTAAACATTTTTCGGCTCAACCTTCTGAATCTTCGACTCTCCTTTGATACTCCTTTCCGATAAGATCACGCAACGAAACTCGAAATGAGCTTAGTGACTCCTAACGTTTCATATCAGGCCCATAGTTACATAATATTATACCTACTCTAATATGCAATGTTTGAATATCATTATTTTAACGGCTGTTTTTATGTAACAATAATGAAATGCCAGAAGTAGACTTCACGACTTAAATTATGGCATTGAATTGTAAGCTTTATGTGATGAGGCATAAAGTGCTATTAAGTATATAACGCGTGGCCGACCCGTGGCCAGTGCGTTGTCCATTTTTTATGGACTACTATGAAAAAATAATATTTCTGAATATACCAAAAGTGTATGTTTAAGATTTAAAAGCCCTCAAAAGTTCAAGTATAGAAGATTTGAATCGTTTTCACTTGCCTATTTGGATAAAGGAAGTTTTTAATTAACTTGATTAATTGATATTTTGTAATGTTGTAATCCCTCAATGGAAATCTGATGAACTTTGTCATTTATATTTTGATCTTCTTTTCCAGCAAAATGCCGGCGAAGGGGATGAAGCCCATTGCACTGGAGGACGAATACAGTAAAAAAAACGGTATCACCCCAGCGGACATTGCCAAACTACGGCAATGGGTAAAAACACAACCACATTTACCAGAAGAGCATATCACAGGTATATTTTTAGTTAATAGTCAATCGTAAAAGGTCCTAAGGCCAATATCTGTGAAAACAGTACTATATGTAGCACAACGTATTTTATGTAGATTTTATAAAAAAATAACCTTCTTACCGTATAAGAAGGTTTTATTTTTATAAAAAGGACAAATTCTTAACGTACGTATTTAAATAATTATCCAAATCATTAAAATATTAACTCAACCATTCTATTTGACCTTTAAAATATTATATTTATTATTATAGTAGGTAATTAGGGGTTCCTGGTACCTTGACTGAACAATGTCCAATGCTATTGTGCCCCATCCATTGTTGTTTTAGCGCTTTTATTTTAAACTAGTTCGGTAGTTTTGGTTACTGATTACAGGCCTACTGCCTTTATTTTTAAAACTCAATTTTATTAAATTTCTTAGTCTTCTACAGCCAGTAGGTGACCCTATCTAAAACGGGCATTCACAATGAACCAACATTAAAATATACCGACATAAAAATAACAATCCTTTATAGTATAAAAAAAAGAAGAGGATAATACAAATGTGTACAAACTACAACAAGAATAATCTACAACCTTTCTAACCGTTTAACGCCTAACCTGCAAATGGTTTTACATAACTGAAAACAATTAAAAAAAACCTATAAATAAATATACCACGACACTACACACATCGCCATCTAGCCCTAAAGTAAGAGTAGCTTGTGTTATGGGTACTAAGATAACTGATGAATATTTTTATAAATAATACACTTAGAATATACATATAAAAACCAAGACACTGAAGAACATTCATGCTCATCACACGAAAATTTTCCAGTAGTGGGAATCGAACCCACGGTCTCGGACTCAGAAAGCAACAGCTGCAGACTGCGCCAATCTGCCGTCATTCTGGTGCGATGATTTTTTAATACGCAGATTTAAATAAAACTCCTCGTATGATTGGCCACGCAATATGCGTAGAAGTATAACTATTTCGTTATATGGGTATTTTAATACGGAAGGACAACCGGTTAAGCACAGAAATAGCCTCACGTATTGCGATTGCTGTTGCTGATTTCGGCAATTCAAAGGTCCTTGGCACAGTCGTTATCACTGTGTTTTGAATCTGGGCAATCTGGGAATTTAAATGTATGGTCTGGTAGGAGACATTGGCGATGGCTTGTTACCATCCTACAGAGAACCACGTGCCGCCAAGCGATTTAGCGCTTAGGTACAATGTCCAGTACGGTATCGTTTTTAATATAATGTCATAGTCTTAAAAGGTTAGCCCGTTACCATTTTAGACTGCATCATGACACCACCAGATGAGACTTCAGGTTCTAAATTGTAAAGGAATAAAAAAAAAGAATGTTTAGACATCATATAATCCGCATTTTAACACTAAAATAGTTATTTTTAAAGCCACCACCCTGTCAATGATTCTAGATTTAAGCTTCTAGAGTTTGTTTTGTTCACAAAACGGATATCCAACATTAATATACTTCTACTAGCTGACCCGCACAACTTCGTCTGCACTGTTTTGGACTCAGTGTCGATTATAAAGCATCCCCCGGTCAAAATTTTCAAAATATATTAAATGTACAGAAATGTTCCAGTTACAGTTTTATTATAAGTATAGTTAGATATTATTTCTGAATTGCGTCAAATCAAGGGGCAGAGATTGAGTGTTGACGGATAAAAGGACAATTTACACTCCATTTTTCTTACACATCCTATTATGTATACAATCTTTCGATTACTTTTTGGTGTAAAGAACGGTTTGAAAATCATAAGCTATAAAAAAGCATACATTTTTTTTTTATTCGTGCCAACTTATTTGTTTTTTCAGCTATTGTTAAAACATACTTTACACTAAAAGTAATGAAAAGATTGTTAACATAATACGAAAAGTAAGTAAAAATAGACTATACTTAGATGGTATGAGCACTTGGCACGTATAGGTATATAATACAAGGCTACCAAAAGTAGTTTTGTTTTATTTTAGGCTCAGTACTGGTAAACGAAAGTCTGTTTCGGTTCAAGGATGTCCTAAAAAATCCTACTTACTTCGTGCAATATACCTTAGAACAATTAGGAGCAGATTACCTTGCAGATGCAAAGTTATAAGCTACAATTTTAAGAAGTTCGAAATTAATTCATTTGGCCTACTCGATCATCGTATTAATTCTGTCAATCATGCAATTGAACTTAAACCTAACCTAAAATCTGATTTTTATATACAACTACAAGTTAACCCTCGACTGCACTCTCACCTAAGTGATGAATTGAAGTAAAACTTTTTTTTTTTTTTTGAGTAAAATGTTCCTGGGTCTCTGCCATTACATTTAATATTTACTATTAATTTTATATTCTATTTAAAATTCATTTATATCACTTTCACACTATATAAATATTTTCATTTGTTATATAAAATAATTAAGAGTATTAAATTGAAGGTTTGATTAGTACATGTTAATATAACCTTGTCATTGAATATTATTTTTAATATAATTAGAATAAAGAAATAATATAAATAAATATATTACGACAATGCAAACATCGCCATCTAGCCCCAAAGAAAGCGTAGCTTGTGTTATGGGTACTAAGATGACTGTTGAATATTTTTTATAAATAATATACATAAATACTTAGAATATACATATAAACACCCAGACACTGAAAAACATTCATGCTCATCACACGAACATTTTCCAGTTGTGGGAATCGAACCCAGGGCCTTGGACTCCGAAAGCAGGATCGCTACAATCGTCAGAAACTTTGCTATTCACAAATGATCCGTTTGCAAATATTGGAAATAAATAATCCTAATTGATTATGACATTTGCCACTAGCTGGCGTATAAGTCAAAAAGCGTGGAGTATATGACATATACTTACGACCAATCCAAATTATTATCTTTGAATAGCGGAAACTATACAGACGTCTGACGTAAGCGTTACTTCCGTCAGAAAAAAATCTGAGTTACTCCCTAGTCGCGCCTAAAGAAGTTTTACTTACTCTCCTAATCGGTGCCGACGCGCCTTGATACCGGAACGCTAAATCGCTAGGCAGCGCGTCTTTGTCAGTAGTCTTTGGGTGATAACTAGCCACAGCCTAAGAGCCTTTCACCTAAAACCCAACGAACAAGAAAGTTTGACTACACTAGCCATATCCATGCATAACTAACGTACCGGAACGCTAAATCGCTAGGCAGCGCGTCTTTGTCAGTAGTCTTTGGGTGGTAACTAGCCACAGCCTAAGAGCCTTTCACCTAAAACCCAACGAACAAGAAAGTTTGACTACACTAGCCATATCCATGCATAACTGTAAGCTCCACGGTGAAAACAAAGTTTCGCCATTAACAGAATTTTCATCGGGGACATTATCAGCGTAATTTAAACCTAACTCGTAATTCAATTTTTTTAGTTCTAAAATATTCTTTTTTCATTGGCATCGCAAGGTCGTCGTACAAAATGAATGAATGAAACAATATCTAAGTATATATGTATCATTTTAATTATACAATGCGTCCGGTCAGTGATGTCGGAGCCTTGAATGCTACTCGAATGTCAGTAAACAAATCATTACAATAAACATTTTATCGTCAAATCAACTATCGACCTATCTAATTTTTCCCAAACCATAATACATTAATTTATTATGGTTTATAAACAAAGCGTAGCAAAGCCTCATAATAGCGTATTCTTAGCACGGTACGTTTATAATAATTATTCTAATAGGACAAAATAGAAGGTCTTTGGTACACAGGCTCTTGCTCTATTATAAGTAGGTACGTATTACGTGAGTATTTACCTAGAAAAATACATACGAAAGGTTTTCTGCTTCTTTTTTTGTTTGTTTGTTTCCTATATGAATTTGGCTCAATCAATGCGCTAGCCGCGCAGAGAATAGCTTTCAAAATAGGATATTTTATCACGAAAAAAAAACAGCGCGACTATCCAGGGCAGGAGACATTTTTCTCCCCGGGAAAGGATAAAGTTTATTTTCTTCCGCATATTTATCAACTCTCAAAGTATTGGCGCAAAAGTGAAAATAATACTCAAATAATATACGTGTAGTAATCAACGGGGGTTAACTTCTATTATATAGTATATAGTATATCTATTCCCTGTCACCGTTCTTTGGCAGGTAGACACATAAATTTTATCCCTTGCCAATGCATGTAATCGGGGATAAAAAAATTGTCTCCTGCCTAGACCAGGGGACCGTCCCTCCGTTATTCAGAAATTAAACTTATGTACAGCTTAGGCGCAAACACCACTTGACAAAAATTTGCATAATGATACATGACATCCTGGAGATAAACATGGTAGGAATATCTACGTCTTAGCTTATATAGGAAAATAAACGATTCCTGCGGGATTTTTAAACGAAACAGAAATATGTCAAAGGCAAAGTCGCCATGAAAAGCTAGTATTAGATAATTCCCATCGTGTCTTTGTTTATAACAGAGAAAACGTTTTATCTTAAGAATAATTACCTATTTTCCTATGGAAAAAACGTACAGTACAGTGTAATTTACTTATTACACTGTTAGTATCATCCACTAACTACACCACTGTGTATGGCAGCAGAATAATTTTTTATGTGTTTAACAACTACCGCCTCATTGACCTTGTGGTTAACATGTGCAACTACGGATTACAAGGTCTTCGGTTCTGTAAAGTTGTATCTATAAGTTATCATGGTTTTCTGTCGAGAGGATCTCAGTTATAGAGTTAGCTGAAAGGAATCGGCGATGTCTATCCACATGAAAGTCATTAAAATCATATACAACATCGAACCAACGAAACGCCTGCAATTCGCGTAGGTCCGCATTCAAAACAACCGCACGGTTCACTCGCTTTTTTTTATTCTGCTTCAAGTTCGCGCTTGACTGCAATCTCTCAATGCCATAAATATGTGTTGTAAAGCTTATTGTGACAGAGTTCCTCCGGGGAAGTAATAACGCCTTACCCAATTCTTCATACTATTCTGATTCCACTCGTACTCATGTATAGCGCTTGTACAGAGCCGCGCGCATTCAAAGAAGCACCAAGCAACGCATCGTCTTACCCGCTTCCCTCACAAACATGTGATAGTAATCGTTAAAGCCCTTTGAAGTCTTCACCGTCAACCCGCAGAAACAGTAAACCAGCTCTACGCTTTACATACCTCTCTCCTACGTGAGAGACCTTAGCACGGCAGGGGACATTCCATCCTTTCCCTCTACCAAAGGGAAAGGATTAAATTTATCTTCTCCCACGGCTTTTTTTTAGCAATTCTCCGAGCACTGGCGCATCATTGAAAGTAATATCCAAATAATATAAGTGTCCCTGTTACCGTAATTTAGGGTGGGATAAGGGGATATAATAGGGTGATATGTTTTTACCCTCCTGCCTATGCTAGACGTAGTGAAATTATTGTCTTGTGTTTCTAAAAATACGCAAAAAAAGGTTGAAAAACTACAATAGAAATAGAATTATATGTGTATTATATATTTATAATAAATAAATATAGCACACCACATTATATAATATACACATAAGAATTAATTACAAATATATAATATACTAGTTGTACCCGGCCACGCTTCGCTGTGGCACATTGTGATTGAATGGTTGAGAAAAATAGATAAAAACAATCCTTGATGCGTATTATATATCATGCTAAAATTTCAGCCCAATCATTGCAGAACTTTTTGAGTTTTTGAAGCGTACACAAACCGACATAACAATTTTATATATATAGATATGTGTTGTAGCACTAAAGATGTCGCTCCTACTCCCAGAGGCAACCAGTATTATTTGGAAATTATAGATAGTTGCAAATCTTACATAGACTCTTCCGCACTTAAAGTTTTAGTAGTAGTACCTATTAAAGCATTTTGTGGCCAAGCTTGTCCAGGGAAGTCCCTACTACCCCCATGCCTATTTAAGCTGCTAAGCTGCGTTCCAGTCCGAAGGGTGCCATTTCATAGGATGTGTTTCTTGCATGGCATTCAAAGTGTTCCTCTGTTGATGTAAAAAATTATGGTTTTTCACTAACCATTAGGTAACCACAGCTTGGTCCATCATTTATTACTATAAAAAAAACCTTTAGGATGTTATCAACAATTCTAAATATATAAATAATTTTAAAGCCCCCACAATCTCCTCTAGGGCTAAAATTTTTCGAAATCTGATAGTAAGCGACCTTAATTTAACAAACATGAAACTTTTAATAAATTTTAAGTCTGTGGGAATTTTAGTATAAAATTTTCATTTTTTTTCAGTAGCACCCCCGTAACCGATTAAATACATTCTTGTTTGCTCGTAACATAGCCCAAAAAAATTCTGTCCAAATTTCATGTCTAAAGGAGTTAAAATTCAAAATTTAGTTTTTATGATTTTTTCTAATCATTATCGCACCCGATATACACTTCGGAGAATTAACACTTTTTAAATAGTTAGCCTATCCATTAAGTCAATGTATCCTCTACATGGATGCAAAATTTCAATTCAATCGTTGAATGTATAGTTAAATAGTTTTAACGGAACAACCGTAAAAAACTCTATAGATTTATATATTAGTATAGATAGTAAACAAATATATTTATTACATACATATAATACATATATTTATTACATACATATAATATATATATATAATAATGTATTATACTCATACATATAATCGAACAAAAAATATATGTTGCACTAATACTACTCATAATTAAAATTTGATAGATATTATTTAAGAACCTCCTCTTTTTTTAAGACAGTTGACAAATGGCTTTTGACGAACACTAGTCACTTGATTTCACTTTTGCATTAGAATAGAGACAGTAAATAATGTACCTCTAAAACTTCTAAAGTATTATTTCGGGTTTTATTTAGGAGTTGTATAGCGAAGAGAAGAGGGGATAGAAGATAGAGCACCGCCCTGTGGCACGCCAGAAGTGATTGCGCTGTAAGAGGGGACAATGATTTTCACTTCAAACTGTTGGCTTATTAGTTCATACCTATATTTTAGTGTGAATATTTTAATCTGACTATACTAACGATTTATAAATTTAACTTCCATTCTAAACTAAGCATTTGCCGGTGTCGTGTAGAAACCAGTTGGCTGCAAAACTGAATTTAAACGAGACATGAACATGGCCTATTAATACAAAAGAACGTATCAGAAAAAAAAACCGCTAAGTGCGAGTTGAACTCGCGCACTGTGTGTCCCTTACCTTGAAAGGATACCAGTGTTGTGGCTTGAGTATCCCTTTTATTTATTGATAATTTATGTACCATTAATTGTGAAACATAAATATATGAAGTAAACAAAGAAAAGCTTATCTCCATATATCTCCAGATATCTCCAGATATCTCCAGATATCTTCCACCCCAGGGTGTGAGTAAGATGATTTTATAAAATGGAATAGGTCAAACAAATGTGCAACAAGATAATATATAATGTTATAATTAATGATAACTACTAAAAATACTACAATATATCTAGACTAGCTGTTGTCCGCGACTTCGTCTGCGTTTGATTTTGTTTTTTGTGGTCGCATTCAATTTAGTTATAGTTCTAAAAAAATCTAAAGTATTTAGTATCGCCGAGCCTTAAATGAGGGGTTTGCTGCTGTCCGCTGAGGAGTTCTGTCCTCTATCTCCAATCATATTCATCAGATCTACATAAAGTTTGGACAAAATTAAACCTCTATAGTAAAAAAAATATTATTTAAATCGGTTATAATTTGTCGGAGTTATTTTGTAAAATCGTCAAACACTTTAATCCCCTCTCCCAAAGGAACCAAGCTTAATGTCGGGATAAAAACTATTCTATATTACTTCTAAAACTTCCAAGAATAGTTGTACAAAGTTTCATGAGGATCTGTTGAGTAGTTTTTGCGTGAAAGCGTAACAAACAAACACACATTGACATTTATAATATTAGTAGGGATGGGGATAGGGATATTAACAAGATGAAATAAGTTAGATCTACTATGTGCTTTTTCAATTTAAGCAATTAAAATATCACTTGCTTTAAGCTCTTTTATCCTTGAAGCTGCATGCTTAACGTGTGAAGTGAATTCGCACTTGGCCAGTGTGATGGAACATAGCCTTAACCAGTGATTCTAAAAGTGGTTTAGGTCCTAGCCTTCCGGGTAAACCTGGTAACTAATCTAATTTCGATAGTTAAGAACAAAAATGTTGGCTTGGCTTTACTCAATGTTGATAGATATTAAACTTCGAATTTTTTTTAAGTTTAGGAACCTCTGCTTTGAGGGTTCTGTTTTACCAATATAAGGTATCATCATTATAATTATCAGCCTGTTAGCATCCCACAGCTGGGCCTCTTCAGACTCTTCTCTCGTAGCAGAAAAGGTTTTAAAAGCATAAAACCCCACCACACTGCTCCAATGCAAGTTTTTAGGCTTTAACGATTATTATCAGATGGTTTAGAACCCTAAAACTGGTGCAAGACCTTCAAATTTATAACAGTCATTTCACAACTCTAGTTTAATAACAATACTATTTAGAAACAACTACCTAATCTAAATAATTATACATTCAGTAAAGTTGTTTAAGTAGTTTTATTTTTCTGTTTTAAAAATATTGTAATTTACAACAGCATGTAATCATAGTTTTCCGGTTGAGTTGAGTAGATCCTTCTGAGACCAGCGATGATTCTCATTTTCATTGTGTGTAATTGAAATACGCTTATACACAATATGTGATTAAAATATAAACCGGTACTTTTATGAACTATGATCTTTCAGGAATATAATCCATCAAGATAAACTTAAGAAGCGAAATCTAATCTAAAACTAAATTTGATACAAATCATTAGATCTGTTTTCGAGATAGCTACACGAAATAAACAGTAGTTTCGCTCGAATATCCATGAAAGAAGGAACCAGCAAACACACAGCAATGTTAAATGTGCCAAGCTGTAAGGACTTTGGCTTCTATTTCGGGAGAGCGAGTTCGAATCCCAGCACGCACTTCTAAGTGTTCTAAGTTATGTGCGCTATATGATATCACTTGCTTTAACGAGGGAGGAAAACATCGTGAAACCTGCTTGCCTGAGAGTTCTCATAATGTTCTCAGATGTGTGAAGTCCAACAATCCGCACTGGGCCAGCGTTGTGGAATACGGCCTAAATCCCTTCTCATTGTGAGAAGAGACCCTGCCGGTAAACTACGTTACATGGACATGATATTTTATCAGAATTGGCATGCATGATTTGTTAATTATTTTATTTACACTCAAATTTTTCTAACTTGTCTTATAATGGAAACAAATGTTTTCACACGTTTATAGTAAAAAAATCACAAATATTAAAAAACAAGTGCGATTAAATAAATAATAATAAACGCAGTAAAAATAGATTTTCTTTATGTATGTTTATATTATTTTCTTAACAATTTAAAAGTAACAAAAGTCTTAAGACAAGTTAGAAAAATTAGATTTTAGGTACTTGCCTACCAAAAAGGCGTTTAAAAATATTCATTCTTGGTGACACAGAACGTTAAGGGACGCTAGTTAGAAAAATACTCGTTATTAACAAGTAAATTATTTGCTTCCAGATTTGGACCTGATATTAGCATACCACTGCTGCAATCGTAGTTCTGAACTTGCAAAACAAGTGTTGGACCTAAACTTGACCCTTCGCACTCTCTTCAATAACTATTTCAAGAATAGAAAAGTTGACGCTGAAATTGAACAAAATGTTAAAGATATGTAAGTTATTTTAAAAATAAGTCTATTTAGATAAAAGCAAAAGGTTTGACAGACATTACACAACATCACGAAAGCTACAATATGATCTATTTGTGACAAGTTCGAGTTGATTCGACAAGTTTTAGGTCTATTTTTAGGTTTTAGGGTCGCAGCTAATAAATAATTTCGCTACAGAGAGCAACGAGGACAAGATTCACTTGCTTACTTACTTAGCTCCTTTATGTTTAGCTGCCATCTTTAACTTTAACACTCTTTTCTCCATACAAAAAAATTTGCTTCATCAAACGCGCCAGTGCTTGATCTCTGCAATACAGGCCACATAGTGTGGAGATCGCAGACAAAGCAAAATAAAACTGTAACTTTTTTGCCAATAAAGATTTTTTATTTATTTATACTTAGCTAAGCTCAGCTATGAAAATAAACGTCCATATTGGTGGATTTCATAACCACAGCTTAGCATTTCTCTGGTCGACCTCAGACTGTCAGTTATAATGAAAACGTATGATATTTAGGTAATTATATTATTTTGTTTTTTTAGCGTATTGACTACTCTACCGATGCGGACAAGTGAGGGGTACAGAATTTTCTACAGCCATTTAATCGACTACAACCCTAAGCATTTTAATTTCGGACAAGCTTTAAGGTATGTTTGTTATTTTTTTTTATATATGCACATCACACCTGATATTGTGATTGCAGTCAAGCGCTTATTACTACGCTACTTATATTAAAGCCACACCCCTAATCGGTTTCTACGCAGCATCGTACCGGAACGCTTAATCGCTTAATGGTATCTAGCCACGGCCAAAGCCTCCCACCAGACTTTTGGTTTTAAGCATGCTTTCATACTTAAACGGCGTTTAAGTATGTTATAATTTTGCATATTGTCTGAAATCAACGATATTATTATTATGGTTCAATCGGCAGAAAACGGCATGACTACATATTATCTATACTTCTAAACTAAGGTAATCTCTGGATCCTCTGCACCGATTTTAAAAATTCTTTTTCTAATATACAGCCACATTATTTGTGAGTGATATAGGTTATTATATATATATTATAATATAATAAATGAAATAATTGAAAAACGAAAAGACTTTTACATGTTAGTCAGATTTGCAAAGTAAGTCGGAGAAAAACGGTCGAACGAAAGCGTTTCCTACGAACGCTGCCTTAACAATGAGAGATATATAATCTAGAGAAAAGTTGTAGTTATGTTAAAACGGTAAATTCACGACTTCTGTACACTTAAAATGTATAATTCAAAAGCATTTAACGAAGGAAGATCTGATGCCGAGAAACTAAAACAATATATATTTTTTATTAATAAACTACAAAACGGATTTAAATGTACTTTGGTATTCATAAATAAAGAGAAAAACAATATTTTCTTGGAGAGGAAGAAACCTGTTGTAGTTTCGACTTTTCACAGATTTTCCTATGAGAGAGCTTGTATTACCAGTAGTTTATGCACAATTTCGAGAAGATATCTTCAAAAAATAGCGAATTGAAAGGATGATAACTTCTTCATCTGCCTTTCAATTTACTTAGGAGTGGTTTTTGATATTATCCATTAGATACAAACAAATAATAAATCTAATGTTTCCTCTTTATAATTTTGTTAGTATTGTATTAGAATATGAATGACGGCCGACTGGCGCAGTGGGCAGCGACCCTGCTTTCTGAGTCCAAGGCCATGGGTTTGAATCCCACAACTGGAAAATATTTATGTGAATATATATTATTTTTACTTTACGTGGCCTGTTTATTAAAGAACGCTGGTGTGCTTCGTATTTACAATCACAAATAATAAACTTTCGCAGGACTGTACTCATGATTCTAGACGTAGCGCAATTAGAAGAAGGCACGTGGCCTGGCTTTCTTCTTGTCGTGGATTTTGAAGGAGTGACATTAGGTCATTTAGCCAGGATGGACTTGCAAAACATTCAGCAACTCCTTTATTACCTTCAGGTGAGAAAAAAAAAATATGGCAGAACAAAGGTTATTTTTTGAAACCAGAAGGAACATTTTCATTTTTGTGGTCCTAAAAAACCTATTCAGATCTTAAAAATGCAAGTGATATCATCATCATCATCATCATCATATTATCAAAATTAAGCTTAATTTGCTATACTCCGCGAAAAGAACTGCGACTCGATGTAATTTAGTTAATTTTATGTAAAGTCGAGCCTGCACGGTCAAGCTCACCGTTTTTAAATATTGGATAGAAGCAGGCGTTACTTTGCGGAAATCCATGATATATTATCAAAATTAACCTTAATTTGCTATACTCAACTTTTCATATACTACTATACTAGCAAATTAAGCTTAATTTTGATAATATATCATGGATTTCCGCAAAGTAACGCCTGCTTCTATCCAATATCATCATCATCATCAAACCTTTACCGGCCCACTACAAGGCACGGGTCTCCTCTCAGAATCAGAAGGGTTTAGGCCGTAGTCTACCACGCTGGCCAAGTGCGGATTGGTAGACTTCACACGCCGTTGAGAACATTATGGAGAACTCATAAGCATGCAGGTTTCCTCACGATGTATTGCTTCACCGTTTAAAGCAAATGGTCTTTCAATTGCTTAAATTAAAACGCACATAACTCCGAAAAGTTAGTGATGCGTGCCGGGGCTCGAACTCAGTCTCCACGAAAGCCAAAGCAGCTTCTGCAAGTAATATATATCGCGATCGGTGTACCGTCATTTATAATATCAGTATGGAACAAATAACTTTCATGATTACAGGAAGCCATCCTAGTGAAGCTCATGGGACTACACTTTATGAATGCCCCATCTTTTATTGACAAGTTGTTACTGATGATGAAGCCATTTATGAAAAAGACGTTGATGGACGTCCTACATATCCACACAACTGGTTCTAAGACTTTAGAGAAGTTCCTTCCCATTGAGGCCTTGCCTAAGGAGTCAGGAGGAGAATACAAAACGTACCAAGAAATTACTGGTAAATAGTTAATATACTAAGATGAGCGTTTTGCTTAATTTGCTTGTTTGGAAGATCTGTCTGGTGTGGTGTGTAAAGGTTGAAGAAATAAGAAAGAAAGAAAATTGAACCGTGAAGATTTGTCTATTTTTGCCCGAAGGTAACGCGGCACAGATGCTTACCGAATAAATATGTTTTGTTTTGTTTTAACTGTTTGGGTATTCTAGGTAAGTTTAAGCATGCATTTTGAGAGCGAGTGAAATTTGTATAATTTTAAGTTCACTAAATTCTATTGATTTTTTTATAATAAAATATTATTTTTTTTAATACTTAGATGATGTTCTTGAAAGACTAAGAGACTACAAGGATTTCTTTGAGCAAGAGAACAAAAAACGTGTAATAGAAACCCTCCGGCCTGGAAAGCCGAAGACAATATCGGATATTTTTGGTGGCGTTGAAGGCTCGTTCAAGAAGTTAGAAATTGATTAAAGTATACATAACAATAAGTTTATGTTTTAGGTAATTAATAAATGTTGTAAATTATGTATAGATAAAGGTGTGGGTGGAGTGCTTAAAGCTGTACCTAATAAACTTAAGAACTTTACATTATGATATTTCTTTCTTAAAGTCCATCCGCTTAGATAAAATCGCCTTGTGCCGTGCCGTCTTGGCACGTGCCGCATTTCGTCGAAAGCGCCGCTGCGCTACAAATTATTTATAGAGGGGACGCCTGCCAGTGGCAGACGGGTGATCAGTCCTCTGTAAGGACTATTCCACCCTATTCCCCATGCTGCGCTACAAAAGAACGTTGCGTGCCGCGTGGCGTACATCCGCAGGAGAATTTGGCATTTTATATCGAAGTGCCCCATGCTGTAGGAAAGGTTCGATTTGTTTATTTTGGCAGAAAATGTTTTATCGTACTTAATGTAGTACCTACAGATATTATGCTAGGTATAGTAGTATGGATCCAAAATGTAATGACGATGTATCCTGGAGACTCGAGCCGCTTGAAACAAGAGCTTTATATTATTTGAATCTTTCTGCCAACTAAATATTTGTAGGACTGTAAAGCTAAAGTAATATCACGATTTTGACAAGAACTGTAAGCTACAAGTTACTACGTCCTTTTAGGCTTTTTTAAATGTATCTTTTATTAGTATCGAGTAGATTCTATAGCCTATAGAAGCGGTGATAGCGTATTGGTTAGAGCTTCAGCCTCTCCTTCGGTCGGACTGAGTTCGATGTCTGGCACGCATCACTAACTATTCTGAGTTATTTGCGTTCTAAATAAGCAATAAAAATATAACTTGCTTTAACGGTAAAGGAATACATGGTGAGGAAACCTGCATACCTGCCAGTGCCATATTGTTCTCAAAAGCGTATAAAGTTTAGCATTCAGCGTTGGCCATTGTGGTGTACGACCTTGACCCTCCGCTAATGGATCAATGTTAATGGTGCCCTTTATCATTTCGATCTAAATAAAAAGACGTCATAATTTAATACATTAAATTTTAATTTACAAGAAAATGAAAGATACATAAAATACACTGTACATTGTGGCTACACACTAATACAGACAATAGTTTTTGTAAATGCTCACTCATAATAGGTTAGGTTAGGTTAATGGTAAAAGCAAATTAAAGTAGGACTTAAATGTATAAGTACCTGACTGATATCTTTGTTACACTAATTTAAATTACTTGTATCTTTGTTATTTTTTATATCTATTTTGTTTAGGTGTACAATGAAGTATTTCGAATGATTGATTGATTCTATAATAACACCAGTGTTAATAATGTCGTACCTACTCCTTAGTTGTACAATTAAATCAACATTCTCATTAGATTATGATTAATGAATTATATAATAAGTCTAATCTCAAAGGTAATCTCTTCGGTAAATCAAAGCTAAGTACTATTTACGAGTAAATAACATTGTGTAGAACAAAACATTACAGTCTTAAATTTATTACTTTTATTTTAAACTAATAGTTCTACTAAATTCAAATTGGTAAGTACACACAACTTAATCCTAAAGTTTAGCTAAATTAACGTTTTTGTAACCTGGTAAGTAGGAAAGTGTGCGCGCGAGTAATGAGCCAGTCTGAGAAAAATACCCAATTAAAAGACTTACTTTTAACAAAAAAAAAATCTCAAACATGCATAGAAATTTAGCATTATTTTGACCACCTTAAAATAATGAAAATTGCTGTAATGGCTACATACATGCGAGCAGCGGCCGGCAAAAGGTGTATGAAAATCCATATCTTTCGTGGTTTAGCGGCAAAATAAATTAAATTGTAAATGCATCGTTTAACTCCGAAATAAGGCAACCAAGGAGGTAATTTATTAAAGGTTTTATTTAAATTTGAAACTGGCATGGAAAGAGAAAGCTGTTATTGAAAAAAAAACGGAATTAAACACTTTAACCAGAGAGACCTAGCTGAAAGCTACATAGATAATAAAGTAGCGTGACACGTTAAATCAACGAAAATATCCAATCGCGACAATCGACCTCCCATCAAAGCATTTAAAAATAAAAAACCGACATAATCCCTTGAAAGAACGTATGTGTTTTTACACCACATTACCCAAAATTAGACGTTCATCTATAAATTCCTCTTTTGCTGGCAGCTACAGTATTCAAAATTCTAAATTAATTTATGATAAGTAGGCCTAGTTTATAAGCACTTAAAAACAGTAATGTACCTACCTACATAAGTATACCAAAGCATTTTGCTTCTGCTTTTCTTATAGCACCAGAAAAACTGGAATAGGTATGTACCTGTTATCCCCACCAATATTATGGCTTCTTATAGGCTAGCGCGCTTCAGCTTAGGCTGCATCAACACTTTCAATCAGGCGTGATCAAGAGCATTTATGGTAAATTATATTTAAAAAAATACACTGAGATTTCAAGTGATGAAGCCCTTGACTGAAAAAAGAGATTTATTACTCTCTTATATAAAAAAATTCGTCGAAAAACACTTTATATCGAAACTTGCCGAAACTACGCAGAAAATGCTCTGATGCTGATCAAGACGTAAAAAATTATGGTCTAGACTGTCATATAATTAGAGCTTAATAGAGAATCCGAGCCCTGAACTTGTTGAACTTGGATCTCATTTTTTGTCTTATGTCGCCGTATGATTAATAACCACAATAACATACGTGCGATAGGTTACAAGGCCCATAGTACCCTGAAGTGAACGATTAATATGATCGCGGTCCTACAGTCGTATTCAAGTATCGAAACACTGAAACTTTAGAGTAAAATGAGGCATTATGAAAATTTCATATTGAGTTTTCATAATATATCATGGAATTCCGCAAAGTAAGGCTGCTTCTATCCAATATGTAAAATGAGGCCCCATTATATATATTATACATACAATCAGTCTTATGACATTCGCGACTAGCATTCGGTAAATTTTACTTTGACATTATATAGGCTAACCGTTCGCCACGATTCTACATTTTTAGGTAACTTTTTTTATTGCTTTTTTCACTGTTCATATACCTTTTCCACATAACCACTGCTTTGGTACAATATAAATATAAGATTGACTCGGTTGAGACAACTTCAAAGACAATCTGCGTGGCACAGCACATATTAGGTGCACGCATAATATAAAGAAAGAGTACGACTGTACGCGGTGGCCTAAACGCAAAAATGTTTTAAAACAATTGAAGTATGTATAGAAGATGCAAAAGCGATGTTGAATTGATACTTTCTATGCTATTGAATTATTGATTGTCTCGTGCGTTGTCAATAATGCTTAAACAACAAGGAACAAGTAGCAATGCGCTTCAAGAAGTCGTCGATATCTCTAATAATTAAACTAAGGGTCTTGGGTCCAATGCAACCACTCGTGATAAGGAACGACGATATCACCCATTCGATCTGTGGCTCCCATGGTTATTAGTTCTCGCGCGCTCTTTACCTATACAGATTGTACGATCTTACTTAGCCGACCTGAAGTTGGCTCTCTTGCGCTTAAACGAGATTTGTCACCATACAATTTTTAAAACGGTATCTCGTGACTAACTTCAGAACTGCCAACATAGATCGTGTACGGTAATTTTTTTTTAAAACGTCTATTGAATTTGGATCTCATGAATACTATCTCCAATGCTTAAATCACGAGAATAAATATTTGAGTAGGTAAACATACAGGTTTTACCTGTATGTTTAACCATATCATAAAGTTTAATAGTTTTACAAGTTTATATTTAGATATTATACGCTTAATTAAATAACCCATTGTATAACTTAGCATATACACGCTATGAAAATATAATGAGCATCTATGAGCAAATCAGTAAATAGTCTCTAAACTTAGTATGTTACATAATATTCCTTTAAAAAAAATTGGGCAAAGTTCCATTGTTTGAGCAAGAAATTATTAGAGTAGAGATAGAATATAGGTGAACGGAGAAAATCTTCAGAATAGGCTGATCTGAAACAAATGAAAAATCCTATATTAATCAGTCCGTTTTATTAACGTGTAAAGTCATAAAAAAATATCTCTATAACTAAATAAATATACCTACTACGACAATACAAACATCACCATCCAGCCCCAAAGCGTAAGCGTAGCTTGCTCGTGTTAAGGTTACTAAGATGATGAATATTTTTATGAATAACATGCTAATAAGTGTATTATTCATAAAAACATTCGTCGGTCATCTTAGTACTTATAATATACAGATGAATATCTAGACACTGAAAAACATTCATGTTTATCACACAAACATTTTCCAGCTGTGGGAATCGAATCCACAGCATTGGACTCAGAAAACAGGGTCGCTGCCCAGTGCGCCGGTAGCATATCGGCAGTCACTCACTGGTAAAAAGTTTGTATGTCACTACACTATGGTCATGGCATACAAACTTTAGTGTGTAAACATTACTTGTTAAACTAATGATTGAAATTAAACAATTTACTTTTTGTTTCCACTCTTGGGCAATATACAGTTATAAAACCCAACCCTTCATTAAATTGTTTGCGGTAATGAGTCCAACACATAAAGGCTTCGTGGGAGAATGCATTCGACATCAATGGACGCAACATCCTGTTTTATTTTTATTTTAGGTATAGCAGTATAATATTATGAAACCTATTTTCGTCGACGGTGCAGATACGAATATTCAAGTTATTCAAGTTTTTTGGCCACATCTCAAGGAATGAGGGGTCGATTGAACGATTGGTGGTGCCAGGACAGGTTGAAGGAATAAATAATAGTTTAAAAAAAAACTATAAAACACGCTTTTTATAGAAAACCGAACTAAAAAATAGAAAATAAATTTTAATAAATTTAAATTAAGAATAGTGTTAAAAATTTCAATAAATATAAATTAATAATAGTGTGAATAAAAAATATATTTTATTGTAAGAAAAGCGTTGGGTGCATGGTGTCAATAGTTAAAAATATTTTATTGACAGATATGAGTAGAGTGATTATTATTTTGATAATATCTTAAAAAGCACCCAACGCTTTTTTTTAAATAAAATATATTTTTTATTTACACTATTATTAATTTATATTTATTGAAATTTTTAACACTATTCTTTATTAAAATTTATTTTCTATTTTTTAGTTCGGTTTTCTATAAAAAGCGTGTTTTTTAGTTTTTTTTAAACTATTATTTATTTTCTACTTTTTAGTTTGGTTTATTTTAAACTGTTATTTGATCTAATCTACTATCAATTCCGTGATAACTTATTTAAAACAGCCCATTAAAAAGTAACAGCTAACCTCCTCTACCATCTAGTAGCTTAATGTTTTCTGTGGTATTTGTTAGGTACGCGAACTTCATCTGTTGGAAACGCCATAGGTTTTTTACATTTGGGTCTAGGGTTTTTTACATTTGGGTCTAGATGGCGCTGTAGTAATTGTAATTAATAGTTCGAAAAAACTAAAAAATCTTATTTTTATATTGAAAATTGGAATAATCTTCTCAGATTAGTGTATTGTCATCGATCCTCGATATTTCTACAAAGTTTGAATCAAATCTGATCGTTCAAAGTGGGTCAAAATCGCGCCCAAAGAAGTCGGTTACATACAAACATACAGGTGAAGCTAATAAAAAGCGTGTAAAAAGGGCAAGAGGGCGGTCACCTACTCGTTGGACGGATACGGTGAAATCGTTGACCCAGACAACTGTGGTGGAATGCTTTCGACACGCTACCAACCGCCAAAAGTGGAGAAGACTCGCGCGGGAATTCAAAATACCTACTAATATTATAAATATTAATGTAAGTTTGTTTGTTACACTTACACGCAAAAACTACTGAACCGATCATCATGAAAATTTGGAAACATATTCTTAGAGGTAACAGAAGTAATATAAGATACTTTTTATCCCGAAATTAAGCTCAGTTCCTTTGGGAGGGGTAATGAAAAAGTTTGACGATTTTACACAAGGACTTTATAAAAAATGTTAGAAATGTTCTTCGTTAACCTTTAGCACATAAATCAACTAAAAATGCGATTTCGATTCGTCCTATAACGATTACTATTTTTTGTTAGTGATAGTTGGAGCTGAGACAGTTCTTTGCAGATTTTTTCTTTATAAGAATACACAACATAAAAATTTCAGTACAACTACACCTAAATTTAATGTGCATGTGTCTTCTCAAGCAGACGAAGTCGCGGGCAACAGCTAGTTAAATTATAATTTTTTTTACAACTATGACTTTCTTACACCAACAAAAAGGATTTATACCGAAACTAAATCAATGAACACACAACAACTACATTACTATAATACATGTATTCTTATAAAAAAATAAAATCCAGAAACATTCATACACAATTAAACTTTACGACTAAAGACGGGTCACAACTTCGTAGTGCTAATAAAAGAGTTTACCATGAATGATTTACAGGTACAAGGCTTCACAGGTTGAACGTCGCAGTCGCCATTTTCCGATGTTCACAATCAGTTTTTTAGATTGAGGTAATTTATTGATAATTTCGGCAAAATCTCTTTTATTGATTGCAAAGAGTTTAGAATGGGTCACTGAGTGAACGTTTGCTGTCCTTCTGAAATGTTAAGTGGAATTCGTAATTTTTCCTATTTACTCAGGTATATTTACCTATAATAGATAAATAATCAAAAATCTATAAAAATATTTAAGTCAAATAATTGTGCAAGCACATAGTTACACCTATACAGTTAAGTAACACGTGTAATCCGCAGAAAGTGTCATATCACGCGTGTTTCCTCATATAAAAAAATAGTATTTGTTTGCCCAGAAATACACTAACACAAAAAATGGTCACACTGGATTTTGTGTGTTGTAAGGTGTCTGGTAAATTTTTTTTAATTTAATATAATTTGAGACGACCCACCAGATAGTCACTTGGAAGCCATCACTTACAAACAGAGCAAAACTTCGCAGGGCCTACAAGATACACGTCCTGCTTGCATACAAGTGCATTGCCGCCAATCATCCAAAAAAAAAAGTCATGGTGGTAGTACCCCCCTCCCCCCTGCCTAACCTGTCATAAAGAGCTCTACCACTACTAATAGTAACCCCTTAAAAATAGTTATATATTGTAGTAAACATAGTACTCACGTTTTGTATCCATCGATATGAAGAACACCGATTTCGCCGAATATGTCACCAGGTGACATGGTTTCCAAATGCCCTCCAGTAGCCGTTGTTGCTTCCAATATCCCATTCACTACCATATATATATTGTCAGCTGCAGTGCCTTAAAACATAAAGTATCTTTCAGCATAAGGACTCAACTTCGACTCCGCTTAAATGAAAAAATTTGAATGTTAGCTTTATTTTACGGCCTCACGAGCTCTCCGAAGCACGGGGTGACCATTTGCCAAACTTCGAGCTGGAACTTTTTACCGAAATTACATTACATAAAATAAGTGATGGTATTTAAAATCTATAAAAGGGTACCTTTCTTGCATACTGTATCCCCTGCAGAGTAACTATCAGGCCGTACTATCGTTGCTAAGGAGGTGAAGAGCTGAAAACTTTGATGAAATAGTTTGAGCTGAAAAAAGTTTATAAAGTTGTGTAGTAGACAGTATACATATTAAATGAATGGAAAGTACCGTCGTGGTTCCCACCGATACCAAAGGCCGAAAACCATCATGCAATGTAGAAGCACTTGTCAGACGGACTGTTTTCTTTGTTTTTTTCTTTGTGTTTTGTTGTAATAATTTTTTTTCTAATCTATCCTATTCTAAATTTCCAGGAGTCATGATGATAATATTGCATCTGATGTTAGGGATCAGATTTCTTTCAGTAAAAACTATGGCAGTGGTGTACTCAAAAACTATTAAGTTTTAGGTTGCACAGATAAGTCTCAGAGACAGTGCAAATCTAATGTAGGCCTCTGAAGTCTGTGAAGTATTATTGCGGTTTTATCCTCAAAATATATTATCAGGAGGTGCCCTCTTGTTACTAAAAATAAAAAAACTAGTAGCAGAGCTTTATTGAGGAATAAGAAGAAAGTCACAATGAAACGCTACCTTTTCCAATATGGTCATCCCAGCATACTCAATCCGTACACCATTCAAAACGTTTGATAAAATATGCAGGCCAATATTTGAGATCGGAACTTTGGAGCTTTGAAGAACGCGGTCCTTATGGACGAACTTTGGGACCTGTAATTTAATAATTTCCTGTTGTAAGAGCAAGAGACCGTCATGCCGTTTTCTGGGACGGAATATGGGTCGATTAAACTGCCAAAGCGCAACTATATGTACTAGTCACCCAGTGGTCGAAATACTCGTATGTCCATAATTAATTTAATTTTAAAGTTTGAACAAAATATTGAGTATATTGAGTATTGAGATATAGAAGTATATTCTTTGACAATAGAACCTTCGTTCTCAATATACTTCTGTTATCACAAATTTCGCCAAGGCATTGAGACAGAGTGTTAATAAAATTTTCCAATTTTCTTTCAAACAAATTAGTATCCAAAATATGATTATAAAGAGAAATACGTGTTGTGCCATGCATGTATAAGAATTACTCCAGTCCAAATGAGATTGGTCATCTCAGTATCATACACCAAACATATATTTCATTAATTACGGTAATAACATACTTCTTATATTTTCCATTTTAAAATCATAAGATAATTACTCTTTTACTGTTATAAGCTTCTCCCTTTTTCCTTCTCCTTTTTTTTTAAAGAAATATCCCCCAAAAAATCCCAAACGCCCGATGACGCCCCGCGCCGTCTTTTATTTTCTATCCTCTTACTTTTCTTCTTTTTCTTTCCCCGCGTCGCTTTAGTCGCCAGTCCTTCCAACTTTCGTGCCAGTACCGTCTTATCCAAGAAGAATACTACTCAAATTTTGTCGAACATGGAAGGATTGATGACTAAGGTCTTTTATAATTTAGAGATACATTTTATTGATTTGCACATCATTTAGTATCGATAATCTAGCTAAGAATGGCATTTTACCTTGACGAAAATGCAAGTAACCTTACACATGGCATATTTTATGCAATTTATTTTTAATTGACACAACTTCTCTACATTTATACTTCTTTATTAATATAATAAAGAGGTTTTTTTGTTTGTTGGGTTCAAAAAAACTCTTTAGGCTTCGAAAGTAATGCACCGATTTTAACCATTTCTTCGCTAAAAGAAAGCTAAACTATCACGATCTAACATAGGCAATAATTTATTTTCAAAAATTGAGGATATCCTTAATGATATTGCAATCATGTAACCCAAAGTTGCAAAACTTTGCCTATAAAATTCATTACTGAAGAAACTATTGATGATAAATAAAAAGTAGGTAGGTACTACGACATTACAGTACTCATTATTACCTACAAAAAGTCCGCCAGAGAATATACGTAACTATTAAGGTATATCATAGGTAAGTCGCAATAGCAGATTGTCTGTTCTAAAATATTATTAAATCGCCGATGGAACAAAAGTAGGTTATATTAGTATTTCAGTATTATTTTTTATTTAAATAAATAGTTTTATCAGCAAGAGTATCTATATAGCCGTAAAATACTTTTAGACTTAAAAATATCTAAAGGACTACACTTTAATTAAATCTCACATATCTCCCAAATAAATTGCTCCTGCGGAATGCTTTAAAAACATAAACAAACGCAGACAAAGTCGCGGGCAATAGCTTGTAAACTATAAGTGTGGGAAATTTCATAATCCTCCGCCTGAGCAATTTTCGATAAAGGGGTACAAAGTGTTTGCTTCACGTATTAATATATAGATTTCATATCAAAAATAAGGTAAGTTATATAAAAGCTTGCAATTAACTTACTTTGTTATGGGTCATGGAGTTAATAACACTATCCGAAAGCATTCTAGACATATGTCGTAAGAAGAAATAATGTATGACATAATACACTATGTAGAGCAAGTAAATTACTCTCGTGATTGTCTTCGCTGTATTAAATGCATACATATACCTGCAGAGGAAGGAACCAGTTAGCTTTATTTTCTAAGTAAATAAGAAAACGATGTGGTGGACATGTGGAGAAGCGAGTGCCTGGGTCAGCAAGCGCAATCCTAGTTCAAACACTCTACTGCTGGATTAAGGGCTTCTCCAGCAGGAGGATTTGCCCATAATCACCACGCTGGGCAGACGGGTTGGTGATCGCAATAAATATTGTAGTGCCACACAACATTTACGCTGCTGCACGTTCTCCGTTATATTCCCTTAGTACGGCATCCGCGGGAAGAGAAGGGGTTGTGGCAACTGTTCTGATGTGCCGCCACAACACAGTTTAGTTAGCAGTTACCGTATATTGTTTTCGTTTTGAATCAAATAGACTATACCAAAATGGTACAAAGATCGCCTTAATGTACTTCCGTTGTCAACTTTTATGGCACAATCTTGTTAAGTATGCATGTAAGAAAGACTCTACTTTAAACAATTAAGACGGATGTTCGAGAAAATGTTGTTAGTTAACAATTGTTTAACTTATTGAAAAATTTACTTTAAGAAAATTTCCAACGGGAATAAATTATTTAGTGTTCAGAACACATATAATTTTTTCAAATTAAAAAAAATATATATTCAATACTTTAAATAAAAAAATTAATTAATGTGCCCTAAACGCTTTTGACGCCGCGCGCGTAATCTAAAGCCACGCGCAGACCTATTTTCAGCGTTTAATTAAAATTATAAATAATGGAGAAAGAGTTCCGAAAGTTGGGTGTTTTTTATTGAACAGTTCCTCCTCTTTCATAATCTTTTTTGAATTTTTTTAAATATGAAAGGTTTATGAAATATTGGCAAAAAACGAAATACAATCTTTTTTCATCTTCAATTGATTATAACTTTTGCAATTTTTATGTGCTTTTGGCACATTTTTCTAGGCAGCATTCCGGATCCAATGAGCTGTCGCACATAAGAGGAGTATGTCTATTTTGTACCATTTTCATCTTGTCAACTAGACTAAGACGGTTTTTCGAGTATGGACCTACCACGCTGCTCCAATGCGGTTTGGTGGGATTAACGACTATTACTGTGTAGTTTTGTACTGGATAGGTTATACTTTGATTTTAGTTTTATCTAAATTTCGTGAAGTTCTGATGAATGTGATTCAATATAGAGGACAGAACTCAATGGACAGCAGCAATCCCCTGACTAAAAGCTTAACAATACTGAATACGTAAAGAGTCGCAACATTTATAAGAGCTTCAAGGCTAGGACAAAATAAAAAATGGTTGGTCTTGGTTAACCTTAAGCATACGAACCAACCAACAATGTGATTTGTTTTCTTCCTTTAATGATTACTATTCTTTGTTAGTGATACGAGCTAAGACTCATAAATACAAAATTATCTTTTATCACCGAACCCACGTTCGTTGATTACCCAGCGCTATCGATTAATACGTAGTTCTGCTTTTAAGCCACACATTATTGATACAGTGATTTTTCATAGTTGTTTTTAAATAAGGCACAACGGGAGTAGGTTCTCGGGACGGGCATTTGTGAGTGGTAATTTTTACGTGATTGAAGCTCCAAGAGCAAGAACAGATATATTATTCATCCACACCTCAGCTAAATCAGCGTTTGTTTAAATATGTTGAAATACAATTTGTTCATAACATCATAGGTTTGTATATTTGGCACTTCCAGAACGATTGAAAAAATATAACGTTTGGTATTTATTGAGGTAGTGTAGACTATGTAGCAGTATGGTGCGTCCCGTAATTTAAGCGGGCGAACCCGCAGGGCACGTCTAGTTCTTTAATAAGAGCGGTGGTAGCCTAGCGGTTAGTACTTCGGCTTCACTTTCGGAGGCCCGAATTCAAATCCCAGCATGCACCTATAACTTTGCTAAGTTATGTGGAATTAAAATTTAAGGAATTAAAATAGCACTTGTTTAACGGTGCATGTCTGAGAGTTCTCCATAGCGTTCTCAAAGGCATGTGTAACCCACCAATCCGCAATGGGCCAGCGTGGTGGACTACGGCCTAAAACCCTTCTCATTGTGGGAGAAGACCTATGCCCTGTAGGGGGCCGGTAATTGGTTCACATTATGGTGCATAATTAAGTAGTACTTACTCTCCCTTTCGTTCGGGCCAACATGGTAATATGTTTTGAATATCAGACAAATACACTTTTAGCCACTGCTGATCCCAATACAATAGCCAAGCCATTACGACCAAAAAAAGACGCAGCATTTTCCGCCTAAAATATAATTGACAATAATATATATTAATGACTTAAAAGAAGTATCCTTTGTCTCTTGGATGCAGACTATATACTTCCCAAATATCGAAGTTCAGCGGTTCAGGCTGGTAAAATTAAAAGAGTTACTTCCGATTTTGTTAATCATTATGGATGGGAAAACGTTTATATTTGTATGATGGTAACAGTCAACAGACAAGTTAATGATAAAGCTCCGTGGAAGCAAACTGTTACTAGGTAGACTTCTAATAACTCGTGAATCGTGAAGCTAGAAGAATGGTGATAAAGTGTGATATCCTGAGAAGATATCTCACTTCGCAACTTAACGGAAGCCACAGTCATATAATTTCCGAAAACGCACAATTTTGAGAAAAAAAATCAAATAACAAAAAAATAAAACAGAGAAAAATGTTTAACGCTTTAGGTAAATACCAGGGTACCTACATCACATTCGCATTGAAGAATTAGCAATTTTTGTAAAAAAAAAAAAAAAAAGAAACAATCTTGTTTTTTTTTTTCATTATTAAATCAAATGTCAAATTCGTCAAAAACAAAATATTATTATACTCTTGGCAAAACTTTATATGACCTCAGCTCAATGACCTCAGCAGAGTTTCTCAACAGGTGGGCCCACGTATAAACATGAGCAAGACGAAAATTATGTCTTACGCCCATGTTAGGTAGGTCCAATTTTGAGAAAGAGGTAAACGGCCGAATCAACTTGGATAGGCAGCGTTCGGGCATCTTTTAGTCCAAAATCCCTCAGTGCCTGAAGACCAGTCTTCGAACAGTGCGCGTTGCCAGTGATGACTTACGGATCCGATATGTGGTCGCTTACTATGGACCTCATTAGAAGGCTCAGAATCACTCAGCGGGCGATGGAGAGAGCAATATATCAGGTTTCCGACGATGATACAGACCGACCAACAGACCAGCAGACCAACAAACAAAGCGTTCAAAGCTCGTTTCTATTTGCAGTAAAGTAATAGGTCAGTTAAACATTTTGTACATGAAACGAATTCAATATATTATTTATTCCTTACAATCAAATAAGACATGAATATTAAACACTGAAGATATGGCTGTACGGTCATATACCTTTGCATTTTCCCTATGGGAAGAAAAAAAATTGGCAAAACCACAGATTATGATTTATTATTGTCCAGTGTCCACTGGCATAGACAAAATAATATTTGTCAGAACCGCCGTTTTTCCAAAACAAGTTGTATTGTCGCTAAAGTTTATTATTTTATGAATTACGATGGATTTCCGATTGTATGAAACTAAATTAGCAAGCCATAAGATATTCAAAGACATAAAAGAAAGTTTGGATGATTGCGATTCAAAATTGCGCAACTTGTTCGAAATTAAAGATGATGTTTTGTATATCTGGAATTCTGTTGAGAACTGCTTATTTAGTGTAAATTTGAAGCGACTTGAAGAAAATGATGAAGAAACTCCATATCAGGTAACAATTAAAATGCTTAAACAGATACTAGCGTAGAGACTCGAGTAATAAAAGCAACTTTCCGAGGTTATGTTGTTTTGCCACAGATATTGCATTTTAAAATAAAACCCAAAAGTTATAAATGCGTAAACATCAGAAAAATAGTTCTAAGTGCACTTTTTTTATTGCGACAGGGAATTATAATATTAGTATGGATTTATTGCGTTATTGTAAGTTGATACTAGATGTTTTCTTAATGCAGTCTAGTCTAAGAAAAATACACAAAAAACTTTACAGAGGTTAATTTTATTGGTTACAGAAACTTCATCTGCTCTCTCCACCAGCATTCACTGTGGAGCATGTCATTAGTAGTGGGTGCAGCAGTAAACTTTGTATATGGGGATCGAGAGGGGTAACAGTGGCGGAGCTGCCGTCAAGGTGGGGTCGTGGTGGTCTTTTCGACTCTGGCAGTCATACAATTTTGTGCAAGTAAGTTAAACTGTAATAATAATTATTGCTTTGTACACAAGTGTTTTTGAAGTTAAACTTCATTTGGATAGTTATAAATCAAGTCTAAAATGAGAATTATTTGATCTTAATTGATAATATTGTTTTATCAGGTGTAAATTATTTTTAAATTACTTTCACATTTTCATCAGAATATAAGTTTGGCATTATTAACTATAGCTTTAAATGTTTTTCTTACAGTATCCAACCTAAATTTTAGTAGTTAATTAATGGTTTAAATGTTATGCAAAAATGATATAATTATAATAATATTTAAAAAGTAAAAAAAAGAAACATAAGTTGTTCAAAATTAGTTGCCGAAAAAACAGCTGTACTAGGAAAGTGATGCACACGCACCCCTGGTGGAATAAAATGTACATAATATCTAAAATTTAACTCAAATAATGGATTTTTTTCACAAGTTAGAGTCTTTTCGGGTTTCACACATGACGGACAGAAATTTTTTTTGACCTATTTTGGCGTTTTTTTCCAATTCTATTGCAGTAAATCAATTTTTTAAAAGTATGGAATTAATCTCCATTAAATTATCTCGACAATAGTATGCAAAATATCTTGATTCTGTGAACTAACAAGGCTATAATAATAAAAATAGTCGCCGAAATGAGGCAAAAAAAAATTTTGCCTCATTGCTTCGCATCATGAGTAGTGCATTAATGTTTTATATAGTAGTAATAATAGTATTTTGATGGCCGATTGGCGCAGTTTGCAGCAACCCTGCTTTCTGAGTCCAAGGCGTTGGGTTCCATTACCACAACTGGGAAATGTTTGTGTGATGAGCATGAATGTTTTTCAGTGTCTGGGTGGTTATATGTATATAATAAGTATTATATGTATATTATTCATAAAAATATTCATCAGTCATCTAAGTACCCATAACACAAGCTACTCTTAGTTTGGGGCTAGATGGCGAGGTGTGTATTGATGTAGTATATTTACTTATTTATTGATTATGCATCTAATTTCAAAAAATGTGTCATGTATACACCTCTAAAAATTTTGTTTTGTTGCATTATCTGTTATAGGAGCTTTTGCTTAGATGAAAAGTTCCTATACCTGCAAGGGGAGATACACCGTGTGCACTGGCATCCTAAGTCTCTCTCGCATCTGCTAGTTCTTGTCTCAGATAACACTATGAGGTAAAGTTATTTAGCTAACAACTGTACTATTTTGAAAACCTCTCTAATATAGTGAGTGCCTTGTTTTCTTTACCAGCTCATTCAATTATAATTTATTGATATGCTTGTCTTTGGCTTATTTGACTGACAAAATCTTAGGTACTGCCATGTGATTATGCCCTTTTTTGGTGCAAAATTAATATCTTTAACATGGCTTTGATACTGCATCATTCTAAAAAATGCTTAATCAGTATGCCAATCCTAATATTTACGTAAATTAGGCAGCTTTATCTGTTGATTTATTATGTCTCTTTATTTTCTCTATATTGCATAATAAAAAATAAAGAGAATATTCTTAACTACTGCTAAGGCAGTCTCATCGCTAACCAATCTCGCTCAGACAGCCTTTGTTTCATATCAAACAAAAAATTTAGTATGTATAAATACAAAAAAAAATGAAGTATTGTTATATTACTGAACAATATTTTCAGGCTGTACAACATAGGCTTAAAGACTGGTCCAAAGTTAGTGAAAGTGTTCAGTATTGGACCAAAGCCAGCTGGTGCGCTAGGGCGAACTGTTCTTGACAGTTTTGGAGATACTGCAGTGGATTTCACACCAACCCCAGACTCGGAACACCTTCTCATATTGAGTGGAAATGGAGATGTGTATATGATGCAGTGTGAATTGGATAGTAAAAGGTGAGTAAAATTACGTTTTACGTACTTAATACTTATTTATTTATTAAAGCAACACCAACAGCTTGATTACAATACATATTAAAGGAAATACAAATATTTTATTTCTAATCAATGTGACTAGCCACTTAAAGGTGTGCACAGCATTTACTAAAAAATGACAGGTACATGACAGAACACTACAAAATATAATCAAAAAACAAAAAAATAGTTAAACAAAAGTAATATTACAATAAGCAAAACTAAAACAGAATAAAATAAAGATTATAATCCAAAAGTGCAGCTAGATTACTTGAAATGCAGAAATAATAGCATGTTTAAAATCATTTGGCCTATGACAAAATAGATCAATATTGTTATTTGCGCAAGCAAGATCATTATAGACACGACTTAGGTGATTTAGTGCGACATTCCTGCCCAAATTCATTCTACCACTGTTCACATAAAAAGTTTTGTAAGTAGCAAATCTAGGTATTTTTTAGCAGACCACAAAAGGGTATGCTAAAGTTCAGGAGCTTCCAAGTTACAATTTACGAGCTTGTGTAAAAAAGTCAAATAAGTAATACACTGTTGGTCAACAAGAGAAAGCATTTGGAAGTTACAAACCATGTTATTAAAATGTAGTTTCATTGTGCAAGCTTAGAGCTGCAAATTTTGGAAGCTTTTTTAACTAACACCCAGGTCTTTTATAACATTTACCTTGTGTAAAATGAAGTTTTGTTCCAAGGTAGTTGGAAAAGTGTACTTATTCTTGGTAAACTTTATATGGAAACATTTAGAAGGATTAAAAAGCATATTTTTATTTTGGCACCATTTGTTAATTGTGTTATATCCATTTTTTTAAGTCATCTGCAAAAATAGATTTAAATAAAATAAATACTACGACAATACACACATTGCCATCTAGTCCCAAAGTAAGCGTAGCTTGTTTTATGGGTACTTAGATTACAGATGAATAATTTTTATGAATAATATATATAAATACATATAATATTTAGATAAACACCCAGACACTGAAAAACATTCATGTTCATCACACAAATATTGTCCAGCTGTGGGAATCGAACCCACGGCCTTGGACTCAGAAAGCAGGGTCGCTGCCCACTAGGTCAATCGGCCGATTATTTGTATAACTATTATATTAAAATCATTTAAGAATAAAATTGGGTCCATGTGAGAACCTTGGGGCACACCAGACGTTGGGACCAACGGATCAGATTCATAGCCTGCAACCACCACCCTCAGAACCCTATTGGTAAGGTAAGACTTAAACCACCTCCACAATGTTCCGTCTACGCCATAATGTTTGAGGTTCAGTAACAATACCAACTCACCACAGTTATGCTGCTGATTTTTTTCTTGACTTTGTCTGCTCTATTTTTAATAACCAAGTTCTATTATTTTTATTTTATTTCAGTCTGGTAAAAACAAAATTAAAAGGACCTCTAGCTATGTACCCACCTGCAGATGATAATTATGGATCAGAGTCCTGTGCCATAACAGCTTTGGGTGGAGTTGATACACCCACCCTGTTGGTTATCGCCAGTGCATCAGCTGTACTTTACCATTGCTTACTTCTGTCCAATGTGAGTAGAATCCATGTAACAGTCCCTATATGTTAAGTAATTAAGAAATTTGGTTTAATTGGTTATGAAATTTATATTTACATTTCTTCAATGAAATATTTTTAATGATTATTTAAAAAAATCCTGATATCGTAAATTTTCCCGAATTCGTAGTGACAGTTTACTATTTTCCAATCGTCAGGCTACAGATTTAGACGACGAAAGCCACGCACTGTATGTCGTGGAGTCTGTTGAGCTGAACATCGTAATGGGCGATGAACAAACAGCGTTGCAATACGTGTGCCCCGTGCATCTGTACCCGGTTGGTAATTCTATTGTTTAATCTTTTTTTTTTAAATGTTTAAATGTAGCTTTAGTATAGTTTTTTATGGAAAATAACGTCATGTCCACTTTAGTGTAAATCTGTCATTTTATATGTACAATTCAATTCTTGTTTATGGTTTTTGTCTGTGCCAACTGGGAACAAGGTACTTCGTCAATGTCTTGTGGATGGAGAAGGCACGAATAAGATTGATCAGTGAAACTAACGAAGTTAATTTTGAATATATACCAAGAAAGAAATAGTTGTGTTAGTTCTTAACCTAAGACAGCACAGACAACAAAAATATTAATATGCTATAACACGGAACTTTATATACATTATACTTTAATTTTATTACTTACTATATCTATATTTATAAAACAAAGTCGTGTTAGTTACACCATTTATAACTTGAGAACGGATGGACCGATTTCAAAAATAATGAATTTTGATTTGTTTGATTGGATTGTTAGTCCGGAATAGGAAAATAAGTATTAAAATTCAATATTTTTTTTTAAATTTAAAATCCAAAGTTTTGTCTAGCCGTTCATTAAAAACAAAACACAACTGACAGCGCACGTCATGTAGTCTATACCTAATCGTAAAACTGTTTATGTGACCTATATAGAGGTTCATTAATCCGGAGTAAGATGAGTTTTACGTATTGTAATTTATAGATGACATTGAGATGTAAAATATATTAGGGCGAAATAAAATTCGCAGGGACAGCTAGTATTTACATAAAAATCTACAATAAGAACTGAAAACAAACATTAATATTAGAACAAACATCACCATTTGACAACTCTACAACAAATTTGACTGATTTCATTCGCAGGCTAAGTTTTAATAGCTTCTTCTGCAGGCTAAGTTTTAAAGGCTTCTTCTTCTATACACATGGGGTGCAGCAAAATAGTAACTAAAGATTCAATATCTTTATTTTCTACTGAGTAAAACAAGTAATAAAAATCATTTTTAAGTAGCCCTAGAAAGTAGATATCAGTTATCTCTGATATGATTTGTTTTCTCGCTATCGTAGGGTGGTTTTCATTTGTTTCAACACACCTACGGAAAAAAAAGGAATATTGATTTAAAGCTTAAATTTGTAAAATAAGTTGAGTTGAGCACTGTAAAACGAGTAACACTATGAACATTTTTGAGATCCGGCCACATATACGGTCAGAATGTAATAATAAACTAATTTTTGGACCTTTGGGGCTTTGACAAATTTAGAAAACGATCAAATCACCTTTCTAGAACCGAAACATTTATATATATGAATGAAAAATGCCTTCTGTTTATATAAAAAAGTTTTAATTAGAACGGAAACGTTTTTACGTACGCATCCAAGGTACCGTATCTTGACTTTAAATGTTGTTGCTGCAGGTGAGTCGCAACACGTACGCATGCACGCACGCTGGCGGCGTGCATACGGTCACGTTGCCCGTACTCGAGAGGCTAAGCGAGTACGCTGCAGCGGACGAAGGTAAATTTAAACAAACTAGTCTAGTTTCATAAATCCATAGTAATATTATAAATGCGAAAGTGTGTTTGTTTGTCTTTACGTTACGCCCTATACAAGATACCAATCTCCTGTTTTTTTTGGCATAGAGTTAGTTGAAAGGACAAAGAGTAACACAGGCTACTTGTTATACCAGGAAAACAAACAGTTCCCACTATAACCGTATATAAAACCGTAACCAACGCGGTCAAGGAACAAACAAACAGTTTTTTTGTCCTTCCTTAACGCCCTATACAAAAAACCAATCGACTTGTTTCTCGGCATAATGTTAGTTAGAAGGACGGAGAGTAACACTACTTTCGATCCTTGAAAAACATCAAAGTCCCTAGGGTGGTTTACAGGTCCTTCTTTCGCGTCCTAAGGAATCAACCAGCTATTTATTCACAGCGGGGCGCACTTAGTTGTATTGTTAAAGTATTAGCGGACAGCGTAGCTGCGAACCGCTATTTGATGACTATCGTGTTGCAGTGGTAACCGTATAAGTGTAACGTCCCGGACTCGATGTCTGGCAGAGGCAATTTGTTTTATTATTCCTAAGTTTTCTCAAGCCTGATCCGTTAGTGGGCTTCGGGCCTTCCAGCATGGCCAGTACCAAGTTACCAGCTTATCGACAAAGACGTGCCGCCAAGCCATCTGGTTTGTAGGTACGAAGTGGCGTAGATACCGACTCCCCTAATATATGAGTTCAATATAACTGCCACAACCCCAACTGACAAGCCAAGTCCGTTTTAAATTGCATCCTACCATCAGCACGGCTAGCATGGCAGGAGACAATTATCTTACCGGGGAAAGTATACAAATTTATCTTCTCCTACAGCTTTATCAACTCGCACAAGTTGAAATAATATTCAAATAATATATATGTAATAATAAACGGGGTTAAACTTCTCCTACCCAATGTTCCTGTGTTTTATTAGGTGGACACATTAATCGTATCCCTTGTCAGGGGGGTATCATTTTTGTCGCCTGTCTGTGCTAGCCCTGCAGGTAAGATTGCGGTCAAAATCTAACTTGTGATTGTGCTTTTACGTTCTCACAAATAATATCATCAAACATTGTTATGACATCAGGTGACACGGAGTCTATTCTCCAAGCGATCTGCACCAAGCCAAGTACGGCCCGTTATCTTTTGCATACGAGCGGGAAATCAAGCCCACTAGTGGGTCTGGCGATTACACCAGCGCCTCTACGTACTCTCCTCATACTCTGTTCGTCTGGTGATTTTGTCACAAGGTATTTATAAATATTTTCAATATACTTTGTGTGCAGTCACTGGCTAGCGATATTTTAGGATCATAAAATAGTCATAATATTTCTGTCAAAAACAACGCCATGTATGACTGACCGCCATTTTAAATTTATTTTTCATTATTATCAATCTAGTACTGGCTCACTACACGGCATGTGTACAGTTCGGCGCAGGAGTTTAGGTAATACTTTAATAAACACTAAATATACAATAACTTAGTATATAATAAATAAATACTACTACAATACAGACATCGCCATCTAGCCCCAAAGAAGGCGTAGCTTGTGGGTACTAAGATGACTGATGATTTTTTTTTATGAATAATATACATAAATACTGATAATACCTATATGCAAATAGATAACTTTACTAAAGACTAACACCTCACGCATGTCTCTCAGAATAAGTTGAGACCATAGTCAACCGCGCTGGCCAAGTGCGGATAAGTAGACTTCATAAACCTTTGAGAACAATCACTAACACGTTCATTATAAAACTATTAATATAAAAGAATCTGCTATCCGTGGTAGAGTCACTACAAACAGACAGACTTTACGTTTCAAAAATGCTTACAGCGTACTTTAAGCTTTTTGGAAACGTAAAGTCAACTTGAAATGAAATTAATTTCGAATGTTTTGAAAGTTGAAGCAGAGTGGAAGGTCTAATCTCTAAATCCATGTCACTTGCGAACAAAGGTAACTATGCTCCACCGTGAGACGCCTAAGCATATGCTTAGAGTCACACTGATTCTGATGGTTAAATTGGCAGGTCCCTGGAACCTTGCAATTTGGAAGAGCAGCTTTACAAGGAGCTCCAACTCAAAAATCCCGCGCTCGAGCAAGATGACATCAATGCTATACTAAAAGAGGTACTTTTTAATACTTTTTTTTAATTTTGTATACGTAAAGCAGTGTTCGGAACCGGTTTAAAATATTGTCCTTTGGTTTACTGATCACCGGTAACGTATGCGTATGCGTAAAAGTTCAAATAATGATCTGACACCATCAGAGTGTTCCGTTGCTTGAATCTTTTGTTTGATATTTCACAGTTCAGTGAATCGGTTTCGCTGCCGAAATTTTATTTTACCATTTACTAAATGTAAATGATTAAATCAATTTTAATTAATGTAGCGATCTCCACATTACCGAACTAGATGGCGCCACAAAAACCGGCATCGCGCCAATGAAGTGTTCACAAAAATTGACTATGTATACAACTTCCAAAGATGAATGTTCAGACCTCGGTCCCCGAGCACGATCATCCGCTCGGAGGAAGATCTTCCTATTGTTACGGTGAAGCGTATCACCATAGCTCCAAAAAAAATGTTTTTTTTAACCAAAGACATAAGCCTCCGTTCTCATAGGAGATTGGCATTAGCGTTGCGCATGCAAGTCGAGGGGTCGTTTGAAAGATGTTCATAATAAAATTTATATTAATTGCAGAGACAGAAACTACCATTCACATCAATAATACTAGAAGTGTTGGAGAGACAGGTGTCGCAACCCATACTCAAATTGAAAAAGAAAAGGGAGATGGATCCTAAGGAATGTCTAGAGGTAAACTAACTTGACTTATTCATTTCAACCGAACTAGTACTAGGGTCCAAGGTTTTAAGCAACTTGTGTCCAAAGTGCCAAGTGTGAGATTCGACGCTCAGTCCATAAAATTCAATTCAAAATTCATAATTCATTTATTTCAAGTAGGCCCAATATAAGCACTTTTGAAACGTCAAATTCAAATTCAAAATTCATTTATTTCAAGTAGGCCTAATAAACGCACTTTGAAACGTCAAGTCTGTCTGTTTGTAGTGACTCTACCACCGGTTCGGAAGGCAGATTCTACCGAGAAAAAGCCAGCAAGAAGCTCAGCAGTTACTCTTTTCCAACATCAACAATTTACATTTTACATTTTAACATTCATTTTTCTATCTTGTGAGAGATGTAAGCGGAGCCGGATGCTTCCAAGCAACCTTGTCATTAAAAAAATCATCAATTGTATAGTAACCTCGCTGTAATAATTGTGTTTTAACATATTCTTTAAACTTATGCATTGGCAGGTCCAATATCACCTTAGGAATCATATTATAAAAGCGTATACTCAATCCCACAAATGACTTCTGTACCTGTCGCAGACGATATGCAGATTACACTAATTTATGACCATTTCTTGTAAGTCGACGGTTTATGTTCATTTTTTGTTTAAAAAGACTAATATGTTCTTTTACAAATACTGTAATATTATAAATATATTGTGAAGCTACAGTAAGTATGCCTATTTCTTTAAACTTCTCACGGAGGGATTCGCGTGATTTAAGTTTATATATTGATCGTACAGCTCTTTTCTGCCATATAAATATAGTTTCGATATCAGCTGCTTTACCATAAGCCAATGCTTTAAAGGTATCACAAATTTGTCAAGTAATGGACACATTGGCAGAGTAGTTATGAATTCATTGAATTAAGAGCGTACATAATCCTCATTCAGCCATTATTGTATACAGTGCATTGTGCAAATCATTGAAAACTCCCCGCGCACGTATCACTTTAAACCCGCGGAATGTTGGTAGCTCACAAACTTTTTCCCATTTTCACATTTTATGGTGAACGCTTAGAACTTAGAAGGCTCCTGCAGTTGTCGTACGAGGCGATTAGCTTAGGTTATTTTTATTGTGTTTATAAACAGTAACAAAATATTAAGCTTAACACCTACCCGCCCCAGGATATGAACACGGTTAGGTACAAGAAATGTTTTCCATTTACCATGTTGCCCATCTGTTTGAACCGCCAATAATTACTGATAAAAAAAGGTATTGATTTCAAAAATATTTTAGTCAAACACAGTTTCGGAGAACGTCTGGTGGTTTCTAACTATCAAAACATTATAAAACGTGAAATGTTAACAACCTTTTTTTTTGTTACAGTTACTAACGCAAGCGACGGTTCGACTCCGTAGTGAATACATAATGCGGCAACAGAGAGCCTCGGAAGTGATGGCAAGGAAGATAGCTACACTCAATACTCTTGGTTTCCAACATCGCGACTGGCTCTCCGAGTTGCAGGTAAGCAGCTCTCTGAAGTTATACTTCTTTTGGCGCTTTAGGGAAAAATGGTGAGAGTATATTTTTACGAAGCGCACGCACACCGTCACGAAAAACCGACACCATGAAGTTAGCTATAGTCAACATTTTAGTTTTTCTAAAAAAGGTTTGGTAGGACTTTCAATAATTAAAACAATACCTTTTTTCTACTGTTAGTGTCGTTTTCTCTACAAACGTAGAATGAAGCGTTATATAAAATTGTTTAGCCAAAGACAAGTATAACTTCTAGCGTGTGTACATAAGTACACACACAGTTCTTTTTTGTTGAATTAAAAAGAATTATAAATAATTTTTAAAGCCATACTCTTTTGCTAGTTCCAGTTAAATTAACTATAAATAATTACACCATAATAAGATGGCAAATGGTTGCAAACTCGGCCTTGGCCTTTGCACTGTTTGCACAGAAATTCAAAATCCATTTATTTCAAGTAGGCCTAATATAAGAACTTTTGAAACGTCAAGTCTGTCTGTGTGTAGTGACTCTACTACCGGTTCGGAAGGCAGATTCTACCGAGAAGAAGCCGGCAAGAAACTCAGAATTTGCTCTTTTCCAATATCAACAATTTATATTTTACATTTTAAAATTCATTTTTCTATCTTGTGAGAGATGAAAGCGGAGCCGGATGCTTCCAAGGAACCTTGCCATTACCAGAAAGTAATATAATTAAAAATAGAAAGTTTAAATACATAGAATTCTGATTGATAATCGCTTACTAATCGTCATCATCATCATCGTCACTTTAACCGATTGATATCTATTAGTGGACATAGGTTATCTTGTAGGCGCTCCAAAATATACGGTCCCGGTCCGCTTGTTTCCAGCGGCTCGACGCGGCTTGCCTTGGTTGTCTGTCCACCTCGTTGAGGGCTGACCAACGCTGCGTTGGTCCTGGGACCCCAACGTCCATCGGTTCTCCGAGCTATGAATAGTATTAGTTTACAAATAGTTACTATCAACAAATCAATTACTAATACGAATATATCCCGAGTCATCGAGATAAATTAAAGTAAAGTTAGTTGTTATTTTCTGCCAAGAGCGATTTGTATAATCACAGCGACGTAGTTCAACACGAGCGAGATGAACCTTAACGGCATAGCAGCGTCGACCACGTACACTCGACACGCTTGCATCCTCTCAAAGGCCACTTTGTTTAGACGTAGAATGTTCTTGCACGTCTGTCTTGCACCTAAAAGAAAAAAAAAACAACAATAGCTATTAACAGTCCACTGCTGGAATATCTCCCGACGGGAGGGTTTGCCCACAATCTGGGCAGAGGGGGTCGCAGCAGATGGTAGTTGGAGCAACAGCGCTCGTTCTATATTCCTAAGTCGCCTCGTACGACATCCGTGGGAATAGAAGGGGTGTTGCCAACTGCATTCTGATCTAACCGTCACCATACGGCAAAAAAATCATATCTTTGAGTATTTCCAATAACCCAGGGGAGTTTTAGTTCCAAATTTTCTTTAGAATATATAACATTGCGCATAATTGCTATCATCTGTTCCCTTGGTACGAGATTAAAACGAGTAGTTTTTGAGTATGCTGACACGTCAGTGTATAATGCATCTAATCTCTGTTATTTTTAAAGCATAAATTCGTCAGCAACTCTTCAGCTAACTTGCTTTTAGTACAACAATCCCTACTAATGTTATAAATGTGTATGTAAGTTTGTTTGTTACGCTTTCACGGAAAAACTACTAAACCAATCATCTCGAAACTTTGTACACATATTCCTGAAGGTATTAGAAGAAATATAGGATGATGATCTTTTTATCCCGAAATTAAGCTCACTTCTCTCGGGAGATTTTACACCAGGCTTAGCTATCCTAAATACATAAAGTGCTGCCACATTTATGTGGCACATGTCTTTCGAAAAACAAAAGCGGATGAAGTAGCGGGTAACATCTAGTTAGGTAATAAAAGTTTCTGATATAGTTTTTTAGATTCTATTTAATTTCCAATATATTTACGCACATCGCTCTGAAACGTAAGAGGTCATTGCCGGAGATCGACCTTGGTCCCCCGTAAAGGTAGGCCGAAGCCCTATGAAATAACATGAAAATACACAAAAATGAAACAAAATCCATAACAAGAATAAGAATCAACAAATACTACGCAGGTACAATAGGCGAACTCTACAAGGCAACCTGGCAAAGGACAAGTTAACAGTTGAATTATAAAGTAAGGGTGTAAGGGAGTGTAGTTTAAGGGAAAATGTTTAATACATTCTGATGCAATGTGTCCGTAGCGAGGTTCGGAATTAAATGTTTGCTGATGTTAACATAAGTTTTTCAAACCCCTATTCCAAAATTAAATAATAATACCGCGAAATATTTATATAATAGATTATAAATATAATATATAGATTTAAGAATAATGTAGGTAGACGTAGAATAAGCTAGTTTGTAAGGTAATAATTGTAGACCCACAAGAGCTACATAGTCACTTTAGTTACTCAGCTCTTTAAAAGAGACTAAAAAAAAGAAGTAAGGGTGTACACTAAAATTTGTAAAAAAAAATATGTATAAATAAATATAAGTAGTGTAGTGTATATTATTTATACATATTTATTTTACTTTACTTATATTTATTTATCCTATAACACAAGCTTAACACAAGCTTACACCAAAATGGATGGATAGCTGTTGAATATTTTTATGAATATAATACACATACATACTTATAATATACAGATAAATACCCGGACACGGGAAAACAAACATTTTCCAGTTTTGGGAATCGAACCCACGGCCTAGGAAGCAAAGTCGCTGCCCACTACGCCAGTCGGCCGTCTATAAATATATAAATACAATAAAATAAGCTGAAAAAAAAACAAGAATACCACTAGGCTAACACCGTTTTCTATAGCATAGGCAGGTACTAAGATACTTGATGCCTCTTACCATTGTCTCGGAAATCTTCTACGTTCTGTGTAACGTTTAAACAAGCACACTTAACTCTTTCCACAGTTGCGTAAAACCGTTGACTGGAAGTACTTATAAGGAATAGTATTACCAAGCTCTTCAAAGCAAACATACAGATTGCAATGTTATAAAACATAATGCTCGTGTCTGGCTAAAACAAACGGTTCCTAATTAAATATTATATCTATATTTCTATATTGTCTTTCCTGAAAAATCTCAATATTAGTAAAAAACACCATCGTCTATTAAAGTAAAAAAAAAGTGTGTGTACTTATGTATACGATTTAGAAGTTATACTTCTTTGGCGTCATAAGATAAAAATCTTTTAGAAAATTGTATCTTTCGCCTTGATAATACAAAAAGGTATTTAATACATTGAAAGTTTTATTATAACGCATCTGTAAAATTATTTCTACATTTGTAAGAAATAGACATAATAAACAAAATTAAATTTGGAATACTAATAGACTCATTATCGGACAACCAAATTTCACTCAACATTGAGATTTTTGTACAATTGAATCACATAAATCGCGGGAATGAGCCCACAGACTTTGAAAATTGAAAGTTTACACTGTCAAACCTTATAGCTAACTTCAGGGTGTCGGTTTTTTGTGACAGTGTGCGCGCGGATCGTTAAAATTTAATCTCATAATTTTTCCCTAACGCGCAAATAGAAGTATAACTTCAAAAAGTCTAGTAAATCTCTTAACTAGGTACTTGCATTGGGTTTGAATATTGAGTGAACGTTGTGCTTTTTCTCAAAAATCTCAAGACAAAAAGACAGTTAATTTTTTTATCTTTTTCATCGTAAAAAATCCTATACAATATTTATTTTTACAGTTAGATAAATCAGAAATTTGTACTGGTCAACCTTCATTTAAAGAAAAATGTTTGTTTCATTTCAGTAAGTCTTCAAAATTTTGCCTATTTCAGAAATACTTACAGCGTCAAAGGACATTTCAATCGAATATTGCACAAAAAAGATTATATTGAGAAAACTTTTTGCTCCGCCGTACAGTATCTGAAATTGTATGAATGAATTAATGTATGAAAAAACTTATAGAAAACCAAACGAAGGTGCAGAAAAAGTAGAAAAGGACCCAACACAGCGCATTTTAGGTGGCTCATTGCTCCTCCAGGCAACCAATGGCGTGGAATATAAAACTACAGAAAAGAGAATTGTGCATGGATTTTAACAGAACCTTGACCATATAAATTTTATTATAAAAAAAAGGAGAAATAACTTACTAAAATCTGAAATGTCTTTTTGTACATTTCATAGGTTTCGAATATTTTTTTGTAATTTTGTAATAGTGTTAGCCACTCTTTTTGCCTCGTGTTGTCTTGTATACAATTTGAATTTGCTGCAAATCAAAGCTATTAAATACCTAACATTGCTACTGGTGACTACTTTAATAACATTGTTACTGAATTATCTATATATGAAGGTTTCTCGTTAAATAAATAATATATTAAGTAGTTTCTTTAGGCATCGTCTAAAGCTGCGTTCCCACTATGTCGTGACGATTAATTTATCGGTTTGACGTCTTATGTCTCCAGCCAATAACGACTGCTTGTCGTCTTTGTGTCATCTAGATTTTTATCGTTGAACGACATTCGTATCAATCTGTTGCGATCAATGCAGGGTTTCACAGCCGATCTGATCCAAATAATTATTTGCATAGAGACAGCTTGAGTCCTAGAGATGGACACAGGATACATTTTATCCCGTTAAAACAAAAAATTAACAATCATCAATATCAATATTCGTTTTATAAGAATCAACTCGTACATTTTTTAACCCTTTGTGCCACAGACGGTACTAATTAACCTTCGCTCACACACATGTATAAATTGGTTGACCACTTGGTTACCAAAAGTAAATCGCGCGTCACTTTATGAGATCAAAGAACTATAATTGTAGATGCATTTAAGGTTATTCATTTTTCGAACAAAGAAAAGTTCATTAATCAAATAATTCAGTTCAAATTATCTATTTTTATAAAGTAAACAATCATATATCTCATAAACTATTAACGGTTTTACCTGGCATTCGAATGCTTGATACATCTTCGTCCTTGTCTTTGGAATTTTGATCATCATTTATCTTCTCTGCTAAAGCTACTGTACTTATGCGTTCTAGCTCAGAGATCCATAAATTCAATTGACTCCCAATTAGACTGACAAAACGACTTGCATAAATTATATTCAAATCGAAGTGCATCACAAAGTATATTAGTAAAATATCGCAGGGTATCACTTTGAAATATTTAAGAAATACTAATATTATACTCGCCTGCAATAAAACAACTGCAGCGAACCAAAACCAAGAAACTGCGATAAAAGTGTCCATGTGCTGATTAAACTTGTACGCTTTGAAAATTGATTGTACGTTTAAAAGAAGTGCTAAATTCAGTTTCCTATAATATAAATTTAATACGAAACTTATTGAGTAGCCGAAGCAGAAAATCACACCGTCAAAAGTGACAAGAATATCATAGGTAACGTTTGATTGTAATGTTGGAAACACTAAAGTTCGAATCATATAACAAACAACGGCAAATAATACACTAAAGAATGAAATAAAATTTACCTTGCGGCTGTTGAAGATTAGGAAGTTTTTATAAACCCTATATTTTGGCAATAGGAACATCCAGTGCATTGTATTGAACGGTAAAAATAGGAGTTTCATTTCGTCATCTAGAATATTATCCAGAAGAATTTTATCGATATTTGTTTGAGGCATGATGAAAAAGGAGACAGCATATCATGCTGTCTCCTTTTTTATTGAGTCAAGAACCTATTTACAACAAAGTTGCAGATCTTTTAAGACATCTTTAGGAATACATCAATAATATATAGGCGTATTCCTACCCTGGAAGGGAGTCCCTAGCCCTATATCTCAAACTCCTAAGAAAGAAAAGGCGTGAGCCCAGTAGTAGGAAAATAATAGGGTGAGAGTGAGAAAGATGACACTATATTTACTATGTAAGGTAGTCAGAATTGGTTATTTCACTAGTTTCTTAAATGAGCGTCTATTCTCAAATAATTTCTGTTTGGTAATACGAGAGTATGACTTATGAAAACTGCAATCAAATTAAGTAATATTTTTATTTGTCACTCCACTAACGTTGTCGAATATATAAAGTGAGTTTTTGGGACGGATATCATATGGCGCATAAGGTTCGTCCCTGAAAAAGTCTATAAAAAAATGCTGTAAAAATACAAATAGTGAATCAACTTCATGAATATTTATCAAGTAACAAGTTTTGGAAATTGTTTCGAGAGCTCTTTTTTACGATTTTCGACGTTATTTTAAAAGGTTTTATTTTATATTCTTACAGTTCAGTTTCAATACAGTTAAAAAACATAGAATGGCTTTATAATACCAAATCTTTTTATATTTATCGGTTTGGGGAGCTGCAATAGAAAAGCCCGTTTTAAAACTCACCCTTTATAATTTGTGAACATGCTTTCATCATAATGACTTTTTATTGATGAATTTTATTGATGCTCGATTCATTACATGATAGCGGGGCTGGTCGTATTGGGACACCTTATCAAAGTCAATATTTTTCTCCAACATACTCGGAAGTTGATTAATTAATTATTAAAGTAATTGAAAACAACGGCTTACTATTTTCGGTATGTAACGAAATATTACGACTTAGATACTGTGATGCTATTTTTTATACGACCTCCAACTAATAGATAACCTTATCTATTCGGTTTTTCTATTCGGTTATCTATGTAAGTTCGTTCTTAAATTTCGATTTCGGTTCGCGGATTTTTTTTTTTCGAAAGTTTCCATTTGAGTCTCATAGATCTGACGAAGATTTTCAGAGAAAGACAATAGTAGTCTTAAAAAATTGTCAGCAAATTAACCGCGATTGCTGTTATTGCAACAATATGCATTGTTTACGCAATCACACACCCGCATGTACACCCGGAATTGTTACACAGACGTTTTCAGTTTATCGGTGTACGTCCACATTTTTTATCAGAATTAGTTGGAGGTAGTGCAGTTTTTTTAAAACTCTAAAGCTAGTATTACATAGTATTTAATTCAAAAATGTATTTACTCTTTAGTGGGTACAAAATTTAATATCGTAGTCGCGTTTTTTTATTAAATATTGATTCTTTTAAATGTGCTAATACTTCTTATATATATCTATTCTTATAGTTATCATAATCCGGTCTTAATTTTTGTGCATTATAGAAAGAAGTGGAGAGCGTTTATCTTCAATCGACCGCACTGAAGAAAAAGCGAGCCTTAGTAGAGAAACACCAAGAGGATATGAAATACAGGTAACATCGATTATGGCGTTTTTTTAATAATAGGTTTTTTTTTCTGACTGATGCCTCTTATACCTAGTATTATTTTTATTACCTGTCCTTTAATTCAAACAATGTTTTATTTACATTATAGAGTTAAGAATGTTTTAAAATATTCAAAACATACATATATAAATTAATGAAAATCACTTTTTACTTTATCAGTTTTTGTTTTTCATTAATTCCGTACTTAATTAAAATTTAATGTGAAACGCTAGATAGTATTAACATTATTATGGAAGATTAATAACACACGTTTTTTGTTCTATGAACTGCCCCTTGTACTGTTATGTTTTTATTTGTTGCTATAGCAACACATTCTGTGAAAACAACTCTGTGCCTATTAAGGTTTATGAGATAAAAGCTGCTGAAGGACGGACGGACAGTGAAGGTAGTCCCGTCCGGTTCATCATCATAGACATGTTGTAGACTTCCACAGCTGGACTTACACATGAATATTTTTCAGTGTCTGGGTGTTCATCTGTATATTATAAGTATCTATATGTAGCTATATTATTCATTAAAAAAATCATTAGCTTTTTGGGGCAGAGCTTGACCGCCGTTAAGTTGTTAAACGCCGGATGTTCTACTACCATGCTTATTTCTGCCGCTAAATAGCATTGTTGCGATGCTGTGTTCAGGTCGGAAGGGCGTGGTGGCCTGTGTAATTTTGCACACCATGCTTATCATCCACACGGCAACGCATTCAAGGTCATTTTCCCTGCGTAATGTTCCTCGGTTAATCGCGATGGTTTTCGAGTTACCATCAAGTACCACCATTTGCTCGGTCCGTCAATTATTACTTTGAAAAAATCGGGTCTGAAACCCTTCCTGTGTAGACAAGTGACGTTTGACTTATACATGTGTATACAGATGTTCAGCAGTAGTGAGAAATTTGCGTGCCGGATGCGGCAGCTCTGGAGAAGAGCGAAGACTATTGGCTGAACTGTTGCAGCATCAGAGAAGAGCAGCAACCCTCGCGGAGCAGGTCCATACCCTAAAACTGCATAAGCAACATAAGCAGGATGAGGTAAGATACTCTTAAGATGGTGGACGGAAGCGAGGAACAAACGAAAGTATCTTGCTGAAAACGTTCAGTTTTAAAGACCAAAAACCTACTATAATGTATTATGAAAATTAATTTGCTATATTCCGAAAAGCAGGAAAATCTGTATGGTGTAATTTATAATTTCTTCAATCCTTATACGACACACCAAACAGATTTTCGGCAATGTACCCTCAACGCACGTTTCGCTCCGAAACCGGAGCATACGCAGGAGATGTTGACTTTACAATGAATAATTGTTAAGATACGTAATCTCGCACCATTTTGGTCCAAAGGTTGTCTGGAAGAGATTGCTTTAGCGATAAGATCGCCTTTGCACGCCCCTTTTTCTATTCTAAATTTATTCTCAGTCTGTATATACTTTGGATAAAATGTGTGTTTGCAATAAAATTTTCAAACAAACAAAGAAAAACAAACATTTTGATAAAGTAGCACTGACGTACGTACATCTCATGATATGACGATGTTGATTAAATAAAAGTAACGTTATTTGTAACTGCCTCGTTGGTTTAGTGCTTAGTATGTTCAACTGCAGAAAACGAGGTCCTGGGTTCAAATCCCGGGTCGGGCCAAAAATGGTTGAGTTGCTTCCGGTGTGTAAATTGGCGGTGTCAACCTCAGAGAGCACGTTAAGCTGTTAATCGCGGTTAAGTAAGTCCACCAACCCGCATTGGAACAGTGTGGTGGGTCTATGCTCTAAAACTGTTTGTCCTATTAAAGAAGAGCCCTGTACCCTAAGAGCGACAGTGGTCCATCTGATGATATGACGATGATGATGATATAAAGATTTTTTTTTCTTTTATTGATAATGTTACAATAAAACTTATAACTGAGCTTATTACTGTAAAGCTCATGCCCGCGTAGAAAAGTGCCAAGAATGCTTGCTGCAGTTCCACGCTGAGCAGCCAGGCTGTTTCTCTGCGCAAAAAATTAACCAGCCCTTCTGGCACCAGATGAGGCAATCAACCGCGGCGTAATGTCTCGCAAGAACTTTTTTGCACTTAGACTCCATGGCCCCAGTGTCTCCACGGCTAACGTAACAAATATGTAACTCTATTATAGAGGCATACTTAGATTTCCTTTTTTAATTACAGATGAAAAAATGGCAAGAAGAATACAAGAAGAAAGATACTGTTCTTGGCAAGTCACACAGCGATACCATATGGGCTATCCTACAGCAACAGTAAGTTCACTATTGAGTAGCTTTTCTTTGCGGCTTCACTCGCTTTGACTGGGGCTCGCAACGTTATGTTATTTCATTGTCATTGTCATATCTGTTCTCTGTTCATAACAATCGTCACTTTACGGGTATTTATTACATACGGTAATGATTTTGGTATTCAGCTAAATACTATCATGTAGCATACAGAATTACGTATCCACATTATTCTGTTTGCCATAACGAGAGATAATAAGAGACAGATTAAAACTCTTTTTGATTACAGGAAATTACAGTTTTTTTTTTTTTAATTTGAATAGTCTGTAAAGAGCTGATTATATTGTCGGTCGCCGCGAAACAAATAGGCATATTCAATGCAACTTTCTCGACCTTTCGTCTAGTTGAAATTCTATAATTCATACATATTTCTGGCAAGGATTTTAGGTATATTTTATTCTTTCTTTTCAGGACAACACAGATATCATCATTGATCGAAGAAACGAAATTACTAAAGGACCAATTAGGCGTAGTATAAAAAATATTAATTACTTAATTTACTTATAAAATAATTATTGTTAATTAAAATGCATGTAAGAGAATGCTAATTACCCGTAATTATAAAGCACTTTAAGATAAATAAAGTGTTTCGTATATAATAAGTCACGTCATTTTGATTATTTCGTTACGAGGAAGTTAATAAAAAAAATTGTCTATTTCTCATTATTTTATTGTGTCTTTTGTCTTTTTTATATATTTAAAAAAAATCCTAATTTACTGTTAATGAACACAGTATTTGACTCACCTACGCATTTTCAAGAGTATTTTCACGAGTTACATATATTTAGGCTAGACAGACATAGTGCAGTGAGATAGTATTACCCCTAAAGTTCACACCGACCTGTAAACTCGATTGAACCGGTTTGATTAAATCATTACGGTAATGTAACAAAAGAAAAAGTAGAAAGTTACTTATAAAAAGGTCTACTAAGTTGTGTCTAATAACAGGGCTCGGACAATTGCAGAATGCTAATGTATGGTGTCTATCGTTCTAGGTGTAATAACATCTCACTGCAAAACATTAACCAAAAATAATTCAATAATACCAAACAAATGTTTGATTTCTAAAAAAACTTAAATAAGTAATATCTACCTTTACGGTCTCAAGCAAAATTATTCTACCCGGAATCTTGCTTAATTGAAACTTAAGTATAAGATAGGAATGTAATCCTATGTCATTTAGCGTCTGTAAAAAGACGATACCACTATTTATTGGTGCTAATTCGGTAACGGTAATTCAGAATCAAAATTATATAAAACAACTGACATCGAAATGTTGGCATAAAATAAAAATATAAATTATTATAACTCGAACTTGCATTTAAAGAAACAGATTTGCTTAAAATCCGATTATTTGTTTAAACAACATTTTTCGGCCTTAAATTATTTCTTATATATATATCTTCTTTTGTTGATGTGCCATTTTGACTTTCCAATGTCAATTTTTTTGATTTAAGTGCGCATTTCACGCTTATTTTGCAACAATTTGGTCGAATTTATTGCAATAATTGTAAACCAAACTATAAATTGGAAATGTAACGATTTATAAATGGGTCTTATTCGCAACATTGCTCACAGCAAATTGAGTAATTCTACCTCTTTTGGCAGGAAAAAATGAAAATTTGAGAGCACTGTAACAAAAGATACAAGTATGTGCAGTGTGCACAGTATATCCTCTTAAACAAAAAAAAAATCTCGTAAAAGTGACACTTATTTTAAACCTGTCAATTAGATTTATGATCTGTGTATAACCAAACCTGCACCATCATCATCAGTTGTTTCGGACGATTAAATGGCCTTCACACATTTCCTTGGCCTTCGTACAATTTAGACTTTTCTGTATTTTTAGTGTAAGTATGACCACTCGTTGCCCACGCGTCACTTTAAACAAAGCTCAAATTGCTATGCTTTGAGATGTCAGGCGTAAAGGTGTGCGAAGGCCATTATAAAGCTAACCCGAAAAACTAAAATGTGTTAAAATCTGTATCTGCTGCCATATCAACATATAATTGACAGTAAAAGCATCAAGCACAAAGTACAATAAGTATAATAAGATTATTTAGGGGGCGTCCTTTAATTACTTCAGGCAAACCTCACTCAAGCTCACGTGGTAATATTTTTTTCGCAGGACACAGAGAGAGAGAACAGAACGTATTAAAAATCAATGGTTTAATACCAAATCCTACAAGAGTGGAAAAAATGGCTAGAATAACCTAACGTAATTAATGGATGCCCTATGTTCGTAAAGAAATTATTAAACAATTATTTTACTTTTATTTAGCACACTTATACATAATTATTATATCAACTCATAGTCATAGCGTATACAAACATTCTTCAATTTGCCATTGTTGTTTAATCACACTTCAGTCAATGGTCCCCAAAACATTTTGGACACTCGCGTCTCGTCTTCGGTTGTGAAGAAGTCTTTGCCAAGTTTCACAAATTCTTTGAGCGATACTTTTCCATCCTGTGGAAATAATACAGCGTTGTTAGTCTTAATATAAATGAATTAAATACTATCCTGTGAATTAAAAAAATACAAAAACCCCGACACAAAAATATTATAATAGTACACAGTATTCTACAAGGTCATTTGTCTGCCATACATATTAAGGGAGTAATGAAAAAAAAAATGAATTCGCCATTTTTAGGTGTCGGCTATCTTGAATTTAAAATCTTCTAGTCAGACCCTTTCACCTGATACCGAAATTGTTGGAGTTGTAAAAAAATATAAACACTCCCGACTAATTCATCTTACACACACACACACACAACCACACATACACTTCAAACTTATAACAACTATCGGGGGTTAACAAAAATCAGTGTTCTCTAGACTAGAATCACTGATATTTTAAGGTGAATTCTAGTCTACTGAGTTACCTTCGAAGCTTCATTAACGAGGTATATTTATACATCTATAGTAACACTGTACGCACCGCGATGGCGTTGAAGTTGAAAAGCTTGTTTCAGTTTTATAATTAGGTATAAGCAAGATTCTCAAATAACGTGCAACTTTTGCACAACTTGAAGAAACACCATAGGTTAGTACTTTGTTCGTGAGCCATTTGAAATAGATAGAAAAAACAGTTTCTCTTAAACGATTTCTGCCACAGGGGTCAATCTCTATACAGATTTGCCAGCTACAAAGGAGAAATGTGCACAAATATACTCAAATGTGCACAAAGCACAGGTATACTCTTCAGTCCCTCACACTGATAGTCCAATGGGATAGCATATCCGACACGACCGGACAGAGATCAGACGAGGACCGACCGCTTACCGAGGCACTAAGATTTTTTTGTTAGAAAAACCCAATGTTCATTAGCTCCCCAAGACCTCGTGATCTGCAGTCGAACATGCTCAACACTAGAGCAACGAGGCAGTTTTCAAGTTAGTTCTGAATATCTAATAATTAATAAGCGAGCCAATTCCATTTCGCCATACGCCATACGTTAACTTGACGCGCAGTGTAACTCTTAAAACTAACCCCATTAGTATCGATGACAGCGAAGGCGACAGCTGCATGTTCGTTGCTGAGGCCGAGACATTGGAAGAACAGCTTGAACTCGTTCACGGAGATGAAGCCGGACTTGTCTTTGTCCACCGCCTGTGGAAACATATTAATTACATTAATGTATTTAGTAATTATACATTAAGTATACGCTATTATGGCCGGAAGTAAATCATACTGTTAAACTTTCTATCTCTCTTATGATGCTAATAAATAAAGTTGACGCTGTGTTGAGTTTTTCTAAATGTCTATTGAGATAAGATTAAGAGTTGCTAGGAAATTATATTTGTAATTTCAAATTTATATCATTTTAAACTTTTCTGTCTGTTATGGATTTTTCAATTTAATAAGTAAGCAGAAAAAACTGAAAATCTAGTTTTGTGTAGAGAGGTGACGAAAAATCGCTTATATAGTTTTAAATACAATGATTTACACACAACAAATATAATCCATACTTCTAGCTCGATTTTATTTTCTTTAATTTACCGAAAAACTCCCATATTTTAGCAAAATTGCATACGCCTCCTTAAACTGCTTACCTTAAACAAATATGGCAACCACTGATGTGCCTTCTTTTTCAATGTCTTGTCATTGAGCACGTGATGCATATCTTCTAAATACTGCTCAACTGTGACAAAGTTGTAGGGATCTATTGCCCCCCATTGCTGCTCCCAGGTCAACTGTAGTGAAATAATTATTGTCAACGTTATAAAGGTTCAATCATTTTGGCCCGATAATCCAACCTTATTAAATTTATTTATGCTATAAAATGTCCTCCCTGCCTAATATTAAAGAACTTTCCGAAAAATATTTTAAAAACATCAATATTAGCATCAATAGTCCATTTCTCGCGGATTAATTTAGCTCATAATTGTAATTCGTCGATGTTTCCACGTTTTAAATCATATCACAGATATAATTATCAGATTTGTGTGAATCATGCGATAGGTAGACAAGCTGATTTGAATGATTTGCACCCGTAACTTTTTTAACGAACTTATTGCATGAATATGTAATGCAATTAGGCTAGCATGCGCGCCGCGATATAATTATATTTGAAAAAAAAAATCTCGACTAAACTTAAAAATTACTTATATTGGTACCCATAACACAAGCTACGTTTTGGGGCTAGATGGCAGTGTATGTATTGTCGTAATATATTTATTTACTAGCTGTGAGTCAACCTTAAAGATAGCCATATGATGTCGCAGACTTTTTTTGAACTTTCGACTACTTTGTCATTACGGATTTTATCGAAACTTTAACCGTTAAAGCAACGCACGCAGCGGAAGCTCTCAAAAGAAAAGAAAAAAACCCCGATTTTGAAACATTCTTCAATGTTGCTCCTATTGCAATGCTCCTATTGGTTTTAGCGTCGTGTTATATATATACGCCTATAGCGTTGCTCGATAAATGGGCTATCAAACACTAAATGATTTTTTCAAATCGGACCAGTAATTCTGAGATCATCAAGGTCAAGTAAACAAAAAAGGCAACTTCTGCTTTATTAAACTTACAACTTTTCTATATTACTTAGGTATATTTATTTACAACTCATAGATATAAGGTCATGGTAGACATAATTATTGGGAAAGAGAAATATTTGTCGAGTGCAAACTTATGATTTAATAGTTAAGTACCTTGATAATAGCAGTGAACTCTTTCGCCTGCTCGTCGTCCAGATGTCCCAGCGCCTTAAACCGCTCGGACAAAAGCAGGAAATCGTTGAATGAGATCAGACCATCCTTGTCCACGTCAAGGATGTTGTGCACAGTACGCATTTTCCGACGCCAGAATTCTGACTGTAACAATCGTGATAATTTTCATTACAAAAATTACAAACGCTGGTAACGCAGTATCGGTATTCGTTAATAGCCCTTAAGAGTCCCCTGCTAGACTAAAGCTGCTCTCGCGGGAGGGTTTGTCCATATTCTCAACGCTAGGCATACAGACGGGTTGGTTATATATATATTCTTCATAATATTCTCTTAGTCGCCTCGTACGACACGCACGAGAAGAGGAAAGTGTGGTGGACACCCCACGACGCGCGGCGTTTAGTGACAGCTTCTCATCAACATTCAATATGAATTGTCTTGTTCTTATAAGCATTACAAAGATTTTAGTTGCTAAAACGAATAGCGAATATCTTATTACGTTGTAATCAACAAAAGTGATTTCGTTTTTCTTCGACAATAATTTAGGCTTTGACTGCAATCTCATTTGCTGTAAGTGATGATGCAGTTTATGATGGTAACGATCTAAGCTGTTAGGTGTAAAGAGGTCATATTAAACCTACCCTACATAAAGAACGGTTTAATTAATAATTTCTTTAACCGCAACACCAGATAGATGTTCCAAAATACGCTGTCTACGCACATACTTAACTACTGAATAAGCTCCGGTATGGAAGCGAAATTCACATCTAAAATGAACGTACGTATTCACAAATATTTCAAGTACTTGTAGATTGATAAAAAGGTTAAAGAAAATACACCGTACTCATATTTCTGTCATGGCTTTCCGCAAGTTTCACACTTGATTATACAACGTGTACCTAAATGAAAACCGAAATAATACTTCACTGGCTTTAGAGGTGCATGATGTACTGACTCTGAGACTTATGTGTCAAACCGAAAACCTAATAAGTAGTTTTTGAGTAAATTACTTCCAAAGTTTTTACTGAAACAAAACAGATACAGCCCTCATTACATGTAACACGTATAAGGGGTACAAACTAACCCGATCAAATCCTTTGCACTCTGTATCAGAATCGGAATCGCTTTCGCTGTCCAATGCCTTTTTCCTGCGGTTCTCCTCGGGTCTGCCGTGCTGTTTGCTGTAGTTCCTACGTAGAGCCAGCGCTCGCTCCAACAGGTCGAGCTCGCGCGGTTCTTGGTACTGAATGTAGCAGACCTTCCCATTGCAGTACACTTTTGTGTGAATGAACTGTGAACAAAAAGTTTTATCTTATGATTTCAATGCTTGACTTATCTAAAATACTTATTGCTTGCGACATTTAGGAACAGTTAAAATTCCTATAGACTATTTTTGAAACGAGATCGTTGTTTTACTACTCTTTCTCCTCTAATATATTCATAGTACATATCCATCATGTGCGCATAATAACATAATACTAACTAAATCGAAATATGTTACAAAGTGGTAAAAATAAATATGAGCAAAGGGCCAACGTCCTTCCTTCTCTACCTTGAAAGAATACGATAGACGTTCACTTGTTTGTGTCACAAGCTATCGCATTACATGCACATTCACTAACCGCATTAAACGAAATGAATGAATACAATAATAAAAGATCACAGACATATCAATTAGAATCTATGATAAGAGTTCACTGACCATTTTAGTTCCAGGAGAACACATTTTAGGTAATTAGAAAAAAAAAATTATTGCAGTTTACGTACACTGAATCAATCGCGACTATTGCGTCCATCGTGGTAGGCTAAATGCTAATCACTGATTTTTCGAGAATTTAAAAATATCCCGAGAAGATATTTGCTGCAATTATTTTTAACAATTGGTTGGCAAAAGCGACTGAAAATCGACATTGTTTTAAGTATCAAGAAATTCCCTGTAGGTCCCTACTACCTAATTAATCCAACCTTCATCAGTTAATCGAGCTATGTGCCTAGCCAATCCACTTCAGCTTCATGACTCGTTGAGCTATGTCGGTAACTCTAATTTTTCTGCAGATCATCTCACTTCTGATTTGATCACGTAGAGATATACCGCGCATCCTTCTCTCTATCATCCGCTGAGTGAGCCTAATGAGGTTCATAGTAAACGACAACGTTTCAGAGACGAAAGTAACTCACTTTAGAATAGCATTATGGTGATGCGTACTCGTCAAAGCAAGCTAATCTGCATGTGCGTAGGTGACGATATTATAAGTTATGGTTTTAAAACGCTTACGCAAATGTCACCATTGAATTCTTAACCAAACCCTTTGACCGAGGAAGTGAATGTTAGCTTATATACCTATGCATACAAAAAAACTCGGTCGCCACACCAACGCAGGTTTTCATTACGTAAACTGCCAAACACTTGTTAAATGAGGCCGAATTGTATATATGTATATATATACAATTCGGCCTCAGTCAGGCTGACCCCAAACGACATAGGTTGGAAGTCGATAAAAACGGGTCATTGTTGCAATTGATACAATTTAAAGCGCCGATATAAACAGTCCCGTTTGTTGTTCAATTGAACGAATTGAGCCCCTAAATAAATAACTGTAAGTAGCTGTACCGTCTGGATGTCAATGCAAATATTTACTTCGGCCATTGGATTTTAACATGAACTTGTAGAACTTATTATGGAGTAGGTGTCACGTAAGAAGCTCTTTTGACAGTTGATCTTTCGTAGGTTTATTTTTTTTGGAAATTAGTGTTTTTATTATAATTATTTAATATATATTTATCTATTGTGACTGCCTGTTTGCTCCAGACTTTAGAGATTCGCTTGTTTGGCTGCAGATCACGAGGTTCTGGCTTGATCCCTCAACCCGGCTAAAATTTTTATATAAGTATTTTTGCGGTTTTGAAATGTCTAGAAATTTTCAATATTAGCCCTAAGTTTAACATTTAGCTTTCCACCTGTGCCCCGAAGAACATCGCCGTAAGCTATTGTTACCAGACCCCGGCGCATTGTTACCAAAATTTGAAAATAAATGTTAGCTTGCCAACCTTAGTTGGGACCCACCACATTGGGTTCACTACTGTTGTGATCTGAACTAAACGTAAGTGACACATTTGGATCTAATGCCATTAAAAAGATAGCACTAATTTACACCCCTTAAAATTTAGGTTTGCTTAGAGATTTGTGTAAAACACATTTGGCAGATATCACATTGGCATTATATTTAGAACAAACCTGAATTCAACGATTTTTTTTATAATAAGTAAAAGTTACCTCAAAAACATTTAACATACGAAAACAAGTAGATCCACTTTACAACCTCTTTTGAAACGTACGGTTTATCTGTTGGTATTGACTCTTATTCCTAACTAATACCGGTTCGGAAAGCAGATTGTACTGAAATTATAAAAAATGAACTAAACAGTTGCTCGTTTCCAAAATAAACATTTTATTGAGGGTGAAAGTTTATTTGTTAGAATTAGGTAATCTCTGATACTACCAATCTAATCGGCAAATCAATTCAAAACTCTCCCACTCTCAACTCCTGCCAGCTAGAATGGGAAGGAGAATTTTTATCTCACCTGGAAAAGGACAAAATGTTAAACTTCTCCCAGTTTCATCAACTATCCGAGCATTGGCGCACATGGGCGATAAACAGGGTGAACTTCTCCACCACACCCTGTTGCCGTGCTTTGGCAGGCAGAGACGTAAATTTGATTTCTTATCAGGGGATATAATATTTGTCTCCGCCCATGTTAGCCGTGCTGAGGTACCTACTGGACCGCAACTCTGTGATAATCACGCTGATCAGCAGCCGATGCGATGCGGTGGGTAGTAGAATGAAAATTATAAAAAAGTCACGGGTACCGCTAGTGTACACATTTCTAAAGGTGTTACATAAAAACCTGTCATTGATAGATAATCTAACTAACTTGATAAGTAAGTACATAGTCTGCTTCCATTCCGTGAAGGCTTGAGATATACCATTAGATACGTAGGTACCCGCGTGGAACGTAGTTTCATTTGCTGTATCTACAAAAGCATAGTTATGTACGTACGGGCGTTACTCGGTTAACGGGGTCATTGAACTCATTATCATAGTAGACTCGGCTATGTAGCTACAATCTTGGCAAATGATTACTGACTTAAGTATATACTTACTATGTTCCAATAGTTCAGTTCGGATATGAAACTAGCAAAATGTGGACTACATTTTTGTGTGGATTAAATTAACTTCTTCAGCTGAAAGATGAGTTTTATTTTAGAACTGTTTTCCCGCCTTCAGCTTTCATCTTAATTGAGGGAACGGTTTGTTTTTCTAGGATAAAAAAGAACCTATGTTACACTACGTTCTTTCAACTACCTCTACGCCAAAAATAAAGTTCATTGGTTGCTTAATTAGGGCGTGAAGGAAGGACAAACAAATACACTTTCGCGTTTTTGATATTAAATAAGGATGTAAGGCGGATGCTCAGAGAACTACGCGAATAATTTCTCCAATTTTTCAAATTTATTGATTTTTTTTCTAGACTGGTCTGGCGGGATGCTAAGGCTTTTGCCGACTGACAAAAACCTCCGCTAAGCGATTGAGCGAAAAAAAATAAAAAAAGACTTACTATGTGAGGATTACACAGGTAATCCTTGGCCATACATAGTAATTTTTTTTTATTATTACAAAGAGGGATTTTCACCTAGTGGTAGCGGTAGTGGTTAGGACTTCAGTTTTAGGGGGCTGAGCTTAAATTCCAGCACGCACCTCTAAATTTTCTAAGCTATGCGCGTTCTAAGTTAGCCCTTGACTGCAATCTAAACTGTGATCTGATGGTGATAAGTCTATAGCAGTTATTTTTTATTTAAATAAAACCACGTACCTAGTTTGAATCAATACAAACAGTAAAAGCCAAACCAAGAATAAAATTTTTTAGTAAAAAAAAAAAAAAAGACTTATACACAATTAAGTTAAATTGACGGTTAAGATATTGGTGTCAAATAACAATTATTTCATATTGATTACCTGTGATATTGATTTAATATGTTACTATTTGTAAGCTTACTGACCTGTTAACCTTTAGTAACTTTCATGACCTTCGTTCAAAAATAAAAATAAAAACATCAATATCCGAGTATCCAGTTTTGTACAAGTCAACAAGGAACAAGTAGATAGTATCTATAAGGAATGTCAAGGACCACGAGTGTCTGATAAAATTGTAAAAGCTCTCCTTCACTTTTTACTCTGCTATGTTCAATGTGCAAAAGCGCTTGATGTCCTGAACAAAAAACTTATTTTTCTTGTGGATGAAGGAACTACACCGGTGTGTTATACATAAACGTGATGGGTTTGTCATGATACTTGATTGTGGTTTGTCATAACACCTTGTACTTTTTTGATTTTATAGATATTTAGTAGAACCATACCTACACAAAACAATGGAAGTTTCTCTGTTAATAGCACAATGGACGCTAGATGATTTTTCACCCTCAAATGTGATATGAAAAGACACCTATGCACACTATACAACTCTATCCACAGATCGAATATAAGGAAGGTACCTAGCTAAATCGTATATAGTAAGCTAAACCTCAAAATATCTCAGTATTCGAAATAAATTTCATTTCGCAAAATGGAGATTAACGGACTAGACTGCAGAATAAGGTTTTCACGTTCATAATAATATAATCTACATTCAATATTACATAACATGGTAAACATCACGTAGTCACATGTTTATGTTTACGAATGTTTTTATTTATTACTTATTGTTTTGGCTGCTCAAGGTAGTATTTATTGGTACGTAAGTCAAGGTTGTAAACAAATACATAACTTAATAAGTACGCCTACCTGTTTGCTTTTTATAAAAACAAAACGGACGTAACGTTACCATACCGTTCTTATGATAATAATACCTGCCATTTCACGTGCGTTTCATCCCCTATTATGTTATCAATAAGGCTTTGAATATTTCGGCTTACCTACCTACGTAGATACTAGTTATGACAACGAACTTCGTACATACATAGATGAACTTAAATTGATATTGGTAGAAAACTTTAAAGATGCATCCATAATTAAAGATATACAAAGGTGTTCTTTTGTTTAACTTCTGCTGCTGATAATGGGTTATCAAGGGTCACCGCATTTTTATAACAAATTCTGCTTTTATCAGGCAGTTTGCTGTGTTTATATTTTTATCAAGTCGAGTTCACAAAAAAGAAAGATAACGAGAAAGTTAAATTTAATAACATGTAAAGTTTGAATAAAAATACTTAGAATTATTACTAAACTGAGAACGTCCCCTACAATAAAATCTATTTTACTAATAAGTAAAGCTACATATTAAAAAGTCTATTATTTTCAACAGTACCTACTTATTGAAGGAGATAAATCCTCCAACTAAGACTCTACGTGATTGACCATATCTCCTCGCAATTCCTAAAGTGACCGGTTTAACGTGCACTGCCCGAGAGCTGTGCCGAGATTACAATGATATAAGAAGTAATATTATATTTATCTACTTACGTAGTTCAAATTTTGTAATCCACTTTTAAAAGCCCTGGGAATTTCAATGATGTATTTTATAATATGGTACCAAGGAGCTGGACTGATAGGAATCGAAATGTGGCCTACAGTTCTCCGCGATAGTTAACACTGAGGCCCGAAGTTTGGGCTAATTTAATTGCTCTTAACTAGTAGTTGGATGATTAACGTTTTTTAGGGCCTGATAATTAAACGATCATTAAAAGCTTGTTTTTAAAAAACTTGTTTCAATAATTGAATTATTGAAACCAAAAAAAAATGTAGACTGAAATAGCATATTTGAGAAACAACGGTTGCATCAAATTCGGGATCAAGAGATCATAAACCCCCAATTGAATGTTGAATGTGAAAGCAGGTAACAATAAAAGTCGCCCTTAAGTTACAGGTTGGTAGTGAAGGCCATTTTTTAATGTTTTGTTTCTCTTGTTTCTTTATGTACGAGGGAAATGGACTATACGTATCCAAAACCAACGCAGCGTTTCTATGAAACTGGCCGTATTGCTTTGCACCAGATGTCTCCAAAACGATATTTTATCTATGGTGCCCATGGTAGGGACATAATTAGGGCTATTCCTATCCGTCCCACCATCCCAGGTATCTTTATAGAGTTGTTTCCTTTCGTTTTTATTTCATTAAATTGTAGTATTTATTATTTCATACCTTCATTCTCTGTGCACTGGTATTTGAAAGGAGAGACGCAGTTCTCTCCAAATTAAATGCAGCTGAACGCAGTCCATATCTCATTAAAGAGATAGCCATATTGACACTTTTTTATTAACACTTAAATAACCTTAATTAGCACTTATATTAATTTATATATTTATTCATAACAAATAACTACTCCAAATTTTAAAAAGATAGGAATTCTTAAATGTCGCCGAGTGCAACTTCCGGAACAAGTACACGCGCAACTGAACAGCAACTATCTGATTTAAATTTCGAATATGCGTTCGGTTTTATTGGACGCATGCAGAGGGTGGGGCGAGCTAGTTTCTAACCGGCACAACAGAACATTACGATGGATGCGTAAACCGAAAACGAATAAAGTATAACAGTCCATAAAACCTAAGCAATAAGATCCACAGTAGGGTGCACAGTAATGTATTTAAATGTGAACTTGACAGCTCTTTACGCTAACTGGTAAATGTGCAACTGTTTTTGTTTACCGGCGTCTTCTATTTACGAGTTTTACAACCGGTATCTAAACGACTTTCGACTTTAGGTCCAGCGTTCTTAAAAAGGTTTTGTTAAAAATGGAGTTCTTACGTAGCGATAAAAATTCGAGGACGTTGTATTTGACTATGATTGTGAATAGGAAGATCGGGTACTGTGCGTCTGCTGCGGAACAAAACCTAACAAGTGCATTGTCACTTTTTTCGACTCTAAAGGTCCATAGCCACATTGTGTTTGGTTCCCTATAAGTTAAATGTTGTTACTCTTTCTAAAATTACGTATTTTATCTAGTAATCGAATAGTATAATCATCATCCGCAGCCTATTAACGTCCCGCTGCTGGGCAGAGGTATTTTGTCTCATAGGAAAGACAGTTTTAGAGAATAGATCCACCACGCTGCTCCAATGCAGGTTGGTGGGCTTTAACGACTTTAGGTGTTCTCACGGGTTCGCACGGGTGCTGGCATCGCACTCTTCCTAACTCCAGGCTGGCACTATAATTTGGCCCAGGAATCGAACCAAGGATCCGTTGTTGAAAATGCTAACCACTAGAACAAAGAAGCAATTGTAGTCGAATAGTATAAGCCAATCATAAAACACGCGATCTTCAATTGACCGCATGTTTTTGATTGTAAGAATATCTAAACAATTTTATTAAAACAATATAAAATAGGCTTAATGTTACACTGGATAAAGTAATACGACAGAGGATGTTTTTCTGAATAAGTTTAAATAAGTTCTATCAATTTGTTGTAAGAACAGAAATCTTTAAACAAAACTGAATGAAAATAAAAGAAAATAAAAAAATGCTATCCTTTTCCATGGCAAACATTGTAAAGAGGACAGAAATATAATTGTGCCCGTCGAAAGAAATATAATTGTTTGGTACAGATTTCAAATTTTTTTTTTACCTATCACAATTTGTACTATTATTTTATTTTATTTATTTTTTGTAGCGAAACATGTGGCATAATGAAGACGAAACAATCTCTACCAGTGACCATAGGCAAGTGAGATATATGGAAAGGGAAGCCATTAGGTAAAAGAAAATAAAATAGGACATATGCAAAATGCGAACTTTGGTACCGTCTGAAGATCCAATTTTATCACCAACATCATAATTCGAATTAATGTTCTACGGCTAAGCACAGGCCTCTCCCCCATAGAAAATAAGGATATAAAGCTTAAACCTGCGATTGGGCAGACTATAATTTGTACGCATCGAAAACTCTTTTGACAAATGTCACTTACCGGGTGTTGATCTAGAGCTGTAAGAACACGCTACGCATTCGAGTTCACGTACGCCTCATGGCTGTATTAATTGCAATTTAGGTTAACTGCCTTATACTTAGGTTAACTAATATTGTGACTTGATAAGCCACATACTTACAGCTTAATTATTGATAGTGGTGCCACGATTTATTAATAGTTTTTTCCTTATTTATAAGAAAGATTAAGGGACATGATTATACACACGTACCTACGCTAATTTATTACCTCTCTAGTAAAAGGAGGGAGTAGTTCATTACCATAAATAAAATCGTAAAGTAAGTTAAAATAATAACTCGTTTATAAGTTTTCGTAAAGATTTACGTAAGCGGAAATACATACGCGCTATGTGCGAAATTTTTGAATGCTCAAGAGTCATATTATAACGTCCATGGGTTCAAGTGCTTTTATAAGCTAGTAGCTTTTGCCCGACTTCTCCCCCCATTTATTACGGTTTTTTATAAATCCTGTGGAAGCCGTTTGTTTTCCTGGGATAACAAGTAGCCTATGTTACTCTCCTTCTCTTTCAACTAACTTATTTAAGAATATGTATGTGACGATGAAGCGGTGAATGCCCAGCGGGTGGGGAGCTCGACTTACCTTTCGGGGGGCCGAATTCGAATCCCAGCACGCACATCACTTGCTTCAACGGTGAAGTTAAACATCGTGAGGAAACCTGCATGCCTGAGAGTTCTCCATAATGCTCTCAAAGGTGTGTGGAGTCCACCAATCCGCACTGGGCCAGCGTGGCGGACTACGGCCTTAACCACTTCTCATTGTGGCAGGAGACGGTAATGGCGGCAATGGGTTGATTTGATGATGATGATGTAACGAAGCGATGATAGCTCAGTGGGTAGAACTTCGATTTTACTTACGAATTCGATTCCCAGCACCTCTAAATTTTCTAAGTTAGGTGCGTTTATAAGCAATTAAAATACGTTGACGGAAAACTCGGGGAAACCTGCCTGAATTCTCTATAATTTTTAAAGGTGCGTGGAGTCCACCAATCCGCACTGGGTCAGCGGCCTTAACCACTTGTCATTGTGGGAGGAAACCCCATCCACTGTAGTGGGCAGGTAATGAGTTGTTATGATGATTATAGTTAATTGTGTACGTACTTCGATGAATCAAGATCGAGTATTTTTGCTATTTTAGTGCCTTCATGAAATGTTATGAATCTGAGTGAAGTTATATTTCGCAATTTAGGAACTTTTAATTCCTGAATTAATTCTGGTCCAGTCTTGCAAGAGGCTTCGGCCGTGGCTAGTTACTACCCTACCGAGAAAGACATGCCGCCCAAATCGCACCAAAGAACCGTTCCAGTACTTTGTCCCGTAGAGGTACCAATTAAGGGTAGGCATAGGTTTATATAACTACTAGCTGTTGCCCGCGACTTCGTCTGCGTTTAATTTTGTTTTTTGATGTGGCATTCAATTTAGTTGTCTTTCTAAAAAAAATATAAAGTATTCAGTATCGCTAAGCCTTAAATAAGGGGTTTGCTACTGTTGGCTGAGGAGTTCTGTCCTCTATCTCCAACCACATTTATCAGATCTACTTACACAAAGTTTGGGCAAAATTAAACACATATCATAACCTCTATAGTACAAAAATAATTATTTAAATGGGTTATAATTTGTCGGAGTGATGATGTAAAATCGTCAAACACTCTCATCCTCTCTCCCAAAGGAACCGAGCTTAATGTCGGGATAAAAATAATTCTATATTACTTCTAACACTTCCAAGAATATGTGTACAAAGTTTCATGAGGATCGGTTAAGCAGTTTTTGCGTGAAAGCGTAACAAACAAACTTACATTGACATTTATAATATTAATAGGGATAGGAATAATACCCCTAACAGTTTAGCCCTCTCCCATTTTAGACGGCTACAATCTCAGACCTTTAACGTTAAAGCAAGTAGTATTTGAAATTCCTTAAATTATATATTCCTACAATTACAAAAAAAAATTACACTCCCGAAAAGTTAAGAGGTCCCGAGGCTCGAACTCGGTCACCCCGAAAATTACGCCAGAACGAGTAAAAACCTACTAATATTATAAATGCGAAAGTCTGTATAGATGGACGGATGAATGGATGTTTGTTACTCCTTCACACAAAAACTAGGGAACCAATTTGACTTGAATTTTCAAATGGAGATAGATTATACCCTAAATGTACGGAGAATGTACGGTTCCCGCAGGATTCATGAAAAAACAAAGAACCGCGTACGAAGCCACGGGTATCAGCGTGAGATAATTTTACTTTGTATTCATAGAAATAGAAATTTATGATTAAGCAATGAACTAATTAAGATATCTGGCCCTTATTATTATTAATAATTATAATTCTAATTAATCTCTAAGCATGCCCATTTAAAGCTTAATGATTATTTTATTATAATTAGCAACTTAATTACACTGCAGATAATATATTATTTATAAGTAGATTCAAAATAAAAGAGTTCATCTAAACAAAATTTCTTTATTAATATAGATAGATAACTCATACTCGTTAAACTTAGTTAATGATTTATGTAATAAATTTATATATAGTCACTGACGTAATAAGAAATACGTGAGTGTAAATAGTTTGGTAAATACTCATTGAAAAACAAACATAATTTGAAACTGCAATTTTTACCCATGTTAGGTGCATACAAAGAAAACATTAATAAAATGCTCTAAAATACAATTATTAAATTAAAATTAACAGATCACAAGGATAATATTGTGAATTAATACAATATGGGTTTATAAAGCCTTGTAGGTATTCACTAGTAAACAGTGTTACATGCAAATGTAATGGCACTGCACAAAGTGTTAGTAGTGTTATCTATATATGCACTAACACACTTCAACCGAAAATAAATGAATTTTGAAAAAAATATTGTCTAGAGAATCCAACCATCACCATCATCCAATACCTCCCATTTCAAAAATATTCAATCCCCAATTCATAACATTCAAAGTGTTTACTTATGACAACCCTATTGTAGATAAAAGACCGACACACGTGTAGTACCTACGCAACGCGACGCGATGCTTTGCGTACCTAATAAAGTAACAGGAGTAACTTGATTTTACTTTTGCATGTGATGTTAGGGTTGTATCTGATTTCTTTCAGTAAAAACTATGGCAATGGTTTACTGACGAACTATTAGCGTTTCGGTTTCACAGATAAGTTTCAGAAACAGAAAATAATATACCTCTAAACCCTCATTATTTTGGTTTTCATTTACATGTTGTATACAAATGTTTACTAGTGAACACTAGATTAATATGTAGATTGCGCCAAACTTTAAGGAAACTTTAAATACTAGACAAATGATCTTACATTAGCTGAATTATATATTCAATTTTGTTGAACCTGTGCAAACATTCAAAGCATACCCACTTGAAGTAGAAGTTCTTGAAGTTTGACACAATCTCTAGTTTAGTACAATGAGGATCTTAGTCTCTAATAACACTGAGATGTTTAACACAAGTGAAATCTTCAATCAATAATTTTTTTTTTTTAATTCCCATACTTGCCAGAAATATCTGGCAGCCCGAGTAATTTGCCAAGCAAGCCTTAAGTAAGATTCCTAGGATGACCCATAACCTTTTATTAGATGTTTGTAAAAAAACTATATACCTGCCCAGCATTAGGAAGTTTATCTGGAATTTAAAGTCACAATTTACACTGAATAGTGAATAAGCATCCTAGTATTGTAACAAAAATGTGGGCTACGCTTTCTTGTACTCAATCCTCTCTACCTTGACTTCATCTCCCAACAGTTTGTAAACATACGTAACAACTGTGGAACTCTGAATGTCCATTAAAACAAATGATGGTGTGGCATTTCTGAAATGGAAAACAGCTCCAATGATTAAATTGAAAAATAAAATATGTTTAGTTTTTGATATTATTTATTTTTATTTATTTATTATTTATGTACCATAAATTGTGATTGTGAACATAAGATACATTAAGTGTACAAAGGAAAGCTTATCTCTACACACAAGACCGCAAGGGTCTCATAGGTGGAAGACGTAGCACAAACAAACGGGAGAAGAAGAATTATAAAGGATGTTGTAAAGGACAGTTAAAATATGCACATTCTGGCGAAAATGAATTGGCAGCCACTTTAATTGATGAGGAAAATCAATATTGTTGGATATGCAATTTGGAAGTACTGACCCAATACAGTTGCCATACTTTGGCACAGGAAACAGTCAAACTTTCTGCCCTAATTTTGTATAGAATTCAATAATTAGAAGTTATAAGCACCAGGAATGAGGGGATGACCTCTGCTCCAAAGTCAGAAGAATAAGGATGTACTACCATATTTATTTTACCCTGCATGGTCCTCCACCCCCAGTTAATTGGGAAACATTGACTTGATCTGACCTCCTAGTACAAACTGGTGTTACTAACCTGTATAATGGACTGTATGCACCTGTAACAGAGCCTGGATTAATATAGAACTTGTTCTCATGCTCATATGCCTCAAATTTATGAGTGTGACCGGATATAAGTATGTCCACATCTAACTGCCTCTGCACCAGCGCCAGGGACTCATCATCACCCCAAGGTACCACTTGGTGACCATGGATCAAACCAATACGGAATTGACCAACTGTTATAACTTTTTGTTCAGGATATGTTGAGTTCTGTGAAATACAATAGGACACATTAATATCCCTAAAAATACACATTGTAGGACTCTCAGGCATGCAGATTTCCTAACCATGTTTTCCTTCATAGTTGAAGCAAGTGATATTTTATTTGGCAGCAGCAGTATGTGGCTGGGATCATACTCAATCCCCCCCCCCCCCCCCTCATTTAACAAGTAGTAGATATTAAATAAAAAAAAACAAACCTCATCAAAATCACCTCTAACTACGTGGACGTCACTTGCAAGAGTCTTCAAATAATCATAAGATTCCTTAGTACAAAGATTACCAGTGCACAATATGTGCTGGATTCGCCCCGGTAGCAAAAGCTTCTTAAATTTAGGCGGGAGGCTGCTACAGCGATGTGGAATGTGAAGGTCGCCGAGAACTAGAACCAGCTGGAAAAGATATAACATACACGTTTAATACCTAATAGAGGAAACCGTGTAAATGTGAATAAATGTCAAAGCTTAATTAATATAATCGCTCTTACTTACCATTATGTCGATGATTATTTTTTTATTTAAACTATAGAATAACTAAGTAAATTGTTGCACTGTTTAGTGCATTAAATTTTATTATATATTTTATAATAATTGTAGTTTACGATAATGTTTACTCCCACTTCAGCCGAAAAAATGCCATAGAAATTACCTAAACAATTTTGACAGCTCTGTCACTAAGCAGTGTCAAGCTAGGGATGCAAACTACTGTCTCAAATCTGTGTGTAATTACTAACAGAGTGAAATAAGGTTTGAAAGTAGATTTGAGTAAAGATAAATCGATTATACAACCCGATAAATAGGTCATTTACTAAGGGCCCTAAAAAGATTTGCTTAGTGGATGTCCATCTTGTCAGAGCCTATGGAACTTTAGGTATTGTATAATTGGACTAGTGATTTGCTATTTTAATCCTACGTTCTCTTTCGTTTTCACATCGTATTTTCTCACAAGGAAAAACATCGATTTATATAAACTGATGTTCTTATAATTTTTCAATTCGTACGATACATCGATTATAACGATAATTTGAAAGATCAAACATAATAGACCCAACACCATAGATAACCATACTCCGACCATAAAAACACGAAACTACAAAATTTAAGGAGGCGCATTTTATCAATGTGACGCGGACGCCCTGTTATCTATTAATACAGATTGTACAAAAATGAAACAAAATTACTCACCTAAATAATGCCTCCAAAAGTTTTTAACGCCGCGCCGCGCCGCCGCGTGTGCCATTTTTAGTTCCACAAAATATTATAAAATAGGGAATCAGACTACTTTCCATAAAAAATATTTTGAATATTTTTTTCAGCTTGTACTAACTAAAAACAGGCTTTAAAAATGTAACATAAACGTTCTCATCAAACCGCGTGACGTTTTCTGTGTGTAAATAAAGCAATCTAGTGTTACGATTTCTTTTTAAAATCTTGTAAATAATGGAAATGGATCAAAAATCAAAGACAAATTCTTGTACACAAAATATTACTTTATTTCACGAAATAAGAAAAAAATGGTTAACCTTGACAATACATGTTACGAACATTCTATATAAATATATTTTTAATTTTTTTTGAAATTACTGTTAGATTGCCTTATTTATTTTGGCATTCAGTATTGACATGTCCACTTCACATAATTTTTATCCTCAATGTTTTGAATAAACACGTTCTTTTTTTCCTTCTGGCTTTACACAGATTAGCTTATGTCTGGTGCATGGAGTATAGAGGTATACTCCATGGTCTGGTGTCTAAACACGTTATTATCTGTTTTCCTAAAAAGGAAAATATTGCCATACTTAATGATGTGCCGTAAATAAAGGTAAATTTATAAACCATAAAATCATTATTATAAATAGCCGTTTTTTATATATGTATCATAATGACTTACATCTATAGTTGTAGATATACTATATATCTACAACTAAAAGTTATACCGTATAGCATTAGTAATACAATAATAGTAAGTTTTTAAATAGTTTCATCTGTTATTATGGAGGAAGTTATTAAATATTCAGTCAAGATTATAAAACGAATGTTTTCTTAGTTATCAATTATTTTACTGATATTTTGTTACATTTTATTACAAAGTCTTACACTTCAACGCAATTTACATATTAAAAGTAATTTCCACAAAAAATTATACCGTTGGAATTTATAATTACATGTTGTAACACTTGACTAAGCACGTCACTTTCCTCTATTGTCTCTTCTCGCATCAGAATTGAAGAATTTCATGGTGTTGTGGGTGACACATATACGTAGAAAATTTTTAGTTTAAGACCACATTGGCACCAACTGCGGGGAAATGGAATCAATGGAATATGAGCTCGCTAGAAATCTCACTCTATTGTTTTTCGTGGAGCGCCTACTCGATAAAGGCGAGCCGAGAACGTTGCACGATCTTTCCTGCCAGTTCGGTGCCAAGGGTTTCACTAAGGAGATGCGCCAGATCGCTGGCGGGTCGCAGTCGGGCCTCAAGAAGTTCCTGGGCCAATATCCCGCGTTGTTCAACATAGACGGGGACTATGTCGATATCAACACGTTTCAAAGGCACCTAAGCGGCGCTGGCGCCTCCTCAAACACCGACTACATAGAAGAAGCAAAGGAGTACTTCGCGGGCAAGATGATCCAATACGGCGATGGAACCGAAGTGCCTATCAAAAGTCTCCTAGGACACCGTAGTCAAGCATCCCCACAGGTACGACACATTTCCGGACAGCGTATCAAGGAGTTCAAAGATTTCCTTCTAAAGCATCCGGATACCTTTCAAATTATCGAAGATAATGTTGTTCTAGTCAGTGAGAATCATACAAGGGAAAATGCTCACAGTAATGCCGAGCATTTTCATAATTTGCCTGTAGCTAATATAAACACAGATACTGCCCAACAATTGTTAGATTATGTTGCGCAGTGCATTGAAGCAAAAGGTCCCGTTATGGTGGACCAACTCTTTCACTTGATTGTGTCTCGATTTCCTCAAGAATACTGGTATCAGATGTTCAAGACACCGGCAGACTTGAGCGCCTTCCTAAAAATATTTTCAGACAGCTTTCACGTTCAATCCAATCTTGTCACACTTATAAGCAAACCAAAAATACCTGTAATGTATTTAAATGCAAAAACAAAAGTTAAGACTGACCCACCAAAGCAAGTGGTTGAAGAAAAACCTGTCTCCCCTGTGCCTCCAATAGCGGTGAGTCCGATTCCATCAGATGGCATGAGGAGCCCTGCACACAGGATCCTCAGTCCTATAGAATCTCCTCGTGTTCAACAAGCAAATATAGCCAATCAAACACTTAAACAAAGAATAAATTCTATTGTTATAAAGAATTTAGCTGAAAATATGGTAAGGGATAGAGTTAATAACCACTTAAATGCCCGTGCTTCAGAAGATACCAATGGAATGGCAAGTATTAGAAATAATATGATGGGTGAGGCTTGGAGGCACAAAGTATTGCAGAGTGCCACTGTCATAGCTAATGTTAGAGAATGTTTGACAGTTATTGACAGTATCATGAACAATAAACGTACCACTAAGAGCATTGTTTCATTTGACTGTGAAGGTATTAATCTGGGATTAAAAGGAGTACTGACCCTGTGTCAAATAGCCACAATGAATGGTGAAGTTTATATTCTCGACATCATGGCCTGTCCAGGTATGGTAGTGGAGGGAAAAATAAAGGAGCTATTAGAGAGTGAAAGTGTTATTAAAATTATTCATGACTGCAGAAATGATTCAGTCAATTTATATAATCAATTTGAAATTACATTGAAAAATGTTTTTGACACACAAGCAGCTCACGCCGTGTTACAGTTGCAACAACAGTGTGTTCCTGTTTACAAAGTTAAAAATCTCAGTCTTAATGCACTTTGTGAGCTATACAATGCTCCCATGAATCCCATGAAGGAACAGTTGAAAAATGTTTACCGTAGGGACCAACGCTACTGGGCACGTAGACCATTAACAAAGGATATGATTATTTATGCAGCTTCTGATGTACTTTCTCTTGTGAATCCAGCAATTTATGCTTATATGTCAAACAATATTAGATCTGACAATCAACAACTTTTTGAGGAGTTGTCAAATGAACAAGTTTTTATGCATATTCAACCTACAGAAGTAAAGTTAAGAAAGAGACAAAGAAAAATAAACACTGAAGTGGGTGAATTAAAACTAAAGTTGGCTGAGTCAACGAAAAATATTGTTTTGAGTAATAGGGAAATTAGATTGTTGAGATATTTGGAATTAACTGAAGACGAGAAGGAAAAGCTCAAGGGGTGTCACAAAATCTCAAAGAAATTAGAAAAACTTGAAGCTATGGGTCAAGATAAAGACAGTGATTCTGATGAGGACGAAAAAGAAAATGAGATGGCCAGCTTAGAATCAAACCCTTCAGATCCCATATCTTCACCTCACTCCACACAGCCTCCAAGTCTAACAGAGTCAATGCAGATGATGGATGAGATATTATCAGACACAAATATGGACAAAGTGGAAAAGATCAACCGTTTGGAAGCTATTCTTTCAGCTGTGGCGCCCCTTAGTGGTGAACTTGAAGATAAATTCTCACAGACAATGGAACAAACTCTACCTCTACTCAAAAACAAAGATTGGTCAAATTTAAGCCAGATTTTGAACATAGGGGATACAGGGAGGAAAAATTGTGGTTGCAAATGTCATAATGCAAATTTTGATGATGTCAAATACAATGATCTCAATGAAACTAAGAAAGTAGAGGTTGGATCGCAAACACTTAGCACGGGGGACATTGTTATTACGAGAATTCACTTCAGGGAGGAAGACAAACTAAACGAGAGGATTCTGGACGCCTCTCCCTTAAGCAAGAGGCTAGGTATCAACAATATGTCTTGATGACTTTCAGACAACATCAATGCAATTTCCATTTTACTGAGTGCCACAGTTTATTTTCGAAACTACTCCTGTATGTGATCAATTATTTTTTACGTAGTTTTTAAGTTTTAAACTTGTTTAAAAGTGTAAAATCCTAAAGTGGGTTTATGGTCTAGTTTACCGGGTATCCGATAGCGGTGTATTTGTTCAAGATTGAATTAATTATGTAGTGAGGACATGCATTAATCGAGTGTATTGTAAAACGCCTACACCGCGCCGTTTGCTCATTTAAGCGGAGACTTGCGTGTACCCGTGTACATTCGAATAAATGCAACGGTAAATCGCATAATACGGCTACTTAATTCCTTAATCTGGAATTGTCAGTATCTGCTGTTTAAATTTTACTGTATACTTATAGTTAGTTATTTATTTGGCTATTGCCGAAACAATCCGAACTTGTATGTGATAGATTTATGGCCTTGATTATGTCTTGATCTTTTTGCATTGTAAATAAGATAACATTAACATGCGATAGTCTTTTACTGAAATCACAATGATCGAGTATCTTTATGACGCAGTTATGTGTCGGTAGTTTTAGCTACTCTCTCGGAAACTATATCAAAATGGCAATAATAGTTATACAATAAATGTTTTTATTGTTCAAATATTTAACTAATGTTTAGATGTAGGTACATTAGTGTTTATTATTACATAGGTTTAAAGTCAAAGAGATATAATATGAGGTGGTGCTTGGAAAATAACTTATTCTAGCTTTATCGAGTTAAATGAACTAACTACGATTTAATGTTTTTGTACAATAACTAGTAGTTTTTTAAAATAATTTTGTGCCTTCGAGTCATATCCGACGGATGCCTTCGTAAAATAATAATATACTAATTATTTGGACGTGTAGCTTTTATACGTATTTAGAAATATATCTACACATTCTTTAGATAAAATTTATTTATGAGGATATTTGTTGTGGTGTAGTATTTTACAAAAAAAATGAAATAATACGATGTAGCATAAATATACACATATATGAAAATAGCTACATTGGTTGATGAGTAGGTGTTTCTAAGCATGTTGAATACTTTCGAATAGTTTATTTTTGTTTTACATATACTTACATAATAAATATGTTACAAATTAAGTGATATGTTTAAATACGCTTCATTTACTAGTTGCTTATATTTATTAGCTTCAGTAGCTTTTTATGTATTAATAATAACCCATCAGTATTGCCTTCCCCAAGTTTTATTTCCATTTTTGTACATAAATAAGACCGTTCTTTATCGATGAAGTTTAAACAAAAATGATTTCGGCGTCCATTTTAGTAATTTGCTTAAACTTTTTCATTGTTTTCGTTTTTGTGCCCACTTTAATATTGCACAATTTTGAAAAAAGTTATTGCACTTTGTATATTGCAATATAAAATGTCTCAGTGCCACTTAAACTTTTAATTTGTAAGAAGCATTTTTAGTCACAATAAGATTAATAACCGTTTGTTATTACTTATTGATCTAATGTTAACAAAAGTTACATTATTGTCAGAAAAGCCTAGATTTACGGCAATGGAAATGTAGCAAATTATCCCTTTATTAATTTGCACATTGTTTAAGTTTATATTAAATAAAAAGTTTTAAAGTAATTTGTTTCTTTTTCTGGTTTCTTATTTAATTAGCTACCTACCCCTTGATTGTAAAGAATTTATTTCGCAAGTACAAATAAAGGGTGAAGCTAAATGTGAATAAGATCGCCTTTGTCCTTAATGCCATGGACAGTGAATTTTTCGTCCTCGCCTTTTTTGCTTTCACGCCTACCCTCAGTTTGAACTTGTTTATTGTCTTTAACAATAGTAGTCATATTTTAGCGAATTTACAGAAAGCCTTATTGAATTATATATTTAAACTGATCTCATGAAGCATTCCATCCATAAATGGGAGACGTGAGTAGGTTCTATAATGATTCTCACTATATATAATACTAGCGGTCCCTCGCGACGTCGTCCGGGTATAATTCAACCTTAAACAATAGTCATATGTTTAAAGGGGACCAACTTTGTCATATATAATTCAAAAAGGAAAAAAAACCCCTATTTTGAAACATTCTTTATTGGTGCTATGGTCCTGGCATTGGCGTGATGTTTTATAGCTTATAGCCTTCCTTTATAAATGGGCTATGCAACACAAATATTATTTTTGAATAGACCTTTAGTTCCTAATATCGTCGCGCTCAAGTAAAGCACATGAACATGTTAAGCAATGTACTAACGAGGCAGTGATCTCTCCACTTACAGTAAAACTATAGATTTGAGTTAGGTAAGTTAGGACATAGGAATCTTATTAGGTATCCCAGAATTCAGCACAGTTCCTTTGGGAGAGGAGGTGAAATTGTTTGACGATTTTACACCAAAACTCCGTCGAATATACATAATTTATTTTATAGAAGAGTGGTTGTAGTATCTTTACTGTCTGTACTGTATATCATGAAACAGAACACTTTGTTCTGTATGTTTGCGTAAAGATTCAAAAATCCTTTCGTAAGATACCTGTTTTATCGAGGTAGAAGATTTTAAACTATGTATCAGTAGGCACGCTGCGCGTTCTGTAGTGTAGGTATGCAAACCGCACGACGTGTCACGGTATTTTAATGAACTTGGAAAGTACCTTACTTATCGAATTTTATAAAATTGTCGGGTGTGCAAAATTTTTTTAAACTCTATTTGTTCCATCTCTGATATTTAGAGTATAGTTTATATCACAATTAGACCCCATATTGGGTTCTAGGTTTATTTAAAAGATTTTTCACGTTTAGAAGTACAATGGAACCGCTAATAACCGATTTGTCAGCTAGTCTTTAAATAACAAAAAAAAGCTTATATGTATTTAATTGAATTAATTTGGAAAATCCGATGCACGTTTGGCAGCCTAACATTTACGCTGCAGGACGTGTTCCTCGCATGCCCTGCGAAGTGTTGCTCTGTTTATAGGAGATAGTTTTCCAGTTACCGTCAGGTGGGTCGCCAATTATTTATTACGATCAAAAAAGGTGCCTGAATACCAATGGCGTGTTACATATGAATTTTAGGGTAGGCAGTGCTTTCGTGCTTGTATTAAGTGCACGCCACTGCTGAATACTACTGAACACTTAATAATTTGCAAGTTATGTGTTAACATTTACGTCATATAAAATTATCTAAGCAGTTATACTTGAAAGGTCTCTTAATATCTCTCAAATAAATGCTCTGAAGCAAAAACAAATTAGAAACCTCAAAATAATAATGGTAAAGAGGGTATCATATTGTTGTTTGTGTATTAAGTGGCCTGTAATATAGGTAGGTAAGTGCCTACCCGCAGTAATACACTTAAACAGGCTTCAATCACGCTCTAATCCGATTATATTATAATGAGACGTTTAATACATGCGTAGCTGCTATTGCTAGGCAACAATAGAACCCTACATATATATCAACGATATGTTTTAGAAAATATAGAGGTAAACTTGATTCCGCGACAAATAAGGGCGTGCAAGAACGCCTACATAAATAATTTTCCTGCTTTAAGTATTACCGACTATAAGTTGAATAAGTTCTATTGCGCACTATGTTATAATTGTAAACAGCGTATAAACTTGAAATTATTCGTATCGACATTATTATTTATTCTTTAACTCTTCTATATGTTCTCAAAAGTGTGGGGAGTCCAATACGCACTGGGCCAGCGTAATGGGCTACTCTCATTGTGTAGTGAGCCGGCAATGGGTTGTTATGATGATGATGATGACATTTAAAGCTTCTGATATTTATCTTTTCAAGGTTTATAAACAAAAATAATATGTAGGCAGGTATGTAACCTCTCTTCGATCAAAAAGACGATTATCACCGACCTCTATAATTAGGTACCACATAGAGGTCAACAACTAAGTATTATCATTTGTTAAGATTATAATTTTGTCACTTTAGGAGGTAGTTCAAATACGAGTGAAAATATATTGTACCCACTTTTTCCTATATGTGAAAGTATTCAACTTATAAATTGCATAATAGCATAACCTTTCTTAGTGTTTACACATAGCCGACCATAATAATTAGCATGCGGCTAGCATAATGCTTTAGGAATTTCAATATATTATCATAACGTCTTTGTCATTCATTATCGGCGCGGCGCTTTAATTGTTATTCTTTAATCGTTAGGTACCTAGTCTTTGTACCGCAACCGCTCTCAAGATTACAGGAAAGAGTTTAGGCCCACCATGCTGCTAGTATGTTTGTTGGTGGAATAATAAAATAAATTAGATCAGTAAAATAGGTAGGTTCATACATTTCAACCAACGCCATTGAATAATTATGGTACGAGTACGTACTATTTGTAAGCTCACTGACTAACGTTGGCATCTTCATTGAAGGTGAAGCCGACTTGATAAGTTGAATATTGACACCCATTAAGTGTTTATATTTAATGAACTTAAAGAGAACTGAGGAAGGAATTTGCAGCCTTCATATTCAGTTATATTTCTAGCAGTTGCTAACCGAATCCGTCTCAGACGGGTCTTAGGGATCGGCGTATCATTGTGGAGGTGGTATAAAACTGACACTGGGAGTGTCAAGTTTCAAGTTATGCGTTTAGTTAAAAGATTAAAGACGACCCAGCACGGCTAGCAGGAAATAAAAAATTTATTACTCGATTATATCCCCTGATAAGGGTTAAAATGTATGTGCCCACGAAACGAGTGAAATTTAGAAGTTTACCCCGTTTTTATTAAATTTCTATTATTTGGATATTATTATTATTTCCACATGTTCGCCAGTGCTCTGAGAGTTGATAAAGCTGTGGGAGAAGATATATTTTTATGCTTTAGCCGAGGTCTTAATTGTCTTCTGCCCATGCCGTGCAGTGGCATTTGTTCACTGTTAGGTTACTGTTCTAAAAGCAATCAAATAACTGATTGCTTTTAGAAAATTATTAAACTGCTGAAATGTGACAATATCATTTTGTAAATTAGATATGCTTGACTTTTTGCGCAGTTTACCTGCGCCTAAGTCAGCATTTATACTGAAGAGTGAATGTTGCACGGAAAACAGTCAATTCAAACCTAATTCTTGATTGATTGGCATAATTTTAGTTTTAATTATGAAATAGTCTTAGAAATAAAAATCTTCTGCAGACGTCCTTTGTCTGAGCTTTTGTCAGCTGCTACTTAAAATGACTACAGCCCAGAGCCGTAAAGCAACTCGATAAAAAAGTGACAACTGTCAACTGACAAAACCGAAAAAGTCCGTTGCGTTTAGAGTTCAACTTCAATTTCAAAAATAAATAATAAACCTTTATTGATAACGTGATAATACCTAAAAATATGTAAATGTATTGCTAAATAATTAATTTATTTATTTTCTTGGTTTATGATTGAGATATTTATAATTTTATGCGAGAATGGAAGATTTTGATGTTTTCACAAATGAAATAGAATTCTCGGGGCCAGCGTACAAACACATACTGAATAAGTACGTAACAGATATTCCATGCACACCTAACGGACCTAATTATGAAAGTAAGTTGACTTTCTAAGTTTCCGATAAACTATTTTTACAAACGCGAGAGTCGAGAAATTTGCGCCTACTGGCAACTTAAATACAACGTCAGTATTGAGATCCTAGAACCTTAATTTATTGACACAGCCACCCACTTATATACTGCGAGTTAGTTCAAGTTCTATTCGTAATAGTAAATCTAACGCACGTTGGATACTGAGGTAACTGACCTTATGTATTTATGCAATATGTTAAAACACTTAATACAGCAAGGTTAGATAGAAAAATTTATGTTGAAAAGTAAATTGTTGATGTAGGAAAAGAGCAGCTGCTCAGTTTCTTCCTCACTTCTTCTTTGTATAATCTGCCTTCCACATTGGTAGTAGAATCGTGCAAACAAATAATTAATTTATTTATTTTCTTGGTTCATGATTGAGATATTTATAATTTTATGCGAGAATGGAAGATTTTGATGTTTTCACAAATGAATTGTTCGCCAGTGCTCTGAGAGTTGATAAAGCTGTGGGAGAAGATATATTTCTATGCTTTAGCCGAGGTCTTAATTGTCTTCTGCCCATGCCGTGCAGTGGCATTTGTTCACTGTTAGGTTACTGTTCTAAAAGCAATCAAATACCTGATTGCTTTTAGAAAATGATTGAGATATTTATAATTTTATGCGAGAATGGAAGATTTTGATGTTTTCACAAATGAATTGTTCGCCAGTGCTCTGAGAGTTGATAAAGCTGTGGGAGAAGATATATTTTTATGCTTTAGCCGAGGTCTTAATTGTCTTCTGCCCATGCCGTGCAGTGGCATTTGTTCACTGTTAGGTTACTGTTCTAAAAGCAATCAAATACCTGATTGCTTTTAGAAAATGATTGAGATATTTATAATTTTATGCGAGAATGGAAGATTTTGATGTTTTCACAAATGAAATAGAATTCTCGGGGCCAGCGTACAAACATATACTGAATAAGTATGTAACAGATATTCCATGCACACCTAACGGACCTAATTATGAAAGTAAGTTGACTTTCTAATGACTTGATGTTTCAAAAGAGCTTATATTATGTATTTTATTTTGCCTTTATCTGACCTCCGCAACATGGCAAGATGTTAATCTGGGTTTCAACATTTCATTTAGCAACATATATTTTATTTGAACAGCTTAGTGGGAATAAGCACTATGAGTTGGTCTGTGCCCAGTAGCCCATATTATATAGACTCATGACATAGTATCAGTAGTGAGGATAGTGTTGTTTTGAAGTAGATTGCATTGTTGTGCAGCAAAATAATAAGTCTTATGTTGCTGATATTCAACTTCATCAAAGATATATTAAATAAATAAACAATTAATATCCTGATGCAAATTCAATATAATTTCAGGTGGCAGAAAGCTCATGGCTGAAGAATGCTTAGCTGATGGTATGGAAAAGGAGTGTGCTTTTCACTTTAGTGAAGCTGTGTCCTCATCAGTAAGAACCTTGGCAGTTTACAGAGATGAGCAGATACAAAACACAGGTGATATTAAATTTTTCATGGGAATAAACATATAGTTGTTTAGCTAAAAAGTGCTAAAACGGGTTGTGGCGTATCTTTGTTGGCTGTCTCGGAGATAGATGTGCCGTTGTACATCATCTGCCTGCTATATATATATATATATATATATATATATATATATATTATATATATATATATATAACACCTTGTGCCCTGAGTAATTAGTTACTTTTCAATTGAACTTCCAGGTAACAAATTGAGCAAAATTACCAAATATATAAAACCTGTGAAAAATATAATCTCTTCAAATACAATGTGAGTATTAATATAAGACAATTCTTTATTATTGCTTCCTATATTATGGAACAAATATTGGAATGGAAAGCCTCTTATAATAATTTAGGGCTGTTTTTTTATTGTTAAAAAAAAAAACAGCTACAGCTTGTTATATGCTTACATGACTCAATAATGTAGATTTTTATGTTTGCATTCCACTATCAAATCACCTTCACTTTACTTGCACTGCAGAAACTTTAATCTCTGACATCTTGAGGTAAGTAGGGCTACTTTTTTTTACTTTATTTGCACTGCAGAAAAAATTAGATCTTCAGTATCATGAAGCCCGTAGGGCTAAGCTGCTTCAATATGTACCATTTAAAAAAATATTATCTGCTGGTGGTGTAGCTCTACTGGTTATTAAAAAAAAACTGCTTTATAATAACAGTGCTCATTTAAAACTAAAAATTGATATTTTCTTTCAAAGTCAAACAGATGGTGAAACACATGGTGGCTTATATGTTGATATTCATAGGCAGCAGTATTCTTTAAATCCCAAGCACATGCTGCCGGTTTTGTTCTATCAGGCAAATATATGGTTATTAAAAAAAAACTGCTTTATAATAACAGTGCTCATTTAAAACTAAAAATTGATATTTTCTTTCAAAGTCAAACAGATGGTGAAACACATGGTGGCTTATATGTTGATATTCATAGGCAGCAGTATTCTTTAAAGCACATGCTGCCGGTTTGGTTCTATCAGGCAAATATATTAATATTTGAGATTTAGGGTTAGATAAAGTTCTAGGTTCTTGGTTTATACATCTTATCTTATTTCAGAACAAAAGAAGAAGCGAGTCTCCTCAATTTATTACCAAATGATGTTGAAGAAGTCACAGAGATCCTCAAGAATTATGAACCTGACGAACTACCTTTACATAAGAAATATATGAGGTTTAGCTCTGAGAACAACGTAAACAATTTTCTAAAGATATTGAAACAGTTTCCTAAAGGTAAAATTTTACATCATCTGAAATTTACTGAGGTACAGACCAACCGTTTGAATGTTGACCTGAATCAGTGGTGACCTGTCTTCTCCAGGACTTGAAAACTTGCTGTTAAAAATCCCTACTAATATTATAAATGTGAATGTAATATTGTTTGTTACCCTTTCACGCAAAAACTACTGAACCAATCCTCATGAAACTTTGACACATATTCTTGGAAGTGTTAGAAGTAATATAGGATACTTTTTATCCCGACATTAAGCTCGGTTCCTTTGGGAGAGGGGATGAAAGTGTTTGACGATTTTACACCATAACTCCGAAAAATTATAACCAATTTCAATAATTATTTGTGTACTACAGAGGTATATGTGTTTAATTTTGCCCAAACTGTGGTTGGAGATAGAGGACAGAACTCCTCAGCGGACAGCAGCAAATCACTTATTTAAGGCTTAGTGATACTGAAAACTTAAAATTTTTTTAGAAGTACAACTAAATTTAATGTCACATCAAAAACCAAACACAGACGAAGTCGCGGGCAACAGCTAGTATTATATAAAGTGATAGCAGTTAGAACTTTTGCTTTCCATTCAGGGAGAGTTTGCTCCCCGGTACCTAACTTTTCGAAATTATGTTCATTAAGAAATTAAATATAACTTTCTTTAACAGTGAAGGAAAACATTATTAGGGAACCAACATGTCAGAGATTTCTCCACAATGATTTCAAAGATTTGGGAAGTCATCTACTCGCACTTGGCCAGCGAGGTGGACTAAGACATAAACGCTTCTCATAACAAGAGGAGATTGGAGCTCCGTAGGGCCAGTAACAAGTTGATAGTGAGATTTTAGTAATCTTTCCACTTTTCGGCTTCGTACCCTCAGGTTGCCTTAAAAAGATCACTTTCAGTGATAAGGCCGCACCCTGGCACTAAGTACTATTACTGTTTTCCTTGTATTTTTTCTTATTGTGTTGTGTTGCAATAAAGTTTTTCTATTCTATTGTATTGAATTAAATAGAAATTCTAATCGAAAACCTTTGTAAATTCATTTCAGAATGGACAATAATACAATTGACAGCACCCTACAATCCAAACGAAAACCTAAAGCCTTTCACAGAATACAGAACCGAAATAAGTTCCATATACTTAACTCTATTGACTAACGACTACATGGATCATACGGATATTGAGCCATTTACTGTGGAAGTACCAGCTAATATAACGAAAGGTAATACTCTATTACTTCTTACTACTACTTCTTCTTACTTCTACTACTGCAGATTTGTTTAAGGTAAGTTAGTTGTAGCTTTTTTTTCTTGGTGGGCTGGTGCCCGTTGAGACTTTTAAGAGCAATTTAGTAGCATAATAAGCTTTGTTTCATTTTTATTCCGCTACAAGGGAGCCGTTGACTGCAAGCTCCCATGCATAAAAATGTATCTACTCCCACAGCTTTAGCAAATCCCTGACCAGTGGCGCACAAGTGGAAATAATACCCAAATAATATATGTGTAATAATAAATGGGGGTAAATTTCTCCTATTCCATGTTTCCGTGCTTTAGAACGTTAATTATATCCCTTGTTAGGGGATACAATCGACGGATATAATTTTTATCTCCTGCCCGTGGTAGCTCTGCAGATGAACGAACAATCACATTGGTTTTTTTTAAATATTATGTGAGAGTTTGAGAGAAGCCTGTTCCAAATTTTTTTATGCGTTTTAAATTTACTACTACAGAGCACGGGTCTCCTCCCCACTGTGAACAGGGGTTAAAACTATAATCCACCACGCTAGCGCAGTGCAGATTGGTGGACTCAACACAACTTTGAGAACATTATGTAGAACTCTCAGGTATGCAGGTTTCCTCACGATGTTTTCCTTCACCGTTAAAGCAAGTGATATTTTAATTACTTAAACGCACATAACTTAAAAAACTTTGAGGTGAAGTTCTTATCAGCTCAATACGCTAGCACTGTTAGCAAAGCACCACTTTTAAATTAATATATTTTATAAATTCCAGTTGGGGAAAAGCCACTATTTGAAGAGCTTTATTCATTGCTGATCGAGAACTACAACACCATCGAGAAAGCACAGTTTTTAAATAATAAAAGGCTGATAAAGAACTATTGGAGTAGACGTGAGGATATTGATCTAAGGATAAAGGTATGCCCTACAACGGTAATCGGTCATTAATTGGCTGAAAAAAGACTCGATGCACGATTAGTTGTACGTCTATCTGTCCGTTATTACGACCGTGTCAATCCTCTTCTTTCTCATAAACAGCTAGGCAGGATTGCCTATGATCGGGTAGAAATGCTGTATAACAAAGAGAAATGAATATGTATATTAAGGATAATAAATAAATAAATAAATATACTACGACAATACACACATCGCCATCTAGCCCCAAAGTAACCGTAGCTTTTGTTATGGGTACTAAGATGACTGATGAATATTTGTGTGAATAATATACATAGATACTTAGAATATACATATAAACATCCAGACACTGAAAAACATACATGCTCATCACACATATTTTCCAGTAGTGGGAATCGAACCCACGGCCTTTGACTCAGAAAGCAGGGTCGCTGCCCACTGCGCCAGTCTGCCGTCAATAATAATAAGCTAATAGATGTGATATAGTGCTAGTCGATCGATCAGTGCGCCGTGCAATAATTGTTGACATTACTATTCCACATGACGATAATCTGGAGATTTACGCCATACTCACGAGATTACCGCCATGTTCAATGTTGACTCGACTGTTATTGTTCCGATCGTGGTTTCAGACAATGATAGAAGTGACAAGATAATATAATAATATAGTAAGTCAACGTTCAAATAAACTCATGTGAGTTTCAGGATGCACAGAATAATAATTTTGTGACTGCCAGCATAACTTATTTTGGCATTGAATGATTGCCAGAAGTAGGGGTTAAAGTCTAGAAACAAGGTATTCTATTGCATTCTTTTTCTTCTTTTACAATTTTAATGTTGCACTTTGCAATTTGTTTTAAATAAACCCCCATCGATATAAGAAACCAAAGATGCTTACAGAGATTTTAATTAATTCAGTCACTCAAAACCGCAACAGCTGTTGCGGTTTTAAGTAACAATTACCGTTACAATGTTTACCGTTCGAATGTTTTCAGAGTGTAATAAATGTAATGTACAAGGAGTGGCTTGGCGGATGGTCAAGTCTTCTAACGGGAAAGTTCGAAGACTCTGCACTAAGGGAAAAAGTGATAAAACAAGTTGATACTGCTATATCTGATTGGGGGTAAGCAATCATTTTAATAGTTTGGCGCGCCTAAATTTACATTTCCCACGAGGTATCGTGTTCTAAAGTAACACTAGGGACGAAAATTAGGGGCACGTCTGTCTTCAATTAAAGCATCTAGTGGTCTTAAGAAATAGGCAAGCGCCATTTTTTTTCAGACTGTTCTCAGTTGTTAGCGTCAGACTGGCTTAAATTTTCTTGGCAGAGAACTAAATAAATAACAATTTTTAGCCCAACTCAGGAATTGAACAAATGTGGTTTTTTTTTTGCTTAAAAGCTCTAACCTCATGAACTAATAAAGTTCTTTTTTGCATTTAATAGCCTAATTCTTGAGGTAGTTGTTTGGCTTAAATCAATGACGACTACGACCCTAATGAGTCCAGCAAATGAAGTTGTTATAGCTTGGGTGGATGATGCAAAACGGAGTGTCGGGGTATATATGACTGAAATAGTCTTTTAATACGAGGTTTATTAATAGTCGTGACAGTTACCGCGTAAAAACTGCTCATTTCATTCACAATAAGATGTTTTGGTTGGCATTACTGTCACGTTAGCTGTATTATTTGTTTGTTTGTATGGAATAGATAAATTATTACATTGCAGGTTCATAAAGTTAACGTCGAAACAAAAAACATTGCTATACAATCTACTAGGAAGCAGCATATTGCTGTCTTCACAACAAATCAAGTCATGCATTCGAATGATACTCACTCAACATGGCAACCCTGATGAGGTTAGACAAGTTTTGACCAACTGCGAGAGCTGCAGTAAAGAGTTTAGACTTCTAAACGAATTGTGTTTTGAGTGCTTGTCGGAATGTTTCGAGAAAATTCACCATTTCAATATAGTGGATGGGATAAAAGCATTTTCTGATGTAGCGACTCAGATTAAAGATGGCGACGAGTGGACAGCGTTGCGGAAGGCGAAACGACATCCTGTTATACTTATTGTCGATGAAGTAAGTACTTTATTATATTATTTTCCTAGCAACCTTGCCTGCATACAATTGCCAATAAGTAAAATTACATCCATATAAAATTTAACTAAAAATACTTAGTGCAGATTTATGGCACATCTCAACTACATTAGGCTTTAATTATTTATATAGTTGTTAATTAAAATAAAGTATAATTTTTCGTGATATTTGCTTTTATGGCAATTCTAGTCTACCGATACCGAAAAGTAGAATGCTATGCTAGGAAAAGTAATTATTCATTTAAAATCATCATTTCGTTTAAAATTTAACATGTCCATACAATATATGCAATTTCTATTTTAAAGCGAAGTATTTTAATCTTATGTATTCTATGGGAATATTTCCTGAAAATATTAAACTATTATTACTATTATACAAATAGTAGGCCATATAAATACTTTCACCGAAATAATAAACAATTTCTGTCACATGATATAAAGATGACACCTTTAATTTAATTAAAAAAAAAAAAGCTTATCCAATATGATTATAATACCTTTATTTCTCTTCACACACGTATTGCCATGAATGAAGTACATACGATATTTTCACTTTACTCTTCAACAGCAGTCGTGGCCGAGCGGTTAAGGCGTCTGACTAGAAATCAGATTCCCTCTGGGAGCGTAGGTTCGAATCCTACCGACTGCGAATCTTTTTTGTTATTAACCTTTTTCATAAATATTTTAAAATGTGCAAAAAAATTGTATAAAGTAAATGTAAAAATGTTTTTAACTGTTTGATATTTTTAAAAATTTGCTCACACATAGCTTTCATCCTGGAGATGAACGTAGAATATTTATATATTTTTTGGATATTTTTATATTAATAATTGACGGACCATAACCATTATGAGAGGAGTCCCGTGGGCCAGTAGTTTGCATCCCGTATATGGCCACTTTCATCCTGGAAAAACATTCTAGAATCAGGGGAAACAAAGAAGCGTTCAAAGTGGCTTAAATTTTTTAGTTGGAATAGAGATATAATTAAATCATTTATTTTATTTTCTATTGGCTTAATGCTTTTGTCATAAAAACCGATTTTATTTTCAGATGTTAGATACATTTCCATGGGAAACCCTGCCCATATTGAATCACCAGCCAGTTTCGCGGATAGAAAACATCCACTTCTTGTACAGCCTGTATAAGGAGCATGAAGACAAAATTGTTGATGGGTATTTCGCTGCGGAACCTAATATCGGCCGATATGTTATAAATCCAGGTAATTTTTTTTTTATTCCTTTAAGTGCAAGTCTCTTACAAACAGACAAAAACTACCTAAAAACTACTAATTCTCTTACAAAAAGGCAGTTCGACAACTGCCTTTTTGTAAGAGAATTGGTAAGTGATGATGCAGTTTAAAGTGCTAGTGGGCTAATCTGTTAAGGTGTGGCAGCTATATTAAAAACAATAATCCTAATCGGTTTGAACCCCTTTCAACTTGTAAAACCCAAACAATCAAAATTGCACAATTAATGGTTTACAAGAGGTTCCTTGCGACTTCTACGATAAGAGTTATGTCTCTAAAGACGCAGGTGAAAAGCAGCAATCCTAGGTTTAATCTGTGATTTGGGCATAAACCAGTAATTTGATGAAAGACAATGTAATATTTTCGACACATTTTATATTTTACGATGAAAAATGTTACAATTTCTATTTGATTAAATTATAGATTTATGTGATGGTGCTGCCACACGCTACTTAAAAATGGTTTAAAACATTAGTAAACATTTTGTAACCAAAATTTGTGTTAGAAAATGTTGATGAAAATGTTAGAAAACTTTTTCATGTTTGTGATGTGTGACAATGTTAGTAATAGTAAACCTTTCTAAACAAATTTGTTCAAATTCAGAACTGCTCGTTCTTAAAAATAATTTTTCTTTCATTTTAAACAAAAAATAATAGTTTATCCAATTAGCAAATCTTTTTCCATTTTCGTGTAGATGCCTCAGAACGTATATCCATACTGAGAGTTAATGTTTTTAAATCATATAAATGTTTGTAAAGCATTACCATCATCGCATTTCATCAGTCTTGGAGCACTGAAAAAATCTACCAATTCCTCAAACATAACTAGACAAAAAATTTATCTTACAGACAAAAATCTCGAACGCATGGAGCTAAGGATGAGCTCTTTCGTTAAGTATTGGTGCGAATCGTGGAGCGGTCACATCGGAGAGCCTCCTCCGCCTGAAGAATTCCTTGATTATCTTTCGACTTCCGATATATTCTTGTGAGTTTTCTTTTAATTCAGATTATTTTCGAACCATCTTCTTAAAAAGTTCTTTAACAATCGTTCTGTTTTTGTGCTATTAATTCTGGTTCTACAAAGGTGCATTGTAATTTTCGTAACATAATGATAGGTAATAATTTTTATGTGGGATTTTTTTATCACCTATATAATCTATGGCTCGGGCTTTTCACATGCTCTGGCCAGTGAGAAAAGATCTGTCAACAGCCCGAGCTAAAGAATTGTAGGCATTGAATTGTTCCACCGGAGGCCAGAGTATTAGGAAAAAAAACAGAAACCCAATAGAATTGTACTTTTAAACAATTTTAAACAACTTACTTTTTATTTTAAATATTAAAGATAACTACATGGCAGACTAACTATTATTATACAGATGTATTTCATGACTATTTATACCCGAACATTATGAATAGGTGTACAAACACCTAGTCAAGGCTGCATACATTTCTGAAACAACTCCCTTGAACTTTAATGCAATGCACATAAGATCCATTTTACTCTCATGTTCAAGTAATACTCGAAAAAGAGTAGCTTGCGAGCGAGCATATCATAAGGCATACCCTTATATTGTAGTAAAGCAGTGTCGAAAGAATGATGTGAAAAGCACGTCTGTATCTGTATAGGTATTGTGGTCACGGCGACGGGTGTCACTTCGCGAAGGGTGCTGCGAACGGCGCCGGGGTCGAGGGTGCTTCGGGCCGCACCACCGCACTGTTGTCAGGCTGCGGCTCCGTGCGCCTCAGCCGCGCGCCGGGCAGGACTCCGCCCTCGGGGGCGCATCACCACTTGCATATAGCGTCGTGGTGAGTATACACGCCTTAACTATTGACCCCAGTGGCGTGCACTTTATACATGCACAAAAGCACTGCATACCCTAAAATTTTTGTATGACTCATAAATGCAAAGAATTTTTCCATTTTATGGCACCTTCCTTCTTTATGCATACTGAAGGGTCAGTGAAAATAAACACAACTTTCTTCTTTTAATATTTTAATTATAATTTTTCCTTTCTCTTCTTAATATTACACACTTTTTGTATTCGTCTTTCCACCTTCCCATCCACTACCCGACTGACCCGTCATCAACGTCGATGTCTATTTTTGTCGGTCCAATCACCCCACCGCCACCGTGGGTTGTAATTGGTCGATGTTTTTCTGCATCGATGTCATTGGCTGGTTTCATTAAAATCAGCCAACTAACCATCTAAAAATCTAATAAATATTCTTGACGTAGTTAAAATCAATAAAAGTAACAAGTTCTACATTCTTAAAGTAATAAAACATTTTTAAATAATAATAATTTATGTGGGATGACGGTGATTTAAAATCCGTATATTACCGAACCTAACAATACCCTGGCCAAAAACCCTGTGCACGCCACTGATTGACCCATACGGAATCTTTGAGGACTTCTCTAGCGCAGTGGTGAGCGCATTGTTCTTATAAGTGGGATGTCTGGGGTTCGATCCCCTGTGCATCTATTTGGGAATTAATTATTTTTGAAGTTTCTCTGAGTGCCTAGTGTAAGATTTGCTACCTACGTTTACTTATTCGATCGCGTAAAAGTTAACTACGATTTATATGGAATCGAAAGAGCGCCATCTAGTTACAATACTGCGAAAGAGTATTGTAAAAAGATGGCACGCATCCCCAGGTCTTTTCCGGAGTTATGTGCGTTTTAATTTAAGCAATTAAAGATCAACTGTGCATGTACGAAGTAAAATAACACCATTAGCTTATTTCAGTGCTGTCAACTTAGATGGCGCGTACTGCACTTGAAAATTATTAAAGTGCTGAGTGCTGCTAAATATTTAGTTCTCTCCTAAAATGTTCTAAAAAATTAATATAATATGTGAAGACATTTGGTACGAGTAGTTTTGTCGTGTTAATTTTTTGGTAACTAATTTTACTGATATATTCTTACGGTTGATGTACATAAAAGAGACTTAAATAAATAAATACAATTTTTTTTTTTTTTTGAACACGAGAACTACTTAAATGCATTAAAAACTGCAAAAAAATTGCATATCGCAACATTCCACACTGAAATCGAATCCGGTATTTTCACGATCTTAAGCTGACTTTATTATTTGTTGCTAGCCCAATCGTCATTGGTATGCTTTGGGAAGTGACGGACTTGGAAGTTGATAAGGTGGTGAGCACACTTCTTTCTCTCTACGTGCCATCCGATGCACCTGTGGATTGGAAGAGTGTAGGGAAGGCGAAATGGAGTCAGGGACTAATTGGTGAGTTTCTTTTTAATGTTCCCTACCTCATTCCTTGCTTATTTTATAAATGCGAAACTGGGTTTTTGTTGGCCTTCCTTGACGCCCTCACTAAGCAACCAATCAAATTGATTTGGAGGTAGTTAAAAGAACGGATAGTAACAAAGTCTACTTTTTATCCCAGGCAAAAAAACGTACATACATTCGTACGGGATTTGTGAAAATCAGTAATACACGCGGACAAAAACGCGGGCAACAGGTAGTATATATTGAAATCCTAGGATGACTTAAATTAACGGTAAATTATCTGGATTTTTTCTGGGCATGGTTGAAAGCTTCTGCCGTGGCTAGTTACCATCCTACCAACTACCTGTGTCGAACGAACGTAGAAACTGGGGGCATTGGATTTATTTAACTGTCACATCCCTAATAGGTTAGTCCGCTACTATCTTAGGCTGTATCATCACTTATCATCTGGTAAGATTGCAGTCAAGGGCTAACTAGAAATTGAATAATAAAAAAAGGGAAAAGTAAAAAGCACTAGTGCGTAAAATCGAACTTTCCGCACGATGTACAACTTTTTGAGCAATATGGTAAAAAGTTATTTGATCTATTTCAGAGACGAGCATAGAGCAGAAATCCCAGTACAGCCCGGAGCGTGATTTACTGTTAGCAGTAAGTCGAGCCCGAGGAGCCACCAGCTTTACAATGATCGCCAGCAGTCTGGTCGCACGCGGTCTTCCCGTCAGGATACGTGATAAGTGAGTATGTTCAAGCTGAACAACCTGCGTGTGGGTCATCTCCCCTGCCCTGGTATTTGTTGTTTTAGCCCCTGTCTAGGGGCTAGGGCCCGCCATCATTGGCTTTGGGCCTGTTGGTTAGTCGTGTCCGTGAAATGTCAGCGTCACTGTCAGCGAAGTCGTCGTCGGCGCGCGTGGGGATGTTATTAATTCCGATGGGCCTTGAGTCATCGATGTCACCATTTGTGCCTCCGCGTTGTCGCGCTGGCAGGGGTGATTGGAGGAGCTCTCGAGGTAGTGGAGGCTGAACAACCTGATGGTAAGCGTGTAGCGGTTTCCACGTTACCAAACTAGATGGCGCCAAAAGATCCTTCATCGCGCTATCGAAATTTTACAATGAGGGCCATATCCTACTTTCTACTATATAAATGCGAAAGTTTGTAAGGATGGATGATGGATATTTGTTACTGCATCACATCGATTTAGTATTATTTTGCATGAAAGGCAAAAAATACTAAATCGATGTGATGCCAAGTGAGAACGCTCGAAAATCAGCACTAGCGTTCACTGCTAGTGCAGGTTTAACCTAAGGCGTTACTCTGCGTTAGGGTTAAATAACGCCACATATAATAAAAGAAAAAAATAAACAAGCTTTCTAAAAGCTTGTTTAATTTTTTATTTTATTCTCAAAACTAACTGTGTGTTTTTAGTTATAATAGTGTTCCGAGTTTAAGTAGTTACACTATTGTATTCGTATTTTGGTTTGTGATGTTGGTGTTTAAATTTCTCAAATAAACATTTTATTATTATCATTAAATTAATTTGGCTGAAATTAGGAACCGAGAGGGATTATATCCTGGATTAATACATAAGCTATTTACTACGGAAAAATATACGCTGTTCATGAATAACTAAAAAACACGGACGAAACCTCGGGCAGCAGTTTGTATAAATAACTTCCAAAAATAAATGGACCTAGGTAACGTTGTTACGTTCGAGCGCATCAGCATAGCTCCCGTACAAGTGGAAAAACCATCGCCTCAAACCAGAGTAACACTTCACAGAGAATGCAAGGCATTACTAAGTTCCGCCTTGTCTTCACCAGAGGCATAGATGGTAAGCCTCATTTGGCTGTAATTACACTGGAAACTACGCCAAAGCAGAAGTAACAAACAAACGTAAACTTTGGAGGTATTTTTACAAATGTCGTTTTGGACTTCTTTTTTTTTAGGAGCTAGTAATAATAATATATTTTGTTTGTTCTCAGGTAAACTATTTGAGGCTGATTGCATTATAATTGTATAAAAATTGATTTTATGATTAAATATTTTTATTAAATAAACTTATAATAATACAAATAAATAACCCTACTTTACTATTACATTTTAACCAATAAAACATACTCGTCGCCACCGCTTATTGCGGCATCAATCGTGTCGAGTCAATTTAAATCTTGGTATTTTGTAGACACATTATTGAACTTACTTCATAAAGTTTGAAAAAACTCATCATGCACGACGTTGGTAGGTGTGTGTAAGAGAAGCTATAATTTTTTTACTACTGCTTGATAAAAAAAATTGTTTGAAATCACGAAATATACGCAGAGATTTTCCAAGTTTGGCGGTACAAAAATTATGTTTATATAGACGTAGACGTGACGTCATTATTTTGAATTAGGCGTTTTTCCTGTCCTGGCTAATTTTTTCAGGTTATTTACTGAAAATAAATACGTCACTTAGAATTTAAATAAAAATACGTTTTTCATAATACAAGAATTATTATACATATATTATTGGATAAATACAATATTTTAGCGATTCTCTGTTCCTGTCATCATCCCTATTTGTCTCAAAACTGCGCCTTTCAAGGTCGACTGCACATAACCTAATGCACCCTCGTATACATCGTGTTGTACACATTTACAAAAACTATGAGCATTTCAGTTTCACAGATAAATCTCAGAGACCGAGAGAGTACCTCTAAATCCTGTGAAGTTATACATCGGTTTTCATTTACACAACGTATAACATTCCATAAGCAATACCTTTTAACAAATAATTTACTTAATTCATTCATGGAAACTAAGTTGACCCTAATGCTGTAACTAAGTGCATTTTATGACTTTAAATCTGAGAAAGCTCTAAAACCTTCCCAGGGAGAAGACTGCGCCCAGCAGTGTAGCTTTTTTTTATTGTAACAAGTGACTGACCGAGCAGATGGGCCACGTGATTGTGGAACACCATCTATCTATAAAAACAAAGAAACACTTTCCAGGGCATGCAAGGATCACATCCTGTAAAGTGACCCACACCCTTCGGACCGGAAAGTAAACGTGGCGGTAGTACTTCTCCGGACGATCTCTTTCACAAAAAACGCTACTACTACTTAAAGCTGATAATGATGATAATCAAGTTAAGAGCGTGCTAGAATGGGTTGGTGTGAAGGTGGTCGCGGGGATGCCGGGGCACGGCGTCGCCGACGTGTGGCGGGCGGAGTTCGTTCCTTGCTTTCCGCCCGACGTTGGACGATCTGTAAAGAGTCATGAAAATAGTTAGTACATTTACACTCAAAAGTGCCGATTGAGGCAGAGAATGGAGGATTAGTCCGGTCAATCTAGACCAAAAAATGAGACTGAAGTTACATAAAGTCCCAACAAGCTGAAAATCAGTAAAATTGTTCAAAACATAATTATAAAAAATGTTTTAAAGTTCCCAACATTCCCGTGTATGGAAAAAATTGTATTCAAGGTCAAAGGTAAAAAAAAAGCAATCCGCAATTTTCAGCAAAACGGTAGGTTTTATCATAAAAGTACCTCAGACAAAAATTGTAGATCTTAAAATGATCTATAATAAATGTATCAATACTTTTTTCTTACGAGCCACCATTTCTGATATATAACCATTGACCGGACTAGATAGTCCTAACTAAATTTGTTGATGATAATGATTCGCCCATATCAGAGAGTGCGTCAAGAGGCAGACAATCTTGAGAACTGTTCTGTCCACTAGCAAAAGGACATAGAAAGTTTTGCGGAGAGGGTGGTCCGCTCCGGGTTTCCGGTAGGGGCCTTTAATCAAATTCCAAACAAGTTCAAAATGTGTTCTGTAAGTTTGAAACTAGAGACTCCGAATTTACAAAAAAGCATGTATGCAAACATAATGTGTTACCCACGTTATATAGGGTCGGAACAACATGTATTCTACAAACTTGACAAGAGACTAAACGTTATGGCATATTTTTTATGACCTACCATCTTTCTGACGTCAACTTTTCTTGACATTGCAATTGGGAAATTTATATAATGTCAGTATTGGCACAGACAAAAGCCATAAACAAGAAATGAATTGAATAATGTCAGTACTTTTGCAATGGGCATAGCGCGATGTGTTCGTTGGATCACATCCGCGTTGCACTTGCTTCCGATAAGAAATTGTGCGAAAATGTATGTGTCAAAAGCAGAGTCAACAATCAACATTGTCCATCGCTAGTTTTACATCAGTACAAGGATTCTCTATCGTCGGCGATAAGGAGTACGATGTAGAGAGAGAGAGATTAGTTCATAACTGGTATAGCCATATATATATTATTAGCGCTCCCAATTTCTTAATACAAATTGACTGGAGTACCATCAGATTGAATGAGTGTTGTGTTTTAGGTTTATACAGCAGTGGCATCAACAATAATTATGAAATTGCTCGTCCACGTAAAGTCCAGTAAACTAATGTCTCCGCCATACGCCACATCTAAACCGCCTTCATTGTATCACTAGCAGTATCTCATTGGTCTTAGTGTGATGTTAAATAGCATATAACCTTCCTCTTTTTTTCGAATTATCCTTAAAATTTAGCAATAAAATGCACATAATTTAAATTAAATAATAATTGGGTTGAATTTGAGGTTCAAACATCACCGACACATTTTAGTAGTGTGGTTCTAATAATAACTTACCTCATCGAATTTAATGAGGTCAACCATCTCTGTTATCTTCTTTTCCAAGCCCTTAATGTAGAGGCGTGCGTTGGTCGTGTTAATGTCCAATGTTTTGCCCAACAATTTCAGTAATGGCAAAGATTCGCACTCTGATGACCTGCAAATTATAAATTGTAAGACATTTTCTTTGCATTACGTGAACAATCTGTAATCTTTAACCGCTTCATCCGACGGCACTGTCGGTACGGTAATTTGTTATTAAGACTAAAGCTATGACTTCAAAGTTTAAACAGGACACATCTGCTGTGAATTGTCAAGAAGTCCGCATGTTATCGCTGTGTCATTAAGAATTAAGATTGCCAATAGTGTTTGAACATTATAGTGTCGATTGTTTTTCATCAAGAACTGTCGGCGCTACCAGTTATACTTAGAAAAACATGCTAATTTCGAAAACCTGACGCCCACCTACCGGCTATTGATCCATACCTACTATTTGAACTTAAAGGAAATAGCGAGCACGTAGGTAATCCAAAACATTCATAACTTTTCCAAGTCAATCAAACAAGTTGAATTGATATAAATATCAATAGGAAGTCTGATTTAAATCTAGACCAGCTGAAAATAGAGCTGATAAAACTTAAATAGCTTAACAGATAAATCAAACATAGCTCAAAATCATCAATAATAAATGAATAGAAAATCGTATGTGGCATTGGCACACACAGTGGCACTCATATACACAAACAGACAAACAAAGTGGTCAAGTGTAGGTATCTCTTACCAAATGAAACTGTAAATAAATCGGTCAACATCCATAAAAAATAACCCTGAGAGTAGAAAATCTCGACATTTTTTAGAAGCTGATTATAAATAGTTGATAAATAAGATACTAACAGCGCCAAAGTCTGCACTTCTTGCAAAAGAGTATGCAGCACTTGGCTGGTCTTGTCATACGCTTCCCGAAGGTCCACGTTGGCTATACGACGGTCTTCCAACGTCCCTTTGAGTGTTTCTATGCTGTCTTGTTGTTTAAATAACTTCGCTTGATGTTTCGCGTGTTCATCCTCTGGAAATATAAGGATAATAATATTAGGAACTTGAACCTGAACACCTTAGAATAAATGCTCAAATTTAAACCCACCTTCCGTAGGCATTCTCTTACATTTATGATCTTAAGGAAGGAAAATTCTCGAGAAAATCCTTCGCTGTATATTCTAAAAAAACGTCGTCCTTATATGTTGACAACTTTCAATGGCTTTAGTTTTCCGTATTTACCCTCGGCGCTAGGATTTTTCTGTAAGCTTACGTTTTATATAAACTTTGAAATTACTGAGAGACATCCCAAAGATTTCATTCGGTAATTTGTTACAAAATAACAAACGACTTTATACATAATACTGACATTTCCCTGTCTGAACGGGGTTTGATTCATTCGAGGTGGGACATTCTTAGCCACTTAAATGAGTAAGAATTTATAACACTTACGGATACTAATTTGCAGCATCTTTACGTTGTCGCTCAAATTTTTGAGTTCAGTGTTGACCTCGTTGATATAGTTGAAGAGCGCATAATTCTCCTCTTCGCGCCGTGTGAACTCTTGAATTAACTTGTCCACATCGTCATCTCCCGTGTACTCCTATGAAAAATCGACAGTAGATACCTAGTCTTGAGTAGTAAATAAAATGTAGACAATAAAAAGGTGATAATAATCCTCCTAACCGCATTAGCAGCTTGGAGAATCTAAGCTGTGAAATTAATAGGCTATATTATAAGGTTGATATTGATATAATAGACCCTTTCTGTGTGGTCCCGCAAATGTTTGCGGAGAATTATGTTGTGAACTTCTACGCAATCATGAGAAAAAGATCTGCAGAATAAGCAGAATGCGCGGAAGCTCCAACAATATTTTGAAAATATTAACCAATAAATGGGAAAATCCCTTTATGGTGCACTGGGTTGGTGCACACTCACACACCAGGTGCCCAAGAGCGTATTTACCTTAGTTAGGAGATTCCTAATTTTTTATTATTTATATGTTTGGCCAATTTTAGTTTATAATATAGTAAATAAGATAATTGTTATTGTTGTAGCTATGGATTTTATATGAATTAAACGTTATTCTTATTATTAATATTTTAATGTTGAGTGTGCGGGCATACCATTGTTTGGCTGAAGAAATACGCATCGCGGTAGTGCTCTCCCGGAAGAACGCTGTCCCAAAAAGCTCTCTTACAACTTAAATGATGCGAACTTAACTTATCAGTAACGATGATTTAATTTGGTATATGACTCATCATACCCTAATGGCATCCAGTATATTGATGTAGTTGTTGTAAGCCCGTATCTCTTGCTCCTGCTGCTCTTGTTTCTTCGCCTCAGCCTTGGCATCGGCAGCAGTAAGACGCACCGTGCCCTTTGTGCGCAGGAACTCCTCCAACTTCATGCTATGGTCGAGCTGACGTTGGAGTTCGCGTACTTCCTACAAATTTTAAGAGGCAACACCGCTTAAATAGTTACAAAGAGACACCCCCCCCCCCCCCCCCCAGTTTTTTTATTAAACCAAAACTGTTATTCTGGGGGTAAATTATCTTTATAGGGGGAGGACAAAAGGTTGATCTTCTCCCGCAGCATAGCATTTTATCCACTCTCCGAGAATAGGGGACTGGGTGGAAATGATATCTTAATTATTATCGGGGGTAAACTCCTTTGCCCTGTTGCTGTATTTTGGCAGGTGGACACTTCAATTGTATCCCTTGTCACTGAATCTAATCGGGGGCTAAAACGTTTATCTACTGCCCTACCGTGTTGGAACCGATTACTTTCCCAGGCTAAGAAGTTTATTCCTATGCTATCTCTACCCAATGTTGTCAAGATCGCTGTAGTGGTAGCACCGAACATAAGTAACATGATTTTTACCGAAATTTCTTTATATTTGATGGAGATGAGCTAGAAGAAATACTTTTAAATCTCGAGTGTATTACCTGTTCCTTTTTTTAAGGTGGTTAAAAAGCAGACATAGAAATGTTAGCCTACTTAAAAATCTTTATTTACCAAACAATGCTTTCTATAATCCAATGCAGCTTTCTCTTTCAACGCGTCGAGCTTAGAGCACCACTCTTCGCGCTGATCGTACGTAGTGATCGCTTGTTCCACCAGCTCAAGGATCTGACCTTTACCTTCCATCAGCCGCTTGATCTGACCTTTCCACATCGTGTTGAAGTATTGACTGGAATTTCGATAAACGTTATTATTATATATATATATATAAGAGTTTATCTTTGTTTGTATACCACAACATTAATATATACAAAAATATAATAAAAAAAGAAACGTAAAGAAATAAGTAGAATACAAGAGGCGGCCTTATCGCTTAATAGCGATCTCTGCCAGGCAAACTTAAATTAGGAAAAAAGAAGAGGAGAATAGACTGCTGGTAATACAAATTTTTAAAATACATACATGTGAATAACTACATACTTATACATAAACTAGTGTACACAAATATATCAAAAGTACACAATATAATTAATAAATATGTAAATAATCTAATATATATAATAACAACACATGCATATTTGTGTTTTTATTCCACTAAAAGTTAGCCTTTGACTGCAATCTCTCCTGGTGGTAAATGATAATGCAGTCTAAGATGATAGCGGGCTAAGACCAGAGAAAATTCGGAAATTTGCAGAAAATTCTGCAGGGAATCGAATCCAGGACCTCTCACTTAAAACCATAGAGCTCACCGCTGCGCCAGGGAAGTCGACAAAACGTGAGAACTGAGAAGGTTATGAATTTTTACTTTCGGGTATGGTTTTTGTTGAAAATCCTATCGCATTAGTAACCGCTGTTGTCTTATCTTTGAAAGAGCTCCAAGGTCCGTTCACCAACAGTGGCAATTTGGGAATTTATTGGAAGGCTATAGTCGCGGCTACTTGCCACCCTACCTATAAAGACGTGCTGCCTGCGATTTAGCGTACTGGTACGGCGGGTGAAAACCGATGGGCTACGGGCTTACCTAAGACAACTACCATACCCCTAACAGGTTAGCCCGCTACCATGTTAGACTGCCACATCACTTGCGACCTCGTGAGATTGCCGTCAAGGGCTAACTTTTAGTGGAATAAAAAAAAAACAACCAACCAAAACAACCTAATATATCTAGGTATATGTTAAAGATGAATGCCTTAAACCTAGAGGTCACGAACTTATTAACCATTAAAGGTTTCTGACCTCACCCGACACGCTTAAGGCATCGATCTTTACCTGCATGACGTTGCCAAGAAGCTGGTCGTTATAATAAAAAATATATTGGATTTTTTAGTGTGGTACTAACTTAAGTAGGTATATATTAAGTAGTACAAGGAATCCATACAGGGCAACGTGATTATCGCATTACTTGAGGCTTAAAATTGTAGGTACAATGAACACGTATTGCTGGTCTAAAAAACTAGGTAGATATCTGTGGAAGCGTATCAGCTTGATAAATTTTGACTAATAAATCTTTTGGTACGTGAATTTAGATGTCTCTTGGAGTTTGAAGTTTGCAATATAAGGATATACACATAATCTATAATGAAATATGGAGCGGAGACCTGGACACTGAGAGTCGACCTGATCCACAAATTTAAAGTCGCGCAACGCGCTATGGAGCGAGTTATTTTGAGAGTCTCTCTTCGGAATGAAATTCAAAACGACGAAATCCGTAGGAAAACCAAGGTTACCGACATAGCTCAAAGGATAAGCAAGTTGAAGTGGCAGTGGGCGGATCAATTATGTCGTGGACCGATGGCCGTTGGGGCAGACGTGTTCTGGAGTGGAGACCGCGAATTGGCAAGCGCAGTGTGGGAAAACTTCCAGCCTGCTGGACAGATGAGCTTAAAAAGGTAGCTGGACGCTTCCAACCACCTTTTTAAGCTCATAAGAAAGGCGGAAGACCGAGTGTGGTGGCGCGCTCTTGGAAAGGCTTATGTTCTGCAGTGGACCCTTGTGGGCTGTTGATGATGATGATGACTATAATTCAATGTATGTGTTGTGAAAGCATTTTCACAACACATACATCCACACATACAAGGCATCAAGGGGCAATGTTGCTCTACCCCTTAAACAGGAAGTTACAATGCTTAAGGTACATTGGCTGTTAACAATAGACGTGTTTTGATATTCGAATACAACTGCACCATTTGAAAATCTCATACTTAACGCTAGTTGCTAAACTTTAGGTTCATAAGTTTGAGGTTTTAATGTCTCATACTAAAACACTAAAACGAATAGGATTTATTCTCACCGATCGCGCAAGAGACGGTCGATTTCGAGTCTCATAGCGTAGTTGTCACTGTTCACCGTGTTGAACTTTTTCATTGCGGTATTAAGGCGATTTTCCAACTGGCTGATGATCGTTTGGTTAGACAAAGTGCCAGCATAGTCCTGAAAATAAGTAATGTTTTGATAATAACGTTGTTATAAAATTACTTACGTACCTACTGCCGAAACAGTTTATGTAGATTTTAGTAAGTCTAAATCTTAGAATGTGCTATAATCGAGAGCGGGTGAGCATAGACTTTAGCTGGTTTTAAATTAAATTTTTCTTTATATATAATGCATTGCTCTTTTCTAAAATCTGCCGGCATTTGCCGTTCAACTCTGTAGTAGCGAAGCAACAAATAGATACTTTTTTATGCATTATTTGTGTAAGTGTTACTACATACGCGGTAAAAACACAAAACCTAAGCATCCTGACTGGTAAAAAAGAGTTCTGCCGTAAAGTTCCATGATTAAAATCGATATCAAGACTTTCAGAGCTTCAGACCAGAGTGAATTTAGTTATCTACGATTTGTTTTCAACCAAATCAGCTCTGTAAAGTATAAATTAATGATCTACAATGATTCAGTATGCTAAATTAGCTTCTTTGCACTAACAAAAGTTCTTACCACTTATACTGCTAGCATTACTAGGTACTTAGGTACTCTGAATGCAACGTTACCTTTTCAAAACCAACTCCTTTCGCTCTTAGACCCTTGATCTCTTTCTGGACTTGTTTCAAGAGGAAGTTTAACTCCTTGATAGTGGCGCGATGCTCTTTTACGTCACTGGAGCAATTCTCATGCTCTTTTAGTAATGTTATCAGTTGTTGTCGCGTTTTTGCATTATCAAGGAGATTGGAAGTGCTCTTTGTCAACTGGAAGAAGATACAAATTATCGCCATCGCCACAAGTAGCCTATATTACTCTCCGGACTTTCAATTAAATTTATGTCAAAAATCAAGTTGATTGGATGCTCAGTTAGGGCGTGAAAGAAGGCCAACAAACAAACAAAGAAACTTTTGCATTTATAATATTAGTAAGGATTACTGGCCCACCGCAGCGTGCGGGTCTCATAAAGAGAAGGGTTTAGACGGTAGTGCCAAACCGAACCAAAACTCACCAAGTGCGGATTGGTAGACTTCACACGCTCTCTAGCAGTGGCGTGCACTTCATACTTGCACAAAAGCACTGCATACCCAAATTATTTTATATAACTCGTATTGGAGGGGATTTTTTTCCATTTCATGCCATGTATCTTCATTATGCATACCCTGGTCGAAAACCCTGTGCCGCCACTGCTCTCTAGGATTGATATTATCCTAGAGATCTTACCTTCACTATCAAAGCAAGTGATAATTTAATTTTTTAAACAAAAAATAAAACGCACTCAATTCTGAAAAGTTAGAGGTGGATTCCGGTCATCGAACTCCCTCTCCCTCTCCCCTTGAAGTTAGGGCGAAGCACTAACCACTAGGCTATCAGCGCTGATTAAAATTATAGCGTAACAAATTCCGTTCAGTGATAGTTAAGTATTCGGTAATTTAATAGGTTGATTTCGTCATTATTCTTACGCTCGTTATATCCTCAAGTCTACGAAGTCGATTGTCGTAGAATGACAGCGATAATATCGATGCAATAGCTTTGATCTGGTTAGCGGGCAGTAATTTTCTAATGGTTAAATTAGTTTTAATTATGATAAGGTTAGGTAATTAATCATATTTAGACAAAGTGAATATTGAGTCAATAAGGGCAAAATTGCAATAGGTAATCGCTATGTTTTGACCTCAAAAAAAAACAGTTCAATGAGCATAAAGTCTATTTTTAAGTCATGGTAGTATCATCCCCATATCGAATCGACTTCGACTGATTACTTACCGGATAGAAACCTCAAGTAATTTTGCACGCTTTCGATACGCAGCAAGAAATTACATTTTGTGAAAACAAACTTGCGAAGACAAACTAAAAATTACTTTATCTATGGTTCAACTCAACAAATAACTAAACACAATTATAATTTTTTCAATATTATGTATATACGTTTATGTTTAGACCTATACTATTAGATGAGAGCTATGAGATATTTGTATCTAATACAGAAAAAAAAAATATTTCTATAATTTTAGAAAAAAAAAGAGAAGATTTGTTCTCATGATGACTGTTTTCACTGAACATCGCGTGATAAATTATAAATATAAATGTAACCCATAAATAGAAATGAGGTTTTAAGAACTCAATTCGCCCATTCTTTTGTTCAGCAACGGTCCTCTTACCGTATACCGGTTGAACTGAAAATATTATACGAGGTAGGTAAGTTTCGAAATAATCAGCAACCATGTTTCAATCAATCAAGTCATTTATTTTTACCTATATACTTAGTTAATAACTAGGTATATAGGTAAAATGTTACAAATATATAACTAGTAGTTACATATTTGTTTTCTAGTTTAAGTAATGTTTTTTCTTTAAGTTATGTATTTTTGACCAGTTTAAGCGAGTGTGAAGAGATCTAGCCAATCTTAGAGTCTATATTTAGCAAACTTTGCTGATTTGATCTTAAGAGGCGAATATTTCGAGGGAACAGTGGTGACAATTTGTATTTATTAACGTACAGGACTAGTGTCTAGGTATATAGGTAAAAAGTGGCAAATATATAACTAGTAGTTATATATTTGTATTCTAGTTTAAGCGAGTAATCATGTTTTTTTTTCTTTTAGTTATGTATTTTTGACCAGTTTAAGCGAGTGTGAAGAGATCTAGCCAATCTTAGAGTCTATATTTAGCAAACTTTGCTGATTTGATCTTTAAGAGGCGAATATTTCGATGGAACAGTGGTGACAATTTGTATTTATTAACGTCCAGAACTAGTGTCATCATCATCAACCCGTTAAAGGGCACGGGTTTCCACTCAGTGAGAAGGGTTTAGTCTGGCTTAGTGCGGATTGGTGGACTTCACACGTCTTTGAGAACATCATGGAGGCATGCAGCTCGAGGGAAGCATGCAGGTTTCCTCACGATGTTTTCCTTCACCGTTAAAGCACTTAGAAAAGTACAAAACTTAGAAAATTTTGAGTTCCGTGCAGCGGTTCGAGCTCGGCCCCCCCAAAGTCCCCGGATATCACCGCTTTTTAGAATTATCACAATAAATCATAAACATTTTAATAATCTCAGAAAGTTAACAAGGATGTTCATCGTTATTTAGAGTCATATCAAACCGTTCATACTTTTTTATAAATTTAAAATGCATATAAAAAAATTCGGAACCGACAGGATTTGAACCTGGGACTCTCTGGCAATCGCGGCCTGAGCGCTTTCTCCAATTAAGCTACGGCTCTCCTACCGTCGATGCCGAAATTAGTATAAGCCTTTTACATCAGTCTTATAGCGTACATACTTTGCTGCGTGGATAGGCATTTTCAAGGCAATCGCGTTCGGGTTGAACGCGCTTTTATAATATTTCACTACAGGTTAGCCCTGCAGTTTCACCTGGTGGTAAGGGATCAAGCAGTTTATTCTAACCACAGTGCTCTTCGTTAGAAATATTGATTATGCTTACTCTCAATTCAGTCATGATGTTGTCCAACTCAGTGGATAGGGAGTGGATGATGTTGGCCTGAACTCTGAGGGTCGGTTGTACGCTGCTTGTAACGTTCGAACGGTCTATTTCCATGACACGAAACTGAAAAAAAGATACCTAAGTATGAGATAGATACGTATACAAATTATTATATTTTTACGTATACAAATTATTAGTATTATATATACACATAACTTCAGCAGGCCTAAAGGGCAAGTGATGTTGACTTTACAATGAATAATTGTTAAGTCAAGATCTCCAGAGGATGCGTAGAGGGTACATTGCCAAAGATAGGTTTAGTGTGGAGTATGAAGATTGAAGAAATTATAATTGCAGATTCTCCTGCTTTTCGCGGAGTATAGCAAATTAAGCTCAATTTTCTTAATATATCATGGAATTCCGCAAAGTAATACCTGCTACGATCCAATTTTCAACAGGCACAAATCAAGCTAATTTTGACACGATCATCGCTTTCCGTTAGTTGTTAGTTTGGCTTCAAGGGCCACCCTATTTCACATATTAAAAGTATGGTATATATATCCTAGCATGTTTCCATCTTGATTACATATCTTTTGACCAAGCGTTTTCCTTTTGATTAGGTGGGGTCTTGAATTGCAGCCCAAGGGCTGGAGAATTTAAAAGGATCTAAAAGTGGCATTCACTCCTACTACGATTGGCGTTATACCTACTCTTAACCACTGTTAGAATTTTTCAGGCGGAAAAAGGATACAATTTTGTCTTCTCCTACAGCATTATCTCTCTGAGCATTAGCATAAGTGGAAATATTATCTGAATTCTTATCTAATATACAACGTAAACACAGGAGAACCGAAAACCCAATAGTTTTTGAGTAAACCACTGTGATAGATTTGTATTAAAAGAAACTAGATACAGCCCTAACATCAAATGCTAAATTTAAAGTCATGTGACTCCTGTCACTTTATTAGGTACGCGTTGCGTAGCGTAGGTACTATGCGCGTATGAGCCTATTATCTTTAATAGGGTTGTCATAAGTAAACACTTCGAATGTTTTGAATTCGTATGTATGGAAATATAAATATACAATATGCTCTTTTTGATTTAATATTTTTACAGGGATATTCCTTATGAAATATATTTATGCATCCTTCGATATTATTTCGTGAACGTTGTAGATACGTTAAATAATAAACGGGGGTGAACTTCTCTTATTCCTTGTTACCATGCTATGGCAGGTGAACAGGTTAATTTTATCCGTTGACAGGAAATATATTTGGGGGATATTATTTTTCAGCTATGTAAGGGGAAATCAATCGTTTATAAACAGGGCAACGCATTGCAGGACATGCAAGCAAGATGTCCTACAGTGTGCCACCCTGTGCCCAACAACCTGGCCAATGTGACCCCATGTGCCTGTTATTACACCGGCAACCATGCCCTCTAGACCGCAACTCAGCTATGCTGTTTAGGAGCAGAAATAAGCATGGTAGTACCTACTTCCCCAAACAAGCTCCGTCACAAAAAGCTCTACTAATAACTACTAAACGAAAAGAATTGCTCATGGGCGGCAGTGTAGCTAACACGCCTGGTCAATGGCTAATTTTATTAATATTAAAAACGTAAATACATACCTGTCTTTGTAATTTAGACAGTTCATCCTCAGCAATTTTTTCCATTTCCATGTCATCGTTGGGAGAACTCATTTTGATTTACGCTTATTCAATCAAATTCAAATTTCAATCTTCCAAACTAAGCACATTTGATTATTAAGTATTTTAAAAACTAGATATGGTATGTAAAGTCTTAGCAACGTTCATGTTACCAACCCGCTATATAAAATAATGCCATCTCTACATGTTGACCCAAATAGAAATCAATACAAGCCAACGTCAATTGGAACCAAATATAAATTAGTAATTATAAGCAAAGAGCGGTTTATTGTTCGTCTGTGATTAAGTGAATTGTATTTTTTTGTACTTTGGTCCTAAAATCGGTAATAGAATAAAACACTTATGATTTTAGGCGTACAATAATATAATACCCAAGTATCCGTCGGTTGCACTGGCCAACCATTTGTGTGGCCAACCAATGAAAACGCATCACTTATTTTATCGTTGGTTCACGAGTTCCTAGTAGACCAACGCCTCAATAAATACCTGCGTTGGTTCACCGTGTAAAAAGCGCATAACATTTGTATACCCTGATAAAATAAGCCTAAACAGGTCTTATGTTATCGTATTTAGGTTTAAAATGCAGTGCTATTTAGGTTCGTATGCGAGTGAAACTTATATTAAGTTGATAAATCGATAAAATAACTAAGCGACACATTATTTTATTGATTTGCGTTAACCCTAAAACTTTAGAGTTGTGGTCTTAACTTTTAAATGTTACTCAGCTGCTTTGAAATAATTCCTTTGTCTGGTGAGACGTTTCGGCCATGGCTAGTTACCGCCCTTCCGACAAAGACGCGATTAAGCGTTCCGATACGATGTCGGAGTTTAAGTTTAATAAAACTGCCATATCCCTAATATGTTAGCGCACTACCATCTTAGACTGCATCAGTCAAGGGCAAACTTGTTGTGCAATAAAATAAGACATTTAATTTAAAATTTATTTCGATCTCAAGGAAAGGAATATGAAAGAAAGCTCTATATTTTAGGAGGTATCTCAGTTATTTTTAGGTTTCCGATCTAACTCCGATTATATGCAATCGAAAAACGTTAACCTTTAATTTAGAATAACCTTTTGGACATAGTTAACTGTTATTACATAAGCGAAACACTTCACTTTAATAATCAACTCATCATTTTCATTTCAAAAAGGTTTTTAGGCGGTTTTAATGCTAAAAATAAAATTATCAGCACTTAAAGCGCATATAAACTTAAAAACGTGTATACATGTCTTTATTTAATAAAGTAGTAAGGAGCATTGAACAATATTTGTTAACCTTTATTATTTTTGTAATGATCGATGATGATTAGAAATAACGACAGTGAATATCATTCACTGTCGTTATTTCTAATCGTCCAAAACCACGAAACAGTCCACTAAAATATTACCTAGGTACTTTAATAGTCAATCAAACATTCGTTAATAATTTTCTACTACTAATAACCGAGAATATTAAGTGTTTTATTGTGTTTCTGTGTTTGTAGACGGCTGATTGCCGAGTCCTAGGCAATGTGGGTTCAATCCCCACAACTAAAATGTGTGTGTGATGAACATGAATGTTTTTCATTGGCTGGGTATCTGTATGTTATATGTATATATGTAGATATATCTTCTTTATATATATATATATAAGAGTGAGAAGAGAGAGAACCCACACACTTTCTCTTCTATATATATATATATATATATATAGAAGAGAAAGTGTGTGGGTTAGTATAGGCTCCGAAACGGCTGGACCGATTTCAATGAAACTTTCAGGGAATATCCGGATTGACCTGGCGAGTAATCCTGTAAAGTTTGGTGACGATCGGAGCACTCCTATTTTTGAACTGTCAAACTGTCAAATACAGCTTTTATTTACTATGATGATATTCTATTCTATTGTTGGGTGTACCTAGGGGATACATAGCGATGTATGTATTTTAGCAGTATATTGCTAGTACTATTTATTATTTACGCCACAATAAATATATTGTAGCGTTAGTGATTTCTTGCAGCCTTTGAAGCACCTAAGTGAAACTGTTATACGGTTCAAATGAAGTTTAAGGCTGCATTAAATTGTTCACAAAGTGTCAATAAGCGGTTGTAGTAGGGCCGAAGAGTATACTCTAGCGCTTGACTGTAACACCTTAGGACATAATCGGATTGGCTCAAAAGCCATAATGCAACCTTCTTGTGTTAGTGGCGCATTAGATATATCTCAGATCTTATAAAAGGAAAATACATTTTCATATACTATTTGAAAGATACAAACTCATATTTTATGGCATATTTATTAGAAGAAAAACACCCTGTGTGTGAAAGCATTGATTTGATGTTATTAAGAAAACTGTTTCATTTAGTTAGTCAGCAAAATATTTAATTCAAAAAACGAGAGCATCCCATAATAAGCTCTTACGGGATTTTACCCCAATGTGTCGCCGAGCCAACAGCCGGTCTTATTTCTACCAACGGTCGCATGAGTTATTTCACAACAAAATAAAACAAATTCAAATTCAAAAATGTGTTGTTCATGTAGACCTATTTACAGGCACTTATTATATGTTACCAATAATGTTCTACGACTACGATTACCTACATTCGTTAACTTAAAACTTCGAAAAGTAAAGCTAGTAGGATTCCAAACGCGCCCTGGTCTAAGAAGAACCCACAACAAAATCCGGGGGTTTTTCTGTTATAACCATCTCACAGTCAAATTTATATTTAGCTATGAAGTTAAGGCAATTGAAAACCAAGCTTTTTTATCATTCATGTAATCCTTGATTATAGGATTTTTCTATAAGCTTACGTCTCTAATAAACAATCTTATTCGAAAAATAATTTATTTTTTATAATAATGCTACAAAGAAATTAAAGCATATATTATTAAACTAGCAGACCCTCGCGACTTCGTCCGCGTATGAGTCAAGCGAGAAGCTAGAAAAGACCTGATGCTCCTTCATAATCATCGTGGCTAGCTAATATTATTATTTTACGTGGTATACTGAGTTAGTAAGTTGTCATTATTTTGGTTGATACACACATACATACATCCATCCATACATCCATCCTCACAAACTTTGGCATTTATAACATTAGTAGGATGGTACCTACGCATGCATTCGATCGTTGTCCCATATTCCTTGCGACTTGCTGTTATTTGAGAAGAGTTATGTCTCTAGAGAAAATATTTATCATATCTTCATTAAAATAAGACAAAACATGCTTGATAGTATACACTTTCAAATAAAAAAAGAATTATCAAAATCGGTTCAAATTTAACAGAGCTATGAAGTAAAATTGATAAAAATTTTCATCCCGTTTCCCGGAGGAAACTTATTGTTTATCGGGATCAAAAGTATCCTATATGTTGACCCGGAATATCAGCTACCATTATACCAAATTATATTAATACATTCCGGTACGATGTTGCATATAAACCGATTGGGGTGGGTATGGGTTTCATTAATTGTACAACTGTCATACCCATAACAGCTTACCATCACTGCACGGCTAGCATGGGCAGGGGACCATTATATCCCCGGGGAAAGGATAAAAATGTATCTTTTCCCACAGCTTCACCAACTCTCAGAGCACTGGTGCACAAGTGGAAATATAATAATATCTAAATAATATATGTATAACTATAAACGGGGCTAAACTTTTCCTATTCCATGTTTCCGTTCTTTAGCAGGTGGAAACGTTCATTATATTCCTTGTCAGGGGATATAATCGGAGGATAAAATTTTTGACTCCTGCCCGTGGTTGCCCTGCTGCATCTCACTACTGCATCATCAAAAAGAGATTACTGGACATAGGTCTTTTTTAGAGATTTGCTGCCGAATATCTTGTGTTTCATTTTAGGCCGTCGGTTTTACGTATTGAGGGGTCTTCCAATGATGCGTTTTTCTCTGGGGAAACGCCATTCCGGTACCTAAGGAACTCGTCCATCTTATAAAGTACTTACTTATTAGCTGAAATAGTAGTTTTTTCGAAAATATTATATGATAAATTAAATAATTGAAATGTTGTAATTTTATAAGGCTAAAAAGTGTTGTCTTTGCGTTTACTTTACTAAGTGGAACGCGAGGTAAAAAGCAAAAAATTATTAATAAAAATACAAAAATGATAATTGCGAATAAGCCTTTGTTTCCAATCGCGATGAAATTAAAGTCAAGGTCTACTTTTTGCGGCAGATTATTTTAAACTTATTTTTATGGAATCAGTATGAGATCACTTCCTATAAAACCCAATAAACATAAAAATCTTGCACCAATATGGTCTGGTCGGCCGCTCTCTTTATTACCTTGATGTTACTTCCATCTCTCTCTAACGTGAAAGATTAACGCTTACCTGTTCTTGCTATTTCAGTTTAACACACGTGTTGTTTCGTCAAAGATTACTTGTAATATTCTTATGCATCATTATTACCTACATTGATGTTTACTCTCAATCTATAAGTTGGACACGTTTGTATGGAATATATTTGTGACGAAATATTGTAGTTGAACTTGCGTGGAGAGGCTCCATAATATTCAAAATCATTTTCTGTTTCCCGTAGGAATTTAATTTGTTATCAGTTTTTGTTTATTTTCTTGAAAACTATTAGTGTCTTCGTAATCATCTAATTAAACACTTGTAAAAATGTAAAGTTAATTTCTACTTAGCCCCCAAAATTAGTTCACAAATCAAAACTCTTAAAAGTATTTACATAATTCAACACGCATACAATATAGATTGGAATGCTATAGTTATCAGGATCCAGACGAAGGTAATTTAGGTTAAATACATGTTTAATCTAATTCTATTACCTGAACTCTTTCACGCAACAATTACTTAATGAAACGTTTTGGCTAAAATTTGGAAGCTTATAGGTATCCTGATTTATCACATTGTCTTATGCATTTTGATTGAGATTATCCGGAAAATAATGGGTTCCGCGGGAATAACTATAACCGAATTCCAAATAAATAGTAATTTATTTATTTTTAATTAAGAACTATGTAAATTTAACTATTTTTTAAGCAAGCAGAAGTCCTTGCCATTTGGCTATCACCACTTAAATATCATATTACGCTCTTACCACAACTTAATAGTTCATAAAGAGCGTCATCATTACCATGCGCATTGAAGCATAATTTGTTGATTTAAAGCCATTAAAAGCGTTATTTATTAATAACATGTGAATTATTTAGGTAATATATTAAAGAAGTTTTAATTTTTGGTCTAACCTGTTGCATCTTTTAATGAAATAATCTATGCCACTATAGGCTCGATCCACCTCGGAGGCTTTGTATCGCTTTGTTGTGTCCGAGCCGTCGCCGAGGCAACACATTGCTTCGCCCGCGAGTGTACCGACATAACAATATCGTGTTTCGTGCTTGTGCAGTGCCAGTGACACGGAAATGATTACGCTCGTAATCTCATAAAAATATTATAATGGCATTAAAAAAGGATTTCGACATACCAATGAACATTTTTAAACAGATCAAGCTGCCCAAGCCAGTGAAAATACAGCAGGCATTCGAGAAGCTGTTCAAAAAGAACAACTACACGAAAATAGTGCAGAGTTAACTTTATTGGTTAGTTATTATAGTTGAAATTAAATGGCCGCAGAGTTTAGTGCAAATATTAGTAGAAGTAGTAGAAAAAACTCCGATTACACTGATAAAGAGCCGCCGGACCGATCGCCTAATTTTATAACTGAACAAACTGAATTTGTCGGGAAAGGCAGTACTAAGACATTAAAACATAGAAGGACCAGAAGTAGGAGTGGTAACAGAAAACCGCCGGCACTTTTGAGCCTGTCGGATGAAAACTTTTTCGAGGATCTAGAAGATTACGTTAAAGTCATGGCTGTAGCAAGAGATACAGTGGTGAATGAGAATACAGACGATGTATGGACCCAACTACAACAAAAGGAATCTGATTTGCTGCTGGCAGCAGAATTGGGTAAAGCTTTGCTGGAGAAAAATGAGGACTTGAAGAAAGAACAGGAGCGTTTGGCAGAGGAATACTCCAAAAAACTTGAGGTGAGTTTTTTGTCTGCATGAACAAATTGGCTTCGTGCTGTTTGTTATTGTTTTATTTGTTTTGTAAACACCCCATAGAAGCGACCACAAAGAAATATCAAGAGTAAATAGACGCAAACTCAGAAACAACAGGTTTTGGTAAGGTAACAGGATCAGAAAGGATACGCTGTAACGCATAAATCCTTTCTGGCCTGCTATACAATAGATTGTGTTAATCCAGGAACAATATACTAAACTCAGGCTTTAGTCTTCTAGCATTTGGTTTTTATTTTGTTATCTTGTAGCAAAGGAGCTATATCATTCAAACATTATTATCCATTCAATGTGTTCTTTGCATATAAGAAAAATCTGCAATCTGCTCTGCTGCACATAATCTCCGGCTGTCTGCAAGTTTTCATCCAACTTCCAAGGACAAAACAAATGGGGCTCAAAGGGGGGACCCTTTGAGGCTCATTTGTTTTGTTTACAATACCCTTAAAACAAAATATGATCTAGCCTATTATTGTGTATACATATCTAAACTACATTATATTGACGGGTCTAAAAGTAGTGCTATCCTTTTTAAACTTAACCTCGGGATAACGATAGTGCTATTTTTACACTTTTCTATTTCGTTTACTCTTATTAAGCACTTACCCCTACTTAAACTAGTTCCATTCGATGTAAATGTATAGGAATGTATACATTTCTATAGGTATTAAAGGTCGTTAGTCATTTCTAAGAGTTTATTTTTGTCAACGACTACTAAATTTAGTCGTAGCCTTTCACTTACTAATAGCTTTACCAATTATTTACGGATATTTTGAACTGTCACCAGGGTTGCCACATCTCTTACTATTGTTTATTTATTCTAATTTCTATATAGTTACTTGGATTGTTTAGATACTTAATCTGGAGTAATATTTGTATGGTGTTTATTACAGATAAAAAATAAACACAAATCAAATAGTCCGTGTGCAATGGTTCCAAGTATTGCTTTGCCTAACTTCCGCATTTAGTTCTTAGACAGTAAGCGAAGTTGAAAAAAAGGTTTAGGGAATAATTAATTATTTACTATACAGTTGCAAACACTTGCAAATCATTAGTGATTTTCTTATTGAAATAAAGAAAGAACACACTTTTAGTTTATCTACTGATTAATTAACAATTGTTAGGTTTAAAGACAGTTATTCTCAAAAGAAACTGTTTCAATAAAATGATAAATTAAAATTAGCATAAAGAAGTGGTAATATATTATGAAGTTAGTGTTATAGAAAACAAAACAAACACATAAATACAACAGGTGGCGCGTTGATAAAAAATTTAAGCAATGCTTTTTTTAGCTTATTTTTAAATGATTTAAAAGATTTCTCGCAAAAAATATCTTTGGGTAGACTATTGTATAGTAGTGCTCTCTCAACCTGTTCGTAAGATTTTATAAAGATATGCGTTAGACCTTACTAAATCAGTCTTCTTAAATACCAGAATCATAAGTTATAACTATTGGTAAGATTTCTTACATACAGAGTTACAATTAACTAAATCAGGCTTACCAAAGGCAATCAAAATTATGGTACGGTTTCTATTAGTGGTATCTGCTAGAATAGTTAACATAATATCTAAAGTAATTATAATTTATGACGAAAAGTATGTTTATAACAATGAATCACCCACTTGAAATAACGTTTTCCACATAATATGTAACCAATGATTTCCTGATAAGCTGATAACACTTTTATTTCATAAATAGACCACGTATCTATTATAACATTGACTAGAACATGTTAACATGAACATGGACTATATTTTATGAGACGCCTGTGCTTTAGAATATCATAACTATAGATCTTAAGCTCTTAGTAGGCGAATGTACTCGCCACAAAAAAACCAGGAGTCCAGTTGTGATGGAATTAATATGGCATGCTGAAATATTCACTTGCAAGACATCAAAGTTCCTGGAATGTCAACTTTAAATGACTCGTAAGAGATCAAACGAATATTCGAGCCGGTCATGTTTCTCTAATAACTGAATGTTACCATTTTAGTTGTATCTAATTAACTAGGCCGAAGATCAATTTTTCCATTGCGTAAATTCGTTACAAATTGTTCAAACATTTAAAGCTTTGGGAAATTTAAAATTGGAACAAAAGTTTGCTAGGCCTTATAGATTAGATTTATAGATAGATTCGAGTCTGGATACTAAAGTAACAAGTTCAATAACGGAAAATGATGAAAATTCCATTATAGACAACCGAACTATCTTATTTTTAAATACAGTTTTACAAACTGTCTTTTTTTTTCATCAACGGGGGCAAAATCTTTTAAACCAAGTGTATATTCAAGTTAATTTCCTTCGGGAGTTATCGGGTTATATGGATTTTTAGACACTTAACCCCAGAAGTCACATACATTGGGAGGTTCCGGAATCTCCTAGAGATGCACAGGTGCTTCACTTGCGCAACATTTGATGAGTTAGCCACGGCGATTAATGCCACATCAAGCAGCCGTGCCGTATGTCCGTGGTCGTAAGAAGAGCTCGAAAGATGAACTGCTGACGCTCCGTCTGGCTGCACGCGATCCTGATGCCCCTTTGTCTGGGGCTATTAAATATATGAATTTAGTTACCAATCATTTATATGGGTGGTTTTTTTTCAAGTTTCCCGTGAAGATTAATTTCAGTCTACGTACATTAATGTCAATCGCCTGAAAAGTCAAACATACCTCTATATTCCAATATGTTCTGATAATAATTCTGATTATTTTAGATATTGCGAAAATTCCGATGTCTGTCACCCTTATCTCGATTTCTTATCAGTTTTTGCTATCGCAGATTGTATTGCGGGCGTGATGGATGCAGTAAACACTTACATACGCGAATCACAAATAAACTCACATCGAAATGGCTTTAGAGAATGAAAGGGAAACAAGAGCACAAAACTTTAACTTGCTAATGAAAGAAACATATCTGATTGGCAATAAATAACTTTGCAAAACCGTCTCGTTTTTATGCCAATTTCTAAAATTTGGGTTAAAACTTTTAAAATGTAATGCCGTTATAAGATGGCTTTTAATTCACATTAGTCAGACACGAAACGAACGACGGTGTTGTCGAAGACAGGTTCTTTGGATTTTGAGGTGGTTCTTTACCTTAACCAAAAACCTGTTGACCATGTAAATCGTACTATCTGCTAATGACTAAATTTCGGTCGTAATAAAACAAGAAACACTTAAGAAATGCTACGTTTTCGAACATGTTTCTGAATTCGCTCAATATATGTGTGGTATGTCTGGTGCTTTTTTCAGAGATGCTAATAGAAGTCTGAAGTAGGTTATGCTGGCTCTGTTTTAAAAAGTTGCCCTTTGTAAATCTAAATCGATGGTTATAGTACCATCGATTGATAATAATAATAATAATAAAAGCTTTATTTACATTCCTTATAATTATACACTACTCTACTCTTACTGGCTAAATATAATCTTCTAGTATCTATCTATATATATAAAAGAGAAAGTGTGTGGGTATGTTCCTTATAGGCTCCGAAACGGCTGGACCGATTTCAATGAAACTTTCATTGAAATCGGTCTTGGGATCGGGAATCTCCGGATTGACCTGGCGAGTAATCCTGTAACGTTTGGTGTCGATCGGAGCACTCCTATTTTTGAACTGTCAAACTGTCAAATACTGATTTTATTTACTATGATGATATTCTGTTGTTGGGTGTACATGGGTGTAGATAATGATCTTCACTCGCTCGAAAAGACATTAGAAGAGAATGAATACGGAGAGAAATGAATGATTTAATTTATTATGAGCCTTAAATTAAAAATTTAATGATGTAAGTTTATTGTTTAAATAAAATAAAGGAAAAACTTACCCCGGCGAAGCGGGCTGGGTACGTTAGTAGAGTTATATATAATTTTTCTTAATCCTAATTTATTATTTTTTATTTTTGATGTTTTCCAAACTAAGTAATATATTGCCCTTATTGTATTTATGATATCTAATTTTTGATATTTATGTAAGTAAATGCCTCCTCCATATTTTTCCCATTTGTGCCTGTCCCTTGCTACAGTGCTCCATGTCTTACCCGCAATTTTCGCGATGTCGTCCTCCCATCTTTTCAATGGCATACCGGGTCTTCTTTTCCAATCCATGGGATGCCAGTTGGTTACTATTTTTGTCCATCTACTATCTTGACATCTTTGAATGTGACCCACCCATCTCCATTTAAGTTGTAGAATTTGCTTTATGGCGTCTCTTGCTTTGGTTTCTCGCCCTATATCAGAGCACCTAAACCGATGGTACTACTGGACCAAAACATCATAGTCACCTTCCCGCAACGTTATAACTTGAAGCATACGAGTTCCTAAGATGGGTTACACTGGAGAGCGTGTCTCTCTAACGTTACTCTATATTTTATGAAGGGTTACAGATATGGCTTGTCTCAGTTTTGAAAATTACTTAGTATTATTCCGGCTAGAAACCGATTACAGATATCATCTAATGATGAAATTACATACACCGACGGATGTCCACTACTGGACATACACTGTTTCTTTCTAATTCATTTCTAAATTCCACTTGTACTGTTCGGCTTATCAAAAGCTGATCTGTGTATATTTCTTAGCTAATGGGGCTAGGGCTACAAACGCTGCGTTTATGAACCCCAGCGTACTTTGGCTCTCCAGTTGATGATCCCACATTCCTGATTTAAACACGGAGAGATACCTCCTGAAAGCTGCATTATTGAGAGCTCTGCACTCAATGGAAATAACTCCATTATTGATACGCTTTTTATTCAATTCTAGATAAGCACGTTTTCATCTCTACCATTTATTCGCTTAGATCGCAGTCAAAAACAAGCCTGATATAGAAATAAAAAAAGGCGGACATTATAACCCTGAGCTGTATGAATCAGAGAAGAGGAAGTGAAAAGCTTCGTGTGAATTGGCGGTTTGCCAATACAGTAGAAGTGGAGATTCTAGTGTCTGGTACCAAGGTCAGAATCTGGTACGATTAATGACATTATATGTATAACAAGTTGTCTAATTCATGAAACTTTATATATTTACCTAATTCATAGAACTCACTCATTGTACAATTAAACCATACTATCCCTTAAGTTAATTAAACAGTAGTAGGGAGTCGGAGTACCATGATTGTTCTCAAAGAATTAACCACTAGTAGGTAAATACAGTAAATCATGTTTCTTATGAAATAAAAATAAACACAAACTGTTAAGCATGAAAATCATCACCATTGAATAATAAATGAGTTTAGCAAGCCAGAAATCTTACACAAAATGTACAGAATACTACTACTTGCTTACAAAATGCATTTGTACGTTAGGAAGAAGAGATAGCTGCTAGTTTTTGTAAAATGTTTTCTTTTTTACAAATATGTACTAACATAGATCGTTGAACTCTATCAAATCGCACGATGCTGTATAGCTTCTAATAGGATTTAAGCTAGAATGTGTTGTAATAATAAATAAAATGTGTGTAAAAGACAATACAAACACCGCCATCTAGTCCCCAAATAAGCGTAGCTTGTGTTATGGGTACTAAGATGTTAGTGAATAGATAGATACATTTTGGTCGTTTGTTTTTACATAACCGTCAGTTACGTTAATGGAAACCATTGATCAAAGTCACGGTTCAAATTCAAGATCAAATAAACCTTACAGAAGTGCATGAGGTATTTAATGGTGTCAGACGGTGACCTCATGGGAACCGGTTCGGAATCATGCAATTATGTTTCCGTGTGTCGTTGACCGTCCGGTGATATTTGGATATGGATTCTCTGATTGGAATAGTATTGGTTATAGACCGAGATATAAAATTTATTAAAATCTAGTTTTGCAAAATTTGTGTGTAATCTTTTATTTCGCTTTTTAATACTCAGGTTAAATTAAATTTATTTTAGTTATTTACTCTATGACCACTGACCAGTGACTATATTTGCGCAAATTGTTTTTAATCATTGTCAAGGAGAAAAGTTAAATAACCTCAGTCAATTATTCATGACCTTTGACAACCTCCATGGCGCAGCGGTGGGTTTAACCACCTTTCAAGCGTCTCCCCATTTTACTTCAAGTGGATTATAACAGTTGTATCACTTACATCGCAGCCTGCAGCTAGCTAGGACGTGGTTTGCGATGGATCCACTTCCACAATAGCCTTCAATTCCTTATTATCAACTTTGGTCTCTTGGTGCAGGTCGAAATTTCCAAAACGAAAACCCTGGAACATAAACGCACTGTGTTTTCCTCTGCGATACCGCCCCAACCATAATTCATTCTTAGAGCCGTTTCTGCAGCACTAGTGCCATGATGGAACTCCTACGCGTAAATAACGCGACATTTTAAGTTTTCTTTTTTGTTAAGTGAAGTAACGCAAAGAAAAAGCCTAAAGAGGAAAAAAAAAATGAGAATTAGGGTTTTTAAAACACAAAAGCTTGACTAAATAGCTGTTACATATTTGAAATTGGAATTCCTAATCGAAGAGGAGATATTTGAGATCAAAGTGGCCAGTACGACAAAACACCAATTTTATATCTAAGAACCTTATATTAATATATGTCTTAATGAATTTAGCAAGTTCTTACACAACTATTCAATTAATGTGGACATTATAATGATTTAAGTACTTTTATTAAAGTGACACGACCTACAAAAATCTTGATTTTCATGCCCGGGTACTTTGACCTCGTAACAAATTATGGTAACTATCTTACCATGTTCAGATTTCACAGATTTATTGTAACTATTTTTGTATAGTTCTTAGAGTTCCTTTGTTCCTTTTACGGGCTCTATGTACAATGAATATTGAGTAAAATGTTTGTCATGAGTTCTGAAATATCATGAGTTTCTGCAATCGAAGAAGTTTTATTATTGGTATACTGTACACTCTCTAATGATTGTGTGACTGTAACATGGCCTAATTGCGAATTGGACTTGCACTTAAAGAGTTCCGTACCATGGAAAAATTTAAAACATTATTATCATTATTAATATCGTACAAAAGACACTTTTAATTTTTCGGAGGTATGTGCGTTTTAAGGGATTTAATATCACTTGCTTTAACGGTGAAACTTTGTGAGCCAACCTGCATGTTTAAAAGTTCTCCATAATGTTTTCAAAGGCGCGTGAAGTCTACAAATTCGCACATAGCCAGCTTGGTGGACTACGGCCTAAATCAAATTTTAATTTTTTGGTTATTATTAGTTGTTGTAACTGTAATATCTACATAAATATACTATTAGGGTTCATGAGATACGGCCCATGACAGACAGACTGACAGGCAGGCAGTCGCACATGAGAGGCGTATATAGTCGTTGGCATGCTTTGATGCTTTGCTTACGGTACCCTGTATTTTACTATTTGTTTATCATTATTAACAAGATAAGTTAGCTTAAGATGCAAGTGGGAAAACCTCAAGGAAATTTAGTATGAAATCATTGTTGTTTGAAGTGTACGGAATATAAAGCAACCGATGATTCACCAACAGACTCGACCGGTCCATAAAATAACGTAACTGTTGTTTGGAGTTTTCGTGCAGCCAACTAGATCTTAGTGTTATTTCTAAATAATCTTTTACGCTAAGTTATGATTCTCTGTATCTTAGAACGAGTACTTACGCGTTTTGTAATAATTACTGTAGAAAAGAAATTGTTAACTGTAATTTTAGTTTGATATAGGTGCTAATTATATTTAAAGAGGTCTAAAAATAGTGCTGTCTTTTTAGCAACGAAATTATTATCATACTTATAACTCTTTATTTGTGCACCTCACAAGATAGGTATACAAGAACGAGAGAAAAATGGAGAAAGACAAAGAATACGAAAAACTCCTTTATCGCTTAGTAACAACTTCCAGCAGGCAACCTAAGGATTAGAAAAAAAAGAAAAGAACAAACTGCAGTTGGTACAAAATTTTAAAACACGCACATGCGAATAATCATATAATACTACATAATACTACATAAACTAATTTACACAAATAAATCGTACATATATAATAAATTCAAAATCAAAATTTCTTTATTCATGTAGGCCTATCACAGGCACTTATGAAGCGTTCATAACTATATGTTTATTATTTTTTTATAATTGTAAGGGGATGGTGATAACTTCTTTCGCCAACCTTTACCTAAAGTTACGAGGGTTCCAAACGCGCCCTGGAGTAAGAAGAGCTCACAACAAACTTAGCCGGATAAATATAAACAATTAACTAATGACTATATAACATTAGTATATGGTTAATATTTAGAACACTTTAAATTAATACTGTTAAAAGTCACCGTCATATAGTGAAAAGAATGGCATTACTTTTAAATGGGTCAATAAAGTTAAGTTTAGGATTTGTGTACAACAGAATTGGTACCAATTGCTGTAGGGTAGACGGCACAGGTAACTTAGTCGCACCTACACTAGTCCAATCGGGTTGGCAGGACTTAAAAATTAATTTCACAGTTCAGTGAATTTGTTTGTTGTGTCTATTTAGTTAAGTGATATATGCACAACAGTATCTCAGTCCCACCGACTCTAATTTCTTTTAAATGGATCAATTTAGTTTAGAGATTTGTGTAAACAAGATTTAGCACCAATGCCCGTAGATATACAAATAACTTATTCCCAACCACGCCGGTCCAATTCTGGTTGGCGGGCTTTAACGATTATTTTCACAGTTTAGTGAGTTTGTTTTTTGTGTGTTAATTTAGTTTAGTTTAGAAATGTATGCAACAGAATCACCACCATTGCATGCTTTGTTCTTTGTTCGGACTAGTTAAAGACGTAATTAATGATTCTGATTTACATGGGCTATAAATTACCGGGTCTTTACCTGATAAATATATAATAGCACTTTAACCTAAATACAAACAATTTTATTTAGCAGCTATTTTAAGTTTCGGTTTGCACTCAGTCTTATGCATCGATATAACGAGTTTATGGTATTTTGTTAATTATGGGGGAGCATATATAGGACCATTTCCTATACCATTATATTAATGCAGTATGAATGGATCATTCATTCAAAATAAAAGATAAATTCAAACTTTTTGATTTCGAATCAAAAGCCAAAGAAAAATATTTATTTATTGAAATCCATCTAAGGATTTAAATAGGTCCAGCGATGGATTACTATAGCGATAATTACATTCGAAAATTTAAAACTAAAGCTACGACAGTTCCAAACGCGCCCCGGGTCTAAGTAGTAGCCCACCAAAAAACTTAGATGTTGTTTTGACGTCTCACATCGCCATGAACATATTTATGAAAAATAAAATTGACGAACATTTATGATAAAAAGTAATATTGAATTAACATTTTATTTTCGTGACTCGTTAGGTGATGTTTTAGAAATTAAGGACATGACCTTCGGTTGTCTTGTGACCTGACATTATAACGGACATTTAGCAAGAGTTCAGTTTCACTGCGAATCACCACAAGTCATACACTTAGGGATAATACATTTTATATTCCTACTTGTTATGATTATTGGATACTGTCTTTCACAAATTACAACGTTGGTAAAGCAACTGCCAAGGTCACTTTTCAGTTAACATCAACCCTAATAAAATTATTTTACTTTAGACTTAACTTAAATTAAAGCATTTATAGTTTTGCTTGGTCGATTTATAAAGATGACCTGCTTATTTACTAAAGGATTAAAATCCTGTATTAATTATTTCAGTACATTCAAAAATATTAAATATTTACAAAAAATATCCAATAATATTTACATAACAAATATGAACGAGGAAAGGACAATGTGGAGGAAGACAAAAGAAGAGTTCGATGGTTGGTAGAAAAGATTGTACCTAAGCGTGTAAAAGGAGTCGATAATGAGGTGGTTGATACTCTGATAGCTAATATAGTTTTGAAAAAAAAACACAAATAGGAAGACATCGAAGCAAAAAAAAAACGTGTAGACTGTAGGAACTCGCAAGATGCTATTTTCCTTATTGGCAGTAAATGAGTTTACTAAGTCTCCAATGTTTGTTTTCGTAGTAATACACAATTCAAAAACTAAGTTGCTTCACGATCGACGCTCGCGAAGTGAGAGTGCAGCTGATTAAGGCCACGGCCTTGTGCGCTGCCAAACATCATCGTTAGGAACATTCTGAACTGGATTCAGGTTGAAATTACTTGCTGGTCGATAACGGCCGTCGTTTATTTGCGATGGGAACACTATTGTTTAAAAACCGATCTTTTGGCTATTATGACTCTATAGTAACTGTTGCCAGCGTTCTTCACCCACGTTTATTTTTGTTTTTTCAAACTACGTTTGTTTACCTGGGATAAAGTTTGTTGGGGTAGCGTATGTTAGTCTCCGTCCTTTCAATTAACTCTATGCTAAAAATCAATTTAATTTAGTGATAGGATTAAAAGTTAGGTCGCGAGGGAAAGACAAACAAAGCCACTTTCGCATGTATAAAATAAGTGAGGAAATAAGGATGGATCATTTTCGCATAAAATGTAATTCCTCGAATGCAGGTGAGTAATTTTCTGATGAGAGCGGATTTTGCATTCAAAAAGCATTTTGCTTACGCTTCTCTTGGGCTAGTTCAAACTAGAAACCACTTAGATCATTTAATTATTTATAAAGCCAAATTTATTATTTATTATTATACTGTTTCGGAAATTTTACTTCATAGTAGGTGTGATAAAAAATAATCAAAAATGTCATCGACCTAAAACTCTTAGGTAACTATATATATACAATTAAGTATTACAACAGCAAACTACAGTATTGGCGTTAATTAATTATCTACTTGATTACAATCAGGCATATCTACGACGATCTACAAGGTACCTATACCTTCGGAAATGTATTTCAAACATTGTTCAACAAATGGTTTCCTTTAAAACCATTTTCATGTTAAACAGGTAGGTACCTATTTGCAATAGGATTTTATTTTTTTGCTAATTCGGTTACGATAATCTTTATTTAATGAATAATTAGATTAGCATCGAAGACATTTTTATTTTGATAAAAAACAGGCATTTTGTTCGTTTAGAAAACATTAAGGCTTGACTGAACGCAGGTAAATGTCACAACCTTTCCTCGAGGTAACCTCTCGGCCTCGACTTATAAAATATAGTAACAGCACCTAATAGCTTATAAATTCAATGTCAGGACATAATTTATATATTTTAGTACCCCCATAAATTTTTGCGTGGTTATTCAACTTAGCTTTTTAACTGGCTTTTGCTAAATTAGCACAGTGCTAATAGTAAATTGGCTTATTGGCTTATTGGCTTATTATCATTCATAATAAATTACATGAAAACCTACAATGAAGTGTTGGTTTTTCATTAAATATTGTAGAAGTTTCGTTAAATCAACCATTACAGATAGATCATACGAAGGTTATGTATTTTTAAATATTGCATTTCTTTCACATGGAAGGCAAAAAATATATCTGCGGTAATAGCTATTTTTGTCAATATGTATAATAAATGACGATAGATAAATATTCATTTATCGCAAATAATAGATTTTTAACTGTGCTTTTAAATGTATGCTCAATGTTATATAACCCACCTTCGTATTTCTTAAATATTTATATTGCATTCAAAATTGTTGTATCACATTTTGTGCCATACATTATAACTAATTCTGGAAAACTGCCCTATGATGTTCGAAAGTACCTGTCTGATTCATTTTTGATCAAATTAAAGATTTTGTTGATATTTTGATTATTATATAAATAGATAAAAATTCTCTATAAATTTAAATAGTTTTTAATAATACATGGATCATAGATCTACTGTTATCATGTCTATTTGTGTATCTACACTTTTGGAAAAAACTCTTGTTTCGTAACTCAGAAAAGTCAATCACCTAACGCACTAATGCATCATCTATCTTTAAGAACTTAATTTCTTACGTAAATTTCTCATAAACGTATACAGTATTTATTATTCTGAATCCCAATTTGTATAGCGCCATCCGATTAGTCAAATTTCTACTAGAGTCTTGATTAGTCATAGAAAACGGAATTATAAGTTCGCCCTAGGCTTTTGCCATTAGTAAAGTCGATAACTAATACATAAGTTATGTGATTTTCAAAAGCGTTTTGTTATTAGTCCGCCATTTTATGCAGCTGCCAGTGTTAATAGTTATTTTTTTCTTTCATATTTTGATTTCGGATTTTTCTTACCAAGCCTCAGGCGTTATTTTCATGAACTTGTGAAACATGATGGTATGAGAAACGCATTTTGAATCTTACAAATCTATCTACTCCACATTGATGTACGTTAGTCTCACTGAACTCTCACGGAAACGGCTGGACTGATTTGTCTTATGTAGGACTTAAAATATTCGTGGTAGTCTAAGGAAGGTTTAAACGGTGAGAAAAAAACTAACAATGAAAGTAATATTATTATACGAGTATATTCTTCTGTACTTGTGTTTTGCATCTAAGTCCTTCTAAACAGCTTGACCGATTGTGATGTATTTTTGGGTTTGTGTTCAATGGGTTTCTAGTTGGTTTGGAAACACAATTAGACCCGGCAGATGGCCCTGCTTTACTGGCACGACGACTAATAAATAATAGAATTTCGAAATACGTCAAACAATTTATGTTTATTTAGAATATCTTTATTTACTATATTATGTTACACTTGCGTAGGTTTAAAATTGCAATTACCTAAGCCTCTGTATAGTTTTTAGCGTTTCTGCTTATTAACATTTGGTGCACGCATATAAATCTAATTAGCAACACGAATACTCGTCCGTATACTCAAACCTACTTCCTTGGTTAATCATTTAAGAATTCAGTGTTGGATTAAGATGCGATAAGACTGAGCAATAATGTTTATTTCTACTTGTTTACTGACAAAGCAACGGTGTTTGAGCATTCATTATTATATTTAATCAATGGTTGTAATTTTTTATTTAGTTATGTAGGTAATATTTAACTAGGATTAACTATAACAAAAACCTGGCAGAACATTGAGATTTTAAATTTTTCATCATTATTTTGTAGCGAAATTCAATTTTTAACCGTTTTTATCACTTATATATTTAATTTGTTATCTTGCATCACTAGCTACCCTCATACTGTTATTTTGCAGCACTAGTGGGTATAATGGTGTTACGATTAGAATGTCACAGATAATCCTTCCTTCCGTAAGTTATTTATCAAAAACATTGATTAAAATGTTAAATCTTTTCGTGATAGGTACAATACAAAATACGCTCAATCCATGTGGAATAAAAACCTATACCCGATCGACCAATCCCGATAAATGGTAAAAAAGAAAAATTTCTAATGTTATTTATTTTACATCATCAAGTACGATACTATATCAAATGATCTTTAACAGTTTTTATTCAACTTTTTATTGTAGTTTGCGATTCGCTTCGTTTCGCTCGACGTCAGGTGTTGACTTAGTCATTTTTTTTTATAAAATCCACCTTATGACATTAAACTAAGGTTCATAATGTATTTTTACATAAACAGGACCTTTCTGAATTGTATTGTAGAGGCGATCTAACACAAAGAAATGTTGTTACCCTGAGAGTCAGCACTGTCTAAAGTTCTAACTTAACGTTTAACGTCAGATTATTCATTAATTTAACGTTTATACCGTAGAGATAATAATAATCTCTGAAATCATTCACTATCTCATGATGATTACACTTATTTGCCTACAACACTACGTATCGCTCCCAATATTGGATACATTTTTAGCCGTTCCCTTGAGCTAGTTTTTAAGAAGGATCAAAAAACTAAAGTCCATATTGTTAATTTGTGTGAAGTACCAGGGCAGCATAAACCACAAGCAGATGAAACGGTCCGCCGCACCGCTGCACCGTTAAAACATCTGCTTCCGTCATATGCTCTCCTAAACACGAGTGGCCCTTCGGATAGTGTGCTGAATGTAAGTTGGAAATTCAATGTCACTTTATTTTGGGTTTCATATTTAAAATTTTAAAATGCATCGGTCGTTTCTTTCTGAACAGATAAATGCATTAAATAACATCGAAATCGACTTCCGTGTATTATGTATTTATGTTCTATGTTGAAAGTATGCTGTTTACTAAACGATTGCACTTATTTCGGGTCATTTGCCGTTTAGTATTAGAGGTTTTTGATATTAGTAAGAGGAGTTTAAACTGATAATTAAAGCCAATGTCATAATTTATCGTTTGGAGTGAGTTTAGCAGTAGTAGAGTTTTTGGTTACAAAGCTCGTCCGGGGAAATAATATCGACATGCTTATTTTTGTAGCATTACAGTACATAAGGCTTAGCACCTCTCAAATTGATGGACACAGGGCGGCATGTCGCAGGACGTGCTCCTTGCATGCTCTTCTTTCTTTTTCGGATGCACAGTTGCGTACCTGAGAGGTTGCTACGGCGTCACCGGGGGAGTGGGGCGAGCGCGAGAGCTCGTCATGAGAAGAGCACCAGGGCTCGACGGCATCATGCTCTGTGAAGTGTGGGTCTATTTATGGACGACAGTTTTCCACTTACCATAAGATAGTGGCCTATCTTATGTCTGCTTCGTATGTCAATTATAAAAAAAAAAGAGTTCGTATTGAATACGAAAAACAAAAACATTCATCATCCGTGACAGTAGGGAACCTGAATAAATAAGATTATTATTAGCACATCTCTCTGGTCTCTCCTGCCAACCAGTAATATAGCAGTGGAAAAGATCGTATCCGTTCTTAGTAGTTAGACATAGGGTAAGACCGATATAGCCATGCAGAGTCTGGTTTAAATTGTCGAAATGGTGCTCGATAATTTTTATAGATAGTTAGATAAATGGATTACCTTATTTGCAATAAAACAGAAATAAACAGGAGAAGTAAACAAAAATAGCATTCAGTATTGATAGCCAAAGGCGGTATAGTATAAGAAAAGTTTAAAGAAATAACTAGCAGTGATAACAAAAATAAATACACTAGCTTTCGCCCGCATAAGTACTTATAAGAAAAAAAGGATGCAAATTATAACCGTACAAAATTTTGTCAAGATCGATTCTGCTTAGGTAACAAAATTTATGAATTCGCCTTTTTTGTTATCTGTTTGTTTGCTACCTGTGTACTAAACAACCAAACAGACACACTTTCGGATTCATAATATTATGTGTGTTAATTTATTTTTATGCCTTCAGAAAAATAATCAAGATTATATATCTTCCAAGGGTACGTTAAAACACTTAAAAATGAATAAGCAACAAAATTGCACCACTATTGCAGTTCTCGGTGCTCATTACCAAACCCTGTGGAATTAAACTTATCACAGTAGAGACTGTCGGGCAGCGGCACTAATCGATAATTTCAAGGCTTCGATCATTATTTATACAATCTAATAGATTATCCGTTATTGATGGTTTCTGACTGAGTCGTTTATTAACTAGTCTGCTCAACTTCGGATCACGAGGACCTGAGTTCAATCCCGGATTAGTCGAACAAATTTTCAGGCCCGATTAGGAATAAACCGACCTTGACGAAATTATGTTTAAAGATAGCTGGCTGTTTATACATAATTTCTACAAGATCGGTTTGGATTTCGAGGATTCGATTGATTATAATTTCGGGCGTAAAACAGTTCAATACAAATCTTCTTATGGCACAATCAATTTAGTAATAGGACTACTAAATGACTGACTTTAGAATTACAGGGTAGGTTATACTTTGGATTGGATTGATAATTAATTTAGGGCGTAAGTCGTGCACTTATAACAGAAGTTATTTTTTAATTTTTCGAGTAAAACCCGGGTGCTTTATCGGAGCAATTAGTATTATTATTTACTATGTGACCTGAAAAAGCACCCTAGGACAGGATAGGTTTTATGTACAGGATGCAAGCTATAGTATATGTCCTTTATTGGTGTATTGTCTGCTATGTTGTATTGGATAGTGTAGCACAGGCTCGCAACTCGCACTTTTATCAGACGCGTCCACTTTGGGCTAATATTGCGTGTACAATGTATGCTTGTGTTTTGATGTGTATGTAATATTATTAAACAATTAGATATTATAATATATAATGTATATTATAAATTCACAAACACTACAATTAGGATCAGTTTAGTGACCGTATGTAACTAACAAACACATTTCGCATTAATTAATATAAGAAATACCTGCTGTGGTTTTGTAAATCAGAGCTCAGCAGCACCTTCAAATACATATGGATCAAAAAAGGTATCATACGCGTTCGCAAAGAAGGTGAAAAAGAAAAAGCGATAATAATTCGGTCAAGCGTTGACGTTAAAAATCTAAAATAACTTTATTTCGATACTTATTATAATACTTACTATTTTAAACCTATTTATAGTAACTAATTCCTAATACTGAAATGAATTTAAACCTAGATAGCTATAAGGAAGATATATCCGAAGTGTCAGATTGTAAAAACCTACAAAACTTTATCGATTATATACCTTCTAGAACAAATCTGTTATGTATTCACATAAATATTAGATCTATAATTAAAAATTTCACATCGCTAGAGCAATGCATTCAACAATGCTCAAATACTCCCGATGTTATCGTTGTCACAGAGGCTAATATATCCGACTCATTAAGTCGTTTATATAATATTCAGGGGTACGAAATGCACACAGAGCTGCGTACTGGACGCAAAGGAGGTGGGATAATTATATATATTAAGAAAAAACACAAATTCACTAACAAAATTTATAAATCAATACACTTTGAACTCCTTTCTGGCCAAATTACTACTTCATTGGGTTACACCGCCACTCTGTGTGCAATATATAGACCACCAAGTCAGAGTAAGCATTTATTTACTGCGGAACTTAGCACATTTCTCAGTAAAGTCGAGCGAAATAAAGACCTATTTGTGTTAGGAGACATTAACATAGATTTAAAATCCAACTGCCCTATAAAGCATAAATATAGCACTGTTATGTATGGTCACGGCCTTGTGTGCGGGATCTCAGAATATACGCGTATAGAACTATATAAAGACAAACTAACTAAGTCATGTATTGATCACATTTTCGCTAGATCCCGCTCACAAGAAGTTTACACGGCAGCGCTCGGAACTTCTCTGGCCGATCATCGCGCTATTGCATTCGCATGCATTGGACCACAGCGGATACAGGATGTTCCGAAATTTAGAATTACATATAACAATAAAAATCTTTATAAATATCTTGATGAAATAGATTGGCAGCCTATTAAGAATATTATATGTCCCTATGAAATATATAACATAATAATAAATAATATTAAATCGTGTTATAAAAAATCGGAAATTAAAGTAAGAAATTATGACAGACATAAATGCACTACTAATTCATTTAACATAAATAATAAAATTAAAAACGCATGCGCCCATAGAGATAGGCTTTTTATGCAGTGGCTTAAAGACCCTGGTGATAAAATATTAAAACTTAAATATAATAAATCAAGAAATTATGCTAATAAAATAATCCAAAAAAATAAAGATAATAAAATAAAAGCAAAAATTATTGAGAATAAAAGGAACCCAAAAATATTATGGCAAATACTCAATGAAATTACGGGTAGAATTAAACAATCTTTAGATAATATAATATTAAATGCACTACAAAATATACATACTGATACTAAAGAAATTGCAAAAAAATTTGCAATAAAATTTTACGAAAATGTTAAAAAGATTATACCAAATTGTAACACTACACTACTAGATAAATCTACTTATGCTCATCCCGCTAATGTTTCAATGCGATTCAAAAAAGCAACACCTGCAACAGTCTTAAAGATAATAAAATCATTAAGATGCGATAAAGCGCCAGGTTTAGATGGCGTGAGAGCATTGGACCTAAGACATATAGGCCAAAAAATATTACCAGTTTTAACAAAGCTGATAAACGCATCAGTCCAAACAGGAGAATACCCAGTTGAACTAAAATCTGGTATAGTCAGACCGGTCCATAAAACCGGAAGTCGTAAAGAATATGAAAATTACCGACCCATAACGATTCTACCTACAATTAATAAAATTATCGAAAAATTTATAGGTAACCAAATATCTAAATTTTACGATGATAATAATATCATAAACGACACCCAATATGGATTTCAAACCCAAAAAAGTACAACCCAACTACTCTCTAACTTCACTAACACAATTTTTAAGCACCTAAATGTAAAACAACATATACTTATAGTATTCATTGATTATAGTAAGGCATTTGATACACTACGGCATGATGTTCTGTTGGAAAAGCTTGATGATTGTGGCATAAGGGGACCTCTAAAAAACTGGTGTAAAAACTATTTAAAGGAACGATCATACCAAGTTAAAGTTGGAAATGAATTAAGTAGCAGAATGCCTGTTGCAGAAGGTACAGCACAGGGATCAGTATTAGGACCGTTGCACTACATAACCTATGTCAATGACGCCACTGGGTTGATTAAAAATTGTGAAATTTACCAGTTTGCTGATGACACATGTCTTATAGCAGCGGGCGAGAATATAAATATAGCTCTTCTGAAACTGCAAACCGATTTTAATTTACTAACTAAGTGGTCTCATGACATGGGGCTTGTGCTAAATGCAAGAAAGACGAAACTAATGTATATCAGCTCCAGTCAAAACAGAAGTACTGTAACTCCTTACCTGATTGCCCATAGCCATGCGTGCCTACATGCTACCATAAATCCGTGTAATTGTGGTCCTGTTGACTTGGTTAGTTACCATAAATACCTTGGTGTCGTAATTGACGATCGTCTTAAGTGGACAGCACACATAAACCACGTGTGTGATAAATTACGATCCATGTTGGCAAAATTTACTCTTATAAAAAATAGAATTCCTTATAGTATACGCTTATCGCTTTACAAAGCTCTTGCCGAATCAACTATTGCCTATGGTCTTAGTAGTTATGGGAGAACATGTAAATCACATTTAGATACCATTTACCAGCTCCAAATGCGCTTGCTAAAAACCGTTGTACCATACAAAAAAGTCAAAAACAATTTTAGAGGTAATTACCATGAATTATTCTCGTACTGTAAAATCATGCCAATACACGATAAAATTAAATATACCTTATTAATGGAGAACTTTTTCAAGAAAAATCTCCAAAAGCAGATTAAACTACCAATAATAACGCGCAGTATGTCAAACGCCCAACTCATTATTCCCCAAAGTAACAATTTGTACGGAAGGCAGACCCTGGATTGTCTAGTGCCGACTTTGCTGAACAGCTTGCCTTATAAACTAAAACAGAAAATAAACTCTAAAAACATAAAGGAGAAACTTAAAACATTTTTCTTTCAAACTAATAAATGTAATAATAAATAGCTGGAACATCCTGTGTAAAGTTTACTCAAACGATAAAGTGCGATATGTAGAACTGGTTGAAACGCGATCATTATTTTTTATATTTTTTTTTTTTGGAACTACCCGTCATATATCATATTTTGTATGTAGCTTTAAAATACTGTACCTACTTATAATTCCGAGCGCTTAATGATGAATACCGGTGTACGGATAAACCCGTCTGGGTTTTTGTTACGCCGTAACAGATATTGTTATGTTAACATAAAAAATGTATATTTTTCATTAATAAATAAATAATAAATAAATAATAATTTTAGTATGGATTTTATATGTAGTACTTTGTGTAGCTTAATATACATTTACTGAATATCTGATGAAAATCTTTGAAAGTAGATCTTAGAGTACACAATCAAAGACAAAACCAAACACTAGCAATCTATGCAATAGTTTTGTATACATTTCTCAATCATGTTTTTTAAATCTACCTTCTGTTTATATAAATAGCTAAATAAGTTTAAAAAATCTGCATACCGAAACCGTTCTATTAACAGTTATTTTTATAGGTAGTTTTCTAAGTATCTACTCAGGGGTAATTAACTTATTATTAAATGAAGTTCCTAAGTTCCGTTAAGGTAATTAAATATTGCGATTACGCTTAATTAAAAAAAACTTCCTCGTTAAGAAGTTAACTAAAGACAAAGAAACACCGAACGAATCGTTGTCATGTTTTCTATCGACATTGTGGCCATGAAACGTGGGTTGGTAATTATTTCCGATCGTCTAGCAAAATGTAGATTATTTATTGTATTTCAAAAAAAACAAGTCATATAAAACGAGGAACTTGTAATATATTTCGTTTTGTCTGTATCTCTGTAAGACACAACCCCTTTATTAGGAAGCATTTGCGATTTCATCTAGGTTTTAATGGGTACTTTTAAAAGGACTCATAATCTAACCATATATTTTGTTGATTATGAAACAGGATCACCTCAGTGGATTTTAATTCGTATACCTATGTACTTCAAGTATAGAGTTATTTATTTAGATTTTTTTACTTATGCCAGTATTTCAGTTACGCTCAAACTCCGCTTTATTCAATAGGACTAATCTTAATTCGAACCTGCGAACGTTTCTATTTCATAGTTTTTATTTATGACGTAAGATTGCAGTGTTCTTACAAATAAAATTAAAGTCATATGAGCTACGATATATTAAGCCGACATTATGAAATAATAAGCCGACCGTTTTAAGTATATGTTTTATTATCTTCTTTGTGTGTAATGCTATTAATATTAAAGCTTTAAAATTTGATAGGAATTAAATGATCCGAGCGTTCCTTTATCGGTTTATCGAAACACGCTTATTTTATGGCCAGAGCGGTGTCAGATCGTGAGAAAAGAAATATAATAGGTATACTTCCTCATACATTCAGACTCGTGGAATCACAGACAATTGTTTATGATCGACTCTATAAACATAGCAATAAAGCCTACCAACTTGAGGGCGCCAAGAGTTAAGCAATCTAATTTCAAAGTATTATTCTTAGTAAGTAGGTAAATGAGTCAACAGCTTCTTTTATTGAAATATAACAGTGTTTAAATGCATTAACTGTCTGATTGGTAGGTAGGTATATCTAGTTGTTAGCGGGTTCGACTAGGGATTACGAGTTCTTGGGTTTAATTCCGGGTGAGGCAATAATAAGTATTGTTAAGAAGCTCAGAGTTAGGATGTTGGTGGGGAACACTCTCGTGCCTTGTATATCAAAAAACCGGTCGATCCCGGTTATTATGATTAACAGCCAAACAACAGTATGAGACTAACCCTTCTGACGGAACTGAAGTGGGCCTGCCACTGATTCAGTAAAATAAAAAAACATAAACAAAGTGTCTTCCAAACAAACGTCTCGTTTAAGTATGAAGAAAAATCATTCTATACCTACTTCCAAAGCGATAGCGCATATATCATTGATAAAGAAACGATAAGGACTTTAGTAGATATACCTAACTAGGTACATTTCTAGCAACATTCAGAAGGTACTATTAGAGCGAATATCTTATAAATGACTAGCTTTTGCCCGCGGCTTCGGTCACGTTAAGTTTAATTTTTTATTTGGTAAATTTTAACTACAAAGGTTAAAAAAAATTCTTGCTGCTAGTGGAAAAATATGAATGTAAAATGCATAAAAAATCAGAAACTTTCATATATATTTTCATCCCCTATTGGAATTTTCAAAATTTGTGAAACACGTATTTCTTAATTTAAATCGAGATTCTAAAATGAAAGTTTACTGGATGTAACTTGAAAATAAATTGATAAATGAATGAAACTTTCATCCCCCATTTAACCCTCTTAGGGTTGGAATTTCCAAAAATCCTTGTGCAAAATTTCTGCCCGATTCGTCAAGTGGTTAGAGCTGTGCGTTGATAGATCAGTCAGTCAGTCAGTTAGTCATTCAGTCAGTCACCTTATATAATAATAGATAAAAAAAATAGACCTGACACGAGAGTGATGTAAATCAAAGTTTTGAAAGAAGTCGAAAAGAATGCGTGTATTAAGTAAAATTATAATTGAATCATTTACCTATTTAAATAAGGCCTTTCAATAAATTCATTTAGATGAATTCAATAAAAGACCAATATGTTTAATATTGGTTTTTTTATTGAAAACCAATATCAAACATATTGGTACCTCTTCGTGTAATTCTAGCAAGATAATTTTTAATTATTTTTTCAACTGCCAAAGGTTTTCTGCAAGAATAGGCGAACTCTGTAAGAAACTGCGAAGAAATCTTTGTGCACACGTAAAAACAAAGCATCGAATTGATAATCGTCAGCTCTTGACAAGTCAGTTATAAAAAATAAACAAACATATTACATATTTATACTACATCTAAATAAATGTGTACCGAATATGGATTAATGATATGTATTTGTCTATGTACAGGTCGATTAATGATGCTACTAACCAAAAATAAAAACTTGCAATTTTACTTATTTATTATGTTACAGTTCTTCCATGTTCGACCATTGCGTTATATGCATATCAAATTATATAGCAACACGTTTATTATAACTGACTATGTTAAATAAGTAGTTAGTGGCTATATTATCGTAACTTTCTTTATAAATGACATAATACTACGTAACCCACTTGTGACCAAAGTTTTATTATGGTTTTAATTAGTTTTAAATGTATGTTAAGTACATTAATGCAAGTTAATAATATTTAAATGTACAATATTACATTTTATTTTTATTCCAATACAAGTTAGCCCTCATTTGATGATGCAACTGTTAGATGGTAGCGGGCTAAGGGCTAACGTGTTTAGGGTTATAGCAGTTAAATAAAAGTAATACCCATAATCGGTTGACTAGTTAGTCATAGTTGAAGCCTTCAACCAGACCAGAGAAAATTTACTCTTTATAAATGCCCCAATTTCCTCTGGCATTTAATTTATTAATTGATAAAATTAAAAAGAAGTGAACTCTAAAATATTCTTCACTAAATAATGTGAATTAAAAGACGCAATAATGCAAATTTACCCTATAGGTACATAATATTACATAGCGCAACTAGTACTAGGTATAATATATTCTGTGCTGTGAATAATATATGCTAGCTACAAGAAGTAGGTTACGTGGACAGGTACGTGAATAGCTCAGCGCATGGACTTTTAGCAGCTGATGTCAAACCGCCCTTTATTTTATTGATTGGGTAGGTTTAAAGTAGGTAGAAGCAGGCGTTACTTTGCGGAATTCCATGATATAGAATGAACATTAAGCTAAATTTGCTACAATCGCTAGGTAAGTCTTAGCAATTATTCATTGTATAGACAAGATCTCCTGAGGATTCTGAGATGTTGGAACAAAACCTGCGTTGATATTTTATTTGAATCGTAAGAACGGTGTAATGTGGAGAATAAATATTGAAGAAATTGCACCAAAAAGATTTTACTACTTTTTGAGGATTATTGTTCATTGTATAAAATCGTTGATTACAAAATCGATAGTAAAATGGTATAAGTAGTAATGCATTAAAGGTAATATTTTATACCAACGAAAAGTATAATTCAATATGCGTGTCTAATAAATTTCGGTTACAGTAATACAATCCAATAACTTAACACTCCTGGTCTTTATAGTTGTCAACATAGGTGTCATATTGCTCTGTACACCAGACGTTAAATAGTATTAGGTAACCGGATCAACTAAACCTCAAGGTTTCTTGCGAAACTTGCACTTAAGAGTATTGATAGAAAATAATGACGATAACTGTTGGATAAGAAAATAATACTTACGGAACAACAAAGGGTTCCGCAATTCAAGTGATTTGATGATCCTTTTAATAGGACCTCTTAGACTAGTAGGGCTATCAGCAAAATACGCTGGCGTTGACGATGATGATGACGAAACTTTAAACGAGAGTCGTTTAAAGTTTTTCTATCGGTCTTAAAAATAAACTTTAACTGGGAGCACGTTTCAAATGTCAGACCTTTATAAAATGAATTTAAGGAACCATAAATCTAAGATTATTTTTACCAGCTCATTTATATTATTCAAAGCATTGATAGTTGAGCTGATAGTAAATCAAGATTGGAGGTCAACTGCCCTTTCGGACAATACTAATTTAATTAGTATTCCCGCGACAACATAAATTATTAGCATACAATTAATCGATCTGTCCTTGCTGTGTCTGTAATCAAAATAACGCTGCAAAACTTATAGCCATATACGGGATTTTTTTAGAGAAACTATATTCTGTGAGCATGTATAAAAAGTTACAAATTACTTGATAAAAAAGATCTTACATAAAAAATAGGCGTAGTCGGTGGCCACCCAATGCCGTAAACTCAAAATACTATTAACCACTTATTATGTGTTCAAAGGACATTGGTCGATAACACGGTCCTTATTGGCAGTATTGGAAAGCTACCGTATAATCAACACAAATGGTTTTGACTTCATTATAGCCTTCTAGTCTCCGAAAATAATACAGTGAGAATTACGATGATGATATGCTTAACGCTATGCTTAAGGGGGTCACCCCTATAAACGGAGATGGTTTTGATGGTTGATTCTAAATTCTGTTGATATTTTATATTTATTTGTCATTATTAAACCCATTTGAAAAAATATTCTTTATTGGGTAGTATATACTTTGAGATTCATTGTAAAGAAAGTACAATGAATTTGGATTTTACTGGGTATAATATGTCATCGAAGTAAACGAAAATGCTTATTGATATATTTTAAAATGAATATAAAAACCTTATTCTCTATAATAAATTTATTAATAAGAGTTTAAAGTTTTACTTTAATCATACCGGTTATTGGATACAAAATTGAATTAGTTAACTTGAGTAAACTTCTTTAGCAAGCATTAGATCTTTCTCCACTGTTCAACATATCTCTACGATTTATTTTATGATATTAGAAAGATAATATTGCAATACCTACTTATCTGGTATACATATCTATGAAGTGTTCGTCAATAGATAGGCCACCTACCTTTGGAGGGCGACCGACATGTTTTGTATTCAAGATACAAAAGTTGTGATGAAATCATCAGTAGGTATGTGGAAGGTCGTTGTTTTAAGCGTCTTCAGCGTCAGATGCGTCTCAGGTAGGGTTTTTAATTATTATATCGGAGGTCTTAAAGTACAGTAGTGACCACAAAAGTAAACGAAGCGTCGATAGAACCCCTCGACAAGGTTGAGAGATGATATCTAACGAGTTGCAGGGAGAAGCTGTAACTACGCAAGCAGCACTAGACCGTGACGAGTTGAAATCCCTACAAAATACGAACACAGGTTGAGATGATGATTGCTATGGGCTGTTTGAAGTCAGTCGCTCCAGTCGGCTTGGGTGTCTTGTTCTTCTTTGCGAATGACCTTTACCCCCTAGTCCATGTGTAGGCACAACCAGCACGGCTAGCATAGAGAGGGGGCAAACATGTTATCCCCCAATTATATCTACTGACAGGGAAAAAAAATTTACTTTTCCACCTGCCAAAGCACGGCAAGTAGGTAAAGTCTGTTTGATATTCAACGTCTATTATTTGAATCGTATTTCCACCAATGCGCCCATGCTCGGAGAGTGCATAAAAGTATGAGAGACGAGAAACATTTTGTCGTATCCGTTGACAAAATATTTCCTCTCCTGCCCTGCTTGTGCGTGCAGAATATTGTGTTCAAAAACGGTGAAAACGCCCTGCGTACATCTCAGTTCGCACTCGCGGAAATTTTTCCTATTTTCCCCATTTTATGGTAAACGTTTACAACATTACAGGTAAACACTTTTTAAACAAAAATTGAATGAAGTAACTAACAACCTGTTCGAGAAACACTTCTTAAGTGGTTTTGAAGCCTCAATATTAGTCGTGTACACGGCTTCTGTGTGTTCTTAATTCTGTGGGTATATAATAGAACAACAGGTGGATAGTACCAGCCGTTACTTAGTCAATGTACATTGAACAACGGTGTAATTTATTACAGTTTAGATACTCGTAACTACGTTAGTAAATGTTTAAAATTAAGTTCTCTTGTAAGGACCGATAATATACCTAACAGCTTTTTACTAAATGCATATGTAAGTTTATACGTTATCTACTATAAAAAACTTTTTTTGACGTTTTATCGGTCTGTTCCGGCTATTTTCCAAAACGGCTTGCCCTATCCTGACGAGACTTTTGAAGCCAGGCAGAGGTTTTTACAGCGGGTAAACAGGCTACTTTAAAATTTTGGAAATTTTATCCCAAAGGTTGGAGTTGAAAGTGTGTAGGTATGAGTCTCGAAAAATCTCTGTAAATGTAATTCTCTAAATTTCTACCTAGTTCCTAGTTTTGAAGTTAAGGCATAAATAAATAACGGTTTCTTTAAAAAAAAATCTGCATCAAGGGTGCACAATAAGGTATAATACTTGTGTAAAAAAAAAATCATGTAGGTACTTACCTATACTACGTTAGTTTTTTATACTTACCTCTAAAACACACATAAAAGTTCCACTAAACAGTATGTAAAAGATAATACTTCAATTAAAACAATGTTACTTGTAATTAATTGTTTAATAATAAAACTTAAACAACAGTAACAAAAGAAAAGAATGTTGCCATTTATAAGCCCATTCCCGTTATTTCCGCTGCCAATCTAGTGTGTGCATCAAAAAAATGGCAGATGTCTGATCAAATGTCAGTCGAACACCTTAACACAGCTGATGCTAGGCAAAAACTCGTGTTGCTGGGTGAAATTAGAATCACATTACCCTTTTTAATACTGGGAATACCATGAGGATTATATTTTTAGCCTTGCATACAACTTAGAACGCTCTAGAGACACGGATCGTTCTAGAAATATGTATGGTCTGGGCGGTAATCTGAGAAATGTAAGCGATTTTTAATAAATTTTTACCAATGGCTACTAGATACATAATTTTCCTTATTTTGCGATTAGGTACGGGTTAATAACTTTTTTCGCCAGTAAATATCTGCGGTATATTCGCTGATTATTCGCTGATTTTTCAGTGTCTGGGTCACCACCCATTCATGTTCATCACACAAATATTTATTTTTTAGCCTTGACTCAGAAAGCAGGGTCGCTGCCCACTGCGCCAATCGACGGTCTAGTATACTTAGTTAGTAGTGAGATAACTAAGACAAAAGCTACGAGCGTTCCAAACGCGCCCCGCTCTAAGAAGAAGGCCACGACAAACATAGCCTGGTTTTCATTTTGTTATAACCATCTCCATTGTTACTTAAAATTATTTAAAAAGCAACCTGGGTAGAATTCTTATGCTAGTTGTGTCTATCAAGATTAGCGTACCTACTGATTTAATTCTTGGTAAAGAAAGGCTCTTAATTGAGTTTGTTTTTTGAATTGGAGACTTGTTTAGAATATTGTAGGATTACTTTAATAACAGGTGATATTCCATATTCTACACAACAATCATCATCATCATCATCATCAGCCATAGGCCTCTTTCAAGCAGCGCCAACTTTTCCTATTTTCGGCTTTCCTCATCCAGTCAATGCCTGCCACTTTTCGGAGGTCGTCGCTCCATCTAGTAGGGGGGCGTCCGACACTCCGTTTACCGACACGCGGTCTCCACTCGAGAACCTTTCGACTCCAACGTCCATCGGTCCTCCGACAAACGTGACCAGCCCACTGCCACTTTAGTACGCTAACACGAAAGGCTATGTCAGTTACTTTAGTTCTTTGGTGAATCACTTCGTTACGGATCTTATCCCTCTCTTCAGGCATTGCGGTATGAGTGACGAGAAGACTCGGCGGAGTTTGCCGAACGCTCCCCAGCCCAGCTGTATTCTTCTATCGATCTCTTCTGTTTCTATCCAACTGAACGATTTGTCCAAGATATGTATATTCTTTAACAATTTCGAGAATAGACCCATCGACAGTAACTTGCCCCGGAACGATCAGATTATTAAGCATAATCTACACAACAAAGTAGCTGAATAATGTTAGCATGCTCATTTTATTAGATTAGCCTTCACGCTTAAGTTATTTCACATGGCCGTAAAAGACACAAGACACTATTCCTGCTTTCGCATTCTCACATTTCAGCTATTTGGTATTATCAGTTAAACAACTTTATTAAATCTAAACTTTTCAAATAATTAGATTTTAATAATCAATGAAATAGTCCGAATTCTTTAGTCTATCAATATCATAGGAGGTTTAAACGCCAACCCATTCTACTCCATGATTCGATTCTCTGGAAGAAGTTCGTGGAATAACAGAAAAAAAAAAATTTTTTCTTACACCAAAATGAAAGGAAAAGAACCGCGTTTTCCGGATAAAAATAAATTAAATGCCCCCTATTCAAAAGCAACCCTTTTTCAAGCACTCAAGCAAAGTCCATACGCAATGTCTATAAAAATATTTAACCATCTGCCAGATAGGAACACTGAAAATGACAATGAATTTAATAAAATATTAAAAAACTACCTCATAGAGCAATGCTTTTATTCTGTAAATGATTTTTTGATTTTTGAATGGGGATGCCATTTAAAGCAGTTTCCTTACTATATACAATTTACTTATGTTTATAAATTTCATAAAATTATTTAATTGAAACAAAAAATGACTGCGCCCAATTTGGATGTACATACGTTACATTATATAATTAGATTTATTTTAAATCTTATATCTTTAAACGAGCAAATCTTGTATATATAAATATATATAAATGGAATCTCGGAATCGGCTCCAACGATTTTCATGAAATTTAGTATACGGGGGGTTTCGGGGGCGATAAATCGATCTAGCTAGGATTCATTTTTATAAAATGTCATTTTATTCGTGTTTTATCGATAAATACATAAAATATATGTATATAACTAATTAGAATGTCGTAATCGACTCCAACGATTTTCATGAAATTTAGTATACAGGGGGCGATAAATTGCTCAAGCTAGGATTCGTTTATATTGGAATCTCGTTTTTATATTGGACATACGACTATTTTTTTAAGTCGACTCATTCGCGGACGAAGTCGCGCAGGTCCGCTAGTATTGTATTATAAATGTATTATTAAAATGAATCGAAAACATAAGAAAAACTCAACAGTTCTACTATGTTTTACGTTATAAGGAACTCTCAGTGCCCAATTTGAATCCTCCATGAAAAGATCTGAATCGTATAATCTTACTAATAATAAAATATTTGACATCGAAATCTCAGATAGCTTAATAGTAAATCATTAGGTATAAGAATTAAGTACGATAATGAATTTTGAATCCGAATAACGTAATGTTGCAGTGATTTTATATAACATACATTGCTTGTAAAATTGGTTGTGAGCGGCTTTGACGGCCATGTGCAATCGACTTTATTTGTGCGTTAAGTATTATATTGTTGCAAAGCGTAACCTATATTTTCTGACTTAAAGTTAAGTCATATTCTTTAATGTAGTTAAACATCTGTTTACGTAAACAATTGGGTTTTTTATAAAATTAATACGTTTGTCTCTACGTTTATCGTTTCACCTTTGAGAATACCACAGCTTTTGAGTTTACACTTCTAGTTCACTGGAGTGAAAGTTTGATCTACATTAAATTACCCTGGGGCTTACTACTATCGCTTGATGTGGTATTATTTTATTATTGCCAGATTTGTTTTATAATTATAATCCTTACTCATAGAAGGTCAAGGTCTGTCATAGAAACTGTAATTTAAAAATATTACTGCATTGAACGATCATCTGTGTCTGTGACCCCTATTCTGAGGCCGCGAAATATTTATTTAATAGATTTAAGATTATTGTAGGTAGACGTAGAATAAGCTAGTTTGTAAGGTAGTAATTGTAGACCCACAAGAGCTACATAGTCACTTTAGTGACTCAGCTCTTTACAAGAGATTAAAAAAAAAAAAAGATCACCAATGGCGCTTTTAGCAACGCCTTGAAGCAAAGTGATTTTTGGTACCTAATAATAGTTAAGTTTTTTTTTGTTTTAAATTTTATTCAGTCATACAGGAATTAATGGATTAAGCGCGGAAATGCAGCTGTAGGCGTTCCTCGTGGGCGTGATATGTGTCGGCTAATTGGTTTACGATTCAGCTTGTAGGTAATTACTAATTACATTAGGATAAAAGTAGTGCGATCTTCGTAATCAATAAATTTAAAAGGCTTAGTTTTGACTGACTGACAGACCACCTAATACCCAAAAAGCTAAATGTAGCCATTTAGGAGAAAATATTCCTCAGCTGTTTAACCATGTAAATTAGTATTTGGGTTCTAGTTAACAAATAAAACAGGTGTTGAAGTTTTTAAAAATACTGCCTTCAAAGCGGTGAAATAGGACGTAAAAGTTTGTTTGAAAGTCCTGATTTTTTTAAAGATATTTCCCGAGTTGTACAAAATAAAATTAGTATTTTGGCTTTCGGTTAAAAATAAAGAAGTACGGGTTACAGAACTTTTAAAAAAAAACAACCGACTAATTAATCAAAAGTTTGTAAAAAATAATTTATTTTTTTAAAGTAGGTAAGTTATATCCATGAAACTTGGTATTTTGATTTTGATTTCGATTTTCATTTAGCTTTGCATGTCGCTTGCTTTCTGCAGACGGTCATAGGTTCAGCTTGGTTCATTTAGCCGAGGGCAAAAGCTTGTTTTTTAAAGATTTATTTCATAAATAAGTTAATACCGCTCTGCTAAGATTTCGTTTTACAAAAAATCTGCAGTTTCGTGGGTAAAAAACTTATTAAGTTGCTATGCCAATCATAGCACGCTAATTTGATATTAAGAGACATCTTCTAATATTTCAATCTATGGCCATAGATTTATATATTATTGATCATGTTGCATATTAAAGATGCTGGAATGGCGACAACAACTGGCCGCACAGGTAAACGCAGCGTTGCTCGGCCTCCAACGAGGTGAACAGACATCAAACGAGACGCTGGGAGCCGCTGGAAGCAAGCGGTCCAGGACCGTGGATTTTGGAACTCCCTACAAAACACCTATGTCCAGCAGTGGACTTCAATCGGTTGAAGTGATGATGATGATGATGATTATGCATATTAAATTCATCAATTCAGTTCAGAAATTTTAATGCGACTTATTTTGAACCTATATTTGTAGGTATAAGAGCAAGTAAAGTCTTCTGCCTGATAAAAAAATCAAGCTAATCTAGTTAAAAGTCAGAAATTCAGTTTAAAAAATTTAGTCAGCAAAAGTCGGTTTCTTTAAAACACGTTTGATGCACAAAAAATTAGATGCGTTATCACAAGGGGCACTCAAACCGCGTTTCCTCCCAATACAATGAACTTCACGTTAGTAAGCCGCACGTGTTCTGCAGCTCCCGCCCTAGCTTCCGGTTTCTAAAACGGTCTTAATTAAGGTGTTCTTTAAAGTTTTTTAAATGTACCGGTGGGACTCATACACAACGATGTGATTACTTTTTTTTAAATTCTTAGACTGTATTTTTTCATGGCAATGAGCCATGCATGCAGATTTATGAGGTGAGCGGGAAGATTTTTGCAGCTGTAGGTACTCTTCGGCGATTAAGTAATTTCCTACCCATACCTATTAAATTGCGCTAGCTCAATCTCTCCTCTTTCCAATTCTTGATTACGATGATACTCACTTACACTTCCTATCCTTAAGTTGTTCATAATTCATACTGGCGATTTTCTTCATTTTATACCTTCTGCATACCCTGTGCATACCCTCTATGCACGCCACTGATGATATTGCTATCTGGATTTAACTATGGAGCAATTTAATAAACTTGAGTGCATTCAAAATCTTTGCATACGCTTCATATTTGGCCGTCGTAAATATGACCACATTTCAGAATTTCGCGACAAACTGGAGTGGCTTCCAATTCGCTTTCACAGGAATACTCATATTCTGTCTCTCTTATACTGTGTTCTGTTCAATCCAGCTACTCCTCCATATGGTTTGTTTGTAATTTCATTTCTCAGACACATGTTCCCATGTATAATATTTGTAGTGGAGTATCAAGTACGTATTTACCCTCTAGATCTGCCTAGTGGTAACGGATAATACCGTTTTATATCACGGACTTCCGCAAAGAAACACCTGCTTCTTTATAGAATATCTTACATGTAATTTAATTAAAATATGAACCTTACATTTATTTCTGGTTGTTGCTATTTTTTTTCTTACATTAATCTACATTTATCGTTCAAATGTCTATGCGTCGTTTATTATCTCATGAAATATACATTATTTGCCGAACGTTACGACTTAAATGATTAATTCTCCAATAGTCACGATCACAAAATTACAGCAATATTTAATGTAAGTAGGCACTTATAAAGTTATTTGTTTTTATTAAAGCACATAATAGAAATATTAAAGTTTTACTTTAATGTTCATGTGTAGGAAAAACACAATGTTACAAATTATAAAACAATTATTTAGGTTGATACATGATAGTTAAATTTGGCTAGCAAATGACTCGTTTAATTTAGAACTGAAAAATAAATTAAGGAAGAGTTATTGTATAGTAGTTATAACTAAAATAGTTGTAAGCGTATTAGAACAAACAAATAACTTATCAGAAAAGAGATTACTCACGTAATTTGATGTCTCTATCTATATATCTTCCAATTAAAGGCACAACGGAATAAAACTGCATTGATTCTTTAATAACCGCCTCTAGGTTTATTAGCTGTAATGGGTCTTGCTTTGTCACATCCCTGTCATCGTCACCGAAAATATTGAATAACCTAAAATAAGGCTATTGGATTTAATACCATTTACACACACATTAAAAATAGTTTTTTTTTAAAAGAACGTGAGGAGATTCGCTTCTGTATATATATTTTATAAGTGCCAATACCGTTGTCTAAGCTTAGAAGAACAAGTTATAAATATCTTTTCGTATATATTTCAAACTTGCTGAGGATTTTAAAAAAATGTAACTAAATACACGATAGAAAAATAAATCTAATCCAAATTTTTAGACGGCAGATTTAATTTAGTAGTGTTGTCCTTATGAACACGAAAGAGTAGTTAAAACTAGCACTACTCAATCCAATCTCACAATCCGGAGATTTTTTGTAAGATTAATTATTAGTATCAAATTAATCGCATACAGAATCCTGTGTCAAGTAATGTGAAAAATTTTTAGAACATTTTCATTTTCAGACTATTAAAGCACCGGAAATAAGACATGCTCAAAGATCTACGCTGCTCCAATGCGAGTTTATTCTGATGCTTTCAGATTTATGCATAGGTACAAATTATTGTAATAAAATTTTATATTCACAAACTCAATGTTAGCTTCTCGTTATTCGCAAAGACTATACAAGCATCTTCATCGTCATCATCACATCAACCCATTACCGACTCACTACAGACCACGGGCTTCCTCCCACAATGAGAACGTGATAAGGTCGTACTCCACCTCGCTGGCTTAGTGCGGATTAGTGGACTCCACACACCTTTGAGAACATTATGTAGAACTCTCAGGCATGCAGGTTTCCTCGCGATGTTTTCCATCAACGTTGGAGCTAGTGATATTTTAATTAATTAAAACGCACATTTATTAGAAAAGTTAGAGGTGCGTGCGTACTGGGAGTCGAAGTCTGCTCTCCGAAAGGGAAGTCGAGCTCCTACCTAATGCGCTATCACCGCTTCACATATACAAGCATACTCCACATATTCAAGTATACAAGCATACTTAAAGTTAATGGTTATGTGTTAAGACGACTTTTCATTAACCTCGTCTTAAATGACGTTAGCATCTAGACCGTAGACATTTCGTTACCTGACTCCTCGAAAGCCTCAGCTCAGTGAGTAACGATGATGTCATCAGTGAGTCAATCCGCCTACACAAACCGGACTCTGTGTTTACGGATATGGGGAAAATATACACTAATAAAATGTAACCTTAATATAAATAAATAAATAAATAAATATACTACGACAATACACACATCGCCACCTAGCCCCAAAGTAAGCGTAGCTTGTGTTATGGGAACTAAGATGACTGATGAATATTTTTATGAATTATATATACATAAATACTTAGAAAATACATATAAACACCCAGACACTGAAAAACATTCATGCTCATCACACAAACATTTTCCAGTTGTGGGAATCGAACCCACGGCCTTGGACTCAGAGAGCAGGGTCGCTGCCCACTGCGCCAATCGGCCGTCGAAAATATGTTGTATTTGCAAAGACGTGAGGTCATTTAGGGGCGGGATCGCTTTAGAGCGCCCATCATTCGGCCGATTTGGAGAAAGCGATGTTTTAAACTGACTTGAGTGTGGATTTATATCATCTAAAATGCGATATTTCAGTTTGGGACTCGACGTGTACTAGATATGAAGATACTGAGAATAGCGGGAGAAATACCTGTCCCGAGGCTGAGCACAAGTTTCCTATATTACGGTTTTAAAGCTTAGTACAATTACACATCTCCTCTCGCAATAGGTTGGCTTAGCTATTAATATAGATTACCCGAGACTTCGTAAGAGTTTTTTTTTTTAAACTCTTTGGAATTCTTAGTTCTTTCGGGTTAAAGTATCCTATGTATATAACTCCAGGTTGTAAAAGTTCTTAATTTTATCATGATTGGTGCCGCGATTATAGTAACAAGCTAATACTAAACAAACGAACACTATTTGTATTAGTATGGATTCTAGTGATATCGGTCCGGATAGGGACCGACGGTTTAACATGCTCTCTGAGGCAAGGAGGTGGAAAAATTAAATATTCAAACTTTTCTAATCTGCAGCGTAAATAAACACAATATCTTTGTATGGATTTTTGTCATATTTGACTCTCTCATCATTATTATCACGTCAACCAAATACCGTTAGAAGATCCACAGTCCTGGGCCGTTTGCTTCCAGCGGCTCCCAGCGACTCGCTCGATGTCGTCTGCCCACCTCGTTGGAGACCGACACGCTGCGACTATCACACTCTGGTATAATATGGTATGGTAACATAGTAATTCTCAGATAAACGACTATAGCCCCTTCATCAGAGGATTAATTAGATAGCATCTGTCATGAAACATTATAATTATCGCCCGTTGTTAACTTTAACGCTTTTTATTAAATTTATTATCTACACTGGTCGTAAAAGTTTAGGAATGTTTATTATCCAGTCGAAGTGAAAAGGCAGGCAAAAATAAACCACTTCGTGCGGATGTGCAATAGCGAGGAAGTTATTTAAATCCTTCGGCACATGCATACATTGACCCCCACGACCTGTGGTGTCATTAATACTGTTAGTAGAGCGGTCACCTAAAACTTTGCATTCTCGTATAAATTTAAACTAAGTTTTGCAAAATATCTTCTGCATAATGATTGTAATAGTTACATAACTTTTTAATGTCAAGCGCTCTGAGTTCTAGATTTTTACATCTGATTGCTCATGAACTAGTAAATTAATAATAATAATAATAAATTCTTTATTGCACACACAAAAACAAAATACAAATAAACACATTTACAGAAATAATTAAAAAAAAAATAACTAGTTTAGGTGTGCAAAGGCGGTCTTATCTCTCCCAGACAACCTTTGGCGATAGTAGTTATTGGAAGGAACGGGTTGGTGCGGCAATAAAAATTTCTACCTACATAAAAATATTGCAAACTAAACTACATACATGGTATAAATTCTAATACTAAACATATAATTATTATATAAAATATATAGTGTTCATACATATAAATATAATAAACTACATACTATAACGCTACATACATAAAAAAAAAATAGTTTTTTAATTAGTTAAAGACACGACATAACCAAGCAAGCTTCTGCTTTAAGCTTTGAGGTCCACAGGGCTACAAGTTCCAAGTTCATCTATAAATTAACTAGCTGTTCCCTGCGACTTCGTCTGCGATCGATTTTGTTTTTTGATGTGGCATTCAATTTAGTTGTAGTTCTGAAAAAAATTAAAGTATTCAGTATCGCTTAGCCTTAAATGAGGGGTTTGCTGCTGTCCGCTGAGGAGTTCTGTCCTCTATCTCCAACCACATTCATCAGATCTATACAAAGTTTGGGCAAAATTAAACACTTATTACAAAAATAATTATTTAAATCGGTTATAATTTGTCGGAGTTATGGTGTTAAATCGTTAAACACTTTCATCCCCTCTCTCAAAGGAACCGAGCTTAATGTCGGGATAAAAAGTATCCTATATTACTTCTAACACTTCCAAGAATATATGTGCAAAGTTTCTTGAGGAATGGTTAAGTAGTTTTTGCATGGAAGCGTAACAAACAAACTTACATTGACATTTATAATATTAGTAGGGATAGGGATAGGGATTAAGACGTACGCGTTCCCTAGTTTTCGGTTATTATTATGTGTAGGAATAAATATAATCCCTCTATCCTTTTAAAGAGGTCTGACTGTACATGTGAGACATCAAAAGGCTATAAGAACAAAATCGGAAGTCCTGGCCCACGGGTCTTAATACCATAGTATAAAGCAGGTTTATTTTAAAACGACAGTTTTATTTGATTATCTTCAGGTCTCTATAATAAAGAAGTAACTATAATTCTGTAACAAAACATGTACCTATAATATTATATTAATACTGCTTTAAGAAATTATTGTAGAAAGCTCCCTGGGGCCTTACTACGATTGCTTAAAACAGTATTATCTTAACTTATTTGACTCACCTTGACGTCCTAAAAATAAGGATTTTAATTCTGTAACAGAACGTAAACAATATTATAATGAACCTGCTTTAAGCGATGGTAGTAAATCCCCAATCTACTCTAGTCCCATGCCGCAACTCCTGTCTTTAGTGCTTATGTCACGAAGGCAATCACCAAGTATAGTTTGTACATGAATAGTGCTTGCATGTCTCCAAAAGCACCGGCTTGCCTATATCAACTTCAAGTAAACGGCAAATTATTTTTCTGTGGATTACAGTTGATCAAAGAACTATCGGCGTAAAACCACAGAAGAGGTAATAGCACTTATTTTACTTATGGCGGAACGAATAAAATAATGTTTACATCATCATCGTATCTGTAATACGGAATGTACCAATATTATATTTTAGTTAATTCAGTTAGTACAGCGTCCCGTACGGACTGGCACTCGAGCTCTTTTAAACGAATTGTCAAAAAGGTATAACGACTCCACAAGTGATCCTAAAGCTGGCGGCTACCTTGGCCCAATAATGAGTTTGCTCAATCAAAGGGGCAACGCTGACATCTGAGGCACTATGCCTTCCTCTGGTGGTTTCGAAGATGTTTAAAATTTTATTTAGTTTTATTTTAATACATAGGTTAATTAAGGTTATTTTTGTTCATAAGTTATGTTAAGTACTAGTAATACTTTTTTGAAACTTAAAATAAGCTTATTTAAAAAGATCTTACAGGGAGTTCAGTAGGTTCTTGTGAAAAAAAAATCAAACGAACTCAAACACATCATCTTACATTACACCACTTAATTTTTAAGTCCTTGAGGCGACAAATTCAATGAGCCTATATACGATGGGATCACGTTATTTAGCTGAGGAAATTCTATTGCCCACTTTTCGGGTCTACCATTAAACCACCTTCCGAGCTCTATTAAGTTGAATTGTCACTGAATAAAGTTTTAATCCGAAATATATACAAACGAAGCGATATAATTAATAAGATTCGGCAAATATACTACGGGGTCAAAGTCATAGATTTAGATTTTAGAGAAAGTTATGAATTCGAATGAGTTTTGCTTATAAAATAAAAATCGCTATGCCGCTGTTACACCCAAATCATCCATCCATCCAAAAAAAAACAAATCTAATTTAAATTGGCTTCATTCTCTAGTTTTTATATTACATGTAAAATAGTGGCTTAACAATTCGCACGAGTTAAAAAAAAATTAATTATTACGTAAGGTGCTATTTTTTTATTTCCACTCGGAAATAATATTTTTCTTGTGTATATTTTTTAGGTTGTGGGAAACTAACTCACAAAATTACCAGATTCGGACCTCAATATATCATTTACACTGATTAATAAGAGCTTTGTATGTTTTCAAGAATCATAAGAAATATTAATTAGGTACTCTGATTCATATCTGTGCCTTAGAGAGCAGTCGCTTCCTGCTATTGTGACTAACAATGGAACTCTACCAGCAAAGCTGATCTATGCTCTATAACCAGTGTAGAGGCCTGCACCTGAGGACGGTAATGAAGATGATGATGATTTTTTTTTTTTTAAGTAAGTGTCAAGGCTGCTTTCGCAGCCACAGTGGCGGTCAATTACAAATCATCAGGTCACCATGCCTAATTTACCGTTTTTCGTTGTCGCAAACTAATTATTAGTTTAGCATGGCGTAGCTATTAAAATAATAAAATTATAGATATCCGATAGCCATCGAATAATAAATTTATCATCTTAGCATATAATTATAGAATAGAAAATAAGATAGTGAGTGGTACTTGCCGATTTCGACTGTTCTACAATCGTTGTCCTTTTCCATTGTGATTGGGGCCTGTATAATCGATGGCCAGCCTAGAAACGAGGCGCCCAGTTGCTTGATGGCTCGAGACAGACTAACCTACATTTTTAATCATTGATTTACTAACCATTATGTACTTACTATTAATTAGAAGTATTCAGTTGCAGTAGGAGACGTTTACTTTGCATGCTTTTGGCATAATAGTGAAGTAATTAGGAAAATAGGTCAGTTCTAAATAATTGAAAAGAATAAAAAATATAATATAGAATATTCAATATACTGTTTTTTTTGTACCTTTATCATCATCATTACATGTATAAACCGAAAGATCCACGGTTATGTGCCGCTTGGGTCCACCGTCCAGCGGCTACCTGCGACGCGCTTTGTCTTCTGTCCACCTTGTTGGCGGTTGACTAACGCTGCGCGGACCCCAACGTCCAGAAAGGATTTTCTGCGAGCTAAGTGCCCCGCCCATTGCCACTTCAGCTTCGCCACTAAATGAGCTGTCGGTAACTCTGGTTCCTCTACGGATTTCCTCATTTATGATTGAATCACGTAGAGATGCACCGAGCATAGCTCTCTTTATCGCTCGCTGAGTGACTCTGAGCCTTCTAATGAGGCCTATAAATAAGTCTAACATGAATTGTATCACTTTTATTTTGATTCAGTACTACCGATAGTTATATGGATGAAATTCATAAACTAAGGCCAATATCTCACTGGGAAACTATGGCAGCGCCATTGGTCGCATCACCATCGTTTCTTGATCAAACGAGAAACACCAGAGCAGACACCTTCTAAAAAGTGCTCGGTAGAGTTAACGCTGCTTTTGCTATACGTACAAGCGAGAAATATTCCCGTTAGTGCAACTGGCGATTGAGTGAGATGCCAAATAGCTTCATAAACATAAGCGGTTGCGCCACAAGCTGGTATTCCGTGCGGCTGCTACCACTCTGGTAGCGCAACCAAGCGGACATAGTATCAGCCACCCTACAAGTTAGTCCTAGTTATATTGTATTGGTAGCGCGACTGGTTGCGTCGCCAATGGTGTCCTAGTGAGATAACCCTCCGATAAAAATTACAATGCAGGCAACGACGACATTTAAACGTTGACTTAATTTTCACTAACTCTATTAGGTAATCGTGACGTGGACAGAGCACATGTACGGTGTGAAAACGTAAGTTAGTTCACTAGCCGCAGTTGTACGTACTACCACTGGCCTACTTAAGATTTGAATTATAGTGCGCCATTAGGTCTGACATTGCCTGTGACTGCGGAACATTTACTAAAAATACTATTTACTTGTGGTTTGCTACAAATGGGATTTGGAGGCGCCTTAATGCTCGATTTTGGTTAAGTTACCTTTAGAAAATATTATTGTCATCTGTGGGAATCAAAAGCTTGGATGCAACGTAATATTTGGTTTAGGTTTGTCGACCTCCGTGGCGCAGTGGTAAGCGCTGTGGTCTTAAAATTGGAAGGGATTCCGGGTACCGGGTTCTCGATACAATTTGGAAGTTCATAATTTCTGAATTATCTCTTGGTCTAGTGGCTAGATTCGGCCGTGGCTAGGTAAGGTCCTACCGATATAGACTAAAGGATTAAGCGTTCCAGTACAAAACTCCGTAGACAATGGATTTTTCTAACAGGCTAGGCTATGCAATCTTACTTCACATACCACCAGGTAAGATTGCAGTTAAAGGCTAACTGCGTCGGCCTGTGACCAGCAGTGGTATATTTAAAGGCTGAAGATGACGATGGTAACGCTACTACTAAATTAGCTCAGATAAAATAGACAATGGTAACATTGACACGACTAGATATACACGTGCGTGTAAACATAAGGTTACAAAACAGTAACAGTGGCATACTTTTAACATTAATCACACGATCATGTTAGTTTGTAGACATAATCATGTTATTGTGAACTCGTTCTTGACATTATCAGGGAATCTTGCAAGGGTTGGCCTTATCAGTTTTAAGCATAGTTCACTCTATAGTTTCAGCTGTGATAGCCTTGTGATTAGGACTTCGGCTTCACTTTCGGGGGCCAAGTTCGAATCCCAGCACGCAATTCTAAATTATCTAAGTTATGTTCGTTTTAAGCACTTGAAATATCACTTGCCTCAACGGTGAAGGAAAACATCGTGAGAAAACCTGTATGCCTGAGATTTCTCCATAATGCTCACAATGGCGTGTAGAGTCCACCAATCCGCTACGGGCCATGTGGTGGACAGCGGCCTACACCCTTCGTCACCTCTTTCTGCCTCCAGCGCGGCTAGGATAGGCAGCAGAGATTCTTCTTCACGGGGAGAGGAAAAAATGTTAATGTTCTTCAAGGTTTATCTTGCGCCCTTGGGTGGGTCGAAATAATCCCTATCCCTACTAATATTATAAATGTGAATGTAAGTTTGTTTGTTACGCTTTCACGCAAAAATTTATAAACCGATCCTCATGAAACTTTGTACACATATTCTTCGAAGTGTTAGAAGGAATATAGGATACTTTTTATCCCGACACTAAGCTCAGTTCCTGTGGGAGAGGGGATGAGTGTTTGACGATTTTACACCATAACTCCGACAAATTATAACCGATTTAAATAATTATTTTTATACTATAAAGGTTATAATATGTGTTTAATTTTGCCCAAACTGTGTGTGGAGATAGAGGACAGAACTAAATAATAAATGAGGACCAACTCCTGTTCCCTATTGCCGTGCTTTGGCAGGCGGACACGTTTATATGTTGGGGGATAATTTTTTGTCTCCTGCCAAGGCTAGGTGCAGTAGGGCTCACTTGCGCCACGTTTCCACAATTGCGTGCAAAACTAGTAATCAAGCTATTGACGGCGTTTTTCAATCCAGATTATTGTGCCGTTAGCCACAGCCACTGTAAACATTTCTTTTCTGTGAACAATGATAGCATTCTCACTATGAGTACGCAATTACACATAGGTATTCAGCGGTGTGAAAACGTAAGGTTAATAAATGTAACACTGGCCTACTTTTTATCTGAATCATCCCTAGCAAAATAAAATGATAGTAGTGTCTGTGAAGCCGTTATGGTGATTGGAGGTCAGAAAGAACTGGTGGTTATTCTTAAGTGAAGACGTATAAAGGTTGTTGAGTGTGTGCGCTAAATTGTGTGTGTCGGTGTTAAATTAACACAAGGATACTTAATCATCAATAGCCTATAACAGTAACGGCTGGACTAATGGCCTCTTCCAACGAGAGGGTTTACCCATAATCACCACACTGGGTGCAAGGGGGGCAAGTCAGATTTTTTTAGGTCAGGCCGCCCGCGGCTATTTGGCATCACACTACACAAAGACACCTCTATGAAACATTAGGTATACTAGCTGACCCGCGCAACTTCGTCTGAATCCTAGCTAGATCGATTTATCGCCCCTGAAACCATCTGCATACTAAATTTAATGAAAATCGTTGTAGCCGATTCCGAGATTCCAATTATATATATATATATATATATATATAAAGTTAAATTTCTGCAAGATTTCCAGGGCAGGTAGCTGCCCTGAATTCACTATTCCGAATTTTCTCTCGTCTCGTCTGTTGGGACGCTTTAGCCGTGGCTAGTTACCACTATACAGACAATAACGTGCCGCTAAACGATTTAGCTTCTAACTGCCACAATTCTAGCAGGTTAGCTCGCGTAAGATGGTACCTACTTAACACCAGTTGAGATTGTAGATAAAGGCTAACTTTTAGCAAAATAAAACAGGGAAATTTGAATGAAAGCATGATTTATATAAATTTGTAAAATGCATTTAAAAAATACGGAACACACAGGAGTTGAACCGGTGCGACTCTCTGGCAACCGCGGCCTGAGCGCTTTGATCAAGCTACGGCTCTCCTAGGGCCGATGCCGAAATTAGTCTGTGTTAATAGTAGTAAAGCTTTTGTGACAGAGCTTTTTCGGGGAAGTTCTATCGCCTCGCTTATTTCTGTCGCTAAGCAGCATTGTGACAATGCTGTGTTGCGGTCTGAAGGGCGTAGTTGCCGTGGTGGGCCATCTGCTTGGTCCATCAATGATGACTATAGAAAATTCTTTTCTATATCAGTCTTATAGCAAATGAAAGCTCGATTTTGGAAGGGATAAGTCTTAAGCTACCACCGCGGTAAAATTACTAATGAATGAATGAATTAATACACTTTTATTGTACACGACATAAAAATACAGAAAAAAAAACAAAAAGCTAGTTTACACGATGTATACAATAGGCGGCATTATCGCTACATAGGGATCTCTTCCAGGCAACCGATGGCGTAAAACACTGCTCAAGACGAGAGGTAGGTTATTTAATGTAACGCAGTCGCACTCAATGTAATACAAGGCACCTAAAGTAAGCTTCATAGCTGTGTCATTTCCTTTATAAATATCACAGTCGTTATAATGGTATGTTATCCATAGTAAATGAGTTGACATTTAAGTATTGATAAAACAAGCATAGCACCGGACTAAACGTTGCTGTAATTAACGCCTTTACTGGAAACTTGTTGAGGAATGTTAAAGACAAGAATAGTTAATATGTATGTAGGCATGCTTACTTTGAGTGCTTTGAGCTTACACCGGTCACTGTTGTAAAAGGTACTAGTTTTCATTAAGGCGAGTTGTATGATAAGTTTCATTCATAAAAACGTGCCCCACCATTTATTATATTTATAATTTCTTTATACTCTTCATTCGTACACTACTAAGTTGAGGAAAATGAAAATAGAATCTCAAAAACAAAAGTACTAACAATACAAAAGGCAGCCTTATCGCTTAGTAGCGCTCTCAGCCAGACAGCCTTATAGGATTAGGAAAATAGATGTTCATTAATTAGAGATATCTTTTTATGAAAAAAGTACCTACATATAAAATTTGCGTATATGGAAAAGGTATTTATTCAGTTTCTGTTTCTTATAGTAAATCCAAATCTTAACTAGAATTTAAAAAGGGCAAAATTAAAAAAAATATCTTTCTATCTACTTTTAAATTTATGTATTTAAAATTGCCTTATGAAACGAAAAGTTTTTATGCTTGTAGTGTCTTCAACACCGGCCATTCGTTCTCCAGAAGAACTAATAAATCGTACGTTCGTTCACCGTGATGTCGTCGGTAAGATCTTAGCCAAATAGCCAATACCAGAAATCAAACCACTGAAAACGGCCCCTTGAAAAAGTACGTAAAATACTTTAAAGTGTTTTCTGGTGGCTACCATCCTAGACAGCATCAGCAATTCCATCAGATGAGATTTTAATCAAGGGCTAATCTAACTTGTATTTAAATATACTTAGTAAATAAAAAGTTGAGAAGCTTAGTATTTGGAATGGAATTTTTGAAGTAGTAAACATAAAACACATTAAAGAATAAAGAAAACCTAAACTTAGGTACTTACCTACTAGTAATCTGACCAGTATTTAATTGTTCGATAGTTCTTCGACAGCTTGTTATATACGGTGTAAGCAATACCTGTCGGTTTACCTATTTTTTGCCAAGTCCGCGCCTGTAATGGAATGATGCAAGTTCAATTCCGATCAGGTTTCAGTGTAAAAACTAGACTGAATGTAATTCTGTAGTCAGTATTCATCGTTAAGGTCCTACTCTTGAAGATAAAAATATAATAAGCGTATAGCTAAAAAGATAAAATATAATATGTTATAGGTACAAATAAAAACACCTATGTAATTTCGTTTATTACGATAGCATTTTTTCAAACACTCCTCAAGATAAAAGAAAACAATTTTAATCGGTTTAACTGTTTGGGTGCTCTACGATGCTACATATTATTACGTATTTACCTACCCTCGTTTCCAAAAACTTTTGTTGTCTCCGAGCTTACTAGAATTTTAAGATAGCATGTAATCGTAATTTTAAAAAATATGTCATTTCGCACATCGTGATGCCTAAATTAAATATATCTTTTGCCCAAATTTAAAATAAAAAGTTTGGATATTGGGCGATGATATGGTTATATAAATGTATTCACGTATGTATTTAACCAATGCAACGTGTTAAAAATCTGAGAGACAGACAATTTCAACTACATATATACCTTACTTGTCCTTGTCTTCAAAAACGGTAAAAGAAATTAATTTTGGCGCAATGCCGATGTGAGCGAGTTAAGTATTTTGTTAGTAGCTCTTAAGTTAACAGCATAAGGTTCGTTTTCTTTATTCTGACGGTTAGATTCTATTATAATGACTGAAATAATTAAAACCGGGTCAAGCGAAAGTGATTCACGTCTGGAATAAAGGTTGTGTTTTTTCGGTAAACGCCTACTTTATTCAATTGCTTGCATTGCTTTTTGGGGGATTTAAAGAGTAAGGAAGGTTCTTTTAGGAAGTCTAAAATCTTGTTGCTGAGGGAACCTTAATAATGGACTATATATGGATAAGAAGATATGGTATGTGGATTGATTGGTAGGTAAATATTTTTTTGTTGAATATTAATTTTTGCAAGGTTGCATTGTTTGATATGCAGTAAAATAGCGCTGTAAAACCTCGTTGCCTACGCGTTCTTACGAGAAAACCTTGCGATTTGCGATCTTTTTATTCTTTTGCATAGGAAAATAAACAATAACTTGTAACTTAAACTTGTACTTGTTACTAATTTCAAATGTTATCGTAATAACATATTATAACTTATAATCGTTCTAAAATTATTTGGGTATGTGGTAACTAACTAGGATATTTTCTGTTTGACATTTTTTAACATGAGGTTAGGTTAGGTTAGGTTAGGCACGCCCAATATGTAAGATTGGATTTTGGTCTTTGCAGTGTTTTGTTGTAAAGCCTTCAAAAGATGCTCCTTTATTGGAGCGAAACTGACGAGAGCGTATTTAAGAGGATCTGGGAGGTGTTGGTTTAAAAGTAAGTTTAATATTAATTGCAATATAAAAGCGTTTCCAAAAGTGTGACAAAAGTGAGCCGCAGTCTACTTTCGACCCTGATTTAATCATACCCGCACCGTATCAGCGGCTATCTAAACGGTAAGGCTACTTTGCTGGTTGTACCTACCGACTCTAGGTGACCTGGATTCCTGCGCAATTTAGCATGCTAATGAACAATAATAATGTTGTTGCTTTCACTCATTGCATTACGAAATTTAGCGTAATTAAAAAGTAAAGTAAGTTAACCAGGGTTACTTACGTTAATTCACATACGAAATCGCATAGCTATCTATATATATTTTAGGAAAGGTACAATCTACCTAGTTATAATTTAAAAAAGACATCCAAAAGAATAATGAAAAAGTAATTGCTTTCACTCAATTAATTAGTTCTAAAACAACGTATGAATTCACCTCTTTCCTTATTTTACTATGTTATATGTTTATCATGTAGTTGTATTGTGTTTTTTATTTACCATATATATATAACCAATTTTCGAAAGAGTGGAAAAATCGCTGCTATGACTCAGACGGCAGTGCTAACTTTACCCTATTCTTCCTTGTCGATATATATGGCTCTACTCATTTTATTATTTGATCTGAAGATTATGGAATAAAACAAAATGTCCTGGAAACTAAATATCCTTGGAATAAAATTAGAGTTAGTAGTCATAAAGTAAAAGTCTTAAAGTAGTGACATTACCCTCCGCAATCTTACACTCATGGGTTTCGCATGAGAATATTGTTTTATTTATATTATTTATTATATTGTTACATAAGTTATACGTTTGCACGCCACCTAAACATGATGGTGAGTAGACGAAGGTGCCAAAGCTCCATAAGCCCACATTGGAATACCATGGCGCGAACACAGTCTTAGCAACTGTACTATTCTAACTACATGTAGAACGACAACTTTATTGAGATCCAACGGTGTCACATCCATTCTGACGATTAAAATTACCACCTTTAATATAATAAGTCGAACTTGGAGTACTGAAAGGTAAAGTGCCTATTAGTAATATGATTCCGTAAGGTTAATAATAAAAAGCGGCATCGCCCATGCATATTATTATTATATACAGTTATTCCCACATAATAAAGCACATTAATATCAGGTAAACACTTAATAACAATTTAATATCGCTCATGAGAAAAGATTATGGAGACAGTTAAGCAAATGACCGTGAAAGTGACTTGATTTACAACATAGACTGTTACAAATTGTACTTTTACTGTTATAATGCTTGAAGTAATGATATTTTTTTACCCATAAGGAGAATAAAATAACTATAACTATATGAAATAAAAAATCATAATTTTTTTTTCAATGGTATGCAAAAATGTTATGTTAAGTAAAAAATCGTACCATAATCGAAGAAGTATTCTTCGACTTTGATGAGATTTTTTGCACTTTTTTGGTAAAATAAAAAAATACAAGTCTCACGTTTTCACGAACCTATTTCCGAGTGAGAAAGCCAATATGTCCTAAAATGTTTTAAAGTGATAATAAGTATATATCTTAGTTTAAGTAAGACTTAACTTAAGGTTTACTATAGGGCACCAACGATAATCTATATTTCTCGCGGTCTTTAGTTTGATCTACAAACGCTGACTTTAGTGGTAATTTTATCTCATTGACTGGAATGTTGTTGGTAAAAGTTGGATTGCAGCATTAAAAAACAAATGGTGAGCAGTCTTAACATAAAATATAGGTACCTACTATAACATCAGTCAAAACTCTTCGACAATAATTATTAGTGTTATACTAATGGCCGTAAACATTTCTTAATGCGAAACATCGTGATGTAGCAAATGGAAATTTAACTTTTACACGTCAGTAAAAACTTTAATGCCTATAAAAGATATACGTGTAGGTGGGTATTTTAGTCAGTAAACTTCTCATATAAGGTTTGGCGAAATCACTTAGTGAATCGTTCTGATCTATTCTGTTATTTTTATTGTGTTTGTTCTGGCCCTTTGTTTTCTGGTCTGTTCTATTATATTCTATTCTATTCTGTTCTGTTCTTTTCTGTGCGGTTTTATTTTATTCTGTTCTGTTCTATTCTATGCGGTCTTTTCTCTGAACTTAGTCGACACGCATTACAAAATTACTTATATTTATAACTCTACTTTTAAAATTCGTATCCTAGAACGAAATTACAAGATTATTACAAGATATTTCTAAGATCAAGAGATAGTCCACCAATCCGCACTGGGCCAGCGTGGTGGACGTGCCTTCCAACCCCTTCTCATTGTGGGAGGAGACCCGTGCCCTGTAGTGGGCCGGTAATTTATTCATTTATATATTTAGCAACAAACCCCGTGAAGACAATACAGTTGCCCAATTCGTGTCCCCAACCCATTATAGCCCCTATAATGGGTTCATATTAAAATGATGATGATTTCTAACATTGATTTTTGAACACACAACTCGAAAACCTGTGTTTTTATGAGATTCTTAAAATTATATAAACTTAGCAGATAATAGAAGCCTATAAACTTGAGTAAGTAGCTGTTACCGAGATATAGTTTCGTAACATACGGATGGACAGAACGAAATGATCCTGTAAGGGTTCCAGGGCTAGGCACCCAAAAAGTCTCTAAGTTTTCATTAGTGCATTTTGATCGTACAATCATTATTTTTATAGGATGATTTTTAGATATAAGGTTTAAAATAAAACGTTAGATTTAATGAATTATATGAAAAACATTATAGATTCATACTGCGACAAAAATCGATATATATATATCGATAACATTTGCGAGTAGATACTTGAAAACTCAAGGCAGTCCCCAATCCCCAGCGTAGCGGCATTAATTAGAAACGAGGAAGCAAAAACGATTCATCTGCAACGATTGAATGGAATGACAATTACTCGCGTATAGTGCAAATTCTAATAGCGCTTTCATGTTACATACTTAAAATGGTATAAGATAAATGACGAGTCCGCTTTTGGTTTTGTTTTTTTAACTTCTTATATACCTACCCTTTTTTGCCTTACAATGGCGATCGAATTCATGTCTCCAATACCTACAATTCATTGTTCAAATTGAAAAGCGAACTCCACATAATAATATAAATTGGGTGCGGTGGCAGTGTCTATCACTCTCTCGGTGTTTTACATTTTTGTTTATATACTTAGTTCTTTAATTTTCTTTAATTTAGTTTATATTCTTCTTCTATCTTTTAACTCGGTCCAGCCGTTTAGGAGGAGTTCAGTGACATACACGCACACAAGAAATATATATATAAAAGATTGACAATCTTTTATATGTTCTCCGGAAAACAATATTTAGAATCTTTAACTTCTAGAACATTGATTTAATGTAATTTGTCTACTTTCAACTGGCTCTATCCATAGCTGTAAGATTTTCCACACAAATTACTCAACGTCAATGGCACTCTCAAGTTTCTAGTAAGTAATTATAACTGTGGTTATTATAGCTTCCGCCGGATCGAAAGCTTTTTAGATCTTATTTTTCCACTTTGGCTAAATGGGGGCTTAGAACGCTATCGACGAATCGGAATCGAGTTATAATCATAATTACGTAGAGATCAGTATGAATAGGTAAGTTCAGTTTTATAATTAAAAGTTTATTTTTAAAATAAGTCTAACGGTTACTATTAATTGTAATCACCTTAGTCACCTTCATTGCTATTGGAAAGGAGACGATTGTCGTAGAGTGGCAGCCATATTATGAAGATCACAATGATATCTGATTTGACTACCGAAAAAAGGGGGTACTTAGTCACCACCCATAAAAGTATTTCTTATATTTGATTTAGAGTTTCGATTTTTTTTTTTTATAAAATTCACCACTAATTGTAACGGCATAGTGTGTGGGTGTGTGCTTCTACGAGCGTGTGTGTGAATTCATCAATGGACTATAACAGTCCACTGCCGGACTAAAGGCCTCTCCCCATAGGAGGGATTGCACACAATCACCACGCTGGGCAGATGGGTTGGCGTTCACAGCAACTTCCTCTGTGCTACTACTATCATAATAGTAGCACAGAGGAAGTTGCTGCATACTCTCCGTTATGCGTGTGAATTATTTTATTAATAACATCCAAGACGAAAACCTTTTTACTGTTGCCATACTTATTCATTACTCCATTTTACACAGTTTATATAGGTACTGCCTATTGTAACTTTATACACTTATTACTCTTTAAAGAATCGCAATCTCAGGAACTATTTAGTTTTGGAACAAAGATAATCATTATTATGAATACTTGCAGTGGCGTCTACTACGTTATTTACCAAGTTATGCATACAGCACTAAGATTGCATCAAATGACAAATATTCTTTTCCTTTACGAGTTATATATATATATATATATATATATATCAATTTTAGGGTAGGCAGTGCTTTTGAGCATGTATGAAGTGCACGCCACTGAATACTGGAATACCGTATCAGCAGTACTCCCTAATTTTCCACCAGCTTTATACTAAGCTTCTTTATATTAGTGTTCCCAAAACTTGAGAAGCTGAATTGCTCCTATTTTTTACACGCTTTATATTAGCTTCACCTATATTTATTCTAAGGTTGCTTGGCAGTGATCGCTATTAAGTGAAAAGGCTGCCTTTTGTATTCTATTACTTTATTAATGTTTTAGTTTCATGATGTGGTGTACAAATAAAGTTAATAAAAGTAATAATAAAGTCTGACGATGTATTGACTTAGGATTTTGCATTACATTTCGAGATTAAAGTTTTTAGCTACAGTAAATCATGGGCTATAGTACCATATTTGTGCAAGTAAGTCCTAGATTCAAACAATAACAACCTAACCCTGTTGTTTTTGTGTCTTCAACATTCAAAAATAATGTAGGTTCTTGATTTAATATTCGGTTATTGCTTGATGAGTCAAGACATATTTTTGTTCACTTAAAATACATTAAAAAAAAATATAACAGTGAAACCCGACGGCGGTCACAGCGGAAACTTTATCACGTTTATGTATAGAAAATATTGGAGAGGTCGCTGCGGTTATCAAAGGAACGTGACTGAATTTTACACGGCTAGGAAAAATTAACGTTTGCCGTGTGAACTGTGCGCACTGGCAAGTGATAAAGATAGGTTTCAGCTTAATAAATGCACGTACTTTGGAAAGGGGCCTGTTGGATATGATAAGTATCTATCTATATAAAAGAGAAAGTGTGTGGGTATGTTCCGTATAGGGTCCGAAACGGCTGCACCGATTTCAATAAAATGATTTTCAGGGAATGTCCGGATTGACCTGGCGAGTAATCCTGTAAAGTTTGGTGACGATCGGAGCACTCCTATTTTTGAACTGTCACACACACACGTTCTCTTTTATAAATATAGATTATTAAACTGTATTATTCAATTATGTCTCTAGTCACTTTACCGCCCCACTACAAGGCACGGGTCTCCTTACACAATGAGAAGAGGTTAAGGCCGTAGTCCACTACGCTGGCCCAGTGACTCCACACGCCTTTGAGAACATTATGGAGAACTCTCAAGCATGTAGCTTTCCTCACGATATTTTAATTGTTTAAAACGCACATTACTTAGAAAACTTAGATGTGCGTGCTGGGATTCGAACTCGACCACCCGGAAGTGAAGTCGAAGTCCTACCCATTTGGCTATCACCGCAATCCGTCTATTATTCGTACCAATTTTACATAAAACAATCCATAGACCTGTATGTAATACCCCGTTTATTTTGTTGCGACTTATGATTTTATAACTACGGTATTGTATAATGCGATCTGCATTAAGAAATGTTGAAACCCCGTAGATAGACATGTCATACGCACCATTGTTAATAAGGCTCAAAATGCGGTAAGTAGGTACTTATGATAGGCATTGTTGTGTTAGATTATATCGCAACTCTTTGTTTTAAGGTTCGCTGTGCCACAAGGGCGTTTATTGTTCTCTAATTTGGCTTTTTTGGTCTGATTGCTCGCTGATTGTGAGCCTTAATGGGATTTGTTGAGATAAGTTTTATTGAATAATGAATGAACTGCGTGACCTTCGTGTGATTAACCCCGGATGTTATAGAGAATTTATTATTTTGCTGCTTTTGTATTCTTCTTATGTATAGTAGCTAATTATCTAATTATAAGTTTTTTTTGGCATAGTTCTATTAGTTTTCGATTCGAATGCTTTTTTTTATACCACTACAAGTTAGGCCAACTTAACCTATTAGGGGGTATGATAGTTATATTTAACCCAAGCCATAATCAGTGTATGCGACATTGTACCTTCTTAGTTAATGGATATTACATTGTAATTAACAAATATAATAAATAAATATACAACTACAATACACACATCGCCAAGCTACGCTTACCTTGGGGCTAGCCCAAGGTAAGCGTAGCTTGTGTTATGGGTACTAAGATGAATATTTTTATAAATGATAAACATAAATACTTATAATATACAGATAAACACCCAGACACTGAAAAACATTCATGTTCATCACACGAACATGTTCCAGTTGTGGGAATCGAACCTACGGCTATGGACTCAGAAAGCAGGGTCGCTGCCCACTGCGCCAGTCGGTTGTCTAAATTAGAATTTTCGTAATTACAAAGATGTAAAAGAACCCAATGCTACTGCAAAATCATTTTAAATCCGATTGTGTCAAGAATTGTACCATGGAGATCATACTTTAAAGAGCTCTGCTTCAATGTGAATCGAAGGGTGCCACTTCTACGAATGACAGTTATAATTTAATTCCACAACCGATTGACCTAAATGCACGATATGTTGAAAATTATCTAACAAACATTTTCTCCTTTTCAGGTAAACCACTCTACCGATATGGAAGGCATTAAGTCCAGTTTATAATGTACATCCGGTGAGTCACTACTTGGGATAGAACTAGTATCCAAAGTTGGTATTAGAATTTATATTTCCATTGATGAGCCTGCAAGTCGACCACAGAGAAAGATGGTATTCATGTCGGCTTTATTTTTAAATGTCAGCCTGATCATACATGTGTGTGTTTGTGAACTTATCTGTAACTTAACTTTTTTATCTAATTACTTTAAATGAGGAATTCTAGTATATACGAGTACGTATATACGTAATCCGAATCTTAGATACGGTTGTAACGATTTTCATAAAATTTTGTAATCATAAACATCGATTTTGAATCGACGCATTACATCCCAATACTATACCGGAAGAATAATCCTAGGTATTAGCTATGCGTGTCTTAAATGAGGAAGCTAAGCGCATGTATTTCAGTACTACAGTTATATTACAGTTATGTAGAACGAGGTTACTGAGATGTGAGTATGGACTAACCAGATTTTACTAGGTGAAGGAAAGGCGATAGGTATGCATCCCCTATAAAATAAAATAAATCTTCGAAGACACCGCGTATGATCCCTAGCACGCACTTCTAACTTCTCAGAGGTCGATGCGCGTCTATGAGAAGTTAGAAGTGCGTGCAAGGTGCATGCGTATAGGAAAACTTCATTAGGAAACCTGCATGCTTGAGCCCTGAGGGTTCTTCATTATGTTATATCAGAAATTCTACGCACGCTGTTGGCATACGTCAATCCCTCTTATTAAGTCAAATTAAATCTTACTATGCCTAGAAACATAATAATAAGATCTGATATCTCATATCACACGCTGACGTTGATGGATAGAATAGATATGTGGGTTAATTCTAAGATTCGATTCGACTACTAACGCAGGGTCCATCGCCGAAAAGGTGTCCTGGGTGTGCGTGGCGTGTTGTTAATGTGATACCGGCTTAACAGGTAACTGTCTACTTACCTAATAACAATAATATTACGAGTACAAAGTTCATTGTTGCTTTTTACTCGTTACTAAGAGATTAGCTACTTGAAACTGGTTTGAGAATTAGAAAGGAAACTTAACGGGAAGATCCACTGACACGAGCCTTTATGACTAGTCTTTCTCTGTATACGTTTGACCCTCCATGTCGCTCCAATGCGGGTTGGTGGGGCTTAATAATATGATTTATTTTGTTTTATAATAATAATTTTTTTTAAATTGCAAATATGCAATGAAAATTTAATTTTCATGGAGGGAAGAAAGACATTACAATTTCCAACCATAATCATACCTAATCAGAGAACAAAAGTGCGGCGATGGTGACGCGAGTTCTATGATTTTTGTTTACCGAAAAAGTATTCAACGCGCTTAAAGAAGTTTTCGATTAAAAAATTGAAGTATAAATTTTTTTATACTTATTTAATAATCAGATAGAAATGTGGAAGTTATTATGTTACAATTATTTATAAGTCAAATAAAAAGCGATCAATATTTTACTAGATAGCAGAGTGTCAGCTACAAAAATCGTATAATCTGTATACCTCATATAGTTGAATAACCGTTCGCTACCATAGACTGCATCATCGTTTACCACAACCAAGTGAGAATTCAGTCAATGTAGTTTTTGGAAAAACTCACATTCATCTGATTTTCATAACGCGACAAGAAAGTGGTTAAGTATACTTAAATTCGAAATGTAAATTTTTTGTTTATTTAGTGATGTCAAAAATGCATGATGCAAGTGTTGTTTTGTTAGTAATTTGATTATACAACGCGCTGCGCAATAATATTATGTGACTGAATCACTGTGAAAATGTGTTACTACTGTATAATAAGAAATGAAATTCCAAATAAGAACTCATTAATCAGTTTGTTAATCTTATTACTATTGTATCGCTTGCCACGCTAACATGAAAACGAAAGATTATTTGATACCTACTTGTTATAATGTTCTTAGTAATCTATTTTTTATGTACATGGGATGTGTTTGTTAGTACGCGGTAATCTCAATCTCAACCTGTCATTTTTGGAAAATCATTTTGAATTTAATAGATCGATTCAAAAAGGTTATATATTAATTGTTTTTGCAACGTTTTTAAGTCGGAGCTAATTAAAATGTAGTAAAGAAAGTTCAAACCATACACCAAGTTATTATTATCACTTGTAAACTGCTCATGACATTCTACAAAATATTGCTTTGCCCGAAGCCGTGGTTAATGGTTTACGAGTTCTTTCTGCCCTTCACGATCAGCTCCATTATTGTGACGAGCATTAATTGCTTACCTTATATAAACGAATTGAGAACCTACTCCTTTTTTTAAGCCGGTTGATAATCAAGCTATAACCCATATTTACACAGTGCCACGTGGCACCGCGTATTATTTAGAATTACAGCTACCATAATTGCAGAAATCTGTTTACAGGCTGTTATGTTATTTCAGGTCGTGTCAAGATTTCAATAAAAACTTAAAAGTCTTTCTTTCGTCTATTTTCTTAAGTACCTAAATTATTCTTTTTTTCTTCTTGGCCTCCTATGTAATGACGACACAACTCGACTCACTTATATTTGGGGTTTGAGACTTTTATACTCGTTTTACCGACAACACTTTTACATTCTATCTACTTTGATCTTTCTCTACTCCTTCGTCATTCTACATATTTTCTTTAACATTATTCCGTTGCATTCTGCACTACATGTCTATTTCACGTCAGTTTATATTTTGTTACATATACGCTACTTTTAATGGCCAATAATGAAGTCAAGGCGTTACGATTGCAGTTAAGATTTCAATGCCATAGAGAATCCGGGCCTTAGCTGTTTCTAAGCATCTAAATGGTCGCCCAAAAAGTAGGCTCGGAACGTTTTATCATTAATTATATTGTGTGCTTGATCGCACACTGTCTTAAAAGTAAAAACTACGATCTGCGTTTGCATTCAATAATAATTGCGTTTTAAATTGGCTTACGCCATAGGCGTACTGTCGACATAATAAATTTCCCATACATTTCTCTTGACTAAGTAATCAACTAATTACATTAATCGAGCTCATTACTTGCGTTAGAAAAATCAGGAAATTATTCATATTGAGTTTTATGCGGGAGTCTGCCGCAACTGCACATTGTGTGCGGTGTTTTTTACCAACCATACGTGACCCAGCTGCTTTACGCCAATAACTTTCGCTTTCTATGTCTGATCGTTTTCCCATTCAATTGTTTCAGTTGCATATCGATTTTTTTGGCTGAAAGTGTGTAAATTATTAGCATATTTTGAGCAATAGGGCCGCAAAACAGGGCAGCTACGAATTGCGATACCAGTTTCATATCAGATCATTACGTTCGGTAAACATAATCGATCGTCGACGATAAGTAGATACATAAATTAGATAAGATTTCGATGACCTCCGCGGGGCGGCTAAACTTATGTTTATACAAATAGTGATAGTGTTTTGTATTGGAAATTTGCTTAAATAGGGGTGCATCTATCTGCAGGAACACTGCGTTCTATCACAGAACTTAGCAACTAAAAACACAAATTTGAATATGTAGGTTGTGTTACCAATTGGCATCAAGCGCAATAAAATAAGTTTTCGCTAAGTGTGTGTACCTAAACCAAAAATAGCGTTCTTACGATTCCAAGAATTTCTGAATTGATTTTCACCTGATCTAATTGGAGTCTCCGACAACGGAGAACTATTTAAACAGCTATATACTTTCATCGGAGGCTTCTACTCCTACCGAAGAACATAGTGGACATGTTCCATGGTGGACCCAGACAGCTAATAGTAACATTAAATCAATGGGTATACCGTATACTCCCTATTCAATGGTATAACGAACATAACTACAAAAAGTTTATACTAAGATTCAGATTTATTAACAAAATAAACGTAATTGTCCAGGTTAATAATTTCCTAAAACATCCGGCGTTCAGTTGAGAATCAATATTATTATGGTACCTACTGATCATTAAAATATTGATTTCGTCCGATCGGATTTTTTTTACTTAGTTCCAAAGGTTTATTGTTTGTTGGCTTTATTTTACAAATAAATAAAATAAAACTTCTTCTTCTTGCGGTGCCTCTCCGACTAGCGAAGGTTGGCCGTCAGCTTCGTAAATTGTTGTCTATTTTTCGCCAGGCGAAATAATTCTGCTGCACTCAAAATAAAACTAATAGTATTCAATACTAAAAAAACAATATTCATAATATATAAAACAGCGACTTCTCTATGTTACTGTTAACAAAATTCGAAAACTAGTCGATGTATTAATTTAAAGATTTTATTTGTATGTAAACACAGACCTAATATATGTAAACGACGTTTTTTTTTCTTTATATGAAAGAGTTGTTATGTAAATATTTGTAAAATAAAAAATAAAAATAGAATGGTGGTAGTAGCGTGGGATACAGGTACGGGAGAAAATATAGCCTGCAGTTGAAATAAACAAGAAACCAAAATAGATATAATTTTTAAGTAGGTATGTTTGCATGGATATAGGACTTGACTCTCTAATTTTTTAAACAATGTGTAGTAGCAATTCACTATAAAGTTAAATAAGTATTTAATTAATGATTCTGAACAAAAGCCGTTTGTAGAAAGTCTACCGACCGAAGTACTTGGAAGCATATAATAATATTGTTCAAAGTTTATATAAAACGTTACCTTACAGAAAAATACGAGAGATTAATTAAACGATAACAAAGCTTGGGTGTGAATTGCTCTAACTTCAAAGCCTTAATTTACTGTGAGATGGTGATATAAAAAAATTGCCGGCTAAGTTTCTTGTTAACTTAGACTAGGGCCCGTTTGGAACCCTCGTAGATTTAGATTTAAGTTGACGAAGGAAGTGATCACCATCCCCTTACAATTATGTAAACATATATGTATGAACGCTTCATAAGCTTTTTGAATTTTAATTTTGAATGTTATGCGGAGCGTATAAATACTACTCTTTATAAAGCTAAATATAACAAATGTCCGGGAATTACAACGACTATCTGTAATTATAGCAATGATCTCTACGTAGGTACTAATTTAAACGTATGAAAGAGAAAACGAATCAAAATAATTAGATGTTATAGTCTATCTCGATTCTCACAACAGTCCTAAGTGAATGATCGTGTTAAAACACAATGGACAGTTTTTGCGGAAACCATTGCCCAAGAGTTCGTGCGACCTTTGTCTTGTGGTGTAAGACGCAGAAAAGTGCGTAGAGATAATAAGAATTAAATTAATGTTACATTTCAGGCTTAATACAATTATCTGTATGGCAAATACGTACACTGAATTAAAATTAAGTAGCATATTAAATTATTATATTGTTCATTCCTTATAACTTACAAGTTCTACCCAACAGGTTGCTTCCATGATGTGACCATAATTATTAAATATATTTTCTTTTCCAGAATTAAATTTAACATAAATGTACTCTTTAATTAACTTATTATGTTTAAAAGCTATATGCATACTAAATATTTAAAAAGCTAAGGTGAACTCCTATTGACCAGTCAACACCGCGCCACCATTTTATCCAGACACCTTAAATTAAGAATGTCAAAGAGACAAATTATACTAAGCACTGAACGACCCATGAGAACACACCCTTACAAAAATAGAGGACAAATTACAAAAATAGAGGAAAATAGAGGAGTGCTTTGACACTAGACCTAGACCGAGACTAGGTTAGCCTGTGCCACATATATCATTACTTTACTGGGACCATCCGGTTGACTAGTTCCAACGAGCATGATGATGTGATGCACTAAAGGATAAGATTCGGCTGACGCATCCCTGTACAGCGTAGATAAATTCTACTTTCTTCGTAGTGGATCCATGTCCACACGGAAGCAAAAGGTTTTATATATATATCTCCCGATAGTGGTCAGGGCTAACATTTACTAAGCAGACAATATTATACGAGGAAGACTGCTTTTAGATTAAGTTGGAATACATACCTTTCTATGTGTTTAATGAAATTAAAAGTCAGCTAGCCGCTTACGTCTTACTTCGGGCATTTATAATTGCATTACGAGATGGTAATCAGATTTAACCTTAATTTAAGCTACGACTGCGATATAAAGGACATATTTAGGTCGTGAATTCTCAGTTATATCAAAGCGTTTCAATACAATAGTAAGTCTTACTTTTGGAGGATTTTCTCATATGCTATAACGACTCGCCATTGCGGTCTCTGTGAAAAAAATACCTATAATTTGATAATTTTTAATAACATTGCTGTCACCAGGAGCCCTAACTTACGCCGTAGCATATAATCTTCTGCTTTTTCTTCTTTAATCCTTTTGTAAAAATTGTATCATGACTGCTATGGCTATAACTGATAGTGTTTTATGTCAGCGCCAGATCCTAAAAAGATGGCGCTAAATAAAAAAAAAAAAAATGAGCAACTAAAATTATCACTAAAAAACTACGACTGCTGATCACCATCTTTATTTTCACATTTAAAAATGGCCACATCCAGCCACAGGGGGGATGCAAATTCTTATGTTGCATACAAATCTCTAAACTCAATTAACCTTAAAACAGAAAAGGACTATTTTATGCACCGTTAATTTAGTTAAGTTTAGAGATTCGTGTACTATCGTCACTCGAGATGATGTATGATTCCAACGATACCTCAGACATCCAAAGTTCAGGCATTCATAAAAAAGAATCAGGATTGTATAGTCAAAGTCAAAGTCAAATATTTCTTTATTCAAATAGGCACATAGATGGCACTTTTGATGCGTACATTACATGTAAAATATGACATAGGAGTGAGTTGATGGCTATAAATAAATTCTCAACTTAAAACTAAAGCTACGAGGGTTCCAAACGCGCCCTGGTCTAAGAAGAAGCCCACAACAAACTTAGCCGGTTGTAATTTTTTTTTTTATCATTATCTCAAATTGTCATTTAAAAAGCATCAAAGAAGCAACCTGGTTAGAGCAATAATTTACACAAACAAATTTATAAAAAACCCACATTCGCACTTTTTTTTTCAAGTATGAAACTTAAATGAAAAATTGGCTTCGTGCAGTAGTGTTATAAGCATTTGAAAGCCCCACAAAACAGTGAGCTCAAAGCCGACAGAATTTTTTTCATAAAAAAAGAGATTTTTTATCGAGAATTGTATAATTAAATATTATATTTTTCTATCTTCTTTTCTATCAATGCTCGAGGCCAATCCATAAAATGATGTCATAGCGTGCATCATGGATATTACTGTCGAAAAGGTTAAATTAACATACGTTCGCAATTAATAACCAGTTACAGAGCTGGTGAATAATTTAAGTACATTGCACATTAAAAACAACCGGTAAGTGCCAGTCACACTAGTACACAAAGGTTCCGTACCTACCATTGTCCTACTGCACCGCACCACTAAGTTTGTTTAGAAATAATTAACTGATTACTAAAAAACGAAGTGGTGATAACCCAGTGGGTAGGACTTCGACTTCACTTTCGGGGGGACGAGTTCGAATTCCCCTAGCACGCATATCAAACTTTTCTAAGTTATGTGCGTGTTTAGCTATAAAAATATCACTTGCTTCAACGGTGGAGGAAAACATCGCGGGGAAACCTGCGTGCCTGAGAGTTCTCCATAATGTTCTCAAAGGTGTGTGGAGCCCACCAATCAGCACTGGGCCAGCACGGTGTACTATAGTTTTAGCATCTTGTCATTGTGGGAGGAGATCCGTGCCCTGTAGTAGGCCGGTACTAGGTTGATATGAAGACGATGATGACTACTTAAAAACTGTTTGAAAATGGTTTAATTTTTCTGTAACATAAACAATATTTATTGAATCGAATCTATTTATATACAAAATGTCGGTTCATGGCTCTGAATGACTCTATCACCTGGGTTTTATCTATGTTATTATAGATACCTAAATAGTATTTATCATCATCAACGTCATCAGCATAATATTAGTGTCGTAATGCTGGTTTGGTTAACAGGCATCGTCTCTCAAAGCAGAGAAGAACTTCTGATCGTCTGGTTTCTTCGATTAGTGATCGAAGGCTGGTTTAAATGTTGTTTAAAATATTAATTGGTACCTTAGTCATAACAAAGATTCGGGATCAACGGCTTATCGAGTTATCCGAACCACGGGACAGATATCGCTAATTTCCTAAATGTAACAAATCTATTGAGGGTTTCTAGACATCAAGTAACAATTGTTGGCCTGATTCGAAAACAAAACCTCACGTCCCTACTTGAATATGCTAATTACTGAACAATCGAAGCAGTTAGTCAATTTTCTTATTTATCCATTATTATTATCCTGTTGCTTTATTTACAATAGGTACGAACACCTAGATAACGCATGTGCATAGCGAAGCGGGTGAAAGCGAAACACTGTTCATATACCTAGACCGAATTTATATGCTATACGCATTCGCACAGAGCTGGACTTGACAAGCTCAATTGATTTAACCCCCGACACAAAAACTATAGGGTGTTATAAGTTTGACGTGTGTGTCTGTGTCTTTGGCATCGCAGCCCCCGAAGGGATGAACCGATTTTTATTTTGTTTTTTTTTTTATTTGAGTGATTTTAGTATGTTTGATGAAAATCGGTCCAAGAAGGCTGCATATTTTAAACTGCAGTGCTTCGCTTCCTGAATTTATGTTTGTTTGGGCAGTTGTGCAGACCTGGTTGCTCTTACACAGAATACACAAAGATTACTCGTCATGGCCCGCTAGCCTGCATTGGAGCAGCGTGATGGGTTTATCCAGTGACCTCGCATTGGTAATCGCAGCGTTGGAAAACCCCTCTCAGGTGGTCTGATGACATCGAGCGAATCGCAGTGAGCCGCTGGGCCCATGCGGCACACGACGGTGGGATTATAATAACCTGAGTTCACTAGTGAAGGTCCATTGCTTGACATGACGATAATGACAGGTCTATGTTCCTAAACCCTTCTATGAGAAACGATGTCCATTCCCAGCATGGAGACATTAATAGCCTGAGTTCGTTTAGGACGGTGACGCGTAATGTTGATAACGATGACATTTGGATCTTGTTGGTTTCTTAATTCTGCTCTTTGTTCAGTCAGCCATGGGTGAATATGAAGCATGTAATTAGATCTGCAGTATTAAATGTCTTATTATCCTATTGAATTTCATCTGATACGTAACTTTGTTTTATTGATATAGTGACATTAAAATTATATAGATTTTAAATAACATGCCATTCTTGATAATAAGAGTTAATAGGTTAAAGAAATATTCGGCAGAGGTGGGAATCGATGGTGCTAATTCTGTGTACATACATCTCAAAACTAAATTGACTATACTTAATGCTATCCTTTTCCACAGCATACGTTTTGATAAGGATAGACGCTGGGTTGCGTGATGATATTGTTGATGATTCTGTTTTATACAAACGTCTTAAGTAAAAGAAACTAAAAAAAGATCTTAAAAAAGTGCTATCCTTATCCAGTCTGAGCATTGTGAAAAGGATGGGACTGCTTTTAAACATAAGAATACAGTTTGATCTGTATTCTGTATTGTAGAACTTTTAGAACCGGTTTAGTTTAGTTTAAAAAAGGAATCGACACCATTGACTGGGTACATTACTTTGTATTATTTTGCAGTGCGGTTATCTCTTTAAAAATCATAGGACATGCAGAAGTCGATAGCATAAATAAAATACCCCCAGGAATTACAGCAATCCCAATCCGTACCTGTGGCATTAGACGCATACGCAACCGCTTCTGGGCATGCATACGCATTTTAATCTGTGCATTAATAATTCGTCACGACGCAACTCATACCTATACCACGGTACTACCCTTTACGTTTGAATTAATCATTTTCAATGCAATGTATACCTTTATTTATTTGATTAATGCGCTATCACAAGAAAAAATAAATTATTTAGCTACTTTTAACGCTCGTTACTTGTTATTAAATGTTATTAAACTATTGTTATTTATAACTTATGTGGGAAAATATTTATAAATAAAAATAATTGAAAATAAATTAAATCTATAATGTCTTCGATATAGTCTTTTGGCCAAGGTTACTGCCCTCTAGGACGTATACATATTATATTTATTTCATATACGAGTAGCTACCCGTAGGTCTACTGCTACTATTTGTGTATTTTTTATGTAAATATATATATACTATGGGTACGGTTATGTTAGTTCATTTTATCTTTGCTTCGTGTACCATCAACTTTTCAACTTTACCAAGTTATCAAAGCTCAGGTTGTCTGTAAATGCCAATACAAGAAATAAATATTACTTTTATTTCTTGTATTGTTTTATACAGATTTATATCATCGGTATCTGATCACCGTATCCCATATCGCCATTTCATTCACTCCTTTGACGATGGAACTAAAACCGACTCGACATGGAACGGGTTGTTTCGCGTATCGTACCAAAGCGGCGTATCGGAACCACGTATCATGATACGCTTCGACATTAGACATACGGCGAGAGGAAACAAACAAAGGAGACATCCTAGATCCGGCTTAACTGTATATACCCTTAGTATAGCTTGCATGGTCACAATCGATACATCGTTTTCTTATATCGAAACAATATCTTGTTACACCCCGTAATCGATAAGCGCTAGAAAAAGGGAACACCCTTTGTATGCCTCGGCATTAAAATTGCTCTTTTCCACGTTTTATTCGCGACTCTGAAACCTACTTAAGCGCCTTTTGTGTAAAAGTAGAGGTCAATATTATGAAAGCTTGGCAATGAAGGCTCCAAATTAATATATATACTAATATTATAGATGAAAATAAGTGTTTATTTGTTTGTTACCTATCAACTATTGATTCTAGAAACGGACAGGTGATGAGTATAGTAATAACGAGCGTACAGTCTTGACTTTTCAAAAGCCTACTTAAAATAAAAGAATTTTGAATTTTGATTCTGTCATCACGTAGAAGCAGCCAGAAACCGTTTGAAGGATGCTAGGAAATAACTTTGCTACCTATCTATATACTGCACAACAGTATTAATATTGACAACATTTTGCAAATGATATAGGTAGACATACCTCCGACTCCGTCACTTTTACACAAAGATTATTAAAAACCAAAATAAAATAGTCAAATTAAAATAATGTTCTATCATACACACATACATGACTGGGGGGAAACTGTTCACCTCTCGGCTAAGAATTTCGGTTTAGATGTATCGCATTTAGAGACAAAGGTAATTTTTTTGAACGCGAAAATAAACGATTCTCGTGGGATTTCTAAAAAAAGCAATTAAACTGTAGGAATAGTTTTTAATACCGTCGAAGTCAAAAGAACGTTCTAGTTAAACAAACTTAGTCGTTGATGCAACTAGGTCGCATGTCCCAAGTGTGCGCAACGTAAGGCTAATGTTTGGACGGTAATGACGGGAGAACGGACGACAATTTCTGTAGACATATTGATGTGATGTGATTTTATAGGTCAAGAGATGACCTTTCAAAATAGTCGATTTCTATAACCATTGTTACGGAAAAGTTCATATCAATTTTAGCGTGACAAAATGTTAAGCAATTACTGTTTTTTTCGGTTTCACATAAGCAATATACTAAAACACTTGTTGCACAGTTTGCTTCCTACACAAAATGTAGACAGTCCTGCGATAAGAAGTGGTATCGATTAGTTCTTGCAAGTTACTCTACCTATCTATTAAAATCTGGTCACGTAGGTTAAAATCCCGTATAAAAAATGACAATTTAAAACCGGTTTATGGGTTATGCTATTGCTGAAATATTTATACTGTGAGCTTAACAAGAGGCATTTAGTTATCACAGACGTTCAATTTTATTGAGGTTTTGAACTGATAAACTCATTAGTGTTGTTTAAATTTTATATTCCTGGCCTGCTTAAAATGGAAGAGCATGGACCTAACATGCCAACACTCCAAAAAAAGCTTTTATACAACTCAGTTATATCTGGTCTGAATATTGTTTAAATTAGTTTAATAATCAAAATATGAAAAACTATTTAAATTTACTTAAAAATTAGTTTATAAAATAAGTAAACAATTTAAATTTTATATTTTACGTACGTACTGTTTGTTTCCTTTTTTGTGTAGGTTAATTTAAGCAAAAACAATCTCCGTATGTAATTTCTAATGATTTCGACGATGATCTCTTCTACTATATTATGTGCAACCTTGGTGTCCTTAACGTTTACTCCTTTCATTGCAGTTAATGTTAACGGATATTAAGCACATTTGCAAATTTTATTATAGTGAACTATTACATTATACACCTGTATAAAGTGGTAACAAAAGGAAATGTAAACATTTAGCCGGTGTACGGTAATAATTGGGTTGTTTAAATGATTGATATTTTCCTATATACAGCGTATTTCCGACTACGGCATTTACTTATAATAAGTACACTAATTAAATTATTGAAGACAGTTGTTATGTGAGATCAGATAAAAAATATATAGTTTCTGTAGAGGTAAGAAGTTGGTAAATACAACGCACATAAGACACCTCATAAGAATACAGAATTAAATAATAAAAGATATGCATGGCACGCTAGAGTCTCGCCAAGTCGAGGAGAAGCAAAGAAACAAAAGCACAATTGTATGCCGTTTCTGAAAGCCTTTTCGCGCTAATTCGCGCTTTCGACCAACACGGCATACTACGAGTATAACTTATATTTAGGCCTACTTGTAATAAATGAATTTTGAATATGAGTATGGTATCCAAACCGCATGCTTTTAAATACATTTGATTACGACGGGGGTGAAACCGCAGGGAGCAGCTTGTTATAAGATAATAGAGCAATAAGAATGAAAAAAAAACCGTACATAATATATGTCAAAGATAAAGGCCGATCGTCCAGCCTAGAAAGTACTTGTGCTTTTTTCGGCAGCACATGCAGTCGGTTGGTTGTAATAATTTAAACCCTTCTTCAAAAAAAGCTTACAATCTTCTGATGGGGTTTACACATTTGACGTGGACGGCCAAGTGGCGCAGTGGGCAGCGACCCTGCTTTCTGAGAGAGACAGCTGGAAAATGTTTGTGTGATGAGCATGAATTTTCGTCAGTGTCTGGGTGTTTATATGTATGTTATAAGTATTTATGTATATTATTCATAAAAATATTCATCAGTCATCTTAGTACTCATTACACAAGCTACGCTAACTTCGGGGCTAGATGGCGATGTGTGCATTGTCGTAGTATATCTATCTATCTATCTATTTTGCATCGTACTAGGTAGGCATATTTGTAGGTATAACTAATACACAATTGGTGAAAAGTATGCCTAATGATTTTTCCGGTTTGCATCAGACAATACAATTATTATGTAGGTATAATTGGCTCAATACATTCCGGCAGTCTTTTAGGCTGCTTTCCATTTCCACGAGCTGTAGTTAGCGATGTTATTTAAACATCGTCGATGTTTCAAAACTGAAAGCGTATATTAAATACTTCCCAGTTCCCACAACATTATGATTTAAGATTTTAATATTTTGTTTTTGCATAAATGCAGTAAAAATGCAATTGAATTAATAACGTGATCATGAGAGCTCGTATATTTATATTTTTTTCAAAAATAATTAAATAACAAATACAGCATTGACCATTGTTTTAACATAAAACAGAATTGTTTTAATACTGTTGACGTTTTTGTTTCTTGTTTCGAGAGATGTACATTGATTTTGCTTAGTCAAAGTTAAGTTTATCTTGTTCTAACAGTTTCTTACGTTTGAGGTAATGCAAAGCGACATATCTCAGTTTATTATGAATATTTTGAAGAAAAAAGACATATGTCGAGTTTTGGATGCCCAATGGTGAGATGAAGATAAAGAATTAGTGAATTAGTATTTCTTTATAAAACGTGCCAAGGAGAGGAGAACCACTGAAGGCAAATGCCAAACCATCTTAATCAGCCCGCGTAAAGTAGGTGCGCGACAACGGATGCAAGCTGGACCCGTTGCTTTATTTAGCCTTCGTTTTTACTTAACTTTGTAAATTGCCTATTCTACTAGCTATTTTATATAAATTCTAAGGGCCTGTCAGGAAGCTGCACCTGTGAATTAATACCTATTAAAATTTCGCAACGTTGACCTGGATATGTGCATGACTCAATGACATTAGGTACTTGTTCTTGCAGTAACTTTATATTCGTATACAAATCACGTCTCGCACATGTACATAAAAACTAAGTCTTATCACTAAACTAAAATTAAATACCCTCCTGAATTCAAAATTGTTTTTATCACAGCTCGTTTCTCATAAACGAGGTTTGCTCATGGGCGAGTTAAATGTAGAATATGATATTCTACATTTAACTAATTCGATATACTAATTCACTTAATAGCCGAGCTACTTATTATCTTTAAGAAAAATCCTATTATAATATTAAGTGTTACTTGAACAATAAAAAAGCTTAGTTATGACTATATATACGCTCTAACATCATAGCTATATATTGACTGTGAGATAGTGATAACAAAAAAACAGCCCGGCTTAGTTTGTTGTAGGCGTTTGGAACCCTCGTAGCTATCACCATCACCTCGCAATAATTTAAAAACATATATCCATATAAACGCTTCATGAGTGCATGTGTGCCTCTAAGAATAAAGAATTTTTGAATTTGAATTTGAATATTGTTTGCAAGTTTCACACTCAGTAAGCAATTTGTTAATTTCCTATCACATGCCCAATTCGTTGTCGTTCAGAGGTTCTATTTTGTAATAGCATTGTAAAAACTTTCACCAGATTTTTCGTGTTACGAATACGCAGTATCTACTTACCTTCCTATTATTATCAGTTCATAAAATGAGCCGCAATTGAATTAAGAGATATCTTACATGAAACAAAAGAATTGCACTTAACATCGGAAGCTTGACTCCAGCATTGTTCGATCACAAGAATTGTGAAAATGTTCCACTTATCAGATGACTTTATGGTTCAAGTGTTCACATACCTTCATCTGCATGAGCATCTGGGTCGGTAGAGTAAAGTACACTCAACATATTCATCGTAGCTCTTATTACATTGTAATAAAGATTACAACTGTCTAAAAATACATCTACACGCCTTCAACAATCACGTCCTTGTTTCCACCGTCACAATGGTTTTTAATGTCAAGTCGCAAACTTTCTTTATTGGGAGATCTTGACAGTGATAAGTTATAACAAAGAAATTGCGTTTATTATTTTTGTAGGGTTATTATGTTTTCTTGATAAAAGTGAATTTTGGTCGTCGTTACCTAACTTTTTTTGTCATCAAATAATTTCAAGTTAAAATCGAAACCAAGAGTTGTAAAACGGGACGCCCGGTGTAAACATCATTTATCAACACACAATCGACATCGGTGAAGTAGAGGCCTGAGGCGTGATGCCACAAATACCGTCATACCGTTTACCATGACGGCGCACGTTTCGATTTGGCTGCTAAGGCATGCCAATAGATTTTACACACCTAAACCTGCCAAGTGCGAGTCGAACTCAGTACGCACTAAGGTTGGTCAACCTGAAAATAAAAACTCTACCTCCTTAAAAAAACCCTTTTGTTCCGAACCGCATAGCGACTGACACTGGACCAATATGTATGTATGTATGTATCTTATTTTTTTTACTATTATTATTAATTAGAACAACCAGAAGCCAATTACACTAAGTAAGAAAACATACACATTATTTAAAAGATATCCAAAACCATATTAGATTAGTTGTAAAAAAAAATATAACGCTTTGCACTTAGGTATAAATAAAATGATTATTTTTTGTAATTATTTTGGTACGTATGGGAAATATGAGAAACAATCGAATTGGCGTATTCATAAGTCGTAGGTATTTACAGTTTGTGACGCACACTAAAGTTGTTCTTTCAGCAAAGTTTGCATTGTCTGGTTGCAATTTACACAGGTTGTTCAAATAACTTACCTTTAGAATAGTTTTATTCTACGTTTAATTACAGTCCTTTGTGTTAAAGTTTAATTTGTTTGAGTTGTATATTTTCTTTGGGAAGATATGAATCCAGTAATACTCATTTTAATTAAGTTTAAAATCGACGGGAATATTTAAACGGCGCAAGCTGAAAAAGTTACACAGTAATTTCATCTGAAATTAATTTTAATACATTTATTTTACGACTAGACGCTATTTACGTTTACCGGCGACTGAGTCATGAAACTTTATAGTGATTGAGTAACCTTTATGTATCCACATCAAGAATAGCCACACAAATAAACATCAAAAGGCAATACAATGAAAACGTAATTAACTCTGTCCCTTTCTATCACCAGGAGTTGGAGCAGGAGAAGCATCTGTTGCGGCGACGACTGGACACCACGCAAGGAGAGTATGAGTCACGGCTGTTGGAATTGCAGAATGACATCAAGGAGCTCACTGCCAAGATCGGCACTAGGGATAACTCAGTTAAGCAGGTAAGTTTGCACGTCTCTAACAGTCTCCGTAAATTTAAGACTATATAGGTACCTACAGTCTGGGATTAAGCAGATAAACTTATCTAACTTTAATCCAACGATCTTGGAATAGTATTCTGAATTTATTGCTTAAGTAATCTTAAAAGAAATCGCATATTTATCACAAGGGATGTGTTTTTCACCGATGTTGTACACCGATTGATTTGTCATTTGGTAGAGGAAGGTCTTTCATAAGTCCCAATAAAATATCCCTTTAACTAGGGAACCGTACATGGAAGAGAGGGTTTTAGGGCATAAACCCACAACGCTCCATCAATGTTTTTGTTTTAATGTTTTATATATAAGAACCGGGACCGACGCATTAAGTATAGCACCGGAATGGTGAAGCGATTTTTTTAAGCTACTACTAAAAATATATATTTGCCGCTCTTGTCCCAACCTCTACTATACTTTACTCCGTCTATAGTGTAATCCGCTCCTCGCCATTTAAAAATTTGAATTCTACTAACAAAAACAATAACTCATCATTGTATGATAGTAAACAAGTACATACTGTCTACCTACAACAAACAAATTCCGACGCCAAAATCAAGTAGGTACCCAACAACAATGAGTGTTGTTGTTGAGTGTTGACCTTACCGTCATTGTTGGTAGGTTTCGGTGTCCGCGCTGATTCGGTGGCGGTTTAGCATTGGACATTGCGAACTAAGCCAAGGCTGTATGTAGTCGCACTAATAGCGCGTAATGTGATTATAAGAATCGGGCCTAAATAACGTTTTTTTTTCAAAATTTCAATAAAAAAGGCATTTAAATTAATATATTTGCTTATTGCGCATTTCTTACAGAATTATAACTTAAAAATCCTTGTAGAAATAAAGGTTTTTTTTTAAACCATTTTTATCGATCCGAAATTCAACTGTCACGGTGCTGGAGGCCATAAAAGTGGATCATCAATAAAAAAAATCTGAACGCTCTCTTTATAGGCTGGCACCCGAAGTTAATAATAATCAATCTGATCGTTAATCTTTTGATGGCAGTTTGATTTTAATATTGCTATCCTTAATTCCTTATTAAATTAAATCTACAGGAGAGAGTAGGAAATATGTAGGCACTACTTTGCGATTCAGTAACTTTTGCAACCATTTGCCAATCGGTAGTTCGTCTTTGAACAAAACTCATGAGGTAGCGACACAATTTTTATATTGAACGAACACTAAAGTGTTCTTAAAGCACCTTATTACCGAATAATTTCACACTCACAAAAAGCTTACCGTCACGTTTCGATCTTAGCCGAAACCTTAAAACTCAAGTCCTTGTTAAATCGTTACTAATCCACTTTGTCTTAAGTAGGATATCACTAATTAGGTATTCCATAATTCAATCACGTTTTTTGTTAGTAAACTGGTAGCTAGTTTTTAATGGAATCTTATAACACGTGTAAAACGTCGTTATTAATAAAACAGGCCAAATGCGACACAGAATGAAATTATTTATAAAAGCGGAAAAAAAAAAAGATTTCTTTGTATGTTAGGGCGTCTACAGAAACAGATTATTTGCAAAAATTTCAATTGTCTAACTTTTAAAGTTCCTGAGATACAGCCATGTGAAGGATAGACGGACGGACAGCAAGGTCTTAGTAATAGGGTCCCGCTTTACCCTTTGGGTAAGTTAACACATTCATGAGACCGAATATGGACGTTAAAATTTCGTTTACTTTGGCTGTATAATTTTTTAAGTACAATAATAAAAAATACTGTTCACTTTTGTTTCATAAACTTACCATTTTCCTAACAGTTAAATCGTTGTAGGTTAATTTGGTAGGCTTTAGACAGGTAGGTTAGTTTATAACAACGTAGTAAAACGATGCTTATCGCCTAATTGGCTTGCAATCCGAAAATGTAATGGAAATTAATTGGCTTCTCGATTTCGCATCAGACGTTTTATTGCGACGGTGTCAATGTCTTCTAACTTCAACCTTCCAAGCCTTATAAATGTCGTGAAATCCACCTAGTAATGGTGTATTTTTATCAGACAACACGATAGCGATCCTATCGTATCGTAGCGCTTAAATAACTCGTGGGTCTAGTGGTGAGCATTTTCGAGTTCAGATTACGGATCCTGAAAGAAATTTCTGCTACCAACCCGAAGTTTGGAAATTGGCAGTGATTCACCCCCGTGCCTCGGAGAGCATGTTAAGTAGTCCTGCGACTAATTTATTTGCGTTCGTATCGTAGCTACCGCCCCATAGGATTATGTGTGTTAGGCAATATTGAGTAGGTCCACCTGTATACTTATATATATCTATATAATATCTCCCGCTTATTACTTGATTATTTTTTTTTTAATATTGTGAACTCCACTCAATTTTAGGTTTTAGAAGCTTTCTATTCTCAGTTTAGTGTTTAATTGCAATAAAAATTATAAGAATATGTCCTTTTATCGATTTATCGTTGCCAGCAGCGTCACATGCGAGCCAGTGGAAATAATCACTCATTTGCCAGCAGTCGCGTTGCCAGTTTGTCCGTTATCCAGCGAGTTATCAGAAAGATTTTTTGATGGCCGACACGGTAGTGAATTTGTTCATAAAAATTGTGTAATTACATCACATAGTTATCTCCCTGATTTTATCGGATTCTCAGGGGAGCAGATGTAGAACCGACGCGTCGGTGATATATTTTATCGTATTTCTGAAGATATTTTATCGGAATCGTATCGGCCAGTAAAAAACACCCTAAAGTTTACCGTACGCTGGGTTTCGTTACGTCTCCTTGTGCACTCTTTGTCATACGATCGTCGAGTACTGCTTAATCTATTTAATTTAGTTTGAGATTATAGCTTAAAGCTAAGGCCAGAATAACAATTGAATCCAAAGCTTTAGAACGAACTTGTTTCTATTGTATGTATTGTACTTTGTGGTAACGGCAGATCCGCCAGAAACTCAGAGTTGGGAGCCCATCGGACACCGCTGGACGGTAAACCGTCGATTCCGGTTATAGCCCACTTGCATTGAAGCAGCGTGGTCTGAAACCTGTGCCCAGCCAGTTGTGTTTGGCCTTTGGGACGTTAATGATGATTATATCGATGATATTTCCTCCTTACTTATTGAATGAATGAATGAATGAATACACTTTTATTGTACACCACATAAACATATAGAAAAGTAGTAAATGAAAAGTATACAATTATTCATGGTGAATGCTATTTTTTATAAAATAACAACAAGTTTCGATATGAAAATATAATGTCCAATATCATTTAAAGGGCACGGTCCGGTCCTACATAATAAACTGGTCGCCATGACATCAGCGCCACAACAAACACCAATTTCCCTGAAGTGGATGTACCTAGCTATTGAAGTGGTCGGTAACCCTGAAAACCTGAAGGTCATCGCGCCGCTGTAAATTAATTGGCAGTTCAGGCTAATGGATAAGTCAATATAGATATTATTTATGCGTTGATGGTAGGCATGATTAGGCCTAAGTATAATGCTGCCCTTGTTATTTCAGGATGCCACATTATTATATGCCTACTGTACCTATGTTTTAATTTAAAATAGTTTTTTTTTTTGTAATAATTGATGAAACAAGCTGATGGCCCTCGTGATGGTAACTGGAAAACCATCACCTATAGACGGGGCAAGACTTTGCAAGTAGAGGAGTGGTTATAAATAATTATTTCGAAACGTTACATAGTGTTTGAATAAAAAGTATATTTAGGCAATATTCAAAACTTATTCAATTAGCTAAACATATCAGTGAAAAAAAAGCTTTTGAAACATCTTTAATACCAATTGTCAATGAATGGTCGAAATTGTAACAGATCCCGCGTTGCTAACTCTCTCTCTAGGGTTCTTTTTATAGAATCAAAATAATATTATTACAAGTCAAATTTTTGATTGAAAATATAGTAGGCATTACGGCAGCCATTTGCTGGTTTTCTGTTATGGAAAAAATACCACTTTTACCGTTAAACTTGTAAAGTTGTATTAAAAAATTTATATTATTATTTAATTAACCGCAGTGTCTACGTAACGAAAAATACTGGACTGGTCCGCCAAAATAAGTTTTTGCATGTGTCGAGGTTTGTATTAAATCCTTGCTCCCTTCCCGTCACCATTTCCACACAGTTATTACCTCTCTTGCGTAACTGCATCTAGCAATTACCATTGTCAACAATTTACATCATAGCGTTAAGCGGAAATCTCTGCCAATTAGGTTTTTTTGATGTGCAGGAAGCACCCTCGGATACGACCAGGGTCAAACACGGATATTCGAACCGACTTTACCGTAAAACCTCATGCCATCATAGACAATTGCAATTTGCTTGTCACTCGAAAATGGGGAAACCATTGCGACCAACTAGTGTCACAGTATGGTGCAAAGCCAAATGAAATATATATAATTTATTTTTTTCATACAAACGGTGATGGAAAACATCGTGAGGAAACCTGTATGCGAAAGCCTGCCTCCATAACGTTCTCAAAGGCGTGTGAACCAACTACCAACCCGTACTTGGTTAGTGTTGTGGACTACGGCCTTAACCCTTTTCATTCTGAGAGCTGGAGACCCTTTACCTGTAGTAGGCTGGTAATGGGTTGCTTATGATGATGATGAAGTTGCTTAAAACACGGCGGTTTAAGATAAACTAGCTGACCCGTGCAACTTCGTCTGCACCAAATCGGTTATTACCGGACAACACGAATAAAATGAATTTTTTTAAATATGAATCCTAGCTAGTTCAATTTATCGCCCCCGAAACCCCCAGTATACTAAATTTCATGAAAACCGTTGGAGTCGATTCCGAGATTCCAAGATATAAGATTCTTAATCACAAGTAGGGCGATACCGAAATATTGCCTAGATAAAACAGCGCATTTGATTACATAGCCTACTTTGACCGAAGTTAGTAGCTGGGAATCCCACACACCATGTTTGTGGGATCTTTACCTGTCCTTGGTCTTTCGGAGAGCCTACTATTTTTGGCAATGGCAATGGGCGGAGCACGTATCACGGGTGAACGATGGGCCTTGTGGTTATAAGATGCTGGATTTGCGACCCCACATTGGAAAGCGCAGTCTTAGTACACCAAGGTAGATAGACATAAAGCGCACAGCGTTGCGGTAAACCGTGGAGATTAGAAGTCCATACTTAAACTTAGGCCTAGAAGTGAATGGATATCCGTTAAAATCATGATGATCAGAAAGGTACTCTGTGCCAAGCTGTGTAACACAAGGAGACTGTGGATGAATATTTAGCTAGCAAAATCATATATTTATATAAAAGTGTGCCACGATTGATTTTATACGTTACTATCTGCAACGATCTACAACGAGCAAATCGCAGAGTAAACGGAAGACAATTATATCGTGGTGCGCATTTTAGCGCTACTGATCTAGATTAAGGGATCTCAAAGGTCACTTAGCATTTGCTTCATAAAAACTACTTACTCAGACAAACTGAAGCGGTTAACGTCACAAACGGAACCTGAGAAGATAATACACTGTACGTAATTCATTGTAAAGTTTGCAACATCTGTCATTGTTTCCGTAACCTTCCAAATTACGTAGAAAATACTGCTGTTTCGTCAATATTTCCGAGCAGACTCGGATTTAAAACTGTTTCGTCACCGTAAGGATTGTTTTTGTAGATTTTACATTTTGATTAGCATGAATGCCTTCAAGTTCTCGGTTACATTGTCCTTAATCTCATTCAAATCTTTAATTTGGCAACAAACATTTTTCTAAATTTTGGCCATTCCAACCTAAAAAGTAGGATGCTACGAAACATATTCAAATTATCTTATTCAAAATCTATATTTGGCTTTGCCATTTTTGGGAAGGCCTTGACAAGAAGGCTATATATTTCAGACAGCATCAAGTAGGTACTTAGGTGTTTATTATCTTCAGTCACGCTTTCGAGTCAATAGTGGCAAAAGCTATACCTATCAGAAAAATTTTAATCCCATTTATTCTTATAAGAATAAGGGACCCACTTGACTGGCCAGTGCGGGTTCAGTTCAGGTTAGTGCGGTTTAAGGTCTTACTCTCCCGTTCTCCCATATGAGAGAGGCATATACCCAGCAGTAGGACCTTCATAAGTTTTTTTTTACTCTGTTTCAGTGTAGCCCTTGACTGCAATCTCACTTGGTGGTGAAGTTATTATACAGTCTAAGGCGTACTGGTTCGGAAGTTAGCAAAGTACCAAGCGATACAGCGATCTGTGTCGATGTCGATACAAATTAACGTTTCATCGTTTAACGCTTACCATATTTCCTAATTCTAGATTAAATGGAAAAGAAAATACAAACGGGCCACTAGATAATTATGTCTACCCATTTACTCGTCTTATCTCATTGAAATATGACAATAAAATGACACCAAGACTATGATTTCGTAGCGCACATGTTAGGCCATCTGGATCCGCAATCCCCCGTTGAACATGCTAACCAACATACCCCTAGGAGTGTCAATACATACCTACAGCATAAACAGCCGTAAGCTACAGCGGTTGATGGCATTGAGTTAGAAATTGATTTATGCAAAGCTCAAGGGCTTCAAGATTTCAGTATTTGATGTTCCTGAGAAAAACGCGTGTGTACTTATGTACACGCGATAGACGTTAAAAAAATTTATCTTTCGCCTTATTCTGCGTTTGTAGAAAAAACAACAAACAACAATAGAAAAAGGTATTTAATACATTGAAAGATTTACGAGTATTATAACGCATTATCTAGTTATCTCATTATCGGAAAACAAAGTTTCATTATTAAAATTTGAGATTTTTGTTTGTACAATTGAATCAATTAAATCACCGGAATGAGCCCGCAGACTTTGACAATTCAAAGTGTACAGATTCAAATCTTTTATTGAAAAACAAAATTGTTGACTATAGCTAACTTCAGGGTGTCGGTTTTACGTGACGGTGTGCGCGCGCGAAAATTTACTCTCATCATTTTTCCTTAACGCGCCGAGAGTATAACTTCAAAAAGGTCTTGACAGACGGAAAAATAAATTAATGTCGGTTTACTCTTCTTCGTTTCATACTACAAAACCCAGTATGTAGTACTGGGTTGTATGTACGCCCTAAGCGGGACTTATAAGGATCCTTTTTATAATTTATATATTTTATATTCCTTTTTCCTTATAAGGTAAAAGGATCAGTCATAGGACAGTGATAGGACTGTTATGTTTTAACACCAAAAACGACCTTTGATGGTAATACGTCAGTATGGAATTAGCAAATCCATACTGACGTATTATAATTAAAATTGCGTGATTTTTTTAATTTTATGCAAACTATTTCAATTAAAGATTTATTGTCGGTTGTTGAGTAACTGAACTAAGTTGCATTACATAAAATTTTATGTTTCAAATCATGTACAAACTTTGATGGATAGTAAAATAATCATTGCTAAAAAATTACTTTATTAATTTGTATTTATATTTATAAGGCAAGCTTTCTCAATAAATAAAGTTTGCAGCATTTTAATGTATTTACTATTTAAATTCGGTAAAAACAGCAACAAAGTCATAAATTTTATTGATATATCGTCGAAATTCACGTCTCTGATAAATTTATTACTAAAGAAACAATTTTATTTGAAAGTTTATCTATTATAATTTCATTTTATTATATTTATCGAAAGTTTATACTTTTACAAGGCATTGAGTCATTTCAAAATGTTGAATGAAGTGTCTTAAATTTAAGTATATTTGATAAAATAAGTTTAATTAAGTTTTAGATATTGTTTAAAGAAATCTTAACTCTTTACTTTACGTGCTTAGGAGATAAAAGTTATTCTTGCTAAATGTAGATTTATCTTGCATTGCATTTAAAAAGTCAATTTATTAGACTAACTTATATTTAAGTTATTGTCAAGAAAAATTTATTTTAAATTTTCTATCTCTTTACCCGGCTAGGACAAAGAAGATAATAGAAATATTAATAAATTCCTACAAAAGTGCCAATGCCAAATATTTATCTATGTTTTATTTATTAATATATCCTTACTGTTTCTTTTCCTGTATTTTATACGTGCAATAAAGTTTTTCTTCTTCTTCTTAATATTCAATATGGCGGCTATCGTTTTTTTTTTAAACGTTACTAGGCGTGTTGTTTTGTTTTGTTGTTATTGTTTGTCCGCATTTTTTGTGTTTTTAAAAAATCCCGTCTAAATCAGTGCAGTGATAAACAAAAAAAATCTTTCGCGACAGTATATATACCACTGTATTCCAGATGTTCATATGAAAATTCTTGTTACAGAGAGATGAAGAGAAAGCCGGTTTGATAGCAGAGCTAACTGCGCAAAATTCGCGTCTAACGGTGCAGTTGAAGGAGTCATCAGCTACGGAAGCACAACTTCTGGCGCAACTTGAGGGGCTGAAGGATCAGTGCTCTATTAGGAAAACTAGCCTGCAGGTACGAAACAAAACTTACCTATTTCAATTGAGCACAGTTAAAATTGTACGTTTGTTTTTCAACGTTTTGCTGCTTTGATTTATCGCAACCAAATCAAGAAAATAAATCCTTATATCTTGATTAGTTTAATCCTTATAAGTTGATTTGTATTTAAATCAAGCAAACTGTTAAAATTATGTTGTCCTTATCTTATGGTACCATGCTGGTATCGCTACTAAGCGCCTCAAATAAAGGCCTTTTGTATTCTAATACTACTTATTTGTATCGGTATCTGTTTTTCTTTTATTTCCTTAACTTGTAGTGGTAAGGAAAAATAATGAATAGATAATTTTATAAGTACTTCCATCATGGTGGTTTAAAGACGACTCCGTCTTCTTCTTGCCCTTATTCCACGCTATTTAGTGTCCGACTCCACATGATTACTTCTGCAAACTTGAACTTGGATCTGAACCTGGCAAAGCAATGGCAAGATTAGATGCCTCATCTGAAGAATCTCAGTAACGTAACCATCGATCTTGAGTTGACAATGGCATTATAGCGACAATGAAGATAACCGACGCCAGCGAAGCGGCCTAGTCATCAAAAGCCTACGCAGTCTGGAAAGCAGTGACACCTAAAGGTGAAAAGAGCACATATGCTATCTCCTATCATGGCCAGATATCTCTGTTGAAGTTTTGCATAAATCCCGAGTTACAAGCGGCAATCATGAGAACTAGACTCGCCGAAACAGTCATAGAACGAAAGAGCAAAAGCCCGAACGAAAACCAGACTGCAAAGTTTTCTGGACAAGCAACAAGACAGGATACCTTACCTGGATACGGATTAGGGCTCGGTCATACATCGCCTGACCGCAATTATATAGTGTATCGCCATCCTCCAGCGTCACTGATTTTCGTAGGTTTTCAAAGAAGTCGAATTAGTCAACTACGCGACACGGGACGTTGCAGCAGACATCGACAAAAACCATCGTTGGTTTATGGGACCTGATATTCTACGAAGCTGAAGAACACTGGTAAATCTCCACTACAGATAGAAGAACCCTCTAGTGATGGAAAGATAAATCACGCGACCGATGAACAATAAAGTCTTGTTATTTTTGGTTTTTACCAAAGACCTCGTCGTACGCCAACCCTCCCTGGGAATGAGGAAAAGCCCAACTATAGGTAAAGAAAAGAATAAGAATCGTTAATGAAATTTATTTAGGTTGTCTATAAAGTTGGTTTACTGGCGATAATTTCATACTCTGGTAAAATTTGAACGTCGCGTTATCTCCGAGTGGAAGAGAGATAGATGTATCACAAGCCGAACTCTTAGGCCAATCGCGACTCTATTGCTTGTTCCGCGCTCTCGCTTGCACAGTTGGAACGTGACAATGAGTCATGATCTTTTGTGTGTGAAGTCAATATCTGTTTCTTTATCACAGGATCATGTGCAAAGTTTGGAGTCCCTGAAAGCTGAGCTGGCGCTCATGAGTGATAAGAGGTCTGATTTGGAACGAAGACTGACCACTTCTCACCGCGATAAAGACAATTTGATCCAGCAACTTGATGAGGCAAACGACAGAATCGCTGCTCTTGAAAGACAACTGAAAGAACAAGTAAGTTTAAATATATCTTAGAAGTACAGAATATTAGTAAATTTTAATAAAGCAAGAAACAAGTGTAACTAAGTTAAATTAAATGAAAAAACTAAAGTTTCGAAACATCATTAACGCATTGATTCTAGACGTCTTGTTTCAAGTATAAAAAATCGTTCAAGTGCGTGTCACAGCGTGCGTATAAGATTTAACTTGGTGTGCGAATCCAACTCGCACTTGTCCGGTTTTTTATTATTTGTTGTTATAGCGACAATAAAAATAAGTTCACACTCTATTAAAATTTGAACTCTACCAATTACGGTTTATGAAACGCAGTCCACCGACAGGCAGACTGACGGACGTCGATGAAGCTGGGAGTAAAAACAAATATTTAAATTTATTTCGGTTAATAGTTAATGCTTGCCAAACATATGAGTGTGTCTACTCGTACTCAAAATCAATTTGCGTTTTGGTTTCACAGACAAGTCTCAGAGACGGTAAATAATGTACCTCTAAAGCCTGTAAAGTCATATGTCGGTTTTCATTTACACGTTGTTTATAGGTGCGCTCGTGCGTGTAAGTTAATGTCATCATAAGCAAGTTATAAGCGATTCCAAATCTTCATAGTTTAGAGATGATAAATAATTAATAATCTGTGAGTTTTTCTGTAAGCATTTACTTTGTTATGGTCTATGATTTAGAACTTGCAATTATTATGGCACTTTCTGGAACAACTGTTAAATAAACCGTTATGCATCGAATCACTAAAATCCGTGCGTAATGGTTTCGTACATTCTGGATTGTAATATGCTTTAGTGTATTACAGTCCGTTATATTTATTGCTAAATTAAAATTATTAGTATAATAATGTATAAAACAAATATATAGCGTGTAGGTATATTTTATTGGTGGAGCAATTATTTGTTCTGAATTATCTCTGTTCTGGTCCGGTGAGAGGCTGCGGCCATGGCCAGTACCACCGTACCGACAAAGATGCGTCGCTAAGTGATTTACCGTTACGGAACGATTTCGCTTAGAAACCGATTGAGGGTATGGGTTTAATATAACTACCAGGGAGTACCCTAACAAGTTAGCCCGCTACCATCTTAGACTGCATCATCACTTACAACCAGGTATGATTGGAGCAAAAGGCTAACTTGTATTGGAATAAAAAAAAAATTAAGTACTGTTGGCTTTTTTTAAACAAGCTGGAAAACAGAACGGAAGTCAAATTGCACCTACATATTCTATAGATGTATAGAACATACCACTGAGAACATTAAACCGCCATTGTTATTTTATAGTTTGTTGAACTACCATTCATTGTCAATATTGACCGGAACTTTTAATCCTTCGAAAACCCACGGCAAATAAAAATATTGACCAACTTAAACATGCAAAAGCTAAAAAAACAATAAAATATTTAATGATTTATGGTTCTTTGTACCTATATCCGAATGAAATACCTAAGAGATATAGGTTTCTGATGTTAAGAATACACATAATGTTCCTTTTATAATAAGATTTTCTTTTCATCTTTACATGGTATAAAACAAAGTCATATTCCTTTTTTCACTAACGACGAACATGGCAATGCTTAAGAAAGTAACACCTAATCAAAGTAGATTCCTAGGCATACATTTACCTTTCACCAATCATTTTCACTAAAAAAAACTTTTATAGCCTAACTTGTCTATGGTTCTTGCCACAAGGTGTGGTATTGTGTTTGTATTATCATATTTTTCATTTTCATCCGGATTTAGAGTTATTAAAAGAAAAAAAAAATACTTTTTTTCATCTGTCAAGTGTCATTTCACGAATCCCCTAAACTTTACGATCAGCCAAATCGGTGTTGTTACTTTAGACGGCGCCTAACTTCGTTAGACATTCAATAAGAGTTAGTGAAACGTTTTTTTTCTCTGGGAATCACCTAGACACGAGGCATCCGATTAAGGCGATTCCTAAGTTTTTTTATTTATTTTATTTATACTCTTTATTTGTGAAAACTAGCATTAGATCTTTTTAACTAAGCAACTGATTTAAATGCAGTCTTCAGCAATATAGGAAGTAATTCCAGAGGAAGGTTTTTATGTAGTATATATGCATATAATGGTTAAGAAAAGCCAAGAAACAAACATATTTTTGTTCGCTAACGTTATGAGCGCTGCACGCTGAGTAAACCTTAAAATATAGATTAAATTGATATACTTTAAATAAATAATAAATTGATATAAATATCCAAAACAGATTTTTATTTAATTTTTGTCTGTCTGTCTGTCCGGCCATCACGTGAAAACTACTGAACGGATTTAAATAAAATATGTTATAGTGGTAGCTGATATTCCGGGTCAACATATAGAATACTTATTATCCGGATAAACAATAAGTTTCCTCCGGGAAATGAAGGACTGACACGGCCTTGGACTCCGAAAGCGGGGTCGCTGCCCACTGTTCCCATCGGCCGACCTATACTAATATGTATACAGCAAACAAATTTTTCTCCGTCAGAATAAGACGTTAATACAAATTTGCGTCTTATTCTGACGATAAATATGCAAATATAAGAAATAACCAACATGGTATATTTTCTCCAGGAACACTTATATCTGAACACCCTTAAAGAGCTGGAACGCCTCCAAAGATCCCATGACACGCTCGCCGAGCGCGTTGGGGCTCCGGACGCGACCGACGTTACCGACACGGCGCGCTCCTTACACGCAGAAATGGAAACCGAACCGGAAGAAGACGACAATAACTGGCTGAGAAGTGAGGCTGTTCAGGTCTTCAAGCAGCTAAGAACCCTTGCTTTGCAGCTAAATACCGGACACGATGACGATTCAGGTAAGGGATTTTCAATATGATTAATTTCTACGATAACTTGATAATATAGTTCGATCGTCTCTAGCGATTCCCGGCCATTTTGATCCGCTTTCTACACAATACACTTCGACCCATCGTGTTATATTGACCGCCCGCACAATTAAGCTGAATACCGGGCGCGATAACGATGCGTGTACGGGGTTTTCTATACGATTCAGTTTTTTGATTCAAGTAATCGCTTGAATCCTAAGAGCCGTAGCACGCAGTAACATAACTTCTAAAATGAGTTATTGCATTTAATTTGCTCCTAAAGTCCGTAGCTTGTTGGAACCATTCTCAAAATTGGGCTAGAAAAGGTTTTCTTTCAGAGATAAGCGCGTTCAAATACCAAAGCAATGAAAAACACTTTTCCCTTTTTTTTTAATTGATGTAGAAGGAAGAACTATTTGTAGAATATATATTTAATTTACTTCAATAATATATATAGAATATATATTATTGAAGTAAATTTTTGCCGACAAAGACCTGTAACAAAACGATAAAGCGTTCCGGTGAGAGGCCGCGTGAAAATCGATATGAGAGATATTTATATAAATTAAACTATCACCAGCTCCTAACAGGCTAGCCTGCTACCATCTTCGCACCAGGTACGAGTTACCACCAGGTAAACGGGGCATGTGATACGAGTTAACCGGTAGAAAACGTCACGTAACCAATAAGCGTTACGCTAGCTCCATGCGAATAAATATCAACCTCCTTTTATTCTAGGTCTAACTTGTAGTTGAATAAAAAAGATGAATGGTTTGTACCCGACTTTCACAAGATGCAAAGATGCACATGCAAAACTCTGGCATCTGCAAGTATAATGCCTTGTAATACTGTATGAAATTGAAAGTCGTAATTTGAACGATATAATGATGCATGCATTACTGCTTACTCTATATAAACTTGACAAGATCAAGTTTATATTTTAGGTGGTAGTAGAGCTTATTCGACAGAGCTCGTCAGGTCAGCGCTTAATACCGCTTTGTCTATTTCTGCCGCAAAGCAGCTTGATAATAATGCTGTGTTCCAGTCTGAAGAGCGAGGTTGCTGATCTTATTATAATTACAGGCACTTGAGGCTTAACACCTACGCCTCAGGTTGACAAATACAGGGCGGCTATTTGGATGACGTGTTCTTTGCATGCCTTGCGAAGTGTACATTATACATGTCGCACCATAATTTTGCGCGACAAATTTGTCCCGCAACCGACACGTAAACGACGCATCCTGCGTCCGCGGTGGCGTCTAAATTTGCTCAAACCGGCGGCGGCTCTTGAACGGTCGTAAAACACAAAACCGTGTACAAGGTTAAACCATGGGTTAAGAAAATTGTCACGGCGCAGCGACCGCTCCTTAACCTAGTTAAAAAGGCGTTTTTAGCTAGGCGGATGTGCGCAAAAAATAAAACAGTATGAATCTATTGGATTTAGATGAGCAGGCGTTACTTTGCGGAAATCCATGATGTATCATGAAAATTAAGCCTAATTTGCTATATTACGCGAAAAGCAGGAGAATCTGTATAGTGTAATTTATAATTTCTTCAATATATAACCACACCAATGAAATCTTTGGCAATGGGAAGCGAAACGTGCGTAGAGGGCACTCTACACACGTTTCGCTCCGAAACCGGAGCATCCTCAGGAGATGTTGACTTTACAATGCATAATTGTTAAGGTCTTAAGGTGATGAAACTAATAAAACCATAATAAATAGCTAATTTTAATTAAGAATTAAGAAAAATGAAACTACCTTAACAATAGGACTGCTGAGCTTGGTGATCTCCACACAATTTTCACAGTGTGGGACAAGCCGTGACACCACTACACAAAGCACCTCTGTACTTTATACGGTGCCCGGGTTCGGAAGCCCTGGGTTAGACATTTTGGTTTGGTGTCAGCTAGTTTACGACTTCTAACCTCTCTGCACGAATGAGAACCATTTTGATTTTGTTTTTTAAGCCACTACTAGTTAGCCTTACTGCATTCTAACCAGGTGCGATAACGATGGTAGCAGGCTAACCTGTTCGCAGTGGCGTGCACTTCATGCATGCACAAAAGCACTGCCTACCCTAAAATTGATATATAACCCGTATAAGAGCAGGATTTTGTTCCGTGTTATGTTATTTTCCTGCTGTATGCATGCCCTGGTAAGAAACACTGCGAACGCCACTGCCTGTTCGGGGTATGGCAGTTGCCAGTTGATACGCGGCATCAGCATTCGGGGCCTTGTTGATAGGTTGGTAACTAGCCACTGCCGAAGCCTTCCACCAAATAACTGTTATAAATATATTATTCCTGCAGCAGTACAAATAAACGACACAGTTAAAAGACGATAAAAATAATCGAAAGCTATTAGTATCGGCCGCGTTTTTGTGTATACTCCAACGTAATGCCAATATGAATAACGTACAGTGGGTCACACGGTAGTAGTTTCGTACAATTTTAGGTCTAGCTATAAATACTATAAGAACAATCCATCGTTGCCAGTTGTACATCACGCGATCGAATCGATACTCGGTCGTAACACGCATGGAATGGACTAGTTTCTAGTTATTAACTGCGTCAGATTTACCGCTTTGAGGCTTATGTGCTGTATTATTGATTAAAAAAAAACAAAAAATTGTCACACGGTCTGTGACGACTTGGCGTAAATTTCACACACTTATTACGCGAGTCTTACCTAGTCGCACTTGGCCGTTTATTTTCTACTTTAAGAGACTTGCGCGCAATGGTGACGACCTGCCATGTATATGAAATGGCCGATGACACGATCATAGTGGTTCAAATCGCGATCAATACGCGAAAGTCGGTATAGGTCAAAAAAGTCATAGCTATCCCTCGGCTCTACGTGTTTGATCCCTCTGATGTAACATGAACTTATTGTTCTTAACAATTATATGAAATTAACTTGCTTCTAAAGACTTGCTTCTTTAGCTTTAAAGCCCACCTTTTGGAACACCTTGAAATTTCTTTACGCATTAGTAGGTACTTTATCGTTTTTTTAACCGAACTTTTACTAAGAGATATGTTCTATGTAGGTATGTGTTTATTCGCCGATCTCTCCTCCAATGAATGAGGACCGATTTTGAAAATACTTATAAACTACTGATTAATTCTGATTAATTCAAATGAAACTTCGGACGATTTTGAGGAGTGGGGATGAACGTGTATGAAGTAGGCCCATAGGTGGCACTTTTCATGCATACATAAGAATTACACGGTAGTGAGATGATGGCGATAGCCACATACGTAAACTTAAAACTAAAGCTACGAGGGTTCCAAACGCGTCCTGGTCTAAGAGGAAGCCTTACAAACTTAGCCGGGTGTTTTTTTTGTTATCACCATCTCACAATGTCATTTAAAATTATAATTGCGATTCCAACGATTCTTTCTTTATCGAATACTATTCTTTGTAAGTGATAGGAGCTGAGACTTATGGATACCAAATTATCTTTCAAACTTCCAAAGACGGGCACCCATCCGATTAATATGTAGTGCTGCTTTAAGCCAAACATTATTAATGCCGTCATTTGTTCTAGGGAATTCAAAGTATTTTAAATGAGGCAAAACGGGAGTAAGTCCTCGGGACGGGCATTTGCGATTGGCAATGTTTACGTGATTGAAAGTATAAATAGTGGGTGACAAAAGCTCCAAGAGCAAGATCACATATTTTATTATTTGCGAAACGCTAAATTGCTTGGCGACACTTCCCAATCGGAGGATGGCCTAGTCACTAGCCACGGAAGAAGCCTTCTATCGAAAAAGTTGGGTTTATTTATATCAATTGTTTTTACCTACATAAATAAATAACTACAATAACCCTTTGTTACAATATCCTCATGCCGTGGAAATTGTATCACTAACCGAATTTAATTATTTAGTTTTACTTCCTCAACTAAAGCACAATAGACAATAGGTATTACTCATGGTACTCTGAAGCACGAATTGTTTCAAAAAAATTACGTTCACAGACGCGACTTTCCGTAACGATTTACAGAGCTCAGTACGTCACATATTTTAAGCCTTTTCCTTTAAGGATTTCTTTCTCCTACCTGTGCCGTGAGGTGACGGCAAATCAAAGTATAATTGTCACCACTTCTCTTCCCGCGGGTGTCGTACGAGACGACTAAGGGAATATGACGGAGAAAGTGTAGCAGCGTCCTGTTACATTCACTCAGACATTCCGTCATTACCATCTACTTCGGTCACCAACCCATCTGCCAATTGTGATGAGGCCTTTAGCCCGGCAGGGGCCTGTTATCAGTTGCGTGCACAGGGTCATTGACCAGGGTATGCATACATAAGGAAGATGGCTTAAAATGGAAAAGTCCTTCGCCTTTATGAGTAATATAAAAAAAAATGTAGGGTAGGCAGTGCTTTAGTGCATGTATGAAGTGCACTTCACAGCCTGTTATAGGCTATTATGTGATTGATTTAGTGATCTAAAGGGAAGTGCAATTTGGGGTAAATTAAAGCATATTTTTATATCCTATACCGAATTCGAATTTAAAATATTTTCTTTTGCCCTTAACGCCTACTTTTAACGTTTCTAAAATCCGTTTCATAAAAATTAAGGCAATAACCAGATAGTTTAGTTTATTTTTATGTAAGTTTTAATATTAAAAGTTTGGCTGATCAGATGACGTAAATCATTGTTCTTAATAAAATAACATAAATAATTGACATCGTTTTATATGCAACCCTAAAATTAGAAGCATGAAATAAATAAATTTCAACATATAGTTCGATTGAATGTCATATCCTTATAAAGATAACGTCATGGTAATATTATGTCTTACCATTAGCAAATTTAGTAAAAAGTTATAGTACATTTCATGGATTACTTATTTAAACCAGTTAATAGAAATAAAAAAATTTATTACTTATACAACTTTAACCTTAAAGCAATTTTTTGGATTTACTGTACTGGCGTGATCACTTTTTTCAAGTGACCTATGAAAGTATTTCGATGCATGACAGCACTCTTAGGTTGGTCATACACAGGAACTTAATGTCTTATACGGAACGCTTAAATGTTTTTTGTATGGCTGTGTGTATATCTCCTAATAATTCAACAGCGATTGCAAATGCATTTTTGTGGTAGAAACTAACGTTGCAGAGGGAATAACTGTCCTAGAGCAGTTGAAAGCTCAGTATACAAGTCAGTGTATATCTTGCAATCACGGGCGTACCCGGGGGGGCAGGGTAGGCCAGCTGCCACCCATGAAAATCTCGCAGAAAATGTATGCACTCTCTTAAAAATGTTTGGCGGCCAAGATAGAGACAGACCTACATATATCCTAAGGGCAGAGATCGCTACTTAGCGATTAGGCTGCCTTTTGTATCCCACTTTAAATTCCACTCTTTTTTTTTTGTTTTCTGAACGATGTGGTTTACAAATAAAGAGTATAAATGAATATACTTACATATACCCAATTTTTGATCTTGTGTAATGTGTAACAAAACAGCCGCCGACGATCTGATCTAAATAATCTCACTTGCCTCCCTCTTGGCCAGAAGCTGGGTTATGCTTGCAACTGATTGACCGCATGATAAAGTTTCGCTATGATACTGACCGCCGCACACAACCTGTTTTGCATATTCGACAGAGTACTTTGCTATCAAGCTGTGTCTGCAGTCTGTCCTGATTTTTTCGAGACGTAAGCTGCATTTGTACGCACCCCCTTACAGTTGTAATTCTAATTTGAATGAATGACAACATAATAGAAAAAATATTGTTTGAATAAAATATGAAACAATACTGAATAAGCAAAAACATAAGCGGTGACATGTCGTTCCGGAGGTTGAATAGCGACATCACGAATTTTATACACGATTTTTATTAACAAAGCGTTTCGAAATACCAACCGACATTTTTTTACTGTGTAGCTTACAGATGAGTGTGTGTGACGTCACTCCAGACTAGAAAATTAATATTGAATTGAAGCAGGCGTTACTTGGCTAATTACATGATTTTCAATCTACGAAAACCAGAAAATTACGCTTCATTTGTTATAATCCTCGAAAACCAGGATAATCTGTACGATGTATTTTATAACTTCTCCAATGTTACATACATAATATACACCACACCAAACAGATCTTCTAAAATGTATCCTAAGGAGATGTAGAATTTACATGTACTGTGGGTATACTTAGCAATTAATCTTTGTTAAGTCAAATATTTAGTCCAGTGGTGAGCACTGAGTATGTTCAATACGGATCAAGAGGATTTGATTCCGAGGCCAAAGCTTTTAAGGTATCGAGTTTTCTGCCCAGATATTCTCAGTATCAGTTCGGAGTTAAGAAGTTAAAGCTGTCCCCTGCGCCTCGGATAATAATTCTAATAACCAGCCAACCTAAATTGGAACAGTAAGGTGGTGTGTGACCACGTTCCTATGAGAGGGAAGGCTTATCCTTATAAGCTATCGTACACAGAGTGGCGGGCACTTCATAAAAGCACTGCTTTTGTTTTGTGCTTTGTCTTTTGTTTTTTTTTTAGACTAAAGAGGAGGATATTCCATTATATGCCACCTTCTTGCCGCATGCTGATCAAAAACCATGTGTACGGCACTGAGAGCGTGGACACGTGAATTATTTTGGCATTGCTACCTCTATATCTCTGTTAAAACTGAAACGTAACAAAGAAGGTATGTGAGTTACATACTTCAAAATGAGGAAGGTTATCAAGTCTTTTTGGTTTTCTAAGGATATCTCCGTTTAATCTAAACTGACTTCTAGGTTTCTTAATATGAAATACTTTATTTACTGTTTTCAAAGTTTTTAATAGCATAATCCATCCATATTGTGATAACATCCTGAAATTTCTCAAAATTTAAGTACCTACTGATTTACATATCGCTGGTTATAACAATGCAATAGCAAACACAATACCTTACTATCAACCTACTGTTACCTACATACCTACATAATACAAGGAAGTAAGTTTTGTTTGTTTTTAAATTCTATTATTTACTTTATAAAAATTCATATTCTTTATTTATGAAGTAGAGAGGTATATGAATTTTGGTTACGTAAATCGATTTTACGAAACAGTGGCCTTAGTACAAGATTTGATCACTTGCAATCGTAGAGTCGTATTCGAGTATTAAACTCTGTATCATCAAAGCAAAATGCACATAATGTCACTGGTTTTAAAGTCGGAAATCCTTTACTTCTGGCTTATGTTTTACAAACGTATTATCAAAAACCCGTGTTGAAGAGTTGTGGGCAAATCGGAGCTTTAATACAATTCTAATAAGATTGCATTTTACTCCTTTGTTCAAGTATTTCCATACTAGAAAACGACTTCTCGATTGTGAGCGAACAAATCGTTACTAAGGCTACAGTATGAACATTCGCGATGACATGTCGTGCTGCTCCGAAGGCTGGCACGGTGCGTCACGAACACTGCTGCTCACGATTGATGTTGCCAAACTGTAGCAAAGCGTTTCAAAATTATTATCGGCGGTGTCGCATACATATATATTTTATGCTGTCTGGAGAGAAAGTTCTTGAATGAAAATGCTAAAACGTAAATTGTTGATGTTGGAAAATAATAATAATAATAAATAAATATACTATGACAATACACACAATATAAGCGTAGCTTGTGTTATGGGTACTAAGATTACTGATGAATATTTTTGTAAATAATATACATAATTACTTAGATATATATATATATATATATAAACACCCAGACACTGAAAAACATTCATGCTCACCACACAAACATTTTCCAGTAGTGGAAATGCCTTGGACTCAGAAAGCAGGGTCGCTGCAAACTGCGCGTATCGGCCGTCTCAGAAAAGACCAACTGCTGTACTCCGAGTTCCCTCAAATTCAGACTGATAAAAATGGGACCACGTGGGAAGTTTACTCAAACAAAAATAGTTTCGGTTCGGTTCATAAATTACAGAGTTCTGAGCTAACAAACATAAACAACTGAATTAGAGAACCTCACGAATGAAAATTTGATAAATAACTAAATCCCGCTTAACAGCTTCTATGCATGTATCTAGTTTGAATCCCCGAACTCCCCCGGTGTCCCAGGCCTTGTTAGCAGCGGGACATTATTTATAGATAATGATAATGGTGAAAATTTTAAAAAAGATGATGAAATGAAAAAATCAATCTTGTTTCTGTTTTCGCGTTTCCTCTGATTCTTATAACAAAAAAAGTATTAATAATTTAAACTTCTCACTTAATGAGAACCTGCGTCTAGAACTCTAGGTCATATTAATATGGTTTCATTACAAGTTAGTTAGTATACTTACATATTTGGCTAAATTCCGGTTATTTCGTTAATTAAAAGTCAGTAGGCATACACAGTTACTGATTTAAACACAGGATGTGGAATTAGGCAGTAACTATTTGTTACGATAAAAAACCTTATGCCTTTTTTACTAAAACGTTCATTTCAGACATTCTTTGTGCTACTCGGAGCTTAGCACGGCCTGACACGGATAAAAAACTTTACTCTACCACGACACAAAATTGGGTCGTTGTAGAGTAAAGAGTATCTAGTGATCAATGAACTTAGCTTGAGAGAGATTTGCACTACAACAACACAATATAATAGTGACTGCGGTACAGATGCTGGGAATCGAATCCAGGACCTCATTATCCGTACTCAATCATGCTAAGCACTAAACTGACGAGGCAGTAAGTAGTTAAGTAAACAACGTAGGTACTGACTAACTGATCTATTAAATTGCAACCTGTAGAGAAAGGATTGTTTTTTTAATTACAAGGGGGTTAAAAAGATTAATTTTGTGTGAAAGATCTTCATGTTACACAGTTGTTCTAAATTTTGCCCCAAAAGGGGTGATAGGGGAGTAAACATTGTAATAAAATCTACACGAACAGTTTAAAATAAAGTTATTCTACAATTTATAAAAATTCCACCCCCAAGAGGGTTAAATAGAAGGTGAAAGTTTATTTGTGAGAACGCGCTAATCGCTGGAACTATCAACCGGCGCGGCCCTCAAATCTTATTTTAATTTGATAGGCCAATCTTTGAGAAAGGTTAAAAATTATTTCACATAACGCTACCATCCTAATGAGTCGGGCAAAATGCGGGCGATGAAAAGCGGTGAGTCGTAAAAAAAATATTTATATGGAAGTCTACTTACCAGAAGTTGTGCGCGGACGAATTCGTTGTGAACCGCTAGTATAAATTATAATCTTTCATAATCCGCATTTGTAACGTAATAAGATTTACTCAACCGCAAGTCATAAAAAATGATACACGACAATTGCGCTATCCTATAGGTGATTCTAACATTGTAACGGATCAATGTATTACTATTCTATTAAGTTAGAGTTTTAAGACCGTTAAATTAGTCTGTAACTGAAGTTTTACAAGATATGCAGCTCGTAATTAAAGCCATTACGAATTTAAGTAACATCGTTTACTCGATTTTTATATTCGCTTACTGGCTGGCGAGTTTCATTTTAATTTTGCTAATGACCTTTACATGTAGGTATGTTTGGTTTCATTTAATTCACTCCTCAATATCCCGATTTATGTACAAAGTGTCCATGCTAAGTATGTACGTCTTGCCGGCAGCCGCATGGTGATCCAGTACCCCAAAGGATAAACTTATAGCGCCCTGTAATTATTTTTTTTATTACAACAATACACACATCGCCATCTAAGATAACTGATGAATATTTTAATAATATATCTACATAAATACTTATAATAGATAGATAACCATCCAGACACTGAAAAACATACATGTTCATCACCAGTGGCGTGCACTGGGTTTCTTACCAGGGTATGCACATAGCAGGAAAATTGTATAAAACGTCAAAAATCATCCTCTTATAAGAGTTATAAATACATTTTAGGGTAGGCAGTGCTTTTGTGCATGTATGAAGTGCACGCCACTATTAATCACACAAACATGTTTTCAATGTTTGAGTGCGGCGTACGCTTTGGTATGTAACTAGAGAATTACCTGATATATACTGATTTAAAATAAAAACTTATGCCGTTAATTAAAGAAGATCGTAGACTTCACGAATCAAGCTACGTACGACCTAGTATTTCCCCCGGGCTCCTGATGACGTTGAGACCTGCGTTTCAACTCCTGGCGAGCTTTCGGCGTCACCCCCACCTTACAGTGACGCAGTTACCACCCAGTGAGGTGGTAATCAGCTACGATCGTTCCGAAATTAAACTCCTTCCTCCTTCCTTCCTAAAGCCAACGCGACTGATACTGCGGTACGGAGCTAGTTTTATTATAAAGTAAATAAACTATATTTATATAGATAATAAGTAATAAAGTCACGCTTCATTATTAGGTATTGCGTTAAAAATTAAATCGTAAAAATATAAACGATCGTTACGTTGAAAATGTTTTTTTTTCCAAGTTTTGTTATCATGTTAGAAATACGTAAAGGAAATATAAGTAATACTTGATGCAGTAATCATAAAAGCCATTTCTTTCGTTATGTACTTATTTCGTAACTAAATATTTTCCGTGATTCCTTATATTATTGCAAAAATAAATCTATCAGCTTTGCTATAAGATTCATACTCAAATAAAACAGTCAAAATATCATCCTAGAAATTAGTTTGATCATATTCGTTAATAGTTATTAAATACGTTATTAGATAGTCCATTTAGCCAACTTCCTGTCGACGTCATATACATGTTATGTATTTCTCATAGGTTTTCGAATAACTTGTTATGGCTTAAGGGTTGAAATAATCTCTCTAGCTTTCTTTAACATACAATATTATTTTCGAAAGCCACTGACATAATAAAAGCGATTTTAATAAAAAACCTCATAATACCAAAATGCGGTCGACATTCCAGAGTGTTCGTTTAAAAAATAGATTTTGTACATAGCAAAATTAATAGAAAAACCCAGAGTGGACAAGCCTTTAGGCAAGATTAATTGGTTTGTCGTCATATCAACCCATTCCCGGCCTACTACTGGGCCCGGGTCTCCTTCTACAATAAAAAGGGTTCAAACCGTAGGTCCACCACACTTAACCAGACTTCCCACTTTGAGAGCATTATGGAGTACTCTGAGGCATGCAGGTTTCTTCACGATGTTTTCCTCCACTGTTATAAGCAAGTGATATTTTAATTGCTTAAAAATAAAATGAATACAACTTAGAAAAATTTGAAGTTGGGAAGCTGGGATTCGAACTCGGCCCCCCGAAATCGAATCCGAAGTCCTCACCACTAACTAGGCTATTACCGCTTGTTTTCTTGTAACTTATATCTTAATGTTTTGTCCTAATAAGTTCTTCTACCTGTATCTGTCTGATCTTATAATTTATTCAAATAATAAAATTCGTGAGCTTAATGTAAATCAATTTGCATATATGTATTCATTTTGTAATATTTTATACTTACGAGGTGCTATACCGATATTAATAACATGTGGCAAAAATTGTGAAATGTTTCAAAACAGTTGCAAGTAAGCATGTAGAAATTACGAGTACAGTGCAGAAATCAATGAAGTGCTCGTTCCAAACATGATTACTTAACAGAATTTTCAGAATTACGTAGTGAAGTAGGTATCTACTTGGTCCGTCGCACTTAATTTTATATTTAGCTTGATAATCGCTGGAGTCAAGTTTTTCAAATCACTGGTTACAGATTTTTTGGGCTGCAGTAAATAAAGTTTCCACCTGTTTTTTGTGTAATTCTATTCTTCTTAAAGCGGTGATAGCCTAATGGTTTATGGGGACATCATAGCCCAAATAATACTTACGGCATACTTACGCTCCTGCGATCACCTGCCCGTCACTTACCTTTTGGATAGACAACCTTACCGATACCAAATACCGGATAACCATTTACCAAGGAAAAGGATAAATAAGGAACAAAGTAAATTGTAATAAAGTAATCCTTAGGATTACTTTATTACAATTTACGCTACAGGTTAAAGTTTCAGCTTCCCTTTCTGATGGACCTAATTCCCGACCACCTCTACCACCTCTATCTTTTCGACGCTTTGTGCGTTTTTTATTATTTTTAATTTAAATATAACTTTCTGAGGAGAAGGAAAACATCATGAGGAATCCTGCATGCATGAGTTCTACATTATGTTCTCAAAGGCGAGTAAAAGAGTCGTGCCCTATAGTGGGCTGGTAATGGATTAATAATGACGATTCTTCTTCTTCCTGAGGTGCTACTCCAACTAGCGAAGGAGGGGAGTCCTCCTCTAGTTACAGAGGCAGCAACAGCAACATATACTCCTATATCTTCTATTCTTTTTATCTTCTATTTCTTCACGAGGCGAAATAACTCTATCATTTACTTTATTGCTGTGCTTTGTGATGACGGCAGATCAGAATACAGTTGTCACCCCGTGGATGTAACGGAGCAAGAGCAGCAGTGTCTGTGGTACTACTACCACCTTCGGCGATCACCAACTCGTTATTGAATATAATCATCACTTGCCTATAACAGTCCACTGGACTACTATTGTCAAGTGTCAATAATAAGCTGTATTTAATGAAAATCGATCGAAATTGGCCGCCGCCACAAAATAGCGGATAACATGTTTTTTAAACTCTTTATAAAATGAAAGGGCTTGACTAGAAGAATAATGTAGATTAAATTGAAAGCCAAGGGATTTTTAATTCATATATTATCGTATCTCAGTTTCAAATTAGAAGCATATTTTCTCTTTCGTTTTTAACGATAGGCGCATTCGATTTATAATATCAACTAGTGAAATATTAGTTTCAAACTTAAAAGCAAAAATTTACATACTTGTAATCTATTCCTAGCTCTCGACTATCAAATTAAAATCAAAGCCACATTAGCTGTCCTCTGAAACAAAATATCGCCACACAATAAGGGCCTTGCGGTATACCAACTATAGATACGTGATGGTATCAACTTACACTTGACACTTCTGTAGAAAGTTACCTTCGGGCACATAATACAGTAGTAGATACCTACGAACAGAATGCTATTTCTTAAACTTAGAATAATTGCTAGTTGCCATAATGAAATATAATTCTAGATCCTTTAATCTACTAATCTACCTGTCTTTAAAAATTTCGTACTTACTGTTTAGGTATAATCAGACTAATATATATGGGACGAAGCAGGAGTTACTTTGCGGAATTCTGTGATAAAATATGATAATTAAGCTTAATTGATAATTAAATAATTTTTAAAAAAATATAATTTATTCATTGTAAAGTCAACATCTCCTGAGGATGCTCCGGTTTCAGACTGAAACGTGTGTAGATCATTGCCGAAGATCTGTTGGGTGTGGAGTATGACGATTGAAGAAATTATAAATTACACAATACAGATTCTCCTGCTTTTCGCAGGGTATAGGTTAACTTAAGCTTAACTTTCAAAATATAATATTTTTGTCATTGTTTATGTGGATTCAGGTCCGCTGTGTCCCACATATATTACATGATATAATACTTTATTGCACTTTTTTACAGGGCTCCATTCAGATCTATCTCTGACTTCTTTGGATGGTGATGAAGGTGAAACTCTTCGCCGTGGGGCGTTAGCGGCCGCGTGTGCTGACGCCGTTGCAGCCTACGCCCAACTGGAAGGTTCAAGAGTTCGAGACTCAATTGCTGCGCATGCCAGACGGGCGATGGAGAGGGAGAGGCAGATTGATGAGAAGAACGACGTCATCGCCGATTTATCTTCTAAGGTAGGTGCTGAAGGTTGGCGTATTCATTTAGCCATTGTTTCAATAGTAGCAGAGCATTTTGCGCTCATCCGGGGATGTATTTACAAGCACATGAGGCTTAATATCTTTTTCTTTTTTGTTATCGTGGGGGAATCCTCGGGGGATACCTTGGGAGGCCACCGGGAGGCGTGAAGGTTATGTCGGACCCTTAGTGACTAGAACCTCACGGTGCTTTTACTCAACGCCTGACGGGGAGCCACGGGAACACTTTTGCAAACATCGGTTACTCCGCGAGTGGATGTCGGCAAATTCTCGTGTTAACGTAAGAGGCGTGACGGCAAAAAACACGCCAATCAACGCAAGAACTAACGACGCAACTGTGGACTATAGCAATCCCCGTTTCCAGTAACTACAAGTCAAAAGAGCATCAGGGTGATCACGCGCACATCAGGCGCAGGTATACCCTGCATCTACGACTATTACGCTTTCCAGTCCACATACCTGGACCGTCCTCGGGTTCCGGAGGTGTGGACGTGGACTAAGTGGACGGCCTATGGTTCCCGAGGAATTTGAGGCTTAACACCTACGCCTCAGTTTGACCAAGATTTCTTTAAGCCAACATTATTATAATTATAACAGTTTTATACGAATATCAGGATGTAAGTAACCCAAATCAATTTCACTCGATTCGCAAACGGTATTATAATCTGGCATGGTATTGCTGTTAACAATGGTGTGTGCCAACGGTCGGATGCTCATAGGGTTGTTACTTTTGAGAAAAAATACAGAAAAAGCACTCCCTAGCCAGTAATAAAGTTAAGAGGATACATTTTTAAAGAATATACCATACGCATCTACTGAGTAATATTTAAGCCAACCACTAAATGCCGTTATAATTCAGTTCCTAATCGAGATATATTTGCAAGATGTTATTGGTATTGAAGAGTTTTTTGCTAAAATGTATAACATAGCTAAACACCCAGACACTGAAAAACATGTTCATCGCACAATCATTGTACAGTTGTGGAAATCGAACCCACGGCATTGGACTCAGAAAGCCGGGTCGCTGCCTACTGTGCCAATCGGCGCTCGACGCAGTCTAAGTTGGTAGCTAGCCCATTAAGAGTATATATAACCCATACCCCTAATCGGTTTTTATGCTCTATAACACCGGAACGCTAAATAGCTTGACGGCATAGTCGGTAGGGTGGTAACTAACCACAGCCGAAGCCTTCCACCAGACAAAATATAAGTAACATTATATTTCCCAAATTTCCATTATATACGAACTCCGTCCCTCCAAAAAGGAAGCCAAAGTCTTAACCACAGGCTATGACTGCTTCCAGACCGTACCGGATCGAAACCGTTATGTTCAGCATGACTTTTTATCTTTTTTAAATGTCGTTTCAATTTTTTTGTGGCATCCCTAGTAACACCCGTTAGTTTATTGTTATAGCTTTGCTAGATATAAATATAACATGTTCACGTTACTACAGGTGTTTAACGTTGTTAAATAGTTTTTAAGTATCTGATAGAAAGTATATATCACGCTTTTGGGAACTAAGCATTATTTTAGCAGGTTAATTAGTAGGTAACCTAACCTAACCTATCATCCCACTTTTCCGCCTACGGGCGTTAAATTTTACAAATCCGGTTATCTTGATCCATATATAGGTACACGTTTCTATTGACCTTACCCATGTTATGAGTACAATACAACTAGATCATTATGATTTTATATAGCCCTGCGTGGGAGAGTATAATGGTCTGTTATATTCACAGACTTGGATTCTATTAAATTTATTAATTTATTGATTCTAGTTGTGTTTATCTTTAGTGTATCGTTTGGGGCTATCTATACATTATATTTTAATTATTCCGACCCATTTTCAGAATGCATCTAGAATAATTCTTTGCTAGTTTATTGAAAATATAAAAAAAAAGATTAGTAATTATTAATTATTATTAGTAATTATTAATTATTATTTTTTTTCGTTAACTTTTGGTAGTTCTAGAATGTTAACGTGAATTTTTCAATGTCGTTCTAATGTAAAAATGTTTCAACTTATTTTCTACCACTGTGAAATAAAAGGTTTGCGTGACGATCAGGTCACGGACTAGCCCGTTCGGTCGGGTGCAACGACCAGGCTATTCATACCATAAGGTTTTGCGGAAATGACCAAGCAGTATAATATAGCCTTGCGCCGATGAAAATAAACATTATTTTTAAGTTTCTACCTACTTCTAAGTCTGGTATATATTTTTCAAATCAAAGGTAATGTACGAAATTTTGTAGGTCACAAGATTGCATTATATGCGTATAATACTTAATTAAAACAATTGCGTAATCAATGCGACAAGGATTTTATTTTACGCTTCTTTTATTGTATTCTAAAGAGTTCATTGAATATCAAGGTCTTCAGTGATTTAATATATTTAACCTCCTAATATTAAGTATCAAGTTTAAATAAAAAACAATAATACCGATACCCGCGACATTTTTTTTTAATAAGTACTTATTTAATCAGCTTCCAATCTTTGCGTTTAAAATTACCATTTACTTAACGTGTCTGAAACCCATAAAGTGCTCATTAAATTGCCTCTCTTACAGATAATTCAATTTTCCAAGGAAGGAAAAAATGGAAGTATTTTTGCCGCATAATCGAGTGAATGTTTTTGCCCAGTAGTGTGTATTCAGCGGAAATACACACATCGTGGGAGCTCGGGGAAATCGTTTGAATTTCTGAGGAATGCGTTTTTAGAGGGACTTTCGCGGACCATTTCCTCCTAAAGAAATGTTTCTTGAAGTTTTATGGAATGCATTGAATTTTAGATTTTTTTTTTAATATAGACTGGAACGCAGCTCGAACTCTTCGGAGTTACGTGCGTTTTGAGCAATTCAATATTACTTGTTTTAGCAGTAGGTAAACGAAACCTAGTGATCCCGCATGCCTCATAGTTCATCATAATTTTCTCAAAGGCGTATGAAGTCTACCAATCACTTGGGCAGAGTGATTGACTACGCCTAAACCCTTGTCATTCTGAGAGAAGACCCGTGCCCTGTTTTGGGCCGGTAACGGGTGAATGAAGAAGACAACTTGACATCACTTATCTAGAAGAAACCTCCTAAAGGCCATTTAACTTTCAGGAACCTATTTGTAAAACTCACAAATATGCTGATTTTTCGGTGAATATTCTTGTGCCGTTTTTTTTGACTTCTTAATGATCACGCTTTTTTTCTTTTCCCAGTTGTCCGTAGCAGAAGTGGAACTTCGCGCAGCTGCAGAAGAACGAGACAAACTACTGAACGACGCAAACTACAACAGTCTTCAGCATGATGACGCAGTGACTAAGGCCAGGCAAGAAAGAGATGAAGCTATCGACAGAAAGAAGACAGTAGAGGTGAGTTTCTGTGGATTATATATCTTTAGTTTCGTGCAAAAACCTTTATATTTTTAGGTAGCAACGGATCTGTATAAAGATTTCTGTGTCTAAAGGCACTTTGTGGTGTTGTTGTATACAGATACCTACAGGTAGATAAAATACCCAAATTTATCGAATATGCATCTGTTAACTTTGTAATTATACTTGTAACTTAACTTTGTAAATATGCGTGAGGCAAAATCGCTTGAAACATTTAAAAACGCGGTGAAAGCATATTATCTTGCACAATAATGACGACATTTATTATACCTTGATCATGTTTATTTTTATTATCTATATGTCCATAAGTATTTATGTATGATTGAGTATATATTAGTTTATTATTTTATATTTATTTATTATATTTTTCTTATTTCTGAAATTTTGTTTATGTATTTGTATTTAGCTATTTGAATGTACGTTTATAATAATTTTACACCACCTGTCCGCTCTCTCTCATCTTGTCCTAATCCAAAGGTTGCCTGGCAGAGATCGCTACTAAGCGATAAGGCCGCCTTTTGTATTCTACTTCTGTCTTTGTATTTCTATTGTTTTTTTTATTTTCCTAACTTCATTGTGGTGTACAAATAAAGAGTTAAATAAATAAATAATAATTGGTAATTTCCAGGTTGCTTTGGCGAAGACAAGGGTAGAACTAATGCAAGCTAACAGCCAGCTGTACGAGGCGGTGCGACAGAAGATTGACCTTGGACAACAACTGGAGCAGTGGCAGGTATGGATCGTAGCGGAACCGTTTCTTATAATTCGTGGACATTTGGGCTACTGTAAACCTCACTGTAAAAGGAATTATTAAAAGGCTAGGGTATCCATAGCGCTAGCGATCCTCAGTGGCTTCGTAAGTCTACATCTTCCCATACAAACTTTAGTCCGCTATCCTACATAACTCGCCACGTCGGCTCTCACATGCAAAAAAGGTTTATGAAATACGTCTGATATCACCTAAATTAAGCGCGTTCTGCCAAATTCATTGTTATGCAAATTAAGCTTAATTTGCAATAGTACTCCGCAAAAAGCAGGAGGATCTGTATAGTCTAATTTATAATTTCTTCAATTTTTATGCTCCACACCAAACAGATCTTCGGCAAAGCACTTTCTACGCACATTTCGCTCAGAAGATGTTGACTTTAAAATGAATAATTGTTAAGACTCAAAATTTTTAATTCATTGTAAAGTAACGCCTGCTTCTATGCAATACTGCTAAATTAACTTTAATTCCATATATAGCCCATTTGAAGGAATATAAATCTATCTAAACTATTACAACCCTTTATAAACCCATGAACATATAATATATAACTATTTTCTTCGTAAATACTCATTTTCATCGATATCAACAAAAAAGATAACGGACTTTCAATATAAACTTTTATCCTATATTTAGGAGGTGATAATTAAAAAGTTATAGCCCATATATAGGTATCCTTTCACAAGAATCGGGCTATTCAATACAAAAAGATTGTTCAAATCCGACTGATTTCAGAGATCAGCGCGTTTAAACAAACAGACAAAACTTGCATCTTATCCCATGCTCATAACCAAATTTGCAACGGGACCTAGCAAATGAATCGTGCTAATTTTACTAACAACACAAATATTTTTATTTGATCTTCCAGATGGACATGCAAGAGCTTATCGAAGAGCAGATGAAGCACAAACTAACAACCCAAGAGAGAAGGAGGAAGCTCCCCGAACCGCCTGCACCAACAAGGACATCCAGGATCCTTGGATTTTTTCAACGGTGATCTGCTGTACCCAACTCTTGGTGCATCTATCTCCGGCCATAAACAAAAACACCGCCACCATTTTATATCTATTTATTATTAAACATCACGACGAAAACATTTTTCCCGCTGCGTTGAGCGTTTTTACGCCATTGTACAAAGATAATTTATCATCTGTGGCCCTCGTGGCCGCCATCTTGTCTACGGACGCGTTCGCCTTTGTAACGTTCGTAAGTTATAGTGTAATTTTATTTTTAAAACCTTGTGATGTTTATACATTTGCAGTGATAGTTATTGTCTTAATTAGATTGTTTATAGTAAGTGTACGTTTAATCATAACGTTTTACTGAGTTTTAGGTGAATTACGAGATTGTAGGTTATCTATAACTGCACTTGGCTGAATAAATCTTTGGGCATTCCGTACAAAAATAGCATAAGAAAAAAAATCATTCCTTACTTTTAGCAATACGTTATATATATATGAGCGGAAATGGTAGGTACAACAGATAAACAAAAATCCAGGGGTTTACTTGTAACACAAACTAGGCTTAACGTGTCGAATTTAGTGTACGAATTAAAACACGAAACGAAAATCGAAATTTAGTTTTAATAAATCATATTCGCTTTTTGTCCATTATCTAATATATCAGCCGTATAGCTAACATTAATTTTGTACTTAAACCACATACCTACACATAAGAGAAAGGGACTAAGATAAAAAATTGTAATAAAAGTCCATACTTACCTATTATGATCGCTTATTTGATAAACATTGTATTACGACTACAATGTCGTACCTTTCTTTCGAATGAAACCGATAATTTAATTATAGGTTTTTATTAAATTTCTTAACCTGCTCTTGGGAAAAAATGTGAATAAATTAGCATATCTAAAACAACCAAAATACTCGTTTGTTGTAGTAATGTTTTCAGATATTTTTATTCTAATACCAAAAGTTTCATTTTGTAGCTTTGCCATTTCTTTATCGAGAATATTTTACTAAATCCTTTAATGAAGCAGAATTTAACAGCTCAAGACACTTTAAATAATTGACAGGTTTAAAATTATTGCTGCCCTTCTCACAACGTTCTGTGTATTAGTTGTTTTAGATTAGAGATTTGTATTCAACAAAATTGTCTTATTTCGCTTTATCGTCGCTAGCTACGGTTCAACGGTTCACCTTTGTTTTATCGTGATTTTATCATTTTCCCTATCTTGTGCGCTCTTCTTGTCTATTTTAACGAAACATTTCAAAGTATTTTAGAATTGTCTACTGTGGTAAAAACGCTTTGGAATATTATAAATTTTTCTGTATGAACACTTAAATTCCTGGGTATGATATAAGTACATTCCTCATAAGATAGAACGTTTCAGCTATTTCATGTCAAAGTTAACGTGATTTGTAAATAACACTTGTTGCTAAAATACTAAGATGTACTTAACAGTAATGTTTCACTTGAAGTGAAAATAATCGGTGCACTTGTTAGTGTTAACGTTAGATTAATGCCCGTTTTCACTAACCCTAGGAATCGCTTAAATCGAATACCTAATAATTTAGGCGATGTCTATAGTAAAAAAACGTTTCACCAACACTGAGATGATAACTATTGGTCAAAGGTAGATGACCTTATTGAGATAGACCTTTAGATTAGGCGTTACTTATTTAGACATTACCTTGGTCGTCGTTAGTGAAAACGGGCGTAAGATAAGCCATATTACTAATGGTACTCAAATATTAATTTAGTATAACGATCTGCTGCAATTTTAGATTTACAATATATATTATTTCATAATTATTATCTAATATATACCTATCTAGTTAAATATACAAATATAATTTTTTAAATTTTATCAAAATTAAACTAGAATCAATGAAATCTACAGCAACTAAAAATGCCTTTATGAAGTGCCTTGAAGAGAATCATTCAAAGTCAATTATTATTTTATGTATCGAGATAAGTACTTATTTATTAAATATCATAATAAGCAAGTGCAATAGGACAAAAATCTTTATTTGCATTAAGAATGTATCTCGTACTTAAAACTGTACCCACAGACTATACCAATATTGTTCGTACCCAATACAAATTTTTATGAATTACGCCAAAACTTACACATTAGTGTTGTATTATGTATGCATCGGAAGGCCGAAAATATATCTCTTCTTTGCTTAGATAGTAGCTTTAAGTAAAATACCATTTCGCGAAATATTGGTTACAGGTTGAAATCGAAACTTTTAAAGTTATGTTACTAAAAAGATAAAATATTAGGCTGGCATATAAGATGCATAAAAACATTTTTGTACAAACAATTGTCCCCGTGTTCGTAATGTTGACTCATTTAAATATTCTGATGCATCATAAGTCATCCTCATGACACAAAACGACACTAAGACGTGAATTCGATGCTACTTAGATACGTTATTCCTGTGCCGTCGCAGACCTTTAAAGTGCAAGTACCTGCCTACCTCAAAAAGACATAAGACAACTAATTTGACAAAAAACCGTCACAAATAAAAATCTATTTTATCGCTCTGTTTTTGTGCAATGCAAAAATGTAGGTGTGCGATTCAGGTTGGTTTTTCAGTGGAGGTAGTATAAAATTAGTGGGCTTATTTTACTCTTTGAGGTAGAGTAGGTGACTATTTGTTTATATAAGGAATGGTGATAAAAATAGTTTAACACTGAAGTTTTTAAATGCACCTCAAAGTGACTCTAACATTCTGTAAAATTTTAATTTCTTAGAAAATCGTGAGATTGTATTATAAAATGTATTGTAATTTCTGTATTCTCGCACTTTATTATAAAAGTAAAAAAATAATTTGAAATGTGTAAGGTTTTATTGAATTTTTACTTTGCATAAGTAGCAGAAACTAAGAAGGAAATACGGTACGGTACCCTTATAAATTTATAAAATAACCTATTTTAAATTTGATGTACTTTATTTTAGGAGATTATTTTTTAATTTAAGACTGAATGAGATTAAGCTGAAGCTTTGCACTCTAATTTTTATTATTAATAATTTAAACACTTTTTTGATTGTAATTTCAAAATCACCCACTTTAATGTGAACTCAATAATGACCAGTACCCATTTCTAATCATGGGTATATTAATTACTATTACGGGTCTTACTCGTTCATCAAAGCGGTCAATGTTGTATTGAGAATTATAGGTACATTACATTATCTATCGATAACACAAAGTACTCCGTTGTCGCTCTCAATAAATATCATTGCTTTCGTTTAGCTGGACAATGGGCAGGAGCCGCAGATAGATTCTGTCAAGTTTCAGTTCGACATCCATCTGCTGTCCAATTCACGAACTTTTCCAACAGTTGCTAAATGGTCACCACCCTGTTATCTTAATACAAATTAAGCGATGAGCTAACTATTAAAACATTACTTTTGCATGAAGACGGCGAGTTGGCAACTCTTTCCAAAACTTTGTGTATTGTGCAGCAGTCTTTCGTCGCTCCCTATTAAGAACCCAATAAGTTTATATCAATGGAAGTTAATGGTACCTCCTTTTTGGGCTTACATTCAGTTTAGAAAGTGGTAAAACAGGCCTTTTAAACACTTACGCCGTTTTGACTTATGTTTACTTGAAATGTAACATTAAGGACCTTCTCCTTAAATTTTAGTTGCCCCGGTCTAGATTTTAATACATTAGCCTTTTTCGTGAGCTATTTTCTATTAGTGAATAGATACTTGAAAAAAATCCGATTATCATTAGTGCCTTTATACATAAGTTCTACCTTTAGCTCCGTGTGTTTCAGATTAAATTACTTTTATTTATAAACGGTATAGATTCTTCCTACTTTTATTGTACAAAGGAAGTTAACCTGCAGATTTATGACAGTTGAAATAGTAAGGGTTTATTTAAAAGCATAAGCACAAATTATTATTTTCTATATCATTTTTAATACATCTGTCATTCCGTATTAATTCATGGTTTATTTTATTAATATGTAGCTATACACTAGCTATACATTAACAAGTTTTTATGTACCTAATCTTAACTGCGCGCCAAATTTGATTAAAACGTAACTACAGAAGTTGTTGAATTGTCGATACTCTTACTCTGTAGGAAATTGCGGCTCTAAAACAGCTGCAGGTTTTCGAAAATAACCCTGTATGTTCTAGAACTATATGGTCGGCTATTGCACCTTTGCAGCAGTGCAGCGAAACTGCACAATCAATGATTCTATATATGATTTTTGCCGCGCTGTGCAGATTCAATAGATTAGTGCGGTTCATATAAATATTTTTATTGGCTACACAGTCCCTCACTTCTAATCACAATAGCGCAAAAAATTGTTACGACCTTTAAAAGAGGAAAACGAATTCTAACTCGTTGTTCATTTATATCAGTAGATATCTATAAGTTCAATAAAATGCAATACAATACGTAGACTTTTTTTTTGTTTTCCTGTTATCGCCCAGCTCTAAAGCAAATCTTTATTATACCCTTGCAAACCCTCAAATTATAGTAAATACGTAGTAGGGAAGGAAATTAACCAAAAGCTCTTTCATATTGACAAAATAAACCTTGAATTTCGATAAAGTAAAAAATTAAAAATAAACTAACAATTATGTAAGCATCTCATAAGTGTACTTAAATTTTATAATATTATTTTAATTTTAACTAATGACGACTAGTACATAGTTTCAATATCAGTAATTAATAATGTGGAAATTTTAATGTAACAAATAAAGCAAGAATTTTATATTTGATTTTTATTTTACCTAAATCAGCGCTGTTAATTTAAGTAGGAGGTCAATTTGGGAATTCATAATTTCTGAATTTTCTCTAGTCTGGTCTGGTGGGAGGATTTGGCCGTGGCTACCGACACAATCGTGCCGCTGAGCGATTTAGTGCTCCGGTGCGATGTCGCGTGGAAACCTATTAGGGGTACGACTACCATACTCCCTAACAGGTTAGCCCGCTACCATCTTAGAATGCATCGTCACTTACCACCAGAGATTGAGACCAGCATGAGATTGCAATCTGAGAGTACCTAAGACGATAATAGTATGAGATACCTGGGGAAAACAGGATAGTTAAGAAAAAAAAATCATAATATGAAGAAATTTAACCTTTAAAATAAGACCTAACCTTTATAATAGAAAGAAACATATTGACATATTCTGATTGCCATCCAAAAAGAGGTCATCGGTTGACTCAGCGAAATAGCAGAAACGTTAGAACCAAAAATAGTAAAAAAAAACTCTGGCAATTAAAATCTGACTTAATCAGTCAAGTTTTTCTAAAGAAAAATTATTATTATTTTCGTTATTATTTATTGCTTTTATAACTTCGTTTAATAAAGCGCTATCATGCCTACGCAGGTTGAACAGAAAACTGTTGATCCAGAAGCAGAGCTTAGCAATGTTCAGCGAACGGTAAGAAATGGAATTTTAGAATTGCATCACTAAATTAATTATTTCCCTGGTCACTACAAAGACTACATTGCTGGTCTAGTTATTAGCCTGTTCACATTTGTTAGCGGTTGCCTCCCCTGGCTGATACCTACGCTACGCCATAAACATGTTGTGACGTCACTACAAGATTCATTAATATAGAATTGCGTTAATAGTTCTATTTTGCTTTATATAATTCGAAATAATACTTGTGTAAATATTTAATGTTTTTCATATAGAATAATAACAATATATTTTGTGAAATAACTTACCGGAAACTAATATCGTAAAATATTATTATTGGTTCGTTTTGTTGTCAACATTGTAAACGATACCTGAGCCGTATAAAAGTAGAAGCATCAACTTCTCAAGCATTCATTCTGTATCAAGTAGTTGTAGGGGGAAGCTCTGCTCGATTATATGTCAAATGTAAAAAGTGAAAAATAGTATTGTTCCAAGTCCTATCCCCAAGTTCTCCAACACATGCGACTCGTAAGCTTGAGGGGAGGCCTGTTCCCGGCAGTGCGACATCGCCATCATAACGCCAACAACTAAAGAAGTAAAGATGTCCATGCTTTTCTTAGTATTTAATTGAACACATCGAACTGATGAACCCACACACAATCACAATAATGCCCAAACACAACCTTCTACACAAACACGACATTCCACACAAACACAACCCTACACACATACAAACCCACAACCTTAATAATCAACATAATTCATTATTTAGTATTTAAATAATTGATTTCATTTTCTTGTCTAATCATACTGGGTGTGCACTTGGCTTAGGTGCCTACCTGAATACCAGCTGTTAGCTGAGACACTAAATTGTATACAGTATACAGATAATAATAATAAATGTACTACTGCAATACACACATCGCCATCTAGCCCCGAAGTAAGCGTAAATATATATATATGATAAGTATACAGAAATATGTACTTATAATACCTATACATATAAACACATAGACACTGAAAAACAGTCATGTTCATCGCACAAACATTTTCTAGTTCTGGGAATTCAACCCACGGCCTCGGACTCAGAAAACAGGGTCGCTGACCACTGCCATTCGGCCGTCAATTTAGATAATTTCCATAATCCCTAACTCCTTCGTACCAAACTATTATCAACGCATTATCAGCTCACGTGCAGAATAAGAAGGCAGTAGTAGTGCACGTAGTGGACTACTACTGCCTTCTTATTCTGAGAGAATACTACACTACTGGACCGCTAACCAAGTGCGGATTGGTAAACCCCACACACTTTTGAAAAAATTTTGAAGAACCATGTCTGAAGGTGCAGGTTTTCGTAGTTGTAAGGCTTTTTGTGACAGAGCTCGTCTGGGAAAGTACTTTCGCCATGCTTATTTCTGCCGCCAAGCAGCATTGTTGCAATGCTGTGTTCAGGTGTGAAAGGCGTGGTTGCCGATTTAATTACTTATTACAGGCTCACGAGGCTTAACAACTACGCGTCAAATTGATGGACACAGGACGGCATTTTGCAGGACATGCTCCTTGCATGCCCTGTGAAGTGTTGCTCTGTTCATAGACGACGGTTTTCCTCTTACCATCAAGAAAGGTTTCCTCCCGATGTTTTCCTTCAAAATTAAGAGCAAGCGATATGTATAACGCACATAATAACTCCGAAAAGTTAGGAGTGCGTGTGGGGATCAAACTTGGTCACCCCGAAAGGTAGGCTGAAGTCAACCACTATGCAGCTACCGATTCCTAATATGTTAATCATTTTTAATATGTTATACATTTTTTAGTTTCAAAAGCTGGCACCTATGTGTAGCGTTGAAAAGCGGGCAGGTGGCATTCCACAGCTGGCCCCTCAAGAGAAGCAGCTAGGTATCCTCGCCGCTGAGTTGAAAGAGACGCTTCTTTGCATTAATGTTAGTAGAAAAAAATATTATAAATATATAACAAGAAGAAGCGAATCTTAAAGGTGTCTGGTCATAAGTCCTTCTTCTTCAGTACAGTGTAAGTTTGTTTACAGTGTGGAATACTCTACCATTGGATACCTATATGAGGCATAATCTATTGGCACTTTCATTTCTTTTTAAGCTCAAACTCATCCACACTTCTACAAAAAACGCTCTAAACGCGTTTGCACAGAAAAAAAACAGGTTTACAGAAATTTCAATTCTGAAACGAATGTACTTCATTTTACTTTGTTGAACAGTGTTTCGATATTTAAAATCGACCCTACTATTGCGAGCGTGTAAATCTTATACTTTGCTTAATTTAGCTCGCCAGAAAAGGACAGCATGCTCTCCGCGACAATATGACAAAGCAAGTTACACGCAAGTCCATTGTTGAATACGAACATTTGGAGGGCGAGTTGCGGGATGAAAGGGCCCAGCAAGCTGAGTTGGACTGCCTCAATTATCTGGCGCAAAAACAAATGACGGAGCTCATAAAGAAAGTGCCCACTGAAGCCGACGTAAATTAAATTTTCTAAAAGTAGATTACTGTATAGTTCCATAAACCCACATAGAAAAACAAAACCCTGATAGTATCCTATACTAACTCATATCAAGGTCGTTTTCCTTAGTAATATCTTATATATACGTCGGTTGAATGGTTATTAATTTATCGTAAAAAACCATCGAACACTTTTCATTAGTGATCGATGTAAAAAAACAAAAAAAAATATTATTGAGCTACGCAAAGCGTGAGATGATAAGTGTTGATTGAGTTTTTTGCATAATAAATACTTGATAGTACAGTTTAATGCTTCTAAAGAACATATAACAAATGGTTTCTTTATATAACTTCTGCTAGGAACTATCAATGATTGAAAATGCAAGCAACCGACTTCGACGCATGGAAAACCGTCTAGATTTAGCTACAAAGCGTTTCTGCGGTATTAACACAGATAACAAAAGCGTTCGAGAAGAAATTGATCGTCTACTTGTTGAAAGGTTTGACCCTATCAAATATTAATCATTAATAATATTATTTTTTTATCTACAAAATTGGTAATAAATACCTAATGCTGGAACTATTACCTGTCCATACCTTAAGTTCTATTTTAAAAAAAGCCGTCGACATTCAGGCTTTTGGATGGAATATCGTGCAGCAACTGCTAAAATGTGTGATTTAACACAGTAGGTAATCGAACGTAGTAAAATTTAAGAAAAGTTGTGCAGCATCGAAACATCCTTAAAATTTCCGATCAATGATGCCAAAAGTATTGTGTGTACATTCGTCGAAATAATGATAGTATTGCTGGATTTACACATTTGGTCTACCCAGCTTATGCAGGTTTAATTTGTGGTTCTGAAAAATGAAATAATGATTAACTCTTACTCATATTTAAGTATGTTTTAGTATATATTAGTTTATTATTTTTTTATATTTATTATTATTAATATTTTATGTGTGTAATCTTGATAAGTATTAGTGTGTAATTGTTCGTAAGTATGTATATAATAATAATACACCCCACCAATCGGTTTCCCTTGGTTTTCCTAATCCTAAGGTTGCCTGGAAGAGATCGCTACTAAGCGATAAGGCCGCCCTTTGTATCCTACTTTTTAAGTTTATTTTTGTTGTGTGCATTGTTTTTTTTTTTTACTATTTGTAGTTTACAAATAAAGTGTATAAATAAAAATAAATAAATAAATAAATTGCAATTGTTGGAGTTTTTCCATTTTCAAGCTTATTAATGTTCAATCAATTTGTTAAGGACTCACTTGAATAGTTTTTATATCCAATGGCACAGAATTATAACAAATCTGGTGATTCCTTGCTTTGTACCTGAATTTAGGAATGAATAACTCCAATTTCTTAATTATTATCATATTTTTATTCTGGGTTTTACATGTACTTATTTAACGTTTGACTTTTATTTATTCCTTTAATATTCGATATTGGCAAAAGTTAAAAGAACAGAAGAAGAATAAAAAGTAGTAGGTAAACAAAAGGAAAACATGTGGATGACCGACTTTTTATCAATTAAATTTGAAATTGCAGGAATGGTTTTAATATCCAATGGAACAGAACTATTGGCAAGCTTGTCAAGGGTAAGGAATATCTTATGGATATATTTGAGATCGCAGCAAACTCGTACGGCGATCGAGACGAATGCTGCAGGATGCTAGAGGCCTTGAAATGGAAGGGATTGTTCCAGCTTAATCGAGACATATCGGTCTGTTGTTGTTTAATATATTCAAAGAGTATTCTCCTCATACATTTAAGTTACTTCAAACATTATTTTTATACCAAATAACTATCTATACGTTTACGTAGAAGGTAAGCTTTTAATTAATGTTCCTAATCTAAATCAACTAATTTTATTATTAATTACAATGATCTTAAATAGGAAATGCAATCATACGAAGGAGAGTTAAATCATCTCTCAAAATTAGAAGAGTTCCTGAGAGTTAAAGGTTCGAGAAGGATCTGTGAGGCTGATGAGAAGGAGGAAATAAAGCGACAAGATGAGATACAGAGATGTGAGCAGGAAATCGCTCACCATGACGCGCTGTTAGAAGATATATTCGTGAGTAAAAAAGATGTTATTTATACACATCCAAGGATGGTAGTTTATATGGGGCGGCCTTTAGAAAAACAAAAGTCACTTGCCGATAAATTATTTTCGGATAAGGGACCTTCATACGAATGTCGCACGTGTCAATGCACTCTCCTCTCTACCACGCTGCTTTATAATCCATAAAACACAATTTTTTATTGGGATAGTACTTACTTGTATAATAACTATGACATTTTTCAGCGTTACGCTGGCTCCGACAGACTAACATCAATAGTGAATAACTTCAAAGCCAGCGAGATTGAGAACTTCTCCATTTTTGAACTACTTTGTCAAGTACTACAAGAGTCAATAATCATGAGGCGAGATCTTGAGATTCTGCGACAACGTATAAGTAAGGTTTTCAAAATGTGTTATCAGCAACAGTTTTGTGCAATAAACAAAGCTGAGGCTAGGCAAAAAATGCCTTCGCCAACGTAGCTCTATCGCACTCAGTTACAGTGCACCTCTGAATTCCCAAAACTCCAAATTCTTTGATCTTCTGATATACTGAAATCCATTACCCCTATGGGTTGTGGTTTGATTTAATTATTAGGTATGACACATCTCGCGTCCAAAGAAAAGGTCTTCTTCTCGCCAGAACCCCTGAAGCGCGAACCTTAGACTATCTATTTTTGGAAATTTCCTCCGAAACGTTATTCATAATTATCGAGTCATGTCAAAAGTGAGAAATGTGACGGGTGAGATTCAATGTATTTGTAATTCTGTCTTAGTCTTGGGGGCCCCTACACCCCTGAATTCAAGATTTACTAGATGCAATAGGTATCTTTGCTAACATCAGGAGTTCCTTTAAAACGCTTCGGATTAACCCCAGACTCTGTAACCTAAGACATTGCACCCCCTTGGTATAAAAATAAAGAAATCCTCCACTGCAAGCTGCATAAACTTAAAGGTAGGCTTTTTATAAGTGCTACTGGAGTTTTTTTTCTCTCAAGTTTCCTGGTTAGTCCATACCCTGTGCATACCTTGTGAGCACGCCACTGACCCCCATGATGAACTATCTACTGTTATTCCAGTGGATCAACGGGACATGAACGAAGCCCGCGAAGAGAAGCAGGACAAACGTCTCGCAGAACTAAAAGTGGAACTTGACAAAAAGAGAGAAAACACCCAGCACATGATGGAGCTAAACCATAACACTGATGCAGTCATTCAAAAAGTGCTCAAAGGAATCGATGATCTTGTCAGGTTTAATCATTTAGGACTAACTCTCACGTTAAAAAACTTCTTGCCCGCAAATGTTATGAGTGCGGAAATGTTTTCGTTTGTTTTTACGCCTTTCATGGAGCAACAGAACAAGGATTTTTTTTTAAGTTATTTACTATAATTTTGATCCTGAAACGCATAAGTATAATCTGCACATAGCAGCGCTCTTCGATGTTAGACGGGTAGGATTTAAACGTGGTGTTTACTTCAATATTATATGTACCCAAATTAAAACCTAATTCTAGGACTCTTTCACAGTCGCCCAATATATCTTGACAGATTTCCAATGTAAAAAGTATGAAAATGTACAACATCAATCAGTAAAGCATGTCGGGATATTGTGACGGGATAATGTACGCATCAAAAGTGCCATCTATGGGCCTACTTAAATAAAGATATTTTTGACTTTGACTAAGCTTCCTCTATTTATTGCATAGATTGGCAAAATGCGATATCACTCCCTTGCTATCACTTCTGGGCAACCACAAGGAAGTGACCAAATGGAATGTCCGCAAATTCCTCAGAATACTTGAATCGGATGTCAAAAGCCTTATCGAGGTGGCCTACGGAGCCGTAAAGGTAAACTTTTGATAAACTAAAAGTAATATCTGATGATAAACGTCAGGTAGCTTTGCGATTATTTCATTTGTGTTATTAGTTATTATGGTAATAATTGGCATTCTTTCCGCTTACATATAATTGATTGTAGACTTCAGCTTCTGTAAATTACACTTTCATAAAGATAAATTATTTAGGAAGCCATTACCATTTACAGAACCATGATATTTTTTATACCCTGAATAGTGAAATAAATGAAAAAGAAAAGTACAGTAAGCAAATTTTCTTACCATGAACATTATGAAACAAAAAAAATTCGCCATCATTCAAAAGGCGCCTTTCGGCACAGGTTGTTGTTTTCGTGAAAATCATAAAAGAACTTGTTTATTTTCCGGTATAAAAGTCCATCCTTGAATGGACGGACCAAGCAGATGGCCCACTTGATGGCAAGTGGAAAACCATCGCCTATAAACAGAGCAACACTTCGCAGAGCATACGAGGAACACTTCCTACAAGGTGCAGCCCTGTGTCAATTAAACATAGGCGTACATGTCAAGTCTCATGTGCCTGTCACCTAATTACACCGACAATCACGCCCTTCAGACTGCAACACAGCATTGCAGCAATTTTTCTTGGCGACATAAATATTGGTGGTATAAATACTGACAGAAAGACCAAAATGAAATAAAAATGCAGTTTTGGCTTCACTATCGATTATAGAGGGCCATAAAAAAAATTTACAAAATAGCCGCGGACGATCTCACCTAAAAAATCTCACTAGGGAGCTCCCTAGACCAGAGGCTGAGTATGCTCATGGACAGAAATAAGCATGGTTCCCGAACGAGCTGATATAAAGAGCTCTATTACTACTGTGTGGAGAGTTAACGAATATTTTATTCCTCTAACAGCCCCCAGCTCCCACTCCTAAAGCTAGGCCAAAAGGCCCGGTGGCCCCTCTTACAAAACTTGTAGCTGACCCCTACGTGGAAACCTTGAGACCAAACAGAATTGAAAAGTTGGTGCCGTACCAACCTTGCGCTTAGTAAGTATAAATAGCCTTTTGTTCAAATACTGACATCCTCTTGAAATCCGTTTTTTTTGTCACATGAATAACTCTCGCTATGGAAAGCCAAGGTGCTTGTGCCGTACTTCTACGGACTAAAACCTCATGGCAAATTAACTAGTCGCCAGTATTATGTACTGTATCGTACTAGCTATAGCAATTCAGGCCCATCTATTCGGTATTTTTCATGTTTGGTACCTCAGTAGTGTGTCATTTACAAAACGATTCCAACTGGTACTTTCCTTGCTAGTATATAAAAGGGAATATGTATATACAACATGTAAATGAACACCTAAATAATACTTCAGAGGCCTTAGATGTTATTTACCGTCTCTGAGACTTATCTGTGAAACCTAAAACCTTATGGTTTTTGAGTACATCACTGCCATAGTTTTTACAGAAAGAACACAGACGCAGCCCTAACATTACATGCAAAATTAAAATCATGTGACTCCGGTCACTTTATTAGGTACGCGTCGCGTAGCATAGGTATTATGCGCGTGTTAGACTTTTTTCTTCAATAGGGTTGTAATAAGAAAAATAAATGTGCTTATTTAGTGTAATATTTTTACAAGGATTGATTCCTTATGAAATATACTTATGCAGCCTTCAAATTTATTACGTAATTCGTTTACTCGTTTTATTAACAAACGTCAAAAGTGTACCGAGAATACTAAATGGTTAAAGCGAAAGATTCCCCGTACCCATCCTCCAGGACAGGGATAATAAGGCACAGAGGGCAGGTATCGGTATTGCACCTCTTGAAATCCCTAACTTTACTCTTTAGTTCGGTCAGTGTGTCGTTTCTATATTGGAACTAGCTAAACCTTTACCCTGGCACCAAGATTTAACCAGTCGAAGTATGGACGCTTGTCTAGAGGTCAAAATCTTGTTCCGTTATAAAGTTTACTCTTAAAAAGGATCCGTCATCGATTAGTTCTTTAACAATGGCAAAAACAAGGAAAAGTTATACCAAATAACTCTGCTGTATGATACTAGATGGCGCGCTATGTTTATCTACTCTAAATAATATTTTTTCATTATTCGACATGCAATCTACGAGTAACGTTGCTGAAAAAATAAAGCTTTATATTATTTGTATTAGAATGAGGATTGCCTAAGGGTAGGGTTTGACTAAGTATTTGTAAAAAATATTGACAATATTTACAAAATCAATAATATTAACTGTATGCAGGCTAGAGGATGCAAAAAATACCTGTTTTATTTAGATTTTAAACGTTATCTTACAGTTGTGTTGAGGACTACATAATGAACTTAGTTTTTGAGACACCGGCAATACCAGCTGATAAGGAATATGTTGAAAGTATATTTCATTTGGAAGACGTTAACACTAAATTTGGAATTTACACGCTCACCATACCTGCGTAAGTTTTATTATAATAGGTTAAAATATATTTTTTTTAATTTTTACTTCCCAGTTTCTATTAAAATTTTAACCTTCTTTTTTTAGAAAGCGTCATCCATATAGAGGCCCTAAAAAAGACTGAAGCAAGCTGCAAGTGCATTGTTTACGATTTTACTATATTATTCTCTGTTTATTACATAAAAATAAAACATATTTTTGCTTCCCAGTTTCTAATTTTGTTTCTACTTCCTTTTTTTTAAAGCTTCATCCATACAGAGGACCTAAAAAATACTGAAGAAAGCTGCAAGTGCATTGTTAACGTTTTTACTATATTATTTACAGTCTTCATTAAGTCAGTCATTATTACTTAAAAATTAAATTCCTTGTTTCCTTTGTTACTAAAAGAGGTGTAAAATAAACATAATTACTGGCAACACTTACTGGTTTTGCCAGTGCTGCCACATGCAGATGATTTCCAGCATTTGATGAAATTTATTTTTTTAAGTTCTTCTAGTTTGTCACCAATGAAACCAATGAATTAGGGATAGCTTTTCACTTCAAAATGCCGTTATATGTAGTAATTGAATAGTTTTGATGTTTACTACTGGTTTTTTCTATTATTAGATTTCAAATTGTAAGCTATAAATATAATTTATTAGACATTTAGACATTTTTATGTAATGTTAGTGAAGTGTCTAAATATACTGCCATGGTTCTTAGAAACAATTGTGTTATTATTATTACACAACCGTACTACCTTACAAATAATAAAAGGTGTTATAAAATTTAATAAAACTCATAATTCGTATTTTATTAACCCATATAAGGGCTCCAGTTGTCGCATTCTTTCTGTTTTTATATAATTGATTGTAGACAGTTTCAGCTTCTGTAAACTTGCATGCACTTTCATAAAGATAAATAAGTTTACAGAACCATGATATTTTTTATACGCATTTCCCTGAATAGTGACATAAATGTATAAGAAAAGTTAATTAGGCAAATTTTCTAACTTTAAACATTATGAAAACTGCCATAAAAATTCGCCATCATTCAAATGCGCCCTTTCGGAAGTTCGTTGTTTTTGTGAAAATCATAAAAGAACTTGTTCCAAAAGTCCATCCTTGAATGCGTAAAACATTTTATCTCGTTGCCAAATCTTATTAAAATCATCAGTCAGAGTTAGTTAGTGATTAGGTTTAATAATAATAATCTTTATTGAAAGGTAAATAAACCCAGTTATTAAAATATAAAAAGATAAATTAAATAACAAAATAATAAAAATAAGTAACAGTATTGCAAATTAAAACATTGCAAACTCACGTCCGTCATAATAATTACATAGTTCGTCATAGTTTATGTTTTTTCATTGTGCACCGAAAGCCAGTGCTTGAAAATCGAGCAGTCCAGACCCTCTGCTAACGTGCTTACGATTTCATTGGCTCGCAAACAACTTCAAAATGTTGCGATTCGCGATCTCATGATCGCAAAGAAATCCGGTACTCTGGCCCTAGCGAACATATCCGAGTACCTTTGCAACTTCATCTAGATACGATAAGCATTATTGTATTGCACCCTGATATTGTTGACATCGCGTCTGGTGGACTTTACCCAAAGTTGACATGTATAGAAACATAAATGTTTAGTATATTATAAATATCTTCATTGTCATTGTCACATCATCATGTACAGTACTGGGACGAGTTCTTGCTTATTTACAATTTACATTTCGTTTATTAGGGAAGTTTCATTTTTATAGTTGGTCACACTGTTGATGTGTTTCTCTTGTTTGCGTGTGTGAGTGATGTTTCGGACTCTCCGCCATTGAAATTTCTTAGCCGAGAATTGAAATAGGGTTCAATTTTTAAATCGGCGAAAATCTTAATCATCCCTTTTTCATTACTTATTATATTTAAGCATATTTCGTGCAAAAACAATATATCCGATGGCAGACAGAGACACAGATGAGTTAAACATCGATAATGTAATAAAAAAATTATTAAAAGGTAAAGGGCAAAAATGTTTAGAGAGTGATATTTACAGTGGTAAAAATAGTGTTTTTTAAATATTCCTTTTGATTGATTGTCGATGAGAAGAAGAAATAGTGTTTGGTTGTGAGTTTTTTAAAGTGTTAGTGATATGTTTATATTTGGTTTTCAGTACGAGGCGAGAAGCCTGGTATGAATGTACAGTTAACGGAAATCGAGATTAAAGGGCTATGCTTGAAATCACGAGAAATATTCCTTTCACAGCCGATATTACTTGAATTGGAAGCACCGTTAAAAATATGCGGTAAGTACATCATGAATGCAATTTACCACAGCTACGCCACTTTCGAATTCTAAAACGTCGAAACCTTGCACGGGACTTTTTCTTTTGTACTCTTCCACTTTCACATCCTTGCTGTAAAATAACTATCAATACTCTAAAAATGTTACTGTTTGTACTCCATGTCTTCATCAGCAGCTAGAAGTTACCTGACAGAAGAACCTAAAGTAAAGTTAATTATGGCATATTACCTTTAGCATGACCAAGAATGAATCCCAATGAGGTGGAATGTCATTTTTATTGTAACATGACTGTATTTTTCAAACAAAGATGGAATTAAGATGTCTGTTTACTAGCTATTTATAGCTGAAGGTATCATACTAATTATGAAATTATTGAATATTTTCTAAAAATTAAATATTCCAATTTATCCAACCAAGATTTACATATGATAAAAGCATCATAACTCCATTAAATGAAATGAGGCATATTTTTCTACTAGCCAGCCAGTGTTCTTAGTATACCTTTATTACGGTTGGTTACATATCTTGTAAGATCTGCTTGTTTTCCTGTGATACAAATGAGCCTATGTGACACTTTATCCTTTCAACTAACTCTATAGCAAAAATCAAGATCATTGATTGCTTATTTGGGGCATTAAGCAAGGATGAGTAAGCAAACAAACAGACTGGCGTTAATAATATTATTAGTAAGGATATACATAACTATAAAAATATATTCTTCTGTGTTAGAGAGTTTGTTACCTGCATTAAGGGGCAATAAGTAATTATGTGCGTAAACCAGAACATTTTATCACAATAACTTTTCCTAAATTAGTACTCTTAAAAATTTAAATTGTTGTGCAATGAAAAAATATGTTTACATAATTCTGAACTAATTGGTTTTACTGAAAGCTACTCCAGATAAATAGATCCCCTAGTTTAAACTTATGCTAGATAAAGATTTTCTATATTTAAATATATATTTGAAAAAATTTCAAGTAATGAAATTATTACATTCTATTCCAATTTACTCTTCTTCTTTTGCCATGGTGCAAAAGCTCAATTGCTACCTCTTAAATTGCTTATACTGCCCAAGGATGGAGGTTATGTGGGACTCCCCCTCTAAAGGGGTATACCCAAACTAAAAACCACCACAGCATGTCCCTCTTGTTGGCTTTGTTAGACGCCCAGGGAACCAGTGTATACCTCCCAGATGTCTACCAACCACCCCAACCGATTTTTTGGGCTCTGCGCTAACTAGGGGGGATCAGGACAGCTTGAACCCCCCCCCCCCCCCTCCTTCTTTTAGAGCCCTTCTCAAATCTAAATATATTATATCCTTCAAACACTAAACTGCAGCTCACTAAGGCTGCCTGCACACTATCAATATTACACAACATCCACTGGATGCTAAAGGGCAAAAATATGAAGGCTGCTTGAATGAGAGTAATGTCCAGCAGTGTATACATATTGCATATGTTCTCAGAATGAGAAGAGTCTAAGCTTCAGTCCACCACGCTGACAAAGCGCGGATTGGTAAACTCAATACTCAAATGATTTCATAACTTTATGGAGAACTCAGGCATGCACATTTACTCACTCTGCTTTGCATGCGGTAAAACCAAACTCTGTCCCTCCAAATGGGAGGCCCAGACCTAACCCCTAGTTTATCAATCTATATCCTTGAGAGTTGAATTATAAATTTGTATTTGGTTCTTTTACATGTTTAGGTGTATTACATTATGTAGTTTGTCCACAGGTGATATTCACGGTCAGTACTATGACCTGTTAAGGCTGTTTGAATATGGCGGCTTCCCACCAGAGTCTAATTACTTGTTCCTCGGAGATTATGTTGACCGCGGTAAACAGTCATTAGAAACAATTTGTTTGCTACTAGCATACAAGATTAAGTATCCAGAGAACTTTTTCTTACTACGAGGGAATCATGAGTGTGCTAGCATCAATAGGATTTATGGGTAAGTCAATTTTTTATACAATTTTATGAAGTATGTAACTCTGCTTACAGTCATTTTTTAGCTCACTTGACTTGACCTATCTTTACACATCAATTCTTGACCCAAGAACAGAAGACAGAAGTGTTTATAAATTTTTGCGAAACTTCGTCTTGGACAGCCGCGAATTTCAGCTCCATGGATAATAGCAAGGTTTTTAAGTTAAAACAGTTATACAGTAAACTCTTTAAAACAGTGTGCACAGTTTGAAGTAAGGAATAAAAAGGTACATTTCATTGTACATCACTAAGAAATGTAACAAAAATGCGATCACTAGCAAGATGCATAGAAAGTACAATTAAGTGGTTTGATACAAATTGATCCTTTACATGCAACCTATCCCTAAAATATAATTTAAACAGAAACAAAACGAAGTCAGTTGTAACAAATGAATTAATTAATTAACATGTCTGCTTGTTACAATGCTCTGTTATGGTCGTCATGGTAAATGAGTACAGTCATCGGTGGAACATTGCTTTCCATACATTATTTACAAAGAGCGATAGTAATGGTAGGGTATCATTCCGCAGTTTAGGTACGCGCGTCTTTGTGCAGCAGTAGGTTGATAGATATAATAATAAATACAATACAATAATAATACTAAATATGTATACAATCATCATTATTGGCCCACTTCAATTCTCAGAATAAGAAGGTTTGGGGTAGCGGATCGGTAGACTTCACACGCTTTTGAGAACATTATGGAGAACTCCCAGGCATGCAGGTTTCCTTATGATGTTTTCCTTCACCGTAAAACAAGTGATATTTTAATTGCGTTTATTAAAAACGCACTTAACACCGTAAAGTTAGAAGTGCGTGCCGGGGATCGAACTCGGTCCCCTAAAAGGGATGCCGAAGCCCTAACCACTAGGCTATCACCGGTGTACACTATTATCAAAGTAAACACTGCAAAAGAGTTGGGCCTGCGTCTTCCATTTAATTTTTAGCCCAGATTAAAATAAAACAACAAATACAATAAAATTAAAAATGACAATAAATAAATTAATAACCAAACCAATGTTATGTTACAAAATTTATATTAAGAGATCAGAAGCAGAGAGCTCTGGTATGAGCCTTCTTTTAACGACGGAAACGATTACGAACGCGACGATCTAAAGAATTCTAACCACTCGCCTGTGCGAATTATTCTACTCGAATCAATGCATATACTGTAAAAAAAAGGCCAGTTATAGGGTGGCAATTGTCGGCTAAGATTCCTTTTTCATCTTAACATACTATAAAAAATACATAAGCCAAAAAACTTCTAAGCGAGGGCTCTCAAGTTCAACTTTATAGCCCAGTTGCGCCTAACCTAAACCAAATCAACCCCAGTAGCGCGCCTTGCGTGATCTCCTGTTCACTTATAACATGTTACGCGTGAGTCACTGTACTGATTCATTGCGAAGGTCGATAGGTGTTCAAGTTCGTTATTGCGTGTCGATTGCTATATTATTTGCTCTTATTGCGTGTTTTTATATATTTTGTAATATTGTACTTTTAAGACAAAATTTTACTTTTCATAACCGAAAAGTGGATATATGTACTTAAAATAACCGACACTACTAGAAATGGCCATAAATTAGTGACATCTGCAAATCTTCTGCGAAAGGTACTGAAGTAATTTATATAGATTGAATATATGTATTTATAATATGATTCCAAAGGTCTTCTTTAACCAGTGTTATAGTCACTACAAACAGACTGTATTGACGTTTCAAAATGCTTTAATAAACAAAGCCTACTTGAAAAAAATATTCATCTTATATCTTTAAACGAGCAATTCTTGTATATATATATATATAATTTGAATCTCGGAATCGGCTCCAACGTTTTTCATAAAATTTAGTATACAGGGGGTTTCCGGGGCGGTAAATCGATCTAATCTCGGGAAAAAACAGCAAAATTATCCTTTTTGAGAGATTTCGATGCGTGCGATGCGTGAACAGTAAACGTTACGCCAAACGACGGAAGTATGTAGTAAGTATATCGGAATTGATGTTTCTTTAAGTCGGCTCATACGCGGACGAAGTCGCGCGGGTCCGATAGTCATTATGTATTGGTTTATTTAAAAGAAAAACGTATTGTGTTACAATACGTGCCACATATACCACAATTGGTTTTACTGTGTACTATGTTATCATATAAAACATTCAGAACTAAGATAAGGTTAGTGCAAAATCTATACTTATAATAAAACGAAACTGGAAGATTTCTGTACATTTAATATAATTTGAAAATTACGACCGGGGGATGCTTTCTCGATCGATACTGAGTCCAAAACAGATTTTTATTTAATTTTTGTCTGTCTGTCTGTCTGGGCATCACGTTAAAACTACTGAACCGATTTAAACATAATTTGGTATAGTGGTAGCTGGTATTCCGGGTCAACATATATATGTCATAGCTAAATTTGAACCCATTTTAATAATTTTTCTTCTATTTGAAAGTGTATACTAACAAGCATGTTTTGTCTAATTTTAATAAAGATCTGATAAATATTGTCGGAGGTAAAGAACATATCTCTTCACAGATAACAGCAAGTATCAAGGCATATCGGACAACGATCGAATGCATGCGTATCATCCTACTAATATTATAAATGCGAAAGTTTGTGAGGATGGATGTATTTATGGGTGGACGGATGGATTTGGCTTAAGTTTGGTAGACATACAATATAGTCAGATTTAGAATATAACGATGTTTTCTAAAGAAGTCATACCGACTTTACTGGCGTCCGCCGCGAAGATGATTGATGATACATAAAAATAATGTACTACATGTTTAAAGTAATCATGATTTTCAACAAAAAAATCCGCGTGGCTATATTCTAACTGTTATGGTTAAGTCACAATAACTGTTTTTTTATAATGGCCGTTCCAAACATGGTTACAATCGAAAGTGACATTTCTATCATGAATGAATCCTTATAAATAGTTTTATTAAACACCTGCAAATTCCTTTTTAAATTATTCAAATTGAACCTATCGCTTACAAGGTACGACGGGTATAGAAATGCATAAAGCAAGAAAAATGCCGCGGGCCGCCCGGTCGCGAATAATGTAGTTTGGTAACATAACTGGGCCTGGTGGCGCAGCAATTAGTTACTAGGTTTTTTTAGATATAAAAACCTGTAATAACCGATTTGGTGCAGACGAAGTTGCGCGGGTCAGCTAGTAATATATATAATTGTGGGTAGGCAAAATGAATTCTGAATTTTGTTTATTTATGAAGGAACTATATAAATATTGATTATGACATAGCTATAGTTATTTATCATTAGTTGCGTGCACAGGGTATTAGGCCAGGGAAGGATTATTCCTTCCCTGCCTTAGCAGGAACATTGCCTTAAATGTAAAAATCTTCCTCATACAAGTTTTTAAAGAAAAAGTTTATAGGCAGTGTTTTTGTGCATGTATGAAGTGTTTGCCACTGTTTATCATCCTTAGCCTTACTGCCTATTGTCCTGCTGGGCTCATAACTACATACCGCCTCTCTCATAGGAGAAGGAATTTTAACATTGACCCACCACGCCACTTCACACGGGTTAGCGAGCTTTAACGATTACTCTCAATCGTTAGTGAAACTAATCAGGACGGACGGCGAAACACGCCCTTAGAGGCATTTTATAATGTGTGTGAGCCCTTTATTTATTGCACACAACAAAAATCTATCGATATCTTTCAGACAATCGAAAGGCTAGATTGGTAGATACCTTGTGTATAATACACTTTTAGTTATCATCATCAACTCGCAATAATGAAAAACGCAAACGTTTTATATTAGGTCTACATGAATAAAGAATTTTAAATTTTTAATTAGATTTTTTCGTACAATACAGAGTAGGTACTGTAGCCAAAGTAAATACCGTTGATATGTGGATTATTTTAATAGACGTTCAAAAAAAGGATAATTTAGTCCAAGCATTACTTATTTAATTAATTTTACACGCAAAAGCGTGCGGTAAAGTAAAAATGGCATCACTTTTAAATTAGATAAGATTATAAGATACATTTGTTTATCGTGTCGATGATTAATCTTTGGGTAGCGGCCGATGACATTATGGTTTACGATATCTTGTACAAATTCGCAGTTTTCAAAATCACGTGTGGGTAATTACCTAACCTTTATGTATAATGAGCGGAAATAATAAAAAAAATAAAAGACTTCAATGAATCATCTATCTGTTATACAGTTTTAAAGCAGAAGAGGTTTTTTTTTTTGAACGCACTTATCTCAGAATTTTCAATCGAAGATGTATCGGGAAACGGCTAAATAAACATCCATTCAGATTCAACGGGGATATGGACATATGGATTTTATCGTTAGACAAAATATCGCAACGAATAGACAAGCTTAATTTAGAAATGAAGTGCAGAAATTGTTTGCCTTTTAGATGTCAAGAGCAATGTAGTCTAGTATCATTTCTGCGTTATCACCACCAGATAAGATATGGGTTGGAAAATTGCATCAAGAACAAACAAGTTAAGTGGCATTGCGGGCTCTAGCTTTTTAACGGATGCTATTTTTTGTATTTGACCCCAATCTCACTGAATTGTAAAGAAATTCATTAATATCACGACCAGCGATTGACACCTCTTGGTACCTGAGAATTCCGCTAACGAGATGCCTATTCACTCTTTATTTGAAAGTCTCATATTATAAGTGGCAGAGAAAACGGAGTACAAAGAGAAAAAGCAGATTTTCGCTTTCAAGCACTTCGTACGAGTCTATGGAATAACTAATACCTCGTGCATAACTGTATATATCCATGTAATGCCTTGGGATTCCATAAGTGAGAACAGAAATAAGTACCTAATAGTGTCTGAGCACACTACGTTATTTATATTTCTGCTTTTTGAACGACAGCGTATTTAACAACACGCTTACAAGACTTCTAATTCTTCAGCCTCTTTGTACTTGAAGTTACATTTCGACTTGAAAGTCCGCTGGTTTGATACTTACGAAAAAATTGAATACAAAGTGCAGAGACTGACACAACTGATAGGAAACGATGTACTGGGAACGATGTTAAAATCACCCGATCGGTACTTTATAAAATTATTCTACCTTGAAATTGTGACTGTGTTCGAATCCAGCACGCACATCTAACTTGTCTAACTTATGTGCGTTCTAAGCAATTAAAATAATGCTTGTTTAACGGTGAAGGAAAAGCGTCGTGAGGAAACCGGCATGCCTGTCTCTTCTCCATATTGTTCTCAAAGGCGTGTGAAGTCCACCAATCCGCAATGGACCAGCGGCGTGGTGGTCTTCACACGGCCTACACCCTTCCTTGTCGAAGAAGATCCGTGCTCTGTAGCTCCCAAAATTCAAACTATTAGTTTTAGTTAACTTGGGTAACCTTAACCATTAATTTAATATTAAATTTTACGTCCCGCACAAAAGCAATAAACCTAAGCTGGGAATACTCTGTAAAGCACTGGGTAGCAAAATATCCAGACGTAATACAATATAATTTCTGTCTTTATTACATTGCGTCTGTTTGCTAAAGCTATCAAAGGTCATGTCTGAACTGTAAGGTTGCAGTCATAAACGTTTAACCCCATTTTATTACTTTACTTTAGTACATTTATTTTAACTTAATCACAATGATACATAGTCAAACCAAAGATTTATTTAAAATATTTGGTTTGACGATGTGCGTGGTTTGACTATCTTCGGCGTTTTTGTTTTTATTGTTATATGTTAAAATCCTATTTTGATGGAAAATATACTTTTATTTAAAAGCAAAAACTTAAACAGATATTTTCAACTAAATCGCTAGAGCCTTCAGGTCTAAAGTAATACGTATTCGTATGTAATATCGTTATCTCACAAAATTTCGATTAATTACGATAGTAACAAAATACAAGTACCTTACTACATACATCTGAAATTTCGAGATCATTGTTTTTTGTGTATTATTGCGTTTTTCAGGAAATAAATATTGATAAAGAAGCAGATATCTAAGTACAGAATATATTTACAAACAAATTTATACAATAATTGCTCTTTTAGGTATATAAGAGAGATAGATAATTAATTTCTCAGTTCTATTTACATCCTTATTTGCTAAACGTATCAAAGGTCGCTTCTGAACTGTAAGGTGAATATTATACTAGATATTAACCACAAGTTATCACCTTTAGTAAAGTGGTTTTAACTTGATTGCCATCGAAGAGCCTAAGCAAAGATAGTGGTAATTAGGTGAATAAGAATTTAACTATTTTATAAATACTAGACCTTGGCTAAAGACAAGGACTATCGTAATCAACTTAGCTATCCAAAGCAGTACGAAGCTTAGTTGATTAAAGAATTGTTTAATGGCGGGGGATATATTAATTTGATTCCTGGTAGTGTTCTCTTAAGTGTACTTTATTCAGCTTCTTGCGGTCAGATAAGTAGGTACTAAGATCGTATTTTGATTACCTAAGATTTCACATATAAATACATGTTTGTAAATATATTTTTAGGCCTCAAAATAGCAATCTTTGTTTGATTTTTAATCTTAGCTGTTGCAATGTGCTCAAATATTTTTTAAGCTTATCAGGGTCGTGCTACCTAACTAAGCCTATCGATAGGCCATTAGATTTTTTTTTACAGAGAGTACAAAAAAAGTACCTCATTTCAAAGGATTAAAATACCGTCTTTAACAAAAATAACATTTAAAAATCCAGCTTTTTAATTGTTACTCAGATTTCGCGAAAGTTAATTTTCGCGATCGGTCTTTTGTTAGTCTTCCAAGCTGTTGATACCGATCCAATATTGAACGTTCTTTATTCCATAAGCCTCGGGTTTTTTTATCTGGCGCAACGCCAGACTAAAAGTGAAACACTTATAAGCTATAAACCATACGGCGCAGTTCGAGTATCATTTCATCGTTGTTGTGGACACAACACGTGATATTGTTTTCTGACGCTTGAATTTTGAACCCTGATATTTTATATAATGTATAGGAATACTTTTACCAACGGACAGATTAATTGTTTATATTTTTTTTCAAAGATCTGGAAAACAATCTTAAAATAATATAAATAATGCATGTTCAATCCATTTTTGCAAGCCTCATAAGCGAAGCGTTGAGGTTGTGCTCTACTCTCGACATTTCAAAAAAAAGCTCTCGACATTTCTCGAAACTGAAATTGATTTTTTGTGATTTATGTTGCACTTACAGGTTAATTTGAGTACACTAATATCAAGTCAAATAATTTGTCAGGCACATAAAATACATTTCAATAACAATTTTTTTGTTTAACATAGTAAATAATAACATTAAACATAATCTTTTCTGGACGTCCGTGTATGGACGGGTGTATGTGGCATCAAAATTGGTCGAAAAAATGATCGTATCGGAATAATTTTTTTTTAATAATCTAAAGTAACACACGACATAATTTCTTAGTTAATATGAGCGTTCGATTCACTGTCGTTAAATTTCCATGTAATTATTCTAGCTAATATTAATTGTAACTTTCAATGTGCAATCATTATGACATTCCCGTGTCTTGTTTACAAAAAATGAATAATAATTAATATGAAAAAAAAAAATTGTAATGAGCATTGAATGTTTCAGTTAAAAAAAATCAATTTTATTGTGAAAAAAATGAGATTATGAGGCGTGCACTTTTGGATTTTCCAAATTTTTCACTTGTCTTATAATGTAATCAGACTTTTTATTACTTTGAGCGTAGAGTAGTTTTATAAAAATGCGATACAATAAGTAAATGAAAAACGAGGGCGAGGGCTTATTATTTTCTTTACTATTTGAAAGAAAACTAAAAGAAACAAAAATATTGCTTAGATAGACTTTATGGTGTGATATAAAGATAAACCTTTCCGTCTCTTCTTTGTTAACAAACCTCTCTTTGCGAAAAGTATAAGAACTGATGCTCCATGCTGCTTCGATGCTGTTTATCGATTTTTGTAACCCCATGTTACAGCCGTAACCGTAAGCTTGACATGCTCAACGAGGTACGATAGTAGATAACACTGATTTCTTAACCCCGAGGCTGATCTGAGAATTCCTTTTACAGGAAAAGTCCAATAATATTTTTTCGGCTGAACCGGGATTCGATCCCGATGCCTCCTGGTCTTTAGTTAACCATGCTAACCACTAGTTCAATGAGGTAGTTAGAGAGCTAAATCCGGGTTAATAAACAATAAAATATATTATTGTAGAAAACAGCATCGTTATACAAATGATACGCAAAAAGCTGGCGTTAGCGTGTCACTGACGTGATTTATCATTTATTTACCTTAGCTCGCTAGTTGATCTTGATGTGTAAGCCAGTGTCAAGGACCATTAATCAATGATAACAGCTCATGGTTGTAAATATTTGTGGACAATATAACAGACGTACCTAGTAGCTACCGTTTGTTTTTTTGCTGATCTTGCATATATTCGTTAAGAACTAGCTAAATTCAGCCACGCTTGTAATTCCCGTTTTCTCTGGAATAACTTTAAAGAAACACTCTTACAAAAAAAGTAAAGTTTTACGAAATCCCTGGCGCAACGGTGTTTAAGTTGGAGGTCCCGGGTTCGATTCCCGGTATGGGCAATTATGAAAATTATTATTTCTGAATTTTTTTCTGATCTGGTCTACGTGGCGCTAAGCAATGTAATGTTCCGGTGCGATGTCGCGTAGAAACCGATTAGCCCGCTAAACTGCATCATAACTTTCTACCACGTGAGATTGCAGTCAAGGGCTAACTTGTATTGGAATTTTATTAAAAATCAGTTGCAAGTTAATCGGCGACTACGTTTTTAGTTTTGCGAGCACTTCGGAATACATACGGAATGTATAGATATCTGATGAGTTATATGTATATATATTACTACTTGTTGCCCGCGTTTTTTCTAAAATCCCATGAGAACCGTTAAGTTTTCCCAAAATTTTGTATAGATTAAATATACAAAATTTTTAAAGGATCTTTTTACTTGTGTGTATTGCCTTTGCTACCTAACACAGGCCTTTTTTTTCCCGCTCAATTTTATAAAATTAAACGTCAATATTTGTCCTCAGATTCTACGACGAATGCAAAAGGAGGTACAACATCAAGTTGTGGAAAACTTTCACGGACTGCTTCAACTGCTTACCAGTTGCTGCGATAGGTGAGTGCAGTATTTTCTTATTAATTATATATATATTATCTAGTAATTTTAGTCCGCGCAGTCAGTCGTCTGTTTAGATTCAAGGTCTTTACACACGACACAATCATAACAGTTTCAATTCACTATGTAAATCGTCATCATCCATCATTATAGACCCAATTACGGATCCACGACAAGTCACGAGGCCCCTTAGAATGAAAAGGCTTTCGGCCGAAGTCCACCACGCTGGCCAAGTGCGGATTGGTATACAACGTGTAACGGAATTACGAAATAAATTTGAAGGATGCATAAGTATATTTCATAAGGAATAACCCTGTTAAAAATATTACATCAAAAGAAGCAAATTGTTTTTCCAAAGTGTTTTCTTATGACAACCCTATTAAAGTTAAAAGACCGACACGCGCATAATACCTACGATATGCGACGCGTAACTTATAGCGCTTTGTCAAGAGTCACATGATTTTAATTTTGCATATGATGTTAGAACGGTATCTGATTTCTTTCAGTAAAAATTATTGCAGTGGTTTACTCAAAAATTATTAGGTTTTCGGTTTCACAGATAAGTCTCAAGAGACAGTACCTAATGTACCTCTAGAGCCTGAGAAGTTATATTTCGGTTTTTATTGACACGTTATATATTAAGTGGAACTCAGGCATGCAGGGCTCCTCAAGATGTTCTTCTTCGCCGTTAAAGCAACAGATAAATAAAAAAAAGCACATTCAGAATAGTTTAGAGGTGCGTGCCGGGGATCGCCCTCAGTCCAACCGAAATGGAGTTTGAAGTCACTAGGCTATCAGTACGCATGTTTATACAGGCACACTAAATCTAATCTTAAATTTCAACTTAATATAAGAACTAGCACTGAATCAGGGTGAAGGTGGTTTTCGTTGTTTGATTGACTTACATCGTATTATCTTAACCAAGGTCACCGAAATTACCTACATTAAATATTATCGAAACACTATAACAGCATAATTACTTCCGCCAATGAGTAACTAATTTGCCGCTTAGCTGAGCGTAAATGTAAATAGCATAGCCCTATGGCTTCTACTTGGTATAATAGCTCAAAAGATTTTCTTATACGTGGTGACGTTTTTCCACAACGGTGATTACCCAGTTAATGTGTCGAACTTCTACTCTTGTTTGTTAGAAAATAATAAGCGGGAGTTTTTTGGTGTGTAAGAAGCTTATTGACTTTAAGTGACGCGTTGCAGCGATGGTGTGGTGATGATCAATTTAATAAATTGAGGTCGTTTCATGCAGCAGAAAAATAATCGGATAGGTACCTTATTTGATTACTGCTTCCTTTCTAAATCACTGGTGGGCAATTTATCAGTGGGTGTAGTAATCGTCAATTATTTCGGATATAGCTTAAAGTTACTTTTGATCGTATAGATTTAAGCGATTCCATGATAAAAAAAATCACACAGTGAATTGCAAAAAAAAAAATGGATTTTACAAAAGAATGGAAAAAAAAAGCTGGGTAAAGGAAAAGAAATCAACTATTAAAGACGTCTACTTTTTGTTTTTGCTCCTCTAAACCTACTTGCGCAACATCGTCGAAGGTATAGGATTGTTTGACTGAAGGCCTCCTTATTAACACTAAGCTACTCTAACAACATTCCTTTTAAATAAGGCGATTCCACTTCCTGATGAAAGCTTGTTCCTCTATAGAGTGAGTCACGCTGTTCTTGGTTTATTTTATACGATTTCAATCGCTCGTTCTAAAAGATCGAAGAATAGTTTCTTGTAACCTTTAAATACAAGCGACGGAAATGCGAGAAGCATGTTTTAGAAACATTAGAAATCTCAGAACTTATAAAGGATGTATATAGCCATAAAACTTTAAGTTTGGCCATGATTCAACACATTTTAAGGCTAAGGCGAAATGCAAAACTATTAACTTTGTACATGCAATTTCCGGTAGAGTTTACGTCTATCAAATGTCAAAACTAGCTTACAGTTAGTTCAATGTCGCATAATTTTGCGAAACCCGCACTGCGTTCTAAGTTAAACGTATTAAAATGTATTTTAGAAGAATCCGGTAAATGTTCATATTTGTGCCGTTTGCAGTAAAGACGGCTAAAGAAAGAGATGACATGAGGATAGTCATGAGTGTTAAAACCAAATATTTTAGAATGTTTTGGCAAAATAATTGTAAATTCAATCCGAATACAAAAATGTTATAAAGGTTATTAGCAAATAGGAACTAAAGTAAGACATACATGACATATGATAAAGACATAAGCTCTCAATTCTCCCGTTATCGCAAGGAAGTATTTGACAAACCTTGCTAAATTTATCTTTCTACAATTACGTAAAGCATTTGCTCTCTGAATCACTATATTTTTTGGTATAACACGTGTAAATCAGCAGATTTCTACGGTTTAATTTCATGGTATGTAAAGCTAATGCAAACAGGACATTACTGATCTTTTCTTAATACTGCTTTTGCCACTCAATACTTTTCACTATCCCTAGAAACTTTAAAGTACAGAGTCATAGTAATATAGTATAATATAGCAGCTCAAATTTTGGCCGTCTGTTTTTCGACGTTCTGGTTTAATATGTTAAGTACTTGATTTTAATCGTTATATATAATATTTCATTTTGCAATTAATCCTCACATCAAAGAGTGGATAGATATTAAAGCGTTGAAAATGCATTGCTCCATTTAATATTCTCTTGTGGTTGATGTAGGTATACATAACTAATACCTGCATGTTCACTTTGACTGGATGTTAATCAAAGCACATTGAAACAAGATCGCAAGCTCTGATTCAACCTTCTAATTAAAAACTAACACTGCAGCGTCGGGATACCTGCGGGCATTGTTTTATCTGTCAATTTTGGATTTCACCACTTCCAGCGATTTAGATTTCACCACTATGCAGATTTTTACTAACGCAAAGTTACAAACACCAAAACACCTTTACTATAATAAATAATAAATAAATAAATAAATGTACTACGACAATACGTGTATAAACATCTAGTCCCAAAGTAAACGTAGCTTGTGTTATGGGTACTAAGATAACTGATGAATATTTTTTTATGAATAGTATACATAAATACTTATAATATATAGATAAACACCCAGATACTGAAAAAAAAACATGTTCATCACACATACTGTCCAGTTGTGGGAATCGAACCCACGGCCTTGGACTCAGAAAGCAGAGTCGCTGCCCACTGAGCCAATCCGCCGCCAATAATATAATTTAGAATATGGTTTGTGGTTGAAATAAAGCAAATAACAAGTCATTTTTTAATCGCACTACAAGTTTAGCTCTTGACTGCAATCTCACCTGCTGGTAAGTGATGATGCAATCTAAGATAGTAGCTGGCCTTTTAAGGTATGGCAGATATATAAAACCCTGATCGATTTCTACGCTACATCGTACCGGAAGACTACATCGCTTGGCGCCTCTACTTTGTCGGTAGAGTGGTACTTAGCCTCCCGCCAGACCAGACTAGAGAAAATACTGAAATTTAAAACTTCCCGAATTGCCCCTGCCGGGGATCGAACCTGGAAACTCCAACTTAAAACCACAGCGTACACCTCTTCGCCAGCGAGGTCGTCTAGAAAAATCTAGCATAATAGCTACTCGAGACGCTAGCGCCGCAATCTCCAGCTGAGATGGATAGCCGTTTTTAATCAAAATTGACTCGTTTTTCGTGTCGTCATTAGTCACAATAATTTAATGATTCTTGGCGTTTTTATCTCGAGTACGACTACAAAAGAAAATTTTAAATTTTGTAATAGATATTAACATCCATGACTTTCAGCTAATTGTGATAAATGATCAGATATTTTATAGGACAGTTCAAGGCTATGTTTTACGATATCAGTTGTGTTCTAATCTACTGTTACCTAACCACTTTCAAGATTGGATTGAATTCTTTATTTTGTAATATTTTATAATTATTATATTCGTCTTATCGTTTACTTTATATTATTGTCTGAATCTAGGTAGGCAAAAATTTCAAATTACCTATAAAACCGCCTCGGTTTGTCGGTTATTCACGACTACATCCGCGTACAAATTTCACCCACTATTGTAAACAATATACCCCGAGATACCGCGACGCATCACTGGCCCGCGCTTTTACTTACGTTACTTATGTTATAGGCTAATTATGCATAGCCTATAACATACCTTCCAGAATTGGGCTATCAGCAGTAAAAAAATTGGTAGTTCCAGTACAGTAAGTAATAATACAAGTAAAATAGGATTTTTTCCTACATAAGTAGGACAAACAACTATGTTTCCTACATCACAAAAGTCTGCAAAAAGCTTCAAATAATTATAGCTTTTTTGCAGACTTTTGTTTAACAAGGTAATTATAACTAACTATAATCAACGCCTTTTTTTATGTAGAAATTGCAAATATTTTAATCTTCAAATCAGGTCAAAGTTCAGTGAACCTTTCTTGCCCGGGGGACAGAAGAATGCTGAGTAGGTATTTTAATTACTTTGGTACAAGTATAAGTACTTACGTGTAACATGAATCTCAAGCATAGAACTTCGCCCTCCGGATATGTCCCATTTATGTGCAACAAATTCAGAAAAATACCTTATTTCTACGAATAACATCATTAATGTTGTACCCATTGATGGGCATAGATTTAAGATTTACACAGATTTTTGACGTAGGTACCTAATCTTGGCTAGATGAAAGTTCAGCTTTATTATATTTGCTCAATTTATTTACGAATACTAATAAAAAGCATGTAAGAAAATTATACTTTCATTGCTTGCCAACCAGTCGGTGACGCATTTGGGATTAGTGTTTGCAGCTAAATTTCATTAGCACTCACTTCCTCGTGATGTAATCTTGCGTAATTGTAAATCCTTGAATTAATAATATAGGTACTTACTCAACTTTTTAGATAACATAATACCATGTGTTAAAGTGTCCCACTGCTCGGAACAAGTCTCCTGTCTTACAAGAGAGAGAGAGAGAGAGAGATTTAGAGCTAAAAAAGTTTGCAAATCATAGCTACCGACCAGCTGCCTCAGCATGGCAGCTTTTCTGTCTGCTTAGTGCAAGTTAAAAAAGTTAGCAAGCGTCTCATCTTGTCACAAGTTAAAAAAGTTAGTGAACGGCATGATCACATGTTAGTTATAGTGGACAAAACCTGAATCCTCGAGATCTGTTGTCAAACGTTGTAACCACTAGTCCAATGAGACAGTTTAGATGACAATTGTAAATAAATAGCCTAGATTACCATTGTTTACCTGGGATTGAGATTTCTTACGACTGTAAACCTATACTTTATATAACTGCCTTTATTTATATACACGCGCTACGATTAATAGAAATACATTGCAAGTTTTTCATAGAAATCACTCCTTGGATGCACCGAATACAGTCAGCTCACATCTATCGACTCGTCGACAGATGTGAGCCATTGTCTCAAAGATAGAAAGCTATTGTGAGCTGCGTTGCTTCCGCTCACGTCGTTCTTACATACAAAGCCTATTTCCTTAACCCTATTGGAGATAAGATGTTTACTCTATTAGTCTATCGGGATTCTATTACTAGATACCTATCTGTCATTTTGAAATGGACGCATTATTTTTTGTGTTATTAGTATTAAAGCTTTTTGTGACAGAGACAGTCCGGGGAAGTACTGTTTATGGGGGACTAGCGATCTCCCGCGAATTCGTCTGCTAAGATTCAAATTTAAAATATATTCTGTCGCGAACTGTTTTTTAAAACTTTTCAAGAGGAACAATTCCGTCATACTTACTATATCCTTAAGGATGTCGTTTTGGCGAAACGTTTACCGTTTACGCAGCGCACGCATCGGAATCTCTCAAAAAGGATATTTTTGCAATATTTCTCATTGATGATCCGCTATTCGAAGTAGAGTCACTACAAACAGACATACTTGACGTTTCAAAAGTGTTTATAAAGTAGGCCTACCTGAATAAATGAATTTTGAATTTCATTGGTCGTAGCTTCATGTTATATAGCCTTAAGCCAATAAATAGACTATCAAGAACAAAAAATATCTCCCAATTCGAATCAGCAGTTCTTGAGATTATCGCGTTCTAACAACCAAACTCAAAAGCTTTATAATATTATGGGTGATCCGTGCCCCACTCATTGAGTGGCAAACATTTTACTTGTGATGCAATTATGAATCTGGTTCGGTTAGTACTGATTTATTTCCTGAATACCATAAGGAGGGTATGTAAGTGGGAATGTATCTTTGCATACCAATTTAGTTATACCGGGTTTTAAATGAGTGAATACAATGATTGAATAAATAACGAATGAATGAATGATAAAAAATGATTGAATAATCTTATTTTAATTGTTCATAAATCTCTATATATTATTGGTGGCAAAATATTATACTGTCCTTAGGCGTTCCCTTCAAATCACATTCAAAAAAACCAATAACTTCCCAACTTTTGTTTTTTAATTTAAGGGAAGGGAAGTTAAAAACTAAAAGAATTAATATCACTTGCTTGGTTGCGACTCCATACCTGTGTCGTATTATCTCTTTAACGATTCAAATTATATGCAGAAAAAGGGAGAAGTTTTTTTTTTAGACACTTGAAACGATAACTCAATAAATTTTATTTTTTTAATATGACCAATACCTAACGATTCAACTATAAAATACTACTTTTTGTTACTTAAATATAAAAGTTATACATATTCTGTCGCTGACTTTTATTTAGACATCAAGTTCTACAACTTTTCTCTGGAACTTTTCAGGTTAGTATATATTATATAGCCTATGGCACTCACAAATAGTGTGGCTTTATATTGGTAAAAGAATTTTTAAAAATCAACTGGTAGTTCCAGAGATTGCCCCTTACAAACTCAGAAACTTCACCTCTTTATAATATTAATATAGATGGTTTTCCACTTACCATTAGGTGGACCATTAGCTTGGTCCGTCAATTATGACTAGAAAAATGTACCAAAACTCATTCTATATCTGAATATGCCTATAGAAAAAACTTTTAAATAAAATATTACATTTATTCGATTTTTTTGTCTACTGTCTACGTACCACCACTCTATTATAGAACGAGTCATCTATAGTGTTTGAAATTTTGCATTTAAATATATACATTAATCTTAATATATATAAATCTCCTGTCACGATGTTTGTCCGCGATGGACTCCTAAACTACTTAACCGATTTTAAATTAAATTGGCACACCGTGAGCAGTCTGCTCCAACTTAAGAGATAGGATAGCTTAGATGTTTAATTATAGTCGCAATTTCATTTTATTGCAAATTATTTGTCTATAATTAATTGATAGTCACATGTACTCATTTAAGGCTTCGCAATACTGAATACGATAAAAACAAAATCAAACGCAGACGAAGTCGCGGGCAACAGCTAGTATATTATAAAGACACATTTGAGATAAACGTGACGTAACTATAGTAGTGAAATAAGTGCAGATTACTTTTCAGCACACGTACGGATCGGTTTCGTGGCGATGCGATTGAGACCTCGTTACATTGAAACCGTCATTACAGAACCTCTGCAGTACTGATAAAAGTAAATAGGGTTTCAATATTAAGGGTAGTTTCGTGCTCGACTGTAATGTTACGTTCACCCTTGAAATTATATTGGTAGAGCGAGCCCTTTAACCTTTGAAATGGAATTTACCCTTGTTGCGTGATTTTTGTTTTACAAATGCTCAATCAATCTAGCAATAGGCTGGTATATCTCTATGCCATAGGCTGATTTAACAGATCCACGTAAAAATAATTATACCAAGACCACGTGCAATATTTTATGCAACAGACAGTCCATCCATCTAATGTTCTACTATAAATAATATTCTGATATTATAAATGTCATAGTTGGTACAGACTTGTAGATGTATGCAGTGGCGGGTATAGAGGGTATGCAGATGATATAAAATGAAGAAAATCTCCAGTACGAGTTATAAATACTTAAGGAAAGGCTTTTTATAACTCTTACAATGCCTATCCTTGAGTTTCTTATAACTCGTACTGGATATTTTCTTCATTTTATATCATTTGCATACCCTGTGCATACCCTCTATGCACGCCACTGGATGTATATTTGTATGGATATTAGATACTCTTTCACGCAAAAACTACTGAACCGATTTGACTGAATTTTGGTATGCAGATAGATTATAAATTGGATTAAGAAATACGCTATTTTATCCCAGAAAAGTCCATGGTTTCCGGGCTATTTGTTAAAAACCATTTCCGGCCAACCTCAGAGCACGGTTCTCCTCCCACAATGAGAAAGGTTTAGGGCGTAGTCCACAACGCTGGCACAATGCGGGTCGATGGACTTCACACGCCTTTGAGAACATTATGGAGAACTCTCTGTATATTTCGTTGAAGCAAGTTATATTTTAAAAACTTAAAACGCACGCCTTTTACGTAACAATGCTTCTGTATGAATTACATTGTCGATGGTTAATTGTAGTACACCCAATAACCACAAGTGGGGAAAGGCCTCCTCCGCTACTGTTGTCGATCATTTGCTAGCCGCATCCAGGTCCCATTATTATTTCGTTTTCTAGGCTCCTAAGGTCGTAAAACAGCCTAAAACCTCCCTCAATAATTAACTTTGGATTTTCATTAGACTTCGAAAAAATATATCAAATCCAACTAGTAGTGGTTTCAAGTTCCAACAACGTTTTAGTAACCAATTTAACACTTTGTTATGTGTACATGGATTTAGTTTTGACCTACTTAATTAGTCGATGAGAACGCCTTTGTTGCTTTATCAATCTTCATATTACGTAACGTATACCTAAATACAAGCGTTATACGTTAATTAAATATCTCATTCAAAAGATGTTTCGGACTTGATGTTCTATTCAAGTTCGATTAGTGATCTATTTTCCCAGTTTTATAAAATTAACATATAAAGACCAATATATTTATAAACCCTGCCACCTCAAAATCGGTAAAACTCACGACAGAGCTTTTAAACGAGATGTCAGAGGATTTTTTTGTTCTTTTGTTCTTGTAGATAGATCGGATGATTGCGAATAAATATTATGTCCGGTTCATTTGCAATCATCCTGGTGTTGAAGCAAAGATTAAGAGATTGACTTGTCCGCTTATCGTGCAAGTTATGCTCTTGTATATTCCTTTCGTTTAGGTAACCTGGAAGAGATCACTTTTAGTGATAAGGTCGGCTTTTGCCTGTAATAAAAAAACATACCCATACAAGAATGGCTTACATGCACTTCCGTTGATTTACATAATGTTTTTTCACTATTATAAGACTGATAACGTTGGAAAATATAATATCAGTCTTATCTTGACAACATTCGATATACATGCCGGAAGAGTGCGTAGTAGTGCAGAGAAACGTTTATTTGCACAAATTTAGGCCTTATATGTGTTTAACATTTGTACTAACTTCTCGACTTTTAGAGTTACGTAAAAAGTTTCAAATTTGCTTATACGATGTTGCAAGTAGGCCAAGCCACACATGGTTTAACTATTATTTCGTAAGATTATGACAAAAAACTTTCAGTTAGAAAGTTAATTCCACCAAAAGATCACAAGGTGACAAAATATTTAATTCTCATGACCATTCTTACTTTCAGGTGTTTTTTTTTTGTGATTATCTCACAGAAGTTTACTTTGGAACGATCAACACTCAAAATATTATAGTTGATCTTCAGGTCTTCATTAAAAAGGATATTTTGATTCGGTATACTTGTTTCTGGTTACAAATACTTTCGTTTTTTAAATATAAAGGATATAAATTATCTATCAGGGTAGTCAGATATTTAAAATTTTCAACGATTTAAATCTACCTGTTATAAATACTAATATTGTTTAGTAATGCGAAAGTGTGTCTTTTTGTTTATTCGGCTACCTTTGTTCGGTTAAATTGTTAAAAGAACTCTCACACTCATGTAGCTTGAATTCTATTTATCCTTAAAAACCAGGTGAAAGTTACCCACAGGGTTGAATAAAATAGCATTTGTCACCTACAAAGTTTGCATCCTGGTCACGGCCATGGGATACATTATATCACGAGTATAAATAAATAACTGGTTCCTCCAGGGTTTTAAAGGTCCAAAATAAACGGAAAACAGCTAGTTAATAATGAAAAGGTAAAAACAAAAAAGGCAAAGTACACGGTGCAAACAAAATACGTTATGCAAGTTTAACTATTCCAAATACCATTCCGAATATTTCAATTATTATTTATGTATATTATTCATAAAAATATTCATCAGTCGTCTTAGTACCCATAACACAAGCTACGCTTACTTTGGGGCTAGATGGCGGTGTGTGTATTGTCGTAGTATATATATAAAAAATATAAAAGTTTCAATTTCGTCGACACAATATACACTACAAATAAAGTCGTATTAAAAATAAGATTTATCCATCATTATTACCAACATGTGATCCATAAATGCACTAACGTCAACATAGGGTGATTTTGACTATTTTTAGATAGGGCTTCCTTCCGCTGGCGAAACGGAGCTTAAAAACATGCAGCAGCACAATTGTATAAACTTTCGTATAAAGAATCATAACGTCGCTTTCTAGTGAATAACCAAGAATACGATTTATTTTCATTACTCTTAGCTGCTTCTAATTAAGACAGTTTGGCTTATGAGGCATTCATGCTCGGGATGAGTCTGAGTTATTCATATTTTAGCTGCAAATTGTTTATAAATATACCTAATTCTTAACTTGGTTCCGAAGTAATAATAATAATAAACTTTATTCAGCTTCCACACATAAGTAAACTAATGAAAACTAATTACTAATTACATTAAATTTAATGCACCACCTACCTCTTTTCTATGTTTTTTCCTTTTACGCCATTGGTTGCCTGGAAGAAATCGATAAGCGTAGCGATAAGGCCACCAAATTGTACTCTCTTGTTATGTATTTATATCTTTGTAACTACTTTTTTTTCTTTGGTGTACAATAAAAGTGTATTCATTCATTCATTCATTCATTAAAACTAATTATACACTATATTACAAACTAAATGCCTTATCGAAAGGTACTTCAGCTGAAAAGGCTGCTACCTCGGCATGATGCTGCAGTATTTGACAACTGCAGCGCTGACTATACATTTTCAGGTATAGTCTTGATTGGCCTCGCGAATTTTGCTGGGAAAAGTTTAAGTTTGAATTAATAAACCAACATCGAGCTTAGATCAGATTCCATCGAACCGACTTCAATCTAAGAACATGGCCTTCGAGCTAAATAAGTTCGATGTTGAATGCGGGATTAAGTTAAGAATTTGCACTCTTACGAACGTCTTTTGTCTCCCAAATACCCCTTGCCCCGTTAAAAAATTGAATTGTTTGGCCACCTCGCCCAACTGCATCGTGCTCTAAAATATTACTAACTAGCTGTCCCGGCGAACTTCGTACCGTGGATCATTTTTTTTTTTAAGAATGTTATATTTTAATACTTATTATCCTATTCCAGTCTAAGAGAAATCCAAAAAATCAAATATCATAAAAATTGATCCAGCCGTTCTTGAGTTATAAATGGTGTAACTAACGCAACTTTCTTTTATATATATAGAAGATAACATTGCCTTAAAAGCACGGGTCTTTTTATTATATAATATTTGTAGGTCTTTTTACATAATCAAGTTTCACTGCATGACATGACGTTTTGATAGTTTCTCACACTTTTGACTGGCTGTATGTTTATAATAGATTGGAATGCTTTGTTTATTTCATCATTTGAACTTATTTCGTAATACATCGTTTCAAGCGATGGACACCAATGCTTGGTCTCTAAATGGGATTTTAACCCACCAACGCTCCTGGGCTGTTTGTATCCCTGCGACTCTGATATAGTCATCTATCTGTATACCTCGTGGAGTTTACCTATGATTTCCAGGGCATGACAATAATGGAAGAATACAGACAACAAATAAGAACCGTACATTTTAGACTTACAAGGCGACAGGCGAAAGTCGCCTTGTAAGTCTAAAATTGCTTATTAATATGTTATGTGCACCTTACGACTTTTCATAAAGACATTTCTAGGTTTATATTAATGTTATTGCACGATTATTCAAAACAAACGTTAGATTCCACGGAGACATGATAAATTTTCGTAGTCTAGAACAATTTCTCGAAGGAGAAAGTTCATTCGTCGAAGATAGGTTATCGGTTGCTTATGTTTAAACCTATGTTTACAGCATTTATTGTAAGATTTATTTGTGACACGCATTTGATTCATTCATTAATATATTGATTAAACTGGCAACTCTTTTTTGCCTAATTCTAAGTTTGCCTGGCAGAGATTGCTACTAAGCGATAAGGCGGCCTGCTTTTATTTTTATGTTTCTCTTTTCTTGTATAATTCCTTTACTTCATGTGGTGTACAAATAAAGAGCCATATTAATAATAATAACAAATTGAAAATTTTGTCGTATATTAAAAATATACATACAGTTTGCGAAAGTATTTAGAGATGCAGTCGGCAACGCATTGCATTTTAAAATGAATATAATCCACCATTTTGTATGCAGTATACCTATTATACATAATTTTAAAAGGATTTTCGCATTTTCGCAATTCAGTTAGTGTTGCCCAAATGCAAGAACAAGACGAGACTTAGCCAGTCTTGGTCTTGGTCTTGCGCCAATACACCTGGTCTTGGTCTTGGTCTTGGTCTTGCGCTCCCAGTCTTGGTCTTGGTCTTGGTCTTGCAGCAAGAGTCTTGCAAGTCTTGCAATTACCTATTAGTCTATTACTATTTATTAAAGTTTACTTTAAATCTTAGAAAAACGTATTAGAATTGGAACATTGTGAGCTTGAATTAACATAGCCATAGTAAAGATCAAGCAGATTAATAAATAACTGAAGATTTGATAAGAAATTCGAAAAATCAACTGACCTATATGTCGTTTTCCATGGAAGTAACTGTTTCTTAATAAACATTTATGATTTATAAGCTTACATTTGCTAAAACATGTAAAAAAACAAATTAATTACAATAACTTGACTGTATTTTAAAGAACAATACTTATCTGTCTAGAAAGAGATTGAACCCTCAACTTATAAGAAATTTAATAAAAGAGTTTTACGATTTATCATTTATTTGAATAAAGCTGAAGAGTTCGTTTGTATGTTTGATGACAGAAGTTTTAAAATAAATAAATAAATCCTGAACGTCACTATACCTCCAAAGTTACTATTCCTCGTGGACGAAGTCGCGGGCACAGCTAGTAAATACTTACTCTCATCATCTCTCTCAGAGATATTCGAACACTTTTTTGCTATTTTTTCTTGTAAAAACTTAAGAAATATAATGACTAAATGTACAATAATAGTACCTAAGTAATTAGTTTAAAACCATATAAGTAATCAATATTATAATTACTTACTAGAATGAATTATTATGACATCTACTACCTATCCTCACCATTTTATCCTAATCATAATACTACTTGCGTGATCAGTATAATGTATTCATTTTCATTCTAAGCACTCTGAAACTTATTTATTCTTTGGAACACCTGTAGGTACTCTTAAAATTCGAAATTATTTTGCATGAATAGTGTCAAATGTTATGATTTCGGCGCGGCGGCAACGATTGTTTTAGATTTCAAAAGAAGCCGCCGGCGCGTGTATCATAACCATGTACTTCCGAAAAGCGGCAAATTTCTTTGAGAAGTAAGTACAAAACCTTTGATGCCGCATTATCAAAGTGCCGATGGTTAAAACATAACTATGCATGCACTCAGTTTGATTTTAATAGATATTTTTTTATTCGCTATGTTTATGGTATTAGTCGTAATGCGCATAGGTCCAGTTTTTCATATTCTTTGATATAGTTTTTTGCGTCTCATAGAATTCCTAAGCGTACCTACCTACCTATACACCGAACTGTTACACCTAACTACTCCGTGAAATAGCGCTAAGTCCTAGCTGCAAGACGCAAGAGTCTTGCAGGCTATGTCTTGTTCTTGCTCAAGTCTTGCACGGTCAGTCTTGGTCTTGGTCTTGCTAAAAATACGCGGTCTTGTTCTTGGTCTTGGTCTTGCAAAAACGCAAGAACAAGACCAAGACTGCAAGACCAAGACTGAATTTGGGCAACACTAAATTCAGTTGACGTAAGGCTAAAGGAAAGTAAAAGCAAAGCTTTTGAATTTTAAAACCGTCTATAATCATAATATTATACCATTTTGTATGGACCATTGTATTATTTGTACAACACATAAGGGCGCAATAATGCTATTAACTGAGACTAACAAAGGTTAGCCACGACGCAATGCGTTTTTTCAATCCGTCCTATAATCATCTCTCTATATTTTGTATGTCCAATATTTGGGTTACAAATAAAGTAAACCATCAGTGTGCTATGCTTACTAGAGCTAAATATCTAATGTTCAACTATACTATTAACTGAGCTAAACTGCATTGCGTGACTTAGTGTTGTTCGTTTAAGAATGTCGTCCTTTCTTTGAACACCTTTATCAAATCTTCAAAAAATTAAAATGGCATCAATGAAACTTTAAATTCTTTAAATACCACGGGGAAAATCTACGAAATCAGTTAAAATATACTAATTTTATTGCAATATATGGGATGCTACATTTTTTTTAGTACGGCGTATCGCCTAAGATTTTGCAGTTCATATTTCTATAAATAGCGGTGATAGTCTAGTGAGTAAGGCTTCGGCTTCCCTTTCGGGGGGGACTGAGTTCAATCCCCGGTACAGTGCCTGTAATAAATAGATTGATCATGACGATGATGATTACTATAAGTGAGTAGACAAAAGACACTGTTCTATTTACAGTCGACGAGAAAATCTTCTGTTGCCACGGCGGTCTGTCACCGGACCTGCAGGCGATGGAGCAGATCCGACGGATCATGCGGCCGACTGACGTGCCCGACCAGGGTCTGCTCTGTGACCTGCTGTGGTCAGATCCGGACAAGGATACGGCCGGATGGGGCGAGAACGATCGCGGTGTCAGCTTTACCTTCGGCGCTGAGGTCTGTTTTATCCCTAACTTTTTTTATAAATGTGTCAACTATTTATGTAAATGTTCAATAGATTGGAAAATCATTTTTTCTTGAGAGTAAAAGAGCAGAGATATACACAAACTACAGTTGCTGCTCTTGCTGGGCTGCTTTGGGCTGGAAATGTTAAACGATAGACGAATTTTGCAAGCGAAAGGCGACAATGACGACATAGCCTGACGAGTGGAGATCCATCGGGGAGCCAAAATTGCGCTGGATAGATGGAGCAGACCGAAATGCTCAAGCCATCGGCATGATAAACTAGCGGTCATGGGCACAAGATAGAGATAGGTGGAAAAATTGACTGGAGCAGTCCCGGGCCCGCAAAGGGTAGTGCCAATGATAATGATGATGATAATGCTCTTACAGGATTTTACTAATTACAATAACAATAGAACATTTGAACGTAGACGCTGTATCGATGCTTTATCGTAAATTAAACCAATAAGGTTCAATAGCCACGTGAAGCCAACTAAGGAAGCGAAGGGGTTGTGAAATGTCACGTAGCCTGCCACGTGACGTGACTGCACGCGAGTCTCGACTTTCATAAGAAAACTTTAAAAATTAACTTTCCTCAAAACTTTTCTTTTTACCCATGTGCTATTTATGGTGATTCAAAAATAAACAAAACAACTGTTGACTAATTAAATGAAGCCTATTTAATTTGTTGCTGCAAAATTCACGTGTTTGTTGAAGACTCATTTGGTCACAAAAAGTTCATGGAGCGCCCTTACCCAACTTTCCATTCTAGTTCTGAACGCTTACAAAGACGTACGGATAGAAGCTTGTAAGTGCAAAACAACTAGTAACAAAAATTTGCTGTAAGATTTCTTAGTTATTTATTAAAAACCTAAAATACTATTTATTACTGATTTTACGAAAATAAAATGGAAAGTGCACGCAGCATCCACGTAGCTTTTTTTGTCGCGGTTTAGGTTTTCACGATCGGTGAGTTCACACTTTTATCTAGTAATAACGAAGAACATTCCACAGGTGGTAGGCAAGTTCCTGTCGAAGCACGAATTCGACTTGATCTGCCGCGCGCACCAGGTCGTTGAGGACGGCTACGAGTTCTTCGCTAAGAGGCAGCTCGTAACGCTGTTCTCCGCGCCCAACTACTGCGGAGAGTTTGATAATGCGGGTAAATATACTTAAATCCCATAATTATTTTATGCAAAACATGCCATGCCATTGTTCATGCTAATAATGAGATCACTGAAAGTGAGATGATAATTTTATTGATCTGTCTTTCTCTCTCTGTTATAGTTTGTTTAATCTCACTGTCCGCATAGTCGTTCTTTTATTTTCAAAGATCATGGTAACATGCAAACCACGAGATTATGAGTAACTTCGAGGCTTAGTTTTAGTACCTCATGGAAAAGAGGCGTGTACAAGAACATTGGGACGTTATAATTATAGTATTTACTTTAGATAACTACCATATTGTCGTATTTTTCAGGTGCGCTGATGTCTGTGGACGAGACCCTGATGTGCTCGTTCCAGATCCTGAAACCAGCCGACAAACGCAAATTGTACTCCGGCCTCAACATGGGCCGCCCAAACACGCCGCCGCGCGCCCAGCCCAAGAACAAGAAGAAGTGAGTTCATAAGCCAACACACAACACCATTCGCACTAGGGGCGTAGCTTAGTCATCACACAGTTCGGGAACAGCCAGAAATAACCCTACGTGTTGGTATTTTAACCAACATAAGACTGACAATTCGTATATTTGAAAAAATCTATTAAAAACATCTTTTCATATTAACTTTGAAAGTATGCTTGGCAGGTATCAAATACGCCATCACATAAAAATACCCAAATGTGTAGTAAGTACGTGCGATCTTAAACTGCAAAATTGACTTTAATCACATGTACAAACAAGTATTATTTATGAATAATAATGATGTATAAGACGCGCACGTACAGCGTTTGAGCAGGGTTGATGTTAAGCAAGTTGAAATAAATATTGTTCTCTGGTTTACGGACGATAATTTTACGTGATAACGTGCGCCCGAGTAGAAGTCACAAGCCGAACGTTATGGCCGATCCTGCCTCTATCAATTGCACGCTTGGCTGAGAAGGAACGTGACGCTAAGTCATGCTTTTTCGTGCATGCAGCCGGCGTTCATGGATTTATAAAACGTTACCACATCAAAATCCTTTAATACAAGTATTGAACAACCGTTTGGTGCCTTTACAAGTCGTATAAGGGAAGGATTTTTTCTTTTTCAAATCGTCTGACTGCTAGCATACCTCAAATCGGCAAATACGTTCGTTTCAGAACTGTATGATCCCTAAGCTGCGCTAAAATTCTTACACGACAACTTCATTTGGAATATTTTAGTGTGAACATGAAATAGTCATGTCCGAACACTCAAATAGGATAACTTTGTGTAAGATAATGCCGCTCGCGATTACCCTGCTTGCTCCAAAATTTGATGGCAAATATCGTCTGGCAAATAATATGAAACGGAGATATACCTTCTTCAATAGTCCCTTCAACACCGGTTCAATAAATACTGATCATGTTCCAGAACCGATAGAAAAAATATCGATCGAGTAATTTTGTGAAAAAACTACAAGGGGCATTATCTTTGTAATTAGTATTTTTCTATGTCCAAAAAATTGTCTCAACTGTACGGGAGCTATGGTGATGCGCTCGAAAGTAAAAATAGAAAGATCATATACTTTTCAAACCACAACCAAAAAAACTTTTCCCTCTTATTATTAAACGTGGTGTAGCGTTTCGAGTATTTGCAGTGTTGCCACATTCTGACATTTGAAAGGTAATGAATGTCAGTTGAAGTGTGTCAACGTGGCGTAACGTTCGGATCGTAAAAGGCAGTGTGCGTATTACGATCCGAACGTTACGCCGCGTTTATTATTAAGGCGGTTTTTTGGGAATCTTAACATACTTGATATAAAATTGTATAAGGGGTCATGACACAAACTACACTGTTTTTGCTCCTCCGCCTATAATATTATCACGATTATGACAACTACGAACGGCGAAGATTGTGACACCTTTTAGAAATGTATTATCATTTAGTTTATTTTAATGGCCTGTTTCTATATAAGATTAGGTACAAAGTACTTGTAATAGAAAAATAAAGATCATATCTGTATTTAATTTTTTTTTCTTTTTAATAACGAACGATAAATGAATTCGTATGATTTACTTTCCCTAATTGAGACCAGAAGGGTCGCATGGAATTCGTTATCTGACTCTTCTATGAAAAAAATAAAAAAACAATTTTAAGACCTGTTTATAAAATCTTATTATTATTTTCAATACATTTGTAGTCTATAGATGTTGCTGTTGACTTTGTCATATAGTAGTAGTAGTTTTAAAAAGAACTTTTCCAATGAAGTATATCTCTAAAAATAACTGTTCAGGTGTACTCCTTAAAACTAAACTCACGATAACTTCTTCACTAAATGTCCGATTGGATTGAATTAATAAGTATTTCACTGTTATTATTAATACCCTTTATTATTAAACTATTTATTTAAAAAGAAATCAATTACTGCGATTCTACTATAACCCACTTTTGTTTCCAACGGCGATTTAATAACATTTTTTAGAACACAAAAGCTGCTTTTGTGACTTAAATATGATAGTTTTACTTTTTTGTAGGTAATAATGATGAGTACTTTAATCAGTTGGTACTGTAACATACTTTTTATGTATCATCAATAGTGTCAGCGAACGCCAAGTAATAAATTTTATTGGCAAAATTTTGCTACTTTGGTTTACGTTATTGCAATTTTCTTCATAATCCCCAATTTTTGAGAAAAAAAAAATTATTGCCTATTTAACTTCGTGATAATTAAGATTTTTTTTGGCGAAGAAATGGTAAAAGTAGTAGATTAGATTTAATAAATTTTATAAACTAGCGTTCAAATGTAGCTAAGTTTAATATAGTTTAAATGCAATCAAGGTCTGCAATTTGGCCATGATCATTCTAATGAGGTGAATATAATATAATCAGATACGTAGGCATAACTGTCAATAAACGGAAATTAGTGGAGAACGCATTATTATAATACGCAAATAAGTAAACTGACGATAAACGTACTGAACGGTTTAATATCGTAAAACCTTCTAACAAGTTAAATTTAAACGTTTTTATTTCTTTGTTAATAAAGAACGCTGTACGTACGTTTTAAGGCGCCGTGTCTATAGTGAACGAAGAATTAGAACATACGGTCTGATAGTACTGAAAGGTAATAAAGTGAGGTAGTAAGGTAATAATAAGGTCTGGTAGATACGCACGTTCGTTAAAATACATAGTTTTTCTATATTTTATGTTCCATACATAGATCACTTTTCCTAATTCGGTACTGGACAGTTATTTTTTCCATAAACTTCATTTTTTGATGCATATGAAAAATCTCGCCACGAATTTTGTACTCGTTGTTGAGTTCACATTAATTTTATTTACCAAGTCTATTTACCTACAAATGTATTGAAAATGGAGTATGAAATATAACTCTCGGCGCTTCAAATTTATGTTCACTTGTATTACAGTATATACATCTTATCATTCTCTTTTGTACAAATGTAGGCAGTAAAGGCACACGTTCATTTTATGATACAACGCAACAACAGTAGAACTAAAACCAAAACTGATTCTGTTTGCTAATTGCTTAGTTATTTTAGTCAAACACCTTCCGGGACTATATTCGCCATGTAATAATATATCTTTCTACAATTTCTTGTAATTAATTGCTGTATTTTCCAATGCAGAGATATTATCTGAGGGCAGCTAAAGCTGAAGGTACTGAACAGAATGAACTGGTAACAGTTACTTAATAATCAAGAATATTTTCGACTAATAAGTTATTGATTTTATTTTCATTTATCAAACTAAAAACAATATAATATTCACAAAATAAGACACATTGATCATTTTGATTGGCCCTTTCATCTAATAACAAAATAATGTCATCGAAAGATCTAGATTCACAGAGTTTAATTTTTACATGTTTGACCTATCGTCTCTTCTATGATTAAATATAATATAAAAAGGAATTGCCGTGTGTATCTCACAAAAAAAAAATGGCTGGACCGATTTAATTTAAAGAGGTAAAAATTAGCAAAACCCCATAAATATTTATTTATTTTACAATTTATTTACTAATCGCATGTTATGTCCGAGCACATGCTAACAGCAAAACCTTTTAAACCCAGTCATTCTTGTGGCTGCATGTTAGAGAAGTATTAAAAATCAGTCAGAAGGTGTGAAATGCTTAAGCGATTTCTCATACGTATTTCAAAAGGCCATTCTTAACGAATATACTCCTATTCTCCGTCAAAAAGCTCACCAATTTTAAATGTTTCTTAATCTAATCTAGTAAATTTTTGAAGGAACCTCAGACTTAAATGACGGAACGCAGCGAAAAAATCTCTCACAATAAGTGAATTAGTTTAGTAAACAGGATAATTTCAACATATTTTATGTGGAAGTCGTTTTATTTTATTTTTAAATTCTATTATAGTAGGTTTGTCCACCACCGACTGTCCCGTAGCTCCACCGATCGAGATCTTTCAGAAGCTATATTCCTGTCTAACAGTAATTCAAAATTTTGCGATGTGTAAATTTACTGCCAATACATTACAATCTAAATATGTGTTTACTGCAAAACACATTATACTTTCGTGCCTAAATAAAATGTAAGGTCAAAAACAAATAGAAACCTCCTTATAATGGTAAAGGTAAGTACGCACGCATTCGTTTATAGTTTCGAGTAACAAAACGCTACCATCGGTAACTTATTTTTAAAGCTTAAAGTCGTCAACATAGTCTACAGTTGCGTTCCTAAAGGAACGGTGAAGTACATGCGTACTCAAAATCGATTATAATTAGGACAGGTCAATTTTACTTCACGTTAGTGTGCGGAGCCAATCGACTACAGCAACTTGGGGGAGACATAGTAGCCTATGGTACGGCCAGTAAAAAGATTTCATTTTGAATAATTTGTTAAGTTAATTACAACACATTAAAAGAAAGTCAATTACGTTGAATAATAATTTATCAGATTGGTCTAAAGTTGCCTGTGTATTGCGCTAAAACAGACAATTAATAGATTAATTAATTGAGGTACTTTAATTCTAGATGCTAGTAGTGAAGTCTAATGGGGCTTAGAATAATAAGTAATAAGCCTGTTTAAATAACTAGAACATAAAAAATAAAACGAAAAATTCCTTATAATGTCAAACATATTTTATACTTATCAAATTAACCTATATATCAAATTACCTATTACCTATATGAATGAATAGAATCCATTCTAACTTGTCTGTCTGTCCGTCCCGCAGTTAAACGCCCCAGACCGCCGCCATCGCTTCGGAAGTCGACGACTTGCATGGATTCCCACGTTTATTTTTTTTCATGTCCATTTTTACCCTTCCGTTCACTTGATCTTTGTTGACAGCCTTTGATTATACGTGGACAATCACGGCATGCGAATATAAAATTGTGTACCGTCGACTTATTTAGTGACCTGGTATGTCATATTATATATCGGCAAGTAAATGAAAATAGCAAAAATTATATGTGCATTGAGTTTATATATCGTTAGTGGTGTGTTATGTTACATTCCTCGGCTATGATAAATTTCCTCATCGGATATGAATAAAGTCTTTTGGTTTATATCGATTGTTTAAAAAATAAAATAAACACCTAAACATGTTTTCATACTAATTATTATGATCAGTACGAACACTAGGAGCAACCCTTAATTAATAAAATATACTTTTTGTACTTACCCTATCTTTGTTATAACTTTTGCGTGTATATATAAATAAATTACATGAATTGAATTGTTTTAATTAGATTTCAAAGGCTGTCAATTTTGTGCAATTTGTGTTAATGGATTTGAATGTTTGTATATTGAAATCATGAATTAGACAATCATGTTCTTGCTCTCTAAAATGTCAGAGGCATATAGTGTCATGTCACAAATAACACAGTCAATATTATTGGAGGACTGCATCGCAATGCAAATCCGCCTGTAATCCGTATCTCGTACTTTGAGTTGTTCACGTATATTCGTTCCGAATAACTGAAAGATTTTTATTATAAAAACTCAGTTATATCTATCTATCAATAAATAAAACAAGCTTAATTTTAAAATTTGACTTCACTTTGCGTTATTTGTTAAAATCAAAGGAGAGCGCACATTAAAATCCCTAATATAAAAAAACTTAAAAACTAGACTAAACTAAAGACAGAATTTGCGGTCAAGGGGCGGGGTTAGGATCAGGCACTGACTCCGCTATATTACTAACACAAACGAATTTCATGATCCAGTTATTTTTTATAGTCCATAAAGAATGTGTAAATTTACCACAGGCGGATTTCAATAAATTTGCGTTGCGGCCTATAAAGTAAAAAGTTCATTTTTGCTCGCACGATCTACAATTGCTGGACGGTTGTGTTCAGTCGACATGAGCCTTGGACTTTAAATACTTACCTACATCACAATAGTATCGACATTTTGCTGTGGCAATTTCGTCTTAAGTCAAGAAATTACGAATAGTGCTACCAAACTTAATTTTTTGATAGAATTGAAACTATTATCCATACACGAATCATATTGTAACAAAAAAAAAAAAAAGACATGTTTTTTGATTAAAGTACAGCTGGAATATGAAAATACGTTTTCCTGCTAAACTTATGTCAATCTTTTCCTTATGTTAACCGCGCGTACAGCCTCAACGCAAATTTGAAAAAAATAAAAGCTCGTTTGAAGATTATTACAATGGGGTTAGATTTAATTTCTCAATGTTTATAAGCTGCCAGTGTTGCATGTAAAAACAATATTTTTTTATTTTCTATTCATAATAATATGGGAGTACAAGGAGCGTTTATGTAAAACAGTATGATTGTTCAGTATGTATCCGTTGTATGCTTGTTCGTATGTCTGTTTCTACGCTTGTGTCGTACTCAATATCCAATATTTTAAGGCGCTGCGAGATTTCAGTATTACACGATATAGTTTTTTCAAATGTCTTTTTAAAATGCAATTCAAATCAATACGTCTATTACGACTACAAACGTTCTATAGATACATATTTTTTTGTGGAACTGGATGAATCTACAAACAGAGTAGAACTCAAATTAATGTACATTAGTTTTTGAAAAGTGACCGCTATACCTTAAGACACTTCGTTTCAATTGGGTTTGGTATCAGCCAACTCATCGCGTTTAGGAATAAACTCTGACGGTCTTGCAAATCGATACGAGCCAAACATTTACTTAATCTTTAAGCTGTTTAAACAAAACATTAATCAAATGATTTTCATGTACGAGTTAGTGACAGATCTGTCATCGCGTTCAAGTTCGGTCATTGTGTCCCGAAAATAAAGATTATCTTGTTGGATACCAGCGTCAAATTCTTCTTGATTTTTTTTATAAGGTTATAGGACATGCCGTATCATGTAATACCGAAAGTTCGCAGAATTTAATGACATTGAGGAAAGAAGTTAATGATAATATTGAAAGTAATTAATTGATTATAAACGATAAGTAGTAAGCGTTATATAAGATAAGGTCCTTTGTGAGGCCGTCCCTTTAACTGTGCCTTCCATTTTTTACGTCATATCGAAATTGGACACTCGTTATGAAACATGACAGAACATAAAACATTCAAAAAAGGTACAGAAGTCTTATGCAATAAGTATTAAGATGAGTACACAACGGTAAAAAACAACACAATCCTTAGTTGGGGTATCATATTACGGTTTTGAGACCAATCAAAACGCACATAACGCCAGTACGCAAAAAATATGGCAAATACTTTCAAGGCGAGAGTGAATAAGCATTTTCAAGGCAACCACTCCCCAACATAGACCTCATCATTGCATCACTGATAATCGAGATCGATCTCGCGTAAAGATAAAATGAGTTACATGAAAAAGGCTATCAAATTCTTAACTTATGGAATCATATTGGCCTACGGTGTTCACATTAAGACGATTTTTTAATGCGGTGTTGAATAATGTTATATAGGGTATTTTATCATCACGAAATGATGATATTTATGTCTCAGGATAATTTTTGCCAAAAACCTAGGATGATTGATTGCAAATGAGCGAGTAATTGGAAACTAAGACAGTTTTTTCGAGACAAGTTTAGGTGATTGCCAACGCCATTGCTTGACGCTCTGTTCATCTCTAGAGACGTCAAAAGATTGTAAACAATATTGTCTACTGTTTTTTAAAGAACTTTATTACTTAAAGGGTCTTAAAGATCATAATCGCGCGTGACATCGAAAGATATGTACAACTAACGGATTGTCAAAACTTACATGGCCAAAAATAGTTTCTAACCTAACCAAACTTCTTTTGGTAACACACCCATTTTTTAGTTTCCAACTATCAGCTCCTTTGCCACACGCCTACATCTTTTGTGGCATATAACGAGCGTTAATTTTGAATGACGTAATAAGTGAAAGATCTCTTGGACGCATGTAGTGACGACGTAGGTGAAGCTTTGTGCGTTCACAATTTAGCATGCTGACGTAACCCGCTTTTGTTAGACTTTTATAATTTTTTATTCCAATAAAACTGCTTCCAACACGGATCATCTGTTAATATTATTTAACTTTTTTTTTTTGACATATTTCCTTATATATCGAATTAGGCTTCCTTAAACTATTGCACATATGTTTAAAAGTTTACATTTTTCCAGATCTAGACTTCCAATTGTTGACCTTACCTATAAAATGTGCGGTAGCTTCATGATAGCATTCATGATAGAGATCTCATTGTGATATACAGTTTTAATATAATGGTGGATTCACGTTACGCCGGGCAAATTCAGAAATAAACTATGTGTCTTATAGCAGAGAGGGTTTAAGACAATAAACCTGCATGAACTTCCGCATAATAAGCGCAAACTGATCCAATGCGGGTTAAATAGACAGTTTATATGTAAGAATTAAATTATGCTCGGCATTAAAGAGTAATTTAAATCCATCGTTATACTGTGAGACATACAAAATTCGATACCCCTTTAACTTTTGCATTCTTACATCTAAGTATATATAAATAACATCATTAATACATTTTATTTCGTGAGTAGCCTATGTACCCAACGTTTTATTTAATTCAATATTTTTTTTACTTTTTAGGTAAAAAACGCGGAAGTATTTCTAATAAATGAAATATGAAGTACAAAATGCGGCTTCATTTTTTACTTGAAACAAAATAATGATTAGTATGTAATTTAAAATTATTTTATTCATAAGTTATTATAATAATTTATGCATGAAACTTTTGTTTTATAATTTTGAGTTGCTGACAAAGATGGTCCGTGTATCCCAATTCCATCGATAGTGTACCATATCAAAAAAACTTTTACGCGGGGAACAGTATTTTAAATCATTATTTATTTCCTGTAATTCGCTATGAACCAGACTGAAATGCATCTAGTGGCTTCGGCCGACTTGAATCAATAATTTATTGATGTATGAACAAAAGAATTGTATATTAATTTCGTAAATAAAATACTTTCTGAATACCTGTTTTTTATTTTCACTTTAATTAGGAATATTTCATTATAATTCTTGTGCGGCAAATGTTTGAAAAAGTTGTAGAAAACGAATACAACTAGGTATACCTACCAACTAAAATTGACAAACTAAATATCTTCGGCTAAACTAGCATTACTCGGAAATCCATTTTTAGTCTAAAACTACTTATGATGTCGAAATCTATTTGTTGTACATTTCTAACAAATTCTTATGAACGTTCTTAAACGAGGTTTGCTTGTTCATCAGACAATATTATGATTACCAGACTACTCGTTAACGTTCGCCAGCAACGTATAATAGGAAAATGATGTTTTTACAATCTGAAACAGAAAAGACTGGTGAAATTTTGCTACTAAAGCCACATACCTATGTAAACTCTTCAGAAACAGAATCTACGTTTTTCTGAAACAATTAATATTGTTCCACATATCATTTTTTTCTGTAAACACTGTTTCTACCGGTATGTTTCTATGCTATGGGGGGCACAGAATCTTAGTTAACGCGAGGGAAACTGAAGAACTGGTATTGTGAACTGATAAAGCAGGGAATGCTAGTAAGTAAATATATCGATATTATCATTCGCCTCTACGCCAGACCACGCGAATATAGTGGTCCTACCATTAGGTGAAATCGGTAGGATCACGAGTCCTTTACCACAGAAACATCAGTTGCGTAAAATGCGAGTGTGGACTCTCGTATCATTTGTTTATAAACATGGTTGCAATGCGAATCAGATTTGAAAAAATATTATGACTCCAAAAACTGTGTGGACGGCAGAGTTTCCGAAACGATTGATTCAGCCGGAACTGGCTAGCAGGTTACAAAGACATGTAATAAAAAGTCAAATTACCAGGACAAAAGTATTCAGATTCATCGGCAAGAAGTTGGCCACTCTCAATAACATTGGTTTGTGGTTGGACAGCATGATGTTGAGCAGCAAACGTCGTGGTTTGATGCCCATTGTGACCCATGTGCATTGGTACCCCGCTGCTGCTACTCTATCGGCCTTGAACGTAAAAGATAAGTAAGTACTTTGATTTTGTTCCTTAAATAAAATCCCGAATCCTTTCTGTTATAGAATTCAATATATCGATAGTTTTTAAGGGTTAATCAGACTGTCCATAAAAACCTCAAGGTGGATATTCTGAAACGCGAATTCGACACAATAAAATCGGCAATAAAAATAATTGAAGAATCCCGACTATCCGTATCCGTTTGGGAGTTGGGTTCTAGGGGTTATTTTACTGTGTAACTTTATTTTAACTAGGATGCAAAAATGCCCAAAAGATCCATGTGAAGTCATGATCTTTCGACTTGACGCCCAATGTATAATTAGTAACTTATATTGCACATACGTATAGTTACTATTAATTTCCTTATCTATCAATGTTATACCTGTAAGATAATTTGATTGCCAAAATAACAATAAACAAATATGTCTAACGCTACAGCGCACAAGTATTCTATAGTGACGATCTCCAATTCCTGAAACAATAAAAATAAATATAAGTATATAGTTGTTTACCTTTATGACATATACATATACAACTCACCAAGGAAGCTGCATACAGTAATGTACAAAGATACATAGTAACTTGTATAACCCGCACTGCAAGGAGCGGGGACACAAACTTTTCAAAACGGTCTTTAAACTCTTTCACTACTTGGGAGATTTTTGCGCAATCCTGAAGCGCTACCACCGTCGCATCATCATATACGGAGCTGTAGATGTCTGGCAAATATGAAATAGCCACACATATATAGAGGAAACTTATAATCGAAAACGTAAACATTTGATTATAAAATTAAATTAGCACTCGTAAAAAAATTACCGAATTGCATTTTATTTCCCTGGTTAGTCTGAAAAAAATAATAAATAGTCAATTATTAATCGTGGAATTTTCCAATTGTGTCAGTTCATTTCGATACAATATAGCCGTATCCCATTTTGGGCGCCAAATCCCAACCTGGCGCCCAAGATGGTACGCATGGTTTTATTTTGTGGAAGATATTATAATGAGCAACCAACCCATCTTTTATCATAATGAAAGGAGGAATCATTCATCTCTGCTTTATTATACAAATAGTTATGCTTTTCGTCTTGCTGAAAATCACTGAACTGGCTTACAAGCGCCCTGTGGTGAACACCGTGTTGTAACAATGCGGTGAATCGAATGTTTCGTAAGCAACAACAAAGAAGATCTAGTTGACCGCATAGAAGTATTGCATTGCAAGCGAAGAATACACCTAAAAGTAAAACAGTTTTGATTTAGGTAAGCTGCCTAGTTAAGAGGACTGCTCAACTTTATCATTAGAAATTAATTGTACGACTTATTTTAGATTTAAGTACTGCAAAACGCTTTAGTTATATTAGTAACTACTCTTACCGAATTGTCCAATAGAGAGCGCCATGAAATACTGCGAAAGACACTGCCGCAAGAATATCAATACTAAGATCCAACCTTGGGTTACATCGACATAGTCCCAATACTCGAATGGTTGTTTCATCCACCCTGAAAAAAAAAAGGATGTGTCCACCCGGTAAAAAAAGTTGCTAGTACAAAAATAATATTTAAAAGTGGATACTTACAATGAAGTATAACAGGTGAAAGCACATACGTTGTAATACTAAAAAGTACACAAGCTGTGTAGCAATAGGCAAAATTCTTCGCTGTCCTATAAGCTTTCATCATTGTCATGTTAGTTAAACCTCTAGCGGAATGCCACTTGAAATTAATGTGCATGAATTCTACCAATTCATACAGCTCACTTTTATAGATGGAAAAGTAAGGGATAATGAAGATTGAAGCGACTAGAGGCAGTCCATCTGCCATTATATCCAAACTTCCCAGAATATCCGTCCATTCACTATACAAATAAACGATTAGAGAAACCAGTAAGTTTGTCAGTGTGAACAAAATAAATCCCACGTAGATGTTGTTGATGAAAATCTGGAATTCAGTACGCGGTGTCCTGTACCAGTCCCAGAAACCCACAAACTTGAGGGGCACTTCCAAGAAGTGCACAATATTCGATACTTTATCCGTATTCAGAGTCGATTCAACTTTTTCAGATGAACTAAGCATCTAAAAAAATGATAAACATTTAAGTAGGTAGGGATACAACTAAGAACCTAACAAAATCGAGCTTTCAAATACTTTTGAATACGTCATTACCGTTTTTTTTTTTATATTTCTGCCCTGGATTTAGAAAGTCAAACCCAAAAGCTGGTCCGTCGGTCCGTAAGTCATAAAAAAATTCAAGATACTAAAGGATTAACAGTGCTATAATATAGTTTAATATTTTCAAAATGCTAACTGGGATAGATGATTGGCGTTGAAAGCATATATGACCTAGCCAACAGAAGGTAGTAAATAAGTGTGGAGAAAACTGTAACTGGAGAAAAGTAAAATAATTATCAATTGAATTATATACTGAGCGATAAACTTTAACTATTCTTGTTAACCCTTTCTACTTAAAACTTCACCAATAACGGAATAATTAGATACTGTACCATCAATTACGTTAATCGTTGCAATTAAAAGTTGGTGCTCCTTGATTTAAAACTATAGGTTTTGAAGACTGTCAGTAAATTATTAAGAAAGGAGAAAATTATTGTGATATGCTTTATTCAAAAGATACAGTGCAATTTTAATAAAAATTACTACATTAAAGCAACAACCCTTCATTGAAGGTAAATCCGATAGTGACAGAGATAATATTGTGTTCCTTAATCTTTCAGGAAGTCTGCATTGATTCCGCATCTCTGAAACAATTTATTTCAAGGTATTTTAAACAGATTTTAACAAAGTACCTACTTGCTAAATTAAAATGGTGATGATCTGATAACTTAGTAGGTATATCGGATGGTTTTAAACGTAAGGTGGGTTCTTTTGTTTATACGAATACCGAAGGACAAAGCAGATGGCCCACATAATGGTAACTGGAAAACTATCGCTTATAATAAGAACAACACGTCGCAGCAAGTGCTTGGAAAACGTTTCGCAATGAACCGCCCTGCGCTCATTAACCTGAGATGGGATATTTTAAGCCTCACCGGCCTATAATTATTAATTACCCCGGCAACCGCGCTCTTAAGACCGAAACACAGAAATGCAACAATGCTGCTGGGCGGGGAATTAAGCACGGCGGTACCTACTTCCTCGGATGAGCTGTCACAAAAAGCTCTACTATAACTGAAAACCTCTATTAAAGAGAACTGTACAAAATTATTCCTAAGTATGAAATAAGTTATAATTGCTTGTTAAACTAACTCACTTCTCCTTAGACCTCCGTTGTGCGATTCTATAAATGCGTTTCAGTTCCAACAACGCCCTCATAATAACCACTAGCTGTTGCTCAAAATCCGACGTCTTCACATCGATCGCCAGGCCCTTTTGCTTGCAAATCTTCACGTACAAACTCCATATAGCTGACCTAACGTGGCACAACTCTACATGCCGTTTTGCTGCAGTTTCTTTGAGGCGATTTAACGCAAGTTCCCATTTAATCACGCGATTGCGAACTTTATCGTAACGCCACTGTAACAAAATTGATAGCTGAACAATGAACACTTCTGTTCTGAACAAGTTCTGTTCCATTTTTGGACATAGATTCCAAACCTTCCTGGAACCTTCTAAATTTCAAATTTTAGGCTAAGTATTTAATAGGTAACTACATAAGATTAGATAAATTTGTTTTTACTCTAAGGTCAGCGAGAGTATTGTTAAGACCCATGATGAAGAGTTTCTTCTCTTCAGTGAGTGCTGCGATCTCTTGGCGTGCATTTTCCAACATTTCCAAATCCCGTTCTTGACGCTCTGCTAATGTGCCTTTTGCAGCAGCTAAAGTAATGAAAAAAAAAAATGATATTATATCGGCTAGCTTTGCATTAGTTATAGCGTGATAGTATATCCTATAAACTCGTTCAACAAATGAACTTGGCTTGTCTAGCTACATATGTAATAGCCGCTGTAGCGAATATTTGGCTGCATATAAATAAATCACGAGTGGATGCACAGATATAGGTTTTAGATATTCAATAGTAACTTAAAACAACGTCTTGAAGAACATTAAGCCTAGTAAAATCGAAAGTAAACAGCAAATGAACTTAGGTACAAACAGAAGTCAAGCCGCTCTTAGAGAAGCTAAATAAGGAATCGCTTTACTACACTCTTCTTTAAAAGGTTCTTTTACGTAAGTTGATCTTATACATATATTTTTACATATTGTTATATTATTATTGATATAGGTAAGTATTACTACATTTGTTCATCTTACCTAAGGCTTCGTATCGGTTGAGCACGTCTAGCGGTTGCTTGAACTCAGGATAGCTGTGCACCACAGACATAAGGTAGTCCTGCGTTATAACAGATGCATCATTGGTTATAGCACCGTGGTGGACTACGGCCTAAACCCTTCTCATTGTGAAAGGAGACCCGTGCACCATAGTGGGCCGGAATAAGTTGATGATGATGAATAACTACTTTGTCTTAACGTGGCTTCAATAGATATAAGTAGAAGAAACTTAACCTCATAAATTGTGTAATCTCGGACTTGTTTCTCCATGAGCTCCTTGACTTCCTCCATTTCTACAACTCTCTGTCTCATGGCCTCTGTTTCACGCGTCTTTCTCTCCAGCACTTCCGTGTCAGCTTCCATCTTCCGCTCTGCCCTATCGCGTTTCTCTTGATTTTCTCTGATAAACTAAGTAGAAAGTATCAAGCAACTTCTAACTTAAGTTAAGTTATACCGAATATGACCGATGGGCGTTGGAGTCTTAAGGTGTCAGGCAGTGGTTCCTCTTATTAGAAAGATTACATGTCGCTGGACTAAAGTGGCACTAATTAGTGAAATCTGCAGTGGAAGGTCATCGTTTAAAAGGATAATCTGCGTTAATAAATAAATAGAAAAGAATATTTTTATTTTTAAACGCAATAGACAACGCAGGTATATTTTTCGTCCTTTTCTAAGGGTTTTATTAAGTGCACTGTCATCATATCACTCTAAAAGGCTGCAGTCCATCTTAACTGCTAGTGGTAACTGAACCCCAAACATAAAACAACTAGCTGGATCGGAATATATGGGACAGGCAGAATGTAATTCTGTGAAGTTCGCTTATCCAGACGATGCGTATTAACTTTACTTGACTTGAAAGTCCTTTATTATGGCATAGCCAAGGAAAACTGAGCCGGAATTTAATTCAAGATCCAACCGGGATAAATCATCATCCACAGCATATTAATTTCCCAAAGCTGGGCACAGAGCTAGTTTTAGTTCATAACTCAACACGCTGGTCCGGTTGATCAACTTTAACGACTTATCCCAAATAAGTGATAACATCGGTTGTTATCACTTATTACCGACGGCGTAACTCGGTTTCCGAGGCACGGGGGTTGACAACCCACATTTCCGATGTCAAAAATCTATCTGTCTATTTAAAAGAATATAAATAACATCTAACAATTTTTGTTCGAGCTGTATCCGAACCTGTCCTAGGTTCGGACACAGCTCGAACCGAAATTCGTGATCTGTAATTGAACATTAGACCAACAAAATTCCGTATTTTCCTCGGATCAGACCTTGTTAAAGCTAATAAATGACTCCTTAAGCAGCATCTCCTTTTCACGCAATTCCTGCCATTTACTGTCCATCAAAGTCCTGTTGACGCTCTCCTCTTGCCTCTTTAGAGCGAGCTTTTCATCAGCCTGCATCAAGTCTCTGCGAGCCTGTTCCATCAGCACTTGCGGTGTAGGTCGTGCTACGTCCCATACTGGATATTTTCTAGTAGGGAAACCAATATAAGCTGAGCAAGCTGTCATCTTATACTTAGTTTAAGTTTTTTTTAATTCAATGTGACCATAATGTGACACATTAAACTTATAATTTTTATAAGTATTCGATTTTATTTAAAATCCTGCCTCGCAGTACTCTTGTGACGACCTCCCGGACGCAGTGATGAGAGCAGTGGTCTTACAAGGTGGAAGCCCCGGCTTCGATGCCCCGCAGTGGCACTTTGGGATGAATTATAATATTTTCTAAACTTTCTCTGGTCTGGTCTGATGGGAGGCTCTTAGGCCGTTGTTAGTTAACTCTCTAATGACAAAGACGTTTGCATGCATCATCATCACTTACCATCAGGTGAAATTGCAGTCAAGGGCTAACAAAAAACTCTGACAAGGCTTAACCAAGAGCCACCCAACTTTCGTCCCAGGGTGACTGCAAGTTTACGTTATGCGTGTAACCCATTACAATACAGGAATGTTAGAGCAAGTATCGCAGTTGAAATTGGTCGCACGCAAGACGCAAATTGATGCCACCGCGGACGCAGGTTTATGGCCCAGGACAATGGGTATACATTTCGACTCACTTCACCATTCGCGAACTTTCCATCAAAGATTTGTAATACTCTGATGTGGACTCCACAGGTGGACCGTGAGGAATGGCTATTGGAGCCAGATCTTTTGAAACCTTCTTCATTTTGCTTTTGGTAAAAACACTTAATAATCCCAAAAAAACAATTTATTTATGAAATAATGAATTAAATCAAACGGGAAGCCGTTGCTTAGAAACACACAAACTATTCTGATGTCCAAAGAGGACACAGACTACTTTACACATAAAAATATACAGTGAGCTTATAAAAGTAATCTATTAAATTTATGTTTTCAAATATTTAAAATCCCTCCTTAACACGACCACATGGTCGTTAGTAACTAAACAAATCAATGCATTATACATTGCCTACTGGTCTGTGGTGTATACTTGTTGTCATTGAATGATGATATGTCTGTGTGAAATTTTTAGGTTGTTTTAAATTTTATAGGGTGATAATTTATTACAGCTTTCTTGATTCTTCATTTGTATTTTAGTGGCTTTTCTAGAGCTCTAAATCCAGTTAATTAAATATACGCCTGCAGCTAAATTATTTAATAACTTATAGTATTAAATTCCAATCATTTCGAACCGACAAAAAATGGATTTAAACTTCCTTTCTGGTTTGGGATGCGGTATTTGCATCGGGATTTCTATATTTGCATTTAGAAAATATTTTGGAACCATCACCGAGACTGCCAAAGCGGTGAAAAAGGTAATTTCCGGCATTGGAAGAATGGTTAAGTTGTATCGAACTGTGCCGTATAATATTGTAAACTAAATAAACGAAACAATGATGCTTTCTGCTTTTAACTATTTATTTTCATTAAAACTTGCTTGTTTTGAACTATAAAATTGATCAAGACTTAATGAATTTCCTAGATTGCATCAGATGCTGAGTACAAATTGGTATTAGTTGTACGAACAGACCTAAACATGGGTAAAGGAAAAATTGCAGCTCAGTGTTGTCATGCAGCAGTGGGGGCATATGAAAAAGCTTTAAAACGAGACCCTGAAGGTTTAAAAAGTTGGCAAATGACTGGCCAAGCAAAAATAGCACTCAAAACAGATTCTGTAGATGAAATCAAGCAAATAGCGGACAATGCTAAGAAAATGGGACTTGTTACTTCATTAGTAAGAGATGCAGGACGGACACAGATAGCTCCCAACTCCATTACAGTGCTTGGTGTTGGACCTGCGCCTAAAGATGTTATTGATAAAGTCACTGGACATTTAAAATTATTGTAATAATAAGTTGTTATGTAAATGAAAGGCTTTTATTTGTTGAGAACCTTGTGTACAGTCAAACTCAAATGAGTTTGTTGCAGGGATGACACAGAATGCTAAGAGCAATATAATTAATGTACAGTGGATATGCATTAGTCGACATGATGATGTTATTTGTATAGTCAACATATTTAAGTTTTTTTATGTCTATCATCATAAGCCTAGAAATGTCCTACTAACAGGGATTTTGGAGCTTTCTACCCACTCACTTTGCTTCAATAAAAGTTCTTAATAATGATTATTTAAACCATGATTATTCTAAGCACAGGGATGAACTATGTATCTAAATTTCCTCACACACACATACATGACAGTTAAATATATTACCTAACATTAGTTAATTTAACATATCTATGCAAGATAATAATATGAAATAGTGCCTGAACACCAGGCAGGTTCAATCCCTTTGGTATGACAAGAGTACCAACCTAAGTATACAAGTACCAGTCAAACCAAAGTTTCATTCTAATATTTCATGATTTTTCTTATGAGATAAGATTTCTTCCCTTTCCTTATGACCAGATATTTTATCTGTCTTAAAATACCAACTGGTTAGGGTTCAACACATAAAAAATAAAAGTACAGAATTATTATTATTGAAATAAATGTATTATTCATAAACTGCATTTTCAAACAATTTTAGGCACATACCAGAAGGAAATTACACAGATCACATTTTAAGAATACCTAAATAATAATTATTTCAACTAGGTACTGCCTCACCTGGCTGAGGTAATAAAAGAATACTTATACTAAGACAAAAATTATCCCAAGATATGGATTTAATAATAATTAATGTAAAATCTCATATTAAAATGGCCAAATCAATATTATATCCATAAGTGTCCATAAGTGTAGACATTTCTTTGAGCTTGGGCAAAGTTTATATTAAGATAAAATAAATATACCTATGCTTCTACTCCTTAGGGCAGTTGTTGTCACATCAACGAATCCATACTTCCCTACCCAATACTGGTTGCCACCAGTAACAGCAGTATTTTCATGGTTAGGAATTTTTCGCTTTGTCAGGATCTATCATTCTGAAGAAGCTAAGCAACACTACATATGCTTGTTATAGAAACTTTTAGTCAAAAATATAAATATAATGCTGTTTAGGCTGCTAACCAGGGTTACCTCAAACCCGATGATCCAGATTAATCAATAGATGATGCTCCATTGCTATTATATAGAAATTTCAATCAACTTGATGTAAAGTCAGTATTTTTTTATTTTGTACAGAGAGATTATTTTATTATCGGCCCATCTATTCACTACAATTAATAATTATTAATTTACTTGTCTGGGTTGTTATAACTACGTGTTAACAATTCCTAAAGCACCTTAAAAAGCTTACACTAACAATTTTATAATATTCTAAAAAAATCTAAAAAATACTTTTTCACATTCATAATTATTATTATTTAAACTAAAAATATGTAAAAATTCTAAAAATATCCGCTTTATCCTTATAATTGCTTAATTAGCTAAGAATTACCCCTGACATGAGGAAGACTTTACTGGGTTGTACCACAAACTTAAACTAAATACCTACCTAAATAACTATTAGAACCTACAGTTTGCACAATCTAACCTGGCTGAACTGCAGTTGGCTATCTGTGATACGATCTGTGTATAACATGTACAGATCGCAATTTTTCAAGTAAACTGCATAACCAAATATTATGGTTAATATTATAAGGTATACCATTGTATGGTAAATCCACTGTATCCAATCTCACTGGGTCAGTGTGGTGGACTATGACCTAAATCCTTCTCATGGTGAGTAATGGGTTGATATGATAATGATAATTGTATATTGTATACCCTTCATTGGGATATGTAATATCCATTATAATTGTTTCGTAATGAAGTCATGAAGTCCTTTTTAATAAATTAAATAATTTCAAATCTTATTTGGTAAATTTTGTCTATCATTCCAAAATTAATATTTGCAAGATTACATGTTTATAGGACAATTGTTGAAAAAGTTTCAGGTACATGGACAGCATAAACAGATATACCTACAGAATGAGTTTTTGAGACAGGCATTTGAATGCAGTAACTTTGGGTAAACATTAGAGTTTTAGACCCATTTTAGTCCAAAATCAATAAAATTGATTAGATGAGACCGGATTTTTTAATTGAAAATATTGTAAATACACTTAACTTCTAAATAGTTGTTTCTAATTGAAATTCACTATTTTATACAGTTTGTATTTAATTTCTATATCGCTCGTTACTATACATATAGAGTTTTTGACACAAACTCGAAATGTATAATTACTTTAATTATTAAAAGCTATGCTTTCTAAGCACATGTTTTTGTACAAAGGAAAGTAGGTTTAAAACCGAGGGTTCTGAAGTTTACAAGTACGTCAAGTAAAGAAACCGGTGGGTAATGCTTTCGATATCATAGGCGGAATGTAGGCTTTATGTTTCTTACTAATGCTTGATGGTACATCAACGTGGAAGAAATCTATATCGCTCTTTGTTTTTAAATAACTAGTTTTTTTCGAGAAAATTCAGAATCTCTGCTTATCCCAATTTTGTTTAATTTGATAACTGCTCGCGATCATGTCGTTTTCAAATATAGAAAGACTTGTAAAAAGAAAGCAAAATAGACCTATAGTTAGTAGTTTTTATGAGTAGCAATGTATGCCTGTTTTTAATTTTGCCAAGACCTTTTTTGCTTTCATAATGCAGACAAATTCGAGTTTTAAAACAAGATCATAAATTCTATTCTCCTCTGAAGTTACGGAGTATCGATAAACCGACCCTCGATTAGGAGTGTACAAATCTTATACAAGGGTACAGAATTCGGGTGTCGCTATTGTAATATATCCGATCTGGATCCCAAAAAAATTAATTGTTTTTAAACGGCTCGGATCACAAGCAATCATACAAATAATAACACTTAATTACTGTTATTTAAATGTTCACGGTCCTTGAAATATTTATGTTCAGAAATGAAATGTTTCAAGCTCCGATCAAGTGCACAATATTCATACAAAAAGTACTAGGATTTCAGAACCAAACTGCGAGGATTCGGTCTGGATGTAGTGCACAAGTGCTCTTACCATGTTATTCATTATACTTATATGATTAAAAAAATATAAAGATCCATTAATGACGAATCCTGGATAGAAATAATAAAATATTTTTATCCAGGAAACTTTGTTCCGCCGCAAGACGCCTGACGAATCCAAAACAGTGGATCTATCGGCATAATCAAACAAAATAGTCAGATTTGCTTGGTGGGACTTGGCTCTAAACCACTCACTCGTTTTTCCTGTACTTCTGAAGGTAAAAGCGATTTATGGTTTTAGTAACCCTAGGACCCTAATTTTTTTTCTGTTTGTAATCCACAGCCCGTTTGAGCAATGTAAATTAAGGTTATGTTTTGTTTGTCATCGTGTATTTTAGAATGCTTTGTTTAGTCATTTCTCTGAAAGTATTTATTCAAGGTAAAAGTTGTGGAACGAGAGTTCTTATTATAAATCCCCTATCGGTAAAACAGACTCTCTTACCAACAAGCATTGTAAAAATTTATCATTCATACACATTTTTACAAGGCTTGTTTTAAGCAAGTATAGTATTTAGTTGGATACATCAAGATTGTCAACGGTCCATAATTTATTGGATCACTCTTGAAGTAAATAAAAATTATATCTTATAACGCCTATAGTGAAAAATAACTGGTGTAAACTAAAAAACTAAAAAAAAGAATTAAAACTTAATTTAAAAAACTAATATCTAGATTACATGCAATATCAACCAAAACGTCGATTTTAACAATACTTAATTTTGAAAGACATTTTTTAAGGCATTTCAAATAAGGGCCTATGCACACGGCGTTATTTCAGAACTGCCGCGTTAGAAAAGATTCAGCCGAATTATGTTGAAGAGGCTCCATGGCGGCATTTAGAAAATTACAAAGATTTAGAAATTGAGTTATCAGAAAAACAGCAACAAACAGTACAAACGTACGGCATCCCCAGGATTAAAGCCTCTTTGTGTTTCGATTTACTGACCGATTTCCTTCAATTAAATTCGCGTTAAAACATAACAATTTGCTCTATTGCATGACACATAAGGCATTTCACAAGACGTTCAACTTATATTTACTCTCCAAGTTGTCTATAATCTTCTTGATGGCAGTTATACACCTGTCCAACTCCTCAACAGACTGTTGGTGTGATCGATTCGTCGCACGCTGTTGCTCCATCATACTGTTCGCAACTTTGAGAGACGTTATTGCTGCTCGTGGCCCTACTATATCAATCTGGAAAGAAATTTGAATATGAACAAATTTAAATTCTTTTTATTTATAACAACTTAATAAGTGTAAAATTTACTAATATTAAACCCATTTAAAATTACTAATAACTTATAAATAATAGCTGCGTTCTTAGCGGCGTTTAATTTTGCGTCAAGAAGCGTGCGTTGGAACGAACAGGAGTTTGGTCGCTCTGCGGTTCAAGTTGATATAAGTGGACCGAAACTGCAATCTATCCTACAGCCTATAAGATGACGCTAAAAGACGCTATTAAAGGCCCTCGCTCAATTATCTAGCGAATACGTTCTGACACCATATTAGCATACACTTTAACAGGCAGACTCGGGTTCAAACTCTAGAAATTCCAAAAACCTAACCTTTAAAACATAAGAACAGGATTATGTGATAAATGAAATAAATTGAACGCCTATTCAAAACGCCATGAACACCTATTCAAAATACAAATAATAAAAATTCATTTCTTTCAAGTAGGTATAGACTTTCTCTATTAGAATGTTTGAAACTTCAAGTCTGTCTACTTGTATCGACTCTACCACCGTTTCGGAAGGCAGATTCTACCGAGAAGAAGCCGACAAGACACTTAACATAAGCAGGTGGTTAGAAGTGATCAACTAGTGGGCACCCCGTCGTCTATTTTCATAGTTTTTTACCAACTAAATTTATCATTAACGTCTTAAGCTCACTTTACCATCCTATACTTTGAGTAGTTGTCGAGTCGATATGGTGTGGAAAAGGCCTATGGCTGGTGAAAGATATATAATAATCCCGGCAACAGACATACAGAACAGTGTCTTAAGTCGCAATGCCGACCTCTCAGGTCTCTATGACTGGAAAGATGAGGGTTTAATACAGAATCCGAAATTTTACACGCATGGTTAATTTATATATGTAAAAAAAGGACTACATCATCCTGATATCTGACGAAAGATATAATAATCCCGGCAATGAAGAACTAGAACCGAGTCTTAATTCTCACTCAGATCTCGATTGCTTTGAAGATGGTGGTTCCAATCCTGCATGCATGGTTAATTTATATATCCATAAAGAAATAATAACATTATCATTTATACAATTATAAAGGCGTAAGAGTGTTCCTTGATTTGTATGAACCAAACTAAGTGGTAGGAGAAAGTGTGAATAAATACCTTCGGTAAAGTAACCACTTGATTGTCATCATTGGTGACGAGTTCCAACTTGACTTTCTTGATCGGATTCTCTTTGGGCGGCAACTTGCGTCGTTTACCCCCGGCCGCTTTCAGCTCCTCCTCGTTTCCTTTCATGTCCCGACGAGGGCACGAGCAAGCCCTTGCGCCTACACTCTGCCTCCCGTATACGATGCCACTAAACGTTGAAAAAGTAAAAAAGACCATTTTCTTTAAAGGTGTGTTCATAGCTGACGGGTGAAGTGTCCATAAACGGAGCAAAATTTCGCGGGGCATGCAAGGAACCCTTCCTGCCACTGCCACCCTGTATCCGTCAACCTGAGGCGTAAATGTTAAACTACATGTGCAGGTAACTACACCGGCAACCATGCCCTTCAGACCAGAACATACCAGCCATATTTATACAGCACTCTTAGTACCTTATAGAGTTATTTTCAGCACAATGTTGACTAAATATCTAGTTCATCTTGCCATTCATAAGTTTTCTTTACAATTCCGTTGCTTAATTTAATATTATACAAAGCAGACTACAATATACATATTATTATTGCATGTTAATACCAACGTCTTACTACTTAATACGTGGTCGACGGCCGATTGGCGCAGTTTGCAGCGACCCCGCTTGCTGAGCCCAAGGCTGTGGGTTCGATTCCCACTACTGGATAATATTTGTGTGATGAGCATGAATATTTTTTAGTGTCTGGGTGTTTATATATATTTTCTAAGTATTTATGTATATAATTCATAAAAATATTCATCAGGCATCTTAGTACCCATAACACAGGCTACGCTTGCTTTGGGGCTAGATGGCGATGTGTGTATTGTCTCTCTCTGGCTCAGGGGTGGACAGCGCTAATTTCCTAACTCTGGTTTGGTACTTTGGTTTTTTTTTTGGTCCTCGTGATTCGTAGGTGAACCACTAAACCAAGAGGCAGTTATGAGACAGTGATCACTTACCGAGAATCTTCAAGCGTAAAGATGATATCAATAGCTCGTCTATTAATGCCCGAGCCACAACTATTCTTGCAGACAAAACTATAAGCATGTCCCGTTGGCCTGTTGAGTCGCACCAACACAGAGTACCAGCAATCAGTCTCATCAGGGTTGCCGCAGTAATAAACATTCGGATCTCCAAGCTCTCTGGCTGATCTCAGCACATTGTTGACCACCACAGCATCTGTGGTCTCTATATGAAACGAAATTAGAAATCCCATCATACCACAGTACATAAAATGTTAAGTAAAAAAAATTATGTCGAACTATCTGTTTCTAAACAGTATATTTCTTAACTAATTGTTAAGTTCTAATAGAAAACGATAGTTACATTATGTAAGGTACAGAATTGATAGCCTAGTGGGTAGGACTTCGACTTTACTTTCGAGGGACCGAGTTCAAATCCCAACACGCACCTGTAACTTATCTAAACTATGTGCGTTTTAAGCAATTAAATATCACTTGCTTCAACGGTGAAAGAAGTAATCGTCAGGAAACCTGCATGCCTTAGAGTTATCCACAATGTTCTCAAAGATGTGTGGACTCCACCAATCCGCACTGGACCAGCATGGTGGACTACGGCCTTAACCCCATCTCATTGAGGGAGACATGTGCCCTGCTGCCCCTACTGTTGATATGATGAAGGCATAGAATACACTTATTCATTATTTGATCACGCAAACCTGGTATTTTCTGTGGACATGCATACGCATCCAATTCAGCTTTACAAATCAGTTCAGCTTTCGCAGCCAACAATTATTAAAAATAGGGACAAGCGGTAAAAGCCTATAAATGGTCAGCCTCGGCCTCGCTATCGGGGATCGTGCCTCGTTACGTGCGTTTATAGTCATTAAATAGCAGTTGCTTTCACGGTGAGGGAAAACATTTTGAACCGCACTTGGCCAGCGTGGCGGGCTATATAGCTTCTCATTCTGAAAGAAGACCCGTGCCCTTTAGTGTGCAGGAGGTAATGGGTTGCTGATGACGAGTAATGGTATAGAAGCACACGCATAGATTTAACCCCCCTCGGTTTTTAGCGAGCAATTTATTCGCGGACTCGGACACAATGTTAATGTAGATTACGTAAATAAATATTGTGGCGACGCGACGGGAGTTGTATGTGAACGCGTTTTGGCGTTTTACGCAATTTCAAAATCGAGTGAGTTTATGCTTTAGCTATTCAGCGAAATGCGATTTGAGCTTAATAAGTGTAATTAGTACATAAAGTGTACGTATAATTGAAACTTACCTGCATTCCACTGGGCGTGTACGTGCTGAAAACATCGCTCTACTCGCTTCTCTCCTTGATCGGGGTCCGCGAAAACAACCGTGGCGCGTATGTACATCTCTCTATCGGGGACCTTGCTCACATCCCAGTTGAAGTTCACAGAGAAGTTGGACCCCATCTCCACATATATCCGATTCAAAAGGTATGAATACTGCAATAGTTTTTTTTCTTACAATGATTATTGTAGTATTTATATTTTAAATTTATTTATACTCCACATTTGTATACCACATCATTCAGAAAAACGAAAAAAAAAAGAACAAACGCTGCAAGAATGAAATAGGATACAAAAGGCCTTATCGCTATGTAGCGATCCCTGCCAGGCAACCTTAGGATGTAAATAGTATGATGATTTTATGTTTTTTTTTTTGCCTGGGGCAACAAGGTCTAAAGCACTTAAAATACTTTATTCAGATAAAGAAAAAATGTGAGAAGATGGGCTCCATATTTTCAAATTTCAAAAGTTTTTTGTCCGCGTTTGTTACAAATCCAAAATAATAACCCATGTTTTTCTTCGTTCGAGTGTGTGAACGGAGGACAAACAGACAATCCCACTTTCGCATTTATAATAATAGCTAATGCAGCTAGGATTTAAAGTGTGAATATTGCAATCGATACCTGTCAAATAATACAATCGATAGTCGATCTTTGGATAGAGTTCCTGGAATTTATGGCAAAAATATGTTGAATAGCAAGGTATTTTTCAAGTCAAGACTAGAAATTGGCGTGCTTTGGATATCACGTTGTTCCCGGTCATATCTCGTTGTTAGCTTTTCACACGTTATAATATCTGTAGCCTGAATCCAGGCATAAACTAATGACTAACAATGTCATAACGCAATATCTCCATTGACTGTATGTAGAAACCAATATTCGTAAGCGACTATTACGTTCTCCCATACCTACTTCAATATGATATAATTCTCTTACATAAACTTTTAAAGTAATGTTTAGCTTTCTTATCAAAATAATTAGAGGATTGAAGAACAATATCTTTTAATGGAATCTTCCATTTTCGTAAATATCTTTCAACCCTTTGGATTGTGGAGCTGTTCTGGGTTTTGACATTTCTGTGTGTGTGTGCTTATAGCGTAGAACTATTTATATTATTTATAGAAATGCGAAAGTATGGATGGATTGACGTATGCTACTCAATCACGCCAGAACGGGTAAACGGCTAATACATTTATTTGAAATAGAAAGCCTTATTGCCTCATTTGCCAAATATTTTTAAATTGAAAATTATAATCACCAAAAACTTTTTCTTTTGTGTACGAGATCCATCAATTTCAACAACAAAGTTGCATTTTTCGGACTCATCTTTTCGCTCTGGTGGACCACGTGGTGATATCTGTAATAATAAAAAATGTTAAAACAAACTGTCAATTCAACAATATAGTCATTTTTAAGGTTTACCGAATATGATATTATTTAAATCCAAGATGCCCGCCAGGTCAAATTGCCAATTTAACAATATGGGTGTAATTTTCAAGGTTTACCTGGTGTATAAGATCGAATATGATATAATTTTTACAATTCAAGATGGCCGCCGAGTCAAATTGAACTCATATTTAATTTTTAGAGTTTTGTACCCAATGGGTGGCACCCTCGCACACAGGTTTCCATATAATCGTGGAATCCATACCCATACCCTATGTGTACGAGTCCGATTAGCACTTGATTTTTATCATTTGTTGTTATAGCGACAATTTTTAGACAAACCCGCCTAAAAACAGTAACAATTTTATGTTTGTACCTTTTGCAGTTCATGAGATACTTGACCAATTTTTATTAATTGTTCGTAAAACGACAAGAGAGATACACACAGAAAATGTCACCCTCTACCTTTTACGCTTCATGAGATACTGCCCGCTGACCGATGGACGAACACGACTTGCACTTGACTGATTTACATTCTATTTTGTTAAAGCTACAATAGGAATTAGATATATACACGCTTTTGGGTTACCTATTAGGGTTCATGAGATAAAGCTTGTCTACAGATGGATGAAAGTATGGACAGCAAACTAGTAGGAAGTAGTAAGAGCACCTGTTGGCACACTTTTCCAAGTATAAATTTAGGTCATTCCACCAAGTTTGAAAATAATATGATACCATTCTGTATAATATATTTAATGAATTAACAATTTTAGTCAAAATACTTTGTTCATTGCCAAGTATACCTAGCGAAGAGTTCCTTTCATCATCAGATCAGTAGTCTAATAAACTATTTTATTGACATTGCAACTTCTAAGACAATATAAAATAAAAAATATATAATACATATAAATAAAGTTACTTTATCAAAATGCACTATTGTGTGATAACTATCAATTTCTGTTTTACATCCTTAAGCATAAATTGAAAGATGCTTGATACTTATTTTAATTTTGGTTTATGAATACAGTCCTTAACTATTTGACAGCTCTTTTAGATCTTTTAAGTTAGGGATTAATGGGTACTGAAACTCAAGAAATTGCTTCACTAAATAGCGGAAGCATATGCCCTGTTACTACAAATAATCTATCTTAATCTATATATTTTACAAATGCAAAAGTGTGTGCTTGTGGCACATGCAAGCTAATTAAACATAATATTATCCTGAATGGAAGGGTTGAACAATTTAAATTTTGTTATTAAGTTAGTTAAGTTAAACCCATAACCAAAATAATTTGTAATGCTGTTGAATTACTACTAAAGAAATTTATGCATTAATAAATGTATACCACATTTATGCAACCATATGCTCATACATATTTGATGGCCCATATAAAATGTACCCAAAATTTAAGAGGCCCATTTTTTCATTCATGTGTTATTCAAAATGTAAAAAAATATATAGGATAATATTATAATGCATCATATTGTGAGTTAGCCTTTAGTTAAAAATATTTCAGATACTTACAGGAATAAACTGATTGGGTGGACTATATTTCATGTCAGGAACAACTATAGTTGCTACATCTAATGTTACTTCTGAACTAGCATCTCCAGTCAGATATGAGGAAATGTTAAAGTCATTTTCAGTCACTGGCAGAAAAACATCTCCTTCAAAAGTCCTGTAAAGAGCATTCATTAGTCTTAAGCAATAGCACATAATTTGACATGCTATTAATGCTGTTCTGAACACTGACATCTTCCAAATATGAGAAGGAATTGAAGCAAAGATCACCACCCTGTTCCAGCATGGGTTGGTGAGATCCTATACTTTATCATTACATATTGTTATGTTTTTTTTTTAAAGATATTTTATTTGTATTTATAGATTTGTAGATAGATTAATAGTTTTATATTTCCTTGTCTCTTATTCTACAAGATAGAGATCAAAATCAAAACCAGAATATTATATCCAACACAGAAGTTAAACAGTTCAATTCCTTATATATTTAGTAATTAATATAATAAAAATTAGCCCAATAAGAACAGTTACATACAAATAGTCCTTAATTCTATGATTTAGACATACATATTAATGTGATAAAATACATTAACCTACACTAAGCTGTAGTTGGATGCAAGTACAATCAAAGCATGCACATTACAGGGTATAACTTACAAAAGGTCCAGATCCTGGGTATTGGAAGGTGACATAGATATATCTTCCATCTTAAACATGATTTTATCCCCTACTCCCAAAATAACTGAAAAAATAGACAGAGTGATAATAAGACGAAAAGTGAATACTTGAAAATATTAAAAGATAAAGTTTTTATTTATCTTTAGTTGAAAAGAAATATTCTACAATGATGATTATAAATACTTAATTATTCACTTTGTTATCAATATATATGAAGTATATATATAGTGAAGATTTTAATACTTCATCCTTAATTAACTATAAAATTTTATGGTAATGTATGCTTTTAAAACAATCAAGACAGTAGTTTAAAATTTGGGCTATACCTACCGAAACATTCAGGAAAACAATTTGTTTATTTGTCAAAAAATACTAAGATTATATATATCTAAGATTATTGCTTTTCGATGCTTAGAAATATTATTGAATTTTATTGAACAATTCCGTGTACTTACAATTCAGAATGTATAGTAACAAGTAAGTAGTAACAACTTTGCATTCTGAATAGTACGAAAAACTTTTACAAATGATAAAAATACATTGCCTTTGTTATGTTCAACTTACCAATAAAGAATTTCAATTTCGTTTACGCGATTAATTTATTCAGCTATCTTGTTTAAAATTCTAAATATTGAAACTTTTAATAGAATAAGGTAATATATAATGACAAAGTTTGCTAATACCACAGTTTGTCGGCTGTCGGAAACATTTTTTGTTTTTTTTTATATCTATTCATAGTTTTTATTTATTAGTCTGTGGTAGTCGTACTGCCCATGAACCACAGACTGCACAGCGCACAGAGACAGACCGTAGATCTTACGGCCCGCAAGATCTTCAAGCACTGACCTCTTGTATACTATCTGTTCAAAATGCTTCCAATGTTAATATGCACATATTCTTACTTCTCGACACCCTTGTTTAGTGAACAGCGAACACTTTTTTAGTGATTTGTTTAAGCGTTATTATGGCTATATAATATGATTTCTTTGGCTATGTATGATTTCTATGGCTCGCTCGGTTATAGAGCGGTTACTATGGCTCGCCTTGTTCAAACTTTCGTTTGAACAAGCATAGGTATTAGGTGGTGGTGGTGGTTTGGCAAGCATTTCTAGAACTCCGGGTCGAAGTTTATGATTCCATACTAGCAATGCTTATAAAGTTATATAGACTTGACCTCAGATTTTTTTCCAAGTCGGCTGCTCGACGGCTGCATGTCGGCAGATATGTTGTAGATGTGATTTTGATGTGAACACTGAATGTGAAGTACCTACTTACCAACTTATTTTTTATCTATATAGATGTTGTAATCTGTATTACCACAAGGCACAAAAAAAATAGAGAAAAAATAAACTTCCGAACTCGGCTTCACTTCACTTTGTGTTTTTTTTCTAATTTTACTGTCAGTAGGGTTGATAAATTAGTGCATATTTCGTATGCAACAGTTATTTTGACCCAATATTGTGCTTTATTATGATCCAATTTATCGGTAAAAAGGCCCCAAGTTAGTCTATTAACTAAAATCAATAACAAACAGTCTGCAACAAAGGTACGCTTATGTTTGCTTTTACCGAGTATATAACCTGTGTTTAGTGCTAGCGACTAGCGTCCGGTTGGCGTCTGTCATAGTTAACACGGAACATTTCTTAATTTGTTATTACAAAGATGCGGGGAAGTTCTTTTGTGTCATAACGATCGGTGAAATTGTAAGTGGTTTAACGTTTTAGTGATCAAGATGAATTATGACGCGGAAAGGGCTATGAATCAGAAGCGGCTGCGAATGGAAGGTGAACCGGGACACGGCGTTGTCCAGGGAAACGGATTGCCGCTTAATTATATAGGTATGTTGTTACACGAATTCTTCCGCGGGAAAACTATCTGGAAAGTTTAATACAGTAGCTGCATATTTGTTATAGATAATGGTCACCAAATACCGTATCAGCCATACGCGAGTGCGTACAATACGCACTACCCGCCGCCGGATGCGTTTGCTGCATACGGGCCTCCGCCCCCCGGGGGCTACGCGCCTCAGAACCTGTCCTACGCACCTCCCGCGCACCAGAACTATGCGCATCATCAAAGTTTCCCGCCTCAACAACCAACTCAAGCACAGATTCATATGGCACAATCACATATGGGTATGTATCAAAACAAAACTCAATCAAAATTTAAAGTTACATATATTTATGCCATTAAGTAAGGTCCCTTTACTTATTTTCATTCTTTCATGTTACAATTTGTATGGTTACCTTAATTTTTGTAAGTATGACTACTATAGTTTTGAACAAATCATCATATGACATGCAAAAGGTGACCTTGTTTTGTTGATGTTTCAGTATTTGAATTGTATGCTTTCACACAAACAACATTGTATTTATCACAACTTAATTTTTATGATAAATATAATAATGAAAAAAACATTGTAAATTGTTTTTAATAGGTTAGAACCGTAAAGTTTTACTAAATTTAGATCAACTATTCTTTTACAATCATGCCAAATAGGGATCATTGAGCTCAATATAGGATCAATGCTTGTTTCAGTTCAAGGTTACGGAGATGTTGGTTTACACAAAGCAGCGTGGCCACCACAACCACACTTATTGCCACCCTTGGACACACAGAAACCACTTGATATAAAGCAACTCAAACCTGAAATCAAACTTGAACCTACTGACACACATAAAAGGCCACATCCAGAAAATGAAATGATGGTTTGTATAAATTTTTTTATTTTTTTAATATCAATTTCTGTACTGGCCAATTAAGGAACATGAGGTTCTGAGCCCAACACTTCCAGGGTCAGGCCAAGATTTGTTTTTAATTATATTTCTCATAAGTTGCTGAATATGTATTACAAATTGTTTAAATAATAGTAGTTATATGTATATAACTTTAATTTATATTCATTACAAGCATTCAATTTCAAATTCAATTTATTCAGCATAATACATAGTCTTGTAGTCTAATTGGATATTGTCTGTAAGAAGGCTAGACTACATAGAAAATTAGACAAAAACCCATTTAATAAAAGTATAATATTTACTGCAAAGTTATTACTTGGTTGCAGAGTCGTGAAATGGAACAGCCCAAAATCAAGATCAAGACAGACATCTTTAAACCTGATGAGCTTGTGTTGAGACCTGAACCTGACAAGCCGCATGGTAATAAACCTCTTTTTAAATGTGAAATCAGTCAGGAATGTACTGTCAGTGGATATACCCCTAATTGGTTTCTTTACAATATTGTACAGGAAGCAGGTAACTAGCTGTAGCCAATCCCACCAGACCAGAGCCAATTTGAAATTTGATTTTTTGATTTTTTTTTTTTTTTTTGATATCCAGTGCAGCTACAAATAGAGTTAAAATTTGTTTAATTTTTCAGATGCTTCCCTAATAATACCAGCAGATATCATCAAGCCTGTTGACCCATCTAAAGGTAATACATATTACATAATAGAAGTATGAGAAACTTGAGTTATTGTGATGTAAAATAGTGTCAAGTGAGAATAACCTCACTATAACAGTGACTTTCCATATTTATCAACATAAAATTAAAGTTACCACAATGCCACACTTTCTTTATAACATTAGAAGATACCTTGTAAGAACAATTATATTCATTCCTAAGTTTTTCAATCAAATGGCTTTATATATTCTAGATGACGTCCATACAGCTAGAGTTGAAGCTGATAAACCTATAATTGGTAAGTAAGTCTCTTTAGTATCTAATGTATAAACTCGAAAACCACTAAACATATATATTTATAATTTGTTATAATTTGTCCGAACTATGGTGTAAAATTGTCAAACACTCATCCCCTCTCCCAAAGGAACCGAGCTTAATGTCGGGATAAAAAGTATCCTATATTACTTCTAACACTTCCAAGAATATGTGTACAAAGTTTCATGAGGATTGGTTAAGTAGTTTTGGCGTGAAAGCGTAACAAACTTACATTGACATTTATAATATTATTAGGGAAGTAGGGATTAGTAGGGATGTTATGTAATACGTAAATACTATCTACTAGAAAAAAATCTGATCTTTAGTAAATCTAATAAAGGCCGCAAAGCCTATCACTTATTATTAAGCAACAATAACTCATTTTATGTCAGAATAATTTAACAGATAAAGTGGGAAAGTTTTACTTATTAGAACTGTTACATGGATGAAATAACTGAGAACCTAGTTTATGAGATAAAAAATAAACTATAATAAATCTTGGCTTATCTTGGGTATTTTTTTCTAGAATCAGGCAAACCAGAGGGTTCACTAGACACTAGCAAGGATATTGCATCCCCAAAAGAACCCACAGGGGCACCTTCTGATAAGAGGTAAGAATTCGGACACATTCATACTGTAAAAGCTAAAGAGTCACAAGTATTATCCATGGTGCACTCATCACACTTAATTATTAATTTTCACAGTGAAGAAGACAGAAAACCATTCAGTAGTCCGGAAGGTGCCAAAATGGGTTTCACAACGGGGAAAATGCCACCTGGCTTAGAGGTGACATATTTTACACTTTAATATGTTTAAATGGTCAATAAGTCCTCCCATGCCCGATATTTTTGTATAATAAATAGAAATTACAACAATTTTTAAAAAAAAGAAAGTCAGTCAAAAAAAAAAAGGAAATTTATCAGCCCGATTGTCGAACCCACAAAAAGTCTGACTTGGATGGGCACCTTTATTACAACATTAGTAGTATAAACATTCAGACATTGATCTTCTGTAATTTATTTGAGCAACGATAAGTGAAAAAAAAATTAAGTCAAAATACAATGTGTAAATGAAAACCGAAATAATACTACACGGGCTTAAGAGGTACATTATGTACTGTCTCTGAGACTTATTATATCTGAATCAGAAAACCTAATAGTTTTTTTTAGTAAAAAGTGCCAAACTGACAAAGTATTTACTGAAAGAAATCAGATACAGCCCTAACATCACATACAAAATTAAAATCAAGTGTCTCCTGTCACTTTATTAGGTACGCGTAACGTTGCGTAGGTACTATGCGCGTGCCGGTCTTTTATCATCAATAGGGTTGTCATAAGTAAATACTTAGATTGATTTGAAATCGTTTGCTTCTTTTGATTTAAAAACTTTACAGGGGGCTTCCTTATGAAATATACTATATATATGCAATAACTTTATAATATATATATGCAATAACTTTCATGACATCAAATTTATTCCTTAGTCTATTTGGTTGTTAGACAACAGAGTAAGGGATGATCATGCATAGGTCACACAAAACCGTCATAGGGAAATGCGGGATAGGATCCATATTGCAGTCGCCAGTAAGGGTCCTATCCTCGACCGATACCGTGTCCCTACGCTGCAAAGACGATGTTGGCATTTACCGGATCAAAGTTTGTCGGATCAAAGTCGTCGAACAACATTATAGTATTGGCCAGCGTCCACCAGAGACGGCAGGGCAGAGCATTTTTATCTTTACATTAAAGACTCAGTTTTCCCATTAGATGCCATAGGGTCGATCTGTAAACATTGGATTCTGTTTCTTGTTACAACTAGTTTCGTATAGATTTACTTTGGGAAAAAGTAAAAATTCGGTCTGCGTTGGCCTTATAAATGAGACGTACAGTAATTCCACGCCTTTGATCTCTTGGTTAATGCCATATATTTTTCTTTAATTGGAAACTAACAGCTATAAATACAAAATTAGTTTATAGATTGGTTCTCTTATATAGAAGCCATGTAGATTCCTTACTACTGAAGCCAGTAAGGATCCTTTCCTCAATGTATATATATACAAGATCCATAAGGGTCGAAGTGCATTCGCCAAATTCACCACAGGAATCCTTAACTCAGCCCACATTTACTCGATGTCTTCGTCGTTCCTCTGTATGACTATTCTTAGTCTGCGTTCTACTAACAAAATTGATGTCAAAAAAATGACAACATTATTCGTTTTAACTTATAATAACTGCAACCATTCCGGAAACGTCAAGACAATCCTCAGTCAGTAATTATTGAACTTATGAATTCTGTTCTCCGGCGACTTTATTTATTGCATTAAAACAGGCGTTATAGAAACAAAGAACATTAAGTTGCTATAGTCTGCTAAAACCAAGCTGTACTGTGTTTTTTATAATTTCTTCAATCTCTTTACACCACATTACATGGATCTTCCAAAATGCAATCACTACGCACTTGTGGCTTTGGACTCCGGAGCATCCTCGGGAGTGACTTTAGTATGCAAAATTTAAAAATGCAATGTGGTGTATAAAGCTAGAACTAAAATTATAAATTCCACCATGCAGTTATACCTGGTTTCCATGGATTAAAGTAAATTAAGATTTATGGTCATTGTACTTTATTCGTTTTAAGCTACTTTCGAGAATGAACATAAGTAATCAAAATTTTCAATAGAATATAAAAAAATACTCTATTATTAATTTTGATTACTTATGTTCATTCTCGAAAGTCTATTGTTTTGCCATTCCAGCCGAAAAAACGAGGTCGTCCAAAGGGATCTACCAACAAGCCGAAGCCTCCGGGAACCCCGACCAAGTTGACCCCCCCTACACCAGGCGCGGTGACCCCCCGCGGCCCCCCGCCTCCCGCTCGCCCGGTGCCGATTGGCCGACCGCGCGCCCCTTCTGGCTACCAATACGCCATTCGACCGTTCAGGAAGGACTTCTCTGGGATACAGTTTAGAAGGTAGGATGACTTATGACTTTTTTCCCACGATAGCACATAGTCGGTATACATGCGTTTTGGGTATGAATGAATATACCTAATTACAACTAAATCTACCAAGCGCATGCTGCAGCCTCATGTAAATTAACTTCACATCCCAGTTCGCGTTAATATGTAATTCTGCATTGGAGATATAATTACATTTCTCCAAAGTCAAGTTTGTGTTTTGTGTCAAGTAACACAAGTCTAAAAGGAAGCCCACTACCAGTAGTGGGTAAGTTTGTAACCAGCGTAATTTTATGGATATAACCATATTGTGTTGTTCTCTAAAATCAAGTATATAAGAATTCATGACCAAGCTGCATTATTTGCTGTCTCTGAGACTTATCTGTGAAACCAAAACGCTAATAGTTTTTGAGTAAACCATTGCCATAGTTTTAACTGAAAAAATCAGATACAGCCCCAACATCACATGCGAAAGTAAAATCAGGTGACTCCTGTCACTTTATTAGGTAAGCGTCGCGTAGCGTTGGTACTATGCACGTGTCGGTCTTTTATCTTCAATAGGGTTGACATAACAATGTTTTGAATTAGTTTGTATGGAAATATAATGGTTCTTTTGATTTATTATTTTTACAGCGCTATTCCTTATGAAATATATTTATGGTGCATAAGTTCAATAGTATTTCGTAATTCCTTTTATTAACTTGGCACCGATTAAAAATTGTTGTAGAAAATATTTATTTCTTGCTTTTTACTTGTATAACAAAGTCGGTTTTACTTTTGTGACGTTTTTTATCATCTATTTAATAGTGCCATACATCAATACGCTTTCGTTGAAACAGGCGATGGAGCGATGACTGCCTAGATTCTTCGCACATTCCGAACGAAGTATACTTCGGCGACGTGCCCGTCCCGCTCACGGTTCTATACAACTACTACGACGCGAACGCAGAGCGGGAAAAATTGGCGACGCAAGCCGCTCAGATAGCTGCGCAGAAAGCTGCAGCTGCTAAACTGGCCGCTGCTAAGCTGCAGGCCCGAGGGGTCATGTCTAATGAGGTAAGACCTTCTGTTCAGTATATTCTTCTTGGGACAGTGACTACGCAGGGTTTACTGTCCCAGTGTTACTATGACTTGCTGATCTATTGTGGTCGCTACTATATCTATCGCTATATATTTAACAACATTAAAATAAACGAAAGTCTTAGTAATAGGGTCTATTACTAAGACTTGGCTGTCCATCACCAGCTTACATCTCATGAACAGTGATAGTTAGATAGTTGAAAATTGCACTTATGATGTATTTCCGTTGCCCCTAAATGAAAAATTAACATTAAATCTGGCTCCCATTCAACACATCGATTTGAACGGGCACTTTCCTTGGTAGTATATAAAAGAGACTATGTATATACAACGTGTAAATTAAAACCGAAATAATTTACTAGGTAGCCGTCGCGTAGCGTACTATGCACGTTGTCGGTCTTTTCTCGTCGTTCTAAAAATAAACATTAAATCGGGCTACCATTCAACAGACATAGTGGCAGCATTTTATTAATTGGAAAACCAACAGCTATAAATACTAAAGTAGTTTCTATAGACTATGGTACAGAATGCCATCTTGCGCGATTCCGACTCTCACTAGGCCGGTTTTTTACTTTATACTATATATTTTGAATTTTTTGGAATTTTCTTCCCTACCAATATTGTAATAATAATAATCTTTTTTCTTTTTCAATTACTTCATCATTAAATATTATTCTTTAATTTTCTATTTCTTTGTTTTTTTTTTTATTGTTGTTATTAGCTCTAAGCTAATTTTACATTAACTTGCTATGAGAGCTAATTTTAACTAGGCACTTAATGTACAGTTAAGATTTTATCTCTTGTGTCTCTCGTACAGGATATATGAATCCACTCTTGTTAGTAATATTTTAAAGTAATTTTTAAAATATGCTATAAAGAAATGAAAAAAATACTGCTGGTTGCTCCCAGAAATATCAATACATTTTTGGCTGGGAGTTTTAAGACCTCAGTTAATGTGTTTTCCTAGAATCTAGGAATCCACGAGCATAGGCTTTATAATTAAATATTACACACTTTAACGGTGTAGAAAAAAACATCATCAGAAAACTGGCATGCCTGCCATAGTTCTCCATTATGCAGAGTGAGAAGTCGACCAATCTGCACTTGGCCAGCATGGACTAAATGGCCCTTCTCATTTACAGAGTAGACCGTTTATGGTTTGATAATGATGGTTTTTTTTTTAACTGTACCATTATCAAAGCAAAGCAGGAATTTATCAGCATGGCTACGCAAAATCACGCTGGAACTGCATATGTGTAAGCCTAATATTCCCCTTTCATTTCCCATTTTTCAGGTTACGACAGTTGATTCATCTTCATCGGATGACTCGTCCGGATCCTCCGAGAGCGGGTCTGAAGAAAGCGATGACGTAAGCATTGTTTTAATTAGTATGGAACTAACAAATATATGTTAATGTTTTAATAATATTTATATAGCAATTAACTCAATTTGAAATCTTTATCTTATTAATATTATCTTTAATTAATATTTTGCGTTGCACAAACGTTGACACTTTGCTCCCGACACAGGGGACTTTACAACAAACTCTTTGACTATCTGTGTGTATTGAGTGGAAGAAATTGGACAGCATCTACGTCTGCGAGGTAGCTGGTTATTTTATATTACTGAATAAAACTGAAATTTTCAATAGTAGCTTATATCCAATTCGGCACAGAGCTTTAATACTGAGCCTATTCAAGAACGTGTGACCGCAAAAAACAGTGAATTGTAAATGTCATATTAAAATCTGGTGCTAATTCGTTACCATCTTTTGAGGGTTTAGTGAAGTTGCCCCTGCAATCATCCCTCTGAAGGGAGCTGGGTGGAACGATTTCAATGTGTGTAAATGCTTTACTGGCAATGGTGTAAATTCTTCATGTATAAGTATCTTAAATTGAACAAATTCATATTACATTTAGAAGAATTAAGGCACTAAGGTAATCATAATAATATTTTACATTGCTGCTATTTTCCCTGTTACCGTATGCGTGTTTAGTTATTGGATCAGATATTGTTGTTAAAACCGTAAGTATTAAACTGTTAGCTTCATTTGATTTATTACTATGGAGCATTGTAAACTCATCTTCATCTGAGGATGTATTGGATCAAAACGAGCTGAAATGCGAATTTAGAGGATTTCTTTGGTGTTGACAATCCACATTGGAGCAAAATTGTGGGTCTATGCTCTATAACCATCTCTCCTGTATAAAAGGATCTGCGTTTCCAGCACTGGGACATAAATACTCTGAGGTCCAGACAACTGAGTAACCTTACAAATCTACACTTAAGTGTTGTTTTGTAATGTTACTCAGTTATCATAATTATGTCACAGGCAATACATTATTACATATATTATAAATTTAAATATTTTTATTTAATGTAGATTCATTTTAGGTTATATTTCTATAAATGCACCTACCTACAGTTAATATCATGACATGTCCCTAATGCAATGACCCCAGCAATCTATGGGCACCAAGAGTTCCAAGAGGTCTTGCAAATAAATCATTACTTATGAATGTAGCAATGTGATTTTAAAGAGTAATAAAGACAGTCCAGTTTTTATATATAGTAGAGTTTAGGTCTATCCAGACATTGGAGGTCCGCAATTAGTGCAATCACTATTTTACCTGTTGCCATGGTATTGTTATGTATACTTTTTTATTCAAAAATTATATTTCTCAACTGCTACTGTAAATTGACAGTTACTTGAAATTATTTAATAAGTATTCATAAGGGTATGTCTGCATTATAATGCGACCGATCGAACTGACCGATGGAACGTTCCTGACGAGTTTCACGGTATATCCTGAAATGACCTGTTGACCCTTAGCATGCGGATATACCTTTATGCCGTAATCTAGGAATGTGGTTTTATTTCTACAAATTGTAGGACATGCCCCTAAAGCGTGGTCCTGGGCGGCCGAAGGTGCCCAAGAGTCCCAAGACGCCGGGAACGCCGGGCAAGCGTGGCCGCCCGCCTGTCCCGCCAGAGTTGCGACAGCCGGGCATCACGGACATGAAGAAGTTCTGCAAGGCGGCCGGCATACGGTTCGATTACAAGAAGTTGGTTGAAGGTTAGTTGACTTATTAACACAATTTTCTTATCCTTAATCCCTAAAAAGACGCATGGAACGTATCATCGTATCAATTCATTACCGGCCCACTTCAGAGCACGGGGTGGTAAAGCGGTCGACTTTTACAGAAACTTACTTCAGAAAGAAAGTGTTCATATTTCTACGCACAGTTTTAAGTGCATGCTATATTGGTTTATATCATGGAATCAAATTTTGGGATATGAATATAAGATATGTGTAGGTTAATATTTTAAAGTGCAACAAGTCATAAGATGCTGTAAATTCTTATTTTAATGAGAGCTAGCATTATATTTTCGATTTCCCATTTCAACAACCCTAAATAGCCTTATATATAAATTTGTGACCAAACTGTTTCAACATTGTCACATAACCTTGTATTAAAAAAAAATAAAAGAGAGAGAGAGCAAGAGAGTTCTCCATAATGCTCTCAAAGGTGTGTAAAGTCTACCAATCTTAACTAGGGACTTAATCTCTTACCAGTGTGGGAGGAGACCCCGTGCCCTGTAGTTGGCCGGTAATAGGTTGATATGATATATGCTAATTTAGACATAATATATTTTATGATGGTTTACGCCGTCTAATGCGTGAGATTTTTCCTACAGAATAAACCTTAATCGTCCGATATTAATAACTAGATTGGTTATTTATTAATTTTGGGCATTAATAATTAATCAATGTAATGCAAAATCTTAAGATGGCAGACTGAATTTAGTTGTTTTATCCTCTTCCTACCAGGGAAGATCCTATAGATAAGGATACCATTACAAAATTCAATCGAACATCTGAAGTTTTTGAATTACATTGTTAATTGTTAATTTCAAGTGTAAATAATTGTATAAATTAAATTTTTCCAAAAAGCGAAGGAGGTAAAATTAATTGAATTTTTTTACTGATATCACAATTTGTTATCCAGGTTGCACAAAGAACAAAGAGCGGGTGGAAAAAATGCAGGCATTACTTGTGACGGCGGGATTGGAAGGCAAACCAACGTTAGAAAAGTGTAGAGCGCTGAAACAAGCCAAAATGGACAAGAAAGAACAAGAGAAACAGGCCAAGAAGGAAGCCAAGGCGACGAAGCACAAAGAGACAGAAGGTTAGTATAGTTATGCTTTAATTTATAGCAATATCAGTACTAATTTTAGATTAAATGCTTTTTTTTCGTATTCCGTATGGGAAAAGAAATTGTTATTATTTCAATACTAACAATAAGAAAGCTGAAGAGTTCAAACAGAAGAGTTCTTTTGTTTAAACACTGTCTAGCTACCTGTCGAATTTGCAAAACCTTTTTTTTACATTTTTTTAGCCCAATTTTTGGGAGAGGCTTATTTTATGTCATTATATGGCATTAATACATAATAAGCACAACACTATCTAGCTACCTGTCGAATTTGCAAAACCTTTTTTTTTTACATATTTTAGCACAATTTTTGGGAGAGGCTAATTTTATGTCATATGAGTTTTAAAGATTTATAAAAATTCTTCCCACAAACCGGTTAAATAAGGGACTAAATTTTATTTGTCAGAACGCACTAAACTCACCAGACGTTAAGACCAATTTTTGGGACACGATGTCAATAAAAATTTTCGTATCCGAACACCATGGGCCCAGAGTGTCAAACGCAAGCGCCGCAAAAACGTAGTCATTACAAATAACGTAAATGTGTTTACGGCGGTTAAGCTTTTGAGCAGACACGGCAGCTGTTGCCGCTTTTTGGGACGTACTCGGCAAGTGAGAAACTGCCACCCAGTTGCGTGGTATAGAGGGTATGCGCTGGGTATGCAGATGATATAAAATGAAGAAAATTTCCAGTACGAGTTATCTGCATACCCTGTGCATACCCTTTATGCACGCCACTGCTGTCAACGTATAAATGCAGGTCGCATCCCACACCAGCGCAAGACCCATTTCTTGCCATCTTTGGTCTCTTACCATCATCCCTGAACAAATTAAAAGGAATTTCACTATCATTAGGTGAAGAGGGGTGCGCGCGGCGGATGACACGTGGGGCGACGGGCGTCAAGCCGCGACAACGCATCGTCATATCATCTGACGAGGAGGATGGTACGCCCGCTGCACGCCGCACGCTCTCCAAGCTGCGGTCAAGCGTCAACGACGAGTCAGATTCAGACTAGGTGAGTGTTACGTGTATGTGACTCATTTGAAACTAGACAGGACTTTAAAACCAATTACACCAACGAATTCAAACTTATTAGTATATTTTTCGCACCAGCAAAAAACCGATAGACCTCTAAGGTTTCAGAACACACAAAAACACTCTTACCATATATGATGCATAAATTGACTACGTAATAAATCCATCAATATTACTTAGAAAAACCTGTATTTTTAACGTTGACCAGCAACGTTAAAAATAAAGGACATGCGATTTTGTTTAAAATGTTATAAGAGCTGTTTATTGTATTTCCTAAAATCTATGCTTATTTAACTTGCGCAGTGTTAGCTAAGCGACGATATTACATTCAAAGGATATCAATAATATTCGGGTTCTCTCACTCAGGTAATTCTTGACTTCGCTGCTTGGTGAAGGTGTCTGATGGACAATAAATTGCCGATACCGTTCCCGGGCAGTGAAAGGACTGTGTGCGGGACCCCTAGAAAGTGCTTCGACGGGGGTCCGCTAGCAAGGGGCGTGATCGCTTCAATTCCTACTAATTTTAGGTCGAAGTGTCGAAATTTCGAAAATTCGCGTTGTGTTGTATGAAGAATGTGGAAACGAAGGCCAGATAGATACGATAAAGTAATTTATAATCTTTTATTACAATTTTATATAACCAGCGCCTTTAAAGAATAGATTTATAAAAGGCGTCCGAAGTCGTGCTATCTCATTCGCATGCCCGTATATTGTGCGAAAGAGACAGCACTCTTATAAAACTATTCTATAGTTCTTTAATCGCGCGGGTTATTCCTATATGTTATTTTTTTATTTATTGTGTAGCCTGAAATTGTTTTATATAAAAATGGTAAAACTTTTACCGTTTAGCAACTCAATATAAATTATTTTAAACAAATGGAATACACAAAAAATACATTATTGGGTAGTGTAGTTTGCCGCATTGAACAAAATCAGTAATTGGTGATCTTTACCTTATTTTTCTTTATTGTTTATTGAACGTTTCTCTAATTCTTTACATGCCCCTCTCTTCAGAGCAACCAATATTTACTAACCTTTGCTTGTTGCCTATTTTAGACTAAACAATTCTGTCGAATAAAGTGTGAGTCAAAACCGTGTTACAGATCAACATCAACGTTGAAAATTTTTTATTTGTAAATGTTGATTTGATTATGTTTCTAAGCCCATCAGCCTGCATTGGAGCAGTATAGTGGGTCAAAGCACTGTATCCTGTATCTCTCCTAAGAGTTTTGTCCTTATAAGTGAGACAATTTTTTGGTTGATGATTACTAAGTTAAGTTTTCATCTGTTTAATTATGTGATGAAAATTACTTTTCATTTTACAAAATCAATTAAACCCAATACAATTCATATGCTTTAAATGCGAATTATATGCGTTTTTTTAGGCAGCTCAATAAAGGCTCGCACATTCATTCGGATGGGTAACGCTACATATTATTAAATAGGTCTGTATTATTTACTGTATGTGCAGGGTTCAGATGTCTTCAATCTTTAAGAGTTAAAATTAATTTTAAATCAAGTTTTACGGAAGTGCAATGTTTAAGTGATTTTAATCAGTGATTTATTTAGCTGTGTATCTAAAGATAGAATTCCCCATTATTAAATGTTAAAATTATTTTTAATCAATTTTTATGTATGTCCAAGATTGAGATTATTTTTAATCAGTGATTTATTTAAATGTAAATTTAAAAAAAGATTATCCAATTGAAAACGTTAAAATGATTAGCAAATCGAAAAACTTTATTTTTAAATATAATAAGTTCGATTGAAAGAAAGCAGAATATTTTTTTAGCTCATGATTTCTCATTAATCGACTCATCTGTGTACATACGTAAAGGTAGTTAGTGCGTGCGAGATTGTGTGCATGAGCTTGTAAATATACACTGTCTTTTTATGAGGAAAATGACTTAGAAAGTTGGTTGATACGCACACATAATAGTAATTATGTTCGGTTAAAATAATGAACCATATATGTATAATTCCATGTAATATTATAATGCATGACAATAAATGTAGTGTTGACTGCACTACTACATCTATTAATTATTCTACACGATGATTTATTAGCGGTCTACACCGGCGGCTTATTTAATCAATCCCATTTAATATTTAGGCTTTTTATTTTGGCTGCCACAGGCAATATAATATCATTGTCAGTATTCTGCATTTTAACAATAATGTGCGGGGCGTCTTAAGGAATTGAAATATTGGTAAATAAACTTCGTTCCGCCCGGTGTACCAGCTAATGAAGCACCAATCGGAACACTGCTTCCGTGATGCATCACTTGTACTCGTGTGAGGGTGTTTTTGATACACCAATTATTAGCTCCTTTGTATGATACACCTTGTAATGTTAAAGAATTCGGATTACTTTTAACTCTTCAAGCTTTATTATATTAATATTAATAATTTTATTAACGTCCATGCATTGTTGGATTTTTCTAATTTGGCATTGGATACATGATGCGGTGATTGCCCAGTGGCTAGAACTTCGGCATCACTTTCGAGGGGCAGAGTTCGAATCCCAGCACGCACATCTGACTTTAAGTTATGTGCGTTTTGTAGCAATTAAAATATCACTTGCTTCAACGGTGAAGGAAAACATCGCGAGGAAACCTGCTTCCCTGAGAGTTCTCCATAAAGTTCTCAAAGGGAGTCCACATTTCCACACTGGGCCAGCGTGGTGGACTAAGGGCGCTTTAATGGGCTGATATGATGATGATGATGATGATAATAATAATAATAAAGTTGATTGGATACATTAACTGGGCCGCCGGTTTAATACCAAAAAAATCATCGACTACACCATGTTGGTATATAATAACATAACCAATGATGAACGTATACATACATTTGCTATGGCAATACTTACCTTTGTAATAGAGTACATCGTCACCCTGGAATGTGAATTAAATGGCTGCTAATGACCGTATAAGAGTTTTAGCGCAAGACCTAGCCAAGTTGACTATAACCCGTGGTCACCAAGTGACATTCCAATCTGAAAATAAGCATTAAATTTAAATTATAATAAGTTTTTAAAGCGACGACAATTGTGAATACTGTGGACCCTCGGTAATCCGACAAACGTTTTGCAAGGAAGTGTCCCACTATCGAATTTGTCTGATTATAGAGTATTGTCAAAGACCAACAGTCCGGAATTTTTAACAAAACAGTACCTTGCAATCCGGAAAATAGCAAATCCATTGATAGGATTCTATATATTGAAACCCGTTAAATCTTGCATGATTTATAAAGCGAAGATTGTCAAAAAAATATTCAATAATTATAGACATGTTAGATTACAGGGGGTGCTGGACTTAATAGGGCTCGGATGATGATACGGGGGCCCACCGTAGTGTACTTGGCTAGGCTCTAGAGTAATCTTAGTTTAATACTAGGAATTCAACGTTCCATCAATGTTATTATAAAAACAGTAATTTTATATGGCTGGCTAAATGTCGGTAACTGTACTGTACTGTACACTTTGAATGTAGGCACAGCGATACGTGCAAATCACACGATCATAGCGTGCAAAAACAAAACTGCGAATTCGCGCGATGTAAATTCCTCCCCCGATCCAAACGCCACTCCTGTCAGGATACTCCCCAAACACATCCTTTACGACCCGAACTACTAATAACGACCGATAGTGTACAAACGTCACCCTTAGGTGAACGTGTCACCTTTCTTAGCCTAGAATGAGCATAATTATCGTCTTCATTTCGAGAAGATTTTTAAATTTGCCATGACCAATATTGTTATGGTGAAATTGTCACACGTGGTTACTGAGTAGATCTGCAGACTAAAAATAGTCTTCAAGTGTGCAGTAAAGTCGTAGTCGTAGGAATATGCAATGCGAATTTGCAAATTCTTGCGATGCGTCGGATGAGCTCGTCCAATTGGAGGACGTGACGTCGCTTCGCAGTTTTGTGTTCGCTCTCTTATTTAACCAGCCTGAAAATTACACTTGAAATGTTCGCGCTGTATTCTTTCAGATATACTGGATAGATATAATAATATTAAATAAATAATATGTGGCATACTTTAAGTAGTGCTATCCTCATTAAGGGCGCTTTTAGTGTCACGCGGATTTGCTCACGCACGCGGGATTGGACCGCATGCGTAAAATTTCACGCTGCGGATCATACGCAGCATGAGTTTCAGTTTTCTACGGGCTGCGTAACGGTATAGACGTGTTCAAAAATGATCAATGTCAGAAGAATATGTGTCGCTTACATACTTTACAAACGACGAAACAAGAAGACAAGAGTACATGTTGATCCCTTTCTTGAAAATAGGCTTCTTGCTGGGGCGTTTGTTACACGCTTTGGAAAACTACAAAATAATGAACGTAAATTTAAAAATTACTTTCGAATGTCCATTCGTTCTTTTGATGAACTGTTGTGTAAAATTGAGAATAAGCTACAAAAAAGCAGTTTACGAAGGATTACAATACAACCGATTGAGAGGCTCGCTATTACATTAAGGTAAGTTTTAAATTTTAAATATTTAATTTCCTGCTATGATTTAGTGGAAAGGGATTTGAACAGGTAGGATAAACGTTTTTTGACTTCAAATTACTGTCATGTGTAAATTTACATGTGCAAAAAAAAAATTTTGTCATGTACTCTGAAATTTCATTGTTCATAATTTCATTCAATTTCATGTTGAAATTTCATTAAATAAGATTATTTCACTCATAAAATGTCGCCATTAAAGTGGAATCATTCCTACCTTTCATCACACGCTACTTATTATAATATAGATAAAAGTTATAGGTTTGCACATGACAGTAATTTAAAGTCAAAAAAAGTCCTTAATTGGTTTGGGATTGGTACGTTCAACCTACATACACAATCCTTTTTTTTATCTGATAAAGTACACATGGCCACAGATCAAGTTACCCAAAACCAGCATAAATGGAACTCGCGCCTTGCGTATTATCATACTTAGGTAACCCGTCGGAGTCCCGCTTATACTGGATTTGAGTAACTTGATCTGTGCCGTGTGTACAACCGCACTCATATGACTAAACAAACAATTAGAGAGAAACTGGAGAAAAAAAGTTAATCGTACTCATTTTAATAAAAAGAGTTTTATTCATAAATTAAAAAATCAAATTTTACATCATTCATTTCTTTGTAAATTTGTATCCTGAGCGTTGACATTACTTTCGCCTGTAGATGATGTTGTTGCTGGGGTATAAATTACGTCATAAGACGTGATATTAAACAGGCCGCTTTCAGTCGAAATAAGAGTTTCATTGTCATTCACTGCAGCAGAACTAATAGCATTGTCGTTAAGACTCGAAGTATCCTGGATTATACTATTGGTTTGGTAATCTTGATTTATCGGTGACAAACTGTCAAGCTCAGTAAAACCACTAGAACTTGTTGTAGGTATGGGACTGTAGTATGCAGGTTGTGTTTGACTTTCCATTTCCATAACTATATTTAACACTTTTGTTCTGAACATTAGTTTTTGATATCTAGTGAATCTTTTTAATGAAGGCTGCAGAGACTGAAAGAAAGCCAAATCCTCACTTTCTAGCTCCAGTTGATTAGACTTTAAGCATTCTAATAACTGTGCCTCAAATTCAGATGGTGCTTGCTTTTTAGATTTTACTTGTTTTTGTTTTGATGTTGGGTGAGAACTTTCTTGACGTGAAGTATCTGGTTGCGTGGACTCATTAGGTGTTTCTAAATTACTTTGTTCAGACATTTCTTCACAGAGTGACTCTTCTCCAGCAGTTTCCGTTGTACTGTCTAAGAAAGTCAAAATGTCATAGTAAGAATATTTCTTCTTCTTCTTCTTACTCCCAGAGCCGGATGGCTGATTTTTTTCAGATATCTTGTCTTTCTGGTAAGTGTCCCTTGCTGTTCGCCAGCGTTGTTGTATTTTCTTGTCTGAAATGACAAAATATAATAAGTAAGTGGCAAAAGTACACACAGTTTCAGATCAAGTTACCCAAAACCAGTACCAATAAAATCTAACGTAGCTATAGTACTGTAGTTAAAACGAATTAAAAACTTCTAGCGCTAGCTACTTCCGTGCCCTTTCACCTTAAGGGTATTTATTTTTCTTCTGAAGTAAAATTCGAGCGGTGCATGCTGTCTTATGTCTGATGTCAGCATTATTAATATATTATGTTATCATATTATTAATATATTGTTTTTGTTTTCAGATATTTGGCAACTGGTAATACATTCACTGATCTACACTATTCCTATGTGATTGGAATTGCAACAATTAGCGAAATAGTAAGACAAGTTTGTTACATAATATGGATTGAACTAAAGTCTGAATGTATTCCACAGATTAATGGGATCAAATGGAAAGAAATCGCAGAGGGATTTCTCACATATACAAATTTTCCTAATTGCTTGGGTGCAATTGATGGAAAACATATAAGAGTGATTCGGCCGCCGCACAGTGGATCACTATATTTTAATTATAAGAAATATTATTCTGTAGTGCTCCTCGCAATGTGTGATGCTGATTATAATTTTACATATATTAATGTCGGTACCAGTGGAAGCAACGCCGATTCAACCATCTTTAGAAGGAGTCAATTGTATACGAAACTGGAAAGTAACACGTTGGGTATCCCTGACCCGCAAGAGTTGCCTATTATTTGCCCCGAAGTAGCTTATCCATCTAGTGTAAGAGCAAAGTTGCCGTTCGTGATAGTGGGAGACGAGGCATTTGGTTTATCATCACATGTGATGCGGCCTTATGCTCGTGATAATTTACCTTACAAAAAGAAAATATTTAATTACCGTCTGTCCAGAGCTAGAAGGTACATAGAATGCACTTTTGGAATTATGTCAAATAAATTTAGAATATTTCACAGATCCATGAATGTCAAGTTAGATCTAGCACAATTAATAGTCAAGACGGCATGTGTACTTCACAATTTCATAAGGAAACGGGATGGCTACAAGGTCAGCCATACATTTGTCACAAATGGTTTTACGGGACCACTACCCAGGCAGCAGACTGAAAGTAGTAATACGTCGGCAAGTAATATCAGAGATATATTTGCAGATTACTTTATCAATGAAGGAAAAGTCTCCTGGCAACACCGATATATAATTAATTAACTAAACTCAAAAGGTTTTAGAAGGTTTTTGATGTTATTTGTGAATTAAATAATTATGCTTATATTAATAAAGTAATGATGCTTGTATAAATAAAATAATGAACCAAACACATACCCGCCTCTTTTCTTTCCTCTTCGCTCAAATTTTCGTAGTTAGGTGCCAATTCCTTCAAAATATCTCTCCATGCAGCCTCCCTCGCGTCCCTGTTTTTGTATAATTCATTGCGTTTATCCCACAAAACGGGCCGCAGATGAACTTCAATGATTACTCGTTCTGTATCGATTTTCATTTCGGTAGTACAATACGGCGCGTGCGCCCCGCTCGACTCTAAAATGGGCACTGAAGTTGTAGGCAGCGCTTACGCATGCGGATACCCCGCACCGGGGTGACGCCCCGCACAGCGCCCCGCGTCCCGCGTGCGTTTATCACGCTTTACAATAGATACCTATATGAAATTGTTCTTTGCGGATGCTACGCATGCGGTCCAATCCCGCGTGCGTGAGCAAATCCGCGTGACACTAAAAGCGCCCTAAGAGATTTGTGTGCAACAGAATATAAAAAAAAATATTTTTATTTTATGGGCATTCTTTTATAGAATACTACGGGAGCTATGATGTATATATGTGCAATCGTCGGTTGTTTCTCTCGCAAAACTCACATTGAGATAGAATCATTGCTCTAAATATGACAGACCAGATGACATGACCGAAATCACTTCAATGTCATGTATAAAAATCAACTTAATGTCAAAATATCAGCATACTGAGGTACTTATAGTGTATTTTTTTTTTGTTTGTTGTTACCTTTCCTGTAAAAAAAATCATTTCGGTAAAATGTGACACCTTAGAAACCTAATTAGAGTATGGTAGGGTTCACAAATCTCTCACTCCGAATAAAACCAAAACAGTCAAAATATTTACCGAAGCTCGATATTCTTATTGGAATTTTTAAATCATTATTTTTAGTATAACATTAATTATGATTCTCTATTAAAAAATAAATCTCAAATAAATTGATTTTGTATATCTAGTACGAGAAAAACGTTCTTAAGGATTGTGTCATTTAAGAGAGAAAGGCCCGTGATATTAATTTCGTTTATATGTAGCGGTATGGAATGTATGCCGATAACTGTAGGACTAATCCCTCGCTCATTTTATATGTAGTGGTAGTAAATGAAGCTTGGCACTTTAAATGTTCATTCGTGCCTATAATACAATAAATAAGAGAATAAATGTAACGCGTTAGTGTGTGAGTCGTACATTTTTTTATAATTTGATAGCAGAATTTTATATGTTGTATTTTGAGTGGAAACAAATTTTATACTTTAGATTTTAATGGAGAACTATTATTAATAGTGTTTCAATAAAACAATAACACCAATACGTTAAATGTAATTATGTTTAGCGGATGTACATAAATAATAAAAAGAGGATTAACTTATAAGTAGGTACTGTGTGTGTCCTTTATTTTTGTACAGAAATTATCGTGAAAGAGAAATGCAATCGGCATTGTAAATAGGTGTGTACGGGAGAATGTAATGTTAAGGCCAAACTAATAAATATCCGTAATCGACAAGGGATTTTCGCACCATCCATGTTTAAAATACGTGCCTGTAATTCAGATACGGATAGTCAAATTCATAACTTTAAAAAAAATATATATATAGGTACTAGCGGACCCCAGCGCCATCTGTCGGGCTGATTTGTGAATCTAAACCATCCACCCAAACGCATACCGAAAAATTCATTCAAATCGGTCCGGCCGTTTAGGAGGAGTTCAGTGACATACACACGCACACAAGAAATATATATATAAAGATTTTTAATGTGCAAAAACATACATTTTTTTTCCATTGCACTGCGATTTTGGTGAAAATTAAAGCTATGGTATGGTGAAACACTATATACATTATAGCGTATGTTGTTACAGAAACGGATGGTGTGTAGTTACAAAAAAAAAAACTTGCTGTCAATAAATACAATTTCAACCATACTTTAAGAATGAATATTTAGTTGTAATTGAATATAATTGCAAGAGTAATTCGCCTACCAAATGTGTGTGTGTGATTTGAAAAAAAAATAGTAGTAATGGATGTAAACATTTATAAGACTGTTTATAAAAATATCAAAGAATTATGAAGCGAAATGAGACTAAACAGCTTTGAAAAAGGAAAAGACAAATTATCCAACCATTTCTGATGTTACAGGCACTGATATTATCTGTGGGTGGTGTCTTAATGCACTTGAAATGAAGTAGATAGAGTATTACATATAGATATATATTCTGTATGTAGTATTATATATACATACATACTCTATGGGTCTTAAAAACGTTTATCGTCAGAATAGTTAGCTGTGTTTTGTCACAGTGAAACTGAGAGCTCCTTTCAAAAGTCAAAGTATGAAAACACTGAATAACTATGCAGACATTATTGCATTTATTTGAAAGATATAAATCTTTTGTGAGAATTATAACACTGCTTTTAAATGTAAAATAGTTATTGCACATTTATAGTTTGTCACAAACTGTTGCAAATGTTACCAATTTTATATAATATGAATGTTATTAAAAATAAAAGCAAACACACTGAGTAAATCTCTTTCCATTGAAGAGAGTAGCCTCCTCTGAAAGCATATCAAAATTTATAGTTATAAAATGTTACACAACCAAGTTACAACATCTTCATTGTTGTGGGAACTTTGAAAATACCTATTGAGGAAAGTTTTAAAATATTTTATAACTGTAGTGTGGCAGCACCCATATTTTAGAAATATGATGGATATTAATTTCAACTGTAATTTTGTGTGTTTATTGGCAATTATAAAGGCACATACGACAATAATTTAAATTTGTCAAGATTTAGATCCAGTTACATAAATTGTGGTCAGAATTTTGCAAAGCAACCTGTGACGGGCGGAATCTATAGATGCCTTTTCGCGAAAATCTTTAACAACAAAAATGGAATCGATGTAATTCAATTTTTTCTGATGACATTGAATTGAGCAAGGATATTCCTACTTATTCTTCTCGTCCCTGTAACTAGCACTACTAAATTCAAGCTGCCATCTGAAGATATTGGTGCAGTTTGACCATTAATTTCGGGAATTATTAATTTTTCGGTTATCTATCTTTAAATGTAGACTTTCCATTACATTTAAATCAAAAGTACTTTTAAAAAATATATAAAAAGCTTCTAATTTGTATGTGTTTTAACACAATTTATTGTTCTTTATCTTTTTTAAAACCATACTTTACAGTAAAAAGTATTGGAATAATTGTTTACATAATAAGGAAAGATAAGAGAAAAATATCCATAACTATATTATATTGTTTAGTATTTTGACTAAAATGAATTTTAAAAAAGAAAATTTAAATCCATCGTGAATGTAATAGTCACTTATGAGACTACCAACGAACGTTTTCTAGTTATTTTTTTGTAGAATATACCACTCCTTACTTCCAAGCCACTCATGGCTGATACGAAAAAATTATATATTTTGCGGCTGTAATAGAATATTTGTATCGACAGTCCGCCGTAATAGTCTACCCTAACTTAAGTTATGACAAAGGTGGCATAATAGCCATTATAAAGAGTCAAATATATTTAAAACAAAAAACGAGTAATAAATGATTGTACAGAACGACGAATCTCAAATAGGTCAAATTCTATGTTTTTAGCTTTAGCAAATGGCAACGTTGCAAAGGTAACTTACGGAAGTAATGTTCTCATTATGTAGTAGGTTTTTGCACAAGCTATGCGGAGAGTTACAAGGTTAGCGCATACCACGTGGGGAAATTTAAGATATTGTTCATATAACATTTATCGATAAATATTAAGATTTCTACATAGTCTGCGCTAATCCTTACAAATGTAATGCTTATAGTTCTTTATTTTAACATATTTGTTACGAGTAGATAGCGAGTCAACTTGTTTGTAAACTCATTGAGAGTGCCCGCGCGCAAGCAATGCCGAAGCGTTCTACCGCAGGCGTTCTACTGCAGGCGGTAAGGGGGAGGGGAACTCAACAATCTCTACACCGCACCACTTCGTTACTCTGTCGGTTGGCTGAGTTGACTCACTATATAATCTTTACACATATAATTTTTATGTCAAAAGAGATTTCCATAAAATCGTTGTCCATGTCTCTAGAAATGTTAGCGGCATGTCGAGTTTTTGTTTGTTAATTGAAGTTGAAACATATTTTTTTGTAATTCCATATAATATTATATTTTGATGGAAGCGTGTATGAATAGAAATAGTATGAAAAGATTGGAACGATACGACAATCACAATATATCATAAAATATATTATAAAAAATTGTACATATAATAGATAATTTTGGTATAACATAATAAAGTAGATATTGATGCTTATTAAGTTGTATACAAAGCCTAAACTAAAGCGTCTAATCTGCGTCCGCGCAGTGTAATTTTGCATCCTGCCTGCAACCAATCAAATAGCTTGTTCAAAGAGGATGTGAGGAAGTAACTTTTTACTAGTCGCATGCATGTCCTTTGCCTTCGCTAAAACTAAATTTAGACTGACTGGTGTAGAAGTAGTACCACCTTTTTCACTATTCCGTGTTCTTTTAACTTAGGAACACTAAGCCTAAAGGGTCATCTATATTGTTTGGGATTTGTGTACAGCTGGACTAGCACAATATGTATTTGTAAGATATTTAGATGTGTTTGTTTTACCACACATAGTTGAGACCACTCTAATTTGGCCTGTAACTCTTGACGATAATTACAATTTGGTGCCTTTTTATAGTGGTCAGTTTATATTAGTCAACTATATATTATTTTAAATATACTATAGAATAAGAAAAGATGCTATTCACAGATTATGTGTTTTTATTACAAATCCCTTTCAGTGACCTTTCCCGTCGACAATATTGACCGTCGGTTACGTCGAAAATATTGACCTTTTAATATTGATAATATCCAAGGGAGAAAAAAAACAGCGAGAAGTCAAGGCAAGGTTTAAAAGAAAAGGTGTTTTTTATTTATATAGTTAAATTACAAAGATAGGTACCTATATTTCTTTTTATTAAAAATATGCATATATATTCAATCTACAAATTAATCAATCACTTGAGTTATCAAATATGCCATTTTTCGACTTATTACAAATAAACCAAATATAACGAACGCCTTTTTCTACATATTGTTTAACGCCGTTCTTACGCCGTTTTTACGCAAACTAGCAAAATTGCAAATACGCTATGCTAAGTGAGGTCGCTATGCTAAGTGAGGCCGTATAATAATAATAAATTCCTAACTGCAATTCAACTAAGCTTGAGTGTTACGTTCGGAGTATCTCTACGTGATTGAATGAGAAACGTGGAGAACCACAGAAGAACCAGAGTTACCGAAAGCTCGAAGAGACGCGGAGCTGAAATGGTAATGGGCGGGGCACATGACGCGGAGAACGGATGAACGTCGGGGGAGTCCCAAGGTGCTGGTATGGCGACCTAGCACAAGTAAACGCAGCGTTGGTAGATCCCAAAGATTTGGACAGACGACATTCAGGGCTACGCAGGGAGCCGCTGGAGCGGCACAAAACCGTGCAACTTGGAACTCCCTACAAAAGACGTCCAGCAGTCTATCGGTTGATACGATGAAGATGAACTGAAACCAGAATGGATCCTTTACTAAATAGTAAAGGACGCATCTAACGTGCAGAATAACCCGATGGCGGGCCTTTTATAAGGAAGGCAGTTTAGGGAAAACTGGATGTTTTCCCCACTTATAATTGCAGTCTTCTAGTTAAGTAGTGTCAAAACAATGATGCACGTTTTATCAGAAGTCCTACTAGATTTAATATCGGCTTATCTTTCGATAGTAATTGAATTGAGCAGTTCCGAGTAGGTATCTTAAGCGCAGTATTTTCCGATATGTAGAAAGGTAACGACTGCTTACTCACTGTAAAAAGACCTTTTTACCTATTTTCAAATTAGATTGGAATGCTTTTTGTAAACAGTATACTTACCTACTACTAGATTCTTAGCTAAACTGGTTGTATCAGACGAGTTATAGCCTAGTGCAAAAAAGTTTGTTTTTCATCATCTCAATACTTATATTTTTATATTATTCCCCTCTTTAATAGATTAACTCTCTATTTGATCGTTGTTTTTTCCCACCTTGAGATGGCAGATTTAATTTAGTGATCCTTTTTCTTAACTTAACTGAAGATAAGAATAGCGCTACAAAATGGCTAGGAATCTGAAGTTTATTCGATTAGATTGAACCTATTAACTTATGGCGTTCATAGGTAGAACTTATGATTAAAAATAAACTAATGATGATCTTTTAGCGACTAACAACGAACATTATGTGCTGGAAAATGTGAATAACGAATAATAAATGAAATAAAAAAATACAGTGAGTCTATGAAATGCTTTGTTATTGAAAGTGCTCAGAGGATATAACTCGAAAACTCCAGCAAGGACGTTCTAAATAAGTAGGTAGCTATTTCATTTTTAAGTTGATATTAGGATGGTGTCTACCTACTGAACTAGATTGAGGTAGTTATTCTTAAAACAGATAAAATCTAGCTGGGAGAGCCAGCTTTAGAAATGTCAACATCTGTCACGTAGGTAAATCTAGCATAACATTCATAGATTAGTACAGAGTCTAGAAGGTGTCTATCTGTCGCAGTGGACGGCGTAGCGTAACCTTTTACAACCTGGTGCCTTGCCAATTTGGTCGCACTATGTTTTTGAAATGCGTCCAATCCTGATCCATACGATACAAAGAAAAAGGCTGACAGACGGACAGAAAGATATGCGAGTTATAGGATTACTTACATAACCAAGTTTACATTACTTCATTGGATGTAAGGAACCAAAAAGCTGTAGATTCGCAGCCTGAAAGATCCGTATCATATTATTTCGCATAATATAAAAAGCTAGGACCTCTACCTAGGTTATAAAATAAAGGTTTGTAATTCAATATGGAGCTGCCTAGTGGAAAGAATTATTTTTTTATTCCCATACAAGTTAGCCCTTGACTGCTATCTCGCTTGGTGGTAAGAGATGATGCAGTCTAAGATGGTAGCCGGCTAACCTGTTAGGGAGTATGGCAGTCATGCACCTACTCGTTTTCTACGTGATATCGCACCGGAGCACTAAATCGCTTAGCGACACGTCTTATTGGTGGGGTGGTAACCACGGCAAAGGCTATTTGACAAAGGAAAACGAGCGGATATGCCAATTATATTTGATGGTTTTTCTTTTATATTATTCATAGTATGTTTTACGAAAAACCAAACATCCTTAATAAAGGATGTTTGGTTTTCCTTATTTCCTTGTTTGGCTTCATATGTTTGTCAACTTTCCTTATTGTTGAAAATTTAAATTTAATGGAACAGAAATGAACTATATTGAAATGATCCAAGTAATGGAATTTGTTAACCTGCAATGTACGGTATGATTAATAATTTAACATTGGACAGGAAAATTTCTGTTAATGATTTCACATAAAATAATAGTTTAAGCAAACCTCTATTGCGTCACTAGGCATTTAAGAGTTCGAGTATTCAGAAGGTATTTGAAAGTTTTGGTTAACTTTAAGGAGCATTGGAATAACTTGTACCTAGGACGTACGGTGCGGGCGGTCGTAGCAGTAGGGACCAGTGGCGTGCATAGAGGATATGCACAGGATATGCAGATGATATAAAACGAAGAAAATCTCCAGTAAGAGTTATAAAATACTTAAGGATAGGCAGGTTAGAGTTATAAAAAGCCTAACGTTAAGTATTTATGACTCGTACTGGGGATTTTCTACATTTTATCTCTTCTGCATACCCTGTGCATACCCTCTATGAACGCCACTGGTAGGGACTAGGCAATTCTAATTAAACTGCAGTTTTATAGGTACCTACTAAACACAAAACTTGATCGATTACCGAATTAATATATTTTTTGATCAGCTAGGGATAGTTTATAGATTGGATAGGATTAGGTAGATACCTACCTAAATTCTGCAAAATTAGCGATTAAATAGGCTGGTCATACAATCCCAATTCAGAAATATAAAAAAAAATTATTTGTCTGTAATATCGTACGTATATATATATCGATAGGTATATAATTAATCATATATATGGATACCTAATTCATACTTATGTCGTAGCAAAGTAGGTAAGAAGTAGTATTTACTATAATTATTATTATTATATTATGATGGTTATAGGACTTTTATTTCTTTTTACTTAGGTTATAAGAAGTAAGGTATAACAAGAAGAAGCAAAGAAGATGACTTTATCATAAAGTGTGGCGCTATGTTAAAAAATAAGTAAATAATGGTTTTTCATCGATAATTTATAGGAAAATATTATATTAAAAGGCAGGAAATTATGTTAGAAGTGACTAATTAGGTATTAATTTATTTATATTTATAATCTTTCTTCTTCTTTTTTGCTTTTTTGGCTTTTAGGTGTGCCAAATCGGCACGTTGTACTTCGCCAATGTCACATATACTTGGAAGATCCACAAAGGTGATTGTCAAAAGGTAAACATTATATAACTATAGCACTATACTTTTTATAAATCTTAGTATTCCAAAATAAGGCGTTCGTAATGGAGTGTGGTGTGGTGTGGTTTGGCTAGTATTATAATTCAATCATAGGTATATTTAGAGCTTAATATTTATAGTCTTTATTTGCACACAAAATAAATACAGAATAAAAACTAAAAATAAACACAGACAGACGCAGCATACAAAAGGCTTCGTATCGATCTGTTCCAGGCAACCTTAGGATAAGGAAAACAATATATAGGATTTTTCCGCCACAATTGTCGTAACCCAAAATAAATAGAAGGTATCCTTCTATTTATTTTGACGAAAGCTGATGACTGTGTGGCTCTGTATTAATCCATTTTTCAGTAAGTTACCATAAATTTATTGATTACCGACTTGTTACCTACATTAGGTACGTGTTTCGGACTTATGTTTGAATGACTTTCTCTACTGCATCCAGTTTTGACTCTCTAAAGACTAAACAAGATCCTGCATAGTTTAAGATAGTGCATGGCAGGGAAGTCCACTTGAAGAAAGTCGAAGAGAAGAGAAAAAAGGAATTTCAGACGCTATAAAATCAGGTGTCTTGGTCAAGGATGTTGTATGTTTATCCAACTGATAATTTTCTCGGTTACATAAGATTGCAGGGTACAACGCCTATAAATCAATACATTGCTCATAGAGTTTTAGCAAGCTGGCTTCATAAGAAAATTGTACGCGGGAAACTAGCGATGTATCGTATTGGGAATATGTTAACGAACAGTCAACGACCGAGATAGACTTCATCTCCAGTCTTGATGCATTATATGACGTTTACACAGAAAACCGGCGACGCATGCTGGCCGGCAAAAATCTGGCCAATCACAGTACAAATCCGAGACACACCTCCGTGGGATTTATAATTGGAACGTATGCGCGCGCACTCAGTCGCGCCTCGCGGTATCGAACGCCAGTGCGTCTGTGTTCAACTCAGTGTCACAGTGTCAGACAGTTGTCAGTTGCTAGCGGCGGCGGACGAGCGCGTGTGATTCAAGTGAACAGTGTGCGGAGCTTCAACCATGGCTCTGCTGCGTCGGCTGGCTGTCAACGCGCCCCGAGGCGTCCGGATGCTGTCCACGCCGCCACCGACCCGTGACGAACTCGACCTAACCTTCAACAGCTCGAAAGACGCGTTCAAAAGCAAAAAAACTAGCGAACTAGTCCGGGCGTACCTCGTCTACCAAATATGCTCATTCAACTGGATTGTCGAGAACAATGACATGGTGAGTTAATCGATTAACAGCCGATGTCTTATGTAACATGGTCCAAGGAACCGGCAAAGTAGCGTTCGGAATTGACTAAAATTAACTGAGACGGGAGTCCTTGAATTTAATTCGGCAACGTTGACTGATGTCTCGAGGTCTCAAGACATAATGCACGTGCTACGACACACTGGTATTGTTTTTATGTAATCTCAGCTAAAATATCTACGCTTTGAGTTTGCCATTCTTTGAAATGGATCACTTTGAAAGACCGGTTACGTCACAAGCAGATCGGCATGGTAATAGATGTCTGGACTGTCTTTAGTGCACAGCTTATTTCGGATTGAATACAAACTTTAGGTCCAACCCAATTTCAATGCTTCAGGAGAGAAACCGGTTTTCTAATTTAGTACTGAAAATAGCATGAATGAAAAAATGGATTTTCGGATTGTTAGTGGGAGTAGAGCGCATGCGCTGTTGGCTTTCTAAGCTTGAGTAGACACTAAGTTAGACTTCAAACTACCCGGTCTACTTGTCTGTAACTTATGTAATCGTCAGTGCTCAGGATACTTAGGAATTGAATTTTAGAATTAAAAGCTAATGAACCTATGCCCGCTGGTGAAAACGGGTTATGTGTCTATACAGATATAAATCACATTTTAAACCACTAAATTCAATTAAAAATTAATATTCTTAGATTCAGACTGCTATGTTGAAGTTTAAAGTTATTTAAGTCCAAGCGAATATATTTTTTTTTATATTATTTTTTATTAAATCTTAATTTGCATCTCAGGTATCTTAGCCTGTAGCCAGGCTACCTTAATTGCGCGGACCTTTCCTAAAACCCCGGCTCGCGTTGTGCATCTTGTCGGAATACGGGTATCGGAAATTTTGAGTGCATTTTACTGAGCCGATTTAACCCGGATTTTACTGAGAACCGTTTATGTCAAGTCTATTAAAATCGGGAACCCGAAACATTCTAAGTACTTAACTTCTTTTCCGCCAATGGATGGATAAGTTAGTTCTCCATGAAAAAATAGTAATCATAATAATTCATACTTTGATTCATCACTCAACTATTGTATAACCGATAACCACTCGAGGCACAGGAAAATGCATGGATTTCCCTAATATAACTTTATATCAAAGTAGGTACGCAATATCCTTCCAATATTATAGGGAAAAGGCGAAAAATATCGAAATGAATGCCTCATTATTGAATTAAAAACAAATCTCAAGTTTATGTTATTGAATGCCCTAATAGTTTCGAACTTGGCTCGGGGCCCGAACGTCCAAACACTAATTTATCAAAATCGATTTACTGAAAAACACTTTCACGAAAAAGAGGAATTTAGAGACCGATAATCTGTCGGAAAATATCATTTTATTTAGTCTACTTTACCTGTTAATATAAAGAAATCGGGATATAAAGAAATCGCGATTTAGTTCTGGCGAAAATGACGCGATCAAAATAAAATGACGGTTACATAATGTAATGTATGGGTTTACGTGAAAAATCAGAAAAAATCTAACTTTAGCTAGGTTCTGAAGACGGAAGACACGCACATAGAAAAAGGATTAGACTTATTTTCCAGCCAGTGATATGCTAGAATGAGTTGCGAGGAAAGTGCGAGCTATAAAAATTATGCGATTCTTAGATCGAATTTGTTTTGAACTGTGGGAAGTAGCTACGCGATGCCATAATGTAAAGCTTTGAATAATAACTCCGTACAAAAAAAAAAGTTTGTCTTATGATTATTCAGAATAAGCGGTGATAGCCTAGGGTGTATATGTACCTCCAACTTTTCCGGGTCAAGTGCGTTTTAATCAATTAAATATAATTTGCTTAAACGGTGATTGAAAACATCGTGACATAACCTGCATGCCTAACAGTTCTCCATAAGGTTCTCAAAGGCGTGCGAATGCGCACTAAGCGTGTTGGACTACGGCCTTAACCCTTCTCATTCTGCGGGGAGATCCGTGCTCTGTATTGGACCGGTAGTGGGTTGCTGATGATGACTATTCAAATGATCTAAAAACCATTTTTCAACTTTTCTTGGAACGGCAGACTGAATTAGGAGACACTAGGCAGGGAGTTATCTCGGCTATAGCGAGGTAGTTGAGGGAGAAAGGAGCGCGATGAAGCTAAGCTATGCAGTGAGCTATGAAATGGGGACTCTTTCCCCATTTCATAGCTCACATGGACAATATAAAACGCATAACACAAAACAATGTAGGTACTCCTCCTGAGGGCATACGATCCCGAATCTAGGTACCTACGCCCCGAGTAGATACATTTTTACATACTATTTCCAGAGAGCGTGTGACTGAAAAACTCAGGTTACACAACCCGGATGTAGGTAGGTACTTACGCCCCAAGTGCCTATATAACGATGCTAAACCTTGATTCCTGAAACCGTGTTTATAAAAAATCTGCTTTGCTAAATTAATAGGTAAATTTTTATGTAGAAACACTAGAGAAAAATAATACAAAAATTTTAGCAAGAAATAATATTTTTTGTTGTTTTGATAAAATTGAGCAAGAATGCCTTGCCATTAGAGTGAAATTCAATCAAAATTGAGTTTTTCAAGATGGTTGTCCCAAATCTTCGCTTCGTGTCTTCGCGTCTTCGCGTATTCGCACATCTTATAGTGGAAAGGCAGAATTAGATTACCCAAGCTGTGCTATAAATAGGTTTCTATGTATCTTATAATTAAATACCCACTATTAAGTCAACCTAGTAGTGAATCTGATTCATTCAGTAAAACAATTGCCTCTTATCACTTACTACAGACAGAAATATTATACACGCTAATACAAGTAGGTAGGTAGGTACTACGTCGTTTATACGTATCCATCGATTAAGTATGCCGTAGATATGCAACTACGTAGGTACCTGCCTTATCTATGTTATTTTAAACAATTGTTTGACACAATTCATTAGCACATGTCTACGTTTTCAGTAACTTTTGGCTAGTAGATAAATCTGCCTAGGTATCTTACTACCTACCTACATTTTATTTAGTCTGGAATATTATGTGGTAGGTAGGTAATTTGGATTAATTCTAATTTGTTTTTAAACTTAAACCGATATGGATATTTATTTTATCCAACAAAGACTATTTAGCTTCTATAGTCGATTACCGGCCCACTACAGGGCACGGGTCCCTCCCACAATGATAAAGGTTTAGGCCGTAGTTCACCACGTTGGCCCAGTGCGGATTGGTGGACAAAGCTTCTGTAGTAAGTAGATCTAGTACATATTTCTTTATAGCCCCATTTCGCGCGGTGTAAGTATCTTTTTCTTACGTATGGCTTTTATATTAAACTCTGTTATCGGTTTCTACTCGACATCGTACAGGAACGTTAAATCTTTTGGCGGCACATCTTTGTCGTTAGGGTTGACCACGGCTAAAGTTTGCCACCAGACGAGAGTAAATAAAATTAAGAAAGAAAGAACATACATTTATTCATGTTAAGTGTTACAAACAGTAGGTACATCTTATTATAACAAAATTATGATTATATTAAAAAATAATAAAAAATCAGAAATACTGTTAATAACATAATATAAATTCCCCGTTGGCCCGTTCCGGGAATTGAAACGTCATAAATTCAATGGGGAGTTTGCAGTAGACTACTTGAAGTCGTTATTATTCAACCTAGCGTGTTCCCTATATTCAACAAGGGTGAGTCTTGTTATTCTAACCCATATTTGAGTGATAACCAGTTTTTACGCAAAGCTATTGTTGCATTTGCGACCAGATGAGGCGACTAGATAGGAATGAACCAGTATTAAAACTGGTTAGTCGATACTAGAAAAAAGTCTTCTATCACTCGCGTATGCTTTTTTCCATAGCTAATTGCAAATATGAAGACTGCACGTTGTTTTCTTTTTGGAAAACCATCAACTATACTAAAACAGTGCAACATTTCGCAAGGCATGCAAGCAAAAAGGCCTAGAAAGTGCCGCCTGATGTCCAACAATCAGGGCAGGCAGGGGTGTTTGTAATTACACTGGCAACCACGTCATTGAGATCGGAACACAACAATGCTTCATTCAACTAACGAGGTCTGTCGCAAAAGTTTACTAGAAAAAAACTATATAAAATCTACTGCTAAAAAACTTTTGGTCAAATGGCTTAGCATGTATAGATAAAGAGATCCTGTATTTGCCTAAAATTGAACCAAAGAGTCAGTTTTTTTGGTCAAGTACTTTCAATACCAGACCGTAGATAGAAATATGTTGTGCCTCGAAGAGCACTTTAAGCCGCGTTTATTAAATGACAATATTATCATTAAATCTATGATATACCTATCTTTGAGTTAATTTTTCCTACTCTTTTGCCTTATTATCTTATATATATTTATCAGACAACATAAATCCACGGTAGTGGGCGTAGTCTCTGGCAGGACTTATGGTGGTTAAATTTTGGGGCCAGCAGTACTTACTTGGTGAATGGTGATCTACTAATATCAGTAAAATGATCAAGGACTCCTTCAAAAATCCTTTCAATAGACTGATTTGGGTTATTATATCGTAATCAGGTCATATTAATATCTCCCATAACAATACACTATTGCTAAGGCTATAGGCTAAGATAATATTTCATTACTTGGCGTCGCGACGTAGCCTCTCTGGCGCAACGGTGAGTGCTGTGAACTTAAGTAGGAGGTCCCAGGTTCGATTCCCGGCAGGGGCAATATGGGAATATATTATTTCTGAATTTCTCTGGTCTGTACTGGTGGGAGGCTTCGGCCGTGGCTAGTTACCACCCTACCGACGAAGACGTGTCGCTAAGTGATGAAATCTTATCGTTCCGGTGCGATGTCCCGTAGATACCGATTAGGGGTATGACTACCATACTCCATAATAGGTTAGCCCGCTACCGACTTAGACAGCATCATCAATTACTGCCAGTTGAGATTTCAGTCAAGGGCTAACTTCTAGTGAAAAAAAACCGTGAAGTCTGTGAGTAGGGAAGTATAATACTTACTTATAAAAGATGAACTGGATCAGGTTGTAAATAGATGCCAATCAATGCCAACGGTCTAATTTTTTTGTCTTGCGATGTCGGCAGTTCATTTGCCTCTTATTTACTTACAAAAAGTATACTGTTATGTTCTCCTAGGCATTAGGTCAAGCGGATCTTGCTCGAATACTGTTTGGTATTGGAACCTAGCATTCTAATTCCTTTTAACTATTCTAATTTTATGGTTAATTTACTGAAGGCGGTGATAGCGCATTGGACACGAGCTCGACTTCTCTTTCGGGGGGCTGAGTTCGAATCCCAGCACGCACCTCTAACTTTCCTAAGTTCACTTAAAATATCACTTGCTCTATGGTGAAGGGAAACATCGTGAGGAAACCTACATGTCTGTGAGTTCTACATAATTTTCTCAAAGGTGTGTGGAGTCCACCAATCCGCACCAAGCCAGCGTAGTGGACTACGGCCTTAACCCCTTCTTATTGATGGAGGAGACCCGTGCTCTATACCTAGTTAGCCGGGAATGGATTCATGTAATTACTGAATTGCAGCAATTTTCCAACGCCTCGAAATATATTTTTTAAAACAACTAAATTTAGCTTAGCATTATTATTATCTATTACTAGTTCACATGACATTCGTCCTGACCGTTAAAGTAGCGCCACCTGTCGGGTCCAATTCTGACTTCACACCAACCAGGAATTCATGAAAAACAAACATGTTTTGTAGTTGGAAGGAGTTAGGTGACAAATACACGTACAGAAGAATTATATTTATTATAGTCGTTTTAACTCATGTTCAAACAGTTTTAGCCTAGACTTCCAAGACATACATTTTTCAAGACATCAATTGCAATATTTCAAGAAATAAATTAGCCAAATCGCTTCAGCAGTTTTCGAGTTTTAGTGATACAGAAATTATTTTTTATATAAATAGATTAATTAAAGATGGGACCTAGAGCAATTTATTTGTTTTACCGTATTACCTAGTTCTTTCGGGCATATGGGTATTTGGCTTGAAATAAAAGCATTTATTGGTAATTATTATTATTAAGAAATGCTCTGAACCTAAGGACAATGAATCTGAACGCGCATAATCCAACTTTTCTGTCAGGTGTTATCTAACTTTATCAGACAATTGTGCTAGCTAGTTCAAACTTTAATGTTTAGCATCAAGAAAATCGATTTACAAGCTAACAGCAAAAGTAGTTCCAGCAGCGAAAGTAGTTAAATTCAATATGTACCTACCTAGACATTTGCATTCAATTGCCAATATTTGTAATTTAGTTATGATTAAAAACATTCGTCCACTTTTTATGACAAAGTGAAGGAGGGTTCCAGACACGCAGTGTGATGTCACTTTTCCGACAGTATGAAAACGTACATAGAGAATAAATAATAAGACATCATAATCATTAATTCAAACACTAACTATAGTCTTATCATTGCCGTTATGATATAACAAGATATACAAATAATCTTTAGCTGTTTCCGCTTCAAACTACCTCTATCCTCTGTTTTGTTTGTTGCTGTGTCTAATTGTGAATGACTGATAGTACTATCAGTTTTACATAGCCATAGACTGATAACATCATGTTTTACGACGATTAAGGGATTTGAATGAGATCAGACTACTTTTTACTTGCTTTGATTGCATGAAGCAACGGCATACCTACGTTTATTACGGTTTCTTATGTTATACGGCACGTAATTATGACATAAAGGACAAAAATACTACGGGGAGTGGGTACTTTCTTTGGATCTTGAAGAACGTATTCTTGTAAAATACGTTTTCATTTTTATTCCACTACAAGATAGAAAGACTGCAATCTCAAGGTAGTGAGTTGTGATGTAGTCGAAGATGGTAGCGGACTAATCATGAAGGGTTAAAGCAGTATATTGAAACCTCTAATCGGTTTCTACGCGGCATCAGGTCTTTGTCCGAAAGGTGATAACTCGACATGACCAAACGAGACCAGACCAGACCAGAGAAAATGGAGAAAGTATAAATTCCCAAATTGCTTCTGCCGGGATCGGGCCCAGGGCCTCCAAACGTAAGACGTCTGCGCTCTCCACTGCGCCAGAAAGGTTGTCACACGCGATCGAAGCTCGAGTGACGGTCTCGACAGTGCAGTTGATGGAGCTGTTGGATAAGCATTAGAAGCCCAAGTTTGGACTTTGATGTCAGACCAGTTTTTAAGATATTCTGTACGTCTTAGTTGCCCAGATAGAAATAAGTCACGAGGCATCGCAAATATCGTTTTTCGGAATTCGTCTGTGACATTGTAAGGACATGTTACGCGTTAACGTCTCCGTGAGCCAATTCGTATGATTAAAATTTATCTTTATCTAGCGGTAATACGTAATAACAAACTTATCTTCCCTTGGTTTCCACCCTCCAAGTTTGCTTTAAATAAAAAGCTAAGATCTATGCTGATTTTAGTACTCTAACTAGAAATACGTATGACTTTCCAACAATCATAGATAAACTCTTTCTCAGCGGACAGCACGACCCGAAAAGAAACCTTTTTGAATTTTATTGTACTTTTGGAACTTTGAAAATCATCAACTTTCTTTTAGATTTCTAAAATAAAGATTTGCCTATTTTAATCACTGTGTAATTCTCTATCATCTGCTCGTTAAATCGGTCAAGCAATTTCGAAGATAAGCTGGAATAAAAAAAAAATAAGAAAATGATACCATACTCAAGTTATAAGATCGATTAGATTTAACTCAGCAGCTTTTTAATAATTTTGTTTCGAGTAAAATAATAATAAGCTTTGAAACTTCTAAGTGGAAACCTCAGGTAGACGTATTGACCTTTAAATGCGTCACACTTGTGAACATTTGCGAGATGTGAAGTTAGTAAAATTTTTCAAGCAAACGGCATTTTCCCGTCGTAGTGTTACATTTTTTATTCACAATTCAGTCAGCTGGTGTCTCGAACGTGATTCAAATGGCATATGCAAATAACTTTAAGTAGGTACTCATTTGCGAACTAGTAATTACTGGTTTATGATCCAGCTAGTATACCAAATATGTTTTTTTTGGTGTTGTAAAATAACTCACGCTTTTACACATTGAGTTACATTCTCAATTCTGAAAATCTTCATTAGATTCTCGCACATTTTGGATCTGCTAGGGTTAAATATTGAGGTGTCCACTGTCGTATACGGGCATATCTAATGGCGAAGATAAGGCGGTTCTTGTAGATGCTACATGTAGCCCGGTACCTTGTCCTAACTTCTTTATGCGGGGGCTTATACCAGTGTTGCTAGTGTCCGTTGCATGACGCCGTTTACACGGTGCATGTTACAAGATACTTGCCCGTTGTAGGCGGGGACACATGTTTAACATTCAATAGTTTACCCCTCGTTCATAAAATCTATTGATCGAAGAGTTTTCCTTTGTACCTACCTCAGTATGACCCGACCGATCGTTATTGTAATAAACTTTTAATAAATAGTAGGCTTTAGTGCTGGTGAGTTTTGGTAAATAAATATTTTTATCATCTTAAGTTTGACTTTAACCCTCTTATTGATAAACGTGGTATAGCATTGGAGCAATGACAAAGTAATTAGAATAAAGGAAGAAGAATTAATTTAAACTAAAAAAAAAGGTTGCCTAATTACCTATACTAAAATGGCGACTTCAGCTAGTGCATCGTACTGTTGCAAATTATTTTTATAAGACGTCATAGACAACACTTTAATTTCTGCTCAACAATGAAATACACAATTTCAACAAAACACGTCAGCCGGTGATGGCACTTTAAGTACTTAGTCAGGAAAAGTGGATACTGTTATAATGGCGAATCGGTACATCGAGCTCAAGCTATATGTACCTATATCTTGAGGACGTTCCGGAGTAATCCTTATTCATTGCGTTGGAGTAGTTACGCAGTGTTTTGTTGAAGTGTGACAAAACACTGCGAAACTATCCTGACGTTACGCCACGTTTATGTATCGGGGGTTTATGTTATCATCATCCATATACTCCGGGATGCCTCACAAAATGAGAAGGGTTTTGGGTGTAGTCCACCACGCTGGCCAAGTGCGCATTGGTAGACTTCATACGCCTTTGAGAACGCTACGGAGAACTCTCAGGTATGCAGGTTTCCTCGCGATTTCTTGCAAGTGATATTTTAATTTCTTAAATTAAAAAAGCAGCTCTGAAGAGTTAGAGGTGCGTGCCAGGGTTCGAACTCTATACCCCCAAAAGGAAGGCAAACCCCTAACTTTCCCCTTAAGGCTGGACGCCCTGGCGCAGCGGTAAGCGCTGTAGTTTTCAGTTGGAGGTCCCGGGTTCGAATTCTGGAAGGCGTAATTTGGGTTTTTTTTTAATTTAAAAACGGTCCGACAGTTAGTCCGCTTCCATCTTAGAATGTATCTGCATCACCGTCAGGTGAGATTGCAGTCACGGGCTAAATTGTCAACTACAAATAAAAAAAATGCCGTCACCGGATATAAATATAGGTATGTAGATCTCGTACAGTAAAGGTGGTGTACAGTGTTGGTACAATGTACATGCCTATTGGCAAGAAAAGTCTACAACATTACTTCTGGAATTTTTTGCCAAAATTTTAAATATGCGATTAACAATATAAAGTTGGCAACCTCGTCAGTCGTTACGCGCCCCTCCTTTGTGGAAGAGTAGTGAAATTCTGGCCAACACTACGCCAAAAATATTCATCATCTTACATAACAATGAATTACTCATCAATAGTATAGCAATGCTATGTTTAAAAAAAAACGTGTGTGTACTTATACTTATGTACACGCGTTAGAAGTTATACCTACTACATTGGCGTAACAAGATAAAAATCTGTTAAAAAAATATATCTTTCGCCTTATTCTACGTTATACACTAACAATAGAAAAAAGGTATTTAATACATTGTACACTGTACAAGTTTTATTATTTAAACGCATTAAATAATTATCTCATTATAGGACCACCAAGTTTCACAGAACATTACAATTTGAGATTTTTGTACAATTGAATCAGTTAAATCAGCGGAATGGGCCCGCAGACTCTGACAATAGAAAGTGTACACTGTCAAACCTTATAGGTAATTTCAGGGTGCCGGTTTTTTGAGACGGTGTGAGCGGGCATCGTAAAAGTGAGCTGGCGGACGATGTGAAAAATGAAAAAAATGAAAAAAAAAAAATGAAAAAATTTTTTTTTTTTTTTTTATTCAAAAAATACGTTTTACATTTAACATTTATCCGTTGTTGGGACATCCTTTTAAGTAATTATTTTACTTGTGCCAGGGTGTCCCGCCTTCCGTAAAATGTATATAATATGTATTATCTGTGTATATATTCTTATATATATAAAATCAAATCAATAACCGGGAGAGAGTGTGTGTGTTTCTGTGTGTGTGTGTGTGTGTGTGTGTGTGTGTGAGTGTTTGTGTGTGTGTGTGTGTGTGTGTGTGTGTGTGTGTGTCAGTGTTTGTGTTGCGATTGGGATTTTACTTGTTTGCTTCGAGTAATGCCTCAGTGTCTTCATGTGTTAGTTTTCCAAGCCACTCAGTTAGAGTCTTTTTAAGCTGGTAAGTATTAAGTGAGTGTATATTTAATAAACTGTTTACCTTCTTGTAGATATAAGTCGATTGTCTAGTATATTGTTTTTTAGCAAATGTAGTTTTTACAATATTTGAACCTGTTCTAATGTTTATTCTTCTTTTCGTCTTTGTGTTTATGTCTATGGTTACTGTTTTATGCCTCCTTAATAATAGTTGTAATATATATAGCTTTCTCACACTCAACAAGTTATCTATGGAGTATAGCTCAATTGTGGGGAATCGATATGGTTTGCAGTACATTACTTTTAACAAGGCGCGATGACTACGTTCTAATTCAAGGAATTTAATTTTTGATGCTCCTCCCCATATTGGAACGCAGTAAGACAGTATGGATTTAGCAAGAGCTGTATAGACTTGTTTAACAACTTTATTTGTTGCAACATGTCTTAAGATTTTAAAGATCCAAATTAATTTTCTAATTCTGCTAGATATTAATTCAAGATGGGAATGCCAGGATAATCTTTGGTCAATAATTATGCCTAAGTATTTGGTTGAGTTTATTTTATCAATGGTAGGACACGTACAAATTACGCTCTGGTCGTCACAGTAATGTATTTTTAGATTTGATGTAATTGGTTGACTTTTATTATTTATTGCGAAACATATATAGTTTGTTTTATTAGTGTTAAGTGTGAGAAAGTGAGCATTAAGCCAACTTGATATTTTTCTTAAGCCTGTTTCGGCAGCGCTATGAACTTCTATCCAAGTTTTCCCATAAAATACTATAGCAGTGTCATCTGCATAAGAGTAAATATGTCCAGAATTTATTTTAAAATCACATAAGTCATTTATGTATATTAAAAACAAGGTAGGTCCCAAGACACTACCTTGTGGAACACCAAAGGTCATTTCAAGATCAGAACTGATAGAGTCGTCTATTTTTACGCGCTGAGTTCGGTTACTTAGATAGTCCTTCATCAGGTTAAGCTGGTTTCCTCTAATTCCTATGTTATGTAGTTTTTTTACAAGGATGGGGATAGAAACTGTATCGAACGCCTTTTTTAGATCCAAAAAGACAGTTAGACATTTATTTTTCTGGTCAAGATGGTCAGTAATTCGCGAAGTTAAATCTAAGATGATATCTTGCGTACTTTTCCCTTGTCTAAAGCCATATTGCGAGGTAGATAATATGTTAAATTTATTTAGGTAGTGAATTAGTCTGTTATTAATTAATTTTTCCATTACTTTAGACATACCCGTTAATACTGAAATTGGCCTGTAGTTATTGATTTGAGTTTTTTCCCCATTTTTATACACAGGAGTAATAATTGATTGCTTCATAAGTGAAGGGAAAACACCTTTTGTAAAACAAAGATTTGCTAAATAAGTGAGTATGGGAACTATTAAGTCTTTTGAGCGTTTTAAAAACTTTGTAGGGATGTTATCAATACCAGAAGCACTGTCTGATTTTAACTTCAAGAGAATTGAAGTTACCTCTTCGTGATCGGTATTTAAGATAACAAAGGATGACAATTGATTATTACCGTTAGGTATCTCTATTGATTTGTGAAGGAGTGATAATTGATTGTTTGATTCAATTTCTTTAGCAAGGTTTGGTCCAACATTAGCAAAGAAGTTATTTACCGAGTTAACTGCCTTTGCAGGACATGGGTCGATGTCTAGTAATTGGGAATTTGTTGTTTTACTGGGTTTTGAATTAGTTAAATTTCTTACATTGTTCCATAGCACTTTTGGATTTTTATCAAGTAATAATTTCCTATCATGTAAACGTTTTACTTTCTTAATTAAATTGTTACAGTAATTGCGATATCTTTTAAATGTTATTTTAAGTATGTTATCATCTGGATTACGTTTTAGTTGTTTTTGCAAATTATTTCTATGACGAATACAGCGTAAGATACCATGAGTTATCCATGGTTTTAATGTTCTTTGTTTTTTAGGTAAATTCATAGTATGTGTATTTTCTTGTAAAGATTCAGTGATTTTAGTAGTTAGAGTTTCAAGTAAACTGTTCGGGTCGTCACATTGCAGTAAAGAAGATAGGTTTTTATTTGCTAGTGTTATAAGAGCTTTGTCAAAATCAATATAAGTTTTCTTCTTAGTAGTCTCTCTAGCATATTTAATTTTAGTTAAACTACAAAATACCATAAGATGGTCTGTGATGGTTGTGTTAAAGACAGCTACACTAGCATTGATCTTTTTTCTGTCCAGTTTTAGCATAAAGTGGTCTAAGCAGCTATTATCTCTAGTTGGTAATATATGCCCTGGTAAAAGTCCAAACGTAGATAGCATATTTAGATAATTATGTCTATTTTTATGATCTGTGGAACTTTCATTAGGTTTCTGGATAAGATTAATATTAATATCTCCAGTTACTACAATACTTTTACAAGTTTTGATTATGTCAAGGTGCATTCTAAGTGATTCAGTAAATCTATCAGTATTAGTATTAGAAGGTGACCTATATATACCTAGTATGATATGATTAAAAATATCAATCTGAACACATGATGCTTGATCTAAGATAATTTCTTTTATTTTAGGATTAAGATTGCTTTTAACAAATATTACTACCCCATCGTTTTGGTTGAGACGATTAGCTGTAGCAAATGATATATAGTTATTTAACTGAGGTAAGTTTTTACTGTCGTCAAGTCTGCATTCTGTTAGTATTAATATGTCGATTTCATGCCTTAGATTTGATATTGTTACTTGTAAGTCATCAATGTTTTTATATATACTTCGTATATTTTGGGTGATAATAGTTAAATCTTTTTTATTTATATGTATATATTCATTTAAGTTTTCGATATCGCAATTTATTGAAGTAGCTATTTCAGTTTTGTCTATTTCATTCACTGTTGATAGTGTATTATCCATTTTGAAATGTTTTTCCCTGTATGCGTGTGAAGCAAGTGTTCGTCACCACAGTATGATTAAAGATTAGCTTACAGTATTTTTCGTGTAGTGTAATATACGTCCTTCTTAGCAGCAATTCATGTGTTACAACTATGATATTCCAGAGTAGTAACATAGATTTTTTAGGTAAAGATTGTTTGAGTATGTTTGGTGTGTATAGCAAACTATATAGGGTGATTTTTGGTAGTAATTTGTAATTGTAAGTTATGGAATGTGACCTTTGAGAGATATGTGTGAGTAAAGTAAGTGATGTGTGTATGAAAGTATTTAGCTCGCATGTTTTAAGATTATATACAATCAGATAGATGTAGTAACAATGTAAATTTATAAGAGTGATTGACACTGTATTCACTAAGCATAGTCAGTCTTCTTGTTGCAGTTTTTGAATTTGGGCCTCGTTAGTAATCAGAATCACTCGCGAATTGTCGTCTTTCCTCACATACACTTTGCCATAAGACGTCCAACAGTATTTATATAGACCCGAATTTGTAAGCCCTCTTCCCAGAAAATATAGTCGGGAGGCCTTCGCTGTTAAGTTTTCAGATATGTAAACCGGAGTGTCTGGTTCACGGCGTAGTCCTAAATGTTTCGCACAGATTTTTGTCTTGTTTTTTATATTAAAAGACTTACTCATTTTAAGGAAGTTATTTTTGGTTATTGTTGACATTGTTTCTATTATTATAGGCGTATTCCTTTGTCCTTCCTTTCTTGGACGTACTCTATATATGTCTCTTATATCAGACCTACTTATTTCACAATCAATGTTTTTGGACAGGCAAGTTACCATGTCAAGCAAATCCTCCTTAGTCTCTTTATCATTCCTCGGCACATTTTTAACTTCAAAGCTAGTTTTCCTCATCCCTTTCTGTATGTCTTCAATTTTATCTTCCAAAATAGTTATGTATTTTCTATCTTCCTGCGCTTGCATTTCCAATAATTCAATTTTCTTTTTATATTCTTCATTTTGAGATGTGAGAAATGCAATAGAATTTTCTATGTTTCGATTTGATTGCTGAATGTCTGCTAGTGTCGGTGTAATTTTCTTTATTTCTTCACTATTTGTGGACACCATAGAGTGTATCAAGCTTTTCATTTCCTCCTTGAATACAGAGAATTCAAAACTAAAGTCCTCTTTTTCCCTCTTTCTTTTGTTACGCAATGAGACAAAACTTGATGTTGAGTCCGATTTGTTAGGCGAATCTTCCGCAATGTTAGATTCAGAGAATGATTTGTTCATATTGAATCCTTTAATTTATGTTATATTAACTTTTGATAATCTTAGAAGGTAATTTAGTTTATCAAATCTGAACTCCTCGACAGTGTGGGACAAGCATTACCAATCATATCAGTCGAAAGTATGGCTCAGGCATTATAATACCCCAACTAAGAGATCAAATGCGCATGTGCTCCATTCGCTGTACAAACAATAACAAAAGTCTGGATGTTCAAATGTCACAATCGTTACAGTTAGTAATTGTCAGGTACCAGGGTTGCATGAGCTCAGCGCAGGTCAACGTTAACGGCCACGCCTCGGAACAAGATGGCTTCAATGAAGGAGGCGCTTGCGCAGCAGTGAATCACGCCCTCCAGCAAGATGGCTGTCCTGAAGGGGCGGCGCATACACTCTTAACTCTGACGTCGCCGCTGAGACGGGGCCTGTGGCTTCCTAGTAGACCTCCTGAACACTTATGCACTCCTATTATTTTAAATTTACAGATGTATTCCCCTTTTACTCGTTTTCGCAACTACCTTTATCCTGTTAAAATCGTGTAACCATGTGCGCGTGAATTTCGTTACATAGTATAATTTCACTCGCATAATTTTTTCCTAACGCCGCTAAAGAAGTATAACTTCAAAAAAAAATGTTATAAAATAAAGTTGAAAAACTAAAACCTCATTATTTATTCATTTAAGTAGGTAGTGGACAAAAAAACACTCCCTTAAACCGAAATAAGAAACAGTTATTTTTCTTGTTTACGCAAAATTACCCGATTTCAGGCTTAAATCTTATTTTAACTGAAATAAAAAACTGCGTACGTTACTTTTGGACCAAATAGCTTTATAATGGCTAACGAATGTTTAAAATCGATGGAATCCTTTCAGAGTTACGATTACACATAAACAAAAAGACAAACCAACAACTTTTTCATATTTATTAGATTGCAAGTCGAAATCAAAACTTTCTTCTTTGTTTAAAAAGAATAATGAAAGAAGGTGAGGCACTTTTGAGGTGTTCCTACATAAAAATTATTCTATTGTAGTGGATGATGGAACTTAAGCTACGAGGGTTCCAAGAAGCCTCACAATAAACTGAGCCAGGTATTGTTTTTTATTACCATCTTACACTGCTTTTAGTAAGAACGTCTGTCTCTAAGCACATTTCTTCTACGAAAAAAAAACTTACGACTTATCCAGCTAGGAAAATTAGAATACCCATGAAAAGCTTAACAAGCTTTCTTTATATATATAAAAATAATACATAGTTTAAAAAAAAGCGTAAAGTTAAAAGAAGTAAACCCTTTATTTATCCCTTGATAATTATGATATACATATTGTTTATGTGATACATATTGTATCACATAAACAATATAATGTATAATATAATAAGAACGAAATATAAAATTGCAACCGAAATATATTTTATTTATTTAAGATAATAATCAAGCTAATCAAACTGTATGGGAATTGCGAACAATAACACAGTAAATACACTTTAGCTGAATACACTTTATTTACTGTGACAATAGCGTGAAGTGAAAATGCTTAAGGTTCTATTAGAGGTGTAATTTTCTTTTTTAAAACTTTATTTGCGGGGAAACTCCGAATAGTTCCTGCTAGTTTTCTTTCTACGAACACCTATCTGAGTTACATAGTTATGTGTTTAACAAGACGGTATAATTTAAGGTAAATAAAGCTAGGAATTTGGTAGGTAGGTACTTAGCGTAAATTATATAGATTTACACTTCACACGACGCTACCGTCTCACGTTATTTGATTGATTAGCGAGATAAAGTTTTCTTTCAAGCGCTATCAAAATAAATGATTTGGTATTTTTCCAGCTAACGAGACGACACGTCGCAAAAATAATGTAGAAATAGAAGAACACTATAAGTATTTGAAAAATGTATTAATATTTATGAAAGTACAATCCTACAAAATAACTATATTATAGTTTTTGTCGGCCTACGTTAGGTACTGTTTGCTCCAGCCAACCTTCTAATTACCTACCTGTATTTTTTTTGTCAAAATCAGTATAGGTTAAGGTGCTGTAGGTAACGGTAGGCGTTAGAATTAATAATTGCTCATTTTTTTCTGGTCTGGAGGCTTCAACTGTGGCTTGCCACCCTTCTGACAAAGACATGCCACCAAGCAATCTAGCGTTCCGGTACGACATCGCGTAGAGACCGATTATTACCGAGCATTGGGTTTTATATAACTACAATGTAGTTAACCTTACAGGTTAGCCTGCCACCGTTTTAGAATATAGAATATGAGACAGAGAAAGAGAGTCTAGAAATTCTCAGCCCCAGAGATAAAGTCTGCAAAAAAATTGGGGAGTCAGACCGCCTCGTATAGGTTGTTCACTTAAATATCTTATGCGCTTCGAGGCTCATGTCAAAAGGCAGGCGTCGGCTACATCAAAGACTCGGCACTTACTGTGCAATAGTGTTGCCCAAATGCAAGAACAAGACGAGACTTAGCCAGTCTTGGTCTTGGTCTTGCGCCAATACACCTGGTCTTGGTCTTGGTCTTGGTCTTGCGCTCCCAGTCTTGGTCTTGGTCTTGGTCTTGCAGCAAGAGTCTTGCAAGTCTTGCAATTACCTATTAGTCTATTACTATTTATTAAAGTTTACTTTAAATCTTAGAAAAACGTATTAGAATTGGAACATTGTGAGCTTGAATTAACATAGCCATAGTAAAGATCAAGCAGATTAATAAATAACTGAAGATTTGATAAGAAATTCGAAAAATCAACTGACCTATATGTCGTTTTCCATGGAAGTAACTGTTTGTTAATAAACATTTATGATTTATAAGCTTACATTTGCTAAAACATGTAAAAAAACAAATTAATTACAATAACTTGACTGTATTTTAAAGAACAATACTTATCTGTCTAGAAAGAGATTGAACCCTCAACTTATAAGAAATTTAATAAAAGAGTTTTACGATTTATCATTTATTTGAATAAAAAATAAAATACAACACAAATCAACAGCTTTATCATTAGGTTATGATACTTTATATCAATTCTTTTGACCAAGAATTAATACAAAGTAACCATCTGGCTGACTCATCACTTAACCTATTTCTATGTTTTCTAATTACTAATGATGCTTTAGAAAATAACCTCTCAGCAGGTACTGAAGTTGCAGGTATTGAGAGAAAATCACGGGCCATTTTCGATAAAATCGGATACTCTGTCTCATGCGTCCTCCACCAATCTAAAATCACCAATCTGAAACTTATTTATTCTTTGGAACACCTGTAGGTACTCTTAAAATTAGAAATTATTTTGCATGAATAGTGTCAAATGTTATGATTTCGGCGCGGCGGCAACGATTGTTTTAGATTTCAAAAGAAGCCGCCGGCGCGTGTATCATAACCATGTACTTCCGAAAAGCGGCAAATTTCTTTGAGAAGTAAGTACAAAACCTTTGATGCCGCATTATCAAAGTGCCGATGGTTAAAACATAACTATGCATGCACTCAGTTTGATTTTAATAGATATTTTTTTATTCGCTATGTTTATGGTATTAGTCGTAATGCGCATAGGTCCAGTTTTTCATATTCTTTGATATAGTTTTTTGCGTCTCATAGAATTCCTAAGCGTACCTACCTACCTATACACCGAACTGTTACACCTAACTACTCCGTGAAATAGCGCTAAGTCCTAGCTGCAAGACGCAAGAGTCTTGCAGGCTATGTCTTGTTCTTGCTCAAGTCTTGCACGGTCAGTCTTGGTCTTGGTCTTGCTAAAAATACGCGGTCTTGTTCTTGGTCTTGGTCTTGCAAAAACGCAAGAACAAGACCAAGACTGCAAGACCAAGACTGAATTTGGGCAACACTACTGTGCAACGGCAGTGCCTTTCTAGATGATGAATTTTTTTAATAACATACTGTCATTGGCTTCGGTTATAATACTATAGGTCCCTCGCGACTTCGTACGCGTACGTCAACCTTAAAACATGGTCATATTTTGTAGTCGTGGATTTTTTTTTAGAATTTAAGAATTTTTAAAGCGAAACAATTCATACAAAAACTACATACTTTCTTCGTTTAGGCGTAGGTCGCATTGGAATCTCTCAAAACGATATAATTTGCAGATAGTTTTTGCAACATTTCTCATTGATGATCGTAGGTAGGTCGAGACAGCAGTTCCTGAGATTAGCGTGTTCAACCAAACAAACTCCAAAGCTTCACAATACTTGTTATAGCTGACCCGTGCCCATTTCAATGCGCGGTAAAAAAAAATCGTGATCAAGTTATGAATGTGGTTCGGTCAGTACTATGATTTATTTCCCGACTTCCTGTAGGATTATATTTTTACTACATATTTATGTGGGTATGTAAAGATATGCATGCCAATTTAGCTACATTACTAGGTTCCAGGTGAGTAAATGAAATGATTATGATTGAATAAATAATGTTTATTTTTATTGTTTAAAATATAATAGTATTATCTTTATACCTACTATATTAATGTTTTTATTAGAACGGTCCTACAGGAGTTTCAACCCGATATAAGCCAACAAATGTTGCCAAGTCAAGACATGTTAAACAAATAAAAAAAACCGTCTAATAGAATTAATGTCACTCAGAAGATTACGACATGGTCGCAGAACGAATACTTAGATAGGTATAGCACCTATCTAACCATTCGTCCAAATTAGATGCAGTAAAAGGGAACTTAAGACGATAAGTTTACTTATTTCAGTTAGAATTCATAATTTTCGAGACAATGATCAACATTTTTAATTTTATATATTTTTTAATATGAAAAAATACTTTTTGTTACTTAAATATAAAGGCATTATTAAGCTCTACAACTACAACTTTTCTTTAGAACTCAATCATAATATCATACTTATCTCTCATCGTTAAGGCAGCGTTCGTAAGATTTTTTTTCATTTTACCGGTTTTCTGAGTACCACAAAAAAATATTTTCAGATTTCAAGTGAATGTAACTTAGCCTGAAAATAATTTTCAAAATCGGTTCATTATACGAAGAGACAATCTCACAAACTTATGAAGTTTTCCTCTTCATAATATTAGTATAGAAGTATATATATAGATATATAGAAGAGATTTTTTATTTATTTATTTATACTCTTTATTTGTACACCACTCAGAAAAACGAGAAAAAAGTAGGGTACACAAGGCGGCCTTATCGCTAAGTAGCCACAATCTATACAAATTTCTATATGTATAAAGTTTGTAGCTATATCATATCTACATTTCTATTAACATGTCTTTTTTGTAAGGAATAATAATGCATCCATAGTTATGACGATTGTAAAGCCTGTAAATACCAAAAGTTTTGTGTTTACTTATTCACTACGAGTGTACAACGTACACTACAGCCTTTGAAGTATCCAACTTCTGCCTTTCTTTATAAGACGGTATATAGGTATCGTAGAAAATGTCGTCCGAAATGATTCTATAATTAAAACACTCTCGCTGGTCGGAACTAACGTAACGTATGTGACGCCAAAACTATAAGTTATTCCTGATTGAGATCAATGCACTTGTACCTACTCGATAAAGTTCATCACGCGTAGGTACAATTTATTACATTGGTGTCGATTCTGTTTTACACGAATCTCAAAACTAAAATAAATTGATAGGTTAGTTTAGATGGAAATATTGTGAATATGGCACAAGTACTATCATCAATCATCAAAGGCGATGCTTTTCCACTAACCCTAAAAAATTTATATAATGCATATTATTATTTTTTTGCACGCAGTTGATGAAGAGGCTGCGGCAGGTTGTAGGACAGAGGCTCTTCGAAGTTATCATGAAGGCAACTTTCTACGGGCAGTTCGTTGCCGGCGAAGACCAGAATAAAATCAAGCCTACCATTGAAAGGTATTATACAAAACTAGCGAATATTTAGTTTCTTATGGGTATACCCTCGAGTCATACTTAGTTATTTTAACAAGCTAATAAAGAAGAAGAAATTTTGGACTCGGAAATAACAGAAATTGTTACCAAAGAGAAACTGTCCCTTAAACATATCGAGCCTTTACCGCCGAATTAGCGTATTCGTAATTTTAGAAAAGAAGGTTTTTTTGTATGTTTAAACAAAGCTTTTGGAATATATTTTTTATGTCGGTTACGCAAGTTCTGCGGTAAAGGATATTAAGTTTATATTTATTTTTCATTACTCTAAATGTGAGCCCTTGACTGTATTCTCCTGATGGTACATGAGGCCTTTGTCCATCTGAGAAAATTTGGAAATTATAAATACAAAATTGCCCCGGTCGTAAATCAAACCCGGGACTAATAAACCCGGAATCCGGGATAAATACTACAGCGCTCACCGCTGCGCCACGGAGGTCGTCAAATTGACATTGCTGGTAGGTTGATAGTTACAGTGGCCGATACTCCTCACACGACTAGCCCAAGTCTGCTACTGCATATTCTGTTTCAGCGGTCGACCAAAGACAAAAAGTACTAAGGAAAAAATAAAAAACATGTGTGTACACGCGTTAGAAGTTATACTTCTTTGGCGTAACAACATAAAAATCTTTCAAAAGTTTTATCTTTCGCCTTAATCTATGTTTGTAGAACAAACCACAGTAACAATAGAAAAAAGGTATTTAATACATTGAAAGATTTATTATAACGCATTATCTAGTTATCTCATTATAAGACAACCGAGATTCACTCAACATTAAAATTTGAAATTTGTGTACAATTGACTCAATTAAATCACCAGAATGAGCCCGCAGACTTTGACAATTAAAAGTAAACAAACACTGTCAAACCTTTTTTTGGAAACCTTAAATGTTGACTATAGCTAACTTCAGGTTGTCGGTTTTTCGTGACGGTATGCGCGCGCATCGTAAAAATTTGCATCATCATTTTTCTGTAACGCGCCAAAAGAAGTATAACTTCAAAAACTAATTCGGTCGATATGTTTCCTCAATGTGTCATCATGAAAATTACGGTAATTGAGCGGAAAATGAAAATTGCCCATGACCTGAGTAAATTAATTAAAAAAAAATCGAATGTAGATCATAATATTATTTGAGTCTCGATACGCAAGCTGTGTTCGGAACTATATCCGCCTCTGTACCGTAAATCTCTTTTCAGCCCGTGCTGTAATAGTATTGTAATTATATAGAGAAGGTTGATTCTTTTGCCTTGCATGCTACTATATTTTCTTCGACCATTATAAGAGTGTCCTCTAAACAATATCAGATAAAGAATTGGCACACAGCGTAAGATATGTAGCCAAATTTAAAGAAAACGAATCCACATTCGTAACCCGAAACCTACCGATTGCCTTTGAGAATACAAATCCAAACAAATATTTTGTCTGGTGGGTGGCATCGGCCGTGGCTTGTTACTACCTTACAGACAAAGACGTATACTACGGGGTATGGATTAAATATAACTGCTATAGGTACTCACTAACAGGTCAGTCCGCTAACATCACAATATTCCCGTGGAGAAGGATACCACTATTTTTTTTAAAAAATTTTTAGTTTCACTTAAAAGAATTGCACCAGTACTGCTATTTCGATTACTAACAAACTGTGTCTAAATTGAACAATTTTGATAGGTCTTTAAAATTTATATTTTAAGTAGTAAAGAGGTTTATATACAGCCGTGCTGTCCATTCCTCCGGTGTGTTTGCATAAAAATTCGATTCTACCCTCTTAAAAATAAAATAAATAAAAAGTCTATCGAACTCGTCGAATAACTATTTATGTATTCCAGTAATATGTAAAAATATCACCTGACTCGTATAGTAATTATCATATTATATTACTTTAAAAGGTGATGTTTTTCGCATGTCTTAATTATATTATATAGGTATAATAACAAGGTAGGCCTTGTATGAGAAGGAAGGAAGGTATTTTGAATGTTGAGTCGACCGTTGTTGTTCCGATAGTCGTTTCAGTCAATGGTCTTCTCGCGAAAAGCTTCGACCAACATCTCAAGAAGCTTTCGCTTGGTTGTTGGATCAAGGGTCGGATACAGAAGGCAGTAGTCCTTGAAACGGCGCGTATTGTGAGGAGGTTTCTCACTCTGGAGCCCTGACCACCGGTTGCTTGGGCATTCAAAAGCCCCGCAAGCGGGAGTGGAAGTTTTTTTTTTATAAATTTTTAATAGTGTTTTTTAATTTATTCTTAAGCATTGTTAATAATTAAAAAAAAAAAAGAAAAATAATAAATGATAGAAAAATAAAAGGTAGGCCTTGTATGATATATATGGGAAACTTCGATAAAGACTGCAGTAGACAGTACACAGATCATAAATAAGTACATAAATACACTGTACGTCCTAAGAAATATTTCATAGCCCATATTCGTCTTTAACATCTTCAAATTCAACGATGAATGCCCATGAGTCGACAAACTAAGGACTTTTGTTGGATTTTCCAATTTCTGCGGTCTTGTCACCCTCGCAGCGTCACACTTTTTGTCTTTTTCTAGATACATATGTTTAGGTATCCTTGGTCTACACAATGTCAGGTCATTATAACTTGTAGTAGTGATGTATTCTATAAATATAACCTGTACCTTTTATATAATATGTAACTATGACCTGTACATAATAATTATAAGATCTGACAAGAAAAAGGTTCGCGTTGTCGATTTAAAAATTATTATTTTTATAATATCTTCCTAATTTATTGCATAATTTAATTATCTGAAGTCAAATGTATGATATATTTTTTTTCAGGTTGCGCTCGTTTGGTGTCAAGTCAATCCTCGATTATTCCGTCGAGGAAGATATTTCCCAAGAGGAGGCTGAGAAACGCGAAGTCAGGTACATTTAAACGATTTATCTTATTATATTAATTAATCAATATATATATATATATATATATTTATATATATATATTAATTTATTTATCGGACTTGTTTCATTTTTCTTGTCATAAATCTACAAGAAAATAGTGGCCCTTGTTTATACCAAACGATTGAATTTGTGCCAAATATTTTTGTAAAAAAAATATATCCAAATCCGCACCTAAAAATGTCCTATTATATTATTCACCTTTTGACCTGCCAATTGCCTGTGGCTTCTTTATCCGATTCGATATTCGATTTTTACTGTATTTTAAACCACCCCGTAGCATCAAACATCTAATAGGGTAGGTACCAAAATAGTAGCTTTGCCTTTTTTCAATTATTTATAGGGTTAAGTTCGAACTATAACGCTGATTCCGATAGGGTTGCCACCCGCCATTTATTGATGACAGGATAGTAATGAACATTAAAATCAACGGCATGAAATCTACGTATTATCTACTACTACTACTCAACTACTATTTCAAGAATTAAGTCGAGTTGTAGTGTTTCTATCTTCATGTATGATGATATTTAACTGAGCGCTTTAGAATACTCTTACAGTTGGTTGCTCCGTGTGCACTGATCTCTATTCTATTTCTCAGGAGTGGTTTGACGTCACAGCGTATAATGCCCCTGATTTATCGCTGCAATGATGTTCTAGGTGCGGTTAACTACTTACGTTTAACAATAGATGAAAATATTCAATCAGCATCTCATCGTTTTAAGTCAAGGCCAAACCAATGCGTCTAGTCCGCGTCTACAGTGGCATGCAATTCTGCATCCATACAAACTTCAATGTATCTTGCATCTACAACTTGCGACTATTCACAACCTTTTTCTACAAACCAGCGAGTGTTTAAATTGGTCGTAAATGTTTATGCCACCACGTTGGGTTGCCTTTTCCACACGGGCAGAAAAAGGCTGCCTTGTAATTAAGTCCGTTCTATCCAGACGAGAACCCTGTAAAGAATACAGAACGTATTTATAAGGCGGTTCTCTTAATAAAGCTAAAAAAGCAACTTTTGAAAAATATTTAGAACTAGCGTACCCAGCCCGCTTCGCCGGGCTAGATTTTGCTTTATTTTATTTAAACAATAAATTTCCACCATTAAATTTTTAATTTAAATCTCCTAATATATTAAATAATTTTTTTCTCTCCGTATTCATTCTCTTCTATTCTCTTCTCGAGCGGGTGAAGATCATTATCTACACCCATGTACACCCAACAATAGAATATCATCATAGTAAATAAAAGCTGTATTTGACAGTTTAGTTTGACAGTTCAAAAATAGGAGTACTCCGATCGTCACCAAACTTTACAGGATAAAGGATTACTCGCCAGGTCAATCCGGAGATTCCCTGAAAGTTTCATTGAAATCGGTCCAGCCGTTTCGGAGTCTATACGGAACATACCCACACACTTTCTCTTTTATATATATAGATTAGTGACAGGTGAATAGAACAAGCATAAATATAAGGACTTTTGTGGGTATATTTATAGAGATGGCGTATTCTTTTTTAGATTCATTGCATCTGATTGCAATCAAATATAAAAGTCAAAACGCCCGAAAATACTTGATCTTTGAATCGGCAGATACTACTTCGGGTCAAGGTTGGGTATATTAATAGCTTCGTCATTGCTCATTAACTTCTTCCAAGCAAATCATACGGATTCATTCACCAGAAAGCAATTGTTTCCGTTTGTTCAAAAATAGCTATACTTACGTAAATTAACGCCTATTGATGTTTTTTTTTGACACGCGACTTAAATGCAGGTCAAAACTATTTTTTTCTCGGCTGCAACGCAAAATAAACTTATGAGTCAAACTGGAAAACAAATTTAGTACACAATAATTAGCAAATCAAAGCAAGCCTATTAGTAAAAGTGTTAGATAGTGTATTGTTATACATCCGAAATCATTTTCTGGATTCCTTTTTAAACTTAAAATGAATACTAATAATAAAGTTCAAGATTGTTTAAACGCTTTAATCTCTGTAATTGGAATGTTGAGAAAGGTATTTAACTTTATGCTATGATCCTTTTAAGCTGAGCAAACGAAGTCATAGCACGGGGAGGCGTTGCGAGCTTTACACATAGCAGAAATCCATCCTAAGTAATGAAGTTTCGTAATTAATCAAAGTAAATTTTCCAAGTAATGTGAATTGCTCTGTCGCGACTTGAGATAGCAATACCAAAAGATATTGTAATGGATAAGGATACAGTAGTTACGGCGGCCTCACTTTTATTTTCTCATTGTGTGTGGTTGCGTAACCGCGGAATATACCTATTTCAAGAATATTATCTACCTTTCAGTATGTAGTTCTTAACAAGCAAGTCGGTAGGTATATAATACTTTAAAATACGTTAAGAAAAGCGAAGTCGTGATTGACGATGTCGCGTTGTTGATAGGTACCTATCGTTTGACAATGTTAAAAATAGTTTTGTACGTTAGTTACTGCCACTGAAATCACGTGTTGGCATTGTAATGGCTGCTCCAACAAGTCATTTTAATCGATATTTTCTATTCACCCTTTTTTTGGTACTCTTTTGTAGAAATAGTTACTCGTAGAGTTCGCTATCAAGAGCTCAGTCAGTGTTCCAACGTATGTCGGGAACGAGAAACTAATCCTTTTATAAAATTTCAATAAACGTAAGCAAAACCAAAAAGGCGCGTAAAACGAGACTCAATAGTCTTCTAAAAGTGTTTCTGTCATACAACGTTCAATTTCTTCAAATCTTAAGGTGTAGGGTAAAGGTGGGATAGATGCCCCAGTGGGATAGTTGCCTCATTTTCAAAAAACCTAACTTCCCAAACTCGCTACTAAGAAATAATAGTATAACTAAGTGCCGCAGGCACCCCGCACCTCAGTTAGCCACGAGCTGTCGTGCAGTGAGGACTTGTTTCGTTCGTGTGTGCATTCATCTCCGCGGCGAATTTTACAAACACGTCAAAATTTTAAAGGTTAGTATTTGCTGTTGTATAACTTTATAAGTAGTCATTAATTCCGTTATATTATTTATTACGTCTATAAACTGATTCATCAAGTATGCATCTAGATGTAAATATTTGCTCTTTTTGTTTTTTATTTATTCAAAAAATACTTGGGCATCTATCCCTATCAAAAAGGATAGTTGCCCTGATTTTTCGAGGTATAGGTGCCCCTAGGGGCATCTATCCCTCAATAAACCATCTATACCCATACGTGGTTTAATGTTAAATTTTGAACATATTTTTGTGTTTCGTTATATTTTTTATGTATTTACATCTATTTGTATTTGGACTTTTTAGTGATTGTAGCAGAACCATGCCACGAAAATACAAAAGAAAAGAAGGAGTTGGAGCTCGAGTATGTTCTTGGACTACAGAACAATTGCAGTCAGCTTTCGACGAAATGGATAGAAAAACCATTGGAATAAACGAAACATCCTGACAGTTTGGGATTCCATCAAGAACATTGCGAAGACGTTATGCTGCTATAAATACAAAGAAGCTGACACTGGGTATGTATTAAATAAAGGTCATGTTATACAGGATTTTAAAAACTTTGATTGAACTTATTCCTGTAAGTTTCCAATACGTTGATTTATTAACGTAGTTTTTTTTTGTAGGAAAACATCCTATCTTGGATTTTGACAACGAAAAAAGGCTAGTAAAGCACATTCTAAAGCTTGGAAATGCAGGATTTCCACCAAATAGACAATCCATACGTATGTTAGCTTACCAATTTGCTGAAAAGCTAGAGCTAAAACATAATTTTGACCATGAAAACGAAATGGCTGGAGCGGCATGGTTCAAAAGTTTTATTGAACGAAATCCAGAGCTTTCTATTAGACAAGCTGAAGGTTTATCTGTGGCTAGAGCAAAGGGCCTGAGTAGAAAAGAAGTGAATAGTTTCTATGATCTTTTGATCGAAGTCTTGACCGAAAATGATCTGTTGGACAAACCGGAAAGATTATACAATATGGATGAATCCGGAATCCAATTGAATAATAAACCCGGAAAAGTCATAGCGAAAAAAGGTGCCAAAGTCGTCAATTCAGTCACATCTGCCGAGAGAGGTGAGACAATAACAATTGTTGGCTGTTACAATGCAATTGGTAATTTTCTTCCACCAGTTCTTATAATAAAAGGTGTGAATAAGAAACCTCAATTTGAAGATGGACTTCCAATAGGCTCAAAAGTATATATGAATAAAAAATCGGCATATATAAATGCTTTGCTTTTCGATAAATGGCTAACAGAACATTTCATCTCTCTGAAGCCGCATGGTAAAGTTCTGCTTATTTTAGACGGTCACTCATCACACTCAAGTGCACCAAATATGCTGCAAGCTGCTGCAGATAACGACATAATTTTACTATGTCTACCTAGTCACACTACTTCAGCTTTACAACCCTTAGACAGATCAGTATTTGGGCCATTTAAAACTTTTTTCAATCAAGAAACTAATCAATTTATGCGCCTTAACCCAAATAAAAAGATCAGCCGTTACCACGCAGGAAAGCTTATACGCAATGCTTGGATTCGCGCTGCTACTCCTGCAAATGCTCTTGCTGGCTTTAGAGGTAGCGGTATTTATCCAGTTGATCGAAATGCTTTGCCAGATACTACATTCCTGATATCAGATACTGCACTAGATAGCGAAAATCCTGGCACTTCTCGTGCACCTCATCAAGCTGATCAAACGTCAACAACCCAGGCTCAAACGTCTTATTCGTTAGATTGCCAACCAGAGCTTCTCAATGTCTCGGAAAGTATTGTGTCTCGTGACCCTATTGAACAAAGAACAGAAATCTTTCTACCTCAGCCTTCTACTTCTGTAGTTTGTCAAATAGAGCTGGACAATCAAAAGGAAAATATTATAGAACAAAATAAGACACCACCAAATTTGATGCAGATTCAAATTGACAGGGGATCTCCTAGTCTCTTGATAGATTCCGAGATTTTAGAAGATATTAGTATTTTTGACATTGATGATTCTACAATTGCAGAAATTTTAGGCAGCAATATAGAATCAGAAACACCTTCGAAAATTTTAATAGAAGCATCACCTATACCAAGAATTCCTTTGACTATGTCTAAGAGGGCAAAAAAGTCAGCAGATATTTTGAATTCAAAAGAGAATATAGAACAAAAAAAAGATATGGCTGAAAGAAAGGAAAAAAAAATAAAAACTAAGTTAGACAAGAAAAACAAGACTGAAACCACCAAAGAAAAAAGAGAACTTAAGAAAACAAAGAAAGGAAACAGCAACAAAGAACAACAACAAAAAAAAACAAAAACATTGTTTTTGTGACAACGATGATGATGACCTACCTGATTTATGTGATAAAGAAAATGATAATTATTTACAAGATAACCAGAGCCGCAAAAAACTAAAACGGCGAATTATTTACAGTTCTACAACAGTGAAGATGAAGACAATTCACCTCACTATAAAATGAAGGGAAAGAAAACTAAAGGTTTGCCGGTAAAGAGCACTAAGAGAGATGGACAGGATAAGCTTAAAGATAAAAATAAAGATAACTGCATAGAATGTTTTGAAAACTATAAAGAAACGAAGTCTAAATCCGACTGGATTCAATGCATTAAATGTCAGAAGTGGCTACATGAAACCTGTACACTTTTTAAAAATTATTGCTCAAGATGTGGAAAACTGATAGCACTATCCGGCTAAGTATGATTTAAGTAGAATTACAAAATGAAGATATTTATTGTATTATTTTAATTTTTTTAAATAATGACTTTTATGATTATGCAACTTAGTAATAATTATTATTTTATAAGAAGAATCTATAATTTTTATTTTTGTTGAACAAATGTTTTTACAATTTAAGTATGATAATTTTTATGATCTCAAGTTACCGAAGCAGTAATTATATGCTAAATATGACAGATGAAAAATAAAAATAAAAACTGCAAAATGCTTTTCATTATTAGGCCCATGTTTCTTGGAAACAATTTATGTTTTAGGAGTAACTTTCTACTGCTAAAACACCAATTCTCCTCAAAACTCATTAAAGTTTGTTTGAGTTTTTCGTATAGGCATTCCCACAACTGTCGCGCGCCAAAGGCATCTATCCTTCTTAGTATTTTCATGGTGGGGCAACTATCCATACGGGTAGACATCTATCCCCAAAAAAGAAGTTCCACAAAAACCAAAAATTTGCAAAATCTGTGAGTTGTAGGGCCAGAAATACAAACCACAGTTAAACATAAAGGATTAAACTAGCTAAATTCATAGAAATTATTTATATAAAATTGTGTTTTTTTTAATTAGGAGGATATTTCAAAAAGTGCGGCATCTATCCCGCCTTTACCCTATATGGTTATTATATGAGAACGGTATCACGGATCGAAAAATTCTATATAAACGGTTAATGAGTGGTTTCCCTGACTTGAGTTGATTGACCGCTTGTATTCGATCTCGTAATAGATAGGGAGGTTAAGACCGAGTGAGCCACGCGATCGTTGTAAGTTTTGTGTGTAACTAAAACGAGACTCAATAGTCTTCTAAAAGGGTTTCTTTCTTAAAACGTTCACTTTACATGGTTATTATAGGAGAACGGTATCACGGATCGAAAAATTCTATATAAACGGTTAATGAGTGGTTTCCCTGACTTGAGTTGATTGAACGCTTGTATTCGATCTCGTAATAGACAGGGAGGTTAAGACCGGGTGAGGCGCGCGATCGTTGTAAGTTTTGTGTGTACACGTATAGTAATACCATTTAAGAGCGATTAGATATTGAAAAGAAAATGCTTTGGTATTAGGTCTGCCCTTTGTTAACCGTTTTATCGATTGTGCAATAAAGTAAATGAAAGAATAATTTTATAAATTAAAATAAACGAAATGAGTAAACCTTAACCGTAGCAAATATCGGTCGTTTCAAAACTGGTTTATTTCCATCCCTTTTGAAACTTACAAGTCATTGGAGTATATGCTTTCGTTAAATAGTATTTTATAAAATATATTTAAATAAATATTATTATTTCAGAAGCAGTATTACAACCCTGCGCTTAGCCGAATTAGTAAAAAGTGGACCAGGAAACTTGCAAGATCTGGTCATAGCTGGGTTTAAATCCGTTACTTTTTAGTTATTTAGTCAGTACCAGATAGACTAATTTTTAGTTGGTTTTTATGATTAGTAGTTGAGTAGATGGTATTTTTAACTTTTTGCTGTAGACAAATAGAGTACTTACTTAACATATCTACTTTTAAACTAATTTTCAAAACTAATTCCGAAGACAGACGATACCTGTATAAAATAGCTATCGGTCGATGCAATGTATCGATATAGATTAGCGTTCAAGTTATTTATATAATCTGCTTGATTTAATTTTACAAACAAGCAAGCAAAAGTAAAAGATGTGACATATCTTTATGGGGAAAGTACATAAAGATCAGTGACTGCAACGGTGCTTTTCGTAAAATCACACTTGTTTTTATCGATTGAATTCAATATTATTTAGCGACACTAAATATCTACATTTATTACATTTAGTAGGTGCATACGAAATATATATATCTTGATAATTTTTCAACTCGTCTACATTTGTCTATGCTTTAAGAGTGACATGACTAGATTTGATTTCAGAACGCGATCTAAAGCGCGACCTTAAATGCTATGTAGCTGGTCTGAGCACTTTTCCATTTCCATTTCTTTTTTTTTAACTTTTAATGCCAAAATAAAATTAAACATTACCCAAAATAATCAGAAACCCCTATATATTATAATGTAATATTCATTTTATCGCAATATATTAATAAGCATTAACTAATAAACTCTTACTTATTTCCAATAATTAGCGTTAAAATATAGAAAAAATGTTACCTCTAAGGTAACATTGTTTTTTTTTTTCTATCGAGATAATTATATATAATCGTATACAGAGAAAAAAATATGGCAGAAATATGGTCAAGAATAAAATACCTCGTTTCGCTTTGAAGAACTTCATAGGTTTAATAATAGTAGATTAAAATAAAATACCACTAATGGTGTATATATAATAATATGTTGTATGAACATCATTCCTACCTAATTGGGACTTTGAAAAATATCGTGTTGTTGTAATGTATCTTTAATGTTTTCAATTTAACTTGGAATCTTTGTAGTAACATCTTCATAATTATCAACCCATTACTGGCCCACTGCAAGGCACATATCACCCACACATGAGATGGGCTTTGGCTGTAGTCCACCACGCTGGCCCAGTGCGGATTGGTGGACTCCACACGCCTTTCAGAAAATTATAAAGAACCTTCACGATGTTTCCCTTTACCGCTGAAGAAAGTGATATTTAAATTGCATAAAACGCACATAACTTAGAAAAGTTATAGGTGCGTGTTGTGATTCGAACTCGGCCCCCCGAAAATGAAGCTGAAGTCCTAACCAATAGGCTATCACCGCTTAACATAGTCAATTTTAATTAAAATTTAATACATATTTACCTGCTCATCATTATAACTTACCTTCGAAGCAACCTAGGTAGATACCTAACTTCCTATAAGATATTTATAAAATGTATTTAGTGATTGTTATTTATTTAAACAGGTGCTTGATCGCTGTCTCACAATATGTTAAGAAATGATGCAGACTAAGAAGGAACGTGTTACTACGTAATATTATATGCTACTTTGGGGTTCGACAAATCTTTATTATTATGCTCAGTTTATGCACATCGGTGATAGCCTAGTTGGGTAGGACGTTGGCTACACTTACGAGACACCCAGTTCGAATCCACGCACGCACGCATCTATGAAAAATAAAAACGGTTCTTACGGTAGCTGTAATAAACGTGGACGAAGAACCACGGACGAACGGACGAAGAACAAAAGCTAGTAATTTGTCCTTTTCACATTTCGCTTCAAAGTTTGCTCATTAAAAACAATGTCGGATGATTTCAATGCAGGAACGTCCTTTTGCCAGTTGTATAGAAATCGTAGTGAAGAATATACTTTGAATAATCTCATGAAAAGCAAATTATTCATCGTGGCTCAAAAAGATTCTTACTTTAACGTCAATTATTGAATGACCTACATTTGAACAACATTCTGTAAGTGATGCAGAGACCTAATGAAAAACGTACGAAAACGGCGTTTAAGTGGAAAGAAATAAAGTTTATATTTCTTTGTTATCAATTAACATTTGTGCTGTGATTTTTCTACGACGTTGTGTTAGAAATAGATGGTGAAAAAGAGGTCAACGTATTTTATTTTTTATTTTTAAAACGTTATTTTCATTACGACTATTAGAGATCAGCTGTTATCTGTAAGGAAAAGCAATACATAATTTTTTTTTCTTTTTTTCAATGAATATTATTTTTGTAATAAACAGTCATTATTGACCGACTTACAGAAAGGAGAGGTTATAAATAAATAAATAATTTATATACTACGACAACGCACACATCGCCATCTAGCATAGTAATCGCCATCAAGTAAGCGTAGCTTGTATTATGGGTAGATGACTGATGAATATTTTTATGAATAATATACATAAACACTTATAATATACATATATATATACCCAGATAATGAAAAACATTCATGCTCATCACACAAACATTTTCCAGTTGTGGGAATCGAGCCTACGGCCTTAAACTCAGAAAGCAGGGTCGCTGCAAACTGCGGCAATCGGCCGTCAATTTAGACAACCCATACGCGAATTTTTCTAAATTCTGGTGTCAATGATCTACTACTTTACAAGGTTAGGTGGATAAAGGGTACTAAGCCGATAGGGTATTACGGTATTCAGAATAATAAAAGAAACCGTGTAAGTGTGTCAGTTTGTATGTTTGGTACCTTTGTTCGACTCAACCGTTGAACCAATCTTGATGAAATTTGGCATACCTACCTATTCCCACGGGTATTATTTATTTATATTAATAATAATGCATTAAACCATGCATAGGTAACGAATGCATTGTTTTTACTAAAGATATACCGCTCAACTTATCTTGGTGACATTTGCATAGGGATAGTTTGCATCTTGTAAATTAAAGAGATGATGTAAAACATTTTTGTTCTGCGACTTTCGCCTGAAAATTTTTAGGGTAATGTGTGTGGCTACCTTAACATCAGCTGTGCTTACATTTAAGGTCAAATGCGGTCACGGATAACTAGGCCAACAAAAAAAGATTATGGTCTTATATAAACAATAAATCACCTATACCGTACACACATACCTACACGTGTTAATGTGAATTTAAATCATTGTAATAACTTAGGGCTGTAAATTTTTTTTGTTTACTTTTTGTAAAAATCTTACTACTTGTTTTAAAAAATTATACCAAATAGTATCAGTATAGTTATTGGAAATAATTTTTCTTAATCGAGGGTTAGTGAAATTTGATAAGAATGTCCTTAAGTTTTTTCAAACAAGTTTATTTACATTAACCAAATTTAAAGTATTCTTGAATGTGAAATTGCTCAAAAATCCCAAAGAAAAAATGAAACGTACCCAGCTTTAAACTCGTTTACTTGCCAAGTAAAAATTTATTTATTTAGCAACGCACCCCGTGAAGACATTACAGTTGCAATTCGTCTTCCCGGGGCTATTGAAAGAATTTAACAATAACTAATAATTACAAAAAATAAATATAAATTAAAACATAAAAATAAGCTATATAAAATTAAGAATTAAAAAAAAACAATAATAATAACAATAACCATAAATTCAATTATAATAAAAACAAAACATTCAAACATATAATTATTATCTTGCAGCACCTACTTTCTAATAACATTTTAACTTGCTCCAAATGTCCAACTTACGTACTTATAACTTCTTTCTATTTATATTTTTTATATCTACTATCACACATGTACTTAATATTATACAATAGATAAAAGATAATGTATGCAAAACTGCATTTGTCGTTTTATCATTCTTTTACTTAGCTACTAGGAAAATCACCAATCTCTCGGTTTATCATTTATATGATATATTGCATTGATTTAATATGTTACTAACTGATGTATTGTATCATTACTCATAGGTACTTTTTTTGGTATATCTGAAATATCTCATTTATTACTCTGTACAAAACCAATGTTTCATACGCCATTTTTTCCTTAAATCGCAAACTTATGTACCTAGAATAGACTGTGAAGTCTTCTCTGTTCCCTCTGTTTTCCCTTGGGGTACCATTTTTGTACCTCTCTCTCCTACTATAACTGATTCGTTCTCTTACCCATCAGCGCTTCAATCTCAACCTTCGGCGACCAGGCCGAGGAAGGGCAACTCAAGCAGTACCACGTGGAGCAAAGGTTCGCGGACAGGCGTTACAAGGTCACCAGCGCCAGGACCTACTTCTACCTTAACGAGGCTTCTTGTGAGAAGAACATGGAAGCTTTCATGAAGAGCATTGACGCTGTCGCAGGTGTTTAATTTGATACTTAATTATTTTTAACCAACCAACTCAAAAAGAGGGGTGTCATAAGTTTAACATGTTTATCCGTCTATGGCATCATATACCACAAACTAATTGACCGATGCGGATAGGTTTGAAAGCTAACGTTAGTCAGTTCTGTTCAGGTGTTTGAAGATGGTGATCTGTTCTTACTTGACAATTTCACGGGTACCTTTGATTTAAAATTTAGTATACTTTGATGGTATTACCAAGACATGGTAACCTTGAGTTGATGCTATAACATAAAGTATGGTCTCAATAAGGTGTTAGGAAGACGATGATCGAGGCCTCAAAATGGACAAAAAAAATTTGGTAACTCAGTAATTTCGGGGGTCATTTAAATAGCGTGTAATTCTTACCCGGCTAAGTTTGTTGGGGGCTCTTCTTAGACCAGGGCGCTTAAGGTTTAAGTTGGCGAACGAAGTTATTACCATCCCCTTACAATTATGTAAACATATATGTATGAACGCTTCATAATTGCCTGTGATAGGCCTACATGATATAAGATTTTCTGCATAAGGAGACTTTTGTATATGGACTGATAAAAAAGAATCAGAGAAGGTACCTACGAAAGATAATAGTATTGGGAAATCTAATTTCCTGGTTAAATTTTCAGGAGCTGCATACAAACTTTAATTCCTCGTTTATTTATGCATGGTATAAAATGATATCCAACTATCAACTCCTCACCATTTAGCTTTCCGCTGCTTGTCAGCCAGTCGATATAGTTCGAAGGTCAGATACAGATGTATCAGATCGCGAAATTTGACTGACCCAACATAGACTCGATATGCCGGTAACATTGACTGGATTACCGTCGGTTAATCGAGACAATCGAATTACAAATGTTAAGACCTAGCTGAGGCCACAGCTAGCGGTTTAACATTATATTGCGCCCTCGGGGTTTAAAATTAAATTATATGCTCTAGGAATGTTTTCTTCGTGATCACAAAAAGTTAAATTGAATTTGCTACTTCATACATACAAAAATCAAACGAAACCCGTTGTTTAACGATTGATTAGTCATTTCAAAGCTGTTACTTTAATTTCGTGGTAATATTTCCCATTTAGCCTTATTACCAATTCAAAATACTGAATGGTAAAACGAAGTAACTAGATTTGAGCGGTTTAGGTTTTTTGTCATTAAATGTTTGCTACCAATAATTTCGTACTTCAGTGGCGCAATCTTACAATACCAGGGCCTTGGCACAGTTAATGACCATGGCCCCCAGCTTACTTAGGTTTTTAGAATATTACGATTCAGATTTAGGTTTTACGTTTCATTAAAATCTGCAAGGTCATTTGGAGGAACTAGGTTTGTAACTATTACAAGTATCGATAATATTTGATAAGAAAATTGTTATAATTACAAGCCTATCATATATTTTAATTTTCAACTAAGTGAATAAAAGAGAACTTGTTCCTTTTTCAGGGATCACCGAAAGCACGGGACTAATGGCAGTGAAACTGACAGCTCTCGGAAGACCGCAACTACTCGTAAGTATCATATGAGTATACTCATCATCATATCAACCCATTGCCGGCTCATTACAGGGCACGGGTCTCCTTCTGCAATGAGAAGGGTTAAGGCCATAGTCCACCACGCTGGCCATGCACGGATTGGTGGACTTGATAGGCTTTTGAGAACATGATTGAAAATTTTCAGGCATGCAAGTTTCCTCACGATGTTTTTCTTCACAGTTTAAGCAAGTGATATTTAATAGCTTATAACGCACAATACGTATTGTAACTAGATGTCGCTCTTTAGATTTCATACAAATAGATTTTAACTTTCACATGATCGAATAAATAAACGTAGGTAGAAAATCTAAGAACTCCATCGCTTATTTGACTCGACGAGTTCTATTAAAAAATAATCACAAATGATCACCTCGCAGATCGATCATGTTAAACTTACGTATCATGTATCTTAAATCAACTTCCGTTACTGCCGTGCAGTGACGTCTTCCTAAAAATTAATTAATGATACCATATTTTTTGTTATCCATGACTGGTACTCATTTACGAGTATGAATTAAATTAACCCTTCACTACTTTATTTGCCTTTCATCCGGATTGGTTTGGAATTTTCCGTAGCCCGTTACAAAACTAGATATTATAGGTATTTAGGTACTCATATCGGCAGGGTGATTACGTATCTCGCGACAGGCGTAAATCTTGCAATCACTGCTGTCAAACGTCACTTGTGTTTATTTATTTTATGGAAAAGAGACGGTTGGTATGGTTCATCAACATCTTCAACCCATTACCGGCCCACTACAGCGCACGGGTCTCCTCTCAGAATGAGAAGGTTTTAGGCCACGCGTGGCCAAGTGCGGATTGTTAGACTACACACGCCGTTGAGAACATTGTGGTGAGCACTCAGGCATGCAGTTTTCGTCACGATGTTTTCCTTCACCGTTTACAAGTGATATTTAAATTGCTTAAATTAAAAACGTACGTAACTCCGAATAAACAGTGATGCGTGCCAGGCTCGAATTCAGTCTCCACGAAAGGAAAGTCGATGCCTTACACACTAGGCTTTCACCGCTTCTTGCAATGATATTATATTTACTCTTTGGCCTATTAGAAAATGTTTTTCTATAAAATTAACTATTTTGTTTATCACTATAAAGAGGAATTGTTAATGTTTTAGCTCCAATTATCCGAAGTGATAATGAGGGCGCGTAGTTACATGCACCAGATTGCTGGCGGCACTGGCAATGTGCTCACACACCACAAAACCATTGAGGATCTGCAGAGGTACCTTGGCGACTTGAGCTCTAAACCTGAAGTGCAGGAGTTCATGAAAAAGGTTACATCGGACAAAGAAGGGTCAGTGAAATCTTATGTTTTGTCATAATTTTTAGGTATATAAAATGATTTTACTAGATAGCACGTTCACGTAATCTAATTCCGTCGTAGAACTCACAAACTGTACTGGTCGCCAAATATACCTGCAGGCTATGTCATAAAACGTTGGAGCGGTGCTACGACCGAACTAATGGTACGAAGTAATTTCTGATGTTGAAGATTAAGACAGAAAAGTCACCGAGATTTCCGTTCGCGCCAATCAATTCAACCAATTCCCGCACATTGGTACGTTAATATTATTGACAATGTTCTGGATGTTGACAATAATGTTGCTTGTGTGCGGAGATATTGTCAATAATATTGGATTTGAGCGGCCAGACCAAACTTTCTTACTGGCCAGTGACTTCCTCGAGACTTTACTGATGTCTATCAATGCAACCTAAAGAAGTTATCTTTATCATATTGCAAGTAAATAACTATGTTTATGAAGGATTAAAGAAAAAAACAATTGATGGGTCTAAAGAAAAAGTTCGTTTACATATGACTTGCGAAAATTATTTCGATATTTAATTATAAAAAACTATTCTTTTTTCATCGACATCAGTTTTTAAAGAAACAGTCAGTCTGCAGCTAGTTTTGGTGTAAATATGTATATATAATGCTCATTGATATGCAGTTTTCTCTTGGTATAACTTTAACATTAAATCGAAAGTCCATCTTACCAACAATTCCTACATAAAAGCTGATCCAGACATTGCATACTTTTATTAGATTCCCATTTTCCTTTACGTAGAATCTTTTTTATTGCAGTACTGACAAATTGTAAAATATATTCCAGCGTGCTGCACTTATTCCCATGGGATCGGTCAGTGCTGAGTTTGTTAATAGTAAGGGTTGACAAGTAATATTGCTAGCTGTAACTAAAAGCTATGTGTATTTTACATAATAAGCTCATAGCTGATGCCAGGTGGAAGCGACTTCATCCGCGTTGTTTTAAAACCCCGGGATTAAAGTTATTAACTCTCTGTTCTTCTCCAGATCGGTATCTGGAGAAGAACAGAGAAAAACTTTGTTACTTAAAATGCAGCCGCTTTTAAGTAACAAAGGCTATATTTTTTAAATCCCCCGTGAAAGTTACACTGGTGCTTTTCGGGTATAAAAAGATGCCAGTAAAGAAAAATTTGACGCAATTTGATAAATATAAATCATATTTATCAAATTGCGTCAAATTTTGGCGGTATATTTTTGGGTATACATAGTTAATAAACAATCAAATAAATGAACTGGCACTTTTGCATTTCTAATTTTAGTATGGATGTAATTTAATTCAGCTATTTTGTAGTAGAACTAGGTTTAGGAGTTTTATCTTACCTTCTAATTCTGCAAGCTCTTAAGCTAAACTAAATATTAAGTTACCTACTCCTACGTAACATCTATTTCAGTGAGGCAGTGTCATTGGTGTTGGAACAAAGTAATTTTTTTATCGATTCAGAAATAACTAATATTAACCGTTGGATAGGCCTGTTACATGTGCTTTAAAAAGCATATTATGTAACAATGAGGCAAGGAAGCGGTGTTATATAATAAGTTATAACACTGGTTTCACTGGATCTTTATATTTAGTAATTCTAGGTACCAGCCCGTAGTTTGGCAATTGGTAACTCAAGCAGTAGGTCTTCGTTATGATCACTAATATGTGAAAATATACGTTAATGCCCGCCAACTCGTATTAAAGAAGCGCGGTGGAAAACTGCTTTAAAAACAATTTTTGGGCACATGCATCACCTCTCTTAAGAGACATCTCTCATGTAGCAGTGGGACATTAATTGGATGAGGATCAGAAAAAAACATTTTGCTGATTTCCAGAATGTTTTTAACTCAATTTTCCAATAATACTATATCTTTGTTTACCTGACATTGTCTTCATAGAAGAGCTAGGAGGTCAAATCTCCTCATCAATAGATGTTATTGCACACTTGAAACATCTGAGAAATGAAAACTAAATTGACTTTTATTGTAACTCCACAGAATCGTCCATCTATTCCCTTGGTCTAACATTCTTGACAAAGACATGGGTTTATCGGACTCGTTCCGAGTTCCGGATCCGAAGACGGGTCAGATGCGACGTTTAATCTCCCAGATCTCACCAAAAGAAGAGGAAATGTTCAGGAACATGTTGCGGAGGCTGAACAACATAATCAAGATCGCCAATGATCATGACGTCAGGATTATGATTGATGCTGAGCAGACTTATTTCCAACCGGCAATTTCTAGGATCTGCTTGGAAATGATGAGGAGATACAACAAAGTTAGTAAGAGGAAATACGTACAAAGTTTAGCAGATAGGACTCCACTCATAGTTTATTTTGAGCTATTGACATTAAGATTATTATATCTGATGAAAAACCCTCCCTTATTACGTGGTTTAGTTAACAGCATTAAAAAGATTATAACTTGTAAATTTTGTTGGTTCAGTCCTTTCAAAGTCCAATTACAATAAGTTTATTTCTAACTCATCTTTGTGTTGTGGATGCTATTTCTTCACTGATAATTGATAACGCTTTTGAGTTTCCTACCGACTTTTTAATTGCAAGAATTATGCTCGATTGATGTTTTAAGAAATATATTTTTTTGTTTACTTTTTTTCAGAACAAGTTTTTAGTATTCAATACATACCAGACCTACCTGAAGAACACCTATAACGAAATCGTAACAGATTTGGAGCAGGCTGAGCGACAGAACTTCTATTGGGGAGCTAAACTCGTCCGCGGTGCTTATATTGAACAAGTATGTTATATTAGCTATTTATGCAACTGTTACGCAATTAGAGTCAAAGTGACAATATTATCTGGGAAGGTACAACCAGGAAAATAATTTATATATAGTATATGCACATGCATAATCCAAATTAATATTATTGAAGAAAAAATAATTGACACGTAGGTACATAATGTGTAATTTGTTTAGGAGCGCGCGCGAGCGGCAGCCATGGGCTACGAAGATCCCACATGTGAGAGCGTAGAGGCAACAACAACGTCCTTCCACAAATGCCTCAAGGAAATTCTCAGCAGGGTTAAGGTAATAATTCATCCGGTTTAAAGTTCTGTACCTGTCTCAGTTTTGCGGAAAGTTAATTATTTATAGAACTTTTAAAGAGGAATAATTTCGTCATACTATATTTTGGCGTAAATCGGAGGATCATCGGTGAAAATCTCAAAAGAAATAATTTTTCCCATTTTTCGGTTCAAGAAAACATCGTAAAGAAACCATGCCTGAGAGTTCTGCGTAATGTTCTCTCTTGGCAAGCATGGTAGAATACCAGTGGCGTGCACTGGGTTTCTTACCAGGGTATGCATGCAGCGGAAACGCTATACATCCTCCTCCTATATACGAGTTATATATAAATATTTGGTTAGGCAGTGATTTTGTGCATGTACGAAGTGCACGCCACTGTTGACTACCGCCTGCACCGTTCTCATTCTGATGGTTTAATAAGGATGATCATACTTATTTTATTTCAGAACGAGCAAAAGGACCGCCTCGGTATAATGGTAGCTTCGCACAATGAAGACACTGTCCGTTACGCCATCCAGCTGATGAAGGAACACGACATCAAACCCGATGCCAAGGTGGTTTGCTTCGGGCAGCTGCTCGGCATGTGTGACCACATCACTTTCCCGCTTGGTATGAAACTACCATTACAAATAAAACTAACATAAACAGTTTTCAATTTTCAGATGAGTATAATGTTAGAAATATGTCACCTAACCAACACAAAATACCGCATAATACAAAACCACATACTTATCGCAGGTCCAAAAATGATACGCGTCTTAAGTACTGATATTTTTCCATTTTTACACGCTTTATATTAGCTTCACCTGTATGTATGTAACCGACCCCTTTGAGCTCGATTTTGTCCTACTTTGAACGATCAGATTTCGTTCAAACTTTGTAGACATATCGAGGACCGATGACAGTACACTAATTTGAGAAGATTATTCCAATTTTCAATATAAAAAATAAGATTTTTTCTGTTTTTTCGAAATATGAATTACAATTACTACAGCGCCATCTAGACCCAAATGTAAAAAACCTATGGCGTTACCAACAGATGGCGTTCGCGTACCTAACAGCTCCACAGAAAACATTAAGCTACTAGATGGTAGAGGGCGTTAGCTGTTACTTTTTAATGGGCCGTTTTAAATAAAAATTAGAACTTGCATTTCTAGAGACACTGATCGGGCACTCAGCTAAGCAGCACCCGCGCAGGGACTGTTATGGTAGTTACGTCTTAATATAGATTCCTGAGCGGGTAATGGGGCTCTACACATTAATAATTTGGTTTACACATTAATAGTTTTTTTAAACTATTATTTTCATATTGAGGCTACTCTATCCTAGTTTTGGCTCCTGATAAATGAGTGGTCCCTCTCATATTGAAGACGGGTTTAAAAATTTAAAGAAAACTATTGATGCGGTCAATTTATACACGCTTTATATTAGCTTCACATGTATGTTTGTAACCCAATCGTTTAGACTTTGTTTTGACCCCCTTTAAACGGTCTGATTTCGTTCAAGCTTTCTAGATATATCGAGGACCGGTGACAATACCCTAATTTGATAGATTAATACATTTTTCAAAGTAAGTTATTTGTTAATTTAGGTATATAATTTTCATATATAGTTGATAAGGCAGGAATTATGTTAATTTTTAATTTCAAACCATTATCTTTAGCAGATTTCTCTAATATTGACAAATCTGATGGTGAATTAATTGGTAATAAGAATAATTGTTTAAGCAAAACTAAAATTAACGCTTTTATAAATAAACTAAACTAAAAATTTTAGTTTTTTATATCAAGCGTGTTTTAAACTATTAATTTATTTAGATAATTAGTAAGGTTACAATCGACTTGTCCGTAGATTCAAAATTGATCATTTTGCTATTTTGTATGTATCTTAAGTTTAAAGAGTTATATAATACTATTTTACCTTATATGATGGTTTAATAAAGCTAGCAATCCTTCTTTTTCCAGGCCAAGCCGGTTACTCTGCATACAAATACGTTCCCTACGGTCCTGTTTTAGAAGTCCTTCCATACCTCTCGCGGCGTGCCAACGAGAACCGTGGTTTCTTGGTTAAGATTAAAAAAGAGAAAGGTCTAATACTAAAAGAAATTATCCGCCGTGTTTTCACGGGCCAGGTCTTTTACAAACCGGTTGGTAATTACACGCCCGTCTAAACACCGAATATATGTAGTCAGGCTTACCAACATTACGGGTATTCAAGATTGGACCGGCTTTAGGTGATATAGAATAAAAAAAATGTTGACTAAGTATAGTTTATGAAAGTGAAATGTCAATGAAAAGACTTGTCTATTAACTTAGCGTTGCGTATTTTTAATAGTATATGATTGTGATAAGTATTTGGCATTAAAATGTCTGTTTTGTTTCTGCAAAATTACAACCAAAAAGCTGTTTTAAATGACTATGTTTTGTCTAATTTAGGATGATAATTTTGACAGCCCACAGAAGTGATATTAACTGATGATGATCGATAATTCTTTCCATAGAACTTGGAATCGATAGTTTTATGCCAATGCTGAATGGACATATTATCATTTTTGATACAAAACATTTGATATTTAATTAATTTTTTGATAAAATTATTTCCATCTGTGAATTTTACATTACATTCATGTCTAATGATTTCTAATTATTTTTAAAGTAAAATTTATTTTTTTATATAAGTAACAGATTATTTTAACAAATCATATCATTTGTTTAAATAAACGTGTGGAATAATTTTAATATTTACAAAAATCTTTATTTCGTTAGATAATTGTGTTATTTGAATGTTCGATTTATTTTATTGCAAAACTGACTTTCTACTTTGGTCTTTCGTTATATGTGGCATTGAGCGGTACCTATGAATGAACTATTTACTACGACATTATTTTTATTATAATTGACCGCGAAAAATACGAAACCTGCAAAAATTATCATCTAAATTAGATAAAGCATAATGGTATTTGCCGTATTTATGAAATACGGTTAAAATGCTAATTGTGTCTTACTACAGACAGGATTTATTTGTCAAATACGAAGTGTTGTTTCAAGTCTTGGTCCAGTCTGACTGGGGATGAAATTACATCAAGACAAGGCCATTATCAATCAATTAAAGATAGGGCTGTTTATCCATTCCCGAATCTTTGGCGGTTAAATAAAAAACTAGTCTTACTGTTCCGCCATTCTATAGTCGAAATTTAAACAGTTGGTAAGCCTAGGTAAAATCGGTGAGATTCCAACGAAGTGGTGAGTTTGATTAAATGTTGTTTAGCTAACTTATTATGTATTAATGTTTTAGGAATAATTACACTATAATGTTGTATGATTGAGATCATGAAGTGATTCTCTTGTTATTCGTATATAATATTATATTGTCGATATATATCGAAGTAATTTGGCCGATCGCCCGTAGGTTGAGAGATTTGCGTAGAACGAGTTTCATTTAACAAGTAGGTGAGCTTTAATTTTTTTTTCAAGCCTGATAGTGTATCACATCACCCTAGTATTAAAAATGTTAAAATTGTGGAGATATTTGGATCACGCATTCAACAGCTAAACAAACAGATATGAATGCCTGACGCACAGATAAACCAAGTCCTGGATTAATAATAATACTTCTTATCCCGGAAAAAGAAAAGATTGAAGACACGAGCAGGAGATAGAATCTCTATAAGTACCTATATCATCACAACTATACTATTCTACTTAGGCCAAGAGAAAAATTATGTGAGCGAACTATTCGAAATAAAAAAAAGCGTTATTATACGTGTGTAATTTTTACGGGTCTATATAGATTTATCCGTTGTATGCTGTTGTGCATAACGTAACAAAAGTCCTAGCGAATATCCCATAAAATAACTTTCAAAACCACAAATAATTCTGTGTACGCGATTTGCGTATTGTAGTGCATAGTGTTGATACGTGCAGCGAGTCTGTCGTTTACCTCCATTTAATAGAAACCTAAGATTTAATAAGGTATTCAAGTGCATTTGAACGCATTGTATGTGTTGTGAGAACGGAACGCATTTGAGAGTGCTGTGAAAAGCGTTAAGTGATTGAAAGGCAACTCGGGAGTGCGGGTGAAATGGTTTACGGTGTTTTGTTACTTAATACAACAGTAAGTTCCACTTATCGAGCTATTGAAAGACTAAGTACCTTCTGTAATTTTGCAGCAATATGAATGGTGGAATGAAACTAACACTACCTGTACACTACACTTAAGTTGTATAAATAACTTGATTGACTTATTTTGAACTTTCATTTTAGTGATTTTTTCGTGAAGAGCTACTAAATGTAAATCATTTGGTATAATAATCGTCCAGTCTCACAGCTGATGAGTGTATATAGACCCAATGCATCATTTGCGTCCTTACAGTATTGCTACAGTTATTGTACGACTTTTGGATACATTATTGTATATATATACTTACCTAGTCGTTTCAACTATAAATTAAAAAATAAAAACGTTGAGATTTGTTTATTCGGAATTATTAAATTATATATATCAGTAAACTTTTTTTTTCTATGACTTGTAGTAGGACAATAAGTTTTATATACTAATTGTAATCGTTATATCGATGTTTGTATCATGTTTGAAACTATCTAAGTACTTAGTCATAGAAAAAATAATGAATGTTTTTGGGCATGTTTCTATCCAAATTTTTGTAATAGGAAGTAGGTGCTTACCTACCTTTTAATAATTCCTAAAATTTACAATTCAAGTTAATTGAACGTGTGTACATGTAAAATAATATAACTTAAAAAAAAAGATTAAGTGTATTTTTGAGTTACTATTAAACTATTTATTTATTTATACAATAGTGCAATTTTAGACTACAATTTATTATTTTAACCTATGAAATTATTTAATTCTTAATAAATATTAAATGCGGACTTAAGTGAAATTAGACTTATTTTTTAATCGCAATTATTATTATTTTTTTCGCTGCCAGTTAATGATCAGTATTTTGTATTTAACTAAGACATTGAAATTTTTATTCTTTATAAAGTGACTGCAGATCCAGATCCTTTCATTTAAATTATATATGTTAATGTCAGGGCGCCATCTCCAGGAGCCAATAATACTAAACAACTACTTCTCAACGCCTATAAATTCCCTTATTTTCTTTACCTTTGCAAGTTTAATCGGTTTATGTCATGATACGGAGTTTATTGAAAGGCTTCCATAATGTGTCACGAATTATACGGGGATACGGTGACCAGTTCGGCCAAATGATACATATCCGAACATATCCGAACTCTGAATTCTCGACAATATTTTGCAAACTAGCGTATCGTTGTGAGGATCAACAATTCGTTACGGTTCGCAACTAAAAGCCAATAGCATCGTTGGGTTTGCTCGACGTATCAGTGCGGAATCGTCTGGAACACATCGCTCATGGAGGTAGCGCCTAGCTTTTACTATTCAGTAAACACTGTTTTTTTTAAATAGTGTGTGTATTGAGACCTTACTATTTACATAGGTGCGATAACTATGATTTTGGATATCGGTATGTTACAATGGTTTAATTTATATAATGAGTGTGTTAGTTAGCAAAGAGGTAACAGTTTTTCTATGATAAAAGAAATAAATCGCATTAAGTATGACCTTCTTTACGCGTACGTTGAATAGCGCAATTATCTTGTAATGACCCCGGCAGGTATTCTGACAACAAAAACTAACATCCTTGAAGGCGCGAAAAAATATTTAGTTAATCAACTTTAAATATCGAATCATTTATTTAACATTTTGTTCGGAACATCACATAGCGTTCATGGTACACCAGATCTGTACAGCTCTAGATCTTATTGCATTTTTTTTTCAGTTTTAGTATTCATTTTATTATTCATTAATCCTCGCGCTTTTATTTTAATTAGAAAATATATTGTGAAAATTATTTTCGTTGTTATAGTTAGTCTGTATGTGTATAATGTGCATTCGTTAATTTGTAACATGTCATATTTAGCCTAGTACCTATTGTATAGTAGTGCGCGGATGTTTTAAAAAAAACCTAGTAATATCGAATCTCATTGATCTGAAGACGAACATCATATTTTGGTAATTCAAGCAATTAAAGGTTTTAATAAAAAAAAAACACAAATTACCACTTTAGTTGAACCCTGCAATATTAAATCAATCAATCAAATGCAAGTGGGCTTTAGGGACGATATCTTGTGAATGTTTTTTTAAAAATACTTGAGCTTATGTTAATTTTACCTAGTAAAAAAAAATGGACATACTAATTTTTTATCTGTACCTATGTTATGAAGACAATCTGGAATCTGGAACATCAAAATTATAAACTCTGCTAAGATTATTTGTAATCTGAATGGATAGATATCGCGTCCACTCTCTGTAGGCTTTTGCCTTCAGCTTGCGTCCTAATCTTTCAAATTATAATTTGCGTAAGATATACGAGTAGGACCTAATGTCAGTTTTAAATTTAACAGATGCAAAATGAAAATAGAAGCGCTCAAGTTGATCACACATAACCAACTCAGTATATATAGTACTCTGAGTTCGTCGTCGTATAACCTATCTGGTAAGGAGAGATTGCATTTCGTATTTTAATGAAGAACGTTTTTTAATGTTTTTAAACTAAGAGTACCTATTTCAAAGTAGGTCCCTACATCTATTATTAAAAAAGAAGCAATACTTTCCATCAAGTTCTCTCATTATAACCTAAATTAGCAACTTAGGAAATATTATAAAGATAAACATGGGACTACTCAGGAAGTTGTTTATATTATTTGGTAGTTCGATCCATAGTCTTGTGAATATGCTTACGTGTGCTATCAAGGTAGGTTTAGTTCCTATACAATTTTAAGATTCACCTCTTCAAATTTGTTAAAATTTTGTTAAGCCATTGATTACACATTTTTTTTATTTGATGATCATATTTTATCAATACATATTAATTTAATTTTAATTTATTTGTTTTAGAATCAGCGCTAATGATTGTGATGCTAATTTAGATTATTTTACGAATAGACATTTTAATAAAGACACGAATGAATCTTTTCTTTGTTTCTTTTTTTTTGTTTTTCATTTCTAACCTTATAGGTAATTTATAAGTCCATGACAATAATTGTATACATACATATATTATACTTATTGATGTCTAATTATGAATAATCAACCAATAATAAATAAATAAGTTTACAAGATTCGAGACGTTCAGTATCTATAATCTAAGAAAACCCTGAACCCTTTCTTGGAAAAAGAGGCTTACTTGGAGGTGGGGACATTGGCTTTTATCTTCACCCAGTACCTAGGATATTAATTTAAGCCATTTAATATTACTAGTATTTAATGATAATAATCGTTACCTAAGTAATAATTTATTTTAAACCTAGAAACAAAAATATTCCGAACACCTTTTAATATTTATTTAAATGTTTAGAAATATGCAGGCTCTAATAAAAACCGAAAAAATGCGATAAATGAAATAAAGAGTATCAAGAAAATTCTTTTCGACCTAAGTCACTACAGAAGCAATCTTGGGGCAAACAACTGTTTTCTTAAGATCGGATATTTAAACTTTTGAACTTTAATTATGTCTGTCAATTAAACATTAATTTTATAATCCGAATTAGAACTTGAATAAATGCGATTTTCTTTTAGATTCTGTTGTAGTACATCTAATTTTTCCTGCTTTTGCGGTTTTATTGTATGGCTTTTCTACAATTATAAAAAGCTTCATAATTACAAAACGTACATTATTACATAGATGTTGATCTGACAATTACTAGAAGAATTCATCCAAATCAATAAATACTTATTATTTATACGACCGCTTAACTATGATTTTCCCCACCAGGTCATGTATTCCACTATAACATATTGTGTATAAAGTCAAGTACAGAATAGATGTACTGAAAAATAGTATTAGGTACTACTTGTCTGTTCTGAGTCGTGTTTAATATAATATAATATTTGTAGGATAGTGCGTAGCAACCATCGCCGTTTTGAAAGTTTATAACTCATGATGTTTAAATAGTGTCCGGAATCACATATATAACTATGGTTAAAAAAGCATATTTATTAAAAACAACTATTAAAATACGGAATGCGTTAACTGTTGCACATTACCAATCGTTTTAACCTTTTGCTACGCCACTGTCGTAGTATGACAATAATGTGTACGTAAAACGTAGTAAGTATTGGTCAATATTAAAAAAAAAAATTGGGCAAAACAATACATTGAATATACTGTTGAACTGTTTATACTTATATTATACCCCGTTATCAACATCAATATAAAGTTCCGATCATAAGTGATTCTTGCCAAGACATTTCTTATTCTGAAAATCACTTTGAATATGGAGTCTTAATAACCTATCAGTCCGCCGTTCTTTTTTTTTAAACTGTAACTGCAACGAATTCTTTTGGGCGAGAACTGACAAAAGAAGAAAGATACAACGTAGGGAATAGCAGAAAGCGAGCTTTATGTACTTATCTATGTGTAATGTGTCAATAATCTTAACTAGAAGGATTAGAAACTATATTTAACATGATTAATTATTAACTAATCGGTAGAAACAAGTATAAACTGAGGAATGAGTTTGGCTTTTATTTTACACCAATCATAGTACCTACAAGATAGACATTCGAGATACAAAATGTTTTAAGCGCCACAGTTTTGAGATGTAACAAGGCTGTCAACGTGTGTTCTTCTATAACTTAAGCCGGGATCATTTGCCAGATCCGATCACCGTATCCGTATCATGATATCTCCGATGCGTATCATGATCGCTTATGTGGACGGGTGAGGATACGCAGTCGTTATACGCAGTTCGACCTGCCACTCTTATACAATACGCGATACGGTCCATTCGGCAGAGTTGGTTTTGTTCGTTAATAAAATAAGAACAGAAAATTTTACTGTAGAAACGAAGTGCACTGAAAGGCGCTAACAATGACTGCCCGATAAGTTACAACGAATAAGTATACGGTGATATGGATGCCGGCGATCGGATCGTTTTATCTGTGAGAATTCATCTTATCTTGTATAACGTTTGGATTATTAAAAAAGATATTAATAAAATGGCGGACAGTAGGTACCTATTTAAGTGCCCTAATCTTCAATTAATATAATGTGGGGTGTTTGAATTGCTTTTGTATACGTGGCATTACCTACATAAGAGTTTTTTTTAAATCTTATATTGACCCAGATTAGATTTAAATAATAAATAGTTGTAGTACTTACCAACTTTTTACCTAAACTTTGGAGAGGTACTAATAGCAGGATTTAATAACGTGAAGGATAGTGCAATAAAGTAGTGGCACATAAGGGCTTTATAAGAATAAAATTACTGTGTTACAATGTTGAAATCTGAGTTTTATTGTATTTTTTACAACACACATACCTTTTGCCCAACAGTAAGCGTTTTCGTTAGTATTAGAATTTTCTTGCAGATTTTAATGCAAAAAAAAATATTTAACGTTTGCGTAAAATAAAAGAGAAACGTTTACAAAATGTCACCTGGGGTTATAACTGCAAGTTTTACGTAAGTTAATTACGGAAGTCCCCTACGATTAATTTACTAATGTAAACAACTACTAGTAGGTATAGTGACGGTAGGTACATAAGCCAGGCTCCATACAGAAATATTCGAAACCATTGTCCACTTGTGACCACTCCTTGCTATAGCCGACGCATCTGGTAGTTTTTGTGTATGAAGCCTTTGCGTCATTTGAACGTTTGGTTTGGCATCAACTACACAGATATACCTTTTGGAAATAAAGAGTGCACGCAGGATAAATATGAAGTCATGTTTGTTTGTTCAAACAATTGTTATTTCATTCATACATAAATTGACAGTCACCATCCAATGGGAAAGGTTAATATTCTCAATAAACTTACTATAGTAATATTAACAATAATTTTAATATAAACATTTATTTTTATAACTATCTTTAGACACATAAAAGGTTCAGAAAAAGTTCGTATTTTATAGTAAGTATACAAAATTATATAATACTAAATCAATAGATAATAGGTATCATAAACAAGAAGATGATAATAATTCTTATCTACCACTTATCGAAGACAATATTAAAATAGTAAAATTTTTCACAGCTCCATAGAACACCCTGCATTATAAGGGTAACACTGATAGTTCTATTGAAATATTGAACAGTATACCTACTAGGTATAATAAGTACCGAGTTTTATTCCCCGCCTTGAAAACGTGGCATGAATGCTTAAAATGCACCTACATCGGTACATATTTATCACAACTATATGGTAAATAACTATAGTAATTTAATAGAGAGCAATATAGATGTTTAGGCTGATGCATGATGCTTACAAAGTGCCAATCAAATAACTTGCTTAAAAACTGATTTTTTTTGACGAATGATGTAACAAGGTGCTAATGAAAAGATTGGATTTAACACCAAACGTCTTTAACAGAAGATCTAACAAGGTGAAAGGGTTACACTGGGTGGTTACCACACGTATTTAACACAAAAATCTAACAAGGTGCCTTTATATAAGGTGAGTTTAGGTTCAACGCCTTATGTTTTAAAAAGTATTAATAAAATTAGATCTTATGCACACGGCGTATTATCCCTTACCTAGATAAACACGTATCCTCTACTCGTACATAGACCGTACCATCAGTGAATTCGATTTGAGTCGTGTTATAGGTAGCGAAGTCAATTATTACGCTTTATGTCTAAGACAAAGAAGTTCTTGATGAAATTTTAAATTTTCTACGTAGAAACGACGATAACTTACCAGATATGTTTTAATTTTATTCAATTTTTTTATGCGATACGATTTGAAGGCGGGTTCACATTGATTATGAATTAACTGTAAAAACTTATAATGTATCCACATTAAGTGATAACATAGGACGCGACCTCCTCGGCATGTGCGAGGGAGGTCGCGGTTTGTCGTCGTTAGGAGCGATGTCGCTCTGCGCGGCGCAAGCGCAGCTCGAGCGCAGCGTGCGAAGCAAGTGCCGAAGCGAGCGCAAGCGCTAGCACCGCCAGTTGTGTTTGCACGCAGAGGAAAGACCGCGCAGCGCAAGCGAGCGCTAAGCCGGCATGACGCGCAGACAACGTGGCCGACCATGGTCCACGCCAGCCGCCGCCGCCCACGCATATTCCTGTCTGTGAACACAAAAAACAATAATTTGTGTACTTTTATGAAATACAACTAGCTACTAATGTTTGGTCAATTAATTTTACAGTTGCCTAGTAATTTTACACAGTGTGCCCTAGTCAGTAAAATTTCCGTCAGTAAGCGGCCAGCTGTTAATCACTATAAAAAGTAAGTGTACGATGAGTTTATACCGGCGCTATCAAATTATGCGTTTTATATGAGCACGTCGAGTTGGCAATTCGTTAGGAACGTTAGTGAATCGGACAGCAGATGTTTGTCTTGGAAATCCTATATAACGTTGTCTGATAGAGACTATTTACTGATCGATGAGGCCACTTTTTTTTTACTTCTGTCTTTGTGTGTTTCTTTTTTAATAAGGTACCTGCTTATGTGCCGTTGGTGGGCGCAGACTTTCTATCTAATAGTAGATGACGTTTGACGGTAGGTGAGGCGTAGGTGTTAAGCACGTGCCTGCAATCACACCGGCAACCACTCTATTTCGACCTTAACACAGCAATTATAGTCGGCAGCAGAAATTAGAATAGCGTTAATATTTCCCGGTCGAGTTCTGTCACAAACAACTCTTCTACCTCGACTAGGTTGACTAGGTCTATACCAACAGACAGAGCTTACCTGTAAAACGTCCCATAGGGCAGCACACGCTCCCCACGCTGCCGCCGCTACAGAAGGCAGAGCTAAATCGGATCTTGCTGCTCGCCAGCGTAGCAGGGCAAGTAGGAGCGAAGCGTGCGCAGCCGCGCCTCCCGCAGCGAGCGCTCCCCTGCGCCCGCGAGCAGCCGCCATGCTAAGCGTCGCTGCGGCGAGCGTTTGCAAGGCGCCCGCTCCGCACAACGCCCGCCACGCCCCACTCCAACCGCCAACGCAAATGCCATACCACTAAATTACAAAGATTTTTTTTTGTATTAAAAGTGATACACTTATAATATATAGTTATATAAAAAGGAATTGCTGTTCACTAGTCGATAACGTAAAATTTCTATTGAATTAAATTGTAAGATGAAAGACTTTTGAATCAACTAATTTAACGATAAATAAAAGATACACTATCTTATAAAACCAAATTGATACATTGAATTGATCACGAACCTTAATGTAAGAAGTATAAATAAATCCCTGCTGCAGGCCAATAAATAAACCCATTGGGGCTCCGAGGAAAGTCCGGGGATCTTTGACCACGGAGCGAGCGTCCGGTGGCGGTGCCGGCGCAGACGCTCCTCCATACAGCCCGAGACAAGCCGCAGCAAAGGCTAGTGCAGCCCATACCGCAACTAGAACCCTACGCCCGTTTGCGTTAAGGGACGACCCAAAAAGAAACTGGACGCCTGGACATCCCGCTGAGCCACATGTTTTCTCCTGAAATAAATATTCTTTATAAGTCTTAAATGAGCAACATACAATAATATCCAATACTGTGAAGTTTCTTAAACAATACTTTTTCTGTCACAAACCCACCTCATAATCGTCATCCAAAAAGTAATCCTCCAATGAAGGCCATTTAGTCAACGATGAATTTGCTGGCGGTGTAGTTAGTTCTAGAAGTGATAAGAGATTTTCAGGCCAAATCAAAAGAGCCGCCCCGAGTAGCAACGATCCGCATACAAGTCCCAAATCTTGGGATGCTCGAAGCGCTCGGAGGGCTCGTCTAAGTGCAATTCGTCTTCGACCCTCATCGCCAGCTGCCTGAGCCAGGGACGTTGCAGATGCAGCCAGAGCTAGCGACATTGGTGACAGTGCTATTCCGCAAATGGCGTACAATGGAAGCAGAATCGGCAACGGAGTGGCTACTGTATGCGCGATCAACAGAATACAGACTAGCACGTGAGCAGAAGTTATGACAATCCTTGTTCCAGTTTTTTGTAAGATCAGTGGCGAAAAGGGGGCTACGATTGCAGCAACTGTGTGCATAATGGCGAGAGGCAAAGCTCCGGCTTCGGCGCCAGCATATGCCGTGAAAGGTAAAAGTGCTGTGGAGCAGAGACCACTGGATATGCATAGGAGGGTAAATCGTGTCACAAGCAGTTTGGGTATTTTGGGCGGTTGCCTGGCAATGAGACGCCGTACGGAAGCAGCCCCTACTGATGAGGCGGCGGAATCCCTTCGGCGATTGGCAGCAACAGGAACTTTGAGGGGCTCTTTTGACTTTTTCCATGGCCATTCTTTTTTGTATATCGTGCTAACTGGTACCTGAAACACAGAACAAATAATGTATAAATATATCATATTACGTATTCCGTAGAAAAATGTATTTATGCCGAACTTGATAATTGCCTAAAGCATCACGCAAATATATCTCTCTATATCGGATACTTCTAGCTCGAAAGCAGGAGTGACGAGTTTGTCATTTAAGTTCTCCTACTTGCCTAACGCTAATTTGGAAACACACGCTTCAGTAAATATGTCTGACGGTGCGATGATCCCGAGCCTCTGGGCTCTACTCTAGACAATACGTTAGGCACTTTTTTTACATCATAGATCAGCGGTACATCTGTAAGTGATCCATTTGGCATATAACATGCAGCGCGCTTGCTTAGAAGATGCTAATTTCCTCTTTCTGTTTTAGTTTTCAAGTAGTAAGAGGTAGTATATTATATTTTAAATTTATTGCGCAGCTACGATTTAAATGCTAAAGAGAATCTGGATACCTTCCGATTGTACTTAGAAGTTGTACCAGTTGGTGTAAAGATCACACAATCTCACATGGCCAGGCTGAGGTTTGATTTTCAAAGTATGTCATCATCATCATATTATCAACCCATTACCGGCCCACTATACCGACACGGGTCTCCTCCTACCATAAAAAAGGAGGGTTTAGGCCGTAGTTCACCGCGCCGTCGTGGCCCAGTGTGGATTGGTGGACTCCGCACGCCTTTGAGTATATTATATAGAACTCTCCGGCATGTAGGTTTCCTCACGTTGTTTTCCTTTACCGTTAAAGCAAATGATATTTGAAATAATTCGAACTCAGCCCCCTGAAAGTGAGGCGAAGCCCAAACAGCTGTCACCGCTTCACTATGTATGATGTCAAATCTAACTTCGGATTACAATAATTGACTTCTTAAATATTGTGTCTATCCAGCCACTCGTTACTTACTCTGGTCCGGCCAATTCAGATCGCGCGTTTGTACAGTAAGTAGCTTTTTCTAATGCGTAGCATTAAAGACGCACCTGTGTGATGACTGTACGGTTACGATGCGGGTCCGATACGGTCCGCGCGGCGGTCCGGGTGCTATGCGGCCGCGATCGCTCCGTCAGGTCCGGTAGGCTGCCCATACGACCATCCGGCTGTTACCATTCGACCCAACGTCCTTCTACACAGAACATATAGTTACTGGATACAAGCGGTCAGAGAATTCACGACCCCCTAGCGCATTCCCGTCATCAAAACAAATGAATAAAAAAATAAATCATAGCTACATTGAACAAAATGCTTATACAACATACACATATACAGGGGAAAAATTCCGTCATACAAGACTTTAGCCATTTACGTAGCGCTAGCAACGGAAGCTCTCAAAAGGAATACTTTTCTCGTATTTGCAATGTTTTTCATTTATCCTAATTTTTTTAAATTTAATTATCTACGCGATAAATGAACAAGGAATCAAACATTGAAATTAATATTCAATTCAAACAAGTAGTTCGTGAGTTTAGCGCGTTCAACCAAACAAACAAACTCTTAAGCCTTATAATATTAATCGGTATAAATTTACAAAGAGGAAAGATTTGTTTGTTGAAATGAAAACTTCTTTTGGCGCAACGCAAACAGATTTTTCCTTAGGTAGGGTCGGTCGGGCGAACTCTGGACCGCCGAGTGTACCCAAGCGAGAAAGATACAGTGAGTAAGTAGCTCTTTGTGGATGTGTCACTGTGTTTAGTATGATCAATGTATACCTAATTCTTTGCTAATTTAGTCTTTGTTAATTTAATAGTTATTATTGGTACGTAAGTAATAATAATTATTTTAACAATTATTTGATTTACATTGTGAGGTTAGTGTGTCTTTTTAGCTTAAGGGTAGGTTTATCGTGCTAATGTAATACTTATTGAAAAAACATTACATAAATTAAAGATTATAAAAAAACGCAGTTATAGTTTTAACCTCTGCGGTGCGGTCTTAAGCACTCTTTTCCTATGTTCTTTTCCATGTCAAATGCTACATGCATGCCAAATTTCATCCAAATCCGTTCAGCCGTTTTTGCGTGATTGAGTAACAAACGGTGCAGAACTTTTTGAGTTCTTGAAGCGTACACAAACCAACATAACTTTTTATATATATATATAGATATTATATTAGTAGGATGAATAAAATTGCAACGTTGCATACTAAAATCGAATCCTGTCATGTCACGACCTTAAGTAGGTACTTAATACCTACGTACTAGTTTATCTGCTTTTTGTGAATAGATTTTCTTTTGTTTATTATAATACCTGAAGAGAATAATATCTTCTTCAGCTTAGAAACCGACAGGATTTGAACCTGCTACTCTCTGGCAATCGCGAACTGTAGGGTTAGCATGCGCGCCACGAGATAATTATCTCAACTCATTATGTAGTTTTTCTATAGAAAAAAACGAGATAATAGGAAGAGACAACTCTCTCCTGGCGCGAAATCTACTTCTACCTTACTAGGGCCTACTTTTTCACTAAGCTAAAAAGGTTCCCCTTCCGCCAATGCCGAAATGAGTATGTACCTATATCAATAGAAAAAAAATGGAAAAAAACTTATAAATAACATCGATCGAATTACAGTAGGAGATTTCAAGTTAAAAGAAGTACTTGGATATCTGGTATACTGCGTTCTTGCTCTTATTGCACGCTTAGTGGACCCGACAGTAAGCCGTCATCCCACTATCTACTAATTTTACACGCATGCACCTACTCTTTCACACAATCCATCCATCTTTTCGTTGGTCTTACTCTCCTTAATTTGACATAAAATATACCGATCTTCTCGTAACCTAATTACTTCCCTCTGCATTGCATGACCATAAATACTGGAAAAACCCGACTAGATAAATGCGATGTGTTGCTTTGTTTGGACGTCATTTACCCACCATTGGGGTAATGAATCATGATTTGTTTACCTTTAATATCCATTTATATTTTTTATATTCTCTTATAATTTTTTGTTTATTTTTGTACACAATCCTTTAAAATATCAATGCCATATCATCATTACTAATTGAACAACGCAATGTGCTAATGGCATGGCGTTCTTTTGCGAAGTAACAAATTTATTCATCCAATTTACCTCGTAAAATAGCTGAACAGTGAAGTTCGTGTATGCTTCTTTTTATAACTGAAAAACATATATTATCACTAAACTCATTCAGAATAAACAGATCATTCAAAAAACCCTCTACCTACGCACTTTTCGCCCCGATGCCGCAGCACCCGTTAATTTAATATGTTACTATCGGTAGCACCATCAATACGCACAAATAATTGCAAAAAATAACGAACGAAGTAACAACTGTATACCTATATCCAAAGTTGAAGAGCCGAAGTGGGACATAATGCTTCTTTTTATTCCTGGAAAACCTTATAAATACTTGGATGAAGTCTCGTACTGAAATGATTCAGTCAATATCCCTATAAATTAAAGTTACATTTCCATGTACGAGATAGTCTTTTTAACGTCGTGATGCCGAGGTTACGTCTTTTCTCGTTACTAAGTCACCAAACACGTTCTTGTTGCTCTTTGCGAGTTGAACATCCTTTGATGTCCCGAAATCGGTTTGAAGAATTAGGTATATAGGAATAAGGCAAACCAACGTAAAACGATGAAAAACGTAAGGGATGCAACAAACGACTACAATAAATAAATTATAATCATAAAAAAAATAATCAATGGCAGCTGCACTATCTAAGCAATGCCATTTGTGTTTTGGTTTTGCGCAGTTACAAAACTTGTATAATTCAAAAGGTACTGTTTAGGTATTAGTGTATTATTACCTATATATATTATGAACTATGCCATATCTAATGTGCAAGAAAAATTATCTGATCGTACGCGTAGGTAGTTATGTTATTTACGTACGACATAAATCGTCGAATTTCTACTAATAGAGAGATATCAGATACAAGAAACAAAAAAACAAATGCACATTAAGTCACGGGCAACAGCTGGTAGGTAGTATGCATAAAATAAATAGCACAAAAAATCTTTAACTCCGCTAATTCCATAAGATTATTGTAATTTAAAAGTAACAATTACTTCGTAGCAATATGAACCTTTGCAAACCTATTACATATTATAGTATAATTACATTACTGTTGCCCGCGACTTCTTCTTTAGTGTGGTTTATGTTTTAGTATTAAAAGTTATTCGTTTCGGTATTTATATTTTTGAAAGTAGGTATACGCCCCAACTTTTTATTTTTTATTATTTCCTAGCTATTTAGCGATAAGGCCGCCTTTAACCTATGTCCTATTACTTTAAGTGTCAGATTTTTATTAACATTTTTTAACATGTTGTGGTAAACATATAAAGAGAATAATTAAATAAATAAATACATAGTTTATAGTACTATATTTATTTTTATTCTATTATACAAATATTTCATAGTTATTATTGCAACCATTTAGACAATATTATTGTATAATATTAATATAGCTCATTAATTGTATACCTTTTGTTAAATTTTTACTGTTAATTTGTTATGTTTATGTGGTGTACAATAAAAGTGTATTCATTCATTCATTCATTCATAAATCTGTTAGAAACTTTGTTTTATGAATAATGCTTGTTTTTAAAGAAGATATTCTGTTTTGTTTATTTTGTAGGAGAGAACTTCACTATTCGCTTCAAAATCAAACATATTTTATTTTTTACTTGTGTTAGCTATTTTTTATGTAAACCACAACCTTATTGAATCAAACATACATATGTACATAATAATTTATAAACTGTATAAGCTTCCTCATGAAAGGACAAAAAGAGGCGTCTTAAAATGTTATCAAAACATGTATGTTATTTTATCTATTGTACAACAAACAGTAAAAAAAATTAAAGCCGTCTCAACGAATAATAAATAATTATTGGCCATTTATTCGCCCGCAAGTGCTTATTATTCTAACGATGAACGAACATTTTCCTCAATTTTTTACCGTACATATTGTATACTTAAAGTATGTATGCTGAGTCAGAGGATTTGATCGTTTTAATAGGCGACGTTTTTTACGCAAAATCTTTGGGATTATTAAAACAGATATAATAATTAGCTAAAATATACTCACTATGTAACCATTAATAACTCGATCAGAAATCCCTTAACTCAAACAACATATGATCACCACAGATTTTGTCTCGGACATCAATATGGACACTACTTTGCACTGAAAAACTGAAAATCCAGATCTCATTGATCTGTATATTTCGTATCCGATATGTTAACGTATTCAAGATATGCACTGTTAAATCCTGATATAATTACACATGCACAGTTATGTTACTTCGCTTTAAACACTTTTTTATGTTATATTAGTTTGTAGATAAGCAACTGGCTCTTTTTATAGACGTGAAAATACTGGGGTCTAAACACGAATGAGATGTACTAGTGTGGCCATCATTTTTATCGTATTTTGAGATTGTCTTAATTCTGTAATAAAACTTCGATTGGTCATAAAGAAAAGCCAATTCAGCGTTAAACTACCCAAAATCATAATAGTATCCAGTGGACGTCCATTGCTGAGCATGTCGTTAATAAGAGTTTACTCTTGAGTCGTATTCCTTGGTTGAATGCCATTTGTGGCGACCTGCTCCAAGCGACTCGCTTAAGTTCATCTGACACCAAAATTTGGCGTCTTACAATGCTTAGTTTTCCACTCCATCACATTACAACTTCCATTACTTTCCCAAACTATGCGCCCACTTTAGCTTCGCTTCGATCTGAACCAGATTTTTTAAGAATTTATTTATTTCCCATTTAATCACGTTGAGATCAAAGTTTACTCTCTCTATCGCCAACGTGAAGAAACGTTTAACTGCTATATTATAAAAAATAGACTCGAAAGTATCGATGGTGACGAAGAAAATCACAGTAAAAGTCGCGCATAGTGTGACAGAAAAGTCAAGACAACGTGGTATTTTCAAGTTTAAAACAAGTAGCGTTAAATTAATTTTACTCTTTGGTTTTAGATATACTACGACTATGAATAGAAATTTTTTGTCAAAAAAAAAACTAGTGCTGGGAGAGCTCCTCAACAATAGCAAAGAAAATAAAGCAATATTTTCTGAAGGGGTACGAGATCTTGACTTTTGGCTATTATAACTATGATAATTGCTTGCTAAAAAAACTAAAGTGAGAAATGTTATTTTTGACAAAAATTAACCGACTTTGTTAAACAACTAAAAAGCAAGAATTAAATATTTTTTACATTTTTAATCCAGTGCCAAGTAAAATGCAGAAAATTACTAGGTACTTGCTAGACACTTAATTTTCTTTTGGAATTATCAAAGTTAATAGCCAAATGTCGACTGCTCGTAACTCTACACAAAAAATGGCTTTTCCCGAGACGAATATTTGAGAAGTTTTCCCTGCACTTTACCATCAGGTTTTTTATTGTGACGAGCATAAATTGCTTAGCAGCCATAAACCATAATCGAAGCGCAACCCGTGTGATACTAATTAATCTATAGTTGATCATATGGTGACTTTCCAAAGAAACAAGTTCCTTTAAAAAATATTCAAATTGCTGTCTGTGTTCGTATAATATTTGAAGAGTTCTCTCGATTTCTCCAGGCTCCCTTTAATAAATTTTCACCAAATTAAAATGGGTCAATCTCTCAGGTATAAACGTGAATCATGAAAATCTGCTAATAATTGGCGGAGTAATCCAGTAACAAATTTACCAAAAAAAAATTGGTTGCCTGTAAAGTCGGTATACGGGCGAAAGTTTTACGTGACAACGACTTTGAGTGGTAAAATAATTTTAATGTGAATATTCATTCGTATAGTAGGAAGAAGGATGAAATAATAGTAACAATTTAAAACATTTATTTATACAAAGAATTATATTTAAAACATTAATTTATACAAAGAATCTCGCACTGAATTTCATATTAACAAAATTTTATTTTTACCTTTACACATACATACGTATTTATATACAAATATACATACAATAACTTGCAATACATTTGCGTACAATGAAACAGCGTTTACTACAAAGGGACGCGTGCCTTTCACTTTTTATGTCTTTCTCTCTCGCTCTTAGGCGGGCTAACCATGCCCGAGTGGAAGGGACGCGTGCCTCTCACTCGCTCTCATTGTGAGCGCATAACGTGAGCGGAGCGTAACGCAGTTTCTTGAAGTGTCACCCGGCAAACCAATTTATAAGACGTTGTCACGTCAAAAACATACACTCGAAACGTTTTTTATCCACGTTTCTGATACGTGCCGCTAAGATGTGGAACGCCCTCCCGGCAGCTGTGTTTCCTGCCACGTATAATTTGAGTACCTTCAAGGCTAGAGTGAATAGCATGCTCCAACCTAGACCTCATCATTGCTTTCTAACGGGCATGATTGTCGTCAAACACTGGCCTATCGTTAATAAAAAAAAAATTAAGAAAATCCTCCCTTTTTTAAGTGGGTTAAAAACATATAGGATTGTAAAGGGAAACGAGAGTCAAGAATATTTAATAAGCTTTATTGCCCCAGCATATTTGATGAAAAAAAATAGTAATGCTTTGGTAGGTTATGTAATATACTGCGCCTTAGCTCCTACGTGCCCATTTTCTTAAACAGTTGTCTTGCTTATAAATGCAGTTGTAACGTGGAGATACTGATAGGACCGATGCGAATTCTTGCAAAGTGTTCTACAAAAGCTTGGTCATCCTACTTTCAGGGGTACATTTAGTGGGGAGTGTCTCTCACGCATGCGCCCTGAAGTATGTTATCCCTTGAACCGTACCTACTGTGAGGCAGTAAGATAACAAATTCTGGCTCAGTGCAATTAAATTTGCACTAAGGCAGAAATAAAATATATATACTAGCATATACACTAGCAAAATTTTTCCGTTATTTAATTTTAAAATATGATTTTTACGAATATTATGTGAAAGAATGATCGGCTCTGTTTATTAAATTGTAGGATTTCGTACCCCATAGAGAAAAAACTTTTATAAAACTCATCAAGTAACGATGCATTTTATAAATTAAGCAATCCTGAATGTATGATGTACCTATCTATATATTAGCACCTAACATATAGTTTTGGATTCTCTCCGAAACGATTGAGCTCAAAAAAATATATTGAGTAGTATTTACCTACACTTGAAAATATTTTTAATGTTAAAAATGTCATCGAAAAAGAATTGGGCCTGAAGCCCTCCCAAAATAAGTCCAACTCTTGTCTTCAACGTGTCTAATTTTTATCTTTGGTTGGATGGTTATGTTTCATCACATTAGACCCTATTACCTCAGTCAGGTTTCTAGACAGCACTATATTTAAGTTCTCTGGGCGCCACTCGGTTTAGTCTTTAGGTCATAAATTATAGAATGTTGGCACTAACTTCGTCCATTATTAACATATAATATATTCCACTACAGTAGAGTAGGTATTGTAACCTGATTCACGCAATGCATGTGGAATTTGGGTTGTTGGGTTTTGAATATTTGTATGCATCAGTTCAGACGACGTTTACGATTGATTATAAAGATGAGCAAATATGAATTCCTTATCAAGTATCGATTGGTGCTTCGGTAAACTAACTATCTTAGACTGGATGGCTATGGCTATGGCTATAAACAGGATAAAAATAGCTTAGATAAATAAATAATTTCAGTAACGTTTAAAATTTAATTCCTGTCATTTATTGATAGTCGTTAAAAATACAAGTTTTCATTGAAATCAGTACTCTAATTTCAGGAACTATGCTGTGGGTATTTTCAAACAATTTTCAACTTAAGGATTGCATAACTTGCGTCAAAATGTTCAATAGATGTTTAATGTAAATTGGCAACTATGTACATAGTTCGCAAGTAAGCAGGAAAATCCAGTCCAAATCGTTATGGCGGAAAATGCCAAGTAAGGTATTACCCCTGGTCTGGAAGGAGACTGGCTCGTGGCTAGAGAGACGTGGCTAATTACAACCCTAACGACAAAGAAATGCCGTTAAGTGATTTTGCGTTCCGGTAGTTATACGTGACCGACTAATGGCGACCCCGCACAGGTTAACGCAGCGTTGGTCGGCCCCCAACGAGGTGGACAGACGACATCAACAAGTCGCTGGGAACCGCTGGAAACAAGCGGCCCAGGACCGTGGATTTAGGAACTCTCTACAAAATACCTATGTCCAGCAGTGGACTTCAATCGGTTGAAGTGATTATGATGATGAACAGTTAGCCCGCTAATATTTTAGACTGCTTAATCACTTACACTCAGAGGAGATTGCAGTCAAAGGCGAACTTGTTATGGATTAATAAATATTTATTCTACTATAGTATTGTGTGTACCAACAGACAAAGTCTGGAGTTTGTTTTATAATGCAACGATGATAGTTATGTGAGTAGTGCTTCAGCAAACTTACGGTTTGACTCATGTATCTCCATTATGTATTTACGTGATGAGACTTAATCAACCTTAATGTCTCAAGTTTTGCTTCATCGCCAATTTATTTAAGAGCCAAAGTTATACTTGTAGGTACTAATTAACATTTTAGACACGACTCAAGGTTGAAAAGTAATACGATTCAAATGTAAGAACGACGTAATCATTCAGCAGTATATAATCCTTTGTTTATATATTAAATGCTTTGCATCAAAGTTACTTGATCGTCTGTGTAGATGTAGCCTAAGATAGACCGGTTGCCCATAGTCTGATAATTCATTCTGTGGAGTTTTACCGTTAATAATATAACACAAAAAAAATCGTGTGTTTTTCCAATAATAAGTATATAAGCGATTGGATATAAGCGAAAGTGTGGACCACTGCACCGATTTTAACGAAATGGCAGAAAGCTAGCTTTTATTATGGATAAGTAACTATTATTTTCCTCGAAAAGAATCTGGGGAAATTTAAATGAAACATTTTTGTTGCTAGCTTAAGTTAGCCCAGAAAATAAAAAGGTCTTATTAAAAAAAATAGTGATTATTTACTCCCGCTTTAAAGATAAGCAAGTTGTCATAATCAGATCCCATTTCATTTCATAACGGCCACCACGGTCCAAGTAATCTTTATGCAACATTTCATCTTCATTAATTTAACTGCTTAATCGTGCATAGGTAAAAACAATTACTTGGTTTTAAAGCTTACGGGGTCGGTTTGCAGGTGCTTTTCCGGGAAAATATGCATCTTTTTTTGTCTCCAGTATGTAAGCAATCTCTATGGTAAATTTTATCTAGATTGGTGCAGAGTGGAAAACAATTCAGGAGGGAACAAACAAATAAACACACATACATGGTATATTAATATGGATATAGAGTTTATTTTATGGTAGGTACGCACTACGGGGTCTATGGTGGAGTCTAAGTCGCACTTGGCTTGTTATTTAAACTTAGTAGAATGAGTCGAAATTTTGTTAAAAAACAAATATGACGTATATTGATAACATTAACTGATAACGACTCTACCTAGATTATACTTTGAATACTTATTACAGGGCTGGCGAATCTCTTTTAGTAGTAGGTACAGTAAAGCTTTTTGTGACAGAGCTCGATCTTTATTAGGCTCATTTCAGACGCCAAGCAGCTGCTGATTGCTGTGTTCCGGTGTGAAGGTTGTTGCAGGTGTAATAGGTAAACACCTATGCCAATGGTCTTAAGTGCCGCTATATGGCATTCAGTGCTACTCTGTGGCCACATAACGTCACTTCGTAGGACGTGCCGCTTGCATGCCCTGTTAAGTTGCTCTCTTAATATCAGATGAGCCATCTGCTTGCACCGTCAATTATTACTACAAAAAAAATCTAGCTATTCTACCATTTCTATTAAAAAATAAAATTATAAAAGTCCGAAGCAACGGGCTTCTCCATTTAATATAGATGGCGCTGTACTTCTTATAATTTATTTGTAAGTGCGCGCTATGTAAGTGTTTATATATATACTCAGCGTTGGATCTTTGACCGTTAAGTGGCTCTCCTCACCCTAACCCTCTGGTGGTCATCGAAAAATATCCTTCCAAAAAATGATATAAATAGTCTTTGATCTCTTAGTGAAGATGATTGGGAAAATAGAAAAACTGATTACAGCTCAAGACTTTAATTATTAAATACCTGTCAGAAATCTTTCAGTATTACGTGTAATAAAAATTAAAGTAACATTAATGCTTAATAAACATGCAAGTTTTCTCTTAAGAACGCGTAAGCGTCGTTCTTGGACAACAATGACAATAATAAAACTTAAAAAAATACACTTTTTTAAGATAAAATTAGCAGTTTAATTTGTATGCCTTTGAAATAGACACTTTGGGACCGTGGGGACCAGAGGCTTCTTTTTAAAAAATTGCCAAAAAGAGTTTTCGAGTATACCGTTGATGCCAAGGCTGGCAGATACACAGGGTCTATGCTGCCAGCACCTTAGGCACTATGCCTCGTTTTATTTTGGTACATTGGCTATTCTTTTTATAAAGAAATATTAAATAATATAATAAAAATGATTTACATAAGTTATAGAAAACCTACTCCAACAGCAGTAAGTGCCTGCTTTGCCGGCCAGGTGGTAACAAGTCAAGACCAAATCTGCACCAGACCTGACCTAAGTCAATTTAGAAATCACAAATTGTTTCGCGCCGAGAATTGAATCCAGAACCACTGGTTAAGCCACAGTGCCGACTGCTGCGCCACAGTGACAAAATATTTTGCTTTTATATTTGAGTGTTATGAGTTACAAAGTTGCACTCCACGATTTTTTTTTTTTACTATGTAATCAATAATTTATTTCAATTTATCATCGTATTATCATTCGTATCGAAAACATAACTCGTTTATTCTTATTAAAAGTTTTATTAAATTATTTATGAGTCATGGTACCTCACTCATAGACGTAAACCACCCTCCCGCACCCACGAAACGCCTTATCCACGCATTTTTTTATATTTTTCGAGCTATAAATTTAAGGTTAATTTCTGACGCTGGTGTTATAACGAACGATGTCGTTTCCAGTTTAACATTGCGTGGCATGTTGTCTGCCAGCTCAATCCGATAATTCTTTAATATCTTCATCAGACTCGCGTACATTGGCATCTTGGAAAATCTTGGACCTGCAAAAGTAAACAGATTACTTTTAAGCTGGCACTGTGATATGGTGATTATCTTAAAGTTCGTTATCGACTTCTTCTTAGACCCTTTTAAATTAACGCAATTATCACCAAATATATTTATAGTATACAGTGTTACGAAACTACACCGGCTTTTGATAACCTAGACCGATTTTTAATAAATTACCTGTTGGAAAATTGAAAATGAGTATAGTAATTATATTTTTAGTATTTAAATACGTAGTAATACATACCCCTCAATTATTTACTATATCTATAGAAATTGTTGTTTTAAATGTTCCTAAGTAATTTCACCCGTTATCTTCGATTAGCTCTATCATTTTTCCTAGTCTGTTTCTGATGATGATAAAACACAATTGCGAATATTTTGCATTAAAAGTTACCTATAAAGTAACCATTTCATGGGGATGCTCCGGTATCGGTACTAATTGTGTGCAGAGAGACTTAGCGAATCTATGTGTCAAAAATAACAATAAAAATAAATACCCTCCCACAAGAGTATACCGGGGATCTAATTCATTCCTACCCCACATACACCCAAGACTACTTTGGTTTATAAGAGTATTTTTAAACGCTTGTTTATTATTATTGGGAGTAGTATAAAATTAAAAATAAACTAGTTGAGCAAGTTTATTGAATGGGGCTTACAACTTTTTTAAGTTGCAACAGATTGCAGCAGATAAGTAAAAGTGAAGTTGTCAGTATGTAGTATATATAACTCTTATACTTGATAACTTTTGCTTTTGATAATAAGTAAAAAAAAATTAATACATAACTAATGAATGAGAATTGTAAGTAATAAGCCATTATTAGGTTAATTTAAACTGAGGAAGATAGATTGTATGAATGTCTATTATTTATCAAGTTATAGTTGTTCTTGAAAAAAATTTAAAAATAAGAAAGAAAGCAGTCACTGTGTTTAAAATACTACCTTTAAACGGATGAAATAGGGAATAAAAAATCTTTATTTTTCAAGATTATTTAAAGTTGTATCAACGAAAATTAATATTCCGGCATTCAGTTAAAAAAAAAAGAAATAATTGTTACACTGGTTTTTTAAATTCCACCACAGTAATTATTGAGTTTGGAGAAAAGTATTTAAATTTGTGAAGATAAATCGATACATATAGTATTTGCTTTGAGCATTGCTTGTATCTTGTTTCCTGGAGACTGTATAGGGTCCACGGAAAACTTCTTAAAGTCACGGGATTTCAGAAGTTGCTGATGAAGATGATGATTACAATAGGCCAGTCTATTCGCTAATAATTTTCCTTTACATATATTAGCCCTTTTACCTCTAAATAAACAGAAGTCAATGAACATTAAGTTATAATCCGTGAAAACTCTCTCTACACGTTTCGCTCTCCGACACAAAAGTATTAAATTCTGAAGCCGAACAGTCATCAGCAATTACTCTCGTACCCCATAACTTGAACTTACCTTCTTAGGTAAGTTGCATACGCAAAACTTGCTATGAACCTGCTTACCTTGAATTTTAATATCTACTATGTAATTGGCCACAGTGAGGATGTCGTTTTAAAAAACTATAGTAACGATTATTTAACGATGCAAAAATTAGAAACATGTTTGGCTCATCGTAAAACAGACTCTAAAATACTAAATGACTTTATGTTGAATAATTGGTATCTTACTGTAAAAACTAGCTATATCAAGTGAGGTCAGGAGTAATAGACTATTATTATATATACTATATCTTTATATACGATATCAAAAAAGCGTGGTAAATATACGAATTCATGCTACCTTAATACTTTACACGAGCTCTAATAATCCCTACTAATATTATAAATGTCAATGTAAGTTTGTTTACGCTTTCACGCAAACACTACTTAACCGATCTTCATGAAACTTTGTACACATATTCTTGGAATTGTTAGAAGTAATATATACTTTTTATCCCGACATTAAGCTCGGTTTCTTCGGGAGAGAGGATGAAAGTGTTTGACGATTTTACAGCATAACTCGGACAAATTATAACCGATTTAAGTAATTATATTTTTGTACTATAGAGGTTATAATATGTGTTTAATTTTGCCCAAACTTTGTGTAGATCTGATTAATGTGGTTGGAGATAGAGGACAGAACTCCTCAGCGGACAGCAGCAAAACTCTCATTTAAGGCTTTGAGATTCTTTCGAACTTCCCATCAAATTCAAACTGCGTTATCCTATATAAAATTGAATCGCAGACAATTAAGTTTGAAAACACTCTCACATCTCCACATTAATAGAAAAATACAGACCTAAACACATCCTAGGTCCCTCCCCGAATGCCAGGAAAGTAAAAGGTTTTATATTTTTTCTTTCTTCTCCGTAAAAACGTTCAGGGCGAAACTGTTTAGGGTCCGGAAAAAAATCGGGATTGTAATGTAGATATGTCACTGGTATGTACGAATAAGATCTCCTTTCTGTATTCGGAGACCTGTTGGAAAAGTATAATCATCCATAACGTCTCTAGTAAGCACTCCTATTAATGGGTACATTCGAAGGCTTTCTTCAATACATGCTTCAAGATAGGGGAGTTCGTTTATACACTCATATTCAATCACACCGTTGCTTTTCCGGAAGTAACAATCAATTTCTGTACAAAGTTTTTCTTGAACCTCTTGGTTTTTCGCAAGTTCGTATAAAACGAGACTTAAAGATGTTGCAGTTGTCTCGAATCCAGCCCCAAAAAATAACACACTTTGAATAACAAGTAAATCATTGTTCACTTTAAGTCTAACGGTATTATTCTCACCACATTTGCTACCTAATCTGACTCCAGATATGTAGTTATTCTGTTTCCAGGTCAAAATTAGGTCAACAAAGTCATTTCTAGAAGATTTTTCACTTTGACGACTCGTGAAAATGCCTGTTAATAGATTATGGAAGAAAGAAAATATTCTTTTATCGAAAAGACATAACCTTAATGCGTAAAACAAAGAAGGCCATATCACTCTACTATTCATTTTCAATCCTCTAATTATTGATGTGTCGAATATCTTTTCACGTATAATCATAAAAGGATTCGCGGCACCACCTGTTTTCATCGTGTTTGAATTCAAACCAAAACCACACGATGTAATGCATTCTATTGTATATCTAGCAAATAAAACTTTCGCATCGATGTACGACAGGCTTTTTGTTTCATCTTCCAGTAACCTCTCTAATTGAGCAGCACAGTCGTTTATTAAATGAAACATGCCTTTAATTTTAGCAGATGAGAAGAGAGGTGTGAGATTCTGACGTTGGATTTTCCATTGATCGCCACCGCAGAAAAATATACTGTTGGTAATCGGTTCTCTGTCTGAAAAATCTGATACATCTCTGCCACTAAAATGATAGAAGTCTTTTGATAATACGAGCTTGACTAGATTGGGATCTTTAACAATAAGAGTTGGTCTTGTGCCAAACCAAGTCCCGACATATGGTTCTTCTGGAAATTTCTCAGATATTTCTTGAGATACTTGGGTTGCGTGCTTTTTTAACAAAATCGATTCGATATGATTACCAAATAATGGTATTGGTTTCGGATGCGGCACATTTTTTTGTTTCAAATAATCATGATTTTTTGTTAGTAAATATCTCAGTAAATATAATGCTATGGTAAATGTCAACACAACAATCAGATACAGTACCATCTCTACGAACACTTCACTGTCACTAAGCGCGAATAAAATTCTGCTGCGGATGAATAAAATCTCTACAGGGCCGTAGCTTGAGTAGGATTAAAAGCCGGTTTTGGCAAATAATCTTAACTTAACCAAAACTTTTAGGTACTGGTATTTACTGTTATGGAATTTGTAGGAGACACAAGCTGAAGGTTGTTAATTACCGTAGTACGCACATATGCCTTGTGATACTTAACCAAAGTAATTGATTAAGAAGATTAAGATTTCGAAGAGCGAAGAGAATTCGTCATCATTAACCTATTACCAGCTTACTACTGGGTACGGGTTTCCTCCTGCCGATCCATTAGGCTATCATCGCTTCGTCTAAAAGGACCTGTTTATCTAACAGAAAAAAACAGGCCTATTGGATAATAAACATTGGGGTAATCGGTGTACATGGTACATTTTTTTTTTGAGGAAACGTTGGTAGCCCATTGGGAAGGACTTCGAATTCACTTTCGGGTGGCCGGGTTCGAATCCCAGCACGCATGACTTACATTTCTAAGTTATGTGCGTTTTAAGCAATAAAAATATCACTTACTTCAACAATGAAGGGAAAGATCGTGAGGAAACCGACATGCTTGAGAGTTTTCTTCCGCAAACCCGCACTGGGCCAGCGTGGTAAACGACGGCCTTCCCCTTGTAACTTGCCCTGCAGTGGGCTCGTAATGGGCTTATATGATGAGGATTACTTTACAAGTTAGTTCTTGACCGGTATCTCGGCTACTGGCTGCTATCCTAGACTGCATCATGACGAGACACCAGGTGAGATAACCTATCCTAAAGACCTGTTAGGGCTACGGCGCGGCGGCTATAATATTCTAACATTAGGGAATCGGCTATTACGTGACATCATAGCGGAACGCCAAATTGTTTGGCGGCTTTTCTTTGCCGTTACGGTGGTAACTAGCCACGTCCAAAACCACCCACCAAACCAGACCAGAGAAAATTCAGAAAATATAAATTCCCAAATGTTTAATAGGCGGATCCCATTTAAGAGACCTGCGCTCAACACGGCACCAGGGAGGTTGTCTAATAAATATTAAACTCATCGTATTGAGAATCCTAGTTGTTTTGCTAAATCAGTTTACTGGTCAAGTGTAAAACTGAACGCATACAGGAGGGTTCCGTAGTCAAGATTGTAAATAAAACCGTAAACAATGTTTTTATATCCTCGTTTTCATAGTTATTAGGAGTGGGTTATGTAACGAAAACAATGGCAACGGCAAAAACGTTTATTATGTAAAAGAGAAACCCGCTTGCATTACCTAAATGCTCATAGCTTTTAATAATTATTGATATTAAAAAAATAATACCTATAAAATAATAGATAGAATAACAGCTTTAAACTCAAGTGTTGAGCAATATTTTTTTAAGCCATGTGTGAATTCGCCCTAATATTTATTTAATGAAGTAATGAACACCGTAAGTAAGAATATAATTACCTACATTTAGATGCCAATGTTTATGTTGGTGTTCTAAATGTCAGCATCAACGGTTTCCTCTTAAAATATGCAAAACAGACAGAAAGAAGAGAATCCAAGGGCCTACTTAAATAATGTATATAATAATATTTAACGTAATAAAAATTTAATAACAATTAAACAATTTCTGCTTTTAAGCTTTACGTGGAATAAATTTGAGTCTAACTGGAATTGCTGAACTGACGACTATAGAAAACAATGATAGTGGGATACTTTGAGGCATGCCTTCCGCAAGTTCAACCCTATAGTTCTTGAATATCGCGAGAAGACCAGCGTTCAACGGCATCTTGGCAAATCGAAGTCCTGAAAGAAGAAACAAATGCGTTAATCAAAGATTTTAAACTAAGATTTTCGTGGTTGAATCAACATTTCTTAAATATAGACGACGTTTGTGGACCCGTCGTGACCACGATCCATGCAACTGGGTCGAAATATCGACAAATCCAAAATATTATCGTGGTATGTACCCGTTGAACTATACTTAAGAAATGCGGTAATCGTTTAGTTTTCGTATGCAGTCTAGTGGTTAGCATGTTTAACTTAGGGTCACGAGGTCATGGTTTCGAAACTCGACTCGACCCCAACGTACACAACAACAACAACACACAACGTAGGTCGGCCCCAACGAGGTGGACAGATGACATCAGGCGAGTCGCTGGGAGCCGCTGGAGGCAAGCGGCCCAGGACCGTGGATGGTGGAACTCCCTAAAAACGACCTATGTCCAGCAGTGGACGTCAATTGGTTAATATGATGATGATGATGTGAAATGTGTGTGTGTGATTGATTATACGCACTTGGTTAGCGTGGTGGACTACGTCCTAAAACCTTATTTGAGAGGATATTTGCCCTGTAGTGGGCCGGTAATGGGTGGTTATTGATGACAGCAGGCATTATCTTTATAATCATTATATCAACACATGAACGTCCACTATGTGCTCCTTTCTTACTAATTTATCTCCACAGCGTACAGCGTACTCGCGTTGAATTTTAATCTTACATTATCTCCAAAACTATGTGTTAAAATAACATGCCGCTTAAGGGCAAAGTTTATCTACATAAGACTTAATCAAAAAATGTCAATTTTTGTGAACAATAAAGCCTTATGCCTTATAACTTATATTTAGAAGCACCTTTGAATTTTTTAAATATTTTCGACATAAAGTGCGTTATTGTGGTTTATCTAGAATGTATGGAAATGTGGCTAAGCGGATTTTATTTAGATCGATTAAAGACCAATATATTTTTTTTTGTGGATACGTGTGACGATCCATTTCGGCAGTGCACACGAATGAAGCAGCAGTGTGTGCCTACGTACGTAACGTAACGTACGTATGCGGCAACTGCAACGATCTACCGTATAGTCCTGACCTTGCACCTTCAGATTTCCACCTGTTTCGGTCTCTTCAGAATTCTTTAGGCAGTGTCAGAAGCCCCAAAATTTCTATAGCAATGCATTATGTCCCGACCTACAAGATGGCAAAAAGTTTTCGAACAAAATACAAACTCTAGTTAAATGTAAATAAAATATATTAAAAAATGTTTTTAATTTTCTTAAAAAATGCGGTGAAACATTTTCCCCAAATTAATATGTCCAAAAGGATTATTTACATATTTAACCTATTGTTTTGCTTGTTTAAAAGTATTCATTGATATTGGTTATGTATTTTAATGGTTATCTAAATGTATAATTATTTGTTTTCTTTTCTTACTTTCTATTATTTTTGTGTACAGCCTAACACTCAATGCAATTTTTAAACTTGTACTGTTGTATGCCGCCTATAGTAATTGCCGAATATTTGTCAATTAGTATTCTTGTTAAACTATTTTGTTATTTTTTGGTGTACAATAAAGAGTACTTTTATTTCAATTTAAGTTGCGCGTTTTATCCTGGCTTGCGCTACAAATACTGTTATTTCAGGCTGAAATACTATTATCTACTGCCAATTACCCAAGCAAAATATAGCCCTTGTTATATTTGGATAAAATATCTTTCTAATGGAAAAAAAGCTATTAAAATCGATTCAGTTGTTTCATACTTTATCTGTTAAAAGTAAACAAATATATCTTTATGATATTAAAGACATAGATAAAAGGTTGATTGTGATAAAAGTGCATTTGATGTTGCTTGCTATATAAAAAAGTGGCTACATCCAAAACTATTTTTAAAATGATAAAAAGATAATTACGACGTCAAATTTTGATTTGATACTCATTGTTCAATGTTCAAGAAACATTAGATAAAATATTTAACATCGTTAGTTTATCTTGGCATTAATTAATTAAGCTGATCATGATTATAATCACATTTGGCATCCCTGGAATATAATTGGCAATCTGACAATTCTTCTGACAACAGCACAGTGGTGAACCCGGGTTCGATTTCCGGTAGCGGTAGTTTGGGAATCTAATATAATTTCAGAATTTACTCTGATCCTAACCTGGCTGGGCTCAGCCGTGGCTAGTTTAATAACTAGCCACGGCTGAGCCCAGCCCAGCCACAACGACATGCCGCCAAACGATTTCGCGTTTCGGTATTTACTATGTCGCATAGAAACTTAAGTAGGTGTAGGTTTAATATAAATTCTATACCCCTTACAGATTAGCCCGCTGCCAGCTTAGAGTGTTTCATACTTACCACCAGGTGAGGTTGCAACTGCTAACTTGTAGTGAAATAAAGAAATTATTCGGTATTGTTTCGAGAAAATAAAGAAGTCTGGGGCTTGCTACCAGCAGTGTAGTTTTAAAATAAACTACTTACCCAAACATATCCTTGGACCTTCGCCGAATGGAAAGAAGGTGAAAGGTTTAATATCTTTTTTTGCATCTCCATAAAAACGCTCTGGCCGGAATACTTCTGGTTCAGGGAAATAGTCGGGATTACGGTGTATGTGATATATGGGAACGTGAATACGATCTCCTTTTTTTAAGCGCAGGCCCGTTGGAAAAGTATAGTCATCCATCACCTCCCGTGTAAGTAGTCCCAGTACTGGATATAGACGTAGAGTTTCGTCAATACAGGCTGCGATGTAAGGCAACTCATTGACGCATTCGTATTCAATAGTTTCATTCTTCTCAAAATAAGAGTCAACTTCTTCGATCAGTTTTGTTTGCGCGTCTTGGTTTTTCGCCATTTCGTACAAAAGGAAACTCAGGGTTGTGGCTGTAGTTTCAAATCCTGCGCCAAAGATCGCAACGCACTGGCTTATTAACAAATCATCGTCCACATCCATAGTTAACTCCTTTTTGGCTCCAGTTTTTTCATTGCTCAAGCTGACTCCAGTTATAACTTTATTTTTCTTCCAGGTTAATATTAGATCAACGAAATCATTAGTGGTAGATGGCTTACCCTCTCTTGATTCGAAAACTTCTGCCAATATGTTCCGGAAAAAGTAATATATATTCTTGTCGAATAGTGAAAATCCCAAACCGTAAAATATTTGAGGCCACATTTGTCTACAATATAATTTAACGCCTGCCGACTTGGATGTGTCAAATATCCTTTCGCGAACTGCTAAGAAAGGATTCGAAGTCATGTCTGCATTTTTATTCATACTATTACAATTTATTCCAAATGCACAGCTAGTGATGATATCTATTGTAAACATTGCTAGCAATTGTTTTGCGTCAATGTTTGGTGAAATTTCCATCTTTTCTCTAATAAGGCACTCCAGCTGATTGGCACAGTTTTTTATTAAGTGAAACATGCCTTTTATTTTCCCTGAAGAATATAAAGGACTTAGGTTTTGGCGAGTTATTTTCCATTTTTCGCCGCTAATGAAAAATATATTGTTCGTTATTGGTTCTTTATGTGTATAATCGTTTATTTCTCTGCCGCTGAAGTAATAATAATCCGTTGCAAAAACTAGTTTGATCAAACTAGGGTCCTGTACGATAAGGGCGGGCGACGTACCGAAAAACGTCCCTATGTAAGGCTCACCTGGGAACTGTTTGCAGATATCATACGCAACTTGTGTCTGATGTTTTTTTAGTAAAATGGTTTCCTTATAGTTCCCAAACAGTAAGGACGGCTTCAAGTGCGGCACTTTCCTTTTCTTCCAATAATCGTGATTTTTAGATAGTAAATAGTATACTATATAAATCGTTACTGCTACAGAAAACACAAAAAAATAAAATAACACCATTGCGAATTTTTCGGAACGTTCGTGTTGCAACAAGCTCAAAATAAACTGATTCTCATAGGTCATTCCAATATCTTATAAAGGGTCCCATACACGGGACAATCCAACGTGTGTGTCCATATTACTACATCGCCGGCGATTTCGGTCTGCAATCTGGCGAGTTTTAACACGCAAGTTCACTCGCATGAATCCTGTATGAGTTTCTTGATTTACCGTTTACATATTATCCGTTAACATAACGCAAATGTTACTGATGAAAGCTTTTGTCACAAGTTATTGGTGCAAGCGACATGCACACTTCTATTTGCACAAGTAAACGGAATCCTACTTGCACGAGCTTTTTTGATGCCACATTTCGGCGCATACGAGTTATAGAAATAGATCGCAGCAATTGATTATTCCATATGAGTTAAAAGCAGTTATAAAACGATTGCTCTGCGACGGACTGCCTGTGAATAGGGACCCTAATATAGGTATCTCTTAATTATAGTGCACGGTAAAGTGGCAGACAGCTCTATTATATTTTTTGAAGTACTAGTTAGGTTATTATAGACTATAATGTTAGGCTTAATGACTTAGCCTGACTGTTTGGTAGCCTGAATTATTAGGTATTACGTTTTCTGGACAGAAAAACTTAATACCTAATAACTATTTGCTTGACTCGAGAATTTAACCCAGAGGCCCTCACGTTTCATAGTAGAACACGACAAAGTAACAGTCAAGAACTGTAATTTAATTCTATTTTAGCATCTACAAAATTACCAAACTGATTTTGTAAATTACAATTATTACTCAGAACTTTGCCTATCGTTTTCCTATGTTCCTTTGTATGATAATGTAATTTTGTCAGTAGGATGATCATTGAATTAATAAAAATGATAATGTTTGACTTTTGTGGGACGTTACTGATATGATGCGATGCGCGCAAACGCGCTGCCTAAACTTCTTACGTCGTAATACAAAGCACAATGAAAGTCTATGGCTCATTTTCCGAATTCAGACGTAACTTTAATAAATAGCCGCGACAAACGTGCTGCTGACGCGTGCGACGTAATAATACAAACCTTATGAAAATTTATAAAATCATTTCTAAGTACCCCGTGTCACCGACGCGATTGTCGCGTGTCGTACCCTAGGTACGCGTTTGAGATGACAATCTAAACAATTATGAGGAACTATGGAACTACCAATAACGTTTTTAATATATGCCACTACAAGTTATACCTTGACATCAATCTCACCCGGTGGTGCGTAAGATGGTAGCGGGATAACCTGTTAAAGGTATATGTAGGTGTACTAAATCCATACCCCTAATTTGTTTCTATTCCCTTTTTATCGGAATGCCGATTTATTTGGCGGCACGTCTTCCTTCTCCTCCCAACAGACCAAATCAGAGAAAATTCTAAAATTATAAATCCCAGGTTGCCCCTGCTGGGAATCAAGCGCGGGGACCTCCGATTTATACGACCATCAACCGCGGCGCGTCAGTCTAGCTCGTCTTTTATACCAGGAGCACTGCATACGTGGGTTTACTTCTGGTTTTGTTTAAATCCCGAATTTTCCGAGATAAAAATTTGCTATCTCCAGGATGCAAACTGTTTATATGCAGAATTTCACAAAGGCAAGTTACGCGGTAAAGCCATGCAATGGTACCAAATACTATTTGAAATCCCGCTGTTTTTTTGCGGGTTAATATCCTATATCCATCTACAGGAGACGCATGTGTGCCAAACGCATGTGTTGGAAATAAACATGATTTGGACTTAAGAACAATAGTGTCATTAATAGAATATAAAATATAACTTATAATACTGATTGCATATTAATACCAATTTCTGTATAAAATTTTACTAGTTAGTAATTTTACTTTTTTTGGATTTTTTTTTATCACTTGAATACATATTACTTGAATAAAGATATTTTTGACTTGACTTTAACTTTATTATCTTCAGAATGCCAACTTCGCCCAATTGTTTTTACCAACTTTTTTAAAGCCGCAAATCAATTTTAACATTAATGTTCTGTGTTTTTCAAAACATTTTTGTTATTTGCAGTTTAGACGTGTTTTATACCGTCACTAAGGTTCTATAAAAAATTAAAAGTAAGAGTTTCAGAAATATCTGAGTTAATTCTGAGTTTTGATATAAACTGACAGTGAGTGGGAGCTTTAATGTACAACCCGAAGACACTATTGACTTTATTATGCACTAAAAATTGTAATTTGGTTGGCTGTTGTTAACGGTGGTGACACGCGCACGGACTGCTAGAGGATTGGACTAAAAGTCAGACAACGGACTACGCATTGAGTTATGCCTTTGAAATCAATCTGTCGCGTTCCTCTATTATGAATTTCATTGAATTGCGGATTACCTTCCCGGTTGGTCAACATTGCTCACTCGAAGTCATACTCGTTTTTTGTATCTTTTGCAGCAGTCTACAATGAACTTACAAAGACGAGATAATGCTAAGTACCTACTATATTATTTACACTGTGGTCAAGGCCAAAATATTTAGTATTTACATATCATCCATATCTATTATATCATTTACATAACACTGGAATAACATGTTTTTTACCGACATAATCTCAGTTAGCTTGAGTTAGTTATGTCAGATATTTTTAAAACCCGAATAAGTGGACTTGCACTTGTTTTATAAACATTACAATAAATAGATTTATGGTTCAAAAGAAATTGCGCAATGGCAGACAGACGGACGGTATACTGAAATAGATATTTCACTATGGCAACATGATTAAATACCGATTTTTGTCACACTATAAACATTAAAAGACATTTAAAGGGCGATTTTTTTTGTTCTCTTGCAAAAATAACGGCATATTGAATACAGAATACTGAGACATGGATATTCTTTTTTCAAATCTAGCAATAGTGATCCTGCGTTCTGTATTACATCCGTTTGTCACACTGCACCATGTACAGACAAACCGTTGCAAATATACTAGTAGTAGGTAATTAGGTATAAAGATACAAGTGACTCTACAGCTAAGGCCACATTATCGCGACATCGCGAAAATTCGCGATACTTCCTGTCCTGTCACAAAATTTACGCGCAAATTCGAATAAACTTCGCGATGCGGGCGGTAAATTGCAGATATTAAAGGGTATAATCGCGGTCGCCTATATCCCTCTGTTATATCAATGAGTTGTCGAGCGGTGCAGTATGGCGGATTCCGAACACAGCACAACTTAGTGTTCATCTATACGAAGTTTTAAAGACAACCCATCTTCGCGATGTCATGTGGCCGCAACATAGCGATCTGCGATATAAACGTGGTGGTCACGATAAGAGATGTAAAAATTTGAGATGTTGATTGGAGTAGATTAGAGTATCGTTTATGTCTCGTATACAGGAAGTAAATGCATTTTATGCAAGTTAAGTACCTCTGATATACAGGAAGCAAGTGTCTTTTTTGCAAGTTAAGTAAGTCTCGTAAACAGGTTGCCAGTGTATTTCATACCAGTTTAGTACGTCTCGTATGTACGATGCAAGTGTCTTTTATGCAAGTTTTATGTACGATGCAAGTGTCTTTTATGCAAGTTTAGTACGTCCTGTATACATGAAACAAGTGCCGTTTATGCAACTAATTTACGTCTCGTATGCAGGAACTAAGTGTCGTTTGTGCATCTTTAGTACGTCTCGAATACAGAAAGCAAGTGTATTTTATGCAAGTTTAGTACGTCACGTATATACGAAGCCAGTGTCCTTGATGCATGTTTAGTACCTACGTCTTTTGTACAGGTGGCTAGAGTATTTTATGCAAGTTTAATATGTCTCGTATACAGAAAGCAAGTGTATTTTATGTAATTTAAGTACATTACATATAGTAAGCAAGTGTCTCTTATGCAAGTTAAATCCGTCTCTTATATAGGAAGCAAGTATCTTTTATGCAATTTTAGTAAGTCTCGTAAACAGATCGCAAGTGTCGTTTTTATTTCATGCAAGGCTGCCAGTATATTTCATGCAAGTTTTGTACGTTCAGTATATAGGAAGCAAGTGTGTTTTATCCAAGTTTAGTTCGTCTTGTAAACAGGTTGCCAGTTTATTTCATGCAAGTTTAGTACGTCTCGTATATGCGAAACAAGTATCGTTTGTGCAAGTTTAGTACGTCTCTTATGTACGAAACAAGTGTCTTGTATGCAAGTTAAGTACGTCTCGTATGCACGAAGCAAGCGTCGTTTATGCAAGTTTAGAACGGCTCGTATACAGGTCGCAAGTGACTTTTATGTAAGTTCAGTACATCACGTAAACAGGTTGCCAGTGTATTTAATGCATGTTTAGTACGTCTCGTATGCAGGAAGCAAGTGTCATTCATGCAAGTTTAGAACGTCTCGTATACAGGTCGCAAGTGTCTATTTTGCAAGTTACACTCTTAGTTACCTCTGGTATACAGTAATATATTCTGAAAATTTAAAGCAATGAATGGGAAAATCCCTTTATGGAGCACTGGGGTGGTACATATTATACACCAAGTACTCAAGGGGGTACTTACCTTAATTAAGAGATATTTTTGGCCATTTTAATTAGTAAGATAATTGTTACTCACAATAAATAATTTTATAATCTTACTGTTATCACAAGCAATGGAATTTTATTCGAAATAATCGTTATTATTTTTATTATTTTATACTATCCAGTACCATCCTATCTGACTCGTGCTTAGCCGAATAACTCGACCTTAAAACCTAGTAATTCGGTTGATTACGAGTAAATAAAAAACTGCTGAGTATGTCGAGGTACGCCCGTTTACTACCCGGGAGGTAGGTATACCTACCGAATAACTCTAGTAGGTCCATAACTAGTAAAAATCCTTACAAAAGACATAATACTATGTCCACCAGACGTCCATGAGTGGAAATGATGATGGATAGTTTTTCCTATCTAATCCAGGTAAATAAAATGTTTGTTTGTAACTTTGTATGAAGTGTAAGGGCTCTCACCAGGTGATGCTGAGGAATTGGCTGGGTGACTGACTGACCGACTGACCGACTGACTGAATTACACCAGTTTATCCGCCTCAATAATAAATTAGCAGCAAATGCAGATGCTACATTTATATCTATGTCAAATAAATATAAAGGTAAGTATATATTAAGACGAGAAAGCTGTAGTTTACCTGCTAACCAACAAAAAGCTGTAACGTATCATGTTTAAATTACGTCGGCGCACTGAATTCCTTTTATTTCACGCTTTGGATGAAAATTATATGATTGTATATGGTACCTTTCTAGTTTAAGGAGCTCGTGCCACAAATGGGTCAGTATTTACATATTGCTGAATTTAAAGGAATCTATCAGTAGATAGTTTCAAAGTGCCCGACCCAATGATGCGATGACCCAAACGAATCAGCCGGGTGTTAAGTGTATAAAGCAATTTACAGCTAAGAAGATATTGCTATTATTATAGCGCGTCGTTTTGCAAGTTAAAGATTATTTTTATTAGGTATCGAAGAAAACAAAATCTCTATAAAAATCCTTTACATTTGTGATATTTCCTCGTTTATTTATTTAAAATTGTGATTTAATAACAATAAATTTTGGTATGAAGCAGTAATATTTTTGGTATTTTTTTTTTATTTATTTACAGCTCTATAAATTCACTTTGAGGAGTTTAATGCTTTACATTTAATCCATAAAGGATTAGGTAAAAATAACCAAATAAAAGTTACCCGTTGAATACCCGTTGCGAACCTGTTAGAGGTACGGCAGTGAATCTACCACCAGTTTGGAAGGCAAATTCTACCGAGAAGAATCCGGTAAGAAACTTAGAAATTACTCTTTTCATTTTATATTTTTCAGTAAACAAATAACCCCTGCCGGGGATCAACCTGGGACCTCCCACCCATAAAACCACTAAGCCTGGGTCAAAACCTATGCGAAAAACCTACCTATAGATAAACGGCGGTGGCACGTCATGCGTTAAAACTTAACGGGAGACTGTGAAACTGTCCTAGCGAAGGATTTTCTGGTGTTCGTTGAGATTCTCATTACTTTGTACATAACTTCTCAACTTGAGAAGTAATTAAATTGAGAAGAGAGTTAAAAGTTATGCGTGCTACGTTAACAGTATAATTTTTAAACAGCACTTAGTACTAAAATAGCAATTAGCAGGAGGATTATGTGTTTAAATTTTTAATTAATTCTATTATTCACTTATTGAATCACGTCATGTCCAAGTTCGTGTTCACGACTCGATATTATAATTTATGTACTTATATGACCTGTTTTCAAAACCTAGGGCGATATATATTAATTCTTCCGATTCCTAAGCCTAGGAGATATCACGACTTAGACGTGGCCTCTGTGTCACCTTGATATATCAACTTAATTGTTTTACTATCAATATTGTTATAATAGGAGACACGTGTTATATACGATTGTATTGGTTTTTATAACCATGTTTAATACTAGGATATCCGCCAAAGAAATAGCTACTTTAAAGGTATTTACAAGTAAACTTATCACAAAATTATGATTAAATTATTAAATATAGGTGCTGAGTGCTGCTAGAACCTTATTAAATAAACTTAAATCCGTACTAAATGGGAATGTAAGTTTGTTTGTTACGCTTTCACGCAAAAAGTACTAAACCGATCCTCATGAAACTTTGTACACATATTCTTGGAAGTGTTAGAATATAGGATACTTTTTATCCCGACACTAAGCTCGGTCCCTTTGGGAGAGGGGATGAGTGTTTGACGATTTTACACCATAACTCCGACAAATTATAACCGACTTTTTTTCTTTGGTGTACTATAAAAGTGTATACATTCATTCATTCATTCATACCTCTAATGAATATTAAAATTACGTTTTTCTTAGTATTTACTACCATTTTTGGAAAAAAAAATTATATAAGTTCACATTACTGAATATTTTGATTGATAGTTTATATGTAAAAATATTTTGCAAATAAAATGAAATATACACAATAGAAATAACAATGCAAATGCAAAAAAACAATACCAAAAAGAAAACTGCAAAATTGCAATTTTGTGTACCTACTGGAATCGAATCTGGCCCAGACACGAACTTAACATAAAGCTTTCTTAGCACAGGTGCTTTTCTGTGCTAATTAAACATTAATTAGCACAGGTGCTGTTGTACCAGCATTCAACCAACGAGGCAGTTTGTGTAGCCTATCTAGACTAAATATAGGTACCTAAACTTTTTAAGTGAGATAAAATGTAAAAAAACATGCGGAAGGTGATTTGAGGTGAAAGTGGTTTGAAGTGACCGAGACCTTCGAACCTCGGCTACTTAATTGACAATTACTTACGCCCCTTTGATTACGTCAAACGAATTTTCGTTTTATTTATAAATAACTCAAAACGTTTTCAATTCAGTATTTGGATAAAAGCAGACCTTACTTTGCGGAATTCCATTTTAAACAATGAACATTAATTTGCAATGCTCTGTGAAAAGCAGGAGAATCTGTACGGTGTAATTTAGGTATAACTCCTTCTTTTAACAAGTAGCCAAACATCAAGTTAATTGGTAGTTTGTTAAAGCGCGAAAGAGAGAAAAAGTACAAACAAATCTACATTTATAATATAAGAAAGGATATTTTATATTAATTAAGTATAGGTGCATAATTTAAACACATTGTGTTAAGTTTATGTTTTCAGGCGATGTATTAAAAATTAATTCCGACTCTAACGAGCACAAACTCGGAGTTGAGTTGTACTTAATAGGACAACTCAGAAAGCGCCCTAACTGGGTGGGTGTGGTGGAGAATGATATAAATAGCTATTTAATACATCGCCTGAAGAACACACATATACAATAATGATTGCCGCAAGGTGTAACGGTAAAACTCAAATGAGTTTTACCGTTACACCTTATATATTACCTTATTACCTTACTTATATACATATTATATACCTTTTAAATTGTACCTGTAAACTTTTATATTTGATTTAAATGAATTTAAAAAAATGCCAATGATTTTGAATACATATTTTTAATACCCTTAAAGCAAAAGAAATACGGGTATTCTCCTTTATACTGCTGTAAGAGTTTGTGTGGAATTGCCATACTTGATAGTGAAAAAACAGAATTGCCAAAGCATCGTGTGACCTACATCAAAATAGTTCTATACATCGCCTCAAAAGAGTATAGAATTGCTAAACTTTTTGTAAGAACGGATTTCTCTAATCATAACACTATGAAAGGCAACCAATTAATCTAAGAGCTATTTTGCTAAACGCTATACAATTATGGTCATCCTGCAAATACTTACTACGCTTATTGAGTTACATATTAATTTTTATTATCTAGTTGCACCTTAACCTAGTAGGTACAGATTGAATAGTTCCGGTACCTTGATAATGTATTACGTTTTAAAATGACAAAAATTCTTTAGCTGATGACAAATATATTCACATATATAATATTATTCGAGCGGAAACGTGGCAATGTTAGGCATCAGATTTTTAAAAGAAATATTCTTCCTCTCCACAGCCTATTAATAATCTACTGCGGGGCACGTAAGGTTTCTCGTGGTTTGAGTTCATCTATAAAACCCCCACGTTCGTCCGTCCAATGCGAGTTGATTGACTTCAACGATTATTATCACACGTTAGTGATAAGACAGGCTCATGGTGCTCTCCGAGGCACGGGGATGTTTTATTTATTATGGCAATATTTGACAAAGTGGAAATCCGTCGCCCATAAATAGAGCAACTCTTCACAGGATATGCAAGGAACACTTTCTACAAAGTTCCATCAACCAGTTCCATCAACCATCAACAGTTCCATCATACGTAGGTGTTAAGAACCTGGTGTACCTGTAATGACACCAGAAACCACGCGCCTCTTTGAACGCAACATAGCAATACTGCTTGGCAGCAGAAATAAGCATCGCGTTAGTACTTCCCCGGAGTACTCTGACAGATACAGCTCTACTCATACTAAGAATGCCATGTTGTGAGGGCAGATTAGAATACAATTGTCACCATCTCTCCTATTCGATAGAAGCAGGCGTTACTTTGCGGAAATCCATGATATATTTTGAAAGTTAGGCATTATTTGCTATACTCCGCGAACAGCAGGAGAATCACCAAACAGATCTTCGGCGATGTACCTTCTAAGCACATTTCTCTCCGAAACCGGAGTATCCTCAGGAGTTGTTTGTTGACAAATTTTAACAATGAATAAACATTGTAAAACTATTTTTGTTAATGTTGTGGTATACAAATAAAGAGTTTTAATAATAATAATAATAAAGTCAACATCTCGTACATCTTCATTTTAATGTATTTTGTTAAGTTTATTTTAATTGTAATGGAAGAGATGATAATCTTCTGACACAGGGGTAATACTACTCTTAAAATAAGGCTTCAGCGATATATTCATACCACTTTGTTTCTTACCGAAATAAACTATTTTTATTTTTTATTTTTTTATTTTTATTGACGAATATCTGATTGGTGTGGAGTATAAGAATTGAAGAAATTAAAAATTACACCATATAGATTCTCCTGCTGCTAGCGGGGTATAGTAATTTGCTATACTCCGCTAGCTACCTTAATTTTAATAATATACCATCTCACCTATTCCCGCGAGTGTCATAAGAAACGATTAAAGGAAAAATAACGGAAAGCGGGCCGCAGCGTCCTTTGTACTGCCTACCAATCTTCTGCGGTCACCAATCTGTATGCCCTCTGTGGTTATTATAAATCAAACCCTCCTATTGGGAGAGGTCTCATTAAAAATCAAACCCTCCGAGGAGGAGAGGACTTTAGTCCAGCAGTGGACTGTTATAGGCTATTGATGACTACTAAAGCTATGTAATAAGCCTCACCCAAGAATCGAACTCAGGGCCTTGTGATCGCTAGTCTTCCGATTAAAATACTTAAACGATAGGAAGAGAATTTCGCAAGCAATGGTTTAAATTTCAGTAAACCTATTTCACATCTTGCGAGAAAGGTTAACAGAAATTCTACGAAGACAAAGTCTCGGGTAACTGCTAATCAATTTAAATTTAATGTAAAACCAAAAATAGGATGTAAACATTTTGTATTTTTATACAGCTTCCGTTCATTTTTGAGCAAATTAATAAAATGGCTGGTCGCATTCAATAGGTACTTATAGATATGTCTACAACTTCCTGATTGCAATACATAATGATCAAAATAAAATAATTTATTTTTGACTATGGATACAAATTACAACATGCTTCTTTACATTTCAGTAACAATTGGTGGCTCTAGAAAACGCTGTACAAAACGACTTTGTTTTGTTTAAAATCCCACCCATCGAGTCACGATTCTGTGCCGTGTGGTGGCGGCAGATCAGGATACAGCTGTTACCACCCCACATCTTCCACCGCACGTCGTACGAAGCGACTAATGGAATATAACTGAGATGGGGCAGCAGTGTTCTCTGTGCAACTAATACCATCGACTGCGATGACAAATCCATCTACCTACGTATTGATTTTTAGCAAATCCTCCCTCCAGTGATGAGACATGATGCTGTTTTTCTTAATTTAGATACTATAGTTGTCTAACGGACATACTAACAGACACACAAAGCGCCATTTTACCCAAGTAAAATGTGAGACCTCGGTTCGCTTGGTCAAAAAGGTAACGCATTGTTATTGCAATCGGAAGTTATAGTTTCCTAGTACTACCTTTAATGGTATCCACGCCTCATGATATATGTTATTGTTGGCATATTATGAGTAATTAGATTTTATTATATTGCTTCTGACGATGTTTCTGACGATAATAAAATACATAGAGTCACCATATTTATTATTTTTATTATTATTTCGTTCAGCTATTAATAGTCACATTTATGGAAGTTGATTTTGTGATTACCACCTTAGCGCAGCGATGAGCGCTGTGAGTTCAAATGGTAGATCCCGATTTCAATCCCTGGAAGGGGGAAAATAGTAATTTGTAATTTCTGAATTCAAAAACATACACCCAAAGATGTTTCGGCAGCCTATAAAATTATCTCACTCTTGCATAGCTAAGTTTCAAGAATTTATTTAAACTGTTCTCCTGTAAATGTATGTACTTTTTATTTATAAAAGTATTTAAATACCTGATTGTTTTTGAATGAAATTCGTGCTTTGGAATACTTTTCGCTGTCTTGCATAAAAAAATGACAATGGGGAACAGCAAAATACCGTATTTAAATTAAACAAAAACAAAAATACCCCATTCGATATATAAAGCTGTGCTGTGTAATATAATAAATAGTAAGAAAACCAGAAGCATATTTAACCGGGGGTTTTTAACCACAATGAGGAAAGGGCAAAGTGTGTATGATAAATTTTCAAGATAAGCCTATAGGAAACTTTTAATATTTTTATTCCTTTACGTTTATTCTCGCTAATTTTGTATTTGTGTTTGTTATTTTTTGTAGTACTTCATGGAAATACGTAAGATTAATAGTATAATGATGGTTTTTAGAACGCAAAACGCAAATATTCACCACGATTGATAAATTGAACTGTAACTGTAAAGTTAATAATTGTTATATTTTTTTCCGTGGGAAAGAAACGTTTTTCTGACAGTTTTCCGTTAAAAACCCGTGACTAAGATGTCAGCTTAACATGATCCAAATCAAGACCGGTGTTAAAAACAAACAATTAAATAAATAAATTGTAGGACTTCCACTTGTGTCCACCAATCCGCACTGGGCCAGGGTGATGGACTATGGTCTATAGGTGGGTACTGACCGTCGTTACGGGGCGTAATGTAACTTGTTACATCGCGAGCATTCGTGCAGTCAGTAAGTCGTGTTACGGGGAAACCAGCGAGCTGCTCGTTGGTCGCTTTGAGTGCTCCACCCGGTTGTCGGTATTTTGGCGAACCCTTTGAGTGTTACGGGGTTCGGTCAGTACGCTCTTGCTAGTAATACCGAATTAGTCCAATTAATTAACGAGTTCTTCAAAATCGATCGGAGACATCGGACACAGACAAAGTTTTTATACGGCCCAGTAATCATTTGGTTTTTTAAAATTGCTATCAATGACAAACCACCACATACGCCTCTGTTTTTAAATAAGTTTAATGTCCAGTAACGTTTTTTCTTTTTCTTAATTTGGATGAACATAAATTAAACAGAATCAAAGATACCAACGCGTCCTCGCTGTCGGCCATCTTGAGTGAACTAACGGCGAAAGTGGAGCACAGAGTTTTGACGAGCATGTTACGCCGATTTTAAAACACAGCGTTACATGCTCGATGCGTACACGCTCGATGCGAATGTTACATTACACCTCGTAATGTAACATTCGCATGGTAGTAGTAGTGAGAAGGGCTTAAGGTGGGTAGGTCAGTACCCACCTTAAGCCCTTCTCACTGTGGGAGGAGTCCCGTGCCCGTGGGCCGCGTTGTGGGCCGGTAATGGGTTGATATGATGATGAAATTAATAAAAGACAGACACACTTTTAAAATATTGCAATTAAAATATGATTTTGTATGCCACGACCCACCCGCCGGCAAAGCAAGTCATGAAACTTCAAGGAGATGAAATCCACTTTAAAATAAATTAAATTGTTTTTAAAATAGTGTACACATTAGTACGTATATATGATATCCATTAAAGATATTTTATTGTACCAATTATTGTCATTAAAGGTGATACAGCATTACAGTCCGTTGTATCGCGTCATATTATAAAATAAAATTATTTTTTTTATTAGGTAGCTATTAAATAGTTATATTGTGTTAGTAATTTGTTTTATTTCCTATAATATTATATAAATATATAATCATTATGAATATCCAACAACGGTCTACTCTTTAACTAAAGGCCTCTCCAAAGGAAGGATTTGGCTATAATAACGAGGCTGGCCAGATGGGTTGGTGATCGCAATCGATGGTAGTTTTAAGACCGAGAACGCTGCTACACATTATCCGTTATATATTTCCTTAGTCGCCTCGTACGGCACACACGGAAAGAGGGTTGATAACTGGACTCTGATCTTCCACCATATCAACTTACCAAACCACATCAGTAATGGGTTGATATGATGGGTTCAGTATATCAACCCATTTCCGGCCTACTATAGGGTACGGGTACCCTACCTCAATGAGAAGCGTTTAGGCCGTGACCATCACGCTGGCTCAGTGCAGATTGGTGGACTTCACAACCTTTTGAGAACATTATGGAGAACACGCAGGCTTGGAGATTACTCATGATGTTTTCCTTCGGCGTTGAAGCAAGTGATATTTCAATTGCTTAAAACGCACATAACTTAGAAAGTTAGAGGTGCGTGCTGGGATTCGAACTTGGACTCCCGAAACTGACGTTGAAGCCCTACCCACTGGGGTAACACCGCTTCCAAGATATAGTACCTATTAAACTGGTTGTGCAAAAAACAACTTTATTTCTCGTGAGGAATCCTGCGCCACAGAGAGGCACAAAGGTAACATTATTTATATAGTAATAATTGATAGACAAAGCGGATGGCCTATCTGATTGGTAAGTGGAAAACCATCGCCTATGAACAGATCAACACTTCGCAGGGTATTCAAAACACGTCGTAGTAAGTGCCGCCTTGTGTACATTAAGCTTAGGCCTCTTGTGTCAGTTACACCGGGAACCACGTCCTTGAGACCTGAACACAGCATTGCTGCTTGGCGGCGGAAACAAAGCCCAGAAGCCATAAATTGCTCTACTAGGTACTACTCAGGCACTCATACCCAAACAAAACTGGGCACCAGTTACGTCACAGGCATGCCGGAACAATAGCCCGCCAGCCAACTCGTAGACCGTGGACAAGGGGCAAAAGACTGAGAATCCAAGTTTTTCTGGTGTTGTAAAGCGAATTAGAGAATTGACTTGATATTGTTCTATGGTAATCAAGAGATCAGGCTAGCAGTGTTTTTTTCATTAGGGAATAACTTCTGCTTGGTGACAGTAAAAAGGTACATCGTTTTAGAAGAAGAAGAAACACTATTGCACGTATAACATACAGGAAAAGAAACAGTAAGGAGTATACAGTACACAATGTAGACATGCAAAGGCGGCCTTATTGCTGCAAGCAATTTCTTGCAGGCAACCTTTGTAGATAGGACTTACAGGAAGAGAACGGGATAGTGCCAAGAGTGTTGATAGATATTCATAAATACCAAAATTTAAAGATACAAATACACATATAATTTAAATAAATATACGTAACGTTTTAGTTTTAATTGACCACTAGTTTGTTAGCTAAAAGCTCTATGATATTTTGCGTAGGTACAATTTCATACATAGATTACTTTTGTCCAGCGTTTTAAAAAAAAAAAAAAAAATAATTGTAAAACAGTGGTGCTATAGATATATTGAAAAAAAATTGGTTATTTTTTAATATTCAAAGCCCATTAAAAAACAACCTTCCTTAATCACGGTAAAAAATATTTTGATAACAATTTATTCTTTAATTTTCGTTTAGACGGCACTCTACTTTTTGTTGATCAAATCAAAAAAAAAAGAATCGATCGTCACGGTAGCTGGTTGTCACGTATATCCATTGATATTGTAAAATTAAATACAATAGTATGCACTACAAACAGAACAAAGTCTTCCTTGTGTAGGTAGGTACTTGAACTTGATTGAAATAAACAATTAGGTTTTTTTTTTATATTTCAAAAATCTTCCTATTTGTACCGTTAAAATGTAGAGTTCAAAGATACTTGACCGCCATTTGTTTAGCTGTACACGAAAACATGTTTAATATAAATCTTTCTGGATATTCTACAAAGAGATTAATTATAAAGGACCCTTTGTTATTCATGTTTCATGATACTTCGGTTACAATTACACTTAGCCGTGTGAATAATGAATCGCATTATATTTACTGACGACGTTTGCAAAAGTACCTATTTGTTCAGTAGGGTGAAGCTCGTAATGTAGTACAATTCTGTCTTCCCTGAAGATAGAATTGTACTACATTCCCTGTTGCCGCGTTTTGAAAGGTGGATGAGTAAATCTTATCCCTAGTCAGTGGGTATAATGGGGGGATGAAAATTGTATCTCCTACCGATGCTAATTGGTTTCTACGCAGCATTGTACTGGAGCGCTAAATCGTTTAGCTGCACGTATTTGTCGGTAGTATGGCCTAGCCATGGCCTCATCAGATAAACGGTATAAGTTGTGTTTTGTAGAGTCTAGCCACAAAGAGGAAAGCCACTCAGTTTCTGTTCGGAACCAAGTCCTCTCAGGTCCTCTCAGGGCCATAGTCATGCGACTTAGTTACCAGGTGCTCCACTAACTTAGTGGAGCACCTGGTAACTTAGTCTCATGACTTAGTACTTAGTGGCACTAAGTACTAAGTATGTAACTTTAAGTTGAGTATAATAAATAATCAGTTGCGCATTTTTTACCATATATAACTTGCTAATATCCACTGAGTGCAGGACAAGATCAGTTATAAAATAGCGTTAATTGTTTAATTACTGGAATCTTTGTACTTATTGAACTATTTATAAATGCGCGGTGTAAATAAATAGCCAATTACAATAACTACAATAAAATATTGTTACATATATGATGTTGAGACTTTAGATACGCAGGATTGGTATTTTGTATTTAGTTCATACAGGCAAGTTTCCTCTAATATATCCGGCGTGCGTCTGTATCTTGTTATTTATATTATATACTAGCGGACCCGCGCGAATTCGTTTGCGAATGAGCCGACTTAGAAAAATATTCGTATGTAGTCGCGGACTGTTTTATAGAACTTTAAACGTTACTTTGGCGTTACGTTTACCGTTCACCCATCAGAATCTCTCAGAAAGGATATTTTTTGCAGTTTTGCCCGAGATTCCAATATAAATGAATCCTAGATAAATCTAGATCGATTTATCGCCCCCGAAACCCCCTGTATACTAAATTTCATGAAAATCGTTGGAGCCGATTCCGAGATTCCAATTACATATATATATAGGTTCAAGAATTGCTCGTTTAAAGATATAAGATATAAGAAATGAAATGAATATTTCCATATACATTACTATCCTATACACTTAAAACTTTATACCTATAAACCTTTTGATCTCACAAACAAGGCTATCACACCACCAGAAAGAAAAACGACCAAGAGTCACTTTTAGACCTTATATTATGCAATGATGAGATCGGGTCTCAGTGTAATTAACTATAACCCTCCGATAGGGAAAAGCGTCCATATAGTAATTATGGCTACAATACAATTATTAAACCATGGTACGAATCATACACCATCTACAAGGCGAGCTTTTAATTATGGTGACTACAGTGTAATTAACGACTACTTGCTTTCATCTGCTTCAATAGATTTGGAACATTTACTTACTAGATCAACATAAAGAATATCGAACAACAAATAATAAAATAGTAAAAATAACAAGGCAGAGTAGGATTAATTACGAATCGAAAATAGTTGAAAGTGATCATAAAGGATTTTATGCACATGTTAGAAAACAAATATCAACAAGGGTTGACGTACCACCAGCCTATATGAATCCGCAAACAAATATAATTGTAAAAAGATTAGTAGAAGTAGCCGAAACTTTTGCCAGTCAATTTGAACATGCTTACCGCTGTGAGCCTCCTGGGCTTTTACCAGAAGTGCTTACTCCAAGAGTACAGGCCCTGCTATTATGCTCCAACAGTGTAGCGCTATTGTTAATCACACAACTTTACCGATGAATTTGTCATTTGCAACGGGAAAGCTACCAAAGAATTTAAAAATACAAATTGTTACACCTATTTTCAAAAAGAAAAATTTATATGGACCAATCAGCTTGACAAGTATCTTATATAAGGCTATGAAACAATCATAGCTGGCAATATGAGAGAATTTATATGTAAACAAACTAAGGGACTAAGACTTGCAAGTCTCATATAAAGAGTACAAGTGCATAGTGTATCTTGTTGCTGGTTACCATTGACAGATCACAAGAACATGAGTTCGATTCCCCAAAAAGCTCAGGTCTAATGCCATGCCCTGAAAAAAAACCAGTTCCATAAATAGTTTAAGACCGTATGGGAACAGCGCGGCGTAGTGGATAAATCCTCTTTTATGAGACAGGACATCAGAGCCCAGCTGTGAAGTTTCATGCTTTACATTTTTTTCTCATGAAGCAGGGTTAAGTATGTTGGCATATTGTATTAATACATATTAACTATAAAACTTATTCAAAGCTATAAAATAATTATTTATCCTGGTCGTTAATCACTTGAAGGCGATTTGAAGCTTGTTTGAGTTGCTACGGTGCAACGATTACACGTGATATTAGTCCAACTAAAGGACTTTACCCACGATCCAGCTTGATTTATATGCTGCCAAGGTCTGCCCGGAGTAGTTGTCATACACATCAAGCGTGCACGAATGTGTAGCAAAGAAAAGAGGTAAAAAAGTAAGAATGGTTCCAACGGTGATTTTTTTATTGAATCATGAAATTTAATAAAACTTAAATATTGATTTATATATGCATATATAAAGTAATTTCTTTAAATTTTATTTGTAATGTTTGAATATGACTTATGGTATATAAGTCAAATTCAAATTCCGTTCGTTCGTTGCTCCTAAGTGTAAAAGGGATTTTAATTTAGATTGCGCCATAAAGTAATTTTAGTATTAATTTACCCACACGGAACACTACTTCATCGCTTACGTATGTAACTCCTACTAAACATAGTAATAACACGGCAAATTGCTGGACATCCAGAAAATCCACAAAACAGTGCAATTAATAGTAGCGTTAGGAATATTTTTGATCAGTTTGCTTGTATCATCGTTTATGACCTTGACGGAACGAACAGAAAATTGGAATTGGATGGTAAGTAACGTGCTTTAGTGAATAACTGAATACCTGCTTTACTGTTTTGTTATGTTTACAGGTAGGCGTATGTACTATTTCAATGCTATGGAAATGTTGTGTACCCTGAAGAATCATAAATTTATGTATAAATAAAAATAAAAAAAAATAAAAAATTGCGAATAGGACCTATTGATAAAGGCAAGCAGACTGTCTTCTACCCAACCAACAAACTTTACCAAATTACATACGATTTCCCAACATAGGTATATACTTACATTTTTAATATAACTTCTAGAATTACACATGCGAATATACGTTTTTTGCGTTTATGTTCTTGTTGATTGTTCACGGACGGATAAAATCAAATGTTACGTTTTAAATGCACGCACGGCTTGGCTGCTCAACCGATCTTGACGCATTTCTCTTTAGTCCAGAAAAATAATTGAAGGAAAGTCAAAGTTACGCGGACCAAGTCACCAAGTACCAGCTTACATACATTCATCGCGAAATTTGCATGAAGGCGACCGGAGTCCGCCGTGCACCGCTAAGCAAACCAGAATAGATAACTACTGAATAGGGGAGCAGGTAATTATTAGCCCTTAGCGCCTCCATAACTTCGACCCATCTAATGATCACGAACACGCAACTAGAATTTAAAAAACCTTCTTCAAAAAACATAATAATATGTCTATCTCTTTCACTCACTTAGCATTACCGTAAGAATTTTGTTATTTACCCATCAACACTCATTCCTCATCATCTCAGACCTTGGAATTTATCTATGGATGCCCATGGACATAATTTAGGTTTGAACTGTTTTACTTATAACTTCTTACGGGTTTTACTATCGTTCCAAGAATTCCGTCTACTGGTATTATTAAGAAAACGGAAACATACTTCGTACTTTCTAAGCGCATAGCTTTTTCTCAATTTTGATGCAAAAATATATTGAACATACCTATTATTTAAATTACCTATGCCTCGTAATTTTATCCTATCGTCCTTAGTTTTGAAATACGCTTTTCTTAATGGATTTTTTTTTTTTTCAATTTTGTTCCTTAGCTACAGTCTTTCAAACATATAAACTATGTAGTTGCATAATAATTATATAGGTAGGTTCAACTGGAAACCTCAACAAACAGTATTCTACAATAAAACGATCGCTCTAGTTGATGACAATGAATTTAGAATCCCAAGGTAAGGCGTGGCAAGGAAAAACTTTACAATTTCTGTTCCCAGAAAAAGTGTATGAGGGTTTGAATAAATTTCTTCGCCACTAGATCTAATTAAACACGATGAACGCCAACTGAAACCTTCAAGGTTTGCAAGACCAACTCCTAAGTTAGTAGTGGACGCGCGGCACAACTTATTGCACGCGCCAACAACCTAGTAGATACTTTTAAGTATTTTAGAGGTTGTATTGTTTTATACAGGACAATTTATAAACTAAGTTGTCCGCTTACTCGATCGAAGTTCGAATTTATCGAAGTCGAGAGCAACGTTTTTAAATTCCGCGCGTTTTTTTTTAATTTGGCGGTATTTAGTTGTGTTGCTAGAGTTGGTGATTTTATTGTGACTTGCAATCTAAGGGTAAGTTTCTGTTTTTTATTTATTTTATGATCTAAGTATATTCATTAATATGTAATAATAGTACATAGTTTTAGAATATAGGAATAACCAATTAAGGAAGTTCTGAATACGATGTGCACGTTTTATATCATTTGTGTGTTTTGTTTTAAGTTAATTTTTTTTAACGCAAATTGGAATAGGCTATTAAAAAAACACAAAACTGACTTAGACGCGTTCTGTAGATTCTATTTAAAAGTAAACTGGACACAACGGATTCGCGGGATTTGTGGAGATCCTTGGCAATCTTCATCCAGATAATTCCAAATTTAAATGAGATTATCTGGATAGTAAATTCTCTTAAATTAAAAAAAAAAATCCGTATCAGTTAAGATTTATCGGAGATCAAAAAAATCACAAGTCAATCTTATATTGAAATTAATATTTCTCATTTACTATTAATAGCATATTAATTGTTTTACTATACGAAAGCATAAGTAAAGCCAAGTAACGTAGCAACACAGTCTAATAAAGCGACGGAATTAATTAAACTGTGATGGATTGACTAAATCAAAGGTTAATTTTTTATCGCGCAGACCCTTGTCATGTTGATAGGTTTCGGATAGACGGGTGCTTAACTAATCTTGATTTTAAGCAAAATGATCACCGTACTATTGCTACGAGGATAGGTTGCTAGAGGTATGCCTACTTTGTTTTTAAAAATATGCAATTCCAAATTTCTTTATTCACGTCGGCCTAATCACAGGTAATTATGAAGCGTTCATATATCTTGTTTCAATTATTGTGAGGTGATCGTAATAACTACATTCGTTTATTTAAAGCTAGCAGGGTTCCAAACGCGCCTAAGAAGACCCCAGCAAACAGCCGAGTTTTTTTTTTTCTATCACCATTCAACACAATAGACGTTAGGCAAACCATGCCATGCAAAATTAGTCATGACGAGCTTAAATCAACCGTGTCGTTAATTTTAATCTAATGAAAATGATTTAAACCACTCCTTGGAGGTAGATATATACCAGTCTAAGTAGCATCGGACTAGATCCCATTTTTCAGTGCAGGATCCATGCATCCATCATATGAAATATAAAACATAACACTTCTTTAACAAGAACTGTTTATTTTTAAATCACGAAATTTACGATTTCAATTTAATCAATTAAATTATAAGAAATCAACTGATTTCTTATAATTTAATTGAAATCGTAAATAAAAACCTTTTAGGATATCACTTCATTCAACTGTAATTATTTTTTACGTTACAAATTGTAGTTTATTACGATTTAAATCATAGAGAAATAGAAAGATGTGAGGGATAATCCCCGATGGTTGCACACACGGGTTTCATAAATGCAACCTGACTAAATGTTTGGGTGGGTTGGTCTTTAAAGTTGTAGACTGGCTCCAATATGCATGCTCATTTGGACGCATTATTTTAAAATAAATCTGCTTTTAGCGGCGTCATGAAAATCAGATGAGAGTAAATTTTTCTGAATAGGAAGTTTTAGTTTCCAACGAGAATTATTAAATTATGATTATTTTATTGATAAAGTTTGATTTTTTAAGTTTACATCTTTAATATTAACGAATATCGTCGATTATTTAGCTTAGTTCAATTTTTTTATAAATGATTTAATACTTAATTAAAGCATTTTTGATTAAAGCCGAATAAGTATATACATTTACGTGCGTAAATTAGGTACACAGACGAGTTTTTTTTCATATTTTGTTTACTACAAGCACTATAACAATATATATATACCCCTTGAACGAAACCTCACCTTGTGGTAAATTATTATGTATTCTAAGATAGAACGGGCTAACCTGTTCGGGATATGGCAGTTGTACCCATGCTCGTAACTCGCAATAAGTTTTCACGAACATATCCTCCAAACAGATCAGATCAAAGAAAGTTTATTTTTTAATTCCCGCTAGGAGGAGTCTTTTGCCCAGCTGTGGGGTGGTAAAAGACGGGGGTTATGATAATATATCATTAATATTGCTTTAATGAAAATAGAATACCGTTGTTCTAAATCAAGTTATTAGATAGGTATAACAATTTTAAATAACTACTTTATATGCATCAAGACCTTGGTAAATATAACGTTAGCTTAAATAGAATAATTAAATAGAACGTAACGTGATTCTACAAAAATAAATTAAATATAGTTACAATTATATATTACTCTGACAAACAGACATACACACACACACACTCACATCAAACTTTTTGTCGTTTGATGTGACGTTTTTGCATCGTGGCTTAAAAATAAAGTGTCTCGAAATAACAAGTAATTTTTGTAATTTTATCAATCATTTTAGTATGTTTGTTGCGGCTTATCTCCGAAACGGCTGGACCTTCTTTGACGGAACAGGAAAAAAAGAAGAAGTCTTTATTGTTGAACATACAAATAAAAAGCTCGGTTAACAAAACAAACGATGATAAACAGATCAGGATATTTTTCATATGGTACATTTCCAGTATAATTAATACTAGCTGACCCGTGCAACTTCGTCTGCACCAAATCGGTTATTACCGGAAAACACGAATAAAATGACATAAAATGATTTATCGCCCCCGAAACCCCCTGTATACTAAATTTCATGAAAATCGTTGGAGCCGATTCCGAGATTCCAATTATATATATACAAGAATTGCTCGTTTAAAGATATAAGAAAGATAAAATAAACAAAGGGGTGAAATGAGGTTTGACATAATACCCAAAAAATCGAAACCGTTTTTATTTTACTAGCGTGAGTTGAAGGACAAACGCACAAACATATACACTTTCGCATTTATAATATCAGCAAGGATTGTTTTTAAACTACGGCGTAAATAAAACAGCAGCCATCTTTCTACAAAACACCTACTAAGTATAATATGAATAGGTAATCTAAGCACCGGAACTACAACCGAACTACACCTAAATGACAATAGTAGGAAGTAGTCACAATGATTCGTGCGAATAGATTTTCTACTACTGAGAACCATGAAAGAATTGCTAATCGACTAAAAGCTACAAAGATCTGTCATCGAACGAATAGTTTTTAATTAGTGGCACCCACACCTGTAGGGGCCTGAGCTAATAAGTAAAAATGGATAACAATATTTTGCAAAAGGGGATGAGCAGAAATAACAAATTCACACCAACAGAACCACTAAAAATCTATATTCAAGTATATTTTTTTTTTCTTGCTGTTTTTAACTAATTATGTTCCCTATTCTTTTCTTTCACACCACTTATTACGTTACTGCTTGCTCTGTTCAATGCTTTTAAAATTTTCTAAAATTGTAAATTAACTGTACTTTTTCGGCAATGTTTAGTCTTTGTTATAAGATTGTTATTATATATGTATTAAGTTACTTCCTACATGGAAGTAAGAAGTGACTGTTTTTGCCAAAAAAAAAACGACTTCGATTTTCTTTTTGTATTGTAGTTACTTCTGTCTTCACTTTGATAGTCTTTAGCCGGTATACTGTAGATTCCTACCATACTGTTGTCATAGTACAATATATTTTTTGAACTATTACTACAATATTTTATTTAATATGCTACATAATATCTTTTCTTTTTCTATTGATATTTGGTCTGGACTACACGTTTGTCGGTTCAGCTAATAAAAGAGCAGGCTGTACGCGAAGCGTCTTATGAGAGAGATTTTTTGTCCAGCGGTGAGCAAAATAGATCTACGCGTTGAATTTGAATGAATGAACAGAAGGTCCATAAAGTGTAACTTTTAAAAATACCTCTATTTTCTTGTTAAATACGAAGAATTGAATAACAGGTATCCCATGTACCTGCTTCATTCAATACATTACATTAGAAAACTAAATTATAGATGAACATTATATTTTCATGGAATAATGCATTAAAAGGAGCTACCTGTAAATATAATTTTCTTTTTTGTGCTCCTTTAAATACTAATTTCAATAACTAATTATCTAATATCCTAATTAAAAATAGCATTTATTTTGATAAAACTCTACATGAACCAAAATTTAAATTTTGGTATCGAAATTAAAATTCCTAATTCAAAATTAATTTATTTCATGTAGTCTTACACTACCAGCACTTTCGAAACCTCAAGTCTGTTTATTTGTACAACACCAACAAGTTACAAGTTAACTTTACTTATTCTATCTTGAGAGAGATAAAAGGAGTTTCAGCTGCTTCCAAGCAACCTAAAACAGTCTATATGCAGTATATAGACCTTAGACACATAAAAGCTGTGATGATATAGGATAAGGCTTTTGCTTCGCTTTCGAGGACTGGGTTCGATCCCCGCCACGCACCTCTAACTTTTCGAAGTTATGTGCGTTTTAAGCAATAACGTTGTATAAAAACATCTTAGAGAAAAATGTATGCCTGAGAGCTTCAAAATGTTCTCATAGGATTGTGAAGTCTACCAATCTACACTTGACCAGCGTGGCCTTCTCATTCTGAGAGGAGGCCCGTGTCCCGTAGTGGGTCGGTAATGGGTTTACGTTTGCATTGGTAGGTCCAGAATTATTTAAGAAAACATATTATTATAAAAGCACAACTACAATCACACATGGTTCCTGTAGGTACATTTCGCAGACGACGAGCAAATTGCACTTATCATTATTATACTATATTATACTAACTATTCTGTATTATTTAAATATTTCGTAAATTTCCTCCAATGTCTGACTACTTATCTAGTTTAAATAATTATAACTACTTAAAATTTCATAAAGTAAAAGTATTTGGGTTGGTTAACAGAAATTGGTTGGCTTAAAGTACAATTTGCAAAAAGTGCCAAAAGACTTAGAGTGACAACACTTGTAACTGTAAAATTGCTTTTAAAACAATGATAATTAATCATTTAAGTTGTGTAATTAATTTAATACCAAAATTTAATTTAATATAATCTGAATTCTCGATAACCGCAGGTAAAATATCCTACAGTTTTCTTTTAAAATATTGATAACTAACAATTAAAGTTTATAAGAAAGATGAAATTTGAGCACAATACTATATTACTGTCCATATCGCGAAAATACATTGAACTGAAGAAATGGTTAAACTAACATAGATATGAGTGAAACTAAATATCTTGTTTTCCAGGCTAGTATTATTAGTTTGTCGTAAGTCTTAAAAATACCATAATTTGGTAGGCAAGAGCAATTAGCCTTGAAATATATAAACAAACCGAAGCCATAAGGTTAGTTTCACCAATAATTATATTAAATTTAAAAGAACCCTCAACTAAAATGAGTAAACAGGACATAGCTGCGCATAAATATTATAAGGACCTACTAAACTACCTTATCTAACACAAATTACTATATGCTTAACAATAAAACGTTTAATGAAAACCTTGATATCCCATAATATGAAATTATTTACCTACACCTACTTTAGGAAGTAAGTATATTATGTATTTTTTTTAATAGTACTACCTGTAATTTTAACAATGCACCTTAAATATCAACATCGTTAGCCTATAAGTTTCTCTCTGGCCACTCTAGGCCTCTTGAGGAGAGAGAGTTCTACAGCATGAACCGATCAGCCGCTACAATACGAGCTGGTGGGATTAATTAACAATTTTAAAATGTTGTGTCCCGATACGAATCGATTGCATATACACATAACTGACCTCTAATAAATAATTTCTAAACAGTCTACCTCGTATAAAATATGTTCAAAGGATACAGAAGCAAACACCATTACTTTTCTTGTAGCTGGCTGTATTTAAAAATCATAAAATATAAATAAATTATATCAGGCTGAATGACGCGCACCCTTTGCTCCAGTGGAGGGAAAAAACCAATGAGCGTAGTCATGTGTACAAAGACCTTGGCTGTTAAAAAATAATAGAGGTGGTGTTTTTTTTCAATGAATTCTGGACGAGAGTTTTTTACCTTTTAAATTGTCAGGCGATGATTGTGCTATATATATAACATGCGAAGTGGTTTTATTCCAAGAATAGTATCCAGTTTTTTTGTCGTAATATTGTTTACAGTAGTGGATATACCTACACCTACTGGCGTGTACTAAGTTTTCGATCTTTGTCAGCATTAATGCGCAGATTAAATGTCCCTGTTTAATATACGAGTAAGTAATAAATAACACTAGTGATAGCCTAGTGGTTATGACTTCGGCATCACTTTCTTTGGAACCGAATCAATTTTAGCCATTAAATAGCACGGGTTTAAACGGTGAAGGAAAGCATCGTGAGAAAACCTGATGATGATCTCACATGAATGATGTCCATCGATCTGCACTAGGCCAGCGTGGTTACTCTTGGCTAAAACCCTTCTCATCCTGTGAGAATACTGGAGTGGGCCGGCAATGGATTGATAATGATGCTTATGTTAATAAACCCTTAGAGAATGTAGGCTGTGTGAGTAGTGTGTTAGTTTGCGTGTATGAAGTGCAATAATTTTTGTTACAACATTAAAATTTATGTCCACTACATTATACTATAAAATTGCAGTGGTCTGAGGCTAGAAGCGTGTCTGTTATTTCCAGTCTATTGATATTCCATTACTGGACACATGCCTGCTTTTTCATAAGAGAGAGATATATGGAGGATAGGCAAGAGCTTTGACGCTGTTCAAATAAGTAATTCCTACTTAAAAGTAGGTATGGTTATAACTTCTATTGGAGAAGTATATATTTTACAAGACGTGCTTGCTTTTACCCTCTTTATGCTTGGCTGAACAACTCCTAATGCGCACGCCATTGTCTACTCGTACTAACTGTATTTACCTGCGGAACATTTGGATAGAATAATAAATATTCAGCTCTAAACAAATCTCTTGCCGAAACTAAAATCGACGAGTTTCTTTAATAGTGATAATTAACTAAGCAGATGCCCTACCTGGGCCGGGAAGTGGGTTAGGCAAAAACCGTCGCCTATAAACCAAGCAAAGTTTCGCAAGGCATGCAAGAAACACTTGCTACAATATGCCCTGTCCATCAAACTGAGTCATAGGTGTTAAGCCACCTGTACGTGTAATTACCACGTAAGACGAGAGAACACTTCACCCAGACGAGCTCAGTCACAAAAATCGTTACAACTACATCAATTTTTTCCACAATTAACTCAATGAACAGGATGCCACATCTTTTAGATTTGATAATTTAGTTTCGCTTAGAGATTCGTGTACAACCAGATTGTAACATATGAAATCAATGTACGACAGTTTTGGCAGCAATATGTTTGCATCACATTAGTTCTACATTCTTGCCCTTCGTATGAAATGAAAAAGAACATAAAGCGGGAATCCCGCCGGCAAACAAGAAACCGGATAATCACGAACGAAGCCAGAAAAAACATTGGCCCTGCCGTGTCTGTCGATGGGCATCCGGTCTTTATGCCCTAAGTTAAACTGTACAAAAACTCTTGCAATGTAAAGACAAAGGATCTGTCCCAACTTTATCTATATCTAAATATATCTATTTTGTATTGATTGGCATTGACGGGGTGAGAGGTGTTTCGTTCGCCACTCAGTTAGGGTCAATATCCGTAACAATATTCGTACTTTATTTGTACTGAATGATGATATTATGCAAGACGGTGATAATAGTAAGGCAAAAGCACTATGACTGGGAATTAATTTGTATAATTTAATACCTGATTTGTTTTCTCGTAGCACACTCGTAGTACTCCGTAGCATATCTTGTTTTAGGAAGATTGTTCTTATTTTACTATTTCTGACTATGGCGAGTTTGTATGTATAGCTAAAAAATATTCCAGTCAGAAATACCTACTTACAGAGAGCCGAAAAAGATAAGCATATAAGCCTGAAATTATTTGACTGAAATTGGGTCTAGGAACAATGAACAATAACAACAGTGGATATTAATGGTCTGAATTGTAACATATAATACATTTTTCCCGCTAACAAATAAAATTTCTACGCGGACTAAGTTTGTCTGTAGAAGAGGCTAGTAGAAGCTAGTTGTTCTCTTTGAATTTATTTTTCCATCGGTCTAGTTTATTATTGTTATTTTTACAAAGCAACATGAACATGGCCGGCTTAGCCGCTTTTTTAAGTTTGTTGAGATCTAGCAAGGAAACATCATATTCAACCAACTTTATTTTCCTTAGAGAATTACAGATCAGGTCAAGATCCATGGCATTGATTTACGGCACGCCAACTAATTACACCAAGTGCATTATCATTAACTAATGCAATAGTTAATTATAGTTATCAATGTCGCATTATAATGTAAATATAAAAGGTAGATAAACAAAGTGACATTCATAAGCCGTAAAATAACTGTGTCATGGTATTAAAAATGAAAAAGAGTGAGAGTTCATATTTTTTCATTAGGTCAACACACATGTAGCTATATAAGAAAAGTTTGGGTGAGATGCATTCCGTGCCATAATAATAATAAATTTTATGTTTTGTTCAAAAAAGTAAAGCAATTTTTTGGCAATGGATTTAAATATTGCTCTTACTAAACTTGTATTCAATTCGACACTTCCGCCCCTTTCGGTGTTTCTAAATACTGCACATTTAATTTATTTCATCCTTTTAGTTGATGATTTAAGCAAGACTTTCCAGTATTTTATTTTTTACATAGCAACACTTTTGTTTTCAAAGAATTGTTGTAATGATCTCGATTGCATACCGCCGTCCGTACCTTTCACTCGCTGGACCAGTCGTTGAAGTTCAGGGTCGCACGCATTATTATAAAACGAATATTGACCGGCTGCGTCTGGCGAGCTAAACTAACCATATATCTTTATCAGATACAATTAAAACAACTCTCTATGCGGAATTCCGCCCTCATAAAAATTATATTTATATATCCGTTGATATTATAATATTAGATTGTGACACACCTGGGCTTGATAACAGCTTCAGAGTCACTCAGCGGGCTATTGAAAGGTTCTCAAAATATCGCCAATTGTTCATACGCAAAAATGAGAAGGTATTTTCCAGAAGCGCGCTCCAATCTAAACTGTCACTGCTTTTCAAAAGACATAATTATGGCTAGTCTATCGTTAAAAGAAGCCGCAAAATTAAAATATTTTTTGCAAACATTTTGATGATTTCTAAAACACTAGGACATAAAAATATTGATTCGAATAAATGAGGTAATTAGTAGAGCACACATATTCGTTATTTTATTTAGCCCTACCTAACAAATCCTTTTTAAAAGTTTAGTCCGTTTAATTTCACCCTAACACGACATGAAACTAAGCAAATGGTTTTACTGAAACTTCTAATAACCATTCGTTTCAGATTTTTCCTTTGCAAACTTGTTAATGTGAGTTAAAAAAAGCAAACTTTTGAATGTGTAAATAAAACTCTTTTATGTTATAAACCTCACTTTACCGAGTACTTTTAAAAGGCTTCTTCGTTCAGACGTCTATAACTGTAAAAAAAGAATAATATAATATCTAATGTATAAAATTCTCGTTACTTATATAGATTATTTTTTTCATTTTCTTTTGTCTTTTCCAGTGAAGTTGAACCAGCATTATTTATAACTATTCTATAATTTGAAATTCTAGTGTACCTATAACATTAGTAGGAAGTGGATTATGAAGTTGAGACAAACGGATAAATTAACACTCATAAGGGTTCGACGTTTGTACCGGAAACCCAAAAACGTCAGAATTAGAAGCGGTTACTATACGGAAGCGTGCTTTATCTATGCGGACCACAATCCAGTATAAATTGCGACAATTACCGCCCACATTGCGAGTAATAAATCTTTGTCTTAACTTTCGAAGGCCAAACCGGAGTGGGTTTACTAATTATAGGTATGTCAATTTTATGTCACCAAGTCTAACTTATCAACAGTGCTTCCGTTGGAACAAATCAGATTATGGAAATAACTTGTCACCAGAGATGGACTTTGTAGTATTACAATGTTTGTATCATATGCATATCAAGGCAGAGTTTCTCAGGGCTTAATACATTTGGATCCACACTCGCTTTTCTATCATCAAACGTCAAGGCAACGAAGAATTTAACGATGCTTAAGTCAAAGTCAAAGTTGATGTCAAAGATATCTTTATTCAATTAGGCCCATAGGTGGCACTTTTGATGCGTACATAAGGATTACACGGTAGTGAGATGATGGCGATAACCACATTCATAAACTTAAAACTAAAGCTACGAGGGTTCCAAACTCGTCCTGGTCTAAGAAGAAGCCCACAACAAACTTAGTCAAGTGTTTTATTTTTGTTATCACCTTCTCACAATGTCATTTAAAATTATTAGACCTGGATAGAGCAATAATTCACACCCAAGCTACTATAATAGGACTTTTCTATAAGCTTACGTTTAATACAAACTTTGAACTTTTTAAGAGACATCTCCCGACCGACTTAGTTATACCCCATCGACGAATAGATCTCAAAGCTCTTGCTTCCTCGTTTATAACAGGTAACTCACATAGATCTAGAACGTCCTTCCGGCTTCCACACTAAGTTTAATATGGGATCTTTGATCCTTGATGATAGTAGCAGAGCGCATAAGTATCTTCTAACAACTTCGCTCTACATTAGGCCGCATCGTCGTAAGTATCACGATGTGTTATTGCAGTCAAGCGAAGTTGAATTTATTCTTCAAATATCTTTGTTTACGTTAAATCGTTTAACATTATTATTTCAGCTTTAGTTTACTTCAAGTTTATATCAAACGAGAAATCAAAATGCTGCGGTGCTTGAAGTGTACCTAGGTTTATTAAAGGCCCATAGAATGTCGCTTATCAATGTCTCAGATTGACACTTACAAAGAACCCTTATCGATTATATCAGTTTCAATAAGTAATATGTATCGACAAAATTCCGAGAACCTCTCGTGAAAAATCGTGATTCATCAATTAAGGTATTTATTAATTAAGGTAATAATAGCACGCATTCATCCGTGTGTTCAAACAAAGCGTACAAAACCTTCGCACGTGGCTAACTATTTCGCAGATGCTTATCAACGGTTCAGATTGTTGACCTCGTCGTAACACGGAACTAGTGCAGCGGGAAGTGTCATAGACGAAACATTTTTTTTTATTTTTTAAAAATCAACATATTTTTTTATAAAATTTCTGAGCCTGTCGACGTCCCAGTGCTGAGCAAAGTAACCTTTTATAAAACTTTTTATTTGTATTTAACTAATGAAAATTAACGTTTTGTCTGGTTGAAGGCATCTGCTATGGCTTGTTACTACCCTACCGACAAAGATGGGCTGCTAAGCTATTTAGCGTTCCGGTACGATGTTAGGTAAAGACCGAGGCCCCTAATCCTAACAGGTTAGCCCGTGACCATCTTAGAGTGCATCATCACTTGTCACCAGCAGGTGAGACTGCAGTCAAGGGCTAATTAGTAGTAGGATAAAAAAAATAACATAGCTTTTCCGCAAACCATTCGTACAACTCGCGAGGACTACATCTGTAAACTCTTCTGATGAAATTAATTTAATGAAACTTGAAAGTCATATTACTATATATAACCAAATTAAATAAATCTCACCAAATAAAACATTAGATCCGCAGGAACAAAGGTCATTTAGGTATTAGCCACAACAATGATCAGATTATGAATTCCTATGCACCACCGCGCCGCGCCGCCCCGTCATGATATCACGAAGTTGTTCTACACTAGGATGACCATAAACAATGAGAATTTTTATTTATTTAGTAATGCCACATCAATCAAATAAAGACACAACATTGCTTACAAATTCATACCCAAAATGTTTCTATATACCAAATACTGTACAAACCTTTCCTATACGCAAGGCTAAGGTTAGAAAAGCCCTTCCCAGTAATGTTTCTTGATTCTTACAATTGAAAAGGAATCCTCGAGTGCGTTGCGTGATTTTTCGCACGATTTTGTCGCTTTGCACCGCTACCCCCTAAAGAATTCCCTACATTTATTTATGTCATTAAACGCTTCACCAGCGCTATAATACGCACAACGAAAATATCTTGTGGCCACCTAGTTACGCTACACTATCTGCACTGTCCAATCTCTTGAGGTAGCGACAAGCGCAAAATTCTCGCTTAAACAACCGCAGCTAGGAAAAACAAGAGTGAATTTGCATCATCTAGCGCGTCCCATCTTCGGCCATTTACCATATGCATAAATTACAATGATAATAACAGAATTTAACTAAAACCAGCCATTTTATACATCTCATTGCTTTAGAAGCATCATACATTAATAATTTAGGCACTATTTTAGCTTGCCTTTTTGACGCGTCCATGTTGATCAATACAATGAGCATTTTCCAGATACTGTGCTTCAGCACCCACTCGCACAATATAATATGTCGAGATATCATAGCACGGAGAACCTCTGCTTCTCTTCAAGTGACAAAGAGTAACTTAAGTGATACAAAGCTACAGCTTTCCGATTCTTGATCCGCGTTAAATTAAAGATAAGTACAATGTCGAATTTCTTCAAGATAGGTTTATTGGCGATGCATATTTAAAATAAATGAATAAGATTACTGCGGATTAGTAGACACCCTAGTGCTGAGCGTGACATAGCCGCTGCGCTTACTCAAGGAAATTATAATATTTAAATTGCAATGTCACACTATCAATGTTGTATACTAAACAAAGGCTGAAAAAGGATATCCAGTTTTAAAATTATAATATTATAATCACCATCACCTAGGTCCTAGATAATCTGAATAGTAATTACTACCTCGTTTGTCTACGTGTTGGCATAAGCAACTAATTACGAAGGCATGAGTTTGATTTCCGGGGACATATATTAAGTACTGGCGGTCCCTCGGTCCCTTTATCCGCGTATAAGTCAACCTTCAAAGATAACCATATGCTGTACTAGATTTAATTTTAGAACTTTCAAAGGGAAGCAACTAGTTTTTATCGCAACTTAAACCACTACTAAAAGAGTTTTTCTAATCGGACCAGTAAGTAGTTCCTGAGCGCATCGCGTTCAAGAAAACAAACGAATAAACAAAACTCTTCTAAGATTAGGTCTTCCTCTGTAAATAAATAAGTCAAATTATCATGGAAAATACAGTCATGTAGAACATTTAATAATACTAGAAATCAAAATTTTATTATGTAATTCAACAAATTTTTAATATCGTAATTTTTCAAGAAAATGTCCAATAGTTATTTCGTTATGGATAATTTGCAACTGTTGTTGTTGGTTCGTTGGCGTTTTCTTCCCATTTCAGCAACGCTGATAGAAGACGTGCTACTGTTATCGGGCGCTGTCGTTTCATGATCTTGTTCAACTGTGTATACCAGCTTTCGACGGCCTTATTAGAAAGAAAACTGGCGTTGTTAGACTCCCGTGCTTCAGAGGCGTCAATCCTGACTATTGTCAATAAAAATGTGATACTAATATATCTTTGCATATATCTTTGGGCTGGGGCACCTCTTTACCAACTCCTTCCATTTGATCGGATACAAAAGCGGACAGTTCGACTTGTTGACAATCCCAAATTGACTTGCAGTTTGGAGTCCCTGGGGCACCGAAGAGATGTTAGCTCCCTTTGTGTGTTCTATCGACTCCACAATGGAGAGTGTTCCGAAGAGTTGTTTGCGTTGATATTTCCTTCCCTGTTCTCTGTCCGCACCTCACGCCGTAGAAATACATTCCATCATCTGGATGCCTGGTATTCTTCTACTGTTCGAAATACCAGATCATTTCTACCGCGCACTTGCAAATTATGAAACAATCTCCCATCTGATGTGTTTCCTCAAAAATACAATCTAGGGTTATTCAAGGGGCGGATAAACAAATTCCTTAAAATCCGGCAACGCATCGGTGGCTCCTCTGGTGCTGCAGATGTTTATAGGCGGCGGTGATCACTTATCATCAGGTGACCCACTTGCTCGTTTGTCGGCTATTAATATAATAAAAAAAAAATATATTATCAGCAAAGCTCACCAACCAGCAAGAGAGTCGAGGCCTGTGCATATTCGTGAGACATTAATAGACTAGTGGTGATGATAAAATATATTTGAGGTATTAAATAAAATCATAATACAGTTTCTAAGGTACGAAGGTTAGTAAGTGATTTAGTATTATGGAATATCTATCAAGGTTTAATCAAAACATTTAAAAGTTTGATCCAAATAAGTCAGTTTAGTATATCGTTAAAATATTTATGTGTAGCTATTTCCTGTTTACTTTTTTATTTGGGTTACGTTCTAAATATAATCACTTCTCTACGTAGTATAAAACAAAGTTGTTTTCCGCGACGGACTGTTCATCCGGTAACTCGTTCTAAACGCAACGGATTTTGATGCGGTTTTCACCATCCTCAAGATAATTTTTCATAGATAAAACCTCAATACGATTTTACAACAAAGTCAGCGATAAAATTTATATGGCAAAAATTTTACTCTTTTTTTCTAATTTATACCAAGCCGCGGTGGGTTGCTTGTGTAATATTTATAATTATATATCAGCGTTATCCACATCATTACCCCAGTTACTTTTACTAAATTCGTTAATAATTTTTCAAATATTGTCATAACATGGTTAGGGATTTGACCTCTCTATCGGGGGGAACGGGTTTGATCCGCGCCACGCACCTAGAAGTTTTCGGAGCCATGTGCGTTTTAAGTAAGTAAGTATCACTATGCTAGTAATAAGCTTTCATGGAGAAGGAAAACGCGAGGAGCGCAGAATGTCTGAGCTCTTAATAATATTCTCAAAGGCGTGTGAAGTCTAACGCACTTAGCCACGTGGTGACCTAAATTTGAATCAGTGACCATATATTCCATTAAACTCAAACGACGTAAGTGGTTATCCGAAGTCATAAATGTTGGAGAGCCAATGTATAATTAACACCAACATAGTGGCCATCAATTACAACATTTTGTTGAATATAAGATCTTTGTTATTAAATGAAGAAATATTTTTTTATAGTAACCTTTTTTTCAACTTTTATGTAGCCCAGTTTTCGATTTGTATAAAAAATAAATGTCTCCGTAGTAAGTTCTAGTTCTTGAACCTTTATTTTAATATGACTGGCAAATCATATCAAAGTAACTTCAAAAGCTAGTAGTATATCGATTGTAAAGGTTTTCAGATGCCTCCGCGACCGTGGCCCACATTTCTGACACGTGCGGTTATCTGCGTGATTATCTAATATCATTGTCATTGTCTGGTGACCGACAGACATGCCTGGCATTATAATATAATGATACATTTACCTAATTGGCATGAACTGGCTGAATAATAGCTATGAATAATAAATAGGTAGAGCTTTTATGTGGGAGGAACTTTTCTGACAACTTTGCTTACTTATCCTCTTTATACATAACTACGAGTAGGTATGCTTTGACTGCGTCTGCGAAGATAAAAATAAAGCTATATTTAAACACGATATATTTTTACGAAAGAGTTTCATAATAATAGTATTCTCTGAGGTATATAATAAGTATTTATATTTAATAATTGCTTTTATGTATACATTATAGATAACATCACGCTACGTACGGGGCGTTGCAAAAAAGTTGTTCTAATTATATTTTATTTCGATAATACTATTTGATCAATTTAATATTCAACTTTGAATTAATAATAAAATAAATATATTTTATATTTATTACAAAGAAATGAATGTGGTTTTTGTTCTGATGTATTTAAAACTTGTCTATGTTGGTTTCTAACTTTTGTTTGCAATTTTTTGGAATCACGATTAAATGCAACCTAGAAAGGACGCAGTAGTATGTACTCAGCAAATTTTGTAGACAACTAGAACGGCGGCATTCCCTTATATAGGTACGTGTTCCTGGCTTGGCTTGGAAAGTGCTGCTCTGTTTGTAGGCGGTAGGGGTATGATTTCCACTTACTATCAGAGAGTTTTGCCCATAATCACTACGTTGGGCAGACTGGTGATCACTGTAGATTTTAGTAGTTCCACAGAGGACGCTGCTGCCCATTCCCTGCTATATTTCCTTAATCGCCGCGTACGACATCCGCGCGAGAGGAAGACGAGAGGTGGTTTTTTTTTACTTTTACAAAAAAGATCAATGGAGTGCAACTTCTGCTTTCTATCTATTCTGTACTGACATGGAGCGCAACTTCTGTTTATACCTATTCTGTACTGACACGTCCTTCATCTGACTAGCTGATGTGCGCAACTTAGCGAGTGACCTATTTGTGCCTGTTTACGATGAAAGGCTTGTCAGCTTTCCCGATACGCCTCGTTTAATAGAACGAACAATTATTATTGATTGTAACACGCTGGGTTTTGTGTAATATTTCCTTTTTATTACGCTACTAGCTGATGCCCGCTTTCTTCGTCCGCGTTTATTAAGTTTTTTTACAAATCCCGTGTGAACCATTTGTTTTACTGGGATACAAAGTAGCCAATGTTACTATCCCTCCTTTCTTCTAATTATATACCAAAGATCAAGTTGATTATTTGTATAGTTATGGTGTGAAAGAAGGACAGACTGACAAACAAACAAACAGACTCTCGCATTTATAATATAAGTAACGATACAAAGATATTTTGAAATGGGGTGCTAACCCGATGAAGTCTTAAAGTGTTCAATTATAACACTTTAATACCCCAGTTGTTCTAAAACTTTTTTTCGAAACGAAAGAATAAGCTGCAAGTTGTGCTAAAAATACGCGTAATACATTGGCTGTGTTAATTTCAATTCTTTTTCGTTAATTTCAATAATTTCATTCAAAACCAAAAAAAAAATCTAAATTCATTTATTTTAATTATGCCTAATTTATAAGCACTTTTGAAACGTCATATCAGTTTGTTTGTAGTGACTCTACCGCCGGTTCGGAAGGCAAATTCTACCGAGAAGAGCCGGCAAGACACTCAGCTCAGATTGCTCTATTTCAACATCGTTTTACAGTTAACAATTTTCAGAAAATTAAAGAGAATGAACAACCCTAGAGAACATTATGGAGAACTCTTAGGCGTGCCAGTTTCTTCACGATGTTATCCTTCACCGTTGAAGCAAGTAATATTTAATGGCGTAATTGCACATATCTCCGCAAAGATCAACTTACGTGCCGGGATCAACCTCGATCACCCGGAAAGGAATCTATGTGTGTTAGCCACTAACTAGGCTATCACCGCTCTTTACCACATAATTTACGTAGGTATAACAAATTGTATGCGAACGAAGTCGCGGGCAACCGTTGGTTTTTTTAATCAAAGAAAATGTTTTTATTGTAATTAGTTTTAATACAGACTTACTGCATAAATTTACATTTTAAATCAATATTATCACTAAGTATTATACAATAATGCTGGTTCAAGTTGGTAACGTTACAACACGCAAGGTTATGTTTGACTTAACATGCTATAGCTACGTATATCGCGGGGTGATTATTGTCTCCTGGATTTCGACCTTTAACAATAAACCTGTTCACCACGTGCCATGGTCGAATGACTGACTGTTGTCATACTGTATTTTGACGTGTTGGTATTATCTTAAAACAGATATAAGTTTCTTTTAAACAAGCTTTTATTAGTTGCTAATAACAATATTAAATAAAGAGTTAAACGAACTATCTAAATTTGAAATTTTTCCTTTAAATAGAAGACCAAGTTAATTATTAGACCCTAAAATCAGATTTTGTTCAGACGTATTTAGCTTCTGTTCTGTAATGAATAATATAAAACTTAAGGAATACGAGTCAAATAAGAACATATATAATATGTATCTCATAGTGACTTAACAGTCTTCCTGCTATTGACTATTGACTTAGAGCTCGTTTTTATTTTATAAACGATAATTATATTTATTTATTACAATAACTTTTATTTTGTTTAATTTAGATTGTTGTTTATAATTCAGCGTTCGAATAAATGAATCTATTTTTGTTATATGAATGTATGTTTTGTTTATGCATGCGTTCTGTTTGTTTAATCATAGGATTGCCTGGCAGAAATCGATACTAAAAGATTAAGGCGCATTTATATACTACTTCAGCCCTATTGTTTCTATTTCCTTATATATTTCCTCATTTTATTGTAATATAAAATGAATAGCGAAATCACAATAAGTAAATGATCTACAAGATGCAATACGAGGTAAAATTAAGTTTTTATAAGTTTTTAGCTTCGTGATTAATTTGTTTCCAAATCTTCACATAATTTGCCTTTTCGACGATGTGCCTACGTGCTTTGTTTAGTTTTCTTTGAAACGTGCCAATCACTGTTTACCTTGAAAGAATCCAAATTATAAATGACAGGAAACATGGTGATTGCAAAAATGCCTTTTCCACACCTCGTGAGTTGGGACTTTTTTGATTATTCTGAAGTCGCATACTTAGTTGTCTCATCATCATCATCCCCCGTCTACAAAGAGCCTACTGCCAGGAACTGGCTCTCTCACTCCTCTCCCTTAGGTGAGCGGGATTAAGAGCTAAGACCGTCCCATTAATACGCTGCGTAGTCCAAAATGAGGTTCAAAATTAATTTCAAGGCAATGAGCACTTTTGAAACGTCAACGTCGTTGTTGGATTTGACTCGACCACATAGGCGTTAAATGTTTAAACAACATAGACTGTTATTTAAGGTATGATGTACTTTAAAGCGAATAAAATATACGAGTGTGTTACAATTTTTCTGACTAAATGGTTATAAGAAAATAAATTCAAAGTTACTTCTTACTCAAATTCGTAGTAAGGTTCTCTTTGTTTTTTATCAAAATTTTGGAATAATGTAAAAAATTTTGGTTGTCTAATATTTTCGAAAAAAGCGTGGAAATGGAAAAATGCATGCAGCGCCACATAATTATTTTAGGCCGCATTTTGTATTGCGAATTTCTAAGTATCACTTAGAACAAACCATTCTGACTTGATCACGCGATGGGGTGAGAAACAGACTATGAATAGAATAACAAGAATTTTATAAACTCCAAAATTGGAGAATGTTGAAAAAAGTCTCACGTTAAGTTTATTGACAGCTTCTTCTCCTTCTTCACCGTGATACAATTACAACAAACAGACATACTTGACCTTTAAAAGTAGGCTTACGGGAAATAAATGATTTTATAATTTTAAATTTGAATAAACTTGACGTAAATATAAGTGATTTTCATTACTACAACAGGAAAACGGAACTCTGGCATAAAAACCCAGTGACAAATCTGTTAACACATTTACTGGTCTTACGACCCTAACCTCCGTACCATTACGTACAAACGTATTATTTTAAATCAGGAAATAATACTAAAATGTCTGAGGTTAAGTTATTGTTCTATTTTTTTGCTTTAAATTGTTTGCCCAACAAGTGAAGAGGAAAAATCTGCAAAAGCCGAGCAGTTCCTTATATAATAATAAGGTTTACCTTCTTTATTCCACTAGCTAGCTAATCTTCGATTGCATCTCACCATGGTGATAAATTATGATTGGTTACGGCCAATAATTGGTTTCAACACCTCATCGTACCGGATCGCTTAAATTGCTTGATGCCATGCCTTGTGAGTAGTGTGGAAGGCTAGCTATGGCTGAAGCCTTCCACCCGAGCAATCCAGAGAAAATCATAAGTTCCCAAATTTGATGGTAATAACAAGGTCATTTGATTGTTTCCCTTTTATAAAACAACAGGGCTCACCACGCCAGGGAGTTTGTCTCTTTAACTGTATGTTGTCCATTTTGGACGCACCCAATCGAGGGGTGGGGTGGTTGGGTGGTTTATTGGAGAAACCAATCAAGCCTGTCGAAAGATCATTATCAGCCTATTAATATCCTGCTGCTGGGAATGTTCTCCTAAGCTCTCTCATAGGAGACATAATTTTTGTGCGAATATACGCTGTTCCAAAAGGATTGTTTGGCTTTAACTACTAATAAATCTGTACCTGGACAACCGAAATATTCTGAACTCGAAACGGGGACTTCAGGATTAGGGGCGATTTCCCACCTCAGATATTATGACATTGTAATTGGTGTCAAAATTTAACATCGTGTTGTAATGATATTGTAGCAGTATATGTTACATGTAAGTGGTAAAAGCCGTCAATGGTTCTACGTCCTCTCAGGAACACGAGGGTGGGTAATGCAATTTTCTAAAGTCATGGCTGGTAGTAGGTTATTGACTCGGGAATTGATCCTATAGTCGTTATCTGGTTTCAAACTATATATATACTATAAACTGGCAGGCAGTTTAGTGATATATCCAATAAAGAAATTAAACAAGCTTATTTTTAAAAAAGCTTTCATTAAGCATCAAGGTCGAGGTTGGCGGGGTGAAAGGAGTGCCTTCACGGCCACTTTCAAAACTTACCCGTCATTTGGTTTTTACCTCCAAATTAAAATTCGCAATATTGCTGTGCAAAAAATTATTTTTATATTAATAAACTATGCTTTAGAGTCTGTTTATTTGTGCGTAGTACTGAAGTAGAAAGGTAGAATGAGTTTATGTTATGAATGTACTACCAGTCCAACTATTACGTTAGATATTTAAATATATTTCGTTTATAGCGGAAGATCTATATAAATGCTGATTAGGTGTGAAATTAATAAAACTAAAACGAGCAAGGAAAGTCTTCATTAATTAATAATATTTATTTTGCACATTAACAACTATAGAAACATAAACGAAAAGATAAATTTTCCTATAAAAATCATCGTTATCAACCCATTACCGTCCCAGGCACAGGATTCGTCTGAGAAAAAGCTGCCCAAGTGCGGATTGTTGGATTTCACGTCTTCGCATGCCTTTGAGAACTATTATGGAAAACTCTCAGGAATGTTTCTTCAGGATGCTTTCCTTCGCCGTTTGAGACCTCGGTGCCCCCAAAAGGGAGACCAATGTCTTACCTACACTAGGCTATCACCGTTTCCTATAAAATAATCAAATCAAATGTCTCATCCAAAGTGCTAGATCGAGAGAAATAAATCATTAAAATAGATTTTTTTTTTACGAATAAGAAAGTTGAAGTTTTACAACTTGGTTGACTATGCTCAGAAATAAAATGGATTGAGGTCTACCTACTTGCAATGACATGCACAGGAATTTTGACCAGGGTAAGCATAAAGAAGTAAAATGGCATAAAATGAGAAAATCCTCCTCCGTTGCCAGTTATACTAAAATGTTAGGGCAGGCAGTGCTTTTGTGCATGTATGAAGTGCACACCATTGCCTACTTGAACCTATTAATTTAAAAGATTATAACATTGTAGATTCGTTGCTATATGTCTCAATGTTTACATGTTAAGTTGAAGGGGAGACATAAACAACACCACCGTTTAAACGAAGGCGTTCTTCCCAACAATACAATCTATTAGTACATAATATGGCTAAGCTGGAAAATTGCCTTCAAAAACGGATTTAATAATATGCAAATTAACTGCGCGCAGCAATAGCAAGTCTAATAACTATGCCCAAGGTAAAATCAATCAACAATTTCCGCATTTGTTTGTAAATATGTCATAAGTACAATAAATTATTATGTATGTCCCTTACGCGCGGGACAAGTCAAATCACATACGAAGCCAAAACACTCAGGTTCGATTCCAGTATGGAAATTTTCAAAATCGATTCAAAATTTTAATCATACGATCATAATTGATTATTTTAAGAAAATCACATTGGACATCACAACTCGAATCATGTTTTGGAGTCAAAGTTATTACATGCTTAACGATTAACTTTTTCACAGTATACTTTGTCTACTACACAAACATTTATTTGCTAGGGAAAGCTGAAACTCTTATGCCACTTCTGTTAAAGTGGACTTTGGGATTTCATGAATAGGGTCATTGAGTGTAAACAAACGTCAACGTTAGCGTGAATCTGACATTTACTATGAAGGGCCTCAGTGGAGGTGAAAAACTTAAATTTACTCTGGTGGCGATTTTCTGTGATCTGTAATCCTGCGGCACATCATGTTAAGTGTCATATAAGTAACCTATCGTCCTAACCTACCTAACCTAGGTAACTATGATTGATTTTTGATTGATATGTATTTAGTGATTGATATTTTATATTTTTAAATCCTCTAATGCTCCTAATGTAGGACTAGAATTTATTTTATCTTCCTATTTACTAATATAAGTTAGTTACAACATGTACCTTAGGAACTTGTGGAACGATACACTTTCTGTTAGCTATCTACCTTTTATTATTGCCGAAAGGATAACTATCTAAAACCTATATAAGCCACAAAGAAAACATGTGCAATAGATATACGAGCATTATTGAATAGGTAAACATAAGTCTCTCATTAGACAATTATTATTATTAATAAAGCTTTGCCGATAGGAAGCCGAGAATTTTATTCTACAGCAAGACAAAGTGTTAATATTCATGTCACTATTGGCGACACAATACAGGATACGAAGACGGATTTTGATTCTAATAGTTTAAGTAAAGTACCTAATGGAATTTAAAAAAAAGCAATTAATATAATATTGAATTTACAACTTGGCTGATAAGTTAAACGTATAACCGTTTAGACTTGTAAAACCGTAGAACACATTACATACAGGATTCCGTATTTCGTAGCTAAAGGAACAATAAAGACCAATGTCCGAATAGGATTTTGTGTAACAGACGATAAAACATTTCGCGGTTTTGTGGAACAAGTTCCATACTTAAAATTATAAATGAGAAAGTGTTTTTATTTGTTTATTACCTACTCAGCTCAACTTCTGCACCGATCGCGGGGATTAAAAATTTAGATTTCGTAACCTATGCACAGATTGACAGCTGAATCGATCTTAAAGAAGTTTAGCTTACATCCTGTAGGACACAGGTTATTTTATCTAAATGACCGAAATGAACGTGCTCATTCACGGACAAAAGCTAGTATTAACTAATAAATATATAAATTACGTAATATTCATTACGAAGCTGGCATTGCAATGAAACTGAACACAATGTCAAGGCGAGTATGTTGATCGGTACAATGTAGCTACGTATATCGCCCGATTATATTGCCCCCGAGTTTACACTTTACAAGGCTTTTATTCGCTTTATTGTTAATACTGTTAAGCCAACGAAGCCTATTCTTTTGTACTTTGCTTACACTCAATAAACAAAGGCTGAGCAATTATTTTTACCCCTTATTCTAGTAGGTATAGCTTTACAGCAGCGTTTGTCTGTTGAGCATTTATATAATTTTCGCCATGTCCATCTTTCCGTCTGTATGCCTATAGCCACACAGGGTTTTTGCCAAGGGTAGGTATAAAGACTAAAGTTAAAAATCCCATAACTCAGTAGTGAAAAGGTGACGGTTCAGAACCCTCCTTACCTTCGCACACAAACTTTCACTTTGTCATTTTGGTTTCTTCGCGGCATCGTATTGCAACGCTAAATTCATTGGCAGTGCCAGTACTTATAAGCCTGTTGGGTGGCTACTGGCTTATAACCTTCTTAGTGCGCAAGGGTCGGAGGCAGCAATAAAGTTTTTCCTCGACGCAAAAAAAAAAAAAGGGTGGCCACAGGCTTATAAGTACTGGCAACTATCAACTAGCTATGGCTAAATCCAATGCCAGACAAGAGAAAATTCAGAAATTAAAAGTTTCTAAGTTGCCCTCTGGGATTGAACTGGCCACATAACCTACTTATATAAATAACCACAGTGCTAACCATTGCACCAGAAGGGTCAACAATCTATCTCATAAATCTATTATTTATATCTAGCAATAATTAATTATTTTGTTGCTAAAACCCGATAGCTATTTATTATCCTAGATTGATTGTTTGAAAAAACACAAATAAGGAAGTAGGTAATACCTACGTTTATTTTTATTGCTAAATGTGACCTTTAAGGCCGATGATCCGCGACGGTTAGATTAAAAGTGAACCCAACTTTAACATTCACTGGTAAATAGTAATTTTACTTCTTCAAATAGGTTCAAGGGCACATTTACCCACCATTTTGCGACTCGAGAATCAATCAAGCGCAAAGTTATTTAAGTTTTTTACTCTTGGCTCCCCGCTAGTTTAATGACTTGTAAATGATGAATCTATTTACTCACAATAAGACTTGCTTACAATTCACAAGAAATTTTTAATCGTCATGTAATCAATCAAAAAAAAATCTTAGTATATAATTTAAATAAGTGCTGCATGTAATGTTTAGCTAAAGTGAGTTTTATAATAATTTTGTTATGCTCATAGCAACAAAACATCGATCCTACGAATCATGGTTGGGTACTGAAACTATCAAAGCCTCTATATATATTCTTTATACAACTATATCTGGCACCTGCTAAGTGATGCAGTCTAAGATTAGATAATAAGAAAGTTAAGATTCAATTAACCCTAACATACCTTAGAATATGTCGGTAAAAAATTGGAAGTGACCAAACTGAAAATACCGTTGATTCAATATGTTAGTATGGAAAAGTAAATATAATTCGAACGAACGAACATTAAAAGTCAATAATTATAAATAAGAATCTAGTGAAATAAATATCTAGCGTGTATGTAGCAGGATTTAACATAAAATCAACATTGTGTTCAGACGCTCCAAAAAATACTTAACTTGCACTACAAGTGCAATGTGCTTGCACGGACGTAAACCGGCTTTCTGTCTTTAAAGTTTAATGCAACAAAGAAAAGCGAAACCCTGGAGCAAAGTTGCAGCAAAATAAAAAGGTCAAATGGGTTCAGACATGAAGGCTACGTAGGTAGTAGTGTTGCTACTTTATTGTTTAAAAACTATTTTACCGATCTTGGTGCAGTTTTTGCCGTCTGACCAAGTTTTTATATAGGTGCCAATTTTGTTATACACATATCTCTAATCTAAACTAATTGGAGCGATGCCGAAAAGGATATAATAAAATAACACTATTTTAGACCTATCAATTAGAAGAATCTGCTTTTTAAAACGGTCACATAATAGTGTTCATGTAGACAGTATTGACGGTTTGAAAAAGCAGAGAAAGTATATGCTTGTTATTAAAGAATTGAATTTGAATTCGGCTGCACCATCGATTGTCACAATAAACGAAATCGGTTAGAAGGATTAATCATTTTATTATTGTGAAATATATATAAATACTAGCTGTTGCCCGCGACTTCGTCTGCGTTTGATTTTGTGTTTGATGTAGTATTCAATTTAGTTGTAGTTCTAAAAAAATGTAAAGTGTTCAGTTTCGCTAAGCCTTAAATGAGGAGTTCTGTCCTCTATCTCCAACCACATTCAGATCTACACAAAGTTTGGGGAAAATTAAACAAATATTATAACCTATAGGTTACTATATTATTAGGGTACTATATATAGTACAAAAATAAGTATTTAAATCGGTTATAATTTTTCGGAGTTATGGTGTAACATCGTCAAACACTTTCATCCCCTCTCCCAAAGGAACCGAGCCTAATGTCGGGATAAAAAGTATCCTATATTACTTCTAACACTTCCATCAATATGTGTACAAAGTTTCATGAGGATCGGTTAAGTAGTTTTTGCGTAAAAGCGTAACAAACAAACTTACATTGACATTTATAATTTTAGTAGGGATGTACCTATATCATATGAAATACCTACAACGCAATGTTTATATTGGAATTGAGTCATTAATACTGCAATATCGTGATCCCAATGCCGTTCCAATGTTGGAGCGTAATATTAAAACTCGATTTACCTACAATAACAATAATTCATACCAAATGGTTAAGATAAACATTTATAACTCTTTTGAATTTACTAGTATTATTTCATCTTGCTATTTGTTTATTTATTTCGTTAAGGATCAAGCCTTTATAATATCATCTAACTATCTGTCACATTGAAGTATTATCACACCCATTAACCTCAAATTTGACAGTTCGCAGTTCGAAGAGGTGCTCAGACTAGGCTGAGGCTACTAAAACTGTGACAAATAATAATGTTACAAGGATTTTGGGCGTAGTTTTTAATGTCGACGGCTGTTTCTAATAAAGAATCGGTGATATCCTCTCTGGCTACGAGTACGTTAATAGTTACTTATGGGAAATTAACAAGAGATGTCAGTAGTAATTGAGCTTTACATGGCAGATCTCGGCGAGAGAAGTACTGCTACCATTCTTTTTTTTGCCGAAAAGCAGCATTTCAGTGCTACAGTCTAAATGGCGTGGTTGCTGGTATAATTACAGGCAAATGCACTAACTTCGTACAACACTATACTTCGTTCTTATCGTACAAGGTAAAGTGGCAGGCAGAAGAAGGCCTGGCCGAAGAACAATATCATGGCTCAAAAACCTACGACAATGGTTTGGAAAGAGAACCAAATCATTATTAAGAGCAGCGGTGTCCAAGGTAGAGATAGCCCTAATGATTGCCAACCTTCGTAAGGATACGGCACCCTAAGAAGAAGAAGCAATTACTTCTCAGGTTGATGCAAACTTTGTAGAAAGTGTTCGTTGCATGCCATGCGAAGTGTTGCCCTGTTTATAGCCGATGGTCTTCCACTTACAATCAGATGGGCCGTTGGCAATCGACTTCATTAGTCAATTATTGTTACCTAAAAAAGTAAAAAAAAAAGATATCTCAGAATAATATCCTAGAACGAATTTAAAAAAAAAATCTTTAGTTAGTACCAAAAGTGGTGGAACCAACATGGCGCTGAACAACACAAGAGTCCGAGGTCAATTTGGAAGTCTCAGAGATGTGCGCTTCTTGGTGCAGATTACGAGTACAGTTCCAGGTGCACCCTCCGAATAATCCTCTCTGCGCTCATGACATACTTCTATTCTTATACCATACTTCTTTATCTACTTATACTTTAAAGCAGAAGAGTTTGTTTGTAAGTTTGAACACGTCAATCTCAGGAACATTGTATCTTTCAAATTTGTTTTTTATGTTTAGTTTTTATATTTGCTTTATCTATAACTATGTGCTTTTTATGTCTTACTTATCTACGACATAAAAAGCACATTTTTCTTTAAGCAAGATGACAGACACGCGACATTATAATTCCATGTAATTTTATCATTATATTCAAGTGGGTCAGTGCTGCAGTTACTTGTCAAAAACTAACTAATTGTTTACGGTCTAACGCCGCACTGTTTAAACGCACAAGATAGATAAAACTGAATTGAAACAGGATTTTGAGGCTGTAGGTATATATGTATCCGCTAAATATGACTGCGAAAATAACTTTTGTTTTTTTTAAAGGCGGTTGTTAATTTCTTGAACTGTATATATCGATATCTCAGCAGTGAAAATTCTTTACAAATAACAATTTAAAAAAAATTACAATCATTGGTATGCAATGCGTTCTTATTGCTAAAGTTATCTCATCCGTACAACTTTTGTGGTAAGTTAATGTTACCGGCGCCATATACAACCCATACCTACCTAAGGTTCGTGGTTCGGTAGTGAATCCAGAAACACTGGCAAAGATATTAAAATTATTAGCCTTTCGAAAAAACATAACTGTAAAGGTTTTTAAGTACTAGATACTTAAATATTCATGATGGGATTGCCATTAAAATAAAAATAAACAAGATAAATAAAAACAAAACTAAAACTGTAGCGAAAGATAATGCGAGTTTCAACTGTCTGCTTAAGCGGTCTCCACGTTTCCGTTTAGCATGTGACCAATCACATGACTATTTCCAAGCGGGCGTCTCGTCATTGGTTGCACGCGGGACGCAAACTAGAACGCCGCTTAGGACGCAGGCGGGACGCTTTGGCCTTGCCTTTTCATAGTACTCCAACGGATAACGTCTGACCATAAAAACCTATTATATAGCTATTTTTGGAGTCTACACAATAACACCATTTATTTTATACTATATTAGAATATATAATTTTTATTCTAATGAGCTATTAAAAAAATACAATTGCCGTTTGTCTACCTCCCTGCCCCAGTGAGCTCTGTGGTATTTTATGTGTGCAGTGTGAGATCCCAGGTTGGATAACTCGCAATTTTGGAATTTAATGTTTCTTAATGTTCTACTAGCCTGTCTAGCTAGAGGCTTTGACCACGGCTAGTTACCACCCTACCGACAAAGACGTACCGTGAAGTGATTTAGCGTTTAGAAGGGTTCCCCATAGAAACCGATAAAGGGTATTGGTTTTATGTACTGCCTTCCCTCCCTAACAGTTTAGCAATGCGTAAAAAAGTAAAAAAAAAATTCCCATCTAAGACTGACATCATCACTTACAAAAAGGTGAGATTGCAGTCAAGGACTATTTTCGAAAATGTATTTACTACGAAGGCTTTGTAGTAAATTTTTGATTTCGTTTTAAAACCTAAAGTATTTTTTTTAATCACGCGATAGCAAATAATGGAACAATCCTAGAGGGGATAGCATTATAGAGTCGATGCTAGAAACTTTGTATCTTACATACATAAGACTTTTCAGCAAAACCGTTCCGGATAAAATTTTGAAACAAAATGTTGATCAAAATACTACTAAGAATACTGTTTAGCTCCCGAAAAAAGACGATTCCCATGGGGCTTTTACCCCGCGGAAATAAGCGCGGATTAAGTCGCAGTTAGTAGGAAATAAAAAAACAATCAGACACACATTAGATTTACAATAGTCCTACTTTATAAAAGTACCTATAGTTTGTGTAGTGAAATAGTAATTACATATACTTAATGGAAAAGTTTACCGCAATTTGTACTACCAAGAATTGGTTAATGATAAACTTGGCAGCAAGCACCCGACTACGTGCGTAACAGCAAAAACCCAGGCTTAATTTTCTCGTATGATCAATTCATTTAATAAACTTACCCGTACTAATTTGGATTGAAACTTTTCCATTTGAAACGCGCGCCTTAGCGTTTGTTTCTAATAATTCGCTGTTGGTGTTGACTGTTCTTCGCCCGCATGTATTATGCTATGTACGGTTTTTTACAAATCCCGTGGGAACCGTAAGTCTTCCTTGGATAAAAGTAATCTATGTTAATCTCCGTTCTTCAACTTACTCTTTGCCAAAAATCAAGCTAATTTGGTGCTTAGTTAGAGCGTGAAGGAAGGTAAACAAACACATTTTCGCTTTTTAAATGTTCGTAAGTATTTCTATCGCCATTCAATGCCTCAACTGCTCTCGGCCCAAGCTTATAGAAAAAATCGAATTCTTAGAGGTTAGTCCGTAGTTAGTATATTTTCATTGTCTACCCCCGTGCAGAGAGCACGTTACATCACTCACTCTCAAAAAAATCTAAGCAAATGGTCTTGTCTATATCCCACTCTAATATTGGGGAAACTTCTTTGCCGACAGTAATAATAATTTATTGGTATTAGAAAGTCCTAAGCTATTTGACACCCGGCTTAAATAATTGTTTTTAAGCTCACTTACAAACATCCCTTTAACAAAACCACTTTTAAAAACAAATACGTATTAAAAAAAGTCAAAAAATATGACTGCCTATTTATTGCCTAACGAAAAAAAAATCACATTAGATGTTAACGTCAACTGTTATATTGTTTTTTTTTTTTTAATATAGTCTGTGTCACCAGAGATGTAAGTAATGATTCTAGCAACCATAGTAACATAACTTACACAGGTAGGTACTTGAACAGATTTGGATGTGCCTTCCCTCCATCCGAATCTGTTCAAGTATTTAAGGGTGGAATAAAACAACTCAAATAGGCACAACGAGCAACGAGTAGGATTCGTTTAACGAGCTCGTAAACTTTAAAAGGATTTTAATATTGGATAAGTGCCACAAATACAATATTTAATTTTTTTTTAACCTTATACACCAAAGAAAAAAAACCTTTTAAAAATCACTCACCATTTTGCATTGCGAAACAGGAAAAAAAAAATTGAAGAAGTTATAAATTGCATCGTGAAGACTTGCATGGTTTCAACACTTTATATAAAACTAGACTTCAAGTTCATTGCACATGGGTTTTAATTATTTCCTGTTGCTTGTTTCAGAATAAACGAAGATGTTCCACGGAGGCATTTTAAGCAAGTTGAAAAACTTCTACAAGTGGTATGTGCTGGGTTTGGTGTCCGTGGGATACATTCTTGGAGAACTGGGACATTATCTTATTGGTGAGTGAAACCATCTGATTCTAACAAAAGTTGTTTTTTTAGCCCTAGGGACCGTAATGCTAAGCCTACGCTATCGTCAGTCCGTCCATCGAATCTTCTGTCTGTTTGTCCGTCTGTCCGTCTGTTTGTCGATGGGCTGAAATAAGTAGAGCTGAAAAGGTCACAGAATGTGTATTTTAATTGCCGCTATAATAAATAATCGATAAAAATTAAAATAAGTTGAAAACTAAATCACCATACAAAAATGCATTTTTGACAATGTTAAAGAAAAGATTAAAAGATTATTTGCTACTTCTACAATCGAGTATTTCCATTTATCTTTCGAATGATTATTACCAACCTACATAGTACCACCAGCTATCCGATTCTGTATCTCACCAACCTTATTGACACCAAATAACTTGCTAAATCCATATTTTGCATTCTGAATTCTAAGTGAGTTTATTTGAACTCGGTTAGAAGATATTATTTGATGGCAACGACGAGATAAAAACCTCTATATCCAGAATTAAAAAAGGGAGGTTTCCTACCACAGCAAAATGTACTGTGTCTGCGTCAGGGAAGTGTCTACTAGAAACTAAAGGTTTTTTCCACTTGGAAAGACACAACCAGCATAAATTATTTTCTATACCTACTGATTATACCTAGGTCATAACCCGTCCTAATGCTGTAAATGCAAGTTCGGTTACATCTGTGATGGTATCTCATCTGAGTAAAAAAAGGATCTACGTTTGCGCAGCACCATTTCGAAATATAAAAACCATGACTAATTTAAGAACTTAGTTATAGCCGTGGATAGAATACAACTTAGTAATTCGCAACACTTTGAATTAGTTTCAAAGCACGAGTTTGTTTAAAAAATTTCGTTGTTTAAAGTGAATACAAAAATGAGTAGCAGCGACCTCGACTCGCTGAACTGAGTGGGGGGCGCATTCCTACGCATTTGGTTCGTGACCCGTGGAGTAGGTAATTACAAATTAGGTAAATTGTATAACTACTAGGTAGATAGGAATCAGAGCAACGTATCATCAATTATCACCATCATCATCAGCCTATCGACGACACATTTCTGGGCACAGGAATCGTCCCGTATAAAAGAGAGTTTCAGAGTATAAGTCCACCACACTGCTCCAATAGTGTTTGATGGGCTTTAATGATAACAATAACTAGGGATAATAACCGACACTTACTGCAGATTAACTTGATCTGTTTTAGGCTGGTGGAGAAATCCAAAAAGAAAAACCCAAAACCTTAAAATGTTTGGCCCAACCTAAGAATCAAACCCAGGAACTTGTGATCCACAGTTGAACATGCTAACAAATAGACCAACGAGGTAACTGCATAGAGTGCATAGTACAACAGTTCAAGCTCTAAGTACCGTATATCGTCAACTCTCAAGTATACAAAATAATTTTAAGGGTTCTTTTAATAATACGCTAATTAGCTTTGGTAAATAATGAAGCTATTAAGATTAAGATTATTAAATATCTAATTATCTTAATAGCGTCTTTATATTTATTAATGTATTTTTGCCTACATTTGGAGGAAAAATCTATATTATTATATAAAATTGTAATTACGTATCAAATTGCAAAACCGGCTGCATTTGTACCCGTATCTCTTTGGCAATCGCAACCGAGGCCCTCCTACACGAAGTTGTTGCTGAAATTGACATAGTCTTGATGAATGGATATATATATTCCATTCTAAGCCACTGTTAGCGTTATTTAATAGAAAACCTCTGCGATGTCACGATCTGCTTTCAAAAGTTCGAGACTCTTTAAATTCCTTTTATTTTTCCTTTTATTTTATCATATGTTTATCTTCCTACATTTTTGAGGGAATATCTAAATATTTGTTTTTAAAATACATTGATGGATTTGAACATTTAACAGTGAACCCTCGAAATTTACATGTATAATGGAAACACAGAACATTGTTTACACAAGCATTTATGCAAGCATTCATGGTCAGTGTATTATTTCTCCTGGCAAAGTTTTTCAAATTATCACGGGAAAAAGCGGCTATTAAAAGCTTGTAATGCTATATTTTTCCGTAAAACAAAACTATTTTTAAGCCTGCAAATACTTTAGAAATTTTGACAATCAGCACCGAGGTAAATAAATAACTTTCATGATTCGTTACGAAAGTTCTGATCGTCTTATTAATCCGACTGCTCCTGAAGATATCATTAACATAAACTACCCACTACAGGATAGGCGTCATAAGGACTATAGGCTGTGATCCATCTTGCTAGCCAAGTTTATACGCACTTAAAAACATTATGGAGAAATCTCAGGCAGACAGGTTTCCTCAATATATTTTCGCCCACCGTTACAGCAAGTAATATGTTATTGCTTAAATAAAAAACGCACATAACTGAAAAGTTGGAGGTGCGTGTCGGGGATCGAACTCAGTTATCCCGAAACGGAGTCCGAAGATCTAAACTTTATTTATTTATTTATTTATTTATTTATTTATTTATAAAGGACAACCAACAGTAGATACATTAAAACATGCTTTTTTTTTTTTTGGAATGAGTCACATAGTAAATGTTCAACTATTTACAGGTTATCACAGCATGCATTAAAATGTAAAAAAGCCATTCTTATAAATTATTTACAATTAATTATTAGTCAGTCAATATAAACCTTAAACTTGTCTTGAATCATACCTAAGATTCACGTTATTGGTTGCAGGCACCACATCGAAGGTAACAGCGGAGGATCTTCATTACGGAGACAAAGCGTGTATGCTGAATGCGACCCATCTACATCTCAGTCAGCTGCCTGTCGTTTGCGAGAAAGTTAACTCCAGTGATATGTAAGTAAAATTTGGCTGTAATTTCAGATTGAACTTTAAATTGTAAATCTTCAATCAACCTTCCCTAATATTATAAATGAGAAAGTGTGTTTGCTCCTTCCCTCACGCCCTAAAACGCCTAAACTTCATTTTTGGCATAGAATTAGTTCAGACGGAGAGTAACATAGGTAACTTTTTATCCCAGGAATACAAACCGTAAATAACGCGGACAGCGAACGCAGGCAACAGCTTTTAGTAGAAAGGTCCTAATATTATGACAATTTTATAAATATTACGTCGTTATGGTTCGTGAGGCGATTCTTTATGTCCTTTAATCATATTATACATCAGATGAGTTAATTTTCCATCTAAGAGACCGCTTAAGTAGGATCTTGTTATTCATGATATATCAAACACCAGATGACTCAATTTTCCATTCAAGAGACCGCTTTCACATTGTCTTAGGTCGTCCACGTCACCATGTCGATTAGAATCATTTTTGAGAGGTTCGGTGTAAAGCGAGGAAGATCCTGTTCCGTTTATTGCGCAGAATATGGCAGAATAGGTTCTTCTTTGACAAGAATCCAGAGATCTGGAATAAATTTAGATTTACTGGTATCAATACATTTACACAGAATAATTGCGCCTTCCGTCTCTAATCTCTTTCAGATATTTAACAAAAATATACATATAGGACCACTCTCAAGGTACACAAAGCATTTTACTCTGGTTGTAATTTTGTAATAATTTTGCTACTACGCAGTTTGGATTCTTTAGAACGGCAACTTTATTATGCGAAATAAGTATAGTAATAAATTATGCAAATATTGCGTTGAAAAAAGCCTTATGTGTGAGCATAAGACTTATTTTTACAGCGTTCTTAATAATATGGTTTCTAACACTGTTTTGTTTGCCGTGCAGATCTATCTGTCAGTGCTCTATAAAAGTGTAATTCTTACTAATTAGTATATTCGCAATCTTGTTTTGCTGATTTATATTGGTTGGGGTGTTTTCATTAAGCAACAGAGAAATAGATTAACGTGATATTTTGTATAGAGGTTGTTTAAAACATGGAGGATGATTATGGCTACTTTTAATATCCAAAACAAGCAGGCTTCCAAATATGGAGTTCCCAGATCGTTGATGCATGATGTTGATCAATCTAGTACCTCGTAGTATTAAGTATACCCTAGTGCAATGTAGTAAGAGGAGGGTATTTTTTAAATAAAGGAGTTAACGTAGAAAGAATGTTAGTATGAAAGTTTGTCATTTTTCAAGTTATATCCATGAAACTTTTTTGTGCTTTTGTTAAAACGACACGAAACTTTGTTTCACGTTTTCCTAGTTTTTGAAGATACAACCCCCACATGGGTAAAATAGAGGATGAGAGTCCTTCAGTTTTCAAAATATTATTTACTACTTGGGATGCATTGACGGTCGTTAGTTATTTAGTCTACGTCAAAATTAATAAAATCAAGTTACAAAACAGAAAATCTGCAGTTACCTAATTAAATTGGCGTATTTATAACATAATGTAAATTAAATAATAGTCAAACTAAGTAGGAACTTTGATGTACTTTGAGTAACTTTAATTTTATTTATTTATTAAGCTGACCCGCGCAACTTCGTCTGCATCAAATCGTTTATTATCGGATTTAATATCTTTTAGCATTTCTCTACGTCGAAACGATCACGTCAACCTCTTAAGATTGTACCCTGTTGTTTGATTGACAAATTATAACAAAAAGCAGTTATTGTGTCCTAACAATTATGCATTTAGACTTTTTTGTAGGTAATAATGACTACTTTAAACATGTCATCCTTACTCACAAACTATCGCATTTATAATATAAGTAGGATGGTACGCATGCATTCGATCGCTGACCCATACGCTTTGCGACTCGCTGTTATCTGTGAATAGATATGTCCTTTATCTCCGACAATATTTATCCGATCTTCATTAAAATTACACAATACATGTTTGATAGTATACACTTTCAAATAAAAAAAGAATTATTAAAATCGGTTCAAATTTAATTTTCATCTCATTTCCCGGGAGAAGCTTATTGTTTATTGGGATAAAAAGTAGCCTATATATAGCCGGGATAAAATATATATTGACCCGGAATATCAGCTACTACTATACCAAATTTTATTTTAATCCGTTCAGTAGTTTTCACGTGATGCCCGGACAGACAGACAGACAAAAATTAAATAAAAATCTGTTTTGGACTCAGTATCGAATATAAAGCATCCCCCGGTCAAAATTTTCAAAATTTATTAAATGTACAGAAATCGTCCAGTTACAGTTTTATTATAAGTATAGATATCATACTTTATAGTTCTACTTTTATGCATTTTTAACATTAATGTATTTGTTTTGTATTGAATATATTGAGGTGGGTACTGTCTGAAATAAACGAGATAATATTATTATTATATTCTAATAATAATTCCGGCTCTGCAAAAAGAATAATTGATAGATAGAGGTGTTTCCTCATTACCATTTGAAAATCATTAATTGCTGAAGATAATAAAACTGCCATGTTGGAAGTGGTTACCATATACTAAGGATCACAATATCCTAGATTCGATTCCCGAGTTGGGTTGGTATTAAATTATTCTGTTTATAATTTCTCAGGCAATTTCATGGCGGTCCAAACTCGAAATCCTTTTCTCCTATTGGAATCGCCTATACTTCTCGCTAATGGTAGGATATAAAAAAATAAGGTTATAAAAACAATAATATCTTTAACAACTTTACAAAGTATAAAACAAAGTTATTCCCGCTTTTTGTACGCTTAGATCTAATACATTACATCTCGCAACGGATTTTAATGCAGTTTTCAGAGTGACTCAAGAAGAAGATTTATATGAAGTAAATATGCATATTAAAGTAGAGAAAAGCGCAGTTATTAAAAGATTTGCAAAGTGATGTCGTAACAAACATAAAAAAAATTGTGGGCCGCGTAAGTATGTGCATTGCAGACGCCGCACTGGTTAAACCTTACGCGATACATTAAATTAATGTACCTAATACGAACTCGTATTATTATTCTCTCCAAACTGCCCCACATAAGTATCTAAAAAATAATATATTCATAAGTGCTCAAGATTGTTTCAGATTTTTGAAAATACGTCCCTAGAAATCTTTAAGCACGACAAGATTTCATCATTCAGCTGTTCAGTACATAGATATCAACAGGTGTGCCACGAGAACGGTTCCCGCATGCTCTTCGGTATAAATGTACTCTATGTCCTTCACAAGTATAGTTAAGACAAGCATAGTTTATCTCATAAAATTAGAAACTTACTATCTCAAACTCAAAATTATCTCGCGGCGTATGTTTGCTCCGCTGGACTTATGCCCATGTTCAATCTATCCATAATCTATAGATTTGTTTCTCAGCAACGTTGTTATTGGCATAAAGTATCCATACAATTTTTAACCACTAACAACTTTGCCAACCAAATTATCAAAAGATTACAGATAGATTGAATATAGAAAACGGACGTTAGCGCCTTATTAATAAAACGATTCGAACATATAACTTATAACAAAAAAAAATACCAGGTTAAGTTCGTTGTATTGTAGGAGCATGCGATGTAATAAGTCTATGGTTGTGGAAGGAAATATATTTCATATTATTTTTTTATCCCTAATAAATCGATTGTATCTAGTTATTAGAATATTACATATAAAAATTATGACTAGGAAAGTTTAAATATCTATATAATTATGTACTTAGCAGTTAGTATGTACTATATTATGAAAATTAAGCTAATTTTGCTATACTCCGCGAACAGCAGCAGAATCTGTATGGTGTAATTTATAATTATACTTCAATCCGTATACTCCACACCGAACAGATCCTCGGCAATGTACTCTCTACGCACGTTTCGCTCCGAAACCGGAGCATCCTCAGGAGATGTTGACTTTACAATGAATAATAATAATTGTTATTTGTTAGATGTTCATGCCGAGGATCTGTTTGGTGTGGAGTATACGGATTGAAGTAATTATAAATTACACCATACAGATTCTGCTGCTGTTCGCGGAGCATAGCAAATTAAGCTTAATTTTCATAATATATTATGGATTTCCGAAAAGTAACGCCTGCTTCTATCCAATATTTAGTATGTACTAGGTATATGTACGATAACCAAGCGTTTTAAAAACCTATTTATAGAAGTTCGGAGTTAAATCGTGGCTGCAAAATTTGAGGATGTTTCTTTTTGCATTATATACACATCAGGATCTGACATGACAACAAAATTATATGAGACTACCTGGAGAGTGTACCCTTTCAAACAATAAAGTAATTTTTAAAATCGGTCCACCATTGACCTAGGTATCGATGAGCGAAAACACTCGTATCATACAACAAACATAAAGCGTCTAACTCATTTGAAAGAGATTTAATCGAGAAGACCTAATTATTTTCCCTATAGTCTTACAAATAGAACTGTGAGTTGGTATAGTCGTAAATAAATTAACACAATGAATGGACCATTCTTCATTAATCCTCGTTAAAATCTCTTGATTGCTGTCATGATATTGTGTAACACATCGTTTGAGACAATTAAAAGAAGCTTAAAAGGCTGCCGACTTGACAAATGGGAATTGGGAACGGGATTATTTCTCCATTTAATGATCTTTATCTTTATGGAAAATAATGCAATACCTTAGGTACATAATATTATGTTACTGAGCTAAGATATGCCTCATACGAACGCTTAAGGTCACTAAGCGGACTATGCTTAGAGTTTATCGACGTGATCAAATCATAAGTAAGAAAATCCGTAGAAGATCCAGAGTTACCAATATAGCTCAACGAATAGTGAAACTAAAGTGGCAATCATCATGATGATCTCATCTACCCATTACCGGCCCACTACCGATGGGTCTCCTCCCGCAATGAGAAAGGATAAAGGTCTTAGTCCGCCACGGCTTTCCGGTTTTCCTTCACCGTTGAAGCAAGTGATATTTAAATTACTTAAAAAACGCACATAACTTGGAAAACTTAGAGGTGCGTGCTAGGATTCGAACTCGGAACCCGAATGTGAAGTCGAGCTCCTACCCGATGCGCTACCACCGCGTCTAAAGTGGCAATAGGCGAAGCAAATCTCTCGGTACGCTGTGGTATCAAAGCGCGTAAATGGCCAGCCAACGACGAAAAACACAGCGTTGGTAGATCCTCCCACACTAAGTGGACCAACGACAGCCGAGCGCTAACAGAATCGCATGGAGCCGCTGGACAAGCGGCACAAGACCATGCTGTGATGAATTCTCGAGGGTCAGCTATACTCAAGAATCAAGTACACGTCGTCACTTTTTTCGATCGAACTGCCGCAAGTTCTAAGTTCAAGTTCACTCGTGAAAAACACCAATTTGCATAGCCTCATTTATTTCCTCATTACTTATACTATAATTAATTTTATAATTATAAAGTGTTATTTTATATACCGATGCATTCAGATTGACAAACTCATATTGTTGAGGCAGCTCCACGGTCGTAATAGTTACGAGAAAAGAAATAAAAGATTTCTTAAATTATAAGGCAAGTGAGTAAAAATGGAGTGTAGGTAAATCTATTTTTACTCTTGGAACTATTCATGGTCAAGTTTACTGCAGGTTACCTATCACTGTATGACTAAGCTACTTATTTAATTAGTTTGATCCAGCCGTTTAACGGGCGACCTTGAGCTTTTTATTTATAGTAATCTACAATGGAATATTTTGGATCTATTTTATCCTGATTTTACTACATTATAATATTATACCGATGCACGATTTTTGTTTTCATAGAGAAAACTACTAGGAAGATGTTCGAGTTCCCAAACAAATTATACGCCATCCGTTTTCTATATTCAATCTATCTGTTATGTGTTGATAACTTGCTTAGCAAAGTTGTTATTTGTCAATAATTGTATGGATATTTTTTTGACAGTAACAACGCTGCTAAGTACCTACTTAATAAATCTGTAGATTACGGATAGATCAAATGTTGAATTTGCGGATAAAAAAATAAGACGCTGAACCTGTTCCTCTTCTGGATTTGAACTTAATGCTTTGATCTATAGTATCTCTGTTTGCACTAAAAATGCGCAAGTTGTATCACCAGATGCATGGAACAGTTTTATGACTCTCGGGAAATATTTAGTGTCTGACCATGGTCTGTCCCAATCCGGTTTTATTATAATTAATTTAAAAAAAAATTAAAAGATTGATGGTCTACCATCTTAGCGATTAATCCCTATCTTTACCTCAATGAGGCCTATACACAATTTTGGGATATTGCTGGTTGAGAATAATATGAGCTACGAAACTTATTTTATTCCATTATAGAATCCCAAAAGCGCTGTACAATTTTATCAACGGAAAAATTCAAAAAAATACCAATAGGGCCACATTTGCTGCTTCGTTATTTTGTTGCAATACATTAATTTTATCTAACTACTTTACGGAATTGCGAAGTCAATTATATATTCGAGCTAAAATTTAAACACAAGTCTTTATTGATAGTTAGATACGATTAAATAAACGATTGGAACGTTTTTGTAATCAAAATGTCCAGGAACATGATAAACACCGCAACAGATAATCACTTAACCTATTTGAAAACCTTTGTGAATGGTTTTCATGATCATTATCTGTGTAATAGAGATATGGTTAGGAATAAACTCAACGCAAGGTTAAAGCAGTCAATGAACTTATTAAATATCAACACAAAGCTAAATTAAAACAGTGTAACCGCAGCATAAAGAAAGATTATATTTTGTTAGTTTTAATGAACTACTCTTAGGGAGGTCGCCCATGGCGATTTTATTGCAGTGATTCTGAAACGCGCGCGTCTGCATCGCTCCTTTAACGGGTCGTCGGTCGCAAATTATTCAATAACGATACAATCGCATAATAATGACTGAGCTTCTCTTTTGTAAAATAGACGTTAGGAACTTAGGGAAGAGCATGGTATCGATCGATTGCGTGAAGTATACGATTGTATCGATACTGGCTGCTAAATCATGTATGTGTGATTGTATTTCGCTATACTAGCGAAGCAAAATCCTGATTACGTGATCGAAGGTATAACCAGCTACAGCATCATGTAATCGCAGTTTTAGCGGTTGAATTATCTATTGAATCGCTGCAAAACGTAGCTGTGGGCGAACTCCCTTACTTTTACATGTGGGATGGTTTGGGAAATCCCTATGCAACCAACCTAAACCGTTTTTTTTTACATGCTTTAATTAGAACTGATTTTATTCATTTAAAGCATTTAAAGCTAAAAGGTAGATAAACGTACCTATTAATTATTATAGGCCAGTTATATGTTTACCTCGCACTGAAGACATCTATTTCGTTATGTGACCTATGTCTAGGAGTATCTGTATTTAACTTGTATCTGTGTTACTTGATAAATATCTATAATATCTATATCTACAATGCGTAATTACATGGATCACAGATATATTACATATATCTGTGATCCATGTAATTACGCAATGTAGTAAAGTAAGATCTCGCAAATAAATCGCTAATAAAGACACACGAATTTTAAAGATATAACAACCCGTCAATGAATGTGAACCTTATTATCACGAACAACTCCATCACGTAGTTTAATAAATAAGAGTAGATCGATATACCGATTTGTGCCTTTGAAAAAGTATGTAGGTATGTTTGTTACACAAGCTCGGAATGCAGATTCTACAGAAAGAAAAACCAGCTAGAAACCAGTGGCGTGCACTTCGTACACGCACAAAAGCGCTGCATACCCTGACATTTTTATATAACTGGAAACGGAGGGTGAATTTGCCATTTTACTTTTTATGTTTACCCTGGTCCAAATTCCTTTGCACTCCACTGCCAGAAACGTGTGTAACGCGAAGCCGTTTGCTTCCATGCATCTTATTTATTGGCGAACGATGATGTGGCGTTGTTTTTTTAATTTATTTTTAGTAAATAGATATTCATTGGCCCTACTAACAAATAATTATTTTCAGTTTGAAAACAATATATTTTTTATTTAATACTGCACTTTTAAAAAGGTTTAGTGAACTTTTATATTAATTACTGTGATACTTAAAAAATCCTTCAGTCAGTTTGTTGTAATAATGACCAAGTCTCAAACATCAGAAACGCGGATTCAGTAGACGGATTATAACAAACGTATTCATTTTATTGTATCTAAGTAGCATCGCAGCTTACTAAGTTTGAATGAGGATCATAGAAGTAAAATATCTCAAAAATTCGTAACACAAACAACTTACAACATGCTTGAATAGTAAATACATGATTTAGGCGTAACGAAATACGTACCTATCTAATAGAAAACATTAAATAGGTAGTACCTACTGTAAAAAGTGACAACAGTACCTAAAATAGATTGTTATATTTTAATTAAAAGTCAAGGCTTTGAAAAGTTTTTGCCGATAACTTTGTATCCAAACAAAAAGTCTTATTTGTCGTTATGTAAGGGCTACCAACGTTAAGGTAAAATACTATTAAGACACTTTTTTTCAGATTTTATTTTAATATTATTTCATTCGCACTACTAACAAAAGGACAAAGGGATGGAAGTCCTGTGTATTTGTGACGTAATGATTTAAAAGATAACAGGTTATTGAAATCTGCCGTTAAAAGAACCATGCCAAATTACAAAGGTTTCACTGTTAGGTAAGGGTTATTCTTTTATATTCCAAACCACCGTTATCCATCCCTCCATGAATATTAAATTAAATTCACCTATATCTTCTTTCGCCATGTAAATTTATTTGGTAATTAATTAATATTATAAATTAGCTTTTCACATGATAAATTAAAGACGGGCGAAATAGAATAAACGGTTTGCACATTTCAAAATACTTCTGTAAAATGTCTACCCCATATAAAAGAAAATACGCAAATCCACCACATAATAGCGAACTCATCCGTGAAATCTAAGAATTTGAAAAATTTAATAATTTTTACTGTTAATATCTGAAAGCAATAATAAACTGATCATGAATCTGTTTGCGACAACCCTAACAGATTAACCCCATATATTATATTCCTTTTCAATATTATGTCACGTTGCCAAACAAAAAGTTCAATTTTGTAATATAAGTAGGTATAGGTAGGTACCTCCAACAACAGCACCACATATTCTAGACTCAACTACTATAGCTAGATAGGTACGAAACGACGTTACAAAAAATAGCGATCCACTTTTTGTGCTGGGTTTTACTAATACGTTCATATACTTGATATGAACGTATTGGTCAAATGTCTGGTGTTCAAACATGATCACGACATGTTAATATACACCTACTGCATACTGGGAATATTAATCATAACTCCTTGTAAGTAGGTAAAAATAATTACCAGACCCTACCAGATACTGTAATGGATTACCATTAATTAGTTTGCATGGAATGTTAATTCAAGGTCCAGCTGTCAACCTCTCGTAAAATTGGACTTGATCAATAAGATTCTATGAATTTAACCACAATCGATTCTGTCCTTTAGCAATGTAGGTACCTACCAAATATTGTCATCGTAGTTAGGTACAGCAAGTGATCTGCGGTTTTTCAACAGCAACTTGCTTTGCGTATTCTTTTTTCATACGCATCATTGAACTGCTTTTCCGAGGTCTGTTTTAATGTAATGTTTAACTATAAATAAAAGACTTCATATATTTTCATGTCGGTGCATAAATTAAGAATGAATAGGCATGTTCTAGGCAAAAACTTTCAATCTTTGGTCACAGCAGGTAAAGTCGTCTAACTTAGCCTTAATCAATTAAACTTTAACTTTTATTTTATTTTTTGTTTCAACTTTAATTAAATTTTTACTTTTTGTTTAATTTAATTCCAAGTTGTGTACACATACTTTTGGTTTTTTCTTAGAACAAAACTTGTTATTACTTATATTTAGTTACTAGCTGACCCGCGCAACTTCGCCTGCATCAAATCGGTTATTATCGGATTTAATATTTTTTAGCATTTCTATACCCGTAGTAACGTCTAAACGATAGATCCAATTATATTATATATCTGATAGGACCGTCACCATCTTAAGATTGTACCCGTGTTTTGATTGACAAATTATAACAAAAAAGCGGTAATTGTGTCCTAACAATTAGGCATTTAGCCTCCCAGACTTTTTTGTAGGTAATAATGACTAGTAACATCCATCCATACATACATACATCCATCCATCCATACATCCTTACTCACAAACTATAGCATTTATAATATAAGTAGGATGGTACGCATGTATTCGATCGCTGTCCCATATGCTTTGTGACTCGCTGTTTTCTGTGAATAGTTATGTCCTTTATCTCCGACAATATTTATCTAATCTTCATTAAAATTACACAATACATGCTTGATAGTATACACTTTTAAATAAAAAAAATAATTATTAAAATCGGTTCAAATTTAACGGAGATATGAAGTAAAATTGATAAAAAAAATTATCTCAATTTCCCGGGAGAAGGTTATTGTTTATAGTATAAAAAGTAGCCTATATGTTGACCCAGAATATCAGCTACCACTATACCAAATTTTATTTGAATCCGTTCAGTAGTTTTCACGTGATGCCCGGACAGACAGACAGACCAAAATTAAATAAAAAGCTGTTTTGGACTCAGTATCGTTTATAAAGCATCCCCCGGTCAAAATTTTCTAAATATATTAAATGTACAGCAATCTTCCAGTTACAGTTTTATTATAAGTATAGATTAGCTGTTTTGTGCACCTTATAACAATAAACAAAAACCAAACACGTCATCTATACTTGTTATTTCTTGATTATTTTGATAAGGTTCCATTGCTAGTTTACAGTGAGAGTATTCAAAAACAAGTTACAAGAAAATCCTGCTAATCTTTTAAGATAACAAAGCGATATATTTTGATAGCCTATTGGTGAGAACCTTTTTGGGATAGAGTCCGGTCCCCGGCACGCACCTCTAACTTTAAGGTGTTTGTTATGTGCAATTAAAATATCACTTGTTTTGTCAATGAAGATATATCTATTAAGAATATTCTTCATAAATTTGTGTGTGAAGTCTTCCAGTCCGCGCTTGGTCAGCGTGGTGAATAAGGCTTAAACCAGTGGCGTGCACTGGGTTTCTTACCAGGGTATGCATACAGCTGAAAAATTGCATAAAATGGAAAAAAAAACCTCCTCTTATACGGGCTATATTTAAATTTTAGGGTATGGAGTGCTTTTGTGCATGTACGAAGTGCACGCGACTGGCTTAAACCCTTTTCATTCTGAGAGCAGCCGTGTCCCGTACTTGCCCGGTAATCGGTTGATAATTATGACGATAAAGGGAAATAAAGGGAGATATCTAATTAAGTCAATTGAATTTAATATATTTTTAAATCCAGAATTAAATATAACAAGAATATGATGTAATTAACTTATTATGTACACTGGTTATTACATAAATAATTAGCTAAGATGAACTCCCACCGACCACTCAGCACCCCGCCACAAAGTTTAGAGTATCATAGAGACAAAGGATACCACACTGAACAAGCGATGAGAACTCTTAAAAAATTAGAGGAGTGCTTTGACACTTGTACTGTGACGCAAGACGTCGTCACTTCCCTGGGATCATCCGGTTGACTAGTTAAGCAGATCTAAGAAATTAAGCTTCTGATGTAACAAAATGTGATAATATTTACAGCTGCGAGTCCCTTACGCTCAACGGTACAAGATACTGCGAATGGGGCTACAATGGTCTCGGGATCGACTATCAAGTCCTCGCAGGGCCTGCCTTTATGGCGGTGTTTACCGTCGTTGGAGTCATTTTGGGCATAGCGGCAGATAAGTAAGTCCTCAAATAATTTAAGAGGTAGATATGTTTTTTTTAGGTCAAATATAGTTTTTTAGATACTCCACTGTGCGTCCGTCTGTCTGTGTCTGTCGGTACATCTGTCACCAGGCTATATGTCATGCACCGTAGACAGTTGAAATTTCCACAGATGATTTATTGTGACACTAACGAACAGCAATTAATTATTTCTTACATGTTCTATAACGTAAACCATATTTTTGAGTATAAAGTTTATCTTCAATATGTAATGAAAATAATAAAACACTTCCATGAAGAAAACCTCTTTTTATTGTGTTTTTTTTAATTTATTCTATAGCAGATGATTTTTGTATTTTTTTTTTAAATGTCTCACATTCAGAAGTAATGAAAGGATTGGTTAAACTATTAGACAAGTAAGAATAAATGGAGTTTATATAGTTTGTAAAAAGACCCACGTTGGGACCCTGAGTTTGGAACTAAGTCTAGCCAAATGTACTGTTAGTTAGGTTAAATATGTAAGGTAAGCTTAATAGTTTTTACATGATAGCCCTTTCTGTTATAGATACAACAGAGCTCGAATTCTCAGTATATGCACATTGATATTCGTAGTAGCGATCCTCTTGATGGGAACCGTGACAGAGTACTGGCATCTAGTGATTCTCCGGATGGTTATGGCTGCAGGCGAGTCCGGGTGCAATCCGCTAGCTACAGGAATTCTCACAGACCTCTTTCCGGAGCATCAGAGGGCGTTGGTGTTGTCAATCTTCAACTGGGGAATATATGGAGGCTATGGAATTGCTTTCCCTGTTGGACGGTATATTCCGGAATTAAATGCTTGGGGACTGGTAAGTTATTTCACTTTATTCCTCCGTTTTATATTAAAAATTCAATTCGTTGTTACATCTACGATCCTTAAATGATCCATGGAAATGGAATGACAAGAACGAAAAATTTAAAATTTATCACATGTTTTTCAATAAATTAACGATTTTAAGCTATGATTTTTTATCATCATTAATCTTTAAATATAACTTTGCCTCACTTATTGTCCATATATCACATCACGCGGAACGTCGAACACTGACCGTTAAAATATACAGTACCCTTCTGTTTACCTAGATAAATTTAGAACAAATATAGAATTATTGTTTTGTATTTTTATAACACTTACCTACTTGGGGTTGAGCATACTTTAATATAGATCACGAGATCGGGTGTTTGATTTCTAGATCTGATTGGAATTGGGTTATGGGAGATCATACTTTCGAAACCCTCCTCTACTGTGAGGATGTGCCCATCTGTGGAACGTCAGTACGATGACAATGATTTTTATTTGTAGAGCTGGCGTCTTTGCTACTATGCAGCCGGTATAGTCGGAATCGTGATCGCCGTATTGACATTCCTGACTCTCCGGGAGCCAGCCAGAATTACCATCGGAGAAGAAGGTAACCTTATAACTCACTTCAAAAAGAGAATAGATCTGGATTCGCACAAATCATGCTGATCCGTTGTGAAACTTTACAAGATATTGCACATTGACGGATCGGACTGATTGAAGCTCGACGTTAATTTGATTTGTTGGCTATTTGTTATTAATAAGTTTATTCGTACGGTTTTCACTCCAACACTATTAATAATATTTCACCAACGAATTACCGACCTTTTATCAAAAACTTTAATCACTTCTGAAATAAAATGGAAACACTTATTTTACTTACTTTAACAATTACTTTTTCCAAGTCGAGTGGCTTTATTGCAAAAAAGTACTTTTTTTTCTGAAGGTAAAAATATTAAAGTAATTATTGTAACAGGCGCTGGCAACACCAAAGGTGGAGATTCAACCTTGGAATCTGGCAAGAAAATGCCTCAAGTAACCATCTGGCACGTGATCGCGCAGCCCAGGATTATACTGTTATGCATTGCTGCCTCAATGAGACATTGTGGTAAGATATCTCAACTTATTTTACCTTCAAGGTGCCTTAAAGATGATTTATTCCCTTGAATCAGGCCTTATGCTAATAAAATTAAGAAAAGCAGCTATGCATACGTGGCACAGCTAAGTGTCTTCTTGACTGTAGTCAATGAACTAATACGCTAATAATTATTATAATCCAACGATTTAATCCAAAATTTATAATCCAAAATTATTATTGACGCAACGCATCGTGACATCTGCTGAGCACTCACACCCTTCTTCACAAGCATTGTCGACTATGCTGTAAAAGGAAAAGTGTCCGAACTTTCGAAGTCTGGTGCATACGAACGTGAAGGTGTATAATTCTGATGATAGGGATAACCTAGAACCGTTAGTACCTACGAGTCAGAGGCGCGCAGTTGAATGAGGTTTCGTTGTTACCAGATTTTCGTCAATTTCTTTTCCCACTTCAACAACTTATAAAGGCGTAAAGTATGCGTTATTCACGCATACTTTACGCCTTTATAAGTTGATTTAGGTTAGGAGGGTACCTACATGAGACATGTTATAGTGTCTAATTTATTTTTTTAGGTGGTATGTGCTTCGCGTACAACGCTGACTTGTACTACCGTGACTACTTCCCCGATGTTGATCTGGGCTGGTGGTTGTTCGCTGTGACCGTCGGTATCGGCTCTGTAGGGGTGGTCGTTGGAGGTGTTATTTCAGATAAGTAAGTTGAAAAATATAGTTCTATATTTAAAGCTTTAAGCTCTGTTTAAACTGCGGCGAACCCAGCGTGAAAAGCGGCACGCGATTTTCCTCTCAAATCGCAAAAACAAAAGAGGAAGTTTTATTCAAATTGTTCCTCATTTTGAAGACGAAGTTTTAGTGTTAGCAAAAAAGAATTACAATATTTAAGTCCGGATATATACATTCGTTTTCGAAAAATATTTAGTTTATATAGCGAGATAAGGAGCTAAACATTTCAGTATTATTAATTTTATGCCTTGTTATTTTATCTTCTCAGAATCGTGGCAAAGATGGGTATCAGGTCGAGAGTACTAGTCCTCGCTTTATCGCAGCTGATTTCCACCTTACCTGCTTTCGGTTCAGTCATCTTTGGACCACTGTGGGCCATGATAACACTCGCTTTTTCATACTTCTTCGGTAAGAATCATTATCACATAAAGGTTTCAGTATTTTATCATCCTAAATTCTTAAATATTGAAGCATGTTTTTTCAACAGTGGATCGACGTAGTTAGAGAGAGAGAAAGAGAGAGAGAGAGAGAGAGTAGAGAGAGTCTTTGTAGAGATGATTTATAGTAGTAATTATAACAGTCATTTTCACAATGCTTCCTGTGGAAAAGTATAGCAAGACTTTTAAATTTAGATTACTTAAATAAGCATTGTTTCTGTACTTTTGCGTAGTTAATAATATTTGTATTCATTTATGCATTATTTCTTTTTACAGCTGAGATGTGGTTCGGAATAGTATTCGCCATCCTAGTAGAAATAGTGCCATTATCCGTCCGTTCGACCACGGTTGGAGTGTTCCTCTTCGTGATGAACAACGTCGGTGGAAACTTGCCCATCCTAGTGGACCCTGTCTCTAAGGCTATCGGCTATAGAGAAGCCATCATGATCTTTTACGCTGGCTTCTATGGGATCAGTAAGTCCTTTTCAACTGACTTCCAAAACAAGGTTATCAATTAATTATGTAGGTAGAAGTAATTATGTAGTAGTAGGTATGGACTCCATACCTCTGTCAAATCAAAACTGTCTGTATTGAATTTTTTCGTTTGCAGAAGTTCGTCTTGTCGATCCCATTTAGAGTTTTTGGGGATACGAGGACATCATTCATCACAAGTTACTTCATAGATTTTTCTTCTTTCTCGATCATTAATTGACGGTGAGATGGTGAAAAAAAATACCCGGCTAAGTTTGTCATGGGTTCTTCTTAGACGTGTTAGGAACCCTCGTAGCTTTGGGTTTAACTTTACGAACATTATTATCACCATAAGCAACAATTTAACAATAATGTCAATATATATGTGTGAAAGCTTCATTACACCAATCCGCACTGGGCCACTGTGGTGGACTACGGCCTTTACCCCTTCTCATTGTGGGAGGAGACCCGTGGCCTGTAGTGGGCCAGTAATGAGTCGATATGATGAACGCTTCATAAGTGCCTGTGATAAAGTATATATGAATAAAGTATTTTTTAATTTGATAAATGAGAATAATGGTTACATTTTGCAAACTAGACCATAGATCTAGAAATGGATACATTTTACAAACTAGACCATATTCTTGAGAAGGTTGAGGTATATACATAGGTAACTGAATCGGCATATGATTGATAAATAACCTATCCTAATATACGAGGTAGTCGAGTACAATTTTAGGTTGCCACCATCCTGGCATTGCTCAAAAAAACTTAGAAAACTTTCAAGCTAGAATTAGCACCACACATTATGATTTATTTCTTATTTGTGTTACAGGTAGCATCTTGTTCTTCCTCACTATGTTCCTAATGGACGGTCCAGTGGAGAAGCAACCAGAGACAACCGATAAGCCCAGTGGTCTGGACAACCGCGCCTTTACACAGGATGAACTCCCCGTCAGGAACGGAAGGGCTAATGATAACAGCAGACTATAGGAAACCAGTATTGAGGAAGTAGACTATGGACCAAAGTGAATGATAAAAGCATCGAGCTTTATTATCAAAGGAGACGTGGAAATAATGAATAATTATAATGGCTTTTCTATGGCTTGCGCATATAAATAGCTTTAAACATACATGCCCTTGTCTTTTTAATAGAATGTCATGCGCCATTTTATAATTCGTTAATTTAAAATTTCGAATACTTAATTTGAATCTCCCACGCTGTTTAATCATGACAACCTACATACTATAATTAAATTATACTTACTTACCTAATTTATTTTAATGAGCATATGTGGACGTAATAAATATATTTTTTAAAGTACATTCCTATGCACATTCCCGTGAGAATTGGCGTAGCGTGAGGCATAAGCCTCAGTTATGGCACGCGTTGCTATGTCAGAATTCGCTGCCCGTGACTTTCATAGCTTGTAAACGACGGAGTCAGCACAGCACACAAATATTGTGTGCCCGTCAACACAACACAACACAATCTCTGAGATATTTTTTAAAATTCCGTTACTTAATACGGCTTAGTAGAGTACGGTTTCGCAAGTACCATGCATGCATTAGTATATGGAGTAGTGCCTACAATGTTTGATAACTTACGGAGGTCGCATGCATTGGCTGGACGGACTTTTGTTTTCCGAAATGTCATCCCCTGAAACCTGCGGCGGGAACATGTTCCCTACATCCGGCTTCATCCGGTTACATAACCAATATCAATTAAGTATAACTAAAAATAATCTGTTATATAAAATAAATAATCAGCTTTAAAATCCGTCAATCATAACTATATAATCTGGAAAATCCCCAAAGCAACAACAAATATTAACGTTGGAAAACGTTGTAAAACAAAAACAGCACTTCCATTTATTATAACTACTAATCGGTAATTAGTAGGTAATCATTTACTTATATGTAGTTAGTAATGATTTACTTATGTGTGTACCTACTTAAAGAAAAACCAGGAAGGATTTTTTGCTTGCGCGTTAAAAAGTTTTAAACGGCGCTTTGATATCTGTCAGTTTTTAGTATACAGATGCGAGAATTGCATTAAGATCAGAATGCATTAAGACAAGTTCCTGAATTGTTCTATTTGTTTTGTTAGTTAAGTAGAAAAAATAAAGGAGCGAATTTTAAATCTCAACAGTTTATTTATGATTCAATAATTTTTCATATTTTACTCGGAATACCTGCCCAACACTAATATTCCAACGTTGATATAAACTTATTTATTATAAATACTTAGGTACTTATTTATTATAATTTTTCTTGCCACTAATAGATATTTTGTAGGTATTAGGTAGGTATTTAACATAACTCTTGAAGCTGATATTGCTCCTCCGTTCCTTAATAAGATTATTTATAAGGTTGTTTTAATTTAAATTAGTTGAGTTTTATATTTATTTTAAGTAACATTAGCTTTAAGTTTTAGAACCTAATTTTTTCGTGAATTACTAGTTTGTTACTGTTCAAATCTCATTTTTTTAGCAGAAGTAAAATTAGAGATATTAATCTCACCTAATTAATTAATCTTTAGAACAAAGTATTAGGCAAAACATAATGATGTTTAGGATCTAAAGCCAATTTTAAAAGAACAAAACGCGGTCTAGGCCGAGGTATCCTGGTATCCTTTTCGTTTATTTTAAAAAAAAATACATTCAAAAGCGCAGACTGAAATAGTCTTGTCATATGGCATTGATTATACATATTGTAGTCATGAAATATTATCAAAAAAGCAGTTAATTGTGATATTGATATTTGTAAATATTTATGATTGTAAATAAAGTTTCCTTAATGTTAATTTGTTGGTTTTATTTATAAACCTACCTATCGACGGACCAAGCATAATGGCACACCTGATAGCGAGTGAAAATCCAACGCCTATAAACAGAGCAACAAATCGCAGGGCATACAAAGAACACGTTCTATAAACTGCCGCCCAATGTCCATCAACCTGAGGCGTTTTAAGCCTCATGAGCCTAAAACTACACCGGCGACCACGCCTTCACATTGTAACATAGCAATTCTGGTTGGCGGCAGAAATAACCGTGGCGATAGTACTTAATCGGATGAATTCTGTCACAAAATGCTATACTACTAACTACTACTACTAACTTCAGAAACATCTCTATCATCAGCAGGACTAAGGATTGTCTTGGGCTTTATAGTCCAATGCAAAATAGCGATCTCACTCTTAGCACTATACTATTATTATTATTATTAAACTCTTTATTTGTATACCACAACATTAACATATATAAAATATAATAAAAACAGAAACATATCGAAAGAACTTTCGTCAGTTTTTTTTTTTATCTACTGTAAGTTAGCCGTTGACTACAATCTCACCTGCTTGTAAGAGATGGTGCAGTCAAAGTTGGTATCGAGCTAACCTTTTTTAGGTATGGCATAACCAATACCCATCGGTTCCTACGCGTCATCGTACTGGAACGCTAAATCGATGAGCGCTACGTCTTCGTTAGTAGCATGATAACAAACTACGACCGAAGACTCCCAACTGACCAGACCAGAGAAAGTTCAGAAATTATAATAACCCAAAATTTTAGTGCCGGGAATCGAACTCGGGATCTCGCACCTCTCGCAGCAGCTCTAGGTCTCCAAAGATTCGACACGCTGTCGATGCCATGCCTTTGATGCCATGAGTGATGAGTCTATGACCGCGTTATATCTGCAGACTCGTACAGCCTTAGAAAGCGCTTATCACCTGTTGCAAGTTAAAAGGCTAGGGACCGATGGCTTATCAGATTTAGCAATTCAATAAGACATCAACTTTTACAAATTATTTCGAGAATCCTTGAATAGCTCCATTGGCTTACCTTAGCCGCTCGGAAAGAGTGCTAATCGGCTTTACGTGCTCTCCGAAGCACGGAAAAGCTGCTTAGGCTGTGCAACTTACGCACGCATGTCAGGCCTTTTATAACTAAACGAGCGTACCCAGCCCGCTTCGCCGGACTAGGTTTTGCTTTATTTTATTTAAACAATAAACTTACATAATTAAATTTTTTCAATATATATTTAATCATTTATTTCTCTCCGTATTCATTCTCTTCTATTCTCTTCTCGAGCGGGTGAAGATCATTATCTACACCCATGTACACCCAACAATAGAATAGCATCATAGTAAAAAAAACTGTATTTGACAGTTTGACAGTTCAAAAATAGGAGTGCTCCGATCGTCACCAAACTTTACAGGATTACTCGCCAGGTCAATCCGGAGATTCCCTGAAAGTTTCATTGAAATCGGTCCAGCCGTTTCGAAACCTATACGGAACATACCCACACTCTTTCTCTTTTATAAATGTAATTTTTAGGCAAAACGTAAATACATTCTAGGTTTGTACCTATTGAAGGTGTGTTTACATAGTATGGCATTTATTGTCATTTTATAAAATTAGGGCATTTATTATCATTTTGTACAGCTATCAATATATTTTTATTTTTCCCAACTGCTTTGTATGTGTATAGTTTTTCTTTTCTTCTAGACTCCCAATGTCGTACTTCTTCTTTAGTGGCTACATAACTACCAGTGACAACAGCTGCCTTTATTTTATCTGAAACAATCAAGAGTATTTTCATACCTCCCAAATGGTTAAGAAATCAAAACCTACTAAAAATTATTATTATATTTCAAAGTAGAAACCTTGTCTCTAAGTAATCGTCACAGTGGATTTGTCGAACCTTGCAGAGGAACAACGATTTTATTCCCAGACAGGCTCTTGAGTCTAAACCACAGGGAAGGCCAATATAAACCTGACGGCGCACAAACAAAGAAGTGGCGCACAGGATTGCAGCCTTACTTGGAGTGAGATTAAGCATTTGGCCACAGACAGGTTGCAATGGAAAAGTGTAAATGCCCAAAAGGAGTGAAAAGGGCACATATAATTTTGTGCCAACTTCAAATGACAAAGATGCACCACAATGATTTGCTTTACAGCTCTGATTATGGAACCCTGAACCCTGGTAAGATGGGAATTACAAGGTAAGGACGGTATCCTCTCTATGGGGATATGGTTAGGTTCACCAAAGTGTCTGCTGCTGGGACACCAGTAAACCTGTGTCTCAAACATGGGAAATAGGGTGGAATGGTCCTTACAGAGGACTGATCACCTGTCTGTTAATGGCAGGCGTCCCCTCATTCAATATATATGTAATCCTTAAAAATATACCATACCCACCACTATCACTGAATTTACTGTCACATTGATCAATAAGTCGCTTTTTCTGTTTTCTTTTAATTTCCTTTGATATTCTATTATGATCATCCGTGAAAGTATCTTTAGCTTCTTCGCATGACAGAAAATCTTCTGAATCATTAAAGAGTTTAATTCCACCTTTGATTTTGCGTTTTCTGCAATAAATGAAATGTTACGGACATGACGAACATAAATAATGTCTGTGTAAAGCAGCGATGCAAGCTCAAATCTGAACTTTTTATTATATGGATTTTATTTAAAAATTTTGTTAATATAATATATATTTTTTTATTTATACTCTTTATTTGTTGACACTTCAAGGATACAAAAGGTGGCCTTATCACTAAGTAGCAATTACCTACCATGCAACCTTTTTATCATGATTAAAATGGGGGCATCATCAGAACTTATATTTAATAAAAGAACTATTAAGTAAAAGTTTAGAAAGGAAAGTTGTGGTAATAAAATTATTTCATTGTTTTATTTTTAAGTTAATTATAATAATAATTACAGAACAGAAATACAAAGAAAGTAAAAATCCTAGTCATTGATGGGGTATGACAGGTTAAGACCACTTCATGCCATTTGGTTTAACTTCCAGGGTGAGCCAATAGATGTTACAAATGAAAAGTCACTTAGTTCTGAACAAATGAATAGTTTATTAAGCACCCAAATTATTATTTTAATTACTTCTCCGCATTAGTTCTGAGTTTTCACTATAACAATATTATCCCACTTTTATTAATAAAGCCCTTAGATGTTATTACTAACAACTCAATGTGTTATGTAATGTATGTATGTAATTATGTTACTATTAAAAAAGATATTAAAGAACACTAAATATATTCGTTTTTAGCTGGTGGATTACAGATACTATAAAACTATTTGTTTTTATCTGGTGAAATTACAGTGTTGAAATGTTTAAAGCTTGTACCTTTTAATTAAATAAACTTACTTAACATTTTGGTGTTCATTTTCTACATATTCCACTAGATTGTTGATGATTGCTGATACTTTATCACCTATACTTTTTTGCAGTTCTTTGGACACTCTTACATCATTGTAGTTTGTAGGTACTTCTAAATACCTCTCTGAATGGGGTTTATCTATAAAGTCAATAAAAGAAGTCAAATACTTGAAGAATTAAATTAACTATGCTTTCTCATGGACAAATTGTGGATTTGTACTGAAAGTATCATAATGATCATGAATCATTTCCAGCCTATTACCCTGCTCTCCCCTCAGGGAGAACATTCTCAGCCTATTTAAAATCTTCCATGCAATATGGGTTATAAGGCTTTAACAATTTTTATCATTGAATAGTGATGAAAAGCAGTGATAGCCAAATAAGGACTTTGGCTTTACTTTCGCGGAACCAAGTTCGATTCCCAGCAGTCACTTCTAACTTTTCCAAGCAATGTGCATTTCAAGCAAAGAAATATCACTATCTTTATTATCAACATTAAATGAAAACATTGGGGAAACCTGCGTATTTAAGAGTTCACAATTATGTTTTCAAAGGCATGTGGAGTCCACCAATCTGTACTTGGCCAGTTGCCACATGGTGGAACTGTTAAAATCTTGCTGAGATGATTACTGTCAGCGGTAATAATGACCAGAATCAACAGAATAAAATGCTCTCAAACGCGAAGGGTCGAGTGAATTACCGAGTTTCCGGATAGTATTGATACCTTCCTAATGAATAACCGTGACCTAATACTTTTCTTTAATTTATTTTCAACAAGTTAATTTAAAATTTTACCTATTTTAGTACATTTTGGAGTTTTGCGCCTTGATTCATCAATTAGTTTCACAAATGATGTATCTACTGCCTCTTTGAAACGAGAAAGATCCTCATCTTCTGATGAATCAGACATACTTTCACAATAGTTGAACAGATTCCAGGTAAATTAATCTTTTTGTTGATTTTGACTTAACTACTATTAGAATATTGTAATAATATGATTTGTATAATAGGGATAGGTACTTCAGACTGCGGCGAAATTACAAATTTTAAACCACCCCTATTTTCATTTTCCACACTTTACAAGTCCACAAAAGTCAAGTAAATGTCAAAAGTCAAGTAAATGTGTGTTGTGGGTATGGAGGGTAGAGGTATGGAGGGTAGAGGTAAGGAGAGTCATCTTATATGGGAGAAAAGTTGAAAAAGTTTCCAGTTGTTGCGCTAAATAACAGTTCAAAAATCCTCCACAATGGCGCTGGTGGATGCACAGGGTATGGTATGAATGTAGCAATCGTAGATGAATTGAAGTATGCCGAGTTAAAAAATTTAATGTCATTATCGACTAAAGTAGTTAATTATTGAGAATTTCAACAACATACGTTGTACAAAATATTGTGGTAAATATAACCTTACTTCCTTGTATCTCCTTACTTCCTTGTTTATTTTTCAAGCCTACTCTAACAATATTTATATTTGGCGCTTCTTTTAAGAGTTACCCTGATGCAAATGTGGCGCCATCCTAATTTAATACATTTTGACGACACTTTTTCATATACACAGATGACTCTCCTTACCTCTACCCTCCATAGTTGTGGGCCAACAATAAACTTCGAAAAAGTTTAGTGTTGCTAGTGTATTATTTAGTCATTAAATTTTCGCCGCAGTCTGAAAAAAATGTAATCATAAGGTAAAAATTTAGTCGTTTAATTTTCTTCGATATAATTGTTTTCTTCAAAGTCAATTTTAAAGTATGTACATATACATAATAATACATATAGATGGAAATAATAATTACAAACTAAAATTAATATTTATAATAAATATAAGCTGTCTAACTGTTCACTCATGAGTATGGTACCCAAAATGCTGGCGCTATTGCCCCTTTGTATAGCTAGATTTAGCCGTTGGGATAAATAAGCGCCAGCTCTTGGGTCACCAGACGAAAGGACCAATTTTTGTGACATTATGTTAATAAAATTTTTCGTGTCCGAAGACCATGGCCCTAGAGTCTCAAACGCAAGTGCCGCAAAAACGTAGTCATTACAAATAACGGAGTATTTACGGCGCTTAAGCATTTGAGCAGATTGGGCAGCAGCTGCCGCTTTTTGGGACGTACTCGGCAAGTGAGAAGCTGCCAACGTATCAACGCAGGTCGCATCCCACACCAGCGCACGCCCCATCGACCACGGTATTATAGTCATACCGTCTGGTATCTTGCCATCATCTCTGAACAAACTGGGAGGTTCCGATTGTGCAGAAATAGACGCAGAGGCCAGAGCGCGACGTACTATATCATTGCTTTACACTAATAAATGCATCCGTAAATTTTAAAGTTACTGTAAAAAATACATTATTTAATCATTTAAATTCATTTCCATTATTAAGATGATTTTAAAAAGCATCTGTTTTCTCGATCGTTGAATTTATACACAGATGACGTCACGCGGCACTTTTATAATTTTTTTTTATTTTATGTTTATATACATTTTTATGTGTATATGCACTGTTATTAAATTAAAACACATACTGAAAAGTAGTCCGATTCCCTGTCACTTAATGTAAGTGACAAAGTTTGTGTACTTTTAATATGGTTGGTGACACTGCCACAAACATAGACTTCGTCAAGTCTGTCTGTTTGTGGTCGAGTTGAAATTCTGAGCTACTTATGGAGTAAACTTCAAATTAATGAATATCGAATTATCTTTAATACTTTTAAAGATTATTTACTATTTTATCAATTACTGATACATTATCTCTGTTGTTAATAATTTTTCTTAAATTTATATTTTATAACGTTCAACAGGAAATTTTTATTAGGCTCAAAATAAGGAAGAAAAACTATGGTAGCCACGCGAGTAAGAGCCTTTTATAGCTGTCTATTTACTGGTCTGTGCACAAAACTGAATTCAAGTCAAAAGCTTAATCTTATTCTCTTGTGGTTTAATATATACGACGTGGTTAAACGCATTATTTTAGTGCAATAACGCGTATTTGGAATTTTGATCGCACGGCGCAGCCGTTAACATAGATTTAATAAATAAACGTAAAAAATTAAGGGATTAACCAGGTCCGTAATCTAACATTATCGCAGGTGGAATAGTATCATAAGTCAAAGAAGACGTAAGCACAACGTGATCTTAGTGTCGAGTCTGTGATTCTTTTTTTTTTTTTTTTTTTTTGTTCTGGCTTTACAGATCTGTGATTCTTGCTTTAAGTTTCTGGTATGGAGGGTAGAGGTAAGGAGAGTCATCTGTATATATGAAAAAGTGTCGTCAAAATGTATTTAATTAGGATGGCGCCACATTTGCATCAGGGTAACTCTTAAAAGAAGCGCCAAATATAAATATTGTTAGAGTAGGCTTGAAAAATAAACAAGGAAGTATGGAGATACAAGGAAGTAAGGTTATATTTACCACAATATTTTGTACAACGTAAGTTGTTGAAATTCTCAATAATTAACTACTTTAGTCGATAATGACATTAAATTTTTTAACTCGGCATACTTCAATTCATCTACGATTGCTACATTCATACCATACCCTGTGCATCCACCAGCGCCATTGTGGAGGATTTTTGAACTGTTATTTAGCGCAACAACTGGACACTTTTTCAACTTTTCTCCCATATAAGCTGACTCTCCTTACCTAAACCCTCCATAGTTTCTGGGGTTCTGACTTCTTAGAGAACCTTCTATTTAAGTTAATGTTTCAAAGAAAATGATAATTACTTAGTTTTAAGCTAAAATGTAATGTTTAAACTTATCTTAGTTTTAAGCTAAAATGTAATATTTAAACTTATCTTAGTTTTAAGCTAAACTGTAATATTTTTAAGAAAGGCCTTAAAAGACTTAAATCCATAACCGTAAAGTAAATTAAAAAAAAAAAGAGAACCTTCTTGTCAAAACTCAAAATGTCACCGCTCAGACAAACCAAATGTCATATGCCGATCAGTCTTGTATCTATACAAATCCGCCTTTCAAACGAAGAGGTTTATCTCAGTTATTTATTTTTATGATTTTAAGAGAGTTATTTTTCTGCTCTGTGAGTGTGTAACAGTGGTCTTGATTCTTGAACCAAGTGAATGTACATCTGGTCTATTCGAAGTAGAATTAAGGATTAATATATTATTTTTTGTGCTGGGACTAGAAAAGAAAGCTACCAGACCAGAAGTAAGAGGTGCTTCATACATGTATATACTACTACTAGTTGTGGTTATTATTAATAAAATTAAACTAAATTAATAATTAAATTATAATGTATAGTTTTCTTTATAGTAAAATTTGGGAAGATTGCACAAAATACTTATAATACAAGTGGCTAAAATTTTGAAAGAGTTCTATTTTTTGAAAATGTATTCTAATAAACGTTTGGTTGCAACCTGCGGGGTAATATTTTGCTGTAACATAGCTTTATTAGCTGTATTTATAAAGTATAACATTGGTGAAAAATGCCACATTACAATCAATGAAGAGCAAGAGGTTACCACAATTTTACCTGATGACTTTTTGAGCATTGGAATTGATGCATCCGAAATCCAAAGATATGATAAAGTGGATTTTTCTAAGAGTAAATTTCAGGAATTGGCAGCAGCATTAGCTCCTGCTAGATTGCGCCTTGGTGGAACCATGTCTGACCGGTTAATTTTTAGTAAAGATGACATTCCGTCTTTGTCGTGTAATAAGTGTCCATCAACAACAGAAACTGAAGGTGTTTGCAATGCTGTGCAGGAATTATGCAGGCACAAATTTCTACCCTTCTTTATTCTGAATGGAAAAAAATGGACCCAAATAAATGAATTCTGTAAGGCTACAAATATAAAGCTATTATTTCCTTTGAATGTTCTCATCCGCAACAATCAAGAGTGGAATGACCGCAATGCTGTTGAACTTTTAGAATATTCTAAAAACAAAAATTATGATATTGATTGGCAGCTTGGCAATGAGCCTAATTCATTTCTCCATGTTTTTAACATTAGTATCAGCCCTCAAACTTTAGCTCATGACTTTAAAAAGCTACGAAAGCTTCTAAATCATCATGGATATAAGAAATCCTTGCTCGTTGGCCCAGATACTACGAGGCCACAAGATCACAAGCCTAATTGTCTTAATTATATGGTGGAATTTTTGGGCAATGTTTCCCATCATGTCAATATCAGATCCTGGCATCAGTATTACTTAAATAGCAGAACTGCAAAACTGGAAGACTTCTGGAATCCAGTTACGTTTGATTTACTCAAGGAACAAATTGAAACAATGCAAAATCACACAAAAAAATACCACAAGATTCCAATGTGGCTGACTGAAACAAGTACTTCATATGGTGGTGGTGCTCCAGGTTTATCAAACTCATATGCAGGGTCTCCACTTTGGATTGACAAATTAGGTTTATCAGCAAAGTATAATATAACTACTGTGATAAGACAAAGCTTTATTGGGGGCAACTACAGTATGATTGACAATGAGCTAGAGCCTCTACCAGACTGGTGGGTCAGTGTGTTGTATAAGAGGCTGGTAGGCAACAAAGTGTTGCAACTCAGCTGTAAATGTTCCCCATTCCAAAGGGTTTATGCTCACTGTGCCAATAAAAAGTACACAAATGATACAACAGCTATTACGATCTATGCTGTAAATTTGCAGATGGAGAAAGCAAAATTTCTTCTCAACGGAACAGCTTTTCATGGAGATAATTTAAACATTGACGAATATATAATAAGTGCACCATCGAACAATAGAAGAACAAAAACTGTGCTTCTGAATGGGTGGCCACTTTACTATGATGCTTCATACCCAGAACTGCAACCCTACCATATGAAGTATGGTAACCATATATCCATGCCACCATATTCTATTGGATTTTGGGTAGTGAAAAATACATCCATTACTATTTGTAAGTAAATGTTAGTCCCTTTACCACAGTTTTAAGATTTACAATTACAATTCAACATCTGTAATTGCAATCCAGTGATACATTAATGTCATTATAAAAATGGTTAAACAAATGTTAACATTGTTAAAAGTGCTTGGTGCTTAAGCTAGATAATTTGTATATAATATTCAGCTTTATATTAAAATTTCATAACTATATTAATATTAATTCTGGAATCTCAATAATAAATACTACATGGTAAAAGCTACTACAAAAAATAGATATAATATAAAACAACCAGTGAATTTATACAGGTTTTTATATTATTAATATTTTTGTAATTATGTGCATTTTTATGATTTCAAAGGACGATTAAAGATACAAGTAGATTTACTATTTGCATTTTTTACAATGTTATCTCAATACCCTTGATATTTTTAGAATCAAATTTGTTTCCTAGTAACATTTCCCCGAAATCTCATTTATTTAAGATGTCTTTTAAGAATTTATATGCGCAAACTTATAACTTCCTGTAAAATTTCAATGAATAATATACTTTTTATGCTACTTTCTAATTCTAAGGTTTAATAGATCTTTACATATTTTATATTATATACATTGCAAATAATTCAATTTTATACAGATTTTGTATTTTGTCTGTTTGCCAAAATATTTGTAATGTCATAGCCCAAAACCACCAGAGAGCCAATTTAAATTATAAATTGAATTTTTGTACTAAACCTACTACTAACTAGCATTTGATACATAAAATAAATGTAGTATTTATGGATAAGTCATGTAATTTAACTGACAGTCGCGTCAAGGAACCCTCCGAGGTAATGGAGCAATTCGAATTTTCGTTTTAATTCCTATGTAATTTTAATTATTTACCTTTTATGACACATATTTTTTTAAATAAATATTAATTTAAATCAAGATAATATTTAAATATTATCTTGCAAGATGATGAGAATAATAATATGTTCATGTATTGTTGACTTGAAATTTATTATTGTTTTAATAAGCACTTGACAATCTACTTGTCCGACCGTACTACCTACTTTGAATGACATTGAACTGATATCTAGAGTCCTAGACCTTATTATTCTTAATGAAAGTCTACACTCATTACAATGTGATAACAGTCAATAAGTGTGTAATATGAAACCTTTCGCAGTTTGCTATGATTTATATTAATGTATGTACACATTGTTGTGAATTTTTACAAATGAAACTTATAAAATAGACTTTCTTTACTTTGATTATTGATTTAATGATGGTATTGAGTAAAAAAAAGCACAAATGAGTTAAACAATTATTAGATTAATAACATTTTCTTATATTGATATTAACCTTGTCTGTGTAATATGGGCCTCTGATATTAGAACGTAACTATATATAAAGTTTCTTCTAGAAACAGTCAAATCACAATTTGAGCATCTGACTGTAAGAGTCCTTTGGCAGAGATTGAGACCTTTGGCAAAGCTCTCAGTCTGCGATTGTCGGAGAGATGCGGGTTCATATCCCACCAGTTCTAAGATCTTTGTAAGCATTTTAAAATTAAATATTTATTTATTGTGATCTAAATACTTTAAAAATAGCATTTAAACTGCATAATGTTGCAGTTGTAGTCTACATACTTATTTTAGTTTTACTCAGTGTTAATACTAAATTTAAAAAAACAAGACCGATATTACTGTAGTTCTAAAAAATTACCTACTTAAGTATGTCTATTTACGACGCATGACGCAGCGCCAAGCATGTCTACGAAGGAAATTCAATTAAAATTTGGTCCATGTTGCTTTAACATTACGTTTTTTGATACTCAAAGAGCGTGCAAGTCTTATACATACAAAGCGTACCTACTAGCCATTTTTCTGCGATGAAATACGCGTAGTTGCGTTGCTGTGCGGCTACCCTTTGCCTGAAGTCGCATTGCAAGTGGTCGTAATAATGCATCCAACCATTTAATAATAGTTTTGTTGCGCTGCGCTGCGCCTCGACTCGAAAGATGTGCGTCGGCCCTATGTATTCTCATATTCTCATTTTCTTCTAGATAAATTATAGGTACTGTATATAATTGTACTGTTAGTATATTTTATTTATGGTAAGTATATATAACTGTCAATATTTTTAATGCTTTACCGTTGTGAATTGCGGGTGCCGAATGTAAGACTGACTAAAGTAATGTATAAATTATTTTTATTTCCCCAATGTGCCTAATCTTTATAATTAATACTATTAAATGTGTTTAAAAGATCTGTATGTTATAGAAGAGTTTGTCCCAGAAAATATGAATCGAATCTAAATAATATATTATAGTAATATATATTAGGTACCTACATCGCATTTTTCGGTTCATAAATAAATGAAAAGGTACAGATAAACTAGCATAGTGAAGATGGTCTACCCGTTTAGACATATCATGTTCAGGGCTTAGACCACCTGTGCTGAGTTGTTGAATGTGCTGATAATCTTCGTGTTTCACTTAAGGTACCTAATATAAATTTGCATCACTTGGTTTTATAACTATAAAGATTTGTTTAGAACATAATCTGCACCAAATCAAAGAATGATTTAGCCATAATAATTATTAGGAGAAAATATCTTTCTGGGACACATCAAGCTATCATGCATAGGTATATTTTTGTGAACAATAGTTTATTTTTGCTTTCTATAATTATTTACAATTGTTTAACACTTGCATTTAAATTTATATTGTGTAGGTAAACTTATTACAGTTAGTAATTAATATATTAGGTACCTACAGACAATGGTTCTCTTAGTCAAATATATAATAGGTACCTACATTAAAAGTTGATAAGTACGTTAATCTCTCTAAATTTTTGTATGCCACACGTTTTGAAATGACGTAGCAAAGACATCTTAATGTTTATCACTAAAAATTCCTATAAAATACATGAAAATATGGGTCGCAGCGGACGCCTTTCCCGCGCCCACTTGGATGTCACATATTATTTTCATATTGTGTATGTTATATTAATGAAAAATTTTATGATTTTCGTTTCTAACTTGAAATATTTGTTTGTATAACTTTTTAGCGCAAAGTATAAAAACTTAAATTATAGAAAGAAAACGCGAGTGCTTTAAAATCAAAAGCAAGTGATTGACTTTGTGAATATACTTGAATTATTTTTAATATTTTTAGAAACATACTTTGCATTAAAAAGTGGGTAATACAAAAATGGTACTACAAAATAAGATACTTTACAAAGTAGTCTATAGATACGTTATTTCAGCGTGGCGTACGATTTACGTCCTGCTGCCTAAACTGTAGCTCAGTTAACACAAAATTTTGCTAGCCACTGGAAAATTGCCATCAAATTTCGCCAAACCATTACTATACATTACGCAATTGTATCTGCCAACCGATTTGAATTGAACTCAGTTAGAAACTTAGGTTACATAATGCAAACAATCGATTTAACTGGTTATTTGGTGGCAAAATTCCACAGTGGCTAGCTAAATCTAGTGTTAACTGAAAAACAGAATCGGCCTGCTGACAACTCGGCATACGGTGCGAACAAATGGACTGGTAGTAGCACCACCGCACTGGTAGCAAACCAGTGGCCAGCCGGAATTCATGTAAAAATACGGCTGGAAAGAGATTAAATTAAGTCATCTTTCAGACTCTAAGAATAAATCATCATGTCTATGTTAAATAAGTAAGGCTATTTGGGATAATTCTTTTAATTAAAACCAACTTAGACAAAACTTGTGTGCGAGAGAAGGCCGCAATGACGTCGAAAGTTTGCTTACATCTTTATCTCTGCTAGTTGGCCTTGCTTTTTGAACACATTAAGAACTTAAGTAGGTATTAATCATTTTATTATCTAGAACATCAGTGCCGTGAACCGTGCCTTTGATTTTCTTATGTGGAATGTTTCAATTTGTTTGTGTCCTATGTGTCTATTTTAATTACTTGTAACTGTACTGACTTTTACATGCATACGCATTATTATTTTTCTAACAGGCAGGTGAAACAGAGATTCGCCTCATACCATTAAAATTTCTAACATTTGATACAGCCTCTTACCTTATAGAAATAGTTTTGAACAAATTGTTTTTATTACTGAAGCGACGGTCAAATTACAAGCTGAAGTTCTGAATTTACTTTAGAGTGCATTTAAATTAGTTCATGCAGAACTTATTGCAATCCTAATGACGCTATTCATATCCCAGCATTTGTATTCATAACGCAAAGATAAAACGTCAAAGTAAATGTTTAGATGGAAGTCTTTTTGAACTACTGATTTATATTTTACAAACATTCCACCATGAGCTCTTGCATTAAATCTGTGAATAAACTTGAGTGTTAATGTTATATAAATAAGTTATACTGACTTTACAGTGTTTAGATGGTCGAATAAAATTATACGTGGTACGACTCTGAATCTTAAAACTAAGGGTACAGTAGTCTTAGTGTAAGTTTGTTGTTAATTGTCACAGCTTAGTTTAGTTAGCGTAAATCAGTCTTTAAATGGAGATCCAAACGTAACGGTTTATCAACTCTATCCAAATATGACATTTGTTTCTACAAATTTCCCTGACCTCTATTATTACCGCTAGACTGGCTATCCATAAACAAATGATAGCTTAAAATTATGTCCCGATTTAAAACGCCAAATGTACTTAACATTAAATATAGGAATGCTCTTGCGCGACTACTCTGGTACTATGTGATTTAGTATTGAATTCAAATTTTAGTTCATTGGATACTCGTATTACAGCTTCACAACTTACATCGCCAAAATGGCGACCACCGGGAATCAAACAGCCTGTCCACTGGTTATAATACATGTCAGTAACAAAGATAAGATTGTTTAACTTGTGTTACTAAAGGCTCATAGCCAGGTGCGGTCAGGTCTTTATATTAATAGTTTACTTTTGACTGTTGTAAGTAATAAAACTGTAATACATCCAGTAAATAAAAAAATGCAACTTATTCATCATTTTTATTTTTGAATACCTAACGCTTTTATCTAACAACGACAACTGGAAATAAATATTTTCCTTGAAGATAACAAATATATTAACTGGACAAGGCATTTACATTTTTAGACATTTACCATTGTGGCTAAAAGTCATTGGCATAAAGTTACTATTCAGAAGCAATTTGAATGGTAGACAATTATACCACTATTTATATTGGGTATGCAAATTGTTTTGCTTTTCTTTGGTTAAAAATGACTATTCGTCATAATGCCCTAAGATCGGTTCACATTGAAGCATATTTAGTCGAACTTCGAAGCGACCATCCAAATTTTTTTTTAATTATTGAACCTAATCTCCACAACATTGTAAAGCAATCATCATTAATAGTATTTCAGTAAGTAAGTATAATACAGAGGACGCTGATATACTCCAAGCGACACCCGTGGTAAGCGGGGTGCTGACAACTGTATTCTGGTCTGCCATTTTCCCACGACACTGACCATACCTATTAGTATACTTAATAAATAAACGTAAATTAAGTTTAAGTAGTTACTCTAGCGTCTATGTGAATCCACTTTTCAGAGACCAAAAGAAAACGGCAACGAAATAAGTAAGATGTTTAAGATGGAGGCTTAGATCAGTTCCGGATTAGCCAGTGGCGTGCACATTATACATGCACAAAAGCACTGCCTATCCAAATGATTTTATATAGCTCGTATTAGAGGGGTTTTTTTTTTTTTATGCTATAAATCAATAAATATATATATAATGACAAGGTTGCCTGGAAGCAAGCCGCTCCGCTTTCATCTCACACAAGAAAGAACAAAGATTGTTAAATTGTATAAAGATGTTGGAAAAGAGCAACTGCTGAGTTTCTTGCCGGCTTCTCGGTAGAATCTGCCTTATGAACCGGTGGTAGAGTCACTACAAACAGACATACTTGACGTTTCAAAAGTGCTTATATTAGGCCTACTTGAAATAAATGAATTTTGAATTTGAATATCTGCTTTATGCATACCCTGGCCGAAGTCCCTGGGCACGCCACTGGGATTAACCCATAAGCAAATTGAGCAATTTCTTTGTCTTATGTCCATTTTCAATTAACATGAATTTTCAATTTAATACATTATCATTTTTAATCGTTTTTAGTTCAATACTTATTTTAGTTTTTATTTTTTATAATTAGAGCGTAGATAAAATGATAATGCTGTATACACCTATAATTGATTATTGTAATGGCACTAGACAGAATTTGTAATTCTAACACAAAATTATAATTTCTATGAATGTAATGTGTGTGTCTAATGCATAAATAAGTAACTCGTACGAGTTGGTTGACGTCCGTTTTCTAAATTCAATCTATCTATAATCTGTTTATAAGTTGCATAGCAAAGTTTTTATTTATTTATAATTGAGTGGATATTTTTGGACAATAACAACGTTGCTAAATATCAAATCTATAGATTACAGATAAATTACAGAATAAAGAAAATGCACATTTTAAAGGTTTCCAAACCATTTGCATTGTTTTTCTATCTTGTTTACACCCCTTGCGTAAGTATCTAATATTGATTTTTTTGAAGATTCCACAACGTAATTATGTGTTCTTGGCAGCTGGTATTGTGTGCTACTCCATTTCCGCCTAAAATAGTTTTCGCCCCAGTCCCATTCCTTTCTTGGAACCCCAAAACACGACTTCCTTAAACGAGATCTACGATCGTTGACCTCCATTTCAACTAAACAGAAATCGCTGAAGATATCGACCGTTGAGGGTCAATATAGACCGTTTTGTATAATGTTTACCATGTACCTATCGGCTACGGGAAACCTGCATTCGACTTCCGGGTATTGCCAAAAATTATTAGGTACTTAAAGAAGAAGAAGAAGTACTTTATTGCACACAAACATCAAAATATAGATAAAATAACGAATAAGCAAAGAACAAGAATTGTAGGCATGCAAAGGCGGCCTTATTGCTTCAAGCAATCTCTTACAAGCAACCTCTGGCAGAAGGAAAAGCTGCAAGAGAGCGGGATAGTGCAATTATATATACATACATATCCGAAAATAAATAGACATACATAAACATAGATATAAAATAAATATATATATATATATGTAAGTCAATATATATAATATAGTAAATATATATATATATATTCTGTCAAGTAATTTTCAGTGCAAGCATCGGAATGGGGAATTTGCGCAGTTCACCCGCGCAGGTTATTGTTTCATTTTCGACTCTTATTTAACGATATACTGAAGTGCGTTTAGTAAGTATTTGATGTTTATTTTACACGATAGTCCAATAGGTGAGTTCCCAACGAGTCACACCCAATCGTGTCATATTGTGACTCGATGGGAAAAGCAAATTCTCAAAGAGTCACACTTATTTATTTGTATGGGTGATGATCAGTGGCGTGCACAGGGCATTTGACCAGGGTATTAAAGCTAAAAGATGGCATAAAATGGAAAAAAATTACTCCTATACGAGTAATTTAAAAGTTTTAGGGTAGGCAGTGCTGTTGTGCATGTATGAAGTGAATGCCGCTGGTGGTATTATATTTGTTGATTATCATAGTTAAGTCTCAGTAGCAGCTTTTGTGTTCTAAAAGTTTATTATATCGCCGGCAGAAACGAAAGTTGGTTACATTTGTATTGCAGTATTAATTCTTATTCAAATGTATAGTTTTATCAACAAAGGTTTTTTTTTGCAGTAATATACTTTTTAATTCATTAAAATCGGATATTTAATTTAAATGTTACCTCTAGTTTAAAAAAATTAAGGACTTCACCTAAACAAACCAGTCTGGATATTTCACTTGCCATCAGATGGGCCATCTGCTTTATTATTTGACATAGACGTGAATCAGCTGTTGTACGTCACTGTCAATAATTATTTTGCTTTTGAGTTTTGACAAATGTCAGAATTAGGATATATATGATAGGTTACTTTTGAGATAATTTAATTTGTTTATTAATTAAATTGTTAATAATTCGCTTTGATTAAATTAATTATTTGTGAAAATCTAATCCAGATATAAATAAAAAATATGTCTGAGTATAAAAAGCCATCGATCGATCCGGACTTAGTGAAATTCTCCGAACAGAACGACTATGATTCTCTTGCAAAATACTTATGCAAAGTGTACAGATACCGGGAAAATATAATTATACCAAGAGTGTTAGGTCCAGTTATCATAAAAACAAATGAAGAGAAGATGATTGAATCTACGATCGAAAGCTGCCCATTTAAATCCCTGACCAGTTGCATTATAGGTGAATATTACATGGTGTATTGCTCATTGCAGTAGTTTAAATTTCCTTTCCAATGAAAAAATTTGATTAAACTTTGCAATTATATATTTACGTAGATTTCCTAAGATTAAACTTCCTAACAAAATGTAACATTTAAGAAATCACATCACAACAACGTCCCTAAACTGCTTCAAAGTTTAAATGAAATTAATCTTCATTCTAACATTTAACAAACCCTGAGGAAATTATAATATTCTGTTCAGAATTATAATATTCTGCTTTACGTTCTTGTAACATACTGCTTTTTGCTATAGTATTAAGCCTCCAGCATGGCTAGCATTGGCAGGAGACAATTATATCAATGGGGAAAGGATAAAAATGTATCTTCTCCCACAGCTTTATCAACTCTCAGAGCACTGGCGCACAAGTGAAAATAATATCCATATAATATATGTGTAATATTAAACAGGAGTAAAATTCTCCTATTCCATGTTAATTATATTTCTTGTTGTGGATATAATATTTGTCTCTTGCCAGTGCTAGCCATGCTGGATGTGTTTATTCCCCATAGCTGTTTTGACATAATTATGAAGTTTAATTTTGAATGAATTCATAAAGCATTCATTAAATATCTGATTAATAAATTCATCAAATCAGTCCCTCCTAGTTTGGAATTGGAATTATACATTAAACAATCTTATTACAGGTTATGGTCTGGGTGCTGCAGTTGGTCTATTCACATCATCACTAATGCCCAACATGACTGACCCTATGGCACAACAAAATCAAACTGCAAGAGAAATATTAAGAGAAATGAAAAACTCTATGTTAAGCTATGCTAAGAATTTTGCACTGCTTGGTGCTGTGTTTTCTGGTGTAGAATGTTGTATTGAAAGTGCTAGAGGAAAATCAGATTGGAAAAATGGGACATACGCTGGTGGGGTCACTGGTGGCCTGATAGGATTAAGAGGTAGATTCAATATCAAAGGCACCTCTTAAAAGCTTTCTACTATAAATTTTACACACTAGTATACTACTGTATAGTTCTGAAGAACTGGTCACATAAGCATTTGGAATGCAAGCATTTTTTATGTTATGTTTTGTGTGTTCTTTGTTGTAGGAAGATATATTTAAAGGAGTGTGCTCAAGACCGTCTTCCGTTCATTTTGTTAAGTAGGCACTTGAAGAATCCACATATGGGCAAGCACACTTGCTTTGAAATTAAAACAACGAAAATATATTTTTTAGCTTATACCTGTCTTCTACCTCACAGCTTACTATTCCGTTTTGTAAAAATAGTTAAATTAGTGTCAAAGCAAATTCTACCTGCTGGCAATAAATGCTGTTATGTATGGATAAACTATCTGGTTATTGTGTAACATGAATGTGTCAATACATATTACATCATTTGAGACCATGTAAATTAATAAAAAAATAGAAATATATTTATTTATGAATCCAGAGTGCACTCCATCAAATCTTTTAAATTTTCTTTTTGTTTGTAGGTGGATTAAAAGCAGGCATGTTTGGTGCTGCAGGATTTGCTGCATTTTCGACTGTGATCGACTATTACATGCATCAACGGGGGTAGACTTTAAGCAATTTGAGAGTTATAATGTTAATAATAGTTATAAATATAATAATAAATATATAGATAAATTCAAACAGGTTTTTGATTTGGATATTTAAGAATTTACTTGCTAATGCTGTAGCCTTCAAGATGGTAATAAAATTGAAAGGCCTATTATTTTTATTTTAGAGAGGTATCCTACATATAAAGCAGCATGAAGTCTTCTGTAACTTCTTAACTGTAAAATTTCGCGCGCATTCAACCCTAGGATCTTTCTTTTCTTCAATCCTACGTCCATGCTAGGTAGTGATAGTATTCTCTTTGGCCCGAAAAAATAAAGACCCCCTTTTATACTGGCAATAAATTAGGCTATTGTAATTATCGTTACACTATTGAGCCAAGCCAACTTGCCTTGTCGCTTAGTTTATTTATCATAGACAATTGACAAATGTCGTTGAGCTACCGTTTTCATCTATAGTCTATGCTTCTAACAAAAAAAAATAACGACCGAAAACGGAAAATTCAGAATATCTTGTGTCGATGGAACTCATTTTTACATGAAAATCTTATTATGTATTAACAAGTGTATTTTTTCTTAACTTATTACAAATATATATTATCTTAGAAAGACGTTGCAGTTGTTAATTTTGTATTGCGTCGTGTAATATTATCAGAATGAAGGATCCCTTTGTGACCGACTCCGGTATTGATTCGCCAGCAAGAGAGAGCCTTAGGAATATCGAAGGATGCTATAATAGAAATTTATTTAAAGGCAAATCATTTGCCAATTCACGGCGTGCCTTGCAGTCGGGGGCTGAGAAGATATCCAGAACGTTCAAGTGTGTAAGAAACACATTCGGAAATTTGTCGCAGGTAAGTTAAAAGTTGTTCAAATTTATTTCTACTTACGTTAAAATGGTAAGATACGTTGGTGTATTTGCATGTGATAATGAATTAATGTACCTACATGAGTTTATTGATGGCTTCTTCTCGGTAAAATGTTGTGGAACCGGAGGTAGTCTTTACAGGCTTGACGTTTTAAATGTACAAAAGAAGGCCTATTAACAATGCTCTAAGAGGCTATTAGGCCTGTCCTATGAGGATTAAAGAATATGTGAAACTCTGTAGTAGTCAGGGCATCTGGGCAACTAACTACGAACATGCTTATTTATGACGCCATGGTTGCCAGTGTTCCAATGGTGTTCCACTTGCAATCAGGTGAGCCATTTGCTCAGTCTGAAAATTATGACTTATAAAGAACAAAAATTATCTCCAAGGTTTAGTCAAAAGCCATATTTGAACTCCCAAAGTTTTGGCTGTCTAATAACCAATTCTGATAAAGCTGTTCCACCTTACTTTCTTTTATATTTGGTAAAGCTAGGCCACACCACCCTTAATATTTTCATATATTTAATTCTATTTATATTTCTTTTTTAGCACTTTAGGCTTGGTGGTAGACGCAGGCATCGTTTGACAGAGGTTGGCTCTCCATGTCGAATGCCAACTACACCGGTGACCAAAAAAAAACAGGTAAAACATAATTTACTTTTTCTACTGAAACACTAAAAAAATAGGGTTCTGTTTACTGTACTGTTACCTACTAATCTGTTGCCTCATCTGCTTGTGCTATAACTTAGATATTCCCAAAGGTTGTAGTATGGATTCAAGAAGCATTCCTCAAGGATTGTGTAAAAAGGTTTTTTAAATCTAGCTTGTACTTCCAGAGGTTCTAACTAAAAAAATTCTGCTTTATTATAAATAAAGACAAGATATAGGAAGTTCACTGTCCACCATCTTAGTCAAACCACCAAAAGATAATCCACATTATATTCACTACTATATGAAATAAATAAATAAACTAGGACAATACACACATTGCTCATCTAGCCCCAAAGTAAGCATAACTTGTGTTATGGGTAACTAAGATAATGGATAAATATTTTTTATGAATAATATACTTATAATATAAATTTTAATACACTTTTAATATACAGATTAACACCTAGACACAGAAAATGTCATGTTCCTCACACTAACATTTTCCAGTTGTGGGAATAGAACCCATAACCTTTGACTCAGAAAGCAGGCTGCTCAGTGATCCAATCAGCAGTCAATAAATAACATTTCTAAATGAAATAACAATATTTAGAAATAATTCTGTTCTATTTCAGATATTGGGCAGGAGTCCCACCAAGCTGTATAGTCCTTTCGGGATTGAAACTCCCCACAATCGCGATTTCAGGATGAGTCCATATATGCCTGATACACCAGAACATGGGTGAGTATAATTTTTTTTTAATCATTTCTAAATATTGCTTATTCTGTTCATCTGATTGGAAAGAAGCAAAGAAGTTAAGTCGGACTACTAATGACAACTACATTGAAAACTGAGTTTTGTCAACAAATCATTGTAAACATTCTAGTAACTTTTGCATATGCACTAACAACATAACAGATATACCGTTGAATTATTGAGTGGTTTAAATGATGATTAATATTTTCTTTCACAGAGTGTCACCCAAGAGGTGTAAAGGCATCACTCATTCCTGGCACATTTTAGCCAAGAAGCGACCAAGGGCTCTTTTCCATTGAACATTAACAATAGACAGACAAATGCACAAACCCACCGCTTCATTGTAAGTTAATCTAGCTTTTATACAATAGTATTATTTTATAAAAATGGTGCTATGATACTTGTATTACTTGATCAGTAACCTGTATTATGAAACTCAAAAGTATTTTTTTTAATTTCTTTTAATATATTTAAACAATTATAATTTGCATAAATACTGCAGGAATACTTAATTAAATTACAAAAAAAAAGAATATGGAAATGAAAAATGTATGTGAATAATTACATTATATGATCTTGATTCAAGGAGAGAGAGAAATGGCTTTGAAAATGCTTAGAATGCATTTGTGACTTTCATTAAGCAATAAAGTACTAATCAATTTTGAAAAAGTGTATCCTCAAAAATAAAACTGGTTTTCATAATACAGGAACATGAAAATAATGATTCAAGAATGTCACTTAAAGACAAGTTATCATTTTCAATCAACAATAATATTTATTGAGGGCTCACTTAGGTTTTGTAGAATTGCTTACTTTTATGTTTTAACCAGTATATAGTGTAATAGTATACTGGTTGACCCACAAGCTACATAGTTACTGTAGTAGCTGGCCCAATAAAACAGATTATAAAATAAATCTACTGTTTTCGATGTACATCATTCAGGTTGAACTAAAGGGATGTTTAAAATATAACTAAATACAAATAACTAAAGTATGTGTTAAATATTATTTAACATCTGTTTTTGTGACAAAATCATTATGTATTAAATTCGATTATAGTATGATGAAGTAATGGCAATCATATCCAGTATTAAATATGCCAAAATTGTATTGTATTTGCTTCTTTTATTTATACATTTTAATGTATGGAACTTTAGTAGATAGTTTGAATACGCTTTTTGTGACAATATCTATATAATCTGTAGTAATTTAAGACTGGCTCTTTTAATTAATTTAATTAATTATATGTATAAGACTTTACAGTTGCTGCTAAGTATTATGGCTATTTAATTTAAAACAAATTTTAAATTCATCAGTTCTTTGAATTAAATAGTAATTTTGTGTTTATATATTGTAGCATTTACACAACACTGTCTTTATGATCCACGGTCAGATTGGGTTTTTAATAAGTTCTTAAACTCACATCTAAAGTAACACTCATGTAAGTTTTCATCTAATTCTATCTAAGTTGCAGAAAACTTGATTTTGATTAATCAATATGTATTATGTGGCTTCATGGAAGTTCTAACATGGTAAACAAAATAAAATCCACCTAATATTTTAATGTCAAATGACTTAATGGTCAAGTTACTTTGTGTCTAAATATGTAATTTATGTTTGTTATAAAAAATAGCCTTTCTTCAGTGTTCATATTTTTAATGGTGTTCTTGTTTTAATATTTTACTATAAAATATAACCTATTCATGTGCTATAATTACAACATTAGCTTTGAATATTTATTTTCAACATATAATTACATTAATATACACAAGTATAAAGTATAAGACTGAATGTCTCCTTACCATTAGGGTTTTTTAAATGTTTTGTAAAATTGTATAATGTAATGTGATGGTTTTTACTGGATATTTAATAAATTAGTAGGTATATCCATATGCAGTAAATTGTTTTGAATAGGTAAAAAATATAATAAATCTAATTCTTTAGTCCCCTATTTACATGCGAAAATAATAAATATAATTTTAAGAATCATATTTAAAACTTGGTACCTACATTAACCTTTGGTATGCCGGACGCAGCCATTTGACAATTACGCTATCTGCCGCGAAAAACAGAGTGATACGAACGCGCGGATCCGCGTTCCGGCAAAGCCATGTATATTTGTACAAAGGATGTTCCATTTTTTTTAATTTTTAAATTTTATTTTGTACTTTATTATTGTATCACCTACTGTAACTATTTTAGTTTAGAAATAAAACAATGTGAACTAAGTAGGTATAGTGGAATGGTTTTATTACAAAAACAAAAAATGCTACATAAATTCAAATCGACTCGAATCGATAAAGTTATTTTCATATTCATGAATGCATGTCTATCATCATCAGCCTTCGTTCTAAACGACTCCACTGCAGGAGCATGGCCTACCCAATCAGGATCATAATCCACCGCGCTGACCCAGTGCGTGTTGGTGGATATCACAAGTCCTCAAACTTGCTAGGTTCTTCGACTTGCTGGTTTCCTCACGATGTTTTCCTTCACCGTTTAAAGTCAGTGGTAATTTTTCTTAGAAAAATACGGACTTGAAAAATATCATTGGTCCGCGCCGGGATTTGAACCACGACCTCCCGTATGAGAGGCGAGCGCTCTACCGCTAGGCCACCACGACTTCTGCATGTCTATGTCTATTCATAATTCGTGATAGGTACGCCAACATTGGCCTACACACAGGAACACTTTACACTGCGAGCAAATTATGTTTGTTTCCTTTCGTTGTTTGTTAGCTAGGCATTGCACACAACGTCCTCGTTTCTGGCGATTTTGACGTTTATTAGTCCGGTTTGTTGTGTCAACTGGTATGTAGTCTGGGACATGTCCATTACAGCTTCGACTGTTATCTCCGGACGACACACTGGTATTAGGCCTTATGCGCTGTATTTTATTATGTTCCTTACAGAGTGCATCTGCTAGAATTAAACGAAATTTCCTGTGACTGTAATTTGCTGCGCTGCGACATTTATGTATGATATAACTGTTTAGAATACTGCAGTTCAGCAGGCGCCGAAAAACTTTCAAATACCATTTTAGCCCTCGTTTTCGTTCTAATAAATACATGGAGAGCTTCTGGTCTTTTAAGTCCACGCCCCCCATGTATTTATTATAACTGTGGACTGCAATGGGTTTTTCGTAAGTGACTCCTGCTCGGCGGCCTGGAGCAGTTTCGGGCTTATGAAACGTAGATATTGTGGTCACAAGCTTGACATCTCTCCAAACCGTTACTGCTACGTCACCACAGTGGCGAGAGACAATCTGCCCCCGCTGCAATTGTCTTTCGCTTAAGTTTTTGATATCTGACGGAGTGTCGACTCTTCGTCGATTTAACACTCCGACAACGTCGGTGTGGTTATGCTTCAGGAACCGTGTAAGACTAACGGAATTAAAAAAATTGTCCATGTATAGACAATAGCCTTTTCCTAGATAATCTTCTATCAATTTGAGGACGACTTTTGAAGTTGCGCCAGTAAAGCCATGTATAGGTTCAGAATTTTCACCTTTACCTGCATATATGTATAATTTTACCAGATATCCGGTTTCCGCCTCACAGAGCTCATAAGTTTTAATACCGAATCGTGCTGCCTTAGAACGAATGCACTGAATCCAACTCAGGCGTCCCTTCCACAGCAGCAGCGACTCGTCAATACTTATGGCTCTGTGTGGGATATATATTTCTCCAAATTTTTTGTTGCAGTGTTCCACAATATTAACAACTTTAGATACCTTTCGCTCATACCCGCGAATATTAGGACCGAGTTCATCGTTGTCAACAAAATGTAAAAACCGTAACAGTAAGAGGAACCTGTTTTTGCTCATTAGCTTTCTAAATTCTGGCATGCCTAGTATGCCTGTAGTCCAGTACTCGTCAATTCTGCTTCTGTAGCATATTCCCATATAAATCATAATTCCGAAAAATTTGTATAACTCCTCTACTGTTGTGTCTTCCCACTGATAGAGACGGGATTTAGGTTTAATACCATCCTCGACTTCGGCGGCAGCAGCAATTTTTTGCCATGCGTAGTAGTTAGTTTCTTTGACAATTTTTTCCATTACAGACCTATCCCAGATGGATTTAAATATTTTAATTGGAGTATCTTCCTGCACTGTGGGTCCTGGCTGTACTTCAAATCTCTCTTCTGTACCAGTAAATTCTTCGAAATTTTGAGACCACGTGAAATCATAATTTAACATAACTTCCTCTTCCCCTCTTTCTTCTATTTCTTCCCCTTCTTCTTCTATTTCCAAAATCCTGCGTAAATCATTTTCATCAAGATCGTCTTCTTCGTCATCTTCACTTCCTGAATCGACTGCCAAAGCCTCAGCTAGTTCAGACGTCAGATATGTATTTACGACCTGAAAAACATGTCGGTAGAAATTAAGTTATTCTTATTGAATTAAGTTTAGGACAATTCCAATTTAGATAGATAGGAATTATTGACATAGACAAATATTCTCTACTATAGATTTGACTTGGTATTACAATGGTATCCATGGCTTGTACTGACTAACCTCATGAGAGGGTATAGGTGAAACAGAATCGCTTTCATCTTCAAAATTTAACATTCTGAGTTGCTGCATCTCGTAAGACTCTCTTGCCACATTCCGCACTGGCTGCAAAAAAAGTTTGATTAATTACAATGTTACAAAATGTGCAAAAACGGATATAAAATGTAATTGTACAAATCAATACCAACCTCATTTGAGGGCCCAGGAACGTCAGGATCAGGTGAAAAATTTAAATCTACCCTCCTCCAAATTCGAGGTGCTTCAGAGGATTCTTCGACATTGGCTTTTGTTCTCAGTAATTGGCTGCCAACCTCATTTGAGGGCCCAGGAGCGTCAAGATCAGGTGAAGAATTTAAATCTAACCTCCTCCGGATTCGAGGTCGTTCAGAGGATTCTTCGACATTGGCTGTCGTTCTCAGTACCTACAACGAACGAATATTAATGTAATGTAGAAATTTACACCTGGATTCGAAATAAAATGGTTTAAATAAAAAACCAAGAACCGACTTCATTGAAGTCTCCGCTTAAAAAATAATTATCAGCTGTTTCATCTCAATAGACACAAAATGTATGAAACAGCATCCCCTCTATTTAAAAAGTAATGGCATACATATGTGCAATACATACATGTAATGATCCGGATAGGGATTTTTCCATATATACGGTTTTATCAGGTCGTGCATACAAAGAACCGTTGGGCGAAATCTGTATTTCCATACCCACAATGGGTTGAGTTGCTTCCCACTCAGGTGGTGTAGTATTCCTCACATTTGATTCCATCTAGAAATAAATAAAATAACAGCAAATTGGGAGGTAAAATTATAATGTAAGACATGAAGTCGAAATGTAAATAAATTACCTCTACAACATTTTGTATAGTCTTGCTTTGTCAAAGAATAAAACTAATTATATGTGAATTTTTTTATTAGTTTTAAACAAATAACAGTAACCTTCTCATTGTAATACTTAATTAAATTTTTGTTATTTAGAAATCAGCACAAATGTTACATTCGTCATTTGTGTAATGTTCATATATGGCAAACATACAGTTTCGACACCAAAAATGTTTAGCGTGTAATATCATTTTAAAAGTACTTTTTTTGTCAGTCCGAAGACATAAATGTCGAGGCATTTTAGAATTCGTGCGTTTTTTACATATGAAACAAGCACTTAATTTTATAAAATGAGTCTCTTTCCAAGGCCATATAGCTTCACGAAGACATAGGCAATAATCTCCTTTGTTGAGATACTTATCAACATCTAGGTACACCACCATTATTTTATAACCTTGAAATTAAATTAATAAAATATTGTTAGGTTCAATGCAAGATATCTCAAAATATTTTCTGGACAACTCAATAAAGTAAATAAACAAGTAAAGTGCGTGGTATAAATTTGAACACCCTGTACGTCTTAGCCGGAACGCGGATCCGCGCTCAATATGCGGTAAGACTATCGAAAAACAAAGATTCTGAATAAACTATGAATTATGGACGAAAACACTTTGCAAATTGAAGATCTTGACAAAAAAGTCTTCAAAACTATATATAACACGCACTCAGAATGAAAGAAATACAATAGTTATGAATAAATTTGAAAAAAAAAACTAACCGACAAATCGTTTACTTCTAATTATTTTAGTAATTGCATAAATTTCTCATAAGATTTTATTGAAAACTATTCTAAATGAAAGAAATTATTGAAATAACACAAAAATATACTCACTGTGTCCAGTAATTACAAAAAATCAAACACTTAGTTCTCAACGAAGTCGAGTATTCAGTGACACGAATGAACAAGTTTCTGAACTAAAGACAGGTATAAGAGAATTTGGTACATTCATTCATTCAAGGACGCAAGCGATTTTGACACTTCTGCATCGTTTTTATGAGAGAAAATTATAAAAAATTGTCTGCTGGTCGGAGAGCGTGGATCCACGTTCCGGCAGATAACTGCTTTGCGCTGATCCACGTTCAGGCATACCAGAGGTTAAGTGTCATCTACTTAAAAATTAAATTAAATCTTTAGAAAAAGCTTTTTTTATTTGCTAGATAAAAATGTTTTCTGAAACGCGTAAGTAAATTGGTATCGCGCTTTTTGTCTGTCACAAAAACCATATTTTCAACATACTATTAGAGAAAATTAAATATATTTTTGGAGTCTTGGCAATCTGATGATTAAAATAAATAATACTGTTAACTAGTAGTATAATAGAATAGTAGACAACCGTCCTTTCTTTCTTCAGAAAATATTCAAAATTGGTATTTAATATAAATGTAATGTAATTTTTGATCTGCTTATTATATTTCTCAACTATACTTATTATATTTCTTTTATAATTATCTACATCATCCAGTTAAAAACCATTAGATTATACATTACCTATACTAATCTCTTTTTACATTGTGAACTGTAATTTATTTTGTAGGTAAATTACCTACCTACTTATCAATTGGATCTGTATTTTAGGCTATGCTCAATGTATCTCATATGCTATTTATATTATAAATAAACTTTTACAATGAATAACTACTCTTTTTTATTTAAAGTAGCTCAAAGGAAAACAGAACCCTTTTTAGGAATGGTTTTTGTCGTACTGTTAGGGCTTTTCGTAGAAACAGCTTCACGTTTAAAGTTGAATATATAGCATCTCAGACATCTATCACTTGCTTCTTCCTTCCGCGATACGCGATACGCAGCAACTAGACCAGAGACAACACGCTTGAACGCTAAATTCAGTGCACAGAGGTGCTATTTAGTATTAGTGCCGGTAAGTTGTGATTCGGAATTCACGCAGTACAGAACTCAGCAAATTGTGTAGACTAAGAAAATATGAAATAGGTGCAAATTCTGTAATTCTGTGCTAATAGGCACTGACGTATAATCAAAGCCTTCCCTACAATCAGCGTGTCAAACAATTACCTAGTTCAGCATTAGTTCTTCCTAGCAAAAAACAATGAAATCTATGCAATTGTACTCTGCTACTGAGAGAGCTTTCGGTTAGAGTCTGAACTGTCTGACATACTTTTTTTATTGGCAATAAAAAAAGTATGTCAGGTAGACTTATTTAAAAACAAAAAAATAAAAATTACGCCTCCTAAAATGTTTTTAAAATCCAGGATTATTACCTGGACAGGTAGGATGCGCACTTATGAACGCAACCGCTACCGCCAGCCAGATAGCCCAGACTCTAACCGAAAGTGCAAGAAGGACGACATATCACAAAATCAGCTGACCTAAAATTCTTACTTTTCAGAAGTTTACCCCGTTTACTCCCGTACCATAATAAACAGGGTAAACTTCTCCTATTCCCTAATGCCTTGCTTTGGCAGGAGGACACGTTAATTTATCACTTGTCAGGGGATATAATTTTTATCTCCTACTAACAATCAAAATTGAGGTAACATCAATCGTCCTCATTGAAGTGCGGTCGGAGGTCGAAGGATTACCAGGTCCATACCCAATATCTCCATGTTCTTTATTTCTCAGGACAGGGCCCGCAAAGGTCGTTCACCATACAGCCAACCCAGCCTATCCGTGAGGGGAAAGCTAGGCATCAAGCGTAAGCATACGTTTTATTTCATTGCGAGCATTGCGTTTGAATAAGTAGGTAAGGATAACAAAATAAACACAATATTGAAATATTTTGTTTTATAAATCAACGAAAGGTATCTTAAAAAATATTGACTTACAGGTACTGACAAGAGTCGTGTCAGCAGAAATATAAATATGCACAGTGAAATGAGAAGGTGAATTAGCTGGGCTGTATATTTTTATATATTTCAATGAAAGTGTGCGTAGGTATACTACCTACGCCCACCTAGTAATAATTACTATCCAATGTACATCTGTGCTCATGACTCGTGTCGGTAATTATGTTTAATACAATAAACTCAAGGTGCCAATGATCATAACGAGAATAATTTAGATATATTATCTTGGTACCCAGATAAAAGAAATAAAAAAAAAACTGAGGTCCATTTTTTTCGCTTCGTACCAAGACAGAAACAAACCTTTCGGCACCTGTTCAACCGCCGACGATATGCGAGAAGCGAGTAGAGCTAAAAACTATAAAGCCATGGCGATCCGCGAGAAGAGTGTGAGAGTGCAGCGGGCGAGATATCAATCTCTGCCAAGCTAATATACTGATCTCCAAGCGATCATAGCTGAGCGAGATTTATAGCTCTAGTCGCTACGGAAAATCAACTTTTTGTTATAATATGAACCTATCTGTTTTTGTGCCACAGGATCTGCACCTGTAGGAACAGATATAGTAGGCACTTTTCTCGATCAAGATCTACACCTGTGCCTACGTCTATTTCTGGTCGCCGCCTCGTTAGCAGTAGGACAGGGTACATGGTTTTTATATCGCTTAGTTTTTGACATCAAACATCACCGAAAATCCATTATTAAAACCGAAACAAAAATCTGAATTGGCCAGCATATATAAAAAATGAGCCTCAAAAACTTAAAAAAGGGCTTCGCTTATTCTAACTTACTAACTCGTCCGCCATTTTCTTATTTTTTTCTTCAATATAGCGGTTACCAAGTTTTATGAATCAATAGCTTGAAGCGGAAAAATAAATGTGTCTTCTCTTGTTTAAAGTGTGTCACTGTAATAAATGAAGCCTTGAAAAGTAGATCGACTAGATGACGCTACGCAAGCTATAAGTAATTATTAGATGCATAAAAAAATTATAAATTTGTTATATTATGTTAAAGTATAGTTACTTTAATAAAAGTTAATAAAAAAAAACAAGAAACAATCGCAGTGTCAGGTTTCCGAAATATAAGCTAAAAGTAAACGCATATAGAGCTTTTACTGCCGAATTAGCGTGACCGACAAATCAAAAAAAAATTAAAAGAAGGTTGATTTGTATTGTATTAATTTAAATAAAGCGTCTTTTGGAATTAATTTTATTTGTCGGTTCCGCTTATTCGTCAGTAAAGGCTCGATATATTGGCTCCAAACCAAGTCGCTGAACCAGTATAAATTTACGGGTAGTAAAATCTAACTTCAACATAACCTGAACTAACCCATTTACCTCTTGTTGATATAATTAAAGTACCATAAAAAATATTTAAAAGCCAATTCGTACTAGACCTTGAAGCCTTATAACAGGATTTGCTCGCTCGCAATCGAGGAAATGTTTTCGCATTCTGTATATATTACGACAATACACACATCGCCATCTAGCCCCAACGTAAGTGTTGCTTGTGTCATGAGAACTAAGATAACTGATGAATAATTTACAAATAACATACAGACACTGTAACACATTCATGTTCATCAAACAAACATTTTCCAGTTGTAGGACTCGAACCCTTGGCCGTGGACTCTTATTATTCATAGGTCACAAAAACAGTACTTCCAATTTTTATTTTACAAAAAGCCCTAACTGAATAATTATAGGAATAAATTCGAGCTTTAATACAACAAACATAAGTCCCATTTTACTCTGATGTTCACGTATTTCGATACTCGAAAACGACTCCTCGATAGCGAGCGTGCAAATCTTGTACTAAACGTACAGCAAAACTTTGCTAGCTTATATCTCGAACAACCATCGTTTTACACTCAAAAATAAAAATTTAATATAATCCAATATTAAGACCAAAAATAAAATTTAATTATTGGTGATATCCAAATCTTCAATGGTGATATGGATGGCTGACTTTATACGACGGTCTGAAGATTTTGATTTTCCATATACTAAATAAATAAAAGATTGTGGTCTGATAAAAAAAAAAGGTTGTGATGAGCATGATTGGCATGTTTATATAAAACTATTTTGAAAAAAAAAAAAATGGCGGCTAATGGGATCCATAGTTAAATATTCAAAACCCTTTATTATGGTTATAATGTAGTTAGTTACATTTTATTATACTTATATAATATAAACTTTTCTTAAAGTTTTACTTTCATAGATTTATTTTAAGCTTATCAATTTTAAAAACAAAGTAGTTATAACCATAGGTTATATTATCGGTTATAAAACTAATTTATTGCCTTCATATACATTTATTACTCCTAGGTTTAGTGGTTAACATGTTTGGCAACAGATTACTAAATCAGGTCAGGGTTAGATTCCTAGGTACTGAGTTTAAATGTTTTGTTAATGTACCGGCCGGAAGTTTGTTTGCGTTGTCCAATCGTCAGTCCTAATTATTATCACTCAAATGTAAAATAATCGTTAAAAGCCCGCCAACTTACAACGTGGTGGGTTTATGCTCCAAAATTCTGTTTCCTATACGAGTATGAATGTTTTACACTGGCTTTACTTTCCGACAGCTGCTGACCAATGGCGACTGGCGAGCTTTCAACTTCTCCATACATAATTTACGATGATTATCCTACTGTCAATTTGTGCGTTTTGTATGAAGACAATGTATAAGCAACCTGTTATAATATTTATAGAATCGGGGAGCAAGCTAGCATTCATAAAATGGCAACTAAATATATAAAACATGAGAATGAAGAAACTTTGGAGATGTTGGAGTAATATCCCCAGTCGGTAAAAATGTACAAATTTTATAAATAATTGTACATAAATAACGTCGGAGCGGCCAAAAGAAACGCGAGCATTTTAATCTAGCTTAGTACTTTGATACAAAATACTAAAATAAAAATATTGCGACATGGGTGAGATGTGAATCGATGTTTTTGACCCCCGACACAAGAAAAACTTAAACACTTAGAGCTAAGCAAAAACTTATAGCTAAGCTAAGCAATGAAAATGATCCGATCCCATGGGTAGGTATCATAAACATCTTCTTAAGGCGGGTCCACATCAGTGCATTTTGCATGCCTCCTAGGTGGCATTTTTGCGGGTGTGTTGCAAATACAACGCACAAGATATCGTAATCGCGCCAGTGTCGACCCGCCTTAAAGAAATGAAAAAAAATTAAAGCATTTTCATACTTTGAATCACATACAGTACCTTTCAACTATTAAGTCAAAAGAAAATTATATTATGTAACAAACTTAAAATATTTTATCTCTAGATAATTTATCAGTAGCTATAGAAAAATATAATGTTTTTTATTTTACATTATTTTCAATCAAACAAAATCACAATATCGAGCATGTCGAACTACGTTTAGGCAAACATAACTTGCCATGTTGATATGTAAAAGGACATCAAACAATAAAAAAAATGTTATGGTCACAATATGGCTTACAATTAACTGAACAGATCTCGTAAACTCTGGTCTAATAGGAAACGAATAAAAGGTAAACAAAAATATTTATTCAAATTTCTAATATATTACACTATAAATACTGTTTTGAAGTAAAAAAAAAAAAAGGAGGCAACTATGAAATAGAGTTTGTGTGTGCTCAGTGCAGTGTTCGCAAATCCATAAACAAATGAAACTTACTTAGAAAGAAATGACATCACTTTTTAGATTTATTTATCAATTTAGTTCACGGGACTAACTACCATTGCTTAAACAGTATTTTTTTTACATAGAGTTTATTTTACATATACTAACCTCTTAAAATTAAGTATTCTAATTCTGGAACGTCACGAATAACGATACTTTAAGCTTTTTGTCACGGTAGGAATAGAGTTGTTGTGACAAACCTAGGACGACTACAAGGGACTGGTTAATTAATTAAACTATAAATAACAACGTACGGATTGGACTAGTTGTTTTGCATTATAGCAAATTATTGAAATTCGCATTTTGGTAAAAATACATATTACTATACTATAACATTATTTTATTAAGGCGGCGACTACTTTAGCAAAGATAATTTTATTTACAAAACTCTTCAAATCTGTTTACCTTTTATTCATTTTTTAACTAGCTGAAACTTAAGTTTATCCAACATCAACCTGAAAAAATCAGCTATAACGAATCTCTCTGGTTCTCGAACCTTATGTTCATATTCGGACCCCGTTTGAATTTCTGAAACAAATATATTAAACCAATATTACAATATAGAAAATAGAAAATATTTATTAGAAAAACTCAGTACAAAAAATCTTTGGAATCCTGACCCCTAAATTAGGAAATCCCGTATCTTAGGGGCCAGTGCCTTCCCAAACATTGATTCAATCATTGAGATAATATATAGTGCACTTTAACAAAGGAAACCTTCAAAGGTGTGTTGAGTTCTCTAACGGTTAAGTGAGAATAGCATGCTGACTGGAACGCGTGTGTATGTGTGTGTGTGTTAATTTGTGTATGTTCATGTGTTCGTGTGTGTGCGCACGAACTTCCGTTTATATGGATGATGATATATGAATTCATTTAAGGTGTTAGGTGTACTTCAACCGGGACCTGTCTTAGGACCTTGCCAAAATTCAATGCTACAATTCCCCATAGCTGAAAGTGTATAAGGCATAAATTAATTTATTTCATTTAAGTTAATATATTTAATTTGTATGGTATATGTATATATATGTACCACTAAGCGTCGCGTCGGTCCCGCTCGGCCAATTTACGTCATTATACATTCAATTCAATAACAAGACAAAAATACGCAAAGAAAATAAAATCGGGACACATGTATCGATAGAAGGTCTCTAGGTCTCAAGGTCAAGCATTTAACGATTACTATATAATCAATTATTTGGCTAATTGTGGTAAATTACCTATTTAAATTATTTCATAAAATAATCGTTTGTAGGTAGTGGTACTTTTAAAAAGCAAATAATGTAGTAATATTAGGAACTTATTGTTGGGCGAGGTTTTCAATTAAGCAGATGAAGCAAATAAATACAATTAAAATATATATAATTTATGTCTTATTGCTAAAACACATAGTCTTGAAGTTTCCGGTCGATCCAATAAACAAAAAATATTATGGGAATTGGCCATTTAAGTGACCACATTTCCCAAATACGTAAAGTGCCATCACCGACTAAAATGTTTTAGGAATATTATAAACGTCCTAAGATAGTATAGTCAAATAGCAGCAGCTTGCCATTTTGCCATTAAAGTGTCAATAAGGTAATAAAGTGTCATCGGTGATGACTTTATGTACTCAGATATTCTTGTCTGGAATTAGGTTTTTCATGGCTAATGTGTTTTAGAAATACGATTAAACGGCCTAAGATAGTCATATACCTCGAGCTTGCCAATTCGCCATTAAAATGTCTACATTTCCTAAGTACATTGAGGGTCCTAACCGGCTAGTTTTGTTGAAATTGTGTATTTCATTGTTGGACAGAATTTGAAGGGTTATTTTCTTTAGACGTATTTCAAAAACAATCGGACACGTAAAGAAGCGTAAATCCCTCTTTTAGTATCCATTTCATGATTTCTTAAAAATAATGAAATATATGTACCCATGCAACTGGGTCGAAAGATAGACAAGTCTCAAAACATTACAGTGTACCCACTGTAATGTTTTGAGACTTGTCTATCTTACCTTATGTACCTGATTAACTATTTTTTTTTAAAGTTAAAAAAAAGAATCTAGACTATAACTTGTGTTATTTACTCACCGCCGCGCTTCCTTCGAAACTCCAATCAGAATGCCTTTTAAAGGACGCCCGTTGAGGAAAAGGTGCTATGGAGGTTCTCTTGTCGACATTGTCAAAACTACGATTCTTCCAGTTATTAAAAGGCTTCTTTACACCGTTATGCATGGCTTTGTTAGTTTTTGGCTCGCCGGGTGTCGCCCATTTCATTGATTGATTATTTACACAATGCTCCATTGACTTGCTAATGCTGGTTGCGGTTTCGCAACCTCCTAAATTACTGGGTATCAACCGTTTTGTCGACTGATTATTTACAGCATGATTTAAGGGTGCTATACTGATTGTGTGTGCGCTTTTACCGATTCCCAATATACTGGGTCCCGTTCGTTTATTCGACGAAATATTAACACCTTGTTCCATGCATTTGCTGTTAGTGTTATTGCTAAATCCCACAATATGGTGCCTCTGTCCGTTCATGAATGGATTGTGGACATCATACTCTAAGGATTCCACGCTACTCGTGTTTGCGTTTACGCTAAACCCTGATTGTTTTAGCTTGTTTAAGTCTATGGTCATGGTAAATTTTGTTTCGATGGTACGTCCGTTCTGAAAGATAAATAAGATTTTGAAGGCACGAATAGGGACGAGCATTCTACAGGGCTGAATAAAAATTCCAGAAAGCTGTCGGCCTGGAGTTGCTTACGTTAAAACAAATAACTTTTGTTCTACTTTTTTTTTAAACTTGATCGTTTTTTGACGATTGCTTTGGCGCAACGGTGAGCGCTGTCACTTTAAGTAGGGGGTCCCGTGTTCGATTCCCAGCAGGGGCAATTTGAGAATTTATAATTGCAACCATCATCAGACCTTGACTGCAATGTCACCTGGTAGTAAGTTATGACTACTATATTACACTACAGCACACTCAGCACTATATTAAAATTAAATGTTGTTATTGGGTTGGAACTCCTGAAGGCAGTCTAGTATAATATTTTAGTATATCCAAAATATTATACTGTCCTTCAGGAGTTCCAACCCGATGTAAGCCAACATATATTATTTCTAAATTTATTGTCATTTTGTACATATAAAAAAAACTAGCCTTCTTCTTTAGTTTGATAGAACAAGAACAATCTCTCAAGTATTGGTTAATCTACACTTAAAACGGACCTTAGAGGCAAACACTATAAAAGTTCCCGTCTCTTTGGCCCCCTTTTTTTTTGTTTACAAAACAAAATGTTGTTTTGAATAGAAAACCAAATGGCGGCCAAAGAGATCAAAATTAGTTACGAGATATATTAATAAAATATTTTTCCGTCTTTTGATAATATCGGTGGAAATTAAATAAAAACATGAAACATTTGAAATGTTAAAAAACTATCAGTAATTAATAAAATAACTTGAAATACTAAACGAAACTGAAAGGAGACATACCTATGGTCCTTACTAAAAAACGTGGCATATTGTAGTAATAACTCGAGTTTTGTCACACTTCAAATTACCGAACTATCAAATGCCAGAGCTTGATAAAACATTGCATAGTGTTCCGACGTTTTGCCACGTTTAATAACAAGGCTAAGTGTTTAACATTTACTTATGTAGTATAAGGTATATGTGAAGTGAATATCCTTACCGCAGTACCCGTATCCGTAATATCTGGTCTTATGTTCTTGCCTTTATTATGTCCTAAATTGGTGTTTAATCTATTGACTTCTGTATTCACAAATGACTCGTACCTATTTTCATAATGGTTCCCAATGCTTGGTTTGTTGACTAAATATTGATCTTTAAGCAATTTGAACTCGTGGTATAGATCACAATTGGAGGCTAGCAGCTGTTTCTCCAAATCTCTTATCCTCGTATTAGAGAATAAACTGACATCGGTGTTTTTCAAAATTTTGATCAAAGACCGAGCCAATGCTTCGTCATACGGCAAGATACACAAACGCTCGAGAATAGACTCGGCAACTTCAACACTAAAGGTTCGTCCGTTTTGATACATAAAATCCGTTAATTTAATGAAAACAGATTTGAATCGCGAAAAGTTTTGAGACGTTGCAATAACACTCATAAAAAAATCACAAAGCAACTCTTTGTCAACATATTTTACATTGTATCCCAGCAAATCGTCACAAGTGGATAGATCAACGTGGTTTAAATACATCAAAACGTTATCGACTACCTCCGATTTTAAATCACTATCTTCCGTGGAATTTACGTTAATTCTGACGATAAAGTCTATCGCCATTTCTACCAGGATCCTGGTAAGTTCACGTCGCATGCACTCTTCAACGAAACATACCCCGTACCTGCGTCTGAGTTTTGGAGAAGCTCTCATGAGGATGTACTCTTGGATGAAAGACTCTTCACTTAGTGCTTTCAGTGAATTTTTAACATCGCTAACATTAAGGTATATATGAGGGAATGGACATTTAGGTTTTTGACAAGTGGTTTTAAGATTAAAGTAACAGCATCCCTTAAAAACCAAACTCTTGCGGCCATGCGTAGGTTTGTGAATTAAAGCCATCAGGCGCGGTATGTTTGATCCTAGAGTGTTTTTAGGAGCGTTATGTGATAAACCTAAAGTATTTTGTGAAAAATTCCCCGTTTTATCTTCATAGATCAATGTGTTTTCACGTAAATCCAGATTGTTATCAGATAAAGGTGAATAAACTGCCTTCTTTTTTTCAAATTTACTTGTATTGTTTGGCGTTTCAAGTTCTATACTTTTATTAGATATTTTTGTAGGCTGATACATTATAAGTGAGTTTGTAGGTGGCAGTATTGGTAGTGGAACATATTCTTCAATCTCAGACACTTTGGAACGAAATGCACTATTTTTTCGACATGATTCTATTTCCGTTAAACTTTCCGCAAAAAGAGATAATGTATCTTCATCATCGTTATCAACAAAGCTAGAATAGTTAGGCTTGCTGTAAGCCAAATTATTTTCATTAATTTTCTCTACTGTTTCGTTGGTTTCTACTTCTTCGGGAATACACTGTTGTACTCCCGAAGAAGTAGAAACCAAACCATTTTCATGATAACACTCCTCCGGCATGTTTATTCCTTTGCGTTCGTTTATTATACGGCCATCTTGAGAATTTAAAGTTTTCGGTGATACAGGACGAGAAATGCGAGTTGATTCTAGACATTCATTGTGATTGAAATACTTGTCAACATCATCAATTTCTAATTGCATAATGGCTTGACAAAGGCAACACAAATCATTTTCATCTTTTAAAACGTCGTCTCTGAATATCTTTGCTTGTATGTTTTTCATATTCGTATTATTTGACTCTACATTTTTATTTTGGGTCAATTTTATTTTGCTAATATCAAACTTGTTTATATTCAAATTCAGATTTTGTATAATGTTTTTCTTATTCAATGTTCTATCAGTATTCCTCGCGGAGTGCTGTTCATAGGTATTGTCAACCAATTTATCTGAACTCAATCCATTGTCTAAAGTTTTCTGCATTACCGTACTACCACTGGCCACTGATGAAGAACTATTTGAACTTGAACTACTGGAAGAACTAGAGCTACTAGTGGACGAACTGCTGAGACCTAAAGAAGAACATGTAGGCAGATTTTCAATACCAATATCATCACAATTTTCTGTTGAACTATGACGCGGGAAATCATATTTTGTTACATCTGAACATGAACTAGAAGTGTTCGACAAACTGCTTTTAATATCTAAAAATGCACATTGTTTGTTAGTTTCATTTGCAGTTCCTCCCACTACTTTACTCCCTCTACGATCGTCTACCACCTTCTTTGAACTTTTATCCTCAATAGATTTATCAGCAACACCTTTTTTATTATTTCTTAGTAATAATTCATTGTCAATGTTGTTCAATTGTAATATAGGTATTTTATCAAAAAAATAAAAATCTTTTGAAAGTACTGTGACAAGCGAAGAGTCGCTAGAGCTAGATATATCTCTTGTCCATGACTTATTCGATCTTGCCGCAGATGCCCTTCTAGTTTTTAAATATTTATTTGAGTTCATTATTTGATCTTTTGAGTCTGTTTCAACAGTATTATTTGTTTCTTTTTTTTTTAGAACGCCACAATTTTTTTTTCGTGACTTAGGTCCAGCCTTTGCAACTTTACCACTGGCTGATATATTACGTTTTCGTTTATTAGGTGTTTCCGCCTTTTTTTTAGTACTCGCCACGTTATCTTCTGTAAATAACATTGGAATTTTTAATAAAATAAAGTATTTAACTTACCGTTTATAAAGCTTCCTGGCAACAATATTTTTGCATAAAGATGTTGTATCCAGAGGAAACAATATATCCTATAAAGGCTTTCTAATATAGGCTGTATTTTTATTTTGAGAAACAAAAACAACACACCTTTTGATTCTTGTTTTGTTGTTACATTAGTGTTACAGTCAGTTTCACTTAATGTAGGTAATGTCGGAGGTTTTTTCTTAGAACAACCATATGTCCTGGTAACTACTGGCACCTTTATTGCTGGTGTTTTCCGAGATGTGACTTGCTTTTTTAACACTGCTTTGCCATTAGAAACTGGTTTTACATTTGCCTTATCTTCTTTTAAAACATGCTCAACTGGTTGTTTGTCTATATGTTTAGCCTTTTTAGCGAACTGAGAATTGACAACTGAAACAAGAAAGAAGTGTTAGGAATTTAAAAATGTTTTAAAGGTGCATAGATGTTACTAAAAAGATCAGCGCAGGCTTATGGGTAAGTGACCAATTATCAAGGCAATTCAAATTCACTTCTATAATGCTAATTATAATAAGTGTTTGTATTATATGGTATAAGGTATAAGTTATCCTAACTTTCGCAATCATTATCCTAAAAAATGTATGTCATTATGTTTACCATGTTAATAGTTTTAATGGAAATTGTTTTTCAAATACCATTAGAAAAACGAAATCATTACTGGCTGACACTTAAATGGAATATTGTGATAAACGACTAAGACAACGGGAAGTATCTTTGCATCATTCAAGTCCATGTAGGACTGAGGTGCATCGAGGTGAATTAATTAGCATATTAATTTATTATTATATTAATTAAATATAATTTTAATGGTTTCTTGAAAACAATCTACTAACTATTCAATAAAATATCTGGCAAATATGTATTTATAGTTATCGAAAGTTTAATTATTTACCCACTTTATAAATTTATACTGTAACAATTGTCAAAAGTTCTTACCTTCATTTGCCAAAAAAATTTTTAAGTAATTTTTATTTAATTCTGGTATATTATATTTGGTTTCTTCTTCTTTGATATCACCTAAAAAATAACTTATTTTACCAATAAGTTTAATGATTGATTTACAATATCTTTCTGTTGGAATGATATGGAGATATTGTTTGTTTTTTGTTTAGCTATTCAGTACTACATACTCAATTAAGGTTTACTGGTAGTGTTTAAAGCTTTAAGCACTTTATGTAGACAACATATTGTGCTACAGTGTGTTATGCTTCTTATGCTGTAGTCACAGAATTAAGAACATACAAAGGGGCACAGCTAAAAATAATAAAACATTGAGAAGCGAGGCACCAAAAGCATCCCTACATGGTTGATATACCATAGACGCGTATGAAGCGATTTGCATCTTAATTTCTGATTCACACATCTAAGATATGAAATGCCCTTCTAGCTTCCATTTTCCCCAGTATGTACAATATGAGTAACTTCAAATCAAGAGTGAATAGGCATCTTCTAGGCAAGTAGCAAGTAGCTTCCCACTTTAGTCTACATCATCACTTACCAAACTAAAATGGTTAATTTATTACTAAATTTAAAATTGAAAACTCTTAAAATGATAACCATCCCACATATGCATTTGAATTGGATTTATTCATAATGTTTTGTGGTCTCACGTAACTTACTATCAAATGTTTATCGGAAGACCTACAAATATTTATTGGTAGGTATAAATTTTATATATTACTATTAAACAGCAGCCAACACATGACAAAGCATTTGTCTTAGGAATTTAAACAAAATATTATGAAGTTTTTACAAACAATAAACAATATTCAAGACTCCACAAAACATTTTCTAATAAAATTTGCCCATAGTAAATACAAAACAAACCACCTATTCTAAGTTAAAGAACAATCTATACTTTAATTTTATAAATAAATGTTTAAAGTAAATGTATTTGTCAGTTACCTACCTTCTCAAACATATGCTAAACATGCACATAACAATCAGCTAAATAAATTACAATAAAATTTGGGAAGGTGATAGATTGCATTCTAAGAAAGCTTACAGACTACTTTTCATTTCAAACAAACCTCAAGGTTGAAATTGGAGATAAACTTAGAAAAAAAATATGTATAAAGTCGCTGCAGCAGCAATATGGTGAATCAACAAACCTTTTGGCTTTACAGAGTTATCATTTCTAACAGGAACTTTAGCTCCACCCCTTTTTTTTACTGCTGCACCCTTGGTTGCAGCTGATTCTCCATTCACAGTTTTCTTTATTACGCGTTGCCTTTTCACTACTGGTTTCTTGTTGGTGACAGGTTTCTTAACTTCTTTAACAACATCTAATTAAGTTTGGTTAATGAGAAGTTAAAAAAATTATAGCTTCTGTTAATCATACACAGCATGGAGTTTAAACTAGTGGGACTAAATTAAACATGATTGGCTTTTCAGATAATTTTTAGGAAATAAATGGAGACATTGTACATGGTACATACCTAGAAGAGTCAACTGCAGGAAAGCCTAGTAAGATTGTGCAATCAGTACGAATTTCTGTTTAAGTAATTAACAACTTCACAGCTAAATATACTCACAATAATTTACATTCAGTCTAATACTAATAATTTAGTCTATTACATAATTATTGGTTTTTGGACCCTGTTAATTAGTATTTGTGTATATTAATGATGTAGTCATTATATTAGTAAATTGTTTGTCAACAATTTGCTTAAGGACATTGCATTACCTACCTTTATTAGCTATAACATCATTTGTACTATTCTGAACATTTGTAGGATCACCTAGAAAAATATAGATGGATTAAATAAACTTCGAATAATAATTTTTTAAATGATTATATTTAAATAGGTAAGGTACTTTTCTTACTTGGTAACTTAATTTTTAGTTTGACAACAGACGGCGTTTTTAAAACAGGCTTTACTTTCTTTACACGACTGCGGGGCTTTTTCACTACAGGTTTTTTTGGTGATCTACCTGTTTTTCTTGGCGGCATCCTATTATGTTAAAAGTTCCCAAAGCGAAAATAAACGTTTGTTGCACATTTCTTGTGATCAAAAATTCGTTATAGACAAATGTTTATCTCCTGTTGAATATGACAATCATGTAACTGTTTTTAATCCTCGTTACTTATAAGCACATTCAGACACACTAAGAAACATAATATTCTTCATGAAATCATATGACGGCAATTCGAAAATAAAGCAAGCTTCGAAAACTACCACTGCACAAAACGTACTCAGTCTACGGCACAAAATGTTTAGATTTGGATTAAGTTTTTTTAAACCTCGGCTTACGGCTCTGGCTTCTTTTATTCTTTAGCCTTGCCTTTTAGGCTATGAAGATACAATCACTTCATTACGTGCTTCATAACTTCCCTGTAGGCTGTTGTTGCTGTGCAGTCCTTTAACAAATTCAAGCAGCCTTAAAGGGAAAGAATTATTTATATTCTTTAATAACAGTAGATGACAATTGGTTAAAAATAATAGAACCTAGAGATCCGTACAAACAAATAAACTACCTCTATAAAATAAACATATTAGATTACGAAGCCAGAGAGGGCGTATATAAATTAGATGGGGTGTTTGATTGAAGCTGTTAAATATTCCCCGTCCATGCGTAAACATCAAGCATGTGAACACAGGCCAAACACCACAATCATCCAACACAAAATGTTATCCCTTTGCTTTATCCATATGTCTTTTCATAAATAATTGCAATAATTACAATTCTTTTTAAGCACTTGCTGGTTTTGTGTTGTGGTAAAAGTATGAAAAATATAAAATTCTTACCCAAGTCATGAGGAATAATTTAATATTAATAATCAAAAAGTAACTAAAAGACTAGTTGTACGCAGACGCGAACCGAACCGCTAGTCATCATCATCATCAACAGACTATTACAGTCCACTGCAGCCTATTAGAGGCCTCTCCCAACTCGAGGATTTGACCATGGGCAGGCGGGTTGATAATCGCAGTAGATTCTAGTAGTAGCACAGAGGACCCTGCTGCCTGCTCTCACTAATATTCACTAATACACTGCTGTAATATTCACTATAGAAGAGGGGTGGAGACATCTGTATTATGATCTGCCGGCATCACACGGCAAAATACTAGTATTCCAATATAATGAACATGTGTTAAAACGAATTTATAATATTTGGTTAAGTACTTAAGTCTAGCATAATATTGTTTCTAAACTACTAACGGATTCCAGCATGGTAAAGAGCTTAAACCTACTAGCCGAAAAACATAAGTTTCAGCTTTTACCAAACACCCCCCAAAATTGCTCTGCGCCCTCTCGGAGTTTTATGTCATTGCATACCTAGAGGTCAGATAAGGTTACTTATGTCAAACTAAACTTCCAATCTATTCAGAAGAAGGTGCATTTACATTTCTGATTACGCCGGTAACTTTTTAAGATTAAAGTAGGTACATCGTTATAATGCCTGCAAAGTACAAGATTGTGATGATCCGCCACGGCGAGAGCGAATGGAATCAGAAGAACCTCTTTTGCGGATGGTATGATGCCGACCTGAGCGACAAGGGTAATTATTTGCACCCATTTCTCCGAAAATAAACTTCTCTTGAATTCAGTTCCGATATCTTTTTATGGTAGCTTCATTAAAAGCTCACAATGATATTTATATGCCTGTCTGTTGCGTCTCGGAAATCGTTTTGTGAATTAAGTTTTTTTTTTTGATTTGTAAATTGTAGTAAAAAAGTACAACCTCTATTGCAAGTATATCTTGCACCCATTTGATATTTACTGCTCAATTGCTGGAAGGTTGGTTCAAGAAACAAGTGTCTAAAGAACAGAAAGACCTATCTAATAATTAATATGTAATAAAATATTGTAAAAATTTTTGATCTTAATTATTTGTGCTATTACTGTTTTGTTAGGCCGTGAAGAAGCAGTATCAGCAGGCAAAGCTTTAAAAGCTGAAGGATATCAGTTTGATGTAGCCCACACGTCAGTTCTGAAAAGAGCGCAAATTACTCTGAACTCTATACTCCAAGAGTTGGGCCAGACTGATATTCCGATCAATAAAACCTGGAGGTTGAATGAGAGGCATTACGGTGGTCTTACTGGACTCAATAAGGCTGAGACTGCTGCAAAATATGGTGAAGCGCAGGTAACTTTTAACATTTTTAATTTTTGGCTCAGTAACATATAAAAAAATAGTAACATCACATTACCAAGTTTCTTGGTCTAATAACTGAAAGGTGTTGTTAGTGGAAGTGTGACAGAATACTGCCATAGCCCTCCCCCCAACCCAGCAGTGTTAGTAGTGCAGTGGCAGACATCAAGCAGGGGGAACATACAGCAAAGGCCATGGAGTGCAGAAACTTATACCAGAGACCTAGTAGTGGGTGAAAATATGGTAAAGTAATAGCAAATACAATAGTCATAATAACATAGGTTCCCCTATAGGGAATCCAACAACTTTTAAGTTTGTGTTTGAAATTAATAACCAAAAAAAATATTTCTGGTTTTTTTACAGTGTGTGAGCCTAAATGGTCTCATCAAATCGTATTACGTCATCTATGTGTTACTAAAGCAATCTAGTGAACGAATTACTATTTAAAATCTAAATAATGGATATGGGTTAAAAAATCATATGGGTATTAAACAATACCGATATGCAGCATATAACATTATACAAATAATTCAGCTCTTACTCCAAATAAAATATCAATTAATGTGCCACAAAATAGTGAAGGATTAAAGAAATTTCTCCTATGTACTGTTCTGAGAATCTGTTAGTTTTTAATACTTCTATTACCTTTTAATTTTTATACAGTTCTAATTAGATAAAAAACATTACAAAAAATACTGACATTGTGTTACCACTAAAAAATAGCAAGAAATAAATATTTTCTTATCATGATCATATACTTTGTATTCCCTTTTATAAGCAAGGAAAGTACCAGTAATTTTCTGTATTTTACTTAGCACAGACTTAAAATTGTTGTAGTGAATATTTATTTCTTGCTTTCTAGTTGTTTACAAGGTCTGTTCTTTTTTGTAACTACTTTTTTTTCACGTCTTTTAGTAGCTAGATTTGCAATTGTCTGTTTTAATAGCCAAATGTCAACTGCTCATTCCCTTTTAAAAAAAATTCTTTTCCAAACCTGGGGTGTTAATGGAGGTGTGCTCCCGGCACTTTACCATCTGCAGCTTCATTGCGATTATCAAAAATTGCTTACAAACCATATAATATAACACTTAGTATTGTGTAGTTCCGGTAGCCATCCATGGTCTTTACTATCAGTTTCACTTTAGCAAATGGTGCTCCTCGAAACACTCAGATCACTATAGGCGTCCCTACAATATTTGAAGTGTTCCTGCGACACTGTCAGTACTGTTGGTTACACACAGATGACGTCACGCAGTGGCGTGCACAGGAATTTCGACCGTGGTTAGCGCAAAGCAGTAAAACGGCTTAGAATATCAAAATCCTCCTCTGTTGCCAGTTATATGAAAATGTTGGGTAAGGCAGCGCTTTTGTGCATGTATGAAGTGCACGCCACTGACGTCACACGCATGTCGCCGTGTTTCGCTGGGAATGAACCAACGATTAGAACAACTATTTTTGTTTGTTGATTTATAATTATAAATATTTCATAAAAGTATTAATTGGACAATCTTTTCATGTTACGAAATTTCTATATAAATACATTTTAGATTTTATGAAATTACTGTCTGATTTCCTATTGACCCACAACTGTTGATGCCAATAGGTGCAAATCTGGCGCCGCAGTTTCGATATCCCACCTCCACCAATGGAGAAGGAACATCAGTACTATGACACCATTGTTAAGGACACGCGCTATGCTGGAGATCCGAAGCCAGAAGATTTCCCCATGTTCGAGAGCTTAAAGCTCACTATTGAACGCACATTACCCTACTGGAACAACGTCATTGTGCCACAGGTAATTATTGTTTAGTTATTTAACTATGTCAAGAGTTTTTATAAAAATAATACCAGCGTACCAGCGTAATAACATGTATCAGTATTTATTCTATTTTTTTGTTTTATTGTCATGTAATATTTTTTTTAGATCAAGGAGGGCAAGAAGATAATTATTGCTGCTCATGGCAACAGTCTTAGAGGCATTGTGAAGCATTTAGATGGTAAATAAAACCACTTTATTTAATCACTAGCGGTCGTGGCGCGACTTCGTCCGCGTATGAGTCAACCTTAAAAGATAGTCATATGCCGCGGTGGACTATTGTTTAGAACTTTACTACATACTACGTTTAGCTTTTATGCATCGCACGCATCGGAATCGCTCGAAATATACTATACAGTCCTTCAGGAGTACCAATATAAGTCAACAAAGATTATTTCTTAATAGATTGACATGTTGAACGTATAAAATGGCCGTCTTATAGAATTTATATCACTCAAAAGATTACGACATGGTCGTGGTTCCATACCTATCCTGTATTATCTCTTTAACCATTGGTCCAAATTATATACAGTAAATTGGAAAAGTCTTTAAATACTTGAGACGATAAGTTTACCTATTTTGATAATATGACCCATAATCAAGACCTAAAGACTAAATATACATACTATATATATAACTACTCTTTGTTACTTAAATATAAAAGTTATACATATGCTGTCGCTGACTTTTTTACTTTAATCCAATAGTCCGATTAGGTTCAGAACTTTAGCATTTTTACTTACACAAATTGATTTCCATTCTTATTTTTCCTATGGTAATTAATGGTGCCAATTCTGCTGTACACAATTCTCTAAATTACACTAAACTCTCTGAGTTATAAGTAGTTTTTCACTGTATTCCTTGCATTAGGAAAGCACTATTTATAAACTTGGCAATTTAGTTTCTTTCATAGATTTATGTACAAAGAAATTGGCAACAGTGATACACTTACGAAAATTAATTTTCAAACAAATTTAATCTGGAACACTTTTTTTAGGTTTATCCGATGCTGCTATAATGGAACTGAACCTGCCTACTGGCATTCCGTTTGTATATGAACTTGATGAAGACATGAAACCTGTGGACTCCATGGTGTTTTTGGGAGACGAGGAGACTGTCAAGAAAGCAATGGCAGCTGTGGCCGCTCAGGGCAAAGCAAAGTAAACTAGTCGAAGACACTTAGATGTGGTTACTGCATAATAGTTTTATTTATTTGTTTAAGAATGTGGCATACAAACTCAGGTATTTAGTTTTATATTTTTATAGGAGTTAAATTCTTATTTAGGAAATATAAACAATAATAATAGGGTCGAAATTACTTATCACATAATAATCCCTTTGGTAGTATTATCCTAAAGCATTGTCTGTCTGCTGTCTGCTAATCTAAACAAGTTTTACCTATATACTTATTGAAGGTCTCTCAGCTTCAATTTGTTGGTGGAAGTTTACATAATTATATTGTACATTGTTTTTTTTTGTATATAAGCCAAACAAAGTAGCTGTTTGAAAAAAAATATTTTGTTTTATAGTTTAGCATTATTCATGAAATTTTATTATTTATGACCAAAATTTTCGTTTTTACAATAGCAAGAATATTAGGGATTGTTTACCTTTTATATCACTTTTACAAAGAGGATACAAACTCTAAGTTAGTTGTATGCAAATATACTTAGAATGAAACAGTGCAATCCAGGCGGTAGTTCATATAGAATCCGCCTGTCCGCCAACTTTCTTTTTTTTTCAAAATTGCGGCTGAGCATAAAGCTTGAGTTTGTTAATCAATAGCTGGTGTCAATACAAATAAGTATTATATCAGACAAAACCTTCGAAAAGTGGAGACAGATGGTTGACCTCTTATTGATTGAGACTTGATTATAGTCACAACAAAATTTCGCATCCAATGCGTGCTTTTATTTTAGGTATTGAATTTAATTAGGTTTGAGACCACCAGCCTGACTCCAATCATTTACATCTTATATTTAGGAAACCCGATACTTTAGAAGATTTTGTCTCAAATAGGTAATATTAATTTACTATATTTATGCCAGCAATTAATTATTGGTAGGTACATGATTTATGTGTGGCTGCTATTTAAAAAAAAGCAAAGCGGAGGAGTTAGATAAACAAAAATGTTCAAGCCATTGTTGCTAGTTCTGTTGCCCATAAATACTTAAACTAAACTGAAATTGACAGGTTAAACTTACATTTTTCCGCAAATACACACGACACACATTCAAGAGGGATGGCACTTCTTTTAGCTAACTTTAAGGCATGTCAGTTAAGTTTATTTTAAAGATTTATGCATAAAGGATTGGCATTATCTAATGAATTTAAATCAGTAATAATTTAAAGAAGTATAATAAGTAAAATAGTAGTCAAAATATACATAAAAATAATAGAAATTTAACAAGAAAGCTATGTTCGTAGATTGATGAATTGTTACCAATTATTCCTATATACCCTCATTTATTAAAATAATACCTGTTATGCTATTTATTTACTAAAAGTATGAAATTAATTCGAATATCAACTGTTCGTAAGTAAAAAAAAAACTGTTGTGTAATAAATGTGTAATTTATTGAAACGTTTGAGTTTTATTTATTTCAACACACGAAGACTCGTTTCGATCCTTCGAAATTTAAACGTTAAAAGGCCTATAACCTGTGTTAATGGATTAGCGTCATAATCATCACTTCAATCGATTAGCGATAACTGGTGGACTTAGGTGTTTTGTAGGGAGTTCAAAAATCCATGGTCCTCGGTCCACCTCTTTGGAGGCCGACCGACGCTGCGTTTTCCAGGACGGGGGCGTACTCCCACAGAATCTTGGGACCCCAACGTACCATCGGTTCTCCGAGGTATATGCCCGCCCATTGCTACTTCAGTTTCGGGGATCGTTGAGATATGTTGGTAACTAGTTCTTCTACGGAACTCCTCATTTCCGATTTGAGCACGAAGAGATACTTTTAACCTACCTCTCGCCATTGCCCGCTGAGTGACTGACCCTTCTAATGAGGCCCATAGTAAGCGACCACATTTCACATCCGAAAGTCATCACTGGAACACTCCTTGTTCAAGGATTTTGGTCTCCAGGCTCTGAGGGATTTTGGACGAAAATATGTCACGATGTTTTCCGAACGCTGCCCGTCCGCGTCGGATTTGGAGGTTCACCTCTCTCGAAATTGGTCCTACCTTTGTAGATCATAATTCGTATGTCCTAGGTATATGTACTCGTCTACAATTTCGGGTGCAGATATTTCTGGGTAGAGTGGCGTTAAACATAATTTTCGTCTTGCTCATGTTCATACGTTATAAGCCCACCCGTTGAGAAACTGCTGAGATCATTGAGCATCGTACATAAGTCTACATTATCGGAAAACCTAAGTTGTGTGATGTTTTCGCCATTGATGTTGATGCCAAGCCCGTTCCAATCCAGAAACTTAAAAGTCCTTCAACGCAGCGTATGTATGTGGTCTATGGTACTTACGGAAACCGGCGTTTTGTGTTGAATAATCAGCAAAGGACTTTAATTATCGGTTTTCCACCCGCTTTCAGGAGCTGCTGCACGCCTGTGCCTAGAACTTGGATATTGATAGGCTGAGGATGATGATGAGAGGTTACGGGGAGAACGGGATGATTTATTTAATATTTCATTCAAATCCCCGTTGTCTTGGACTCTGTGAAAGGAGACAGCATCAAACTTACATTATGTTTTTGCATGAGTGATGCATGCTTTTTTATTTAGGTGACCAAACCAAGATGGTAACTGCATTTGTGTACCTCGGTGATGAACTTCACCTCCGTATCTCGGATTGCACATTAATTATTTGGTCAGAGTCTCTGGTCTAGTGGTGAGTGCTGTGGGTACAGTGAGTAGCAGTTTGGAAAATTTACAAGTTCTCAAACTGCGGTCTAGTCTAGTCGGTGGGTGGGTATGGCCGTGACTACGCTACAGAGAAAGACACGCAGCCAAACGATTTAGCGTCCCGACTCCCGGTACGGTGCCGCATAGTAACCACTTAAAGGTGTTATCTAAACCTATCTAGCTGGTTTAAAAAAAAACCAATTCGTTTAATAATTAAATTAAAAAAGTGATAAAAAAAGAAAATAACTTTTCAAGTAATTTAATTTGATTTTACAAAATAACATCAGGGGACAATAGAAAATAAACAAATTAACAATGCGGTAAATTGTCCTTCAGATCTGTCATTATAGCATCCATATCAACAGAGGCCGATGATTCTTGTTCTTTAGTAAATTTCTTTCCACTATAACTAAATCCCTTTTGTCTACTGTTAGTAAAATTGAATTTCTGTTCCTTATGAATAGTGCCAGTTTGATCAGTCTCCATTTTCGGCTGCGATTTTTTTTTCTTCGTCTTTTGCTTTGGCTTGTAATCAAATCTGAAGTCTTTAGGTAATTTGTGTATCTTAACACAGTGGTTCAATCTGTCCTCTGCGTTCATAAACTTCTCTTTACATTCTTCTATGTAACAGCAATACTGTAATAAAAACATAATGGTTTTTTAAGATGCTATATTCGGCTTTTTTCATTTAACGTTGACCTTATATTGAGAGCAGGCGCTTCCATATAATAAGAAATCAAATTTTATTAAACAATTGATTAATATTATTAAACATTTTGATTTCTTGTTGTACCCTACCTACTTAGTTATTAACTACTAGACTAAAATTAATAAAATTTTACGGCACTATTTCGAGAGCTTCCTCTTTAGTAACTATTGGAAGAATAACGTAAAAAGAGGGATAACATTTTTAAGATTAATTATTTCTACCAAAACAAAACAAATGTTTAATGTTAGTTTGTAATTATTATTGTGTGTGTTTATTTATGTAATTCCGATTTTTTTTTTACAACGAATTTTTTTTTTACCCACATCGCCATCTAGCCCCAAGGTAAGCGTAGCTTGTGTTATGGGTGTTAAGATAACTGATGACCATTTTTATAAATACTATACATAAATACTTAGAATATACATATAAACATCCAGACACTGAAATACATTCATGCTCATCACACAAACATTTTCCAGTAGTGGGAATCGAACCAACGGTCTAGGACTCAGAAAGCAGGGTCGCTGCAAACTGCGCCAATCGGCCGTCAATCGATTATATATTTGAATAAAAACAAGCAAGCTTCAATAAATGATTATATAGTTGATAAAAAAAAAATGTTTCGACGATATTAACGCGTTATTAGATATTTATTATTTCGTTACGTCTTAATGCCTCGATTGCCGGGCTGGGGCCCATAAGCATTGTTAGTTACCTATTGGATTTTTCTGGATTACAATTTTGGGAATTAGCGGCTTCCAGATATTATCTCTAATAGTCTAATTATATTTCTGCTCAGTGGCGTGCACTGGGTTTCTTACTAGTGTATGCATACGGCAGGAAAATTGCATAAAACGGTAAAAATCCTCCTCCTATACGAGTTATATATCAATTTTAGGGTAGGAAGTGCTTTTGTGCATGTATGAAGTGCACGCCACTGTTTCTGCTGGAGACCAGTTCCCAGCAGTAGAGCGTAAATAAGTTGATTTAGATATATAAGCATTCTTACAGAAGGTTTCTTAACTGCCATAACAGCGAAGAAGGAATCGTGTTGCTCCTGTATATGAAGGTCTAGAAGATGTGGTGAAGGTAACACTTTCTTGCACTTGGCACACGAATATCTATGCGTAGAGTTGTAGTGATTCTCGAAGTGCAGTATGGTATCCGCGGTGAAATTGCATCCCGGAACTGTGCATTGTGTTAAAGTACTGCAATTGAATAAAAACTAATCTTTATTTTTTATTAAATTATTAAATTACCCTATATGGGTTTTAAAACTTAATAATTATTAAAAGTAGATCGCTATGTAGCGATAAGGCCGCCTAATTGTTTGTTTGTTTGTTTTAAGTCTTTATTGCACACACATTTTATATAAATTAAACACAAATACAGAAGAAACTTAAAAAAATAAAAAGAAAATAGAGCGTGCAAAGGCGGTCTTATCACTAAAGCGATATCTTCCAGGCAACTTCATTCATTCATTCAAAAGTAGATTCAGGTGTAAATTGGTTCTTCTTCTAAATACACAAAAACCTAACTAAACTAAATCGGTACCTCTACCAATTATGTTGTCGGTACACAAATCTCTAAACGGAACTAAATTGACAAGTCTAAAATATTCTATCCTTGTTCACAAAGTGACATGGGTTGACACTACTTTCAGACCTGTCAATTACTCAGTTTAGTTATGATATCTATACAACAGAATTGTTTAAAATGAGTGCAGTCCTATTCACACTGTGCCCCCTGGAGAAGGATTGCACCATTTTAATATGTCAATTTTGTGCAGTCTCTAGACACAATAAAATTAGCACCATCGTATCTTATGACATGTCCAATAGTATGTTTGTAGATCTCTTTTTAGGTATGAGTTGCTTTACAATAGAATGTGCACCAACATACATAAATTCATTTCAGATTTCACAGAATGCAGATCCTCTGTTTATTTTTTTCGAATCAGGTTTATTTTAATTACAGGCCTACTCTATATTCTCTATGATACGATAACAATAGTAACCCGCCACGCGTGATAAGTCGAATTAAATCTGTGTATCTTAGTTTGCCCAGTAGTTACTGATGCTGTATCGACCTACCTTATACCTACTGACATGCATTTGTAAAATTAATACGCGATGAAATTAGTTGCGTAAGTTGCGTGTCCCTTGATAGCGATCTTATCAAAAATATTAACAGTACCTAATGTAGGGTGATCTACAATCTAGATCTAAATATCGGGCGAAGATAGTGAATATAGTGAGTTTTTGAACCGGTTATTTGAATTTCTGTGGCAATTTTAATAATTTGCTCCTACTATACTCCTAGGTTCTATTAACTACACCATAAATGAAAGTCTTTATAGAGTTACTTTTTTAAAATTTCAGGACAAACATTTTTCTATAATCTCATCATCATCATATCAAACCATTACCGCCCACTACAGGGCACGGGTCTCCTCCCACAATGAGAAGGGGTTAAGGTCGTAGTCCACAACGTTGCGCCAGTGCGGATTGGTGGACTCCACACGCCTTTGAAAACATTATGGAGAACTCTCAGGCATGCAGGTTTCCTCACGTTTTACTTCACCGTTGAAGCAAGTGATATTTTAGTAATTAAAAGGCACATAACTTAGAACAGTTAGAGGTGCGTTCTGGGATTTAAACTCGGCACTCCGAAAGTGATGTCGAATTCCTACCCCCGCTTGTACTACTAATATCGCGACGCCCTGCTGCTATAATCTTAACTGTGCTAGAAGACGATTTTCGATTTTCGGATGGACACTTGCCGATAACCACCTAGGGGTTGCTACGGCGTCACCGTGGAGTGGGGCGAGCGCGAAAGCTCGCCATGAGAAGAGCCCCAGGACTCAACGACATCGGGGGATAGTGCTAGAGGACACAAACTACGGGGTTCTTATAGTGGAGATTTTCTACACTACTAGATGGCTAATAGATGGCGTTCTTTCGATTCTTTAAACAAAAATAGAACAACAAAATGCGCTCTGGAAGGTTAGATAGAAAAATGCACCAAAAGGTTTAATTAAATGTATTTTAGAGACATGCCCATTTTGTAGATAATAAATGAAAAATTCCAACTTAACAACATTTGACGTGCAAAATATAAAAAAAAAAATTATTGATTAAGATTTTTTTCGGTTAGGCACGGTAGGTCACCGGTCACCGCTTCGGAAGTATCTAAGACTGGCTTCCGCTTCGGGCTTCCGCTTCCGCTATCCGCTTCGATCACAATTTTTTATTTATTTTTAGATAGTGTATCTAAACACGTAGATACATTGTACCCGGCTCGTGGCCGTTTTGAAGAGCGCTAGCAATTTAGAAGCGAATACCCTCAAAGAGTCAGATATTCAAGACTGGTCAAAGTGTTCAAGATAATGCTGGAATTCGGAGCCTATGGATAAAGCTTTATCAAAGAAAAAGACTACTTACACTGTGTGACATGGATTTTCTTCATCCTCATCATAAATGCCAAGTCTGGGTGGCGGTTGATCGCTACTGAATAATTCGTCAGCCAGTTTCCGCCGTCCGACGCCATACTTTTTGAGTACGCTGAGTATATCCATCGTATCCATTTTCTGCAAATTCAAATCGAATTAATTTACGTGAGTAATTTAATTTAATATAAAAAGGTTTTCGATTAAGTTCTTCATTTATTATAAATCTAAGTCAAAGTCAAAATATCGTTATATCCTAAGTAGTCCCATAGGTGGCACTTTTGATGCGGACATTACATGAGAATTACACGATAGTGAGATAGATGATGGAGATAACCATATTCGTAACCTTTGAACTAAAGCTACGAGGGTTCCAAACGCGCCCTGGGCTAAGAAGAAGCCCATAATAAACTTAGCCGGGTAAAATGTTCATCATCATAATTACCAGCACATTACAGGACACGGGTCTGTTCTTGGAATGAGAAGGCATGCATGCAGGTTTCGTAACGTTGTTTTCCGTTACCGTTAAAGTGAAAAACGCACATAACTCCGAAAAGTTAGAGTTACGTGACCGAACGCCGAACGTCTCCCGAATGGCAGCGGAAGTCATATTTACTAGTCCTTTAGCGCTTCTAAAAAATGATACTTCAATTAAAATATCTTCTCGAAAAAAAGGCGGTGATAGCCTAGTGGTTAGGATTTGGCTTCACTAGTGCCCAGTTCGAACTTCAGCACGCACCTGTAACCTTCTTAGTAATTGGCGCTTAAAACAATAAAATAACACTGATTTAACGGTGAAGGAATACACCGTGAGAAAATAAAACTCCCTATTTGTTAGCAATGGCCACTTACTTTTGAGCTGATCTTAAGGACATTGGATTGTAATTGTACCACTTCAGAGTATTTTACCTACGGAAAAAAAACGTGGCATACGTCGGAATATATTTCTACTGTATGTCACAAATGGTGCTATCAATTGAAGTTAGATAAAACACTCACACATACATAGATATTTGTAAGAAAGTTATTTAAAAAAAATCGGTATAGGTACAAAGCTCATCCTTTTTCGTAGAACCTACCTACTACTTTACATTAAATACTACTTCGTGTTTTTTTAACTACATAGAGAAGTGAGAACGCTCTATGAACCTAGGAAATAGAACCTCCTCCTTGAAGTCGGTTGTAAACTGTGTTGCGATATTGTAACACTTCATTTAGTAATGTATCTACCAAAATAAGTTGTAATGGTTACATAATAACATGTTAAATGAATCACAAAATATATGTATACCTCTTCTTATCGTCTTCTTATCTTCCAAGGCGACGACAGTCAATATGCCTCGGTCAGGTTAATTCTGAACTGGTGCGATTTACTTTTTCCCTGTTTATTAACTCCATTACCTCTATTCTCAGCTGTCAATACAACCTATACGCCGCGCCGATGACATGCAGCTTTTAACACAAGCGGAAGTTAACAGCTTGGATCAAGCCATTAGCTCGCGTCGAAATGTCAAGAGATCATTGTTGGCCGCTCTCGCAGCAGCGGCTCATCCTCAACTTTTGCAAATATGGTTAATGTTCGCAAGACCGGTCTCAGCTCAAGGGGCTCCCGATAAGAGGTCGCAGGCAACAAAGTACTTTAACGTTGGTTTTAAATGATCCACTAACACCTATGTACCTAAAGAGCAGATTTAAGTGGAAGGCTACAGTTTGTGATCCCAGCCTGCTATACTTTATTAGTTTGCTGTTGTTGGTGTCTGCTTACAAGACTAGTTATATGTCAGGCTCTTTTACTCTTGAAGCAGTGGGGCTGTGAAACAACTTGCGAGAGTCGATCAAAAAAACTAGACCGTCGTTTAAGAGATTGGTCAAAGAGTTTCATTTTAAAAAGTGACATCCTTCCTATCGGCGTAAACAGTTTTTCCTCCCTCCGTGTCCTCTTATCACTGTTTTATGTATGTAGTTTTTTCTTTTCTTTGTCACACATTTTTTATAAAGGTTAAGTTGAAGTATATTTTTTAGTACTTATATTCAATTATAAGCTATATATAAATTTAATATGTAAACTAGGTCGTGCCCGCGACTTCGTCCGCTATAAAATTTTGATTTGTCCTGAAATTAGAAGAAATCCTCGTATCTCCAGCAGTCCCTCAAATTCAGTTCCATGATTTTATACGTTATAAGGTCACCGGAATACATACTCGCACACACATAATATTACATCGGATGTGCTTAAGGTGATTTAAGCGGATGACCGCGAATTCCTAAGCCTGGATTTCCTGATTTACAATTTTATTATTATCTTACAAATATAAAAGTATGAATATCGATAATCGATCACTAGTCACAACCCTAGTCATTATATACTTCGTATAATCTCATATATAGTTGCAATGTCATTATAGTATCTCTATATCGCTATAATATAGGCACATAGTTATGTACTTATTGCAACAATACAAAATAAAATAAGTTTATCATTCAGTTTAAGCTACTTTATCTCCTCTGTTGTGTCCGGTGTCTGTCGTTTTTTTTGTTTTAATTTAATGAACGATCCACAATTTACAAGATTTAAAGAAAGAAGTACTGTGTTTTACAAGACTTTGTATTGTGTGCACTTCGCCTATCATAGTGTGTTTGTGAAGTGAATGTGAACTTTACCTTCTTAATTGTTTTAAACAAAAAGTTAAAGATGAGTGAATTACGCCATAGAAAGGTAATAATAAAATGAATAGCGCTATGCGGCAAACGCCGTTCACAATACTAACTAGGTACCTATAATAACTCTAAAGTAAAGTGATATCTTAGGCTAACTTACCAAAGAGTAGTCGTAGCTAACCTTCAAAAAGCTCATCTACTGAAAGAGTAGATTCGATTAAAGGCTGATTATGTTAAGAATTTGGAAAATAGACACACAATTACTAAATTATCAGGAACATAGGTTATACGATTTTACAATTATTCGTACAGTAATGTGTTGCATCCTGGATTTACGTTGTGTTTTTGTATAAGTTTTTGTTGCCTTTTATGCTCCTTAAAACTTAGTAAAGCTTAAAATAAAAAATAACCTTTTTGGCAGATATTGGGAAACTAACAGATTAATAATAAAATATTTTCTGTGAAGACATATTATTTTATTTCATTACAGTACTATTAATAAACTCTGTGCAACAAAGTGAACCGAGATTCTAAAGGCCAATTTTTGTTGAATTTTAGAAAACGTATTGCCTGCCTACTCGTATATTTTACTCGACTTAATATTACCATCTTTTTTACTCGAACACGATTATGTTCGCTTAAGTCGCATCACTGTTGCAGCCCGTGTGTCTATGGTTCAGAGGTGTCAATAGTAATGACAGGACTAGGACTAACTGTCAACTGTGTGACAGTAAACCTAAAATTCTAAAACTCTATAAAGTCAACTAGTGTGACGAGGTTTTACAAAATAAATTGTTTTTCGCTAGGTTTTTCAAGTTTTTGAGAAACTAATTGCTATTGCGGTCTGAAAATGAGCAACAATAGTTTAGAGTGCACAAATAATATATATAACTGTTAAGGTTGTGATGTACAATTTAGCCCGATATGGGAAAATTCAATACCTACAGATATTTAGAGGTGAGTTTTCCTGAAATTTAAATTAGTAGATCAGATTCTATATTGTTTACATTGTGTACAACTTTGGTAAAGCAACCGTAATATATTTTTGGGCGTTTTATTATTTTAATTGTACTCAATTCCTACCATATTATACATAGCCAGGTAATTTATAGTAAAAAATAAAGGCCGAGGTTATCGCCGGAAAAAAGTGTCAAGGCATTAAATGAAATGTATTGTATGTTCTCTTGTTTTTCGTAAGTAAACATTCATTTTGAAACAAATTTTGAGTACCATAAAGAAACATTGGTATTCACAAATAACATTAAATGCATGCTATGAAGGGGCTATAAACAGCCATAGGAAATAATACAAAATAAAACTCTTATGAACATGATGAATTTTTGCGAGCCTTACAGGAGCTGTAGGGCCTGAAATGAGGAAGTTGAACCTAGGAAGCATTTGCTGTGTGAATGTGACAGGTTGGAAAGAAAGTAAATGAATCTTCTGGTATTGGCCTATTTAAAATAAGGTTATTTTGCCTTTAATATAAAAGCTAAGAAGAGGATATAACAATCAGGGGCAACTACAAAAGATCTAAAAGATATTTATTAATATTATAATCCCATTCTGACTTTTAGTCTCAAGTTGGTTTTTTTTTATTTATTTTGTTTTCTCGACAGCAATGTTACTAAGCAAAATTGTATAACTTTTATTATTTTCAGTTAAAAGATGATACCTCAACGTCACATATCAGCGTAAGGAGCAGATCCCTAAAGCAACCGCGAAGACTAAAGAAAATATTTATTTTGCTGCTTGTTCTTGCATTATGTGCTACATATTTTTTGGGTAAGATTTTGCTAAATATTATCAATAACTCAATGTTACTTAATGATTATTAATTATCATTAGGTATAAGTTTTTATTTTTGCAGTCCTACAAATATGGTTCAAACTGACAAAAGATAGTCTTTTGTCAGTTTGAACCATAGATAGTCTTTTGTCTACCCTTTCTTCTGACAATCTGATACTCCATCTTAGTCACCTAAATTGTCATAGGATTTTAACTCACAACAGGTGCCTCACAATAGGCATCATTTTAATTTTATTTTTCGTTTGAAATTGTTTCTAGCATTTATTTATTTTTGTGCCCTTCACTACTTGGTACCTAAAGCGACCTATATAGCACGCTCAACAGTGGTACCTAACAGGGCTCTACAATCCAGTTAGCTTTATCCATTGGGAGGCGGGCCTGAATCCTGAAGGCCTGGGATTATTGATGTGAAACTAAATCTATAGGCGGATGTTAAACCGGAATATTGGCGTAATAGCGCGTTAGACATGGCGCCGCGGTGCCATGCGCAAAATTATTGTGTAGTATGAAGAAAATAAATTTATATTAAATAAACTGTCAAAATTTTCTGGACAAAAATTGTTGTATTGTATTTCTTATCATGTCATATTTAGTTCCTGTCATAATCTGTACTTTTATGCCTATTACTTGTCCAAAATAATTTCGATGTTTCACATCTGCCAGGCTTCCCGTGATGGCTCACATCTTTTTCGATAATTTCGCAAATGATGAATTGTTACTCAAGTAAAAGATATAAATTTAATAACTTTTTATGATAAGTTTACCTATTCTTGCCTCACATCGCATATATGATACTTATCATATAGCACGAGTGTCATAAAATGAAAAAAAAAAACACGTGTTTTATATCTTCGTAATTAAATCTAAGTTACAAGCAAACCTAGTGAAACAAACCTAAAGTGCACAAGTTCGCGGATCAAATTCATATTCAAAATTCAAATTCATAAACTCTTTATTCATGATGGTGATAACTATTTTAGTTAACTTAAAACTAAAGCTAGGATCCAAAAGCCTGGTCTAAGAAGCTAACAACAAACTAAGTCCAGTCCAGCTTATCGAATGAGAAAGTGCCAAAACTTTTATTGTTTGTAATAACTTATAAGATTAGTTAATGACTAACAAAACAACACGCACGTACGCGTCCGATACGTGACACATTGTTGCGGTGTTTTGCGTGTAGATTTTCGAATCCCTTATTGCATCTACGCATTTCCACATATAAATAAATTTTCTACGTCGTTTTTAAACCCATTGGCAATTGTGTATATATTATATTACAATTTGTACTAGATATTGTGAATGCGAAAGTATATATTTGTTTGTTTGTAAGTTTGTTTGTTACCTACGTTCGGCTCAACTGTTGGACCGATCTTGATGAAATTTGGTAAACATGTACCTTGCTTCTTGGAGATGGTCATAGAATAAATTTTTCGCGGAAAAGCAGCAAGTAAATGTTTCCCGCTTGATTAAATACAAAAGATTTGACCGCTTAACTTATCTTGGTAAAATTTTGCATTTAGAAATAGTTATGAAATGTATTTTATCCTTTGAAATTGTTTCTGGGGTCCTGTGGAATTTTAAATGCGCGGGTAACAAAATACTTAGATTTTATAAAAGGATTAAAAAAGTATACTAGAATAGTAACTTACTATTTGAATCCTTAACTGATAGATTTAACCTATAGTTAAATAGGCTGCATTATTTTTATTGACACAGAAAATAACAAACAGAACGGATCCTTAGTTAGCCTGCTGATTAAATTTTTTTTTGGTTCATATTTTTATTTTTAAGAAAATACGTAATTTTCTAAACTTGGATCGATATTTATTCCAGTTAAGTGTTTTAATTTAAATCTAACTCCTGAACCAATTTTGATTAAATTTCCATTGGACAAAACTTAAATAGAAATTCGGGTAGCCAAAATTATATCCTTTCAAGTTTCAAATACAACAAAAAAAGGTTAAAAAGTTATGGGTGTTCTGAAATAACGAGGAACCGGCTGATGCCCGAACTTAATATAATCAATCTAATCCTAGATCTTCGGATGGCAGATTTAATTTAGTAGTATTATCCTTAGGAAATGACAGCTCTAATAAATTCAATCTGAGGATTTCAGATTAGTTTGATTAAATTTGTTTATTAATTTCGAGTGTGCATATTGGACTTAATTTTGCGACTCTAAAATAAATAAATAAATATACTACGACAATACGACCAAAGTAAGCGTAGCTTGTGTTATGGGTATTAAGATAGGTGATGAATATTATTTTATGAATATAATTCACATAAATACTTATAATATACAGATAAACACCCAGACACTGAAAAACATCAATGTTCAACACACAATCAAACCCACGACCGGGAAGTTTGGTTATTATCTTATTTAACTGGTTTATCAAGTTTAGTGATCAAATTAAATTATGTATAAATTATATTCAGGAATTAAATATATAGCCTACGGACTTCCTCAATTAACGGGCTACCTCACGATGGTTAGAATTTTTGCAAATTGAGCTGGTATTGTTCGTTCGTTCATACAATCGTTCGTTCATACTATGGAGGGTAGAGGTAAGGAGAGTCATCTGTGTATATGAAAAAGTGTCGTCAAAATGTATTAAATTAGGATGGCGCCACATTTGCATCAGGGTAACTCTTAAAAGAAGCGCCAAATATAAATATTGTTAAAGTAGGCTTGAAAAATAAACAAGGAAGTATGGAGATACAAGGAAGTAAGGTTATATTTACCACAATATTTTGTACAACGTAAGTTGTTGAAATTCTCAATAATTAACTACTTTAGTCGATAATGACATAAATTTTTTTAACTCGGCATACTTCAATTCATCTACGATTGCTACATTCATACCATACACTGTGCATCCACCAGCGCCATTGTAAAGGATTTTTGAACTGTTATTTAGCGCAACAACTGGACACTTTTTCAACTTTTCTCCCATATAAGATGACTCTCCTTACCTCTACCCTCCATAGTTCATACATACAATCTTTTAAGCTTTATTGTATTAATACTAGTTCTTCATTGTCTCGTTGGTCTGGTGGTAAGCAGACCTGAGGTCCGATTTTATAAGAATAAACTTATAATATTAGAATAATATGATAATATTTTCAATCTAGTATAATTGATGTTTAATTAAATGTAAATTTCATACTTTGTATAGGTTTTATCAGGTAGGTATAGGTCAACCCTTTGCTACTTACAATATATTATTATGGGAACGTGTTTCGAGTTTGGCGAATACGAGTAATTTCATTTATAAGCAGCAAACTATAACGTACTGATACAAATCCAGAGATTGTGAACTTTTTAATAATAATTTTAGTTTTCATTAATGTCCTGAAAAGAAAATAAATCTTTAACTATTGTTCTCTTTCGTAAACTGAGTAAAAGCAACTTCCTTTCGTTTAACAAGTTAGACGTACTTACTGTATACAAATCATAGAACCTTTAAAATAATAGTCAAGATAAACAATGCCCATTGCAAGGCAGATTCCTCACAGGGTTAACAGTCCGAATTGCTTGCGCTGGTAACCCTGTGTAAACACACGCTTTAGATTTGACTTACGTAGCCCTATTTAGTAACTTTCCAACGTTGCCCATATAAGAGTTTAACTATTATTTTTACCTTTTTTTTGTTTTGTATTCGTCATCATACGAATCGTTTTGCTTCTTCCTTTCTGATTCGCAACGCAAAGGCCTGGAATGCCCTCCAATCTTCCGTCATCCCGATACCTATAATCTGGGTACCTTCAAATCAAGAGTGAATGGGCATCTTCTAGGCAAGCGCGCTTCATCAATATATTAATAATAAAAAAAAAAATCATCATCATCGCTAATTATAAAGGAAAATTGAGTAATTTTTAACATTATCATCAATATAACAGACCACTGCTGGACTAAAGGTCTATCCCGATGAGAGGGATTGCCTATAATCTACACGCTTCGCGCTGGGCAGACGGGTTGATGATCGCAGTAGACGGTAGAAGTAGCACAGAGCACGCTGCTGTTCGTTCTCCGTTGTATTCCTTTAGTCAACTCGTACCACAACCTTAGCAAGGAGAGGACTGGTGACATCTGTATTCTGATCTGCTGTCCGCAACTTGTTAACATTAAAGCTTTATTACTATCGATATTAACGCAGACAAAGTCGCGTTCACAAGGTTTTATTTACGAAGAACTTATTGTAATGCTTGCCAATTATTTCACCGCACGCCAAAGGTTCACCATCCTTGATCTAGACAAGTTTACAGCGTCATCTCACAACGAAAACGTTCAAAATACTCGACAGTGCCGACTAGTGTCACAAGTGTGTATTTGCGATTGCAGATACTCGTGTGCCCAAGTATTTGCAGAGTGTGAAAAATGACAAACGGAACTATCGTGCGTACTTTACCGCTATTACTTACAGGTAGCTAGTTTAGTTTATATAATGTGCGAGTAGGTATATATAATTTTGCTATTGTGAAAAGATTATCGATTTGCTCGAAATTTTTATAGTTTGTAAGTTTAATGTTTGATTTGTTTGATTAGTTATTACCGTTGCAAAAGTATAAATGCTTTGGTTATAGTTGAGTCGGTTGTTTGAGACTTATGGGCGAAAATTCAACGATTTGTAATCGGACTGTTCCTGATAGTTTAAAAGTGGTCACAACAATTGGCTGACTGTTAAGTTCATTGTTTGTGGGGATATAATGGCTTAGGCTTGACAAATACCGACATAAATCTGACTTATATTAAAACTATCTTTAGCTAAGCAAAATCAGACTACGCTCTTTAGTATATGTCGCCTAAGAACTGCCCGAAATTATCCGATCTGAAATTCTGCATGACTTGAATTTAAATTTCCTATTAGCACCACTGATTTTGGGAGCCTATCCTTGGCATCGCTTCACCCAAACTCTGAAAAATATTTACTGCATTAATGGTTTTTTGCCTCAGTAGTGACACTCTCGAAGTCACATTTACGTATTTACAAAGGAAAAAAATTTTAAATTTCTCAACAAATCATCGATAAAAAAGTTTATTGCTTTCTTTAATCGCCTATTTGAAGCCAGAAATATGACGTTTACCTTAGCTACTTTGTCGTGTATGACTTTGAAAGTTTGAATCACCCGGTATCCCGGTATATTATACAGTCAGAAAGAACAATTATTTTTTTATTTCTAGACATCGTAAAAGGCATCTGATACCGATAGAGTTCAGATGATGTGGTCTACCGGTAACTGTAGTAATGGAGATTTTTGTAACAGAGCTAGTCCGCAGAAATACTACCTTATTTAGGCTTAATAGTAATACCTACGCCTCAGATTGTTGGACAAAGGGCCGCACGTTGTAGAACGTGTGCCTGGTATACCATAAGACGTGTTGCTCTGTTCATAGGCGATAATTTTACAATACTTAAAAAAAAAAAAAAACTGTTATTTGGTTTTATATATTTGGAAAAGACAATTTATACAATTTGTATTAGGAAAAGACTAAAGGCGATGCATAGATAGAGAAACATTGGGTTAGTAAACAATAATTAATTATATTAACATTAGATAAGGTCATCTGTATTTATTAGCATATAAGTAATAACGTAATACGGTTATGATCATTGATGGGCTAAGAACGTGGAAGTGTAGATACATATTATTCATTAGATTTATATATGTAATTTAGCTCATTATATGTTTTTCTAATAAGGTAGGTACTTTTTTCACATTTGAGCTTAGAAACTTTATTTTTATTTTTATATGGATTCAGAAAAGGAAAAGTTCTATTTTGTTTAGGAACTTTTTTAATGTTGCTCACTGATCTTTTAGTCAATTGTTCACCAATTTTTTAAGTTCTCTTATCGCTTTAAAAGAGTTACCAAGTTAGGGCCTGATGGACGTGATGGTTACAGAAGAAATTAAAGGAAATCCTTTAATTATGGACGGGTTGTGTTTTTTTATTAAAGGGTCATCTCCGAAGTGGCCCCAATATCATCATCATCATCATCATCATCATCATGACCTCAACCAATTTTATCCTTTATCCTTGTATAATTTATCCTGACGAAAGGGCCTGGTGGCTTGAGATACAGGTTCTACCTAGTTCAAGCATCAGTCACCACATTCACACAGCTTAAAGGTAAAGGACCTATCACTACGCGATGTATAGGTCGTCGTCAAAATATGTGAATTATCCCGGTATGTCGAACAATAAATTTTCGCAAAATAGGTACAATAAAATTATACATTTTATGTTCTCAATAAGAATTCGATATTTATGTTTAAACACGTGTAACGTTACTTTACTTACGTTTTGTATACTGGTATATCTTAAACGTATTGAACAATTACTTATAAACTGATGTCACTTATCACTCGGCTATAGTTGCGTTTGAACGTAGGATGTATTTGTTTCATATTTATGACTTAATTTGTACGTGTTTATAACATACGATTCTACCTTTGTGCCCATTGTTTATAACCATAAAGACATTTATAATTAAATCCATCTGTGTCTTCTATCGATTAAGGAAAAGGAGGAAGGAGGAATTAGTTGTACTGCGAAAAGTTCTTCGCCTAAATCCTTTAATCCTCATATTCTATATTGAAATTTTGACGCTTCCTCCTTTCTATACGCACAGCAAAGATCGATCTTGCCCGCCACCTTTAGTATAAAACTTTTAAACTTAAATGATTCCGAATCTTATGAGTCCGAATCTTCGACAACCCAAAATATCCGGTGCTACACAGATTTGTCCGTCGTGGAATTATTGCTTATTAATTAAAGTTAGTGCTAATGAAAGATTTGTTTTTTTCAGGGCTTTTCGCGGGCCAGACACAGTGGTTCGATGGGCTGGCCAAGAGTTTGGGGTACGAGAGCGTATACCACCATGCAGTCGTTATTGACGCTGGCTCCTCCGGGACAAGAGTTTTGGCGTATAAGTTTAGAGTGCCGTTCACAGGTTGGTTCTTTACACAAATAATTTCTAAGCTTTGTTTTTCAATCTGAGTAGTCGACACCTCTTGGAAGAGGTGATAGCCCATTGGGCAGGACTTCGACTTCATTTTCGGGGTGTCTTGTTCGAATCCAAGCACGCACTTCAAACTTTTCTAAGTTATGTGCGTTTTAGGCAATTAAAATATCCCTTGCTTCAACAGTGAAGGAAAACATCGTGAGGAAACCTGCATAGCTGAGAGTTCTCCATAATGTTCTCAAAGGTGTGTGAAGTCCACCAATCGGCACTAAGCCAGCGTGGTGGACTACGGCCTTAACCCCTTCTCATTGTGGGAGGAGACCCGTGCCCTGTAGTGGGCTGGTAATGGGTTTCTATGATGATGAGTAGTTCTCTCATTCGAGACAGTAAACTCACGATATCATTCTACACCACCTCCATGGCGCAGTGGTAAGAGCTGTGGTCTTATAAATGGGATGTCCCAGGTTTGAGCCTTAGCAGGGGGATTTATAATTTGTTAATTTTCTTTGGTCTGATCTGGTGGGAGGCTGCGGCTGTGGCTCGTAACTGCCCTACCGACACCTGATTGCCTCGCTATTTAACGTTCCGGTGTTATGCCGATTTGAAAGCCATTAGTTAAACTTAACTGCCATACCCCTCGATAGGTTCTTCCGCCTACCATCTTAGAACAGATGTGATTTCATTCAAAATATAGTTATAGTAAAATAAAATGAAGAAAAAAAAACAAATAAGGCTTCATAGCTGGTACCACTACATTTTCAAATTATCTCGTGTTGTAGAAGTAGAAACTATAATTAATACATTGTTTGTTTGACCTTTTTTCACTCAGTATAACAGAGTCTAGCATCGGAGTAACGGTCGGATATTATGATCTTTTGTACTTACAGATAAAGTTAAAAAGGCGAAAAGTGACTTGGCTTTTTATTTTTTTTGGTAAAAATATCGAGTAAAAGATATATTTGGTTATAAAAACCACTAAGTTTTCTTCTATAAAACGATTAGTAGATCGATGGTATTCTCGCGTTATTTATAGGCGTAGCTTCAACTTTTATTTATCGAATTATCGAATGTATAGTTTAAATCATTACATTGAGCAAAATCGTATTACGTGTGATTGCTTCGATAAGTAGGCAGGGCTATTTGAGTAATAAAATGTATCAATTATACAATTGTGTATTATAATACAAAAGAATAAAAATTAAATCCTATTTATAACAACGGACCTTTGGAATATGTTTTAAAATAAATAAATGAACACCTTCGCGTTGATAATTTATTTTAGTATAATTTTATTAATGCGCTAGTGATTTGATCATTTTTTTGATAATTTGATTGAAGTTGATGAACTAAACGTTTAGCGAATCTTTTAACAAAGTGTATTTTTCTTGTTGCGTTTTTTCGGCATCACGCTTCTAAGGTTATAAAAAACAAGGCCTTAAACTTACTTATTTTTTTTCTTCCCGTTTATAATCTTTTTTAAATCTGTTTTTGCGCTATACAGTACTTTAGATATTTTAAGGTAACTTTGGAACCTATAAAGTAAAACTACAGCAAAACGTTTAATGTTAGTGTTTGTTTTCAGTTGTTTTTTATTTTTAAGAAAACATTTAATCTTCTATAATTATTGTAAATTTTTTATAAACCTTTCAAATAACTACATACGAATACATAAACAAAATATACACAAATAAAAACATAAAATAAAATATAGGGCAGCGATGAGCTCTGTTGAAAAGACCCTGGTCATTGCTGGTTACCACCCTACCGATAAAACGTGTCATCATATAACCATACCCCCGAACAGGTTAGCCCGTCAACATCCTAGACTGTATCATTACTGACCCGGTGAGATTCAAGTCAAGGGCTGACTGGCAATGGAATAATAAAAAAAAAAAGAATGTGGCGTAACGTCATAATAGTTACGCATTTAAACTGGCAGCTCCTTTCGAATGTCTGAGCGTAAAATTATTTCTTATTGCGACGTTGTCACATTTATTTGTAAGGCGTTAAATGTCTCTTTAATAGTCGTATCTCAAAAGAGCTTTTTGTGACAGAGCTCGTCCGATGAAGTACTTTCGCCAAGCTTATTTCTGCCGCCAAGCAGCATTGTAGCAATGCTGTGCTCCGGTCTGAAGGGCGTAGTTACCGGTGTAATTGAGGGCTTAAGCGCCGCAGGTTAAAGGTCAAAGGGCGGCACGTCGCAAGTATTAGAAAATAACGGTAGAACACGACGCTTGCAATAGACGTTTATTTCACTTCCAAATTTGAAACACAAATGATCGCCTTACATTCGAGCTCCGCCTTTTTATATCGTTGAATGTGTAAGATTATTGACAGCTGTCAATAATCTTACTATTTTATTACAAATCATCAAAGTATGATGTTATTGTGTAAATAATATTTATAAATCATATTATTTAGTTTATCAATTAAATATCACTTTTACAGAGCCATTAAAATATATCTATAATATTTAAAAATAGAACACGTATTTGAAACAATATCCTTTATTGAAATTCAAGTAAATACAATATTTTTATAATTTAGGGAATAATTAAGTTATTTATTGTAACTAATTTACACAGTTTCTTATACAAGACATTTCTTTGTATGCCCTGAGTGTTGGTCTGTCAATTATTACTATTATAATACACTCACACCCACTCACACTCATTCATGTTGTTGTGAATATCGTAACTGATTATTTTGTATATTTTGTATATTTTGTACTTGTACCTATTGCTTTATATATGTAATCTAGATTTGGCCTTATTTTACTAATAAGATAAACCCTTAACCAAAATTGTTTGTAACGCTGTTGGATTACTAATAAATAAATAAATAATACCCGATCCTCTTGTTTAACTATACGTCTATTTTACCTTCCGAAACCGACAGTGGTTTTTGTAGCACTCTTGTAACACAATAATTGCGTGTTTATTTTATAAATAAATAAAAATGTGTATGAATGTTTACTTTTCAGTATTTGGCCAGGCGAGCCTGGATCTAGTAGATGAATATTTTGAAGAAACGAAACCGGGTCTATCGTCGTACGTGGATGATCCGGAAAAAGTATGTATTCCCCTGTTTCTTTGGTCCGTGTTAACTGCCTCTTTGGTCCAGTGGTTAGCATATTAGACTACGGTCCATGAGGTCTAGGGTTCCATTCCTGGGTTGGGTCAAAAACGGTTAGGTACTTGGATTTTCTGTCAAGAAATTCTAGTAAGCACGGATCTAAGACTAGAAATTTCATGGAGCTTCTCGTGCACCAAAGAATGTGTGCTGAATTCGGTCTCGGTTATTATTTTAACTTTATAATAATTTAGTTTAAATTATTTCATTTATACTCTATATTTGTACACCACTTAACTACCTTCAAAATAAAGAAAAATAGAAACACAAAGAATACAGTAGGATACAAAAGGCGGCCTTATCGCTTAGTATCTCTGCCAGGCAACCTTAAGATTAGGGCACAAATAGATGGTGAAAATTAGAAACCAACTTTCAAATAACTCTTACATTGTAATAATAAAGCCCACTAACCCGCTTTGGAGCAGCGTGGTTGGTCTATATCCCTCTTTGATCTGCGAGCGAAGACTTGTTTCCCGCAGTGGGCATTAATAAATACAATAAATGCTAAAGTCAACCTGTTCGTTTATTGGTTTATATGTTAGGTAACATTTGTTCGGCTCAATCACAACACCGATCTTGATGAGTTTTGGCACATACATAACTTGCGTACTGGAGCTGGACATAGGATACCTTTTCTATCCCGGAATAACAACAGAGCAACGCCTTCGTGGGAATTAAAAAAAACCCTTGTTACCTATGCACGGCTTCACAGCTAAACCAATCACGGCGATATCTTGCAGAGATCTAGCATTTTGGATTCGGACATAAGATACTATTTATTCCGGGCAAACAAACGGCCCTGGCTAGATTTTTAAAAGTTCAAAAAACGCGTCTAGGTCACGTTAAACAGCTGAAAATACTAGCGATAGATAGCTAAAACGTGCGAAGTTTTCTATATAGTAACAATTGGAGGGCAAAGCAAATGGCCGACCTGATGAGTCAAAGGCCGTTGTCTGTAGACAGAGCAACACTTTGCAGGAAATACAAAAACAATTCCTATAAAGTGTCACGCTGTGTCCATCAACCATAGGTGTTAGCCTCATATAGATAAAATAAGTTTATTTGTTTATCCCTATTCCTACTAATATTATAAATGTCAATGTAAGTTTGTTTATTACGCTTTCACGCGAAAACTACTTAACCGATCCTCATGAAACTTTGGACAAATATTCTTGGAAGTGTTAGAAGTAATATAGGATACTTTTTATCCCGACATTAAGCTCGGTTCCTTTGGGAGAGGGGATGAAAGTGTTTGACGATTTCACACCATAACTCCGACAAATTATAACCGATTTTAATAATTATTTTTGTACTATAGAGGTTATAATATGTGTTTAATTTTGCCCAAACTTTGTTTAGATCTGAATGTGGTTGCAGATAGAGGACATAACTCCTCAGCGGACAGCAGCAAACCTTTCATTTAAGGCTTAGCGATGCTGAATACTTTAAATTTTTTAGACTCACAACTATTTAGTTGTGAGTCTAAAAAACTCATGAAATCAAAAAATAAAATCAAACGCAGACAAAGTCGCGGGCAACAGCTATTTATTTATAAACAAATAAATTTATTTTAGACGGCCGATTTGCGCAGTTTGCAAAGGCCGTTGTTTCGATTCCCACTACTGGAAAATGTCTGTGTGATGAGCATGATTTTTTTCAGTGTCTGGGTGTTTATATGTATATTCTAAGTATTTATGTATGTTATTCATAAAAAATTTCATTAGTTACCTTAGTACCCATAACACAAGCTACGCTTACTTTGGGGCAAGATGGCGATGTGTGTATTGTCGTAGTATATTTATTTATTTTATGTACGTTATAGGGTGCGGAAACAATATTGCATTTAGTGAGGAGTTCAGAGGATCACATTCCTATCGATGCTAAGAAGAAACGTTCGACACCACTGATCGTGCGAGCCACAGCTGGTCTGCGGCTTTTGCCAGAAGATAAAGCAAACATGCTCATAAACACTGTTGCCAAAGCGATAACACAGTGAGTAACTTTTTTTTAATGCGGAGGACACTATTGTTCATTTTCACGTAGCGTAGTAGATAGATTTATCTTAAATTTAAAAAACAGTTATTTATGCAACTGTTGCGTAATGACTAATTACCTACAGTTGCATACAAGATTTAATCTACGACCATGCAGGTTAGGGTTAGCATGCGCGCCGCGACATAATTGATAGACATAGATATGTCGTGGCGCGCATGCTATCCTTGCTGATGGACCTATGGAAAGTAAATAGTATTATTAAAGTAAAAAAAAGTATTAAGAGAAAAAATGCAGTTATTTATTTATTTTAGTTATATGCATATCTTATTATTAATATATACCTATATAGTTATATAGGTATATATTAATTATTATCACTATCTATATATTTTATTGTAAGTTTGTTATATGTATATATTATATTTGTATGTATAGGTTTATGCATTTTTATTTAAATGCACCACCTACCTCTCTCCTTGAGCTGTTTTTGACGCCTTTGGTTGCCTGGAAGAGATCGCTATGTAGCGATAAGGCCGCCAAATTGTATACTTTTTGTTACATTTTTACTTATAATTTGTTATTTTTATGTGGTGTACAATAAAAGTGTATTCATTCATTCATTCATTCATCTATGGGTTTTGGTAGATGTGAATATTTGACGTAAGGTAAAGTACTTTACAATTTGCCGTCTTATTATGATTTCGAATAATTGTAAAATCAATCCCACAGTCGCGCCAATAATTATTATCTGCTTTAATTTAAAAAAAATATATACAGGTATTTATCATAGAAAGCAAAAGTCTTCTGTAATAATAAAACGTCCATTCAAGTTCTGGAAATAAAATTTGTGCTTAGTTATTATGAGATGCCACAGAAAAGCGGTTGTCACTGATATATATTTATAAATGGAATAAAAACGTCTCTCTGGAATCAAACCAAAATGCACTGTATTTATTTTTTTATTTTTCAGGTTGGGATATGACGTCGGCGAAAATAGCGTGGAGATTATGAAAGGGTCCGACGAGGGCATCTTTATTTGGTACACAGTTAATCTGTTACACAGTAAGTAAACCTATAGTCACTTTATATTTTTTGTAAGGGGATATAAGAATAGAATATATTTGACACACGATAGTGTAACGACGAAGCTATTGTTTTAACTGTGTACATTTTTTGATGTTATACATGGAGCGTGGTTCACGCAAATGGCACGTTCTGGAGTGCAATTTGCGTGCGTTCTGTACGTTATATCACAAGTTTATTTTACATTTGACTATTACACTTAAGACTCTAACTACGCAAAAGTATTTATTTATATTAAAATTACTTATTAACCAAATATTATAGAATCAATTGTGGTTGGTTAATGTGATTCTCTCGGGGAAAGGTTAAATTCGTGAAAATGTTCGAGTTGTGGTAAAAATAAATACATATTAGATATTTTCTCCTATTAAGAGTTAAAAACAATTTAATCAGGTTAAATACGATTGGTGGTCAAAATAAATACATATTTGATATTTTCTTGTATTGGAAAGTTTAAAACAATTAAATCTTCATTACCGGCCGGCCTTCTTCAGGGCACGGGTCACTTTAACACTAGCCAAGTGCTGATAAGTAGACTTCACACTCCTTTGATAACATTACTATAAACTCCCAAGCACACGGGTTTCCTCACTATGGTTTCATTCACCACTAAGTCAAATAACAATAATAAATCTGTTTATTAAAACAACTAAGTCCCATTTGTTAGTAATACAACTTAAATGACTATGTTAATATTACCCACTGACCCAACCTTACCCAATAACAAAAAACGTGTGTGTATTTATTTATGTACACGTGATAGAAGTTATACTTCTTAGGCGTAACAGGATAAAAATAGAAGCGTTTGTAGAAAAAACCTACTCTAAAAATAGAAAAAGGTATTTAATACATTGAAAGATTTATTATAACGCATTATCTAGTTATCGCATTATCGGAAAACCAAGTTTTATAATTAAAATTTGAGATTTTTGTTTGTACAATTGAATAAATGAAATCACCGGAATGAGCCCGCAGACTTTGACAATTCATAGTGTACAGTGTCAAACCTTTTAAAGAAAAACAAAATTGTTGACTATAGCTAACTTCAGTGTGTCGGTTTTTCGTGACGGTGTGCGCGCGCATCGTAAAAATGTACTCTCATCATTTTTCCCTAACGCGCCAAAAGAAGTATAACCTCAAAAAAAAAAAACTTTATCTTAATTACAGACTTGATGGGTGTAGAGACAATGGCAGCTTTGGATTTGGGTGGCGGTTCCACTCAAATCACTTACCAGTTGGAGGAGGAAGATACGAAACTGTTTCCGCCCATAGATCAGTATATAGTGCCGGCGGGTGAAAACATTACCATTTACACCCACAGGTAAGTTTCTACCCTTCTAATACTGAGAGAAGACAAGTGCGTTGTAATGGGTTCATAATGACCTTCAGGCAAATAGGCCTATACATGTATTAAGAACACATAATTTTTTTTTTACTATTTTATTCCACTACAAGTTTGCCCTTGACTGCAATCTCACCTGGTGGGAAGTGATGATGTAGTCGAAGATGGTAGCGGGCTAACCGGGGTTATAGTGACTTTTATTTATATTTATTTATTTGCTTCAGGCAATTAGGCCCATATTAAGAACACATATTTTTTTTGCTCCACTACAAGTTAGCCCTTGACTGCAATCTCACCTGGTAAGAGTGATGATGCAGTCTAAGATAGCGGGCTAACCTGTTAGGGAGTTTGGTAGTCATACCCCTAATTGGTTTCTACGCGACATCGCACCGGAACACTACGATAATAATTATAAAGATACAACCATTCCACTCTAAAAATAATAACCTTAAGACACTATATATAAATATAATAAAACTAAATCTAAGAAATTTGTTTTGTGCCCGTTTTCACTAACGACCTACAAGACAATGTCTAATCCGAAGCATTCATCAACCGTTCACCAATAGTTATCACCTAAGACATGGTGAATCGTTTTTGAAGTGAAACTTCTTTAGAATCGTTGTGATTTCAAACTCGATGAAACGAAAAAATAAGTCCATTGAGACAAACACATAAATGTATAGGACAGAGTGAGATAGAAAACATTATACATTTTACCTATTCTAGTAATAGTCCTGATACTCTACATCCACCTCAATATCTCGTTGGCTACTTTTTAGAAGTTACATTTCTGCTGTGGGTGAATAAATTGCACAGGATTTTTTTTTTATAGACATTCTCTAAATCATAGGCATTCGATTTAGGCGCGGCCTAGGTTTAGTGAAAACCCCGGCATTAGTGTCGCTTCCTTACAGCGACGGTAGGCTATGTCCTTAGGCCAAAAGCACGAACTAAGGAACACGTCCTTGCCAAAGGCCGGAACTTTGAGTATGTAAGAAGAAGAAGAAACACTTTATTGCACGTATAACATACAGGAAAAGAACAGTAAGGAATATACAGTACACAATGTAGACATGCAAAGGCGGCCTTATTGCTGCAAGCAATCTCTTACATGCAATCTTTGTAGATAGGACTTACAGCAAGAGAAAAGAGTGTTGATAGATATTCATAAATACCAAAATTTAAAGATACAAATACATATATAATTTAATTAAATATTCTCCTGTCAGCTTATCGAAAGATGTACTTATATGTTATTTGTAGGTTTCTAAGATGTAAATTATGAAGAATGTAATTATTTTCTTTTCAGCTATTTAAAATTAGGTCTACTGGCAGCTCGATTCGGTACGTTTAGCCTTGAAGCGAGTGATAACAGCACGGGCGAGTTTAAGTCCGTATGCGTTGATCCTATTGTGCAAAATGAGAAATGGACGTATGCCAACAAGCAATATGTGATAAGGTAAGTGTATTATTACTCTAGATAACCAATAGATAATTGTAATTAAGACATGTTTTGATTTGAAACCTTTTACTTATCAATATCGATAATATTGGCTTCCTTTCTTGATAAGTCAGTATAATATTATATTATCTTAATATATATAAATCTCCTGTCACGATGTTTGTCCGCGATGGACTCTTAAACTACTTAACCGATTTTAAATTAAATTGGCACTCCGTGAGCAGTCTGGTCCGACTTAAGAGATAGGATAGCTTAGATCTTTAATTATAGTCGCAATTTTATTTTATTGCAAATTTTTTGTCTATAATTAATTGACAGTCACATGTTATATATATATACTACTATACTCATTTAAGGCTTAGCGATACTGAATACTTTAAAAACAAAATCAAACGCAGACGAAGTCGCGGGCAACAGCTAGTATAATATAATCTTTTATTGACTTATATTGTATGAGATATCATTATTTACTAGCGGTTGTTCGCGACTTCGTCTGCGTACAGTTTTCAATTATAAAACACAGTTATTTTATTTAGAACCATGCAGATTTTATTGCCCTAACTGAAAAAAAAAAACATGACATGCAATCTTACAAGCCAGGGTTAACACTTTAAAAAAAAAACATGTTTTATTTTTTTCATTTAATTCAAACAAACACATAAAGCCTGTGATTTCAACACTAGGATTCCCTGTGTCGTGGGACCTTTATATCTGCTATAAAAGAGATTATCTTCAGTCGAAACCGATTTAAGAGAATTAATTTTGTAGCGGATACCAACCCTAAAAACCGAACATCTATATGGTCCTTACTTTATATATATTTAAGCAAATGTTACAGGTGATATAATTTTTCTTTGCATTACACAACACGTAATCATTCATTACTCGAATCATTCTTTTTGATGATTTCTTTTGCACCGCCATCATTGCATTTCAGCGGAGCACCTCGTCCGAGTAGTATGAAGAGGGACGTAGTGTACGCGCGTTGTCACGATTTGGTCAAACGCTACGTACTGAAGACGTTGGATTGGGAACCAAAAACTGCCCCACGGGGTGCCGTGGCCGCTATGAGCTATTTCTACGATGTAGCAGCCGATGCTGGAATCATTGGTAAGACGGTATTTTTAATGTCTATTTTTATCTGCAATCTATCGAAAGATTTCTAACGCCCGAGGTTAATAAATAATCTAATCCAACATGTTTAGATGCCAAATTGAATTTAGTAACACGAAATAATATAATAATTTTCCTACTCTTGCCTATGGATAAAGATGGCACTTAAAAAAGTCAATCTACCATCTAAAAATAAGGTTGGTTTATTAAATTCATCAGTAACCCTTTAGGCGTATGGGTTTATGGCTATACTCCTAACAGGTTTACTCACCGTCAGATGAGATAGGAAAAAAATAGCTTTTATATAGAACGATACGGGAATTGATGACTTTTGACTGTAATGGATACGCAAATAAAACAATATTGGTACAACAAAATATTTTTATACTTTTCAAAAAAAATGGCGGGCTTTGACTAGCTTGACGTACCAAACCATAATGGCGGCATTTTTGGCATGGCGGTGAGGTACGACAATATTTTTACGAAATTTTGATTATTTAAAGCATAACAAATGTCAGTGAAGATAATGGAATTAATAATTTGTCCTTGTTGAAAAAAAGGGTTATTTTTTTATATTTTTGTGGTAAAGTGTGCATATTACAAGGATAATAAGCTGATATTAGGTCAATACTAACAGTAGGCAATTTGCTATATTATGATCTAGATTCTAGATGATAGCATTAGCATAAATATGAATTTGGAAGTACGCAATCGTAGTTGTTTTCGACTGTCGTTAAAGTGCAAAGTTTTTAAAAGCTCAAATTGTAGCAGCGGTGGCGCTGTGGTTTTAATTGGGAGGTCCCGGGATCGATCCGCGGCGTGAAATTTGAGGGTAATTTGAGAATTAATTTCTCAATTTTCTCTGATCGGGTGAGAGGCTTCGGCTGAGGCTAGTTATCACCCTACCGACAAAGTCGTGCCGCTAAGCGATTAAGCGTTTCAGTACTATGTTGGGTAGAAACCCATTATGCGTAGTATTGCAGTCAAGGGTTAACTTGTAGTTAAGAATTAAAAAAAGACATTGCGAACTAAAAGTTTTTTTTTTTATATTTCAGACGTAATGAAAGGCGGCACTGTCTCCGTGTCCCAGTATCGCGCAAGTGCCATCAAAGCCTGCTCAGCGTCAAACGTTGATCAGCCGTGGGCATGCGTCGATCTTGTCTACGTCGTCACACTACTGCAGGACGCGTACAAGATACGTGATAACGAGCGTATATCGGTAAGTTCTTTTACGTTTCATATATAAAACAAAGTGTTCAGCGTCAAACGTGGACCATCCGTGGGTTTCGTCGATCACTTTACTGCAGGAGTTAATAAATGATGAACGAATGAACGAATGACTGAAAGAATGAAAAAATTAATGAATGAAAAAAAAAATTTCTTAACCACAAGTGATAACGACTAAGACAACGGAAGGTATCTTCGAGCCGTCTGAGTTCCTGAACAAACTTCAGTCTTGTCATTAATCTAATGCACTAAAACAATTTAAAATTATAATTTATATAAAAATGTTGTGAAATTAGTAGTAAAAAAAATTATAACAAACAAAAAACTTCCTTCTCAGCTCTTCAAAAAGGTGGATGGTCACGAGGTATCTTGGGCCCTGGGACTTGCTTACACTACAGTAATGAATCGCATCACCACCGCACCGGCCGCCTAGCGTTGGCAAAAGTATTTATATTACATTCACACTAATTTATGATGATTGTTATTTATTTGATTCATATGCTATAAATAATTTTATTATTGATTCTTCTGATATTATAATGTTACTTTTTATATAAAACGCTCAATCTTTATCAATTTATCAATTTAATTCGTTCCTCTGTTTTACAAAATTGTAATAATTATTCTGTTTGTTTTCTGCGCAGCGTAGCTTTTGTTACCATATTTTTGAAAATAAATTGAACTGAAATTTATTAGAGAAAATGAAAATGTATTTTTCGGGTATCAACGTGATTAAGGATTTTACAGTAACTGTTAAGATTTTTCAAATTTTTACACAGAATTTTGTGATATCGTATCAAATTTTATACTGAAGTTCTTTTAAGACATTTTGTCGCCGCAATTCTTTTCCTACTTTGAATTGAATACTCGTAAACTGAACTCCTCAAACTTATTTCGTACGTTACTATAGTTCGCACTAAATAACATGTTATTTTTAAACGTAGTGCGTGTAAGATAGATCAGTACGTACAAGAGCAGACATACATTAACCCGGCTCCAACGTTGGTGTTATCGTTTGTACCAACGTTGGTCGACAATTGTTCTAGGCATCCAGACGTTGGAGATAACGTTAGTTAACTCTAGGTACTAGGTGAAGATGTCTGATTTAGAAGTTGCTGTAAATGCTTGTACAATACTGAATACCTATAACTGGTTAATAAAAAAAAAATTCAACACGTTTTTGTTTAATTCGCGTTGCGTTACTGACCGTTTTAACTTTTGGTTCCAATTTCCAAAGTTGGCGCTAGTGTTGGGGCTAAAGATAATTTTCCGTTCCTGACTTTGGGCGAACAGCATTGGCCCCAACAAGAATTGCTCAGTGTTTAATTGGGCCTGATGTCATATACGTGGACGTAATTAAACATGTTTACATTAATACTACCTAAAGTAAAATGATGTGACGTACAACGTGTTGGTGTCTAGCGCAATTGCCGACCAACGCCGCGCTGGTACCAACGCTGGCACCTACGTGTAAAGCAGAGGTAAAGCAAACGCAGATTCTTTACATCTTTGGTCTCACTCCCCTCGGTCTTGAACAGTGATCATTATATTTAGTGCGAGTTATAGTATTTATTGCGTAATCTTATTATGTCAATGAGATTTCTACGTCTTTATAGTGCTAATTGATTACTGATGTGCCTGAATTTGAGACAGTGAGATCTAAGCTTAAACTTTTTATGTGCGGCCAAGCGCAAATTCTTAATATTTTATACACTTCATAAATAACTTTTTCTACCAAGATTTTTTCTGAATTTTTTATTCACATAGTTCGTACTATATTATATTTGTTTCTCTGTGTTTAGAATCCGTTGGTATAGTGAAATAAACTAAGGTATAATTTGACGTATAATGTAATTTCTTATGGTTGTAAGCTTAAGGGTATTTTTTTGACTATTACTTCATCAATAAAATTATTGTTGCTTTAGTAAATAACAAATATTACAATGTGCTGTGTTAATTTTATGGTGACCATGTGATTTTCTGTGAATTTTACATATAAACAAAATATATGTAAAACATTTCAATGTGTAAATTATTGAAATACCATAACTATACTGCTATTCGAATAGATCTTATTGTGTATTTTGTGATAGTGAAAATTTAAATATTTACATTTATAACTTTAGATTGATGGTGTCTTAGTAACGGATGTTACAGAAATAATCACTCAATACAGAGCTTGACTTTATATGCTATATCAGCAGTCAGAATAGGTAGTGCAATGTGATGTGCAATTGTCACAAAAATTATATAAATATGGATCGCACATGCACCTACCACGTGCAATGTCGCTTTACAACCACTTGTGACTTCTGTTCAGTCTACATTCATTAGATCGAGACTGGACCATTAAGATATATTAATCTTAAATATGACCACCTTCTTGGCGCTGTTGTAAGCGCAGTGATTAGTGGAGGTCCCGGATTCGATCTCCGGGGGTTATAATTTATTATTTCTGAATTTTCTCTGGTCTCGTCTTGTGAGAGTCTTCGGCCCAAAGGAGGTGGTAACTAGCCTTCGTTACCGACAAAGAAAAGTCGCAATGCAATTTAACGTTCCGGTAGAAACCGATAAGGGGTATCGGTTGCGCCCGCGCTACTATCTTAGACTGCATATTCACTTACCAGGCAGGAGTTATTTTTCTCCCAATGCTTTATCGACTCTTCGAGCATTGGCGTACAAGTGGAAATAATATCCAAATAATATACGTGTGATAATAAAACTATTCATAAACTTCACCTATTCCCCGTGCCTTGCTTTGGCAAGTGGACACTTAATTTTAGCCCTTGTCAGGGGATATAATCGAGGGGATTTAATTTTTGTCTCCTGCCAGCGAAGGTGTGATTGCAATCAAGGGCTAACTTGTAATGGCAAAAAAAAGATCGTGCGATGTCTTCTGTGAAAATGTATTTTGTCTTCAAGTTCCTCTCACAAGTTCATTGAAGATAAATATCAATCAATAACATCATTGATAGGTGACGTGGTAATTCTCTAACCACTAAATATAACTGTGCGATGTTCTTGCCTGTGGACACATGCACAAGGTTCTATGTGCACAAATGAGTGAATTTATGTTCTGTATTCGAATACATTAATTTACAAATATTGTAATAAGGAGCTGGTAACTCTTTGAGTTAAATTTATATAGTCAGATATGTTAAAATAAGTTACACATTTGTCGGACTCTGGTTGTGTTATGGCAGTCATATATGCTGCAGTTGTGCATACCCTTTTTTGATAGCATAAACTTTATACAGAGTTTATATAGTATTTATGAGTAAAATAATTGAATGCTGGGGAAATTCATATAAATAAAATATTATACGTCGCTCTAATAAAACAGAAAATAATTTAGCAATAGGATTTAGAATTCGCACGCTCATTATTCCAGTCGGTTTTTATTGTAAAGACAACGTCAAACCTAACCGAGGTTGCGTGCATCTTTGCGTTTTACGTGCGACCAATCACAACGTACGCCCGGGTGAGTAAGTCATCTGATTGGCCGACCGAAAGTCGCTAAATTTTTATTATAAATATTCCCTTTTGAAGGAGAGCCACGCATGAAGCCGTTTTCAATTTTTAAATTATTATGCTGTATAAAAACGCAGACACGTTTTTCTGTAAGATAACGTTGTGCCTGCCATAACATCTGAAGTCTTACATTAGCTTTCATTGCACTGTTTATCTATTGTAAAGTACCTAGCGGATCGGTGTTAATGTAAATTGTACAAAATTTAATAAATGTTATATTTTACTAAGTGTTTTATTTAGTAACTAGTACTTGCATTTGATTCGTCGTGAATATTTACACAATAAATATAGAGTACATGAAATTGAATCGTTTAAATCGGTTTTTAAATCACACCACGTTTTTTATACCGCCTTACATTGTCCATCCATTTTGTGTATACAAATGTCCAATTCCTGCACTTATTTGTACTTGATAAGCTGTTTTAAAACTGCAATATTTTTTGCATTCTGGATATTGTGTGGAGATACATTTGGTTATAGAATAGAATGTATCGCTATAGTCGCGTAGGTATGTAACTTTTATCATTGGATCTAGTTAAACGAAAAGGATCTGACTCACATTGTGGTAGTTTTAAGACACTTGCCCGTTTTCACTAACGACGAACAAGTCGATGCCTAATAAGCAACGCCTTATTTAAGGAGATTCGTAGGCATACATAAACCGTTCACCAATAGTTAGATAGAATAGTAAGATTTAGGTCATGCCTATAGAAAAAACAGTTTCACCACCTCTTTTAACTACTTAAGTGATAAGGATAACTATTGGTAAACGGTTGATGCAGCGTAACACTGCATAGTGTTTTGTTACACTACAAGTGCACTTTTCAAATTGTAGAGCGTGAAAAAATGTGTAGTACCATCGTTCCCGTTGATCGCGTCCCCATTAACGGGGCATAGCGATTTGAAGTAAAAATTTCAGGAATAGACCCGTCGTCCCCTTAATCTATCACTTTAACGGTCTTTAGGGCTGAACAAGTTATAGATAAAGGGGGCGACGAGAAACAAAATTCAAAAATTAAAAATTCATTTATTTCAAGTAGGCCTGATATAAGCACTTTTGAAACTTTCATTAAGTATATCCTGTACCTTTATGACGAAGCTATGGTACTTAGTTAATTGATGATTACCAGGTACCAGACATCTGCATTATGCCAGTGAGGTTACCAAAATATGGTTAAACCTATTTTCTCACCAATAACATTATTGGTAAGAAAATAGGTTTAATAGATCTACCTCAATGTGGGTTGGATTCTTTTTAATTCAACTACATTCAATTAGGATTAAATAAGAGAATAGGAACAAATAGATTATTTTAATATTTATTCAGAACCATATTATATTAGTAGGTACTAGGTATAATAAAAATGTTAACACTAACATGTTACGTTCGTGTGTTCAGTCTCTAACAGATTACAAACAATAATCTAATTGATTACATATTATATGACTTAGATATAGACGCTATTTTTACAAAGCTAGACGTAAGTGTAGATAAATGATAACTACCTACATTACAAAAAAAAGTATTATTAATAGACTAATATTAAGTGTTCATTTCAATAAGATTTGCTATTGTTATCCTATCTAATGATATCTTGAGAAGAGAGTAAAAGGTGAAAGAGATCATTTGAATTAATGAATACACTTTTATTGTACACCAAAGAAAAAAAAGTAGTTACAGATATAAATACATATCAAGAGAGTACAATTTGGTGGCCTTATCGCTACATAGCGATATCTTCCAGGCAACCAATGGCGTAAAAGGAAAAAGCATAGAAATGAGGTGGTTCAATAAATTATACAAATATATAAATAAAATATATAACATAAATACCTATATAAATAATATAACATCCTCAATTTTTATGAAATACATAAATAATTACAATTACACACTTAAAATGATCCGCTTCAGCGATGTTCGGCCGATAGAGACAAATAATAGATAATATAATAGATATTACATTTTGTGTCAAAAAATTTCCAACCCCGAGCCCTTGGTAGGTACTAACCCACGGTTAACATCACTTTAATAATCGTTAAAGCCAACCAAGAGGGTCGAAGCTCTATATATTCCAATGTAAGCGGAGAACTGTGCCCAGCAGTGGGACATTTATAGGCTAATGATGTAATAAGAGTGTCATAACTACATAAACCTACTTCTTTTTTAATAATAAAAAAGTGTAATTTACAGAAAAAATACAACTTGGTTATGTTACATTCTGAGATCTGGTGGATTCCCCATGGTCTATGAATTTTATAATCAAGGAAAGAGTAGCAGTATTCACGTTGTATTATTGTTTCTAAATCTAAAGAAAGATAGTCCGTCTGATAGATAAATACTGATACGGTTCTGCAAGTGGAGATATCCCAAATGCGATGTATCAACTGATTTGATCGGCGACGAAAATGCACCGGTATGTATGTGGAATTAAGGATGCTGATGTACTAGAAAGTACCTGGATTCATAATAAAGGGATAAATTGTAATTATTGGTATTATTAAGATGTTATATTGCACAATAAATATATATCTAACACATAAACATTTTAACACATATTCTCAACTCATAGGTAGAACTTGTTGCCCTCCGAAACAAGAACTACTCTTACAGCCTTATGAACAAACCTGCTGTGAAGTCTCATAGTGTTTGAATATTATTTTTTTGGTATAGAGTCATTCAATAGTCTGATTTATGGATACTGAAACGTAGGTACGCTTCGTTCTGATTTACTGAGAGACATCACAGTAATGCTTGTCAATAATAATATTCATTACGTAAGACTAAGACGAAAATAGTAAACATATTTCTAACTTATTTTTATCTAAGAGTTAATGAATCAAGGATCAAATATTTATACCAAGGTATGTAATTCTATCAAAATTGTTACGTTTCTTAAAACAATTATTAAATATACTTTTATGTATGAGTGATAGTAGTAAAATATCTACTTGCTACTTACTGAATATTTTTGAGAATTCTTAATAATTAATATTTCTACTTCTACAAAAAGTAAAGAAGTCAATATAATGGCAACACCAATGGGTGTTGAAGGTGATGAGAAAAATAAATTTAAGTCACCTCCCATCATTGGCATATGTGTCATATGTTTTGGTTGGTTTTTGGTACAAAAGGTTAATCAATAGATTAACAGAGCATGTAAATTGTAATGGTAAGTAAGAATGCTTAATTTAGGTACGACTAGATACATAATATTATGAATAAAACATACCAAAATGTATTAATAGGTAACTGTTATTATTAATAATAGTTAATAAATATAGTTAAGATAATTAATAAAAGGGAGTAAAAAAGATTAAGTTGGGATATGTAAAAATCTGAATTAATTATGAATGTGAAAAGATGTTCACATCAAAAGTTGTTTTTATGAATGATATAAGTAAACACCTATTTACGTTTTTAATAACATGATAGCTAAATTTTTGGTTATAACAATTACAATTTCTTGTACCAGAAAAGATAATGTTCGCCATCCTCAACTAGCAAATCGTCCACACCTGAAATAAAGAATAAAATATTAATTAATTTTAATAATTTTTGCATAATGTTCCTATCTCTAAACACAGTTTTTCGTGCCTGACAGTATTTTCAGAATGGCAACATTTGAAGTCTAAAATATTTATTCCGTTATGTGAAGTGTTTAATAGCAAATAATCCGTGTTCGTAAAAAATCAAATACCTATTAATGGCAAAATAGTTTTTTTTTTTTTTATTCATTGAAGGACGACAAAAACCCCCAGCACGGCTAGCGTGGGTAGGAGACAATTATCTCCCTGGGCAAACGATAAAAATGTAGGTATCTTCTCCCACAGCTTTATCAACTCTCAGAGCACTGGCGCACAAGTTGAAATAACAATCGGGGGTAAACATCTCCTATTCCGTGTTCCCGTGCAGAACGGCTATCATGGGCAGGAGACAATTGTATCCCCGGGGAAAGGATATAAATTTCTCTTCTCCCACAGCTTTATCAACTCTCAGAGCACTGGCCCAAAAGTGGAAATAATATATGTGTATTAATGAACGGATGTAAACCTCTCCTATTCCATGTTCCAGTGATTTAGCAGGTGGGCACGTTAATTATATCCCTTGTTAGGGCATATAATCGCGGGATATAATTTTTATCTTTCGCCCGTGCTAGCCCTGCAGGTGGACATGTTAATTATATTCTTTGTAAGGGGATATAATCGGGGGATATAATATTTGTCTCCTAACAATAGGAGACAAATATTATATCCCTATATTGTTATACGTTATTGACGTTTCATAAATAACATTAAGCGTAATTATTAAGGTGTAGGTATAACTACAGTACCGTAATACAAGTGTCCATAAAAGAAGAATTACACCTAAATCTATATCTATGGCATATATTTTTTGTAAATATTGATGTTAGTTTGTTATTATTATTGCGTGTTTTCGAATTGTAATTATATTGAGGCCTACTTGAAATAAATGGTATTAGTACCTAGATCTAAAAACAACTATGTATGTTATTAGTTCCTGAGACACTCACATGTACAGACGCACGCACTGTTACATGTGGTGGTAGGTACTGGAATTCTAAATTGCTTGGCAGCACATGTTTGTTGGTAAATACCTCCCACCAAGCCAGATCTCCTCCACCAGGTCATTTACTCCGCCGAGGATAGCACCCGTGGGACAAAGTGGTATGAACTTATAAGACCAACGCTTACACTGTTCCAAGGACACCGTCATACAGAAGATGAAAATCTAGTGTACATACCAACAGGCGCGACTAGTTGGTTTCCGGGTGGGCTAGCTGGGTCAGGAATCTCAGGAAGCCGGTATAGCAGCCAGTAGTGGTAGCCCATTGGCTCTTCCTTATGTCCCGCAAGAGTGTGCACGTAGTGACCGTTAGGCCACTCGCTGGCTTCAAATTTGAACTTCGGCTCCTGTTCAGCTGCCATTTGCATTACGTGGTAGAAGGAGATGTTTCTGAAATGGCAACATGATTTATAAGCGTTATTTTAAAATCTTGCTTTATGCGCGAAGGAAAACATATTGAGTAATCCTGCAAGTCTGAGAGTTAACCATAATAATGTTCTCAAAACGTGTGAGGTCAACCAATTTGCATTTGGCCAGCGTGGTAGACTACTGTTTAAATCCTTCTCATTCTGATAGGACACGCGTGCCCATTAGTGGGCCGATAATGGGTAAATGCATAATGATGATTTTTTTATATCAAGATCTGAATCACGACTTTAATATTGCCCAGAAATTCTTACATTTACTTTAAAAAGTTCATAAAATGCATAATTTATGCTAAGGTTACAAAACGTAGCAGAAAACAACTACGTCGATTCTGTTGTACACAAGTACATAAATCTCTGAACTAAACTAAAACTGAAAATTTGTAAATTTATGCTATTCTTTTCACGATGAAGTCCCAACGTCCCCTTTAAGGGGTATTATTGGGATTTCAATAAAATAACTATAAAATGGTCCCATCGCCTCGGTATCTATTGTCGCTAACGGGGACAGTGGGTGAGATTTGAAGAACAATATTGAAAAATAGTCCCGTCGTCCCCGTTATTTATTATTTTAGCGGGGATTAAAAGTTTAGCTCAAATATTACAAAAAAGTTATATTATGAGTATGTTGTGCTTTTATGGCGAAGCTCTGAAATAGTTGTAAGATTTTCTTGAGGACTTATACAGATACAGTTACATTGAGGGGCTTGATAAAAAACTAATTATCTACATCTTGCAACAAATAATTAGATTTAGGTAAAAGGACGGGGTTAACGGGGACGATGGGTCCTCGTGGATATACCTACAGTTTTTTTTTACAGTAGCTTAAGTTAAGAGAGTTGTGTTTACTTTAATAAAATATGCATACATACCTGGGAGCAACCATGTAAAGCGTGTAGTTTTCAGTGACATTGGTGCCAAGCCATAGCGTGTAGGTGAAGGAGACATTGCGCGCCTCGGAGTCATTGCTAGAGTGGCCCGTTTGGTATGCCATCTTGAGGCTGCCATCCCCACCGTTGCTGTCTGGAAAGAAATCTCATCCAATAAATTATTTGAAAATAATTGGGTAGGTACCATAAAAATCTTTATAACACGACACTAGAAGTGCCCTGTAGAACTTTTAAGTATAAATAACTCTTGTCGCCGAATGACTCCCAGAGGCGGTGTCACTTGGCGTACACGCAATTGCTGGGAGTCTTACATTTCTGTAATTCACAACGTCGTACCTAATTGTTTTAGAGTGTAAGAGCCATTTTGGCTGGGGCAGTTTGTACTGTTGTTTAAATTCGAGTACTCTGAGTCTCGTTCGCGGCAACCAGGTGACGCGTACACAACATTTCTAGTGTCTTGTTACTATGATTTCTATAGTAGGTACCAATACAGTTAATATATGTGATAAATTGTTTGACCGAGCAGAGTGCTAAAATAAATAATTTAATTAATCAAACATTATTTATGTTTGGAGCCAGAACTAGAATTATTTAATTACGTAAATCATTAATTTATCAGTGGAAAATAGCATGTGTTTTTAATATAGTGGGTACCTACAACGTAAGAAAACATATTCTTGTACTATTTCGTGTATTTATACTAAAATTGCTACAGCTATATGTTAGTATATGTATACCTAAAAGTATAACATATACTAACATATTAAACATTGATTTAATATGTTAGTATATCTAATAGTATAAGAATAAAAGACAGTAGCGTGTTGGGCTGCTTGCTTTCAGCGCATTATTTGCGAACATCTGAACAACGTACTTCTACTGTTGGGTATCTGTTGTTTCACCAGCCATTTTTTAGTTGTTCATCGATAGCATATAACAGCCCAATACTGGACTAAAGGCCTATAGGAGGGTTTGTCCTTATCACCACGCTGGGCAGACGGGCTGGTGATCGCAGTAGATGGTAGTAGTCGCACAGAGGACTCTGCTGCCCATTCTATTCTTGGAGTCGCCTCGTACGGTACCCGCGAGAAGAGAATATATGGTGACAACAGCCGTATTCTGACCTGCCGTCACCTTACTGTCTTACTGAGTATTTTAGTTGTTGTCATCTTGTAATTCCTATTTACCTAATGGTTCATGCCGACTATCCAACAGTTTATCGCTGCAGTGCGGTGGTCGGACTGCAGCTAGAGAGGCTGGTGTCAACGCAGCAACCGCTGCAGCAGTCTTGGCCACGTCTCCCCATCCGCCGTCGGGCTCCTGCCTTTCAAGAAGCCACTTTCTAGCTGCAGGAAGGCTCCAGTGTTGGTGAGCTCCAGGGCCATTGTCGGAGTCTTCGAGAGCCTGAATTTTTTTAAGATTAAGTTAGATATCCAGTTACCTACTTAGATACCTTTTTTAGGGAGAACAGTTACGTGTATATAAGTTATATGGTAACCATATTTACCAATCCCACTTCTGACTGTAGCGGATACGAAAATAAAAACAATATTGGTACAACAAAATATTTTATTAACTATTCAAAGAAATGGCGGGCGTTGGCTAGCTTGACGTACCAAACCATAACGGCGGCATTTTTGGCATGGCGGTGAGGTACGACAACATGGCTTGGCTTTGACAAATTGTCTCTATAATCTGTGGTCGGTGCACTGGCTGACGTCTTTTCAGTTACCCCCCGTTCTTCGTCCACGTTTATTAAGGTATTTTTACAAATCCCGTGGGAACTGTTTGTATTCCTTGCGACGAAAAGTCACCTATGTCATTCTCCGACTTGTTAACTAACTCTATACCAAAAATCAAGTCGATTGGTTCTTTAGTTAGGGCGTAAAGCAAGGACAAAAAAATACACTTTCGCATTTATTATAAAGTGGGCATTTCTACTATGGCAATAGTATTAATTTAACAAAGCTATCACCTGTATAGCCAGAGCAGTAGTAGTCAAAGTCCCGAAGCTTCCGTCAGGGTGTTGTTGCCTCGCTAAACCAGCCATTGGACGACGCACGAAGTGGATAAGACTGCGATGGCGGTGGTCCTGTACCACGCACCGTAGAGCCAAAATCACCATCGAAATCGCATCTAGAAGGGAACGGATATCTATATGTTTTCCTGTTGGTTCCACCCTGAGCATAGTACGATATGCATATCCTACAGTAATTGGATCTTCTGATGCCTTCGGGATCTTCGGATGGAACAGAGATTTTCTGTAGAACTGGTGAACGAAGATCACGACCACTAGAGTCAGCTTCTCGTTCGTTAGTTTCCGTTTTCGTTCGTTTTTCCGTTTATGCTCGGACATTTCACAAACAAAACTTTAGAATTTGAGTTGAAAGTACTTTATTTAATAAAGGGATGTTTAATTAAGTAAAAAAATAAAAATAATTACATAAAAGAGCACGTGTGAACCGCGTCACAATTCGGAGGTGTTTACGGAACGACGACCTCGATAAAAGTTCTGTCAACGATTTCGATTTTATAATGGTTTAAGGAATATTGATGCCACTAACGAAATAAGAGCTGAAGTTAGTGACGATATTACAAAGTAATATTGCGGAAATGGAAATAGGATGATTATATTTGCAAATCAAATAAAAATTAATGGCCAAAAATATTAAAAGAAAAGAAATGGGTAAAGACAAAGCGGAAGACTCCGAGGAAAGGGATAAAGTTTTAGAGGCATCGCTATTGATGCCTATTTAATAAACACGTAATTAAAAATATTGTACAACCTAAATATATTATATATAAGAAATAAATATAGTAATTATAGTGTGATCTAAAATTTGAAATGTTTGATTTTAGTGGTAACTAGTAGAATGAATAGCTTTCTTTATAATACTTACCAAGACTATGATCAGCAGCTGCATTGGCAATGTCCAATAGTCGTCTTATATGACGTCGTCGAACATGAGCCGCAGAGGAACATGCGGCAAGAGTGGCGTAAGCGAACTCCAGGTCATGAGGCGGTTCTCGATGAAGCAAGGTAGCAACTAGGTCCCGACCGTGAAAAGACCGAGGGTCCTTGCATAGAGCACCTAATGCCAGAGTGTAGGCAGCGAGGCGACCAAGAGGTGGTGGAGATTCGTGGTGCCTTGAAAGAATTATGTTTTAAGTATGAGCAAATTAGAAATTTGTTTGGTGTGTTTTTCAGGGAAATTAAATAAAATTACTCGATCTGTGAATCATGGTTTTGCTATAAAGGGGACATCAATATTTTCTTTTGTTAAATGCTTCGAGCTTTATTTTCTGATTGCAATGTGTGGTTATTTTGTCACTTTGACGTCACAAACACATTTGATGGGAATGTAAAAAGTTACGAATTATTAAAATACAGAATCAGTGACGATATATTGCTGCCTACGATTACATATTGTTTCAGAAAGTTTCTTACTTTGACATCATGAGCAATATCTCGATATCCATTTGCTTAGCAGATAATTGCATCTCTAATCCTTGCTGTTCTATTTCCTTGCCCGTGTTATTCGCTAACTGAAACAAAAAAGTAAGTTAAGACTAACTGATGCTAGCAGTACCTAAATAAATATTTTTTTTTTATGTTTGGAAGGATTCTTGTGCGGACAAATTGCTTGCAAATTTTCAGGCTCCTCCATACTCCTAAATCTTATAAGACAGTCCTAAATATAAAGATGTGATATCTGTCCCAACCGCAATGGTTCGTTTTAACCTATAAACTAAGAATGAATTAAGAAATAGAAATGTATTAGTAAGAATTGTACCTGCAAAGTAAGCATGACATGGTGTGTATCGTTGCCCCAACCCCAGTCCGGCTGGCGGCTTTGCAGGAGATACTGCAACGCTTTCTGGATAGCCTGGCCTTCGTTCAATGTCTCCGTCTCCCAGGCCACCGTGGTAGGTGCTACGGTGGTGGTCGGTGGTCTAGTTGTTAGAGTGCTTGGCGGTTCGGTTTCTGAAAGTTGAGCTTGCTGTATTTAACATTTGATCATGGGCGAAACGAAGGTTGGAGACGAATGGGGCAGGAGCAGGGGAGGGCGGCTGCCTTCCCTTAGACCAGCTAGGTACGCCCATGCATTTGATAAATGATGAATCATAATAAACTTTAAAGTTCCGTTTTTAATCCCTCTCTCTTTTCTATTAGAGGAGGCCTGTGCAGTGCACAGGCCTCCAGGATTTATTTAATTTTGACTGACAAGAAACTAAGCTTTTAAGCTTCTGGATTGGAACGGGCTTGGCATCAACATTAACGGCGAGTACATCACTCAACTTCGGTTTGCCGACGATGTAGTCATAATGGCAGAGACTCTGGAAGACCTTAATGCGATGCTCAATGACCTCAGCAGAGTTTCTCAACAGGTGGGCCTTCGTATGAACATGAGCAAGACGAAAATTATGTCTAACGCTCATGTTGCGCTCCACCCAATAATTGTTGGGAACTCTGCACTCGAAATTGTAGACGAGTATATATACCTAGGACACACGATCCAGTTAGGTAGGTCCAATTTCGAGAAAGAGGTAAACCGCCGAATCCAACTCGGATGGGCAGCGTTCGGGAAACTTCGTGACATCTTCTCGTCCAAAATCCCCCAGTGCCTGAAGACTAAAGTCTTCGAACAGTGCGTGTTGCCAGTGATGACTTACGGATCAGAGACATGGTCGCTAACTATGGGCCTCATAAGAAGGCTCAGAGTCACTCAGCGGGCGATGGAGAGAGCTATGTTAGGAGTATCTCTACGTGATCAAATCAGAAATGAGGAGATCCGTAGAAGAACTAGAGTTACCGACATAGCTCAGCGAGTTGCGAAGCTGAAGTGGCAATGGGCGGGGCACATAGCTCGGAGAACCGATGGACGTTGGGGTCTTAAGGTGCTGGAATGGCGACCCCGCACCGGTAAACGCAGCGTAGGTCGGCCCCAAACGAGGTGGACAGATGACATCAGGCGAGTAGCTGGGAGCCGTTGGAGGCAAGCGGCCCAGGACCGTGCATTGTGGAACTCCCTACAAAAGACCTATGTCCAGCAGTGGACGTCAATTGGTTGAGATGATGATGATGATGACAAGAAACTTACAATCTAAAAGTAACTGGTGTACTGCTAAAATGGGAGTCACTTAATCCCTAATCGTTGACTACTTTTAGTAGTAGTACCTAGAGCTTTTTGTTACAGTACGGGGAAGTACAACTACGATGCTTATTTTAGTCAGTATTGTTGCAATGCTGTGTTCCGGTCTTAACGGTGGGTGCCGATGTCATTACAGGCATATTAGGCTTAACAACTTCTCCTCAGGTTAATGGGCACAGGGGAGGACGTTGAAGGAGCTCTCTCTTTGCATGCCCTGCAAAGTGTTGCTCTGTTTAAAGGCAATAGTTTGTCACTTTATTACCATCAGGTGGGCTATCTGCTTCGTCCGTCAATTAAAACTATATAAGAAAATTAAAGTGGAGTACGTGGCATCGTACCGGAAGTCTAAATTGCTTGGCAGCACGGCTGTGGGTAGGTTGGTAACAAAGCCCCAAGACCGTATGATCAATCTGACCAAACGTTTAAGCTGTTAAATATATATGATTCTCTTTTATAAATTATTATTTGAATTTATGCTTCTTACTAACCAGTTTGCCCGTAGACCACTCCTAAGAGCATCAAAAAGGCGCCGATCAAAGACACGCGATTTTTCATCATTGTGTCTGAAAAAAAAGAAAAAATTCGTTTAGAAAAAAACATTGATAAAGATAGGTCGGTGATAGTTTAATAGAAGTTAAGTAGAGTTTATTTGAGTCTATAAGTTGGAACGTTGGTTTTATTTTCAGGGGAACTACGTTGGATTCCCGGCACGCACCTACGTTTTCGAAGTTAAGTGCGATTCAAGTTATTTTAAGTTTACAGATTCTCAAAATATTTTACTTTAAGAGCGAGAGATTTACATTATATCGTTTGGAAACCTGCTAAGCCTACCAATCTTAACTTGGTCAGTATAGACTGTGGCCTAAATCCTTCTCATTCTGGAGGTGACCCGTAGTGGTGGGTTAATAATGATGACAGTGAGCTAGTATTTGCATTGTTATTTGCGAAGGCATATGTCAAACATCAAATCACGAAAGGTATCAAAGATATATAGCTCTGGTTTTCGTACAAATGCGCTACCTACGTCTCGTAACTCTGAAAGTACTCGTAGATTCACGGGATACATTGGGGATATGGGAAGGTGAGACGTGTCGCCTATTTAATATTTATACCGCGTGAATATGTATGAGCACGGCTATCGTTTATTCTTGTTCTCACGTGCGGCTGTGAAATAGGCGTTTACTTATAAAGTTAGAAACGGGGTATATAGTTGGAAACGGGGTACTAAGCAGATGGGGTGTTAATCATAAACTATTATGAAGCTTAAAATCTGCTCTCTGAGATAGTTCACTTATCAGAAGTTTTGCATAGATGAATTTGCGGGGTTTATTATCTACTTACTCATTACCGGGCCACAATATGGCACAAGTCTCCTCTCAAAATGAAAATGCTTAAAACCGCAATCCACCACGATGGCCAAGTGCGGTTTTGTGGGCTTCAGACGCCTTTGAAAATATCATGATGAATTTTCAGGAATGCAAGATTTTTATCACCGTTAAGTGATATTGAATTGATAATGTGCGTGCTGGGAATCAAACGAAGCGAAGTCTTATCCACTGAGATCAATAACTTTAGAGAAATAGGCAACTGTACAAAGTTTTCATATAGAAGCAGTGATAACCACAACATCTCATTTAGGGTCTAATGTTGACACGGATTACTATGCCAACTTAAATTTTAATTTCTTGTTGAGGAGAAAGAAGGGATGAAAGAGAAAGAGTAAGATGTGAAACTTTCGCAACAAGTTACAAGGTATGGCAGTTTTATTTTATAACCTGGTTTCCACGCAGCATCTTACCGATGCTGCCTGGGTCGCTGAACTAGGTCTGGTGATATTTTGTTATGACTGACTACTGGCGCAAATCCAAAGAGCTCTAAACCAAAACCACAATTTAAAGAAATTTCCACGTTTATTCAAGATTAACCCGCTCACATAACGCCATTGAGGTCATTCGAATGTAAGTATACATTAACCAAAAAAAATACTTATTCTAAATTTAAATGACATTCAAATTTTTACTAGTCGGTGTCAGCAGGTTGTTACAGTAAATTTATAAAGTGGATAAATAATTAAACTTTTAATAGCTATAAATTCATATAACCCAGATATTTTATTAAATTGATCAGGATTTTTACGATTTATATTTTTACGAAATATTTAGTTCTTCTTGTTCTAGAAGAATATTCAAGAAGAAATATTTAGTTAATATATATAGCTTTCAAGAAACAATTAAGTCGTTATCAAGGTACTCTGTGTTCCTTTCCCATTGTAAGCCGAGAGGTGGGGCAGAATGGGAAGTCTCCGTTTATTTTTCAAACAATAATTTTTGATTGTTTTTATTCATCGTAAGAAGTTTAGCCTCAGTTTTTTTTTACCTGCCTACCTACCTAAAAATCCGTGTTGTTTATTAAAAACTCTCACAAATGGTATCTAAATGGTATCTAATGGTATCTAAAGCTAAGATACCCCGTTCTACCTCCTACGCCGGGGTTCCCTAGTTAGTTACAATAGAAAAATGAATTGGAATTAATAAATTAATTTATTTATCAAGCACAGATTAAATATGTTTTTAATAGTATATAACGAGTTATATACTATAAAAAACATATTTAATCTAGTTTAATGTATGTTCAGAGGTACTTTCCTTCCATACTAGTAAAGTTGTGTAGGTATAACTTACGCTACTTCGCTCATTAAAAGGGGATGTTGTTCCGCCGCAATATAAGTACTCTTTCGCTAGGGGAAAAATTGTAACGTCATTAGTTTTAAGGGGCGGAGTGGAGCAAAAGCTGATATTACGTTAATTGCATGATAGAAAATGTTTAAGAAACTTGCAGCCATCTTTATTACCAAGTGACAAACGACAAAGACACCGGGAGATATCTTTGCATCCTTCGAGTCCATGTAGGACTTGAGTGTAACCTTCTTTTACTTTTTCGGATTGACACTTGCCGATAACCACCTGAGGGGTTGCTAGGGCGTCACCTGCGGAGTGGGGCGAGCGCAAAAGCTCGCCATGAGAAGAGCCCCAGGGCTCGACGACATCGAGGGGGGGAAGTGGGAGACAACGACCCGAGGGTGCCTCCTGGGAGGACTCTGACCTCGGCTCGGTTCCACGTTAATCGGGCTGTGACTGGAGTGTAACGATAATCCATTCGTATTTATATCGAAATACCCACCCACTCAATGTCATGAACATTGGTTGATAATCAAATATAATTTTAATTGTTTCATGAAAATTATTAATAATTAAATAAAATTAAAATATAATTTAAATTGTTTCATGAAAACTATAAATAATTTAATAAGAGCGTATTTGTAAATAACCTTATCAATTTTCATAAAATATCTGACCAATATGATTTTTTTTAATTATTTACCCACTTTATAAAATTACAAATGTGTCTATCCTGGCACAGCTAGGAGTTAGTGTTCGACTTTCCTCTATATGTTACCAACGTTTGCTTTATTATTTCGGGCACATAATGCGGCGGGGGAATGATAGCCTGGAAAAAATTATAGTTACGGGCAACACCGAAGGCAACAGACCGGTACCCAACAAGATGGGCAGACCAGTTGAAAAAATCAAATTCGGACCGCTTCTATCAAATCGCCAAAATGGCCTCCAACAGAAGCCGATGGAGAAAGTTTACCAACGCGAAGTTGAGATCTCACCAGGACCACGATCTTCAGTGATGAAGGAACGACCAGAGAGAGAGATAAAATTACTGTAACACCAGTGAATCTATATCATCAATAACTTATATCAGTCCACTGCTGGACTAAAGGCAGCGGTAGGGTTCGCCTATTATAACCACGCTGGTCAGACGGGTTGGTGATCGCAGTAGATGGTATTAGTAGCACAGCTGCTGTCTGCTCTTCGTTAAATTCGCTTAGTCGCCTCGTACGACCCCCGGAAGAGAGTCCCGGGGTGTTGACAACCGTATTCGGATTTGCCATCACCAGACGGCAATAATCTATTATGCACTAGTACCCTGCCACGCTTCGCTGTGGCACATTTTTATGGAATGGTTGAGAAATGAGAAACAAAACAAAGAATACATTTCATATGTCAGCGAGTGTTTTTCTCGCTTTCGGCAGATGATCGTTAAAAAAACTGTAGTTTCGCGGTCGCGGATATGTGACTGATGCAAAAAATAGATTAAAAAAATCCTTGATGCGGATTTATTTATCATGCTAAAATTTCAGCTCGATCGGTGCAGAACTTTTTGAGTTTTTAAAGCGTACACAAACCAACATAACATTTTAATATATCTATATATTTATGTTAAAGTTTATCTAAAATTGTAAAAACGTACATATATAAAGGTATTAATGAGAACTAAATTTAAAATAACTCGCCCGCTGCTTTAAGAGCTCGGTATAGCATCTCAATGTTCTTTCGCGTTAGACAGACAATTTATCTGTTCTCGCACTGATGGGTGTTGTTTGAGTCTTGATTGATGAACTTCTTTTCTAGGGTACTGTCGTTTTAGCACATTTTACTCTGTAAAATCAAAACAATACGATATGAAATATCTTATCGGTGATTTTACAGAATTGTTGTTAAAATACATACATCGTTAAGCAGATTCAATATTCATTTTTATAGGTATCTGGTAGCCATACGGCTTCCGGAAATTCGTTTCTTTGCTTTTCACCTATGTTCATATCAACGATCCTATTGAAATATAGCACTTTTGTATGGCTTCCAAGTTGCTACCTGGAGGATATATACTGGGAAAAGGATTTTATAATATTTTTACCACGCGAAACCTTTTCTAGTATTCTCTACTCTTAAAGTATAATCCCAACTTCATATAACGTTTCCTTACAAAGACCATTTATCTATTCGCTCAACGATCCAAGTTGTTGACGCTTGATTGATGAATTTCTTTCACGGTTCTGTTGTCCAAGTACTCTATCAAAGTTAGCAGGTAGTAAAAAAGTAGGATCTTTAAATTGAGAACTTAAATAGTTTTTTTCCTGGTTTATTTTGTGATGATCTGAATACTTAGGCGAAATAATGGATAACATTGAGTAACTTAATTGTTATTGCTGTTTTGTTTTATCTTTTCTCCTGTGATGTGTGTAAATGATAACATTAGTTGGCATTTACACACATCACAATTTTTTCGACTATCAACGATAAAATCCAAAGCTCATTAATAGTATAGAGACTTAATTTATGTAGATGCAAGGTGACAATTTTCCGTCTGGCGCACTAATTGAAAATCCCGCCATGCGCATAAAACAGATAGGTATACTGAGTCGGCAACACATTGGCAACACGCCAGCCCACTTAACGATACGTCACGCGTGTCAAGTCAAGTCAAATCTTAGTACTTCATAAAAGTCGCAAAAAGTCGACGTTACCGGGACTTCACAAAGCCGAGCAAGTAAATAGTATATAAGTACCTACTGAAAAAGCAAAAAAAAACTGATAGGTAATAAGAATTTAAGTTTATAGAGTATGCAGCTGTATAGCCCTTCAAAAAAGATTTAAAAAAAAAGAAGTCGTCTGACAGTAGTACAAGTATTTGCCACAGATAAATAAAAGTTCGAAACAAAACTATATTGCACCGCTATAAAAATTAAGCGTCCAATAGGCAGGATGACTACTTTTGAAAAACTGTCCTATGATATTCGTAAGTACTATACCCAAAAATATCTAATTTTTGCAGATGTTACAGGTTTTATTCATATAAATTGCAAATTATATTTGAAAAAATTATTTACCGCGGAAACGCTAGGGTGTCATGGCCGTAATCGTGAAGTCATAGGCAAATTAGAGCTTTAGTAAGTCCTTCTTCCATAGCTAAAGATAATTCGGACTGGACCATTTTATTTGATATTCTATTTAAAATTCATTAATATCATTTTCACATTTTATAAATATGTTCATTTGTTAAATAGAATAATTGAGAGTAGAAAATTGTAGGATAGATCAGCACATGTAAATAGGTATAACCTTGTCATTGAATATTATAGAATAGTTGGGTTCGTCAGAAAATTTATTAATAATTTATTTATTACAAAAGTAACTATTTTTAAATAGCGGAAACCACACAGACGTCTAGTCGCGCCTAAAGAAGTTTTACTTCAAAAAACTTACGAAAATAAATACCAATCTCACTTAGAATATAAACAAAAATAAATGAATCATTAGATCAATACAATATTTTAGCGATAATTTGTTAAAATTATTGATTCTTACAATTATAATGGTAATTTATTTGCCCCGGGAGGGAAGCGGAGCTAATCTACCGTCGTCGAAGCCAAGTTAATTGGCACGTCTAGTCTGGTCGAAAAGCTGTGAAAAGATCGTTACTGGCGTGTTAGTTAGAACGTAATAAGCAAGCACTAGGTACCTACACGTTTTAGTTTTGTTCGCTTGCATGCAATAAAAAAAAGACTACAAATTAACAAGGTTACATAGTTGATGAATTGTGCCCGTAGAATTGATAGCTATAATTCTAGTTGTAAAATAAGCACATTAAACTTAATGACTGATAAATAACGATAGTCAGTTTTTGCTATACGATTTATCTAATTCGCTAATTTGGAAATTATGTTTCCGAAAGAGCAAAAGTAATTTAATTTTATTGGGTAAAACTCATTGACAGTGACTCAAACACCAATTGACAGTGTTGTTGATGGAATTGGATTGTTCTGGCAGCTATTTCAGACACAAAACGTTATGATGTTTTTTCTAGCTCCTCTAGCTGGGCTTCGTCACCGTTTAAAGCTATTTAAATATCATAAATCCCGCAGAATCATGCATTTTTCCGGAATAAAAAGTACCCTATGTGTTAATCCTGGGTATGATCTATCTCTATTCCAAATTTCAGTCAAATTGGTTCAGATTTTTTTGCGTGGAGGAGTAACAAACCTTCATACATCTTTCCTTACAAGCTTTACATAACATTTATAATTGATTTACTTAGAGACTCAGAAGAGTAGATTAGAGATGACAAACGTCTCTGTTACAATGATATCACGGGTAAGTTCTATTCAATGTTCTATGTTGTTGTGTAACTTCTAGTCTTAAAATGAGATATAAGATATAACTTTGTAGAAGGTGAGTAGGTATACAATTCCATGCAATTAGGTAATGCGTGTGAACACATTACCTAATTGCATTTAATGTTATGTAATTTTATGTAATTGTATACTTTATATACTTGATGAATGTTTATTTAGTGTTTGTAATTTACAATAAACTAAAACTGACATTCTTATGAAATTTATATTAGTAGCAACTAGCGCAATAAGACCGCTAGATCTCTTTCAACTGTCACTGCAACTTATAATGAAGCAAGTTCTTAAAATGTCGCCACGCTAAAAGCGTATCAAAATCCAAATAAGCTTAAGCAAATTAAAATGAAGAGCTTGATATAATTTACGTGGCTCGATGGTGACGATTTCCCGTCTAGCGCACTAATTGAAAAGCCCACCAGCCGCAACGACCTGTGAAATGCTTGGTTACGAGGTAAATTTTGATGGAGGCGTGAAATTCACAATATTTTCACTTGCGCAACATAATTTTACTACGTTTAGTTCACGTTAGCTAGGATTAGTTGGAAAGTGGAATTAGACACTAGCCATAATAAATAAATACATATAACTAATATTGTATTTTAAGAATTATTTCTTTCCATTATATTTTCTTTCTTGTATAACTGTGTAATTACGAATAACGTGTGTAAAAAATTTACAACCCTATGTTCGCATTTACATATCTGTGAGTACGTGAACGTGAATGAGATGAATAATTGTTTTAATACTATCCAGGGCTCTAATAATTTTCCTATTTCAAAGTACTCCGGAACTCCACTCCAATAAAACGTATCTAAACATAGCTGATGCTACGGTGGTCACCTTATATTTTTTTATGAAAACTTTTGTAAAAGTATAATAACAATAAATAATAATAAAGGTAATAGCTATAAAGTTGGTATTCTGAACGATATGGTAAAATTTACAATAAGTTGCTAGATATTACTTTGGACTATAGCGCGAAGATACTGTTTTACCATCAGTAATCAGCTATTTTGTTGCCGCATCGATCCTACATCTGACGATTCTATATATGCGTCGTTTTTTATCATAAATTTACATTTAAATAAATAAATTGTACTTTTTGATAAAAACTCTACAGCTTTTAGAGTGGAATTTAGAAAGTGGAAGTTATTTTCCTTTTTATTATAGCGTTGCGCGTATTTATTTCATCACGGATTTGTAATATTTTTTTTCTCTCTAATCAGCTGTAACTTCAAACTTCTCAAAATATTGTAAGATTTAAATTTCATTTAACAAAAACGTTCATTTTAAGCTCATCTTTAGGAACTGAAAGAGTCGATTTTTGTTAAAACGATAATCGTTAACGCTAACGTTAACGTATGTAACGTTAACTATGATACATTCAGGTCTATCAAGATAAAGCAAGAAGGATCGAAGAAAAGTAGCTTCTTGAGTTAAACAGTCTTAAAGATTATTTTGAGTTGGTATATGCAAGTAGCAGACGTTAATATCGTCGGTTTCATATCGTAATGGAAGAAAATTGAAAGAAATTGCCAACAATTTTGTTCCACCACTTGGAAAAATTCCCATTTCACTCGTAACATATGCAAATGTGTTTATCGACACGTGTATTATGTAAAATATGCATTAGAGCATCACTCGCCCAGCTTTGAAATGGAAGGACAATTTGCATTTTTACCAGATACGTTTTACCTATGGAACTCATGTGTTTCTCGCTGTAGTTTTTTCTGAAAAATATTACAAACGTCAAAACAAGTGTCAAGCTGTAGTCGTATTCGTGCACCTTCATCTCAGGCTTTAATTCTCGAATTGCTTATGACTCTAGGACTAACAAATCACTGTCACCTACGCGAAAGTGACAGTTTTTCTATAAAAGTGCACTGATCTCTATTATAATCGCTGGACAGACCATAGATTATACACTAATAAGACAGGCTACATTCGTTTTTTGTTTTTGTTTTTGTTAGCTGCGAAGCTGTAATTCGATTGTCCAAGGAACTAAACTTTTAATAATTAAAAACATTATATTTTTGGTATCCGCGATAACTTCATGCCAAATATGGCCCTATAAATGGTTAGAAAATATCTGCAGTTAATTGTGATGTGTATAAAGACAACTCCAGTGTTAATGATGCAGGATCAGAACGTAATATTGCTTCTTGAGTTGACAAATTATTGTCAACTCAAGAAGCAATAAATATGTCTTTTAGACAATATCTATGCAGCAATGATTTAATATCTACAGTCTGTTTACAGTTACTTCACTTCATTGCTCATAATACCACTACGCCAACTTTAAAGCTACAGGTAAAATAACTGTAAACGCACTGTAGTAGGTACCTAAGCTATCTGAGTGTTAGTTTTTAATAAGGTAGAAGCATAAATATGTGAAAGGTTTTCGATTAAAGCTGCCAATTTATCTTTAGGTATAAATATCTTAATAGTTATAGACATCAGTGTATATCTTACAAAATGTTATCATAGTTTATGTTACAATATGTATGCCTAAAACCTCATGTTTTATTGGAAATTGTTTCTTGAGTTCAGCCTGGTTGGTACGCGAGAGGATATGCAATAATTCTTTTAAATATTTTACAATGTACATAAAATATTTTTTGTCATTGTATAAATACCATAACGCCAATCGATACATGTAATAACATTAATGTACTATATATACATGTAATAACATTAATGTCATATCCGCTATCATCATTTCATTTTATTGTAATTTTTAAATTACATTTTTTGTACTCTATTATAAGGGTGAAACCTGAAATTTAATGTTTTTATAGCCTCACTCACGGGTTGTAAAGCTGCAGAGAGAAAAAAAGGTTGCGGAGGATCGTCTGATGATGCTATTCTTAGACTGTTGGAATATAAAGAAAATACACCCAAAAATGGTCGTAGAAAAGTGAAACTATAGCACTCTAAAATAAAAACAAATCTGCTTATAATTCAATAATTCTCCATAAAATTATGTCACTGTCACTAGACATAAGAATCACAAGGCAGTGGTTTATACCATGTTCAACTACGGATCACAACATCGCGTACCGGGTTTGGCTAAGAATAATTGTTTGGTATTGGGGGTTTTCGTATCAGTCCACAGTTAGGAAATTTGTGATCTACCTCTGCTTCGTTGGTCTAAAACCCCCATTCCTATGGGGAGGACTATTACCATAAGACGTAAAGGCCCATAAAAATGATAGTAAATTGTTATCTTGGTCTTAAAAAGTAAAATGTTTGCATTAAGAGAAAATGGAAATCCACACACAGATATCTCCAGACTCTATACTTGTAAGAGGGTTATAAAGTTTAACGGCGAGATTCGTGCCAGTTGCCAGTGGTAGTAGATTTGATATTTTGCAGGAAATATCGCGAACCCTCAGGGAAATGTATACGGCTAGATATGGCGTTCGAGGGATGACCTTTCCGTACAATCGGTCCGCCATATTTCTTTTTCGGACACGTTCCGAATCCTTGATTCTTATCTTTTTGGTAATGCGATAGGTTTTTAATAAATTGGGTGCGTTTTAAGAAATGAAAGCAGGTCGAGAGTTTTCTTTGTCGAAAGGTTTTGCTCTATTACAATGTCACTTAGGGCGTGGTCAATGTACAAAAGATATGTTGGAGGTGAGCAGACTACACAAGACAATACGTACTTTGCGAAATCTTTAACAACTGCGTGTTGTAAAATTAAAATCTGATGATACTCGGAATGCGAAATAATAGTAGCCAGAAGAAAATCTCTTTATCCACCGATTATATCCACTTACAATGGTTACAATTTACATATCCACCTGCCAAATCACGGCAACGGGTAAAATAAGTTTTTTCCCGTTATCCAGACACATGCTCGGAGAGTGGATAAAACGGTGGGAGAAGATTTTGTCCTTTCCCAGTGAATAAAATGTCTAGCATCGGTATGCTAGCCATGGGTAGTAATATAGGTAAAACAATATTGTGTTCAAAATTTATGTTATCGATATACATTGCAAAAATAATTAAAAAAAGAATACGCACCACAACGTTTCTGTATACGCCACCCACATTGAATTGTCCAGTACACGTAGATTAAGCTTAAATGCATACAAAAGAAGGGTCTTGGGGCCATGATTTGGCACAGATGTGCTTTTCCACCTGTACAACTGTCTTATTCTTTTATTCCATTACCCTTGATGCAATCTCACCTGTTGGTAAGTGATGATGCAGTCTAAGATGGTAACGGGCTAATCTGTAAGGAGTATGGCAGTTTTAGTTCTCTTAAATTCATACTCCTAGTTTGTTTCTACCCGACATCTTACTGGAAAGCTAAATCGCTTAGTTGCACGTCTTTGTCGTTAGGGTGGTTACTAGCCACGGCCGAAGCCACCCGACAAACTTTAGCTAACGGAATTCTTAGCCTAAGAAATATTAGATACCTACATATGTTTTCGCCTCGTGACCTCCCTTGCGACATACTCGCTGCTATACAAACTGCGCTTTATGGATACTAGAGTCTGATGGATGCATTACGCCGCAAAACACAGGTCTATACTCGCATTAGACAAATTGCGTTTGGGATTTAAGAGTGTTTCTTTACTATCCACTCCGATATGCATAGCAAATATCGATTCGATATTTTGGCGCACAAGTCTGTCGTAAAGAATGTGTGTGATTGATGAAGTTCTGTTTTATCTGCCGTGTGCAGGTGACGGCAGATCATTATTAAGTCGCCACCCGTTTTCTGCCCACGGGTTTTGTACCTACGTATAACGGGTAGCAGCGTCTTCTATGCTCCTACTACCGTCTGCCCAGAGTGGCGATTATCGGCAAACTCTCCCTTTGAGAGAGTCCAGCAGTGGACTGTTATAGACGATGTAGTTGTACACGATGGTAATATCGTATCGTAATATCATAAATGCGAAAGTTTGTAAGGATGGATGAATGGATGTTTTTTACTCTTTCACGCAAAAAGTACTGAACCAATTTGACCTAATTTTGGAATGGAGATAGATTATACACTGGATTAACACATAGGCTGCTTTTATCCCGGAAAAATGTACGGTTTCCGTAGGATTTATGAAAAAACAGAAATAGCGTACGAAGCCGCGGGCAACAGTGGGTTTACCATAAGCGCAGGTGTGCAAAGATCGATGACTATTGAAGGCTGGTAAGTAAGGTGACATGTAAAGAATGAAAATTGAAAAACAAGTTGACTGGTAAGTATGAAAGTTCGTTTCTTGTACCTACAATGTCTTGTTCTAGGATAACAAGATTAAAAAGGAGACGACAATTATTAACGACAACATAGCAAGCTGTTTACTTTTATTTCCTTGCGACCTAACAATATAATGGGTATTATATGGTGTTAAAATTATCCATAAGTGAGAAAGGTGATATTGTGATGCACGCTTAAACTGCCAACGTAGTTCAAACTTTTTGAAATTCTACAATTGTATTCCATCATATATTTAAAAGAATACCCCATTACAACGCATATATTACACCGTTTATTCGTTTTAGTATCTCTAATAACAACATTATAATCATTATAAACTCAAACATGAATCTATATGAACTTATAGCACACTTTTATTATATAACTACAAAGAGATAAATTCTCCAATCTTCCCTTGAAACTTCTTCTTCTTTTGCTTTTTTTGGCTTTTAGACACGGCAACAAATCGGCACGTTGTATTTTGCCAATGTCACGTATACTTGGAAGATCCACAAAGGTGATTTGACACTTCTGTCTATACTCTTCTGTACCTCTATATTTCCCGCCATTTTATATGACCTTCCTTTTTGATCTGGGTTCCTGTCATTTTGAATTCCTACACAAACTTATACCAACCACAGATTATGCATAATTTTGACCAGTCTGAACGGAGATACCTTTTTATCATTAACCAAATGTACAAGGCAGATTTGCTAAAATATCTTTTAAGAGAGTGTAACAGAAAAAAAAACAAGTATTATAACAAAAAAAAGATCAAACGTTTGTTGCTTGGTTATATAAATACGAAAAAAAACGAGGAATTAATCATAATCTCGGGTAACAACTAAAAAACACTATGTAAATATGATGCGGTCTTGAAATATTGAAAAATACCGCACTCAAGACAGTGAGACGATGTGGAGAGAATATTCTAGTTTATATTACAAAGTCATACAGGCGTTGACATAAATTGAGTTTCCCGAAAATTGCTGTGAATAAATTGTAAGGGGATGTCGGCGTCCTCAATCTTATACGTCCATTAAATTAGACGAGCAATATTTACCAACTTATATGTATAAGTCATCACGTTTTCGTAAACGGTTCTAATTATTTTTTGGTACCCTTGGTCCTCTTGACATTTACGTAAGCCAAAAATTTGTCACGTAAGCAAATTTTGGGGAGGATTTCCGGCTTGATAAATATATATTTAACTTTTTGGGGTGATGTTGGCATCTTCACTTATCCGTCGATTACATTAGACGGTTAGACTCGGTAAATCAACCATAATATATGTATTGCATGGTGTAGTGTTATGTCGGCGTCAACTTTCTGCAAGCCGACCTTCATTTAAAGGTGCAGAATGTAAAATTAAAACACCCCGACATTTCGCAATCTCTCACCAGTGGCTCCAAGTAGCAGCAGTGCACGCAGCGGCCACACCCCGGTAAACCACGACGGCACGTGGGCCAAACCTGGTAGAGGGGATCTGTGCACTTACGTGTGCAGGTTGCAAGCGGTCACCTCCCGCAACGTGTACAGAGTCTAACTCGGCGAGGAAGGCAACCCACGCTGATAAGCACAGGGATTGGCGGAATCGGCGGGTTAGCGAGGCCTGGTGGAAGGCTTAGGGCGGCGTTAGAGGTCAAGGAGAGCGCCGGCCAGACACAGCATCCAAGCCTCTCTCTGATTGTAGCGGTCCCCCGTTCCATCAGGTACAGAGAGGCGAGGACGAGAGGGTGCATCTGTTTCCGCGCGAAAATTTATGCACCAAAATATATCCTGCGCAAATGACTGTTTCTGTTTAATGGATTCCGAGAAGAGAAAGACTTGTGGCGATAGGCAGAAGTAGAGAGGTCTGGTTGTGATGCCAACTGGGTTTTGTCTGATGCCTGCACACAAGCGGCTCAGGGAGAGTGGTCGCTTTTGCACTGCACTAGGTTAACAGTATGGATTCGGCAGCACCCTGAGTGACGAAGCAGCCCTATTTAGGGAGGCACTGCTTCCCTCGCATAGCCGGGGAAAGGACTAGAAAAGGTGTCCTAAAAAAAGCTTAACCTATTCAAATACAGAGGAAGTAACCGTGGCTGCCTCTGCATCATATAAGTCGCGGTCGAAAGAATAAAAAGAACGTAAATAACAACATTAAATATCATACAGTAATACTTGGTGCGTGGAACGTGCGCACCCTCCTTGATCGAGAGACCAGCTTGTGTCCTGAGCGCAAAACGGCTATTGTTGCACGTGAGCTCGGGCGTTATAATGTGGATATTGCTGCTCTCAGCGAAACACATTTAGCTGACGAAGGTGAATTGACGGAAAATGGAGGAGGGTATACCTTCTATTGGAAAGGAAATTCAGCGGCGGAGCCTAGAAGATCAGGTGTTGGTTTCGCGATTAAAAACAATATTGTAAGTAGAATGGAAGAATGTCCTATTCATATTTCGGACCGCGTAACATCACTACGAGTGCACTTGGCCAATGACAACTTTTTAAACTTCATAAGTGTTTATGCACCAACGATGGACAAGAGTGAGGATATTAAGGACAAGTTTTATGAAGAGGTAACGCAGACTCTATCTAGAATTCGTCCTAAAGAACAGATAGTCTTGATGGGTGACTTTAACGCCAGAGTCGGGCGTGATTTCGAAGCTTGGCCAAATGTCCTAGGAAGACATGGAGTTGGAAACATGAATAGTAACGGCCAACTGTTACTGTCTCTATGTGCCCAATTTAATCTGGCGATCACTAACACCATGTTTAGACTTCCAGCAAAATATAAGACCACCTGGATGCACCCAAGATCGAAACATTGGCACTTAATTGATTTTGCCATAGTGAGGCAAAGAGATGTTTCTCAGGTCCAAGTTACCCGAGTTATGCGGGGTGCACACTGTTGGAGTGACCACCGACTTGTAATTAGTAAGTTGAAGCTCCATCTTTATCCTCGTCGCCGTTCTCATGGGACCAAACATCAGTCGTTAAACGTTAGACGTCTGCAAGAAGAATCGACTAGGGAAGCTTATGTTCAAGCAGTTGGTGATATGGTTCGAGCAATAGAACTAGAAGACGGCGATCTGCTTGAAAAATGGTCAACTCTGTCATTGGAGCTAGCTAATACCACATCTCAGATATTGGGCTCCAAATCTCATAAGAGTGATGATTGGTATGACGAAAACAATCAAGCTCTCACTGAGGCGATTGCCAAACACAGAGCTGTTTTACGACTGCATCAAGATAAACAGGTTGAAGAAGTGAAACATAGCAATGTAGAACTCCGGAAGCTAGTGCGAGAAACGAAGGATAAATGGTGGAAAAATAAAGCTGACCACATGCAGTGGCTCTCAGACACCCATCAGAGTGGAGAGTTTTATGAGGAGGTTCGCAAGTTAACTGGCTCGTCGATACGTTCCAAGGTTCCAATTAAATCACTTGATGGTACGCAGCTAATTGCTAACAAGAGCGACCTCCTTAAACGTTGGTGTGAGCATTATAACAACTTGCTCAACGTCGACCGAGCCGTGGATCTACAATACATCGGCACGATAATGGCACTACCTACTGAATGGGAGCTAGACGAGCCTCTGTCACTGAGTGAGGTCTTTATTGCAATACAGCAGCAACGCAATAATAAAGCGGTCGGCATTGACAATCTTCCTGGAGAGCTACTAAAATATGGTGGAGACGAGCTACATAAAGCGGTCTGGAAACTTTTCATACGCATGTGGAACGAAGAACGTATCCCAGCTGAGTTTCAGATTTCATGCATTTGCTCGCTATATAAAAATAAAGGCGATCGCTCGAACTGCAATTCATACAGGGGAATATCATTACTAGCATCTCCAGGAAAAGTCTTTGCGCGAATTCTCATGAACCGTTTACTGCCGCTATCGGAAAAATTACTGCCCGAGACACAATTTGGTTTCCGGCCAAACCGAGGCACATGTGAAGCTATCTTTTCTGTACGCCAGCTTCAAGAAAAAAGCAGAGAGCAGGGTCAGCAATTATTCCTATGCTTTGTTGATTTGGAAAAAGCTTTTGATAGCGTACCGAGGGAAGCTTTGTGGGTAGTATTAGCGAAAATTGGTTGCACAGAGAAGTTTGTGAGATTGATACGGCTTTTACATGATAACATGCAATGTTGTATAAAGATGCAGGGTGAGCAATCAGAATTTTTCAATGTCAGCTGTGGTGTTAAGCAAGGTTGCGTGCTTGCGCCGACTCTTTTTGCCCTGTACTTCTCAATTGTAGTAAGAGAAGCCCTGCAAACTTCTAATGAAGGCATTCGAATTCGCTTTCGAACCGATGGCGGTGTTTTCAACCTATCTAGACTAAGAGCGTGTACCAAAGTGTCTTACGACATAATAACCGAAATAATGTACGCTGATGATTTGTGTCTTGTAGCGGAATCCCCGGATGGTCTGCAACACCTAATGACTAGTCTTGATGTGTCTTGTCGCAGGTTTGGTCTTAAGATTAATGTGACGAAGACAGAAGTAATGGCATTAGATACATCTATTGATGAGCCAATGGCCATAAAACTAGAGGACGAGTCACTTGGGCAAGTGCAGAAGTTCAAGTATCTGGGAAGCGTGATAACATCTAGGAGCCACCTTGACAGTGAGATAAATTGCAGAATAGGAGCAGCTGCTGCAGCTTTTGGCAAGCTGAGAGACAAGGTGTTCCGTTCACATGACATAAAACTATCTACCAAGGTGAGCGTCTACATGGCAGTGGTGCATCCAAATCTCTTGTATGGCTCTGAGACCTGGTGTCTTTACCGTAAACACATCCGCACTCTGGACAGATTTCACATCAGATGTCTTCGAGATATAATGAATATTCACTGGTCGGATCGTGTTCGCAATACAGAAATATTAAGGCGAGCAAATGTCTGGGGTATCGAGGCATACTTGATGAGGCGGCAGCTACGGTGGTGTGGGCATGTCTCACGGATGTCTGACGAAAGAGTTGCAAAGCGCATCTTCTACTCTGAACTGCAAGATGGCAAGCGGAAACAAGGCGGCCAGCTTCTGCGGTACAAAGATGTGCTGAAGCGTCATATGAAGCAATGTTCCATAGTTCCGGCAAGATGGGAGACCTTTACAAAAGACCGCTCACATTGGCGGCGCTTAGTAAACACGAACGTGACGAAGTTTGAGTTGAGGCGACTTAAGGCGCTTGATGCTAAACGCGATGAGCTAAAGGCCCGACAACCAGCGGCCTTATCATATAACTACATTGCCGGTGTGTTGACGTGTAGCGAATGCAGCCGCACGTTTAGCACAAAATCAGGTTATGCGAGTCATCTAAGGGCTCATCAGCGGCGCTCTAAGCCGGAATCTGAAACAGTCGCTGTGACCGAATACGGTTAGGATTGATTGAAAGTATATAAATTAAATCTCTCTACTTATATTTACTTGAACCACTTTTATTTGTCCGTATCAAATTTTAAACAACATTTCATTACTTTTAACTCAAATTAATTTACACAAAAAGACACAATAATAATTGTGCATATTAATGTACTGCATTAATATATGCACAATGACTAATTTTGGATTCGTCGTACAAAAGTGACCCAGTAAATCTTTCCACTGTCAAGTATAATTTTTACAAAAAATAAATAAACAGTAAACATATTTAAATTATTAGTTTGGTGCACCTTTTATAGAGTATCAGTGACGCGGTGCGGCGGCGGTGTCAATCCAATTCATTGCGACCGTTTTATTCAGCAGGATAAAATATTCGAATACGTACTTAATTTGATCAGCTGTTTCCAAATACTACATGCCAAAATTAATGTTTTGATGTTTTTATCACTGGTGTACTAAACTTTAATTATTTTGAATATTACTGTAGATTGGATTAAAGAGGCTGCTTATGGTCGATAATAAAAAAATCACTGCCCTCTCTACACGATAAACCATCGCGATATCCACTAGAAAGAGCCATTGTGTAATGGGCGTAGTGATGTCTCATACTCGTAAGTCGTAACTTATGGCGTGCGATAATCTTAGGATGGTGTCGGTGCGGCCTCAAATCGCAAATCACAATATAACGCCAAGAAATTTTTTATTCCATTTTCTCGTAAACTTTATGAATAGATGATAGAGAGGGATAAAATGTTATGTTCAGGGTCTTAAAAGCCAGCAAATGCTAGGATGAGGTTTTTGAAAATATCGTATTGCGTTAGTACGATATTTGCACTAAAACGAACATTACCCGTATAACGTAATAAAGACTACGCTCCTACATGTAAATCCTATGTATACTTAGTTTTTGTTCATTTATTATTCTATCCCATGAACTTGTAGCTTCGGATCGCAAGCTTTGTTTTTATTAGGTTACTAACTTTTAAAACTTTCAATGTTTAGAACTACTGTTTCAATTTTGCCGAGTCCTATCATTCATAATAAAAGAAAATGTTATTTTAGAGATATTTATTTTTCTTATGAAATAATACTATTTTTCTGTAATTAGAAAAATATACTATTATTTCTATGCAATAAGAAACACTGAAATTCGATGATCGTGACCATTTATTTATTTAACAACTTTATTGCATAATAAAGGAAACACACACAGAAACACTTACTTTAACATAAATTATGTGCAAAAGGCGGCCTAATCACTAAAAGTGAACTCTTCCAGGCTAGGTAGCCTACTAACGGAATAAGGCAATGAGATACGGGAAATCGCAATATACATATATTTACGCTCATAATTACATAGATTTACGCTCTAAAAAATATATAAATAATTAAATAAAATGATAAATGTTATAATTTATTTGAATATATATATATTATATTATAGTATATATATTATATATATATATATATATATACATAATATATATACATACATACATACACATATAGTATTAACATATACTGACAAATAGTGCCTCCTTACACGACTTTTAAAATCGCAAGGGACTTAGAGCTTCGAATGTCATCGCGGAATGCATTCCACAGCGTTGCCGCTTTTACAGTAGAGAACTCTGAATAACTGCGAGAGTTACACTTTACCATTCTTAGAATATTTTCTCTGGTGGATCGCTGAGAGCCTTGGGATGTGCACGGGCCAAGAAACTTGAAGCGTTCTTTACGGTAGGGTGGTGTCCAAGGAAGAAAGAGAGTAGGGTACAGGATAAATAAAACATGCAGATTACGCAGATTCCTTACAGAAAGCCACTTCAGTTTGTCATACTATCCATATGCATAATTGTGTGATCAATCAGTTAAAACAGTATGACTGCTGTCTTTGGACAGCGCAGGATTTTGTCGGCTTCCATGGCGAAGTGGAGAGCGCTGTGATCTTATGAGTTGGAGGTCCTGGGTCCTGCAGAGTGCGCCACGGAAATATTAATTAATTTGTCATCACAACAGAAGGCCGTCTACTGCTGGACATAGGTTTTGTAGGGAACATCACAATGCGCGGTGCTGTGCTGCTTATCTTCTGTTATTTCCACAGTTTACTATTCTATTCTAGTCTACCAACGCTGCGTTTTGCAGTGCGGGGTCACAACTCCTGCACTATACGACTTGTAGATCCAATCTAGATGGGCTACCCATGGATAATCTAGTTTCGCCATTCGTCGAGCTATCTCTGTAATTGTTCTTTTACGGACTATTTCCGATCTGATCTTGTTTAGATATTCCCGGCCACAGAATTAAGGACATTCACACATCATCACACATTTTTATTCATTTATTCAGAATATTGGTAAGGGTACAGAATTGACACAATAAACATGGTGCCATGTGCAGTAGTATAAACTGTGTCGCAACAATTAACGCCCACCTCCAACAATAAATGTATAGCACCAATAAGACAAAAAAACATGCAGCGACTTATTTAGTGCGGGTGTGTGTGTGTGTGTGTGTGTGCAATTGTGTGTGTGTGCAATTGTGTGTGAGTGTGTGTGTGTTTTTGTGTGTATATGCATGTGTGTTACGTGCATGTCTATAGTTTGGGCCTTTTTTTAAAAATCTGTTGAAGTAGGAAGAATTATTTTATTATCTTTTCTACATCACTGTAGGATAGATTCCTAAGCCAATGTATAATAGCACTTCTACATTTATGGACAGTTAAAGGATATATATTTAATGTAAAATTAATTTTGTTATAAAGGGTACAGCTAGCATTGTGCAATTGTCTTTTAGCATAGTGCGGCATGGTTTAATCTGACAGACGCGATCAGATCTTCTCTTTTCCGTATAGACACTTGGATTAAAATGCAATTCACGGTGTTTCCTTAAAATGACATGAAGGATATATATTTTCCTGACTGAAAGTACTTCAGTAATATTGTATAGTTCGACCGATGGGAACCTAACCGGCTTACCTAACATCATTTGAGACGAAACTTTGCATTTCATAAGAATAAGCTAGAGATAGAGAGAGATCTTAATACTTTTTTTAGTTATTGATTAAATCTAATCCATTAAAACTGGATACTTAGCTGAGAATAAAAACGAATTAGGGCTAATTTCACCGTGTCCCCTTTACCTCAAACTATGCTCAAAATGTGTATCGTGAGCTTGGTTTGAGCTAAATGAGTGCTCCTTCGAAAAGTTTTTGTAGAAATCACGCAAAGGTTACCTACACGAAAAATTAACCGACTCTTTAAGATTATTAACGAGTACAAAATAATATTATTTATATAATATATAATACCTAGTATTTAGTTGTTTCGAATTTCTGGAAAGTACACTGAATGCTATATCACATTGCGTCGGCAAAGAATTAAGAAAATATAGAAACCGTATACACGACTAATATTGAAGCATCAAAACTCCACTTTGGTAGTGTTTCTCGAACAAACAGCTAGTCACTTCATACTATTTACCACTTGACAGTTATTATTTTACATCGAATGTTACAGACGTTGATCATAAAATGGGAAAAAGTTTGTAAGCTAGCAACATTCTCGGGGTGTAAAGTGAGACGTGCGCGGAGCGTTTTTACTGTTTTGCACTGCATACAATAATGACTGAATGAGGATTCTGCATGTTTTTAATTCTATGTTCCCGGCATAACTTTAACAATCGCCCGCTGTATGACTCTGAGCTACTGCGAGACTGGCGACAAACAAATGATGAACAGATGAGAAACAATGCGTAACAGATATACATATATATATGCTTATAAATATATAGTAAATTGTATACGTTGTTTTGTTATACTTTTCCTTTTTTATACACTTTTAGTGGTGTGCAATAAAAGTATATTCATTCATTCATTCATTCATTATATTAATGGATTCACTTATTTAACGCCCGATGGCTGAGTTCTGTTTCTCTTGTAATAAATAATATATAACTACCACTGTGACTCGGCGACATGACGTCTATTCCCATACTAATAAACGTTAGCCATTTTATAGTTATGCAATCTTTTGTCTTCTTCATTCGTATGCCAAATTACTGAAGACAGAAAGAGACAAAACGGTGTGTTACAATTTACCGCTGTACAACGTTTATTAGTAAAGCCCCTAGTGTATGACTGCGCTATTGCGGCATTTGAATATACCTACCCAACGCCAATCAATATCAAGTACATGAGCACTTAATAAATTAATATTAATCATGTATCAGTAATGTAAGCAAATGGATGCCTAGTTGATATTGGCTCAGTATATAATCGGCACGATAACCATATTGTATATTGCCGTTTCATTGTTCTTCGCTTATCAGAAGACAAACAGTTTGTGCATCTTGTTGTCATAACACAAACACTATCACCGACTTGTCATTTCTCTGCCAAATTGCACGCTTCGATAAGCCGGTAACTATAACACATTGACTAACTACGTAGGTATCTATAAGACTGTATATCGTACACAATGGCAAAACTTCTTGGATAATGGAGTAGTAAACTTCGAAGGTATTATAAGTAATACTGTTGTATCTTCTCCAGGTTAACCCTACTGTTGGACGAAGTTCGAAATTTAAACTTTGTGAACCAATAATTGAAGCTATTTGAGAAAGCTTTTGAAGTTGCCGAGGGACTTCAATTATTTGGAGAGGTTAAGAAACCATTAGCATTGGAGACAACTTCGTCTCAAAACCTTCATTCAGTGACATTCCTAATACAGTGGTTAAATACTATCAGTGATTTTTTTTTATTCTATAAATAAATCATTCAGCCATTAGGTATATTTATAAGGTATATTCTTATAACCTTCCTGACTTCCTGATGGTGAGCGCTGTTGTCTTATAAGTGGGAGGTTTCGGGTCCGATTTCCGGCAGGGGCAATTTTCGAAATTTCAGAGGGAGGCTTCCGCCGTGGCTGGTTACTTTACCGACGAAGTCGTGCCGCCAAGCGAAGTACTACGGTACGATGTTGCGTAGACACCGATTAGGTTTATGGGATGAATAAAATTCCGATACCCCTATTAGTTAGCTCGTTACATATATACAGTATCATAATTTTCCATCAGGTGGTATTGCAGTCAAGGGCTTTAAGAATAAAAAACATATAAAAAGATTTCAAATAGTTTGCTAGTGAGAAAATTAATATGTCTGTGTTCGACGTCCAAAGAAACAACAAGATGGACAGGATGTCTTATTTTAATCGATAGAAAATACGTAACAGGACATCATATCGACCTATTACCGGCCCACTACAGGGCACGGGTCTCCTCCCACAATGAGATGGGGTTAAGGCTGTAGTCCACCACGCTGTCCCAGTGCAGATTGGTGGACTCCACCACTTGAGAACATTATGTACAACTCTCAGGCATGCAGGTTGCCTCACGATGTTTCTTTCACCGTCGAAGCAATTGATATTGTTAATTACTTAAAACGCACATAACATAGAAAAGTTATAGGTGCGTTGCTGGGATTCGAACTCAGCCCCCCGAAAGTTAAGTCGAGCTTCTACCCACTGCGCTATCACAGCTTCTATAGACATTATGATCTTCTGTTAACCTGGCACCTGTTGTACCTGGTTTTACCAGGAATATTTTATCGATACGTATCTTTTGAATTCATGACATTAGAACTCCTGCTATAAAACAATTATATTATTTCACCAAAGCGTACGTGTTATACGAGCGTGTTTCTCCAGAACGTGTAAACTACAATCATATTAAACGTAATAGTCGGTTTCGTTATTTGCCCTAACAATGGTATGTTTTCGTAGGGGAAAGGAAAGGCAAAAACAGGGAACACATTTAGATAAGCTGCGATCTTCTCGGGTGTTCTCCTTTTGTGGCACGTTTTTCTTATGTGTTGAAATACAGCTGTATCCTTTAAACGCTCTTTGTATATATCATATATATAGTATATATGACAACAACATTTTCGCAACAAACATTTTCGCATTTAAAATGTACGAGTACTTACCTATTCCATGGTTTTTAACTTAATCTTTCTTTATTTTTATTGTGTCTGTGCAAATATTTATAAATGAAATGGCAAAAATCCACGATTGTACGGATTACAAAAGGTTTTATAAATCCAATCTCGTATAAATTCGGCTGCCTAAATATCTTCATCATTTTAATACCATCCAATCTTTTCATGACAAAATATTTTGTATATTAAAGGAAGGAAATTCCGATGCTATTATACAATTTTGAATGGGACTTCTGAGCGATTACGACCGATCCACAAAGAAATTATACCTAGACGATCGATCTTACAAAATCGATTCAATACAAACCTACGTACACATCAATCAGTGTCTTGATAGAAATAAAAGCGTTAGGAATTCTAGTACTATGGTCAATCGATAGTAGACATAAACGACTAGCTTCTTATAAAAGCAGTAGATTGACTTTTTTTGACCGTAAGGTACTGGCTCATGGCAAAATAGGTTAAGTATTTTTGCATTGTCTTATGATATACGCCCACTGCTGGGCGTAGGTCTATTGTAGGTAGGGTTTTTCGAATACCATAGTCTAGTATCAATCGATCGTATCCTGACCAACGCTGAATTTTGCGGTGTCGCCATTCCAGTACCTTGGAACCTCAACGTCGTTTGTCCTCAGATTCTACCGAGTAGAAGTAGGCAAGAAAATCAGCAGTAGCTATTTCAGTTAATAAAGTAAATTCTGTATAATCATTATTAAAATAATTTACACTTTTTTTAATTTTCGTTGTCTTATGTTATAGCAGCGACAGAAATGAACATGCTGTGAAAAACTCAACTCTAAAAGTATAACGCTTTTTAAGATACAGCCCGCTGAAAGACACACGGACGGAAGGATATCGGAGGGTTCCAGTAGCACGCTTAGCGTATGCTAGAGAGTAGGTTTCATTCAAAAACTTTTGTCTGTTGTGGTTTGAGCAAATTGTCATTCTATTCCACGAAACAACGCCAAATGTTTCTATAAAAAAACGATCAAAAAATAGCTCATAATAAAAATAGACCACAGCTGGACTAAAGAGCAACGATAGGGTTTGTTGATGATCGCAGTAGATGATAGTAGTTATAGCATAGAGGACGCTGCTGCCCATTCTCCCCTATATTTCCATTGTCGCCTCGTACGACACCAGCGGGCAGGAGGATTGGTGACACCTGTATTCCGAGGACCAAGTGTGAGATTTTCTACCTACGTTTACTTATTCGATCGCGCACGCAGAAACTTGTTTCCCAGTATTGTAACTAGATGGCACTCTTTTGATATTTTATAAAACTTATTTAAATTTCACGCGATATAATAAGTAAACGTAGTTACAGAATCTCACACTTGCCACTATGATCTGCCGTCATGACACTCCACAAAAACAACAATGCTCAAAGGCCAAAATATTTATCAAGTACGTTACGAGGTTTTTCAAATATCGATCGGCTTCCCATCTGCGACTACTTGCGTGGTTATTCATTAAGGGCCAACCCTCGTGGGGAGTGCGGCGCGGTCGAGATGTTTTAATTAAATTTTGACTCTACTTGTTGCTTTTAACTTTACACATTTGGGCCGAAATAGGTGAATTTTTAATTTGTATATGCATCAAAATGTGTCGCATTAAAGTTTCTCGATGCGGCGCCGGGCTTTTGTGTATGTGGTTTTAATTTATATGTCAAGTAGGTACTTGTATGCTTAATAAAACGTATATGTGTATCTAGAAATCTAGACAAGTGGTATGATTACAAGTTGGCCCCACCACTATTTTCCAATCGAGTGGCAAATTAGCATTGGCCCCAACACTCAAGCCAACATTGAATGTTGTCCGTTCTGTGTCGGTTTTATCAAAGGAAATGTGTACCAATAATCGTGACGTAAGCACCAATGCTCAGTGTTGCGCAGCACACATTGAAAGGACACGGGTTAACAAATATGAGAATTTCAGGAGTCGATTATTGAAATGAAATGAAATAGCACCGAGAGTAAACTCAATTATACTAATGAACATGTTATTAATTTTGTATGAATTAATGAAAAGGCTTTCATTGTACACCACATAAAAAAACAAGAAAATTGTAAATAAAAGTTCACACCAATGTCAACCAATGGCGTAGCACAGATTAATAGGTGGTGCATATGCATATCCTTACTAATACCTCAGTCGCGGGCAACACGTACTCGAAGTATTTATATACATTTATATTCATTTATATATACATACATAAATTAAATTATTGGACGGTAGGGTAAATGTTTAACAATAAACAACGCCTTACTACTAGGTATTGAAGTGAAAGGAATAATTATTAATTGTATTTTCTAGTTTATGGTTTTGCTGCGATGAAATAAAAGACACTTTATAAGCAGTTGTATTTTCATATTTGGTTGAAGCTAATCATCTTCATTATATGTTGATAACATATAATTTTACCCTTATTAAAAAAATCAATAAGTAGTAGGAGAGCTTATTGAGATAGAGCTCTTCTGGGAAAGATCTACCGCCATCTTTATTTCCGCCGCTAACCGCTAACCGCTACCCTGTGAAGTGTTGCTCATTTATAGGAAATGCTTTTCCGTTTGACATCAGCTGGGACATCTGCTTGGTACATCAAGTATTACTATAAAAATTAAAAATACATTACCAGCCCAATACAGGACACGGGTTTCTACTCAGAATGAGAAGGGTTCAGGCAAAGGGCGGTTTGGTAGACTTCACATCACGATTGCACGTTTTCTCATTATATTTCCTTCATCGTTATTATTAAATATATTCTAATTTCTTAGTTCGGTTCTGGCGGGCTCTTCTTAATTTCATAGATATGATACGATATGTAAAGTAGTAAAACGATTGGCTTCATTTACTTAACAATATAGAATAATTAAAATGAAAAGATTTGTTCCTTAAAGACTGGTTTGTATTTTGCTGACTTTAAGATTAAATTTTACAAACTAGTGGTATGTTCATTATACATTCATCGACTAGCCTGAAAAGTAAGCCTACGAAAAACTTCTATTTCTAGAAGTTTAAGTATTTCAAACCTCATAATACTAACGCATCATAAGTGCCTACTAGTGACTGAGCGTGAAGTGTGAACGATACAAAACAAAGGATTACATAATTTATGAGCGCCTCTGTTATGTACTTGTGGGGCCTCATCTAGCGTATATAACGACCTGTGTCACATACCATTGGTCCAAAAGTCGAACAATAAGTGTTCTCAGGTGTCATGTTTTAATTTCTTCATTGACCGAAATGTTAATTAATACTAAAATTATAAACGCGGAAGGGTGTACATATTTTTCGATATTTACTAAAACTAAATCTTGCCAATTGATGCACTGCATCTTGCTTTCTAGAGGCACAATACATAGCATGCATACATCGCGGAAAAACACCCCTAAACTATTTTAATATTCGTATATATATTTTAATATTCGTTAATATATTACCCGCATATATATATAAATATATATATATATCGGTATATACACGAATATTAAAATAATTCCTTGGTGTTTTTCCATCAACCGTGACTACAAATATTTATTGTTCAAATATATGAATTGATTGCGTTACGTTGACTTTTATAGTATCTAATATGTCACAATTGCAGAAAATGTTGTGCAAAAATGGTGTGACGTATGTGGAAAAACTGCGATAGTATTCATCTTGCAGACGGGCCTCACCATCATCATCGTCATATCAACCTATTACCGGCCCACTACTAGGCACGGGATTGCTCCTACAATGAGATGGGTTTAGGCCGTTGTCCTGGTGGACGCTGGCCCAGTGCAAATTGATGGACTCCACACGCCTTTCAGAATATTACGGTTAGCTCTCAGGCATGCAGGTTTTCTCACGATGTTTTCTTTCGACGATGAAGCAAGTGATATTTTAATTGCTTAAAACGCACATAACTTAGAAAAGTTGCAGGTGCGTGCTGGGATTTGAACTCGGCACCCCGAAAGTGAAACCGAAGCCCTTACCACTAGGCTACACTAGGCTAGGCTATACTACGCTTCGTACTTGGCTATCACCGTTGATACCTATATACAGCTTAACCAATAAACAGATCTTCATGATATTTCGCATGGAAATAGCGTGTATCCTGATGACGGAAAAAGGGATACATCTAAGAGCAGGAAAACGAAGAGTTAATTTTAAATCCTTGAAATAGTAATGGTTATATAATACCGGTATTTAATATCTCTTCAGTTTGGAAACAAATATGTAAGAAATAAACTTGGATTCTGAGATAAAGATAAATAAAGCTAGGCAAAATGCTAGTATGTACTATAATAGATATCTACCAAGAAGTTGTTAGTTAAACTGACTGCAGCGGACAGTTCAACTTAAAACTTGATAATAACTATTATAATTGTAGTACTAGGTGGTTTAGTTTTCAGTTACTCACTTCTATATCTTTGAAATGGGAATGCCAGAACGCAGCAGTAATTAGGAGATAATAATTAATGTGAGGTGAGGACTTTATACCTGGCTCATCTATATTGCATTTATGCGTATTTGGTTTAGTGTGAGTCCGCTTAGCGATTTAGCGTTTCGGTGCGATGGCGCGTAGAAACTGATCACAGGTATGGTTATAAATATAAATATATACTACTACGAGTATCCTAGACATCGCTTACTACCAGGTGAGATTGATAAGGTATAGAAATAAAAAATAAAGAGGAAAGATATTTTGTACAATATTGATCTTCATTCGTATCTTAAAAATAGTCTGCGGAGCTATTATATGTACTTATCTGTTTACAGTTCCTCTACGAAACTCATCATTACAGATTTGATCACGTAACGAAACTCGAATCATAGCTTATTTACTCGCCCGCTGAGTTTTATCTTTTATTTGAAGTATGCATAGTTAGCTCTAGTTTTAACAAAGAAGAATATTTTATGAAATAAAACCATTTTTTTGGAAAAAAGGTTAAAAAAAATAGGGTCGACTTTTTTCCGAGTTGCGCTAGTACTCTTTTCGAATCTATGTCGAGTGGGCATCCACTTCGGTTTACGTTCTCCACCCGCGATACTACACGAATGGCCGGGCAAAGAGCCGCCAGCTTTGTTCCGCGCTTTCGTGCCGCTTTATTATATAGATCCGTTTCATACTGCCTTTGTAACTCAGGAGTTACGCCAACGGGGAAAAATACGTCTGTAGTTGTATGCGTCTGTGATGTTCATACAATTTGAATAGAATGGGATTTGTCAATGACCCCTGCTGCACACTATATTAATTGAACGCACACGCAATAGCAGGCAACCGCTATTGAACCACTAATAAATCAAATTTTCTCATTACTAATAATGTAACAGTGGCGAAAAAGCCAATCAGTACAAAATATTGGCAAGGGTGGCACTGCAATAGTTAAAACCGTGCTTTACTGTGTTTTATGTGTATGTGTGTGTATTTGAGTGTTTGTGCGTGTAAGTGTGTGTGTGTGTGTGTGTGTCTGTGTGTGTGTGTGTGTGTGTGTGTATATGTGTGTGTGTATGTGCGCTCGGTTCTTGTATTCATCAGATCCAAAGTAATTTTTTTTACACATATCCTGATCTTCTGTATCTTGGGGGTCAGTCTTTTAAAACATCTGCAGCAAAATCATAGAAATTAAAATATTTTTAAGCTAAATTACGGCTATCAGATTTAATTAAGTCATGAACATGAACATCTCTATATAATAAGCATTTTAAAATTAAGCATTCAAAAAGATACGCTAGTAATTATTAAAAGTAGGTACTGTAGATATAAATATGGGTATATCTCCTACGGTGTATAATATGCGTATTAGGGTAGGATAGACAGTAAACATACATCACGGCATTGTTATTCAAATGTCCATCATTAATTTCAGTGTTGTTGGTAGAGGAGCTCCTTTTCACTCGAATAGTGGAATCATCTAAAGCATTCAGATTTGCTACGAACAAAAGCATGAGCCTCTCGGACCTCACGTAAGAATTATTGTTCATCTTATTGTTCCATTTATCATTGCAGCTTTCACTTTGTCTGGTGTGACGTGGAATAATGCGGTTGAACTCAAAAGAAAATTGCACTTTTGTTATAAAACTATGGCAAATCTGAATATCCGTTTGAATATTAACTTTTCAAAAGATTGATGTCGACTTGGCATTTTGTATGCAATAGTATGGATAGGAAATAGAAAACATTTTCTTCACAGCAAATAAATCGATGTTGATGCTTGAAGTGAAACTATAGGCAAAGAAAAGAATAATTAAAAAAGACCCGGGAAATTTTATCTTTAAAGAGGAAACAGAAAATAGAAATGCTGAAACAATAAATATGCTAGTTCAAATTTGCCTCCGTGTATATACGTGTTGGCATGGCGCATAGAGATTTTCCTCTAGGATACATGATTCACAGTATATATTATTTTATCAAAGTATTCGGGCCGGGCAAAAGTTATCTTTTTCTTAATAGCGAACAAACGAGCGGGTGGTTATAGCCTCTATGGGCTTACATTAAGGTTTGTAAGAGTATATATATATATATATAAAAGAAAGTTGTGTTAGTTACACAATTTATAACTGGAGATGATATTTGATTTTTTTCTTCGACCGGAACATGATAATCTATATACTCGTATATAAAAGAAAAAGTGTGTGGGTATGTTCCGTATAGGCTCCGAAACGGCTGGACCGATTTCAATCAAACTTTTAGGGAATCTCCGGATTGACCTGGCGAGTAATCCTGCAAAGTTTGGTGACGATAGGAGCACTACTATTTTTGAACTGTCAAATACAGCTTTTATTTACTATGATGATATTCTATTGAGTTTCCGTATAGAAGAGAATGAATACGGAGAGAAATAAATGGTTTAATATATTATGAGACTTAAATTAAAAATTTAATGATGTAAGTTTATTGTTTAAATAAAATAAAGCAAAATCTAGCCCGGCGAAGCGGGCTGGGTACGCTTGTAAATAAATAAAATATAACATTCATAAAAAAAAAAGTGATCCGCGGTACTAAGTTCGCCGGGACAGCTGGTTTAAAATAAAAACTTCGCTTTTTCTTTGGAAAAATATACACTACACGATCCATGGTACTCTTTGTCAGTATACATACCCTGATCCAAGGCCGCTTTTTTGAAATGTTGTATGTAATAATTTGTCGTTCGCTGGGGAAGCTCTCTGTTTTATTAACAATATTTACTAATTAAACGGCCAGTAGCTCTCATCATCATCATGTCAACCAATCGATGTCCACTGCTGGACATAGGTCTTCTGTAGGGAGTTCCACAATACACGGTCCTGGGTCGCTTGCCTCCAGCGGCTCCCAGCGACTCGCCTGATGTCATCCGTCCACCTCGTTGTCCACCATTAGCTCTACTGGCCGTTAAATATTAATTAAAGCTTTTAAACAAAAAGACAGACTTTAAAAAGTTTTGAAGGTTTTTCTGCATGCTAGTTACTCTTTAAATTTGAAGATAATATTTCTATTGTGACATCATCCATCCCACAGCTTAGAAAACACAGAAAAACAAATGATTTTAATGAGTATACAAGAAATTAATCGATAGGCAGCATAAAGAGTCACCGCATTACTATGAATATGTGGGTTTGCCGATAATCACGACGCTGGGCCGAGGGATGGTGATCGCAGTACACGGTATTTGTAGCACAGAGGACTCTACCCGTTTTCCTTGTATTTCTAAGCCACCTCGTACGACATTCACGGAAAGAGAACTCACGGAGACAGAAGAAGTGACAACTGTATTCTGATCTGCGGTCACCACATAGCACACAGAAGCAGTAGATCTACAAATTGCTTACTTAAACAATTATTAAATAGATCAAATTTGTCTAAATCTATTAACCAGACCTAAAGAAGCGAGTGCCTAATATTTTTTTCGTGTCTACAATTAACTACTTTTGGCTTCTGGCATTCTGGTAGAAAATGTAATTAATTACTAAAAGGCATACTGAGAATTACGAATAATAAATGTTGCGTTTAATGAAAATATAAGCTTGGTTAAACAGAATATTATTAGCTACTGCTTACCTTAATCTACCTACATTACTTTCTCAAGGTTTTAGCTAGGTTATTCAATATTAAAGCAAAAATGTAAACTGTTGAATAATTAATGACAACCCACTGAAGAAATTTCAAGGTTTACATAACAAAAGTAAATTTTGATTGGTATTTTCTTTTCTTTAAATAATAAATGTAGGTAATTAATGTCTTTTTTTAATTCCTCTATAAGTAAGCGCTTGAAAGAAATATCTTCTTGAGGTAAGCGAAGTCTATGATGGTATAGGCTAACCTTATGTGGCAGTGATATTAAATACCCCTAAACGGTAGCTGCAGGTCATCTGCGTCGTATCGAAACGGCGTGTATTTTTCATTAGGGTGGCAACAGTGGCGTGTAAAGCGGGTATGCACACGGTACGTAGATGATATAAAATGAAGAAAATCACCGGTACGAGTTATAAAAACTTAAGGGTAGGCTATGACTCTTACAATGTCTGCCCTTAAGTATTTTATAACTCGCACTGGAGATTTTTTTCTGAAAGATTTTATTCCATATCTTTTATGGACGCATTGGATGATAACTAGCAACGGCCGAAGCCTCCCATCAGATCAGACCAGAGAAGGTTCAGAAATTAAGAATTCTTAAATCAAGAACCCATTACAACAGGTAGGTACTAAATGTACTACTTTATGGTTTTTTTAAAGTATGCTAATTAAAAGATAAATTATGAACTTACGGTTATTGAAAGAACGAAATTTTTTCATACAACATCAGAAATTGATAAACATGACCAATAAAAACAAACAAAATCCAAAATAACGATTCTGAAAATTTACATAGCTCCTCGTTAACGGGGCTCTAATTAACAAAACCCGTACAACGCCGATCATAACAGATCACCGCATGACCTTAGCCAACCGGAGAAGAACCTCGGATCGGGATATTTAATTCAGACGATAGCTATTGAACGGTAGCAAAAAGTTTAAAGCTTTTGCAATTACGCTATAAACAAAGATATCGTTGACCCAGATATAACTGTTCTAAGTACATTTGAAGCACTTAATGACTTGCTTGAACCGAGAAGGAAAACAAAATCTATGCTATTTTCCAGAACGTTCTCGAAGACGTATGAATTCCACCTATCCGCACTACGGTGGATTAAGTACGGCCTAAACCCTTCTCATTGTGAGAGGAGACCTGTGTCATCTAGTGAGCCGGTAATGAGTAGATAATGAACTCAGAAAATTCATCTACGCACAACTTATAAGTAAATTTCTCCCATAAAACTTTTATCGACTATTCTACCCAGTATACCCAAACCCAACGCGGAACATCGCCCACTCGTGCTGTTACTGAGTTTGCTTGACTTTAAATGGTTGTAGCTGGATGATAAATAGCCCAAATCAAAATATGTTCTATCAAATTCATTAAAGACTTTTCAAATCCAACTGGTGGTTCCAGAGCTACCAATAATGCGATACCAAAATTCTTTAGTTCTATTATAAGTTTTGATTTGCGAATGCTGGCGATTGTCGTCTGTGAACCACGTCCTGAAGATTTAAAAAAAATACGAGGTGGTTCTGTATACCGTTAATGCAAATTTCCACCCCCTATTTTACCCCCTTACGAATTGTTTTACGCAAAATCCTTTCTTAGCTGATGTCTTCTACCTATTTGGAAAATTTAAGGTGTATGAGTTTCGTTGAACGTTCGTAATTTTTGTGTAGTGAGTCAGTCAGCTTTTGCTTTTATATATAAATATAGATTTGTAGCATTTATGTAACAGCACAAAAATAAAATAACTTACGAAACTAAACAACTTCCCTAGAAATTAATTACCGAGGAAACTTGGATGTAGTAACTTTTGCTTTTCGAGTAACTTTGGTCTATCAATAGTTTGTTAGTATTTCTTTATTTCTTCTTGTTTGTTGGTTTGTTTCTTAACAAATATGATACACGTATTTAGCTGTTTTCGTTCAGAAATCATGGCAGTTTACGTCGGTGTTATATTTTTTAGTTAACTTTATTTGTTTGGATATATGAAAGGGAACTCTTAGAAAAGGAAGGGCGTAGAAAGGTAAGGTTAACCGGTTCAAATGTTATTCAAAAATTCAAAATTCAAATTTAATATTTCATTCATTTCAAGTTGGCCAAATATAAGCACTTTTAAAACGTTAAGTCGGTTTGTAGTGACTCTACCAACTGTTCGGGATGCAGATTCTACCGAGAAGAAGCTGGAAAGAAACTTTAAACGAACCAAGAACGAAGCCAACAAAAATAAAGCTTTGGCCCATAAGAAGATCCCGCAGACTTCACACTATGAAAGTACGCAAAATAAACAAGCCTAGCTATTTGAACGTCAGTAATCTTTCTTATTTTCCTGACTGAGTAGGTAGGCAGCCTAACTTACTTTACCCCCTAGTGTAACTATATGGGTACCCCATTGTAGCTTATTATCAAAAGTCATGTCCAGAAAAACTGTGGAACGACCATTTTTAGTGATTCTCCATTTATCATTATATTTTTATCAAATTTATTTACATTTGGTAAATTCGACACACTTAGTTCTTTTTGCATTTAAAAGAAAGTTGTTGACTGTAAACCAGTGCGACACATGTGACAGCGCACGGTTTACATCTTAACAATTATTCATTGTAAGGTCAACATCTCCTGAGAAGTTTGCATTGCCGAAGATCTGGTTGGCGTGGAGTATAAAGATTGAAGAAATTTTAAATTACACCTCATAGATTCTTCTGCTTTTTGCGGAGTATAGTAAATCAAGCTTTTTTTCCATAACATATGAACCGTAACGATTTTATACAATTTACGGTTGAAGAAAAAAGAGAAAACGGGTTTATGCGGCGACGGATTTATACCGTTTCATATTTATTAAAAACGTTGATTTACTGATCGAAAAAAAAAGAATAAGCTTCTCTGCTTAACCGGCTAATAAACTGTAAAATAGTATTAAAATATTAAGTTTTTCAAACTTAATATTTTAATACTATTTTTATTATTTTGCTTTTTTACCTTACCTTACCTTACCTTTTCTATTTACTTTTCTAAGCTGACTTAGGGAGAGCTTCGTATAAAACAAATCTGAGTCGTATTTCAAGAGGAGATTAAAAAATTCCAAATAAAAGTATTTTTTTTAATAGGGGAATTTTTATATTTCGTGCTGAATTTCTGAGTAGTGTAAAATTAAAAAAAGAACGCCTGATGACTTTTGTTAGACTTTAATCATCTTCAATCCTCTTCCTCCTCCTCAACCTCCTTACAATCTTGACACAATGGCTTTTTTAATAGTAATTGACAGACCAAGCAGATGGCTCACCTGATGGTAAGTGGAAACCATCGCCTATAAACAAAGCAACACAACAAGCCGCCCTGCGTCCATCAACCTGAGGTGTTAAGCTTCCGGACGAGCTCAATCACAAGAGGTTTTGTAACTACTTTAACTGGTATAAAAGTACTAACAGCAAGTAAGAATGCACGTATGCCACTTATCGGTCGATGCAGGATTCACCTATTTGGGGAACCCCGCTCCTGGCTCCATAGGTCTTATCGGCGTTTTCAAGTACAGGTTCTGGCAGTGATAGTCATTGATCGAGGATTAAAGGAAAGTGTTGTAAAGTCCCGAATTAACAAAGACGTGCGCGCCGCGCCGCGTTGTACGTTAGCAAGATAGCCCAAAAGCGAATGACGTTTGAAAGTTGACAGGTAGGTGGAACATTCGAACTTTTCAGTGTTAGATAGAAAATTAGAATTAATATAAATTAAATTAAAACAAAGAACCTATGTTGCTTGCACTTTGGAAACATTTGATAAACGGAACACATATACAAAAAAATATATCTACAAATATGAGATATCATCCTGGAGAAAGATTATATTACGTCATTCCAAGAACACAAACGGTTCCCGCAGAAAGTTGAAAAAATAAAACGTGCATGATGTCTCAGGTAAAAGCAAGTACTGGGATAAAGCAGACAAAACTCTCGTTTATTTCAGTTTATACCCATAAAAATATACAAGTATAAATAAATAAAAATTCAAAGTTTAAATATTACAATAAAGAGTCTGATATCGTTCACAAAACCATCGGTCCGGAAACATGGATAACCGTGATCAATCGAATATATTGTTGTTTAAATAATGGTTTTTGCATATCTGAAAGAACATTTCATTTCATGACGCAATATTGCCGATTATTACGAATATGACGGTAGCCATATTTTTTTATGAATTTTTATATCATGTTGAGTGTAGTAAGGCTTGTTGCGACAACGCGAATCAATGATTCGGTTGGTTTGATTAATGATAGATGCATTTTTATATATTCATACAAATTTTATGAATGCTGTATGATTGTTCGATACGTTTTCACGACTAAACGGCTGAATGGATCTTAATGTAACTTGGCAAGGAGATAGATTATATATATCCTGGAGATGGACATAGGCTATCCTTTGTTACAAAACAAAGCTCTGTCTCTCTCTCTCTTCTCTCTGACTCTGTTTGTAGCTATCTACCGAGTACCGTATACACTTTTGAACTTATCTTAAGGACATTTGAAATTTGCCGGTATCTTTCTTTCTGGGGAAGGGCACATACACTACAGGGAATTCTACGCCGACAAAGTCGCGAGCATCCGCTTCAATCACCCTGAGTATATATACAGTCCTGGTATTTCTTTTAATTTCAGGCCAAGTCAAAATTTTACCGTGGACGAAGTCTCGAGCAACTGCTACTCGTAGTTATATCATACATTTATGATGTCTATACTTGCGGTGCCGGCAGATTAGAATTCAGTTGTCTGCACCACCTCTCCCCACTCACGGGTGTCGTACGAGGCGACTAAGGCAATACAACGGAGAACGGGCAGCAGCGTCCTCTGTGCTACTTCTACGATCTATTGCGATCATATCGTGATTCCTTTATTTTGGGAGAGTCCTCTAGTCCAGCTATAGCTATTGATGATTGTAGCTAAATAGCGGTTTTGTGTCGATAACTGAAGACTTTATAAAATAATAATTGACTAATATTATAAATGGGAAAGTTTGTAACGATGAATGGATGGACGCTAGGTACCCTTTCACGCAAAAACTACTAAATCAATTTGACGCAATTTTGGGATGGAGATAGAACATACCCTGGATTAACACAAAGGCTGCTTTTTATTCCGAGAACATGTGCGGCTCCCGCAGTATTCATTAAAAACCAAAAAACCAAAACGGCTGGTTCCTGATAAATAAAATTTACCCATAGATAAAAACTTAAACACTATATTAAAACCTTTACGTGAATGGGTCACGTGGTTCATTGTTAAAATAGAAGAAGAAAAAGAAGAAACACTTTATTGCACGTATAACATACAGGAAAAGAAACAGTAAGGAGTATACAGTACACAATGTAGACATGCAAAGGCGGCCTTATTACTGCAAGCAATCTCTTACAGGCAACCTTTGTAGACAGGACTTACAGCAAGAGAACGGTTACAAGACGCGGACGAATCGCATGCAACATCTAGTATTTTATCAAGAGCTGCGTGCCAAATTTAAAGAAATAGGTATTCTTACAGAAGCCTGGCAATATATTTATAATAATACAATCTTTATTTAGCAAAACATAAGTAATCTTAAACAAAAATCCGACATAAACAGTCGACTTACTAGAAACGGACATAAATTAGTGATATGCAGATGCATATCGTCTGAGAAAAGAAAAGAAATTATTTGTGGGGACGGTATATGTTATTATAACGTGATACCGAAGGTAATATTAGATCTACCTTTACCTAAGTTTAAACAATATATTATAACACATTTAACTAATCGTGGTTACTACACGATTGATTAATTTCTTAACGACAAGGCTTCTTGGAAGCAGGCCACTCCGCTCTCATCTCTCACAAAACAGAAAATTTCTAAAAATTGTTAAACTATAAAATGATGTTGGAAAAGTAATCTGCTGAGTTTCTTGCAGGGTCTTCTAAGTGGAATCTGCCTTTCGAACCGGTGGTAGAGTCACTACAAACAGACTGACTTGACGTTTCAAAAGTGTTTATAAACTAGGCCTACTTGAAATGAATGAATTTTAATTTTAATTTGAATAAGAAAGTCTGTTTGTTTGTTTGTCCTTCCGTCACGCCCTAATTAAGCAATCTATCAACATGAGATTCAGATAGATTAAGTTAAAAGGAAGGAGAATAACATACACTACGTTTTATCCCAGGAAAGCCAACTGCTCTCCCTGGATTTGTGGAAAACTGTAATAAACTTGGACGAAAAATCAAATATTAAAAACACACAGAGTTCAGTAGAGCTCTGCTTGTGCTTACAATTTTTTACCATGGAATAAAAAATATACAGAATACTCATTTAGACATTTTTACATGAAGTGGATTTTGTCCAAAAACAGTGAAAACGCCCCACGTCTAATTTCACAGCCGCGCTCTCAAACAATCAAACAAGCTCACAAACTTTATCTCATTTTCACATTTTAAAGTAAACGTTTGGAACATTAGAGGTGAAATTATTACATTCAGATCAGTAAGTTGTCAGAATAAATTTGTCAAAATAGTAAATTCATTTTGATACACTTTACTAAAGTACCAAGTTATTATATTCAGATAATATGTACCATGCATATATGTATAGCATTTCTTTTTAAGCCTTTGATTGGCTAGCAAAAATCCTAGGCCTAAAAAGGCCATGAAAACCTACCTTCTATCTTACCGATGTATTTCGTATTTGTATTTGATTGATTACCCTCTGTGTACAATAAAAGTGTTTTAATTAACCTTATAACTAGGAAACCGTGCGATTCACGAGTGGTTTACTTGAAACACGTGTAATTATTTTAACAAGCAGTAAAGATCTGAGTACATCAAAAAGAGACTTGCTTGCGAAGTGTACTATACACATGGGCGGGCAATGTTTGATCACCTACGTGTAAAAAAATTTATGCCCCGGAGTTATTTTGTAGAATTAATACAGAAGTTTCTAAAATTTACTATATATATGTATTTAATTTAGATAAAGTATTTCTAAGATGTCTAAAATGCTTATATTCTTTATGATTTATTAACTAATTTGACGGCATTCATATTTCCTCAACAATTACAAACGTGAAACTGTTAAACCAACCTTGGCGAAATTTGGCATAGAGATAGCTTGTATCATTTTTGCAAAACAAATGCGGTCCAAGTCGCGGGCAGCAGCCAGCAATTCGATATTCAAATCAGAATGAATAAGAACCACCTGAATTTCATAAAACTAGATCGATATTTTTTACTGACTATCATTAATTTAGGAAAAAGGAAAAATAATAACGCTACACATAATATATGTCAAATGCAAAGATGGCGCAAAAACTGTTAACAATCATATATGTTTAACGTGAAATAAATTGTTAAAACACACTGTAAAGGTGCGGGTACATCAAAAAGCGGCTTGCTTGCGTAAGCACGCTCGGCTCGCTGGTTAAATACGTTTGATCAGCAGCCATGCGTTCAAATTGTGATGCCTCTGAGCTATTTTCATAGCGATATGTTAAAGTGAAGTTGGAGCTTGATTAAGTGAAGTTATATACCTACCTATTATAATATTGAATACGTAACGTGGCTGAAAGTTTAGGGAATTTTCGCCACACTAATTTCGACTAGTTGCGATACGAAAGCGCGAACTTTTTGCTTATCAACTTGGGACGTGTTGAAAGCTAGACAAAATTTGTCATAATTTTCAGCCGCGTTATTTTTGTAACTAGCTTTTCCCAGTGGTTTAGCCGCGTTAAGAAGGAGCGTAACGTAATTCTATTTTGGTCAGGCCTTACTCAGAGTATTTATATTAAAATGTCTCTACAAGTTAACCCTTGACTGCAGTCTCACTGAATGGTTAATGATGATGCAGTCTTAGATGGTAAAAGGCTGACCAGTTAGGGGTATGGCAGTTTTATTAAACCGGTATGGGTTTAATGAAACTGGCATATCCTTAACTTCTCGTGATGTTTGATCTCCTACTTTTACATAAGTTAATCCCAGTCTAAAGTTGTTGTGCATTGTGAATCTGCTTGTTGTTTAGATTAGTGCCTAACATTTTAGGAGTAGAACTTGTCCGTTTAAAATCAACAGCAACATCAAGTCGAAATCTGCGTTCAAAACCGAGAGTGACGTCACCGGATCTCCACGACAAGATTCGCGTCTTTACAACAGCAAAATAAGAGCTTTGCAAATTCAGAAAGTACAATTTGCCTAATTAACTTATTTCACCTTATTCAAATTCATTTAATTTTACGTTTTAAAATTTAAAAACCGCCACCATTTAGTGCTACCTCTAGTTTCACTGTTGAAGTTTTTAAAGGAAATATTTAAAATGGCCGGACCCGCAGACCTCTCCGTGTGTACTTATGATAATAACGGGGACATAATGAAAGTTTTCTGGGTCGCTATAAAAGCAGCCATGGGGCTAGAATAGTGAATAAATAAAATATATTAAAACGAGGCAAGTTTTGCATGAAGCATTCTGCATTTTCGTTGTATTTTCTCCTTTTAGGTTCTCTGATGTTTTTCTATGAAGGTGAGTAGCAGCACGGCGTGCATTCCACACATGCATAAATACAATGCCTAACATCAACGTTTGTTGACGTGGCGAAGAACAGTAAGTGTAAAATCAAGCTTATCTAAAAATAATATATGCTTTCCTCATTTTTTTGCTTTAACAAACAAAAAATCTGTAGTAAATTCAATTAAAGAAAGGTATGAAATTATTATGCATTTAAAATGAATTTTAAAAGAAGCATTTATTCTTATAAATCTGAATATTTTATATTTTATTAAGTACCTATGCCTTAAACTTTCATGCAAATTTTCTATGTATGATAGTTACGATTGTTCACATTTTTTAAATAAATAAAAATGAAAGAAGAAAGAAGAAATCTTTAATCACTTATTGTAACAAATTCTTTCTCAATTTCCTAAGACAGAGAGAGCTTTTTGCTAAAGTACAGCAACTAGACTAAGCTGAAATCACTACACGTACCTAACGGATCTGCATGACGACTTATCGACCGACAAGGGATACAATTTTCTTGCCTATAAAAAATAAAAGTGGCGTAAGCTTGTAAACCAGATAGCTCTTCTTTTTCGTATGGGCACTTGCCGATAACCACCTGAGGGGTTGCTACGGCGTCACCGGAGGAGTGGGGCGAGCGCGGAGCTCGCCATGAGAAGAGCCCCACGGCTCGACGACATCGGGGGGGGAAGTGGGAGACATCGACCCGAGGGTGCCTCCTACGAGGACTCTGAACTCGGCTCGGTTCGACGTTAATCTGACAATAACACCAGCTCCAAACAGCGTCACTACATGATAACCAGGGCACTTTTACAAGAGTGTCAAGTGTAACGACAAAGAAGAATATAACGCGTATATTTTTTGAATATAACTTGCACCCGTACGCCCATGCTCTGAGAGTGGATAAAACTCCGGGAGAAGATAAACATTTTATTCTTTCCCCGTGGATAAATTGTTGTCTCTTGCCCTGCTAGCCGTGCAGTGTGAATTGAGATATACTCGTAGTCATGCGAAAATTGGCACCGATAAAAAATTATTGCCCATAATGAAAATGTATACAAAATTATCGGCCGCAACCTCGCAGCATGTGTGTCAGTGATATAGTGACCACAACGTAGATTAATGGACCACTTTATATTTTGATTAATATGGAAACCGTTGGTAAATAAACAGGTGTTACAATGTGGAATACCATGATATGGTAATTTAATTACCGTATCAGGCATAGCAGTAAGTTACATGTATCTAAAATATTAAAGTTATTAACGGTGTATTGTGAATTTAAGTAACTGCAGTTGGCTATTGACCAAAAAGTACTTATTTGTTGCTTAATTTAGATAATCTAGAGTCTAAAGATAGTTTTAGAATTATTTTTAAGCAGTTTCAAGTCATGAACAGCCAAAATCTAGGAACAATGAATCATTTTGAAAAACATATTGTTCCAAATTTAAAATATAGAGTAAAAGAGCAGGAATGTCAGTGACAATGAGACAAAAGATATATGAGATTTTCCATAACCACTGAGAAGGTACAAAATTAAAAATTTAAATTAAGACCAAAGAATTCGATTTTCCACGGTTAGCGTGTCTAGGCATAAATAGGCGACCTCGAAATGACATGGCGGTACAGTTTAGAAGCGAATACAATGCCAAATAATAAAGAAAAAGAAAGAAGCAGTTTTAGTGATAAGTGGTGAGAGTCTGTGGAGTTGTCGTGGAGTTTCTAGCGAGTTCGTAATTCGTACGTGGTACAGGTATATAAAAGGTTGGGGGAAAAGTCTTTTCGCATTATAGTACGTATGAAATTGTGATAAAATCTCTTTGGCTATACTATTTGTATCTGGCTGGTTGTGGTATCATTAAAAGTTTAAATTATAAAGAAAATAATTCCAAATTCAAATTAGGAAAATGTGTGATTTTTATTTGTTTTTCGTAATGTGAAGATGAGGGAATGTAATGAAAAAATTATGTTGGCATGGTGCAAGAAGTGCTCCTTGCATGCCCTGTAAATTGTTGCCCTGTTTAAGCGTTGGTTTTCCACTTACCATTTTACCAGGACTGACTTTTAATATTTTGTATACAGTTTAATTTGTATCCTATAGCACAGGGGAATAGTTTTTTTGAAACCAGAAACGGTAAATTTTTCATAATGTATTAAAAATCTCTGCACAACATTTTCAATAAATATAACACTTTTATATGTTATTAAAGATTTAATAGGGATTTATTATTACGATACACGAAAACATACGTACGCGACGCATGTAATAATGTAATTGTAGTCTTTGTGAAAGTTTCCAATAACATTTTTTCTGCTTATTTTCAGCTACCCAATCATTCACCGACAAACTCTGTTCGTCAATCATTCCATTAGTTTCGTTTCACTGAACTCTATTTTGGTTGGTCGTCATTTTTAATAAAATTATCTTGCAGTATTTTCATATTCTGAATATACTTACGGTACCTACTCGAGATTTCATATAAGTAGGAAATATGATTTTGTGTCATATGAAGTAATTATCTTGCGATTTCCTACTAGAAATTAATCTTTAGGCAATTCGTCGCTTAACAATTCAACGCGAGTCAAAGTTTTCAGGACACACAAAAACACTCTCGCAACATATGCAAAAATCTAATATTATATAATAAACCTTTTAATACAGCTAGGAAAAACCTTTATTTTTATCATAATAGACGGATTAATCATGCGATTTTTACACTAACAGTTTATTATTTATATCCGAAATACAATGCATATTTTACTTTATCTTTTCTGGAGCGATATTAATAAACCAACGTAAAATATATTTTTTTGGGGAAATAATAATTACAAACTAAAATTAATATTTACAATAAATATAAGCCGTCTAACTGTTCACTTATGGGCATGGTACCCAAAATGCTGGCGCTATTGCCCCTTTGAGTAGCTAGACTTAGCCGTTGGGCTAAATAAGCGCCAGCTCTTGGGTCACCAGACGTAAGGACCAATTTTGTGACATTATGTTAATAAAATTTTTCGCGTCCGAAGACCATGGCCCAAGAGCCTCAAACGCAAGCGCCGCAAAAACGTAGTCATTAGAAATAACGGAGTATTTACGGCGCTTAAGCGCGCTATTTTACTTACGCGATTTTGGTATTGTAATCGACGAAATGTAAAATATTCAAGGTCAATTCTATGGTTTATACTTTACAAGACTTACAGACTGAGATCTACTTAGTTATTAAACTAATCCAAAATATTAAGATAAATACTGAATATACTGAAATAAGTAGTGCTATCCTTTTTTAATTTTCCTCTTTCCTGGAGATAATGCATAAATCTGCCATCTGAAGATTTTGGATTAGATGGGCTTTGGGTAATAAAGGTTCTTGGCATGGCAATCTTGTAAGCTGCTTTCTGTCGACCTGCCCTGCTGAGGTGTCCCTGTGGAGGTCCCAGGTTCGATTCCTGACAGAGTTTTGGAATTATAATTTCTGATCTGGTCTTGTATGGTGGGATGCTTCAACCGTGGCTAGTTACCACGCTATTGACGTGGAAGTGCCACCAAGCGATTGGGCGGTCCGGTATGATACCACGTAAGAACCCATTAAGGGTTTAGCCCGCTACCATGTTATATTGCATAATCACTTCGGTCAAGGGTTAAGTCGTAACGGAATTAAAAAAAAAACAGTATGCGATAAAGCCACCATCTAACTTCAATAGTTTTTTTTTAAATATTTTCGTGTACTCTTCGTATTTCTGCAGGAATCCATGCCTTCCAACCGCCTACTTTATCATCTTTTTTACTATTATCGATCTCAGGACACCATCCATGTGCCGTGCAAGTATGAGTTATGACGCAATTTCGTGCCAAGTTTAAAAGGTAATAGCTGCAGTGACTAAGTGCTACAAGCTTTTTATATCATCCTACCAGTAGGGTATTTTTATGGTTATATAATATGTTGATGGTTATGAATACTTCGTAATGTGTTCTGACACGGAGGTGGTAGTCCTTATCATTAACCCATAACTGGAGCATTGTACGAGGGTTTCCCCTCAGAGTGTGAAATGTTTAGGCCGTAGTCCACCACGCTTGCCAAGTGCACTTTGATGTCCCGATTCGATATGTAGCATAGCTCTCAAAGGCGAGAGCTCTATCGAATCGATATGTAGCATACATATCGATTCGGTATACTTACCTATTATCAGTGGCGTGCAAAGGGAGTATGCACAGATGATATAAAATGAAGAAAATCTCCAGTGCCTATCCTTAAGGTTTTTATAACTCCTACTGGAGATTTTCTTCACTTCATATCATCTGCATACCCTGTGCATACCCTCTATGCACGCCACTGCCGATTATATATTAAATTTACATAATAATTATGTAATAAATATTCGTGATAATACCTGGGACTGACAACTTTACATGCTCTGCAAGGCCCGGTGTCTTGCAGAGCATGTAAAACACCGGGCCGTCCAAATGGACGGTCCAAATTTCTTTACTCAATCTGGTACTGAGATTATCTTGGCACATAAATTAAATATCTAACAGTTTGCGAAGGAAACCTGTGTGTGCTCGTGATCCGTAGACATACATAAATATATCTTTTGAATGCAAATTGTAGTAGTCACCAAAAAAATAACAACCCTTACTTTGTTTTATGGTATGAGTTAAATGTTTTTCTAATGGGATGGATAAATTTAACAGTCGATTAAAAATCACCATCATATATTATCTAAAGCACCATCAAAATATTAAGGCTCTTATTAAGTGACTCCATATGTAAAAACACTATACTATGCATGCGCTCAAATTACCAAGCCATTTTATATGAGTCTGAAATGTCACAGGTATAATCGTCTACGCAGAACTTGCCTTTACAATACAAGACACTTAGAGCTATACTAAGATCAAACTACCAGTGAAGACATAAATAAAAAAAAAATCGCCTGTTACTTAATTATATTTTTTCTTCACTGCAAAAAGGAAGCGATGCTCTTTCAGGATCGTGGTTACATTAGTAAACATTCAAAGAAAAAATGTTTCATAAATGACTAAATGAGTACGTATTATAAATAATTATACGGTAATCTGCTCTTGGCGTTAATCTCTAAAAACCGCTGAAAGGATTTCAATACACTTATTCATTAATCTAGAGTGTCTTTCGGAGGCTTACATAAACATCAATCTATGTCAAAATGGCGCTGTGTAATTAGGATACGTACGTTTTGGAATGTGGAAAATTATAGGAAAAACTAATAATGCTAATACAATTACCTCACAATATCGATATACAGTTAATATCACTATCACTACATATAATAAATCAAATGGCGCCGCTATCTGTCTGCCTGAAAGCAATAAATTCAAAAGTACAGGATTTTCATACTGTTTTCACCAATAAAAGTAAATTTATTAATTAGCTATTTATATAAATTGGCTGATAAAAGCTATGATTTTTAAAGATGTAGCAAAAATTTAAGCCGACTGGAAGTCTTACTGACGTGTACCGAGAAACATGTGTAAAGTAGTCTTTATTACCGACCAAATAGACCAAGATGTTATTTGACTTAACTATCAACTATAACAGGCTTTAGGTCTAACTACTCGTTCATAGTTAAGTCGCAAAAACATCTCTTTGTTTAAATTAACCATTAAAAACTCGGGTATGATAAAACGATGTTGACTTTCAGAATAATTGATTTATGAAACTATGTAGTTTTACAAGGAATAATATCATCAATAGATTTATTGTATAAGTCATGTGAATTCTTCTGTACCACTGAAATTCATAGTCGAGAGGTAAAGACTGAACAGTCCCCTAAAATCTAACATTTATCATGTATGTAAGGGTTGAATGATTGACGTACATTTGTTCTCTTTCATAGAGAGTCGTTGGAAAACCCCCTAACTGAAGGGAGGTTTAAACTTTATTGTCTACCCTTATCTTGTCTATTCCAGTGTAAATTATTTGAATCGGATTTTTTACAGATATATATAGATAGATTTTAGATTTTTTATAAGAGTGTTTGTATTACTTTTATTCCGAATTCATTGCTTGAAAATGAAACTTTGTATTACCCGGTTAAAATAAGAATTCTTCAATCAAATAAAAAACAAGTGCGGTAATCCGTAATGTAAAGATCACTTGTTTTAAATCTTCGATTATAATCCTCAAAGCAATATAACAAGATCCAAACTACGAGCTAGTATGATGAAATCTTGAAAACTGATCCTTCCAATATCTATCAGTAATAGGATGGATAAATATCTAGGAAATTGTACCAAGATCTTAATAGCCGATATGCATTAGAAAAGGAAAATCACTTTACAATAAAGGACGGCGCGAACAGTAAATAGCGAAGCATCTGGCGGCGACGTCTGGCAGCATTCACCAAGCAAAAGGAAAATTGCTTAGATCGCAGCTTCTCGTAAATTCACTAAGGGTCCGTTTTGATTTCCTATTATTAAGAGACGAGTGATTTGGAATAGATATGTAGGTGTGCATAGACTTATTATATTAGCAGTGTGTTAACTTTATTCACTATTTGAAGGTTTTAAAAGACATTTTGTGCATTGCTTTGGATTTTTAGAGTGCCAAGTGTTACCAAGATGGTAAAGAACCCTTGTAGTGCGACTTTGTCATTCTTTATTAATACTATTTACATCAAATTTGGAATGGTCATATTTAATGCTTTTTCAACTTAATTGAGAATGAGAAAATATATTAGTAAAGGAGCAAAACCCAGATTAATTTAATGAATATCAATTGAAAAGGACGTGATTCTAGTCGTTCCCTTATCCATTTTTGTGGAAAATGAAAAAAAACCACCATTGCAATTTCACAAAATCTGAAATACATTTACAGGAGTTTGTGTACATGAATATATAACTAAAAATACAATGAAAACTAGCATAGTTGTTTTTGTAAAAAGCAATTCTTTTTTTTTTTTCATTCTAATAATTGTTTAATAAAATAACTATTTTTAAGCTACCTTCTTAATGTACGGAACTCTCGGTGCGCGAGTATGATTCGCCCTTGCACGAATTTTTAAAAAATATTAGTGGAATAGTGTCAAGAAGTAGGCTACGGTATGCCAGTAATAGCTAATTTATCTTTTGCGCCATAAAGAGCCCGCTCTTTTGTCACCAGAGACAATAAATCGCATTGTAAATATCTCATAAAGAATTTTTACTAAGACTTCATGGCCCCAGGGTCCCTACGGCTAATGGGACAAATAAAGGCTCGCTATGAGAGAGGCATACATGAGATGCTTGCCAGCTATCTCAGCTACGGCTCTCTGTCTTGATGCCGTATCCTTAATAAGAGCTGAGGTTAATTAGATAATGCATAGTTTTACTTTTTTTGTTTTTACCACAGTAAAGAAAAATTATTATTATGCTGTATGTATGCATGTAAATACTTTATTATACACAAGATAAACTAATAATTCTGAGATAGCTACATCAAACTTAAATATAGGTATGTACGTAAAGGATGTGTGACGTGTAAAAGTACATTTACGCTTTAGTAAGATTACTTATAGGCCCGTCTTTGTAACCTAATAATAAGTAAACTGTTTTTTTTTCTCGTATTATTTCTTTGTATTTTGTATGATAATGAAGATATGGAATACGAGTTTATTTAGACGTAATTTATTTTATTTCTAATGTCTAACCCAGACGGCAAGCGATATAGCCTTACGGTACAATGCAGAGTAAAAGCTCATAAACGACATGATTTTTTTTAAATATTTTTTTTGAGCTATTCCCCATTCTATTAGTTGAGATTCAAGAAATTACTGCTTTTCTGTGGAGGGTTGTAGTTCCTAATTTCATCCGTTATTCTATACCCGTATCCTTACCACTCTTAGCACACACTTAATATATCATATTATACGAGTTGTTGCCTCGCGAATTCTTTTGCATATATTTAGGCTATTTAAAGAATATTTGTGGATACTAACCAGTGGCGTGCACATGATATAAAATCAAGAAAATCTCCAGTACGAGTTAAGAAAAACCAAAGGGAACGCTTTTTGTAACTCATACAAAGACTATCCTTAAGGTTTCCTTAAGGACAGTTCAGTGCGAGCCGTCGTAAGGATCCGGTCCGGTCACAATCCGTGCAACAAGTTTGCACATCTAATAAAGAAGACGGATTAACCGAACTTTGCTGTGTGTGGACGACTAGAAGATGAAGTGCTGTGTGTGGACGACTTGTTGATGGAGTGTGATCGGAATAAAAGTGGGAGGGTTTCACTGATGAGCCCATACAACCTCAGTTATTACGACGTAGGTATTGCGCAAAGTGCCCTGAGTAGCCCAACATCTGCGATCGCGATGGACTTCTATGACTTAGTTGCTAGTCAAATATTACAACTAATACTTACAATTGTATGTAATAAAAATAAAATAGTTGTTAAATAGTTGTAATATTTAGTTAATTAATAAGTAAATATTACAACTATTTAATATTTAATATTACAAATAATACTTTAAATTCTATGTAAGTAAGAGTTGTAATATTTGGTTCTTAATTTGTTTAATCTTAAGGATCTCACTGTGTAGGTTAAGATGGGTCTGGCATGTCTTGTCTGGCAAAAAAAAAAAGGTTTTTTTCATTTTGTATCGTCCGCTTGCTTAGTGCACACTCTATGCATACCGTGTATGCACAGCACTTATACTAACATGTCATAATCATATTTAAAACTTGCCATTCCGCATTGTGGTAGCGTGGTGGGTATACGCTGTACACTCACTCTAAAAGAAAGGTGGCTAACGCCCAGCAGTGGGACGTTAATAGGCTAATAACAACTAACGATCACAAAATTTTGGACTATAAAACGCAGCTTTTTGTAGCGACCGTAAAAATACATCGCCAAAGTGCAAATAAAGCCAACAAAGCTATTTAATTAGGCCGTCCGCTGATTACCACGTCCATCGGGGGCCGATTGATTACGTCATATTTTAATTTATCTACCCTTTATTTGCGTTTTGTGTTTGCCTTCCACGTACGTACCTACGTGAGTGATTGCTAATACCATTTAGGTATTTCAATCTTTGTCAATATTATGGTTATCAGAGCAAGCGAGCCTCGCTCAGTGTTTTCATATGTAAAATCGAATGTTATCGGAATAGATACATATTTAGATATATATTTTTTTATTCCACTAGAAGTTAGCCCTTACTGCAATCTCACCTGGTGGTAAGTAATGATGCAGTTTAAGATGGTAGTGGGCTAACCAGTTGTGGAGTATGGTAGTCGTACCCCTAATCGGTTTCTACGCGACATCGCAACACTTAATCACTTAGCGGTGCGTCTTTGTCGATAGGATGGTAACTAGCCACGGCCAAAGCCTACCACCAGACTAGACCAGAGAATCGCGCCAGGGAGGTCATCGGTTTGAAAAGAAGAAAGTTTTATATCAACCTGAATCGTTAAGAGCCGTTTCACGTCTAACTTATTAATGTGAATGACATCCGAAAGAAACTAATTAATGATCAGAGATTTAAGAAATGCCATTAATATTTGTTTTTAATTGTTTTGTGATTATGAATAATATCGCGTCATTTCAAGAAGTATAGAAAAACTAAAGACGCAAGACCTACATTCAAAACTCCATCCAAATTGTTAAAGTTATTTCTGAGATTAAAAGAAATATGTGAGAATTGCCATTGATGGTTTGGAAATTGAAAATATTCTCTTTATTTTATACATTTTGATTTCGCAAGCTATTGGAGAATATACAAGTTATACACGACCAATTGAAATGTTTATATGTTCCGGCGTACCTGTACTATTTTTGTTCAAACGCAAAAAACCCAGTAGTATTAATATAAATATATATATTCTTATAAATATTCTTGATTTTGCATTATTAACATTTGTTTATTGACGGATTCCTATTTTATCGTTGCGTTGTCTCGCATTTGACAAGTTATTTAATCAAGAACTTTATTGGTGTTTTGTGTGGATGCTAGAAGCCGAAACTCCATTGTTTTGTTTTCAAAAGGTGTGAACGTCTTGACATCAATGGGAACTTTTAATGAAATTTTAATAGAAACTGTGTGATGAGGAAGTTAAAGGAAGCACAAAGATGCTACGCATAATTTGTATAATGGTAAAACCCATTTTTCTTAAATAGAAGAACGAGCACTCGCTAGAATAAAATATTGTACCACGATGGTTTAAAATAAAGCTTAAAGTATCCTGACGTCCATAATACCATAATAGCTGTTATAAAGTATGCACAAAGCATAAATTTGCGGGACCGCCATCTTGTGAGTGCAGTTTCAACGTAGATAATTTTATCTTTACGGGATATATTTATCATCGTTTCGCTGACAGCACTTATGTATGCTGTGATTTTAAGTGTCTTCTTCATTAAGGTGGTTAGTTTTTTTAGAACAACTAGCTTACATCCGCACCCTCATATTATATGATGAAGCGGGAAAAAGGTATTATATATGATTGAGTTTAATACGATAGGTAACATATTAAACCAATGGTTTTAAATATAAAAAAAACAAAGACCTAACTGATTTCGGGGTTGTGCAGATTGAATATTATGTAACTACTATGTAACTTACCATGGCTATTACCCACTAACTATAATTTTGAACCAAGTAGTTTACTTGCATCCTGAAACAGACCTAGAATAACTGTATCCCGGAAAATCTAAATCTTTCCACGGAACTTTTAAAAACCGAATAAACCGGGACGCAGATATGGGCAACAGTTAGCATATACTTATGGGACGAATTGACAGCCTCTTCTTTTGTATAGGTCGGTTAAAAACATGGCTTAGAAGCAATATCGCCAAAAATAGGCACGTATTAATATGAATTGCACGCCCTCTCTGTCTGAGGGAGCACGGAGCTGCCTGTCTTCGTTACGTTCGTTAACGTCTGATGGAAATCGCTTAAACGGTTCATACATAGCTTTAGGGTGAGCGCAGAAACTCAGAAGGCAAGCAATCCTAATTAAGTTGCCCGTGACGTCTACTGCCTGAAAATTCTGTTTTCCTGTGATTCAAAGTTTTTTCCGCTGTAGCAAGTATAGTGTATAGTATATAGTCACAGACAAACATACTATAGCTCTTAACAGCTTTCATTACAAATTTTATCCTCTTAGGGATAAAATTTACAAAAATGCTTTCGTAGTAATCACCTACGTTATTTTTCATGTTGTCCTGTCTAGAACTACTGGTTTAAGCAGTCAGTTATTTGATAATCACTTAGTATTTCAGTTGTATTAAGCACTTAATATTGTGTACTTATTTACTAATGTTACAAATGTGAGAGTTGCTGTGCTAAAGAAGAATCAAATAAAAAACGCAACATTTCTGGATTAGGACAGTGCACATAAACAATCTCTTTATGTAATACGAACTTTTTGTAGGCTTGAAATCTTTAAAATGTATGTGGAAAATGATAATAATATTACTGACCACACGCTTCAGAACAAAGTAAATAATTATATTTCTTGGTAAACTTATAATACTGTTAGGTCAAGCGATGCAACAAAAAGTATAAATTATGTCTGGTACTTTTAAAAGGGTTTCCGGAGGGAAAAATCTCTGAATACTTTATAAAATACCGGGAAATTTTCCCATGAAACTTTAATACTGTGTGAAAGCTTCCCCTCATAATACTCTTTAACATAAATAATACTTTAAAAATTAATATCTCAGGTATTTCAGCGCCTTTGTTGCGTGAACTTTATGGGGGAGATAAGAGGAATATTAAACGAGAAAAAAGGTCTAAGGTTACTTATACACGGTGACTATTTAGGATAGAATAATATTATCACCTTCAGTAAGGGCTTATTTAGCGCAAACATGGACTATTATGTCTGAAATAACGATGTTCAATAATTAATAATTATTAAACAAATAAACTAAAAATATATTTATTATTTTATAATTTACAATTAAAACACTTATCTTTATATATATATTTCTTGTGTGCGTGTGTATGTCACTGAACTCCTCCTAAACGGCTGGACCGATTTGAATTAATTTTTCGGTATGCGTTTGGGCACCCTGGATGGTTTAGATTCACAAATCAGCCCGACAGATGGCGCTGGGGTCAGCTAGTATAATATAAAAATGATCACTGTAAAAGTAAACTGCATTGCAGTCGTAACTATCATTTTTTAAATAAAAAAAAAATACTTAGAAGCCCATAAATAACGTGAAGATTTAAGGATTAATTGTGTCACTTGTGAAATAATCACTGTTTAGAGCAGATCTAAGAGTAGATCTTGTTATTTGGACATCATAATTGTTTTTCATACGCAGTTTTTTTCTTATTATGTAGTAAGTAATTATAGTTACTAATTTTATTTAACACTTTTCCACTGTATTAAACCTAAATTGGACAGGACTATCAAGTTCAGGCTTCCTGTAGATTAAAATTCAGCTTCTAAATAAATTTATTTCAAGTAGGCCTACTTTATTAAGAAGCACTTTTGAAATGTCAAGTCTTTCTGTTTGTATTGACTTTACCACCGGAAGGGCCGGTTCTTCCGAGAAGAAGATGGCAAGAAACTCTTTTTGGGCTTTTCAATTTATTTTAATGATGCATATATTTGTGGTAATCTGCTATTAGTGGTGAATGCTACAACACCCTTATTTGTGCATCTCATAAAGTAGTACTTTTATAAAGGATTGCAACATAAAGGTTCAAGGATATATTATAAATAAAGGCTCTTTCAGGATTGATAGGTATCCGCGACCTAAAAGTTAGATAAGGGTACTCACTGAACCTTTCTTTTGACAGCTTAATAACTTTGCGGACTATCTGAAAAAAATGGCGACTTTACTTTTAGATTTGTGTCACGATAAAATGGGGATGTTGGAGATATATATTACGGCATCAGCCTCGTTAAGCTATAAACAATGTTGGTATCACGTTGGCAAGGCAACACTTAAACAATTTAAAATGTTATATCTTTAAAACAGGGATTGTTCTGAACAGTTTTTACATGTCTGTGCTCTGATACCTCACGCTGATAAAACTAATCTCATTACCATAAAACGGTGAGCCTAAGCATCTGTAGGCTAAAAACTCATACCATACGACCTTTTGACGATGGTATGACTGACTGACTTAAGTCAATGGAAAATTCGTCCGAGTACGAGTCCCATTCAGAAGTTACTTTGGCTAGCCTAATTATTGGCTTATTATTTAGAGAAAAACAGGTTACCATGTCGCAGGAAAGAAAAGAGAAAAAAACCTAATTTAAATGCCTGGTTTCTAATCAAAATTATGCTATACTCATATAAATTTGCTCTTACTTGCGACAATATACTCTTATGATTTTACAATAAATTCTTAATGTCGAAGTGAAAAGTGCGTAGAGTGTACATTGCCAAAGATATGTTTGGTGTTGAGTTTTAAGATTGAAGAAATTATAAATTACACCATATAGATTCTCCTGCTTTTCGCGGAGTATAGCAAATTAAGCTTAATTTTCATAATATATCGCGGAAATCCGCAAAGCCTGCGCAAACGTCTGCTTCAATCCAATAGGCCTGATTTGATTAGAAGTATTTATAACTTTCAAATATAAATTAGGTAAATATAAAATAACAACTTTAATAACAATACGTATAGAAATATGAAATAGAAAAACTTATTTTTATTAACATTTAAGTTTATGAAGCTATAAAGCAATCTTTTATTTTCAAATTGATTAAACTCAGTTAAAAACGGGGAAAACTTTTTCTTCGGAAATACGAGTATGTTACAAAGCACTTCATACGTGTCAATGGTATATTAACTAAGTAACGGACTGCACCGTCTGATTTGTTTCGAATATTTTATATTTTGTGGTCTTACTCTTTGTGCCCTTCATGACTTATCATCATCTTACTAATATAAGCGGGAAGTTTGAGAAGATGTATGCATGTATCTTTCTAATATATTAGACGGATTTGTTTGAAATTTGGAATGGAGATAGATAATACCCTGAATTAAAAAAAAAGTTAGGCTACTTTCTCGCCGGAAAACCGGAAAAATACATGGTTTCCGTGCGATTAGTTGAAAACTGAATTTCACTTCGACGTGCTGTGTGTTTTTAAATAAAGCTGAAGTTTGCCAAACTTCCTTGCTCCCTTGACGTCTTACTTAAAAAATATTTATTATTATATAACAAATTATTCAGTTTCCATAACTCCAAAAAAAAATGTAATGTATTGTATATCATACTCTCGCCGACTTAATCCACTTAGTGTTTATTCATTTATCGTGACCATTTTAGTTTCACATCACACCGATTCTAATGTACATTGAATAAGCCATTCACTGCGTTTTTTTAAATATTAATAGGGAGCAATCGAGCAAGCAAGTCACCTGATTTCAAGTGATCACCGCCGCCCATGAACATCTGCAGCACCAGACGCGCCGATGCGTTGCTGACTTTTAACGAATTTGTGTACCCGCCCTTGAATAGCCTTCAATTGTAGTTTTAAAGGAAAACATCAGAAGGGAGATTGTTTCACAATTCGCAAGTGTGCGGTTCCAATGATCTGGTATTGCGAATTGCAGAAGAATACCAGGCGGTGAGGATGAAATTTATATGTACGCCGTGAAGTGTAGTGAAACATGCTAACAAGGTGAATTATCTTAATCAGTATAGTTCCTGAGGTTTCCCCGCCACTTTAGCTTTATAATACTAACGTCTACACGGAGTATTCGTACAATAAGAAAGGTAAGCGAATTCACCACAGCCGTTAGATTGGACAGCACGTACAGTTCGGGTTGAATGCACTGCGATTATCTATTAGCGAATCTGAGATACGGAACCTTGGCACATAGCCAAAAAACTTTTACGTTACACGATCATCTTGAGAAATCAGTTGGCCAATTGGAATGTGTAGAAATAAAAGCTAATGTTGTTGTCTAGACCCATTATTTTATCGCGTAGAGTTAGGGTTTTACTTTGATTGTTGCACTGAAATTTCCTAATTAACTGTTTTATTGATACAGATGCAGGGAAGTTTATGACTAGGACCAAATTTCAAAAAGATAAAAAGAAATGTATATTTAAAATATGCAATGTGCCTACTGAGTTTACCCTTACGTTCGATCAGTAGTTCTCAAATCACATTCGATTGTGTATCGATATCGTCTATTTATCACAAAGTATGTGTTTTAAGAATAATTATAAAATTAATTTACAAAGTTTTGAAGATGAAAAATTGGTAATGGAAACAAACGGAACGGTACTCTTATAGGATTGTTTGAATATAACTCCCACTAAGTAGTGGTTTGAGGCATTCAGTTAAAACTTTAAAAAGTAAACGGTCAATCTAAAGTAAAGGATGCTTATATGCAATGAAAATACGTCATTTAGTAATGAAATATCACTTTCTGATTACAGTAGTAACGAATTACCCTAATGATCCTAGATTCTAACACTAAAGTAGGTAGTGAAATACCAAATTATACCATTGATATCAACACTGAATTAACTTGATCAAATAACTGTAACATTCTTTCTATTGAGGTTTATACAAATTCGTTACGTTCGACTGCTTTCTCCGAAGATTTAAAAATATGTTCTAACTGCGCTAACGCCTAAATAGCTGGGGTTTTAAATGGATGGAAACGTATATCTTACTAGATAACTGGTAAGTCTACTTGTTAGTCCGTCTATGTGTCCAAAACACTTTCTTAGAAAAAATATCAAGTTAAAAGTTACGTCTATCGGTTTATCGAGGTTTATACTAATTTCCATCGTTCGACTGCTTTCTCCGAAAATTAAAAAATAAGTCCTAACTGCGCTAACGCCTAAATAGTTTTGATTTTAAATGGATGTACAACAGCTGAAGAGAAAAACCCCAGAAAACAGGTGAAGAGAAAAACGGTTATTTGACTATCCTCGTTAAAATATTTCCAATTTAAGATCGAAATTAAAAAGTAAGTTAGCCCGATCAAAAGCATCCGAAGGTCAGGATAGCTAAATACCAATATACCAGTACAATAATACAGCTTCAGTCTCATAAAAACACTGTATTAACGACACACAAGAGTGTATTTTTTATTTAATGTAAAAGGTAAAAATAATACAACTTCGTCAGCATGAATCGTGTCGGTGCCGTGTCGCCTTTAACGAGTCTGAAATGGTTCATGCATTCATGGGGTGACTCGTACGGTCGGCAGGGCAATTTACATTTTTACATCATTCATCATATCCGGTTGTGAGATTATGACCCTTTTCATTTTTTAACTTTTAAGTATGTTGGTTAAAAAAAATTATTTTGTTTTAGGATCTGTATGATTATTAGATAGTCTATCTTGTTTTTATGTTTATATATCTGTAACAATTTTTTTTCTTTGGTGCTCATTAAATGTTTATTCACTCATTCATACTATAGGTGTTTTATTTTACCAATGTAAAATAGAACACCTATAGTATGATACTATAGGTGTTACTAACTAACTACACTAACTACATGATACTATAGTATAAATAGTATCATGTAGTTAAAATGGTTGTGGCAAGCGAATTCATCGGTGACTTTTACGGTTTAAAAAAAATCCTGAGGGAACGGTTAGTGTGTGTAGGATGAAAGCTATGTCTATGCAATATGTTACCAAGATCGGTGTAGTTGTTTAACCGTGCGTAGGTAATAAAGACTTTTTTTAACTCTCCGGAAACCCAAGTACCCCGGCACAGCAGAGGTAACTGCTGCTGTGCCGTGGTACTTATAATATAAGTATGGATTAGTCGTATGTATAATCATTATAAGGATTTAGAATCATCTAATGATCAAAACGTATATCTTACAAGATAACATCAGTGTGTATAAGTTCGTCCGTCTATGTGTCCAAAACATTTTCTTAGAAAAAAATATCAAGTTAAACAAAGTTACGTTGAACACAAGTCTATCGGTTTAGTTATAAGCTTAAATTATACCGAATAAAAAATATTTTTCAAAGCGAAATTTCATTCAGAAAAGTCAGAAAAGATTTACTTTTGGTTTTTTTAAAAACCCAAGATATCTTGGAAGGAAAGTTCGATACAAGGTATCGTTTGTATGTGAGTTGCCGGTTTTTTAATTTTAATGATATGCTTCACATTGCTATCACATTCGATAGAATATTATCAAGCGGTGTTATTATAAAGAATAAATAATAATGAACGTGTGAAGTACTGTGCTTAGCTCGCCACTTGCGAATTTTCGCAAGAATAAACATGCGATATTATGCCCTATACATTTAAGGAGTAATAGACTTTCATACGTCTTTTAATGGTATTTGGGGATCTAAAAATAAGCGATATAAGTAAATATGCACAGCTAACATGGGCAGGACATTTTTCCCCAACGGGGAAAGGATGAAATGTTAATATTTTCCCAGAGTTTTATCTACTCCCCAAGCCGGGATGGAAATAATTAACGGGGAAAAATAATTTCTTTTTCTTCATTTGGCATGTGGACTGTTATATTTTATCCCTTTTCAGTGGATAAAAGCGGTGTTAAAATTTTCATCATTAAAATACCATAGTTAGTAGCAGAAAAATAATCATTTTCAATTTATTTACAAATAATTTTCAATCAGTGCAATCTATAATGTTACAATTATAATTCAATACGTAAAATAAATTTAAGTATACAATACAACAAAACTGTTTGGGCGCAGCCATTTTTAAATTCAAATAATTACATGAATTGGTAAGCTGTATATGTACTTAAAATGAATGTATTTTTAATTTTTAATTTTAAGCCATATGTAGGACAATATTATTATAGTAGGGAAATTGATTTTTATTGGGGATGCTAAATAATATCAAACAAATAATTTACTGAATAAGGCATTGCTAAATAAGATATTTTTTTAATATATTATTAAATTCATTTTCATTTTTCCAAATGAAATCGTGCAGATAGTTATATTTTTTTAGTAGGGAAATTGATTTTTATTGGGGATGCTAAATAATATCAAACAAATAATTTACTGAATAAGGCATTGCTAAATAAGATATTTTTTTAATATATTATTAAATTCATTTTCATTTTTCCAAATGAAATCGTGCAGATAGTTATATTTTTTTAATACATTGCGGATGGACTTTGCTCTGGAGTTCTAATTTTGAATACTCGGCATTTATTTTTCGCTTTGTCTGGAAAACGCCTAAGAAAAGTATTCAAAAAAAACAAGGGTTGATAAATATTGTAATAAAGTTAATATGTGAACGCTACTTGCTCACTCGTGGGCTATATACATACGTGTACAATGTGTACGTGTGCGAGTCTCAAGCGGTTAGACAATGGGCGGATTGCGAGCTGCCATTTTGAAATTCATTGCTCATATTTCTCGCTCGTTTATCCTTGTGTCATTTTTTTTTTCAGTATAGAACGATTTATTGAGAACAAAATTGGGAATCGTCATCAGCCAGTTTATGCCCCATTGCTGGGCAAGAGTCTCTTCTCTCATATGAGGGAGAAGGATTTCAGAATAGAACTAGAGATATCGACCTGTAGTCAAAGATGCTAAGCAACGAACGGGACACTGGCTATTCCTTATCAGTTGCAAATTTGGTTGTAAATTTTTATAATACTTATTACAGACTAAGCAGATGACCTATGTGTCGGTAACTTTGGTTCTGATTTGTGGCGGTGTTTCGGCACGATAGCTAGAATTAAACGGCTTTAAACTAAAACTCATACATTAAAATGAGTACTTATGAAAACTATGCTCAGCCTTGAATTTCATTAGATATATCAAAATTTTGTTTACTGAACTTTTCATTCATTTCTATACAATATATTTGCAAATCGCAGCATGAATTTAATTTTTATATCGATTGTAGTTTACACTATAGCTGTTATGCAGTGCTTAAAGAATTTTAATCTTTATTGTTAACTATTCTGCTTGTTGTGCCTACTTTATATAATTGTGAGAAAAATATCCTAACACGTAACGTTTATTAATATGCATGTGAATTTAGTTTCTGTTCAGGAAAACGGGTCATGACACCGGAAAGAGGTCGAGATATACAATGGGGTGAAACATTTTTTTTTACTGATAAAGCTTTTACGCCTATGAAAATAAAGATTAAAATCCCTTGGCATTTAAATAGAAATGGTATATTCACACAATAAAATCATGCATACGATTTTAGTCTTTCAATGTAAAGATTTAAAGATACTTATAGTTTGGAATATAGAAAGTTATGATATACTATATTGTTGTTGGCACTATTTTGTTTGTTGAGTAAATGCATGCGAAAATGATTTTTATTTGTCAAATCGTAAAGGCGTTAAATGCTTAATCTTTGTTTGCGCCGGTGCAAAACGTGCGACTTGCAAGTATAGCTGAAAGCAATATCCGCTTTCCTTTGAGACGGCTTCACGCCTGTTTGTACTTGTGTCGCAGATTCTATTTCGATGTCTAGCTAACATTTACCAATATGAGAATCGTTATTCAATAATTCGGCGAAGTAACATAGACTTTCATACGTACCTATACGATGATCGTCTTACATAGGCAGCTCCTATAAAGCCTTTATAGAGTTTTTTGAGCTTTTTAAACATCTTAAAATTGTGATAAATAAGGCCATTTTGTACAAGTGCGAGCTTGATTGAATGATTGATTGAAGTCTATTTTACACACACAAAGTAAAAGATACAATAAAGATGCTTTCTCGCATGCTTAAGTAAATAACACTAGATAAGGTGTTTCTTAATGCACTGAAGTAATAAATTCATATATTTACTGATATTTCTTATTGAGTTGTTGTTTATTTAATATATTTTAAATTGTATTCAAGATAAGTCAAGTAATTGTGTTGTCATTGCGAGAGATAAAAGTGTCTAGTACGACTTTTTATTAAAAGGTGTATCCCAAGACTTTGATATAAATTCAGTCTCGCAAAGCACATTATTCCGAATACTTACGTCTAAAGATTGATTGCGTTACGCCTAAAAGGTAACTTTACGATGCATAATATTCCACGATGAGGTTAAAACAACATGTAGTTAAATAATAAATCACTAACTAAAGTAAAATCTATGAAGGTTTTCAAAGTGAAAAAAGATATGTTAATTTGTACCATTTTTCTGACCAGATAGTTATCCATTGTACACGATCAAATAAAATTAATTTATTGAAAAAAATTACAAAGGTACGTTTGACAACTTAATTGATAAAGTTAGCAAAGAAAACCTTACTGGGACTGTTTGCGTCAGACGCAAATTCGCAGTAAGGTTTTCTTAGCTATTCTTTATAGTTTTGTGATAAAATAAAAAAAATATCTGTGTAGGGTTTATTGATTATCTTGATAATATTTAATTTTTATTTTATTCAAAGAAAAAAGTTGAATTAGAATCTATATGGAGCGACGACGTCCTTGGACATAGAGCGACTTCCTATTTCGGGGCAAACTACTAGCATAATACATTTAACTGGTTAGATCAATCAACGCTATTAATATCTCGTTTATATTATTTGTCCTAATAGTTCCCTGCTAACAGTGAAATTTAATTTCTAGAGCCAGTAACAATAAGTTAATTTAAACATACAAACCAAAGCCAGCAAACAATTTTTACATAAACAAATTAAAGTGTATAAAAATTCAATTGTAAATCTGCTCCAACTCGATCAGACAAACAGATTCCGTAAGTTGAATTGAGTTTTAAGAATAAAGAACTATGCTCCGAGCCTCAAGTAGTCTGGGGATTAAAATCTCATTTTCTCGAATAATGACTCCCTTATTAAATTGTATGCACACAGCACGATTTTAAAATGATTGTTCAAACAAATAAGTGTTGAAATTTAATTAACGCCATCTTTAGAAATGTTATCGTTGAGAATATTATGTAAGTTATATCCAAATATTATTTTAAAGTTGCTAACAGGCGGAAATCTCTCCAGTTTACTAATAAAGTCTATATGCTTGATTTTGATGTGAAACATCTTTTGGAATTATTGTGGCAGTAAAATCTACAAGTACTTCGTCACGACAAAGGGTATGATGTTCTCTTATGACGTTATGTCAACGCGCACAGTTCTCAACTTCATTGTGTATTAGGAAATTATACAATACGCCGATATAAGAATGTAGAATTTACCTAGTCGCACGTGAAACAAAAATTACGAACTATTATTTCTTAAATTTTGCTACAAGTATAAGTACTTATATAGTTTTTATTGCAAAGCCGGTTTGGGAGGCAAATAATCAAGGAAAAGTTTTAAATAGAAACCGGTCATAGGTCTACGATCTTCCCAAACGAATTTACTTTTGTAGTACTAAGTAGAAGTAAGATGAAAATTATAAGATTGTGAATGTAAGTTGTTAATAAAGACTTTTTTTAATAACGGAAAGTGAGATCTAGTTTTGACGGTGTAAACCAGTGCCAATAATAATAATTGCTTACAATGACCTAAGAAGGAACGGATGGGAGACCGACATAATTATCATAACATAATAATTCAGAGTGTATTACCTAAGTTCATCAATCAGGAATGCATCAACGAGGATAGCTCAAGCATTTTCTATAACAGTGGAACCTGCTTACAAAAGTAGACAATAATTTTTGCGGAAGAAAATTTTTTTCGATTTACATGTAGTTTGGCTATGGTTAAAGTAGTATCCTATAAGTCTATAGTTAGCGCTATCCCTAATGCAAAATGAGTCCACGAGTCTGTCGAATGCCTTCATCTTATATAAATATTAAAGTAAAAGTATTTTAATACTAGGTATTACCGAAACTTTCAGCGTCCAGCTATCTCTAAATTATTAAAATTGAAACTCTCTCACCGTAGTTTACATTAATAATTAAATAGTGGTCTCTCTTTGAGGATTCACGAGAATTTGTATTAATATTTCATGATGAATGTTCTTAAATATGAAACGAAATAAAACTTCTTTTTTGGTTTAAAATGTTATTTTAAATTTTTTGAGTAATTGGATTTTCAAAGTGAGCTTACCAAAAATAAATATTTTATACTACGTTAAACGAAAAAAAAATGGAATGCCGTAGAGGGTGCTACGATTTGTTAATTGAGTTACTACGCGACATTGCTACAGCTTGTAGCAATCTAGGGGTACACGTCCAAAAGCGCACGTCTCACGTACATTCACTTCTTAATCAAATATTGAATTTTAACAAGTCGGCGTTCTTTTTGAAGTGAAAACTCAAGTTAAAATTGGAATAATTTCAGGTTCTATAGGTTATACCTATGTAGTATTGCCAACACCAAGCAGAAAGGTTAATATAGGAATTAAGGAAACAAAGCGCACTCCAGGGAGGATGGGTATAATAAAGGTGAGACAATAGCGCGATCAATACTATTGGATTTTCTATCTTTTGATATTGCTGCCCTGGCCATTCATTGGGCGTGAATAAAGATGTGCTCACTTTAATTATAGACATACCCAAAAAATTATCGGACAGTCCGATTCCCTCATCCCACCTATTAGTACGTGCTTTCAAAGACTTGCATATATCTTATGTATTAATTTGATATCTTCGGAAATGGCTGATATATAATGATGTTCTTTGCAACTATGGTATCAAAAACGTTGCACTAAATTTGGTTGCCACTAATCTCAGTGACAGAACCCAAAGGGTGTGCATAAAATACATTAATTGGCGGCGGACACCAACTGGCGTACAGTTGGTGTCCCAGAAGAAATTTTGGGTACCCATATAGAAACACTACCAGGTAATAAACTAAACTTGGCCGCCTACGCCGTCAGAAAAATTAGGCATATTACTGACGTAGAAACAGCGAGGCTTGTTTACTTTGCGTACTTTTAGAGTGCGATATCTTACGGTATCTTAATTTGGGGCAAAGCTGCTGATATTGAAACTAGATTCATATTGCAGAAACGAGCTGTACGGTCAATATATAAACTTAAATCACGTGAATCACTCCATGAAAAATTTAAAGAAATAGATATACTTACGGCTGAAATAGTGATAAAGCTTCACAATAGATAGATGGATAGATTTGGTGTGGCAACACCGCCTATAACAGCTGTTCAAAGATCTCTGTACTTTATTTTGTTATTTTAATTTATTTTGTGTGTTTTTAGTGCCCAAATCCAATTTAATCGCCTAATTTATATAATAAATAGTAGTATATATTAATAGTTTAAGTGTTAAAAGTGCGTAAGAAAAGTTTTCGTCGATGTAAACAAAGTGACAGTTAGGTTAGTAAAACTTGAATTTTAAACTTCTGTTTTGGTGTTTTTAAAGAGTGCTAGTAGCTGTTTTGGCTTTGAAACAACTATTTAGCGCATAAAAAACACATACGTGTATATGCAATTGCCCGTTATCCAAGTGTAACGCTGCAATTGTTATAACAATACACTGCAATACCGAAACCTACCTGTCATTTCGCATTCTTTGGGTGATTACTCCTTGTTTCATTAATTAATTAATTACAAAATGATGACCCGCAGAGCCTTAGCGCGCCAGGAGCAATCCAAATTACAATTGGCCCTGAAAGAATTAAAGGCAAGCAAGGAGCTATGCACCCAATTGAATAATGAAAGAGACGAAAACGAAAAGGAATTATTAGAAGTCCTTGGGAATAATAATAGACTAAAATTAGAACTATCGGATTTGCACATAAAGTATGTAGACATTGTAGAAGAGCGGGATAGACTTCAGTTATTAGTAAATAGGTTTGATGAGTGCCGTGCTGAGTATGAGGAGGCTCTGAGCCAGATTACTACCCTGCAGCGGGAGCTAAGTGATGCCCACCACCAGATCACCGAACTGGAAGATGCAGCCCATAACACAACAGCAATACACACTCAAAGCCTATATGAAGAATTAGTTGATAGGGCCCCACAGTTGGTTACTGCTGCTGCTGACATGTCTACTGCTAATACCAACTTCTCTAATTTATTGATAGTCAAATCAGATACAGTAGTCAATCCCTGCAGCAGTATGAAACTAAAAAAGTATATCAAAGTTAACCGATATATTAAAAAAACACAGAAACTGTTAAAAGTACATAAAAATTCTGTTAAATCTCTGAAACCAAAGAAAGAACGTTTAGAATTATTGAATGAAATTAAAATGTATAGTTCACAGTTAGAAAGTAATAGATTAAGTTATGAATCTGACACACAAATCCTAGAAGCACAAATAGCCAGATTGCAGACTTCTTTACGTACACTGGCAGTAAAGTTTTATATGTATCAAAGGCAAATGATATCTGAGTACACACAGACTTCAGATGAATGGCATAAGACAGAACAACCCAGTGGTAAATTAACTTCACTATCTACCCATAGTTTTGATAGTATAGGCAGTCATCCCCAGTTTGTGTCATCAGTGTCATCACCCTCTAATGTGAGAAAGGTGTGTGTCAGGTTAAGTAACTCAAAATCACAAAACATAAATATTAATAATAATTCCTTTATTGAAGCAAATGCTCATAGTAGCAGTTCAATAAAAACAATTATGTACAGCGATGAAATTGGATGTAACATGGGCTTATATCTTAACTCTCAGTTGAATGGACACACAGTTTTGAACTACTGTTTACCCAACTCAAATTTAAAAGCTATTGTAGCTGCAATTTGTAGAAATAGGAATATGTTTGACTGTAAAACTAATTTAATTATCATAATGGGAAATAGAGGGAATGTTAACAAACCTGAGCTGATTAAACTTATTGATTCTTTAAATACATTAAATGTAAATAGTATTGTATTATACACATTTCCTTATTTTCATAACTTGCCACACCAAGAAAATACTATTAGGTATAATTTAAATATGACTTTGTACAATTTATGTTCATATAATAAGAAATTTCATGTTATAGACTTTAGCAAATGTGCTAATCCTACTTATAATTTGTACCGAGATAGATATTACCTATCACACTATTTTAAACAACAGATAGCTGTTTCGCTATCGTATTTTTTTACCATAACAGCCAAGAACTTGGCTAAACCAGCTGCTTTTATTGAGCAGTGTAATAGTTTTGACATGAAAACCTTGGAAATTATTCCAAGTCATTTTAGTTTAAACTAGTTAAGGAGACAACAGAGGCTTTCTCTTGCTTAGAAAAGCAGACAACCGAGTCTCCCTCAGGCATATATGAAAAAAATTATAGTAAGGGGTCGCACAATGTACTATTAAACCAAAAATATAATAAAAAATCTAATTCTAATTATATCAACTTGGTTCACCAAAATATTCAATGTATTAGAGGAAAAGACTTAGAGATTGAATTATTTTTAAATGATTTTAACATTAGCATTTTATGTATAACTGAGCACTGGTTGAAAACCCATGAATATTTGTTTAATTTTGGTAACCACCAGGTTGGTAGTTCGTTCACCAGGGTTACAGCGATTCATGGAGGCTCTTTAATTTTATTAAATAAAAATTTAAAATTTAAAAACAGAAACGATATTGTTAGCCTTTCTGTTGAACGGACAATAGAGCTAGCCTCGGTTGAACTAGAGCAATTTATAATTGTTACTGTTTATAGGCCACCCTTGTCAAACTTTGAACTTTTTGAAAAGGTAATGGATGAAGTGTTATTTAAAATATCAAAGTGTAATAAAAAGTTAATAATATGCGGAGATTTTAATGTAAACATTTTAGAAAATAACTCTTTAAGTATCAAGTTATTGAATTTATTTAAAACTTACAATCTATCAAATATGTTCATGGAGCCCACAAGAATAACTGCTACTAGCGCCACCTGTTTGGATAACATCTTTACAAATATAATTCCTATAAGCAAAAATATTATTAGTAAATTAGACTCTGATCATTGTGGTCAAATTATTCAATTTGAAAATGTGAAGAAAAATGTTTCTAAACGTAAAATAACATTTGTTCCTGTAACATCCAACCGCATAGAGAAAATGAGATATAGCCTAGTAAATGACCTCCCATTCCTACCCTCAGGGGCGACTCCAAATGCAATGTACAGCTCCTTTTTCAATACCTTTAATAGACTATTTCATTCTATATTTACTAGTAAGTCGGTTGTGATTACTGATACATTAAATTTTAGTGAGTGGGCGACAGTTGAACTTCATAAAAATAGGCAAAAGCTGTACGAATTGTATGCTGAACGTCAATTTAACACTGGTGATAAGTTTGGGGATTATGTTAAATTGTTTTCCAAGAATTTTAAACGCGCTTGCCACTTAGAAAAGACGCGATACATCAAAAATAAAATTAAAAATAGCAGCAATGCAATCAAAACTACTTGGAACATAATTAATGAGGAGACGGGAAGAGTAACACCACGAAATATTAATTTTAAACTTAATGTAGATAATAAAGCCTTAACAACAGATTTCGAGGTGGCTACTGCTTTTGAAACCTTCTTTACCAACATTCCCGTCTCCACAACAGAATCATTAAACTCTTCACCAGATATGGCTCTCTCTCTATTAAAGGAAAATGTGCCTGAGTGTAACCATTCTTTTAAATTCACGCATGTTAGTGGCTCTGACGTTATTAAAGCCTTTAAATTATTAATTAATAAAAAAACAAATGATCTGTGGGGCATTTCCGTAAACGTTGTCAAATCATTAATTGATATTGTTGCACCCGATTTAGCCTTAATATTTAATAATTGTATAGATTGTGGTGTGTTTCCTGACTTAATGAAACTTAGTAAAATAGTTCCATTGTTTAAATCGGGTAGTACTTCTGACCCCACTAACTTTAGACCAGTATCCGTACTACCCACTTTCAGTAAAATCTTTGAAAAACTCATTTTAAATCAATTACTTTACCATTTTCATAAGTATAATTTACTTCATATTAAGCAATTTGGTTTCACACGGGGTCGCTCAACAATCGACGCAGGTGTTGAGCTAATACAAAACATATTTGAAGCCTGGGAGGAGTCACGTGATGCACTTGGTGTGTTCTGTGACTTATCTAAGGCGTTTGATTGTGTTCAACACGAAACGTTAGTTAGGAAACTACACCACTATGGAATTCAGGGTGTAGCTCTAGACTTAATGAGCAACTATCTACGCGATAGAATTCAGAAAGTCGACGTGAATGGAAAACGGTCTAATGGATCAGTTATGAAAATAGGTGTCCCACAGGGGTCTATATTAGGACCATTTCTGTTCCTTATTTACATTAATGACCTTCCTTACCTTGCCAAGGATAAACACGGGATAGTTCTGTTTGCCGATGATACATCACTGACTTTTAAAATAAATCGACGTGAACTAGCTTTTGACGACGTAAACAACTCTCTCGCTAAAGTGGTACAGTGGTTTGAAGCTAATAATTTGGTTCTTAACGGAAAAAAAAACAAGTGTATAAAATTCACTTTACCTAATATTAAACACGTGAAAACCACTGTACTACTTAATAATGAGGAACTGAAACTGGAGGATACGACAGTTTTTCTAGGAATAACGTTAGATTCTAAACTTCAATGGGGCCCTCATGTAAATAATTTATCGAACAGGCTTAGTTCTGCTGCCTATGCGGTAAAGAAGATACGCCATATGACCGACGTAGAAACTGCTAGACTGGTATATTTTAGTTACTTTCACAGCATTATGTCATATGGAATTTTACTTTGGGGTAATGCTGCTGATATTAGCACTATTTTCGTGCTGCAGAAGAGGGCTGTTCGTTCTATCTACAAAATGGGTCCGAGAGAGTCATTGAGAGATAAATTTAAAGATTTTAAAATAATGACAGTGTATAGTCAGTACATATTTGAAAATTTAATGTACGTCCATAAAAACATTTCTAAATTTAAGAAAAAATGTGACTGCAATAATTTAAACATTAGAAGTAAGAATAAACTTACAGTGCAATATACTAGGTTACATAAAATTCATAATTCGTTTAAAGGAAATTGCATACAATTCTACAATAAACTACCAATTGACATCTTGGAGATGTCTCTTAATAAGTTCAAAGTTTGTATTAAACGTAAGCTTATAGAAAAGTCCTATTATAGTATAAAGGACTACGTAAACGATAAAAAAGCTTGGGTGTAAATTATTGCTCTAACCAGGTTGCTCTTCTAATAATTTAAAATTACATTGTGAGATGGCGATAACAAAAAAAAAAAAAAAAACACCCGGCTAAGTTTGTTGTGGGCTTCTTCTTAGACCGGGACGCGTTTGGAACCCTCGTAGCTTTAGTTTTAAGTTTACGAATGTGGTTATCGCCATCATCTCACTACCGTGTAATTCTTATGTACGCATCAAAAGTGCCACCTGTGGGCCTACTTGAATAAAGATATTTTTGACTTTGACTTTGACTTTGACTTTTGACAATATATTATTACCAATATTGTATTTGTAAGACAAAATATTACTCTTTATAAACGAAAAGTAGATATAAACAACCGCGTATATCGTTTATGAAAGGTGCAGAAGTCATTTGTGGGATTCAGTATATGTTTTCATAATATGATTTCCAAGGTAATTTTGGACCTACCAATGCATAATGCGATTGATGAATTTCTTAACGATAAGGCTGCTTGAAAGCAGCCTCCGCTCTCATCTCTTACAAGATAGAAACTAAAAAATGACGTTGAAAAACAGCAATCTGCTGAGTTTCTTGCCGGCTCTCCTTTATGGAATCTGCCTTCCAAACCGATGGTAGAGTCACTACCAACAAACTGACTTGAGGTTTCAAACAGTGCTTAAAACGGGGGTATTGCTACTTGCAATAAATGAATTTTGATTTTTTTTTGCAAGGAGGCAAAGGACACTAAAATTGCCTTTTTTCCTTATAAGTGAAATAACGTTGTTTATGACAAGTTAAATAAGAGCTATTCAAGGGTATGTCAAGGAAAGTTGGGAAAATGTTAAGTGAAATAGAGGAAGTTAAATTGAGTTGCCAGAATTAAACATTAGGTATGTTTTTGGCGACAGTTAGAATTTAACGTAATTTGTTGATTATAACATTAGCTAACACAAGGTGAATAGCCCTGTCTTCGCGTGTATGGTTCTAACGTAGTTAGAAGTTCATCGAACAAACTGTACATCATCACCATCATCGTATTAACCCATTAATGGCCCACTGCAGGGCACAGATCTCCTTCCACTATGGGAACGGTTTAGGCCGTAGCGGCCCAGTGCGGGTTGGACTTTACACGCCTTTAAGAATATTATGGAGAACTTGAAGGCATGCAGGTTTCCTCACGATGGTTTCCTTCACCGTTAGAGCAAGTGATATTTTAATTGATTAGAACGCACATAACTAGGAAAAATTACAGATGCTTGATAGGATTCGAACTTTGCCCCTCGAAACTGAAGCCAAATTAATAACTACTGGGCTATTACCGCTCCTTCCTAAATCAATGGTATGTAGTTTTAGGTTAATGAATGTAAAAACATGGCAACTACAAAAAGATGAAAGTTGAGAAAACCATTTCAGGTAATGCTATATATTAGCTATTTTATGCTTAGCTAATAAGCTAAGATAATATTAAATGTAGGGTGAAAGCATACCTTTTCAAACGAATAAAAAAAAAGTAGGAAGTTCTCAATTCAACTGTATGTTTTTTTTTGCACTTAAAAATGGTGCAGAAAATATGAATTTCTTGCTTTTTAGTTGTTTCACAAAGTCGGTTCTTTTTCGTCAAAAAAAATGTTCACGTTTTTTTCGAGTTATAATAGTCAAATGTCAACTGTCAACTTTTTGCAAAATATTGCTTTTCCCGAAGCCGGGAAGCCGGGAAGGTTAATATGTTACTATCTCCTAAACATTGTCTATTTCAGCCTACTACTTTGCTAGGCACATGAAGTTTAGCAAAAATTAGCGAGGGGTGTTAGAGTATAAACTCATTGCAGATCAGAAGAAAAAATAAGAAATCTCTTTGAGTAATCTCAAGATTGCGTAAAGAAAGTTTAGACTAAATTGCGATTATTTTAGTTTTTGCATATTTGTGATGTTTAGTGCAAAAATTATTCAAATTCTGAAGGACGTTTCGCTACAAAATAGTTCCGAAAGCTATCCTTATAGACGTTGAGTAAAAATAAACTAAGGTAGAGTTGTTACGTTGTACCAAAAAAGGTTATTTCATTGCTGTGTCAGCATGGACAGCGATGTATATTTAACACAGCTGTTCCAGTAAAATTGCTAAACACACATTGTACGCTTCTTTTAGGATTAAAGGCAGTGAGATCGTATTACATCTAGAGTGTGGTTAGTATTGTTTATTTTGGTTGTTCTTATCGCCTTCCCTCCAAATCTATCCCACTACCTAGTATCACTGGTAGACGTCTCATAGAGATAAGAGTTTCCTTGCTTACATCCTATCTTTTTTATAATTATTTCTCTACTTTAGGTGCTCAATAAATAAAAATCTTGGATGACTTGGATGTCGCTGGCTCACTGAGTTACTCTATTTTGTGTTACACAATATTCGGAAGGCGGTAGATAACAAATCGCACAGGCTCACAGTAGATGGCGTAGCGCTATAAAGTTTGATGTGAAAGTACGATGTATGAACATAGCAGCACAAATTATTAACGCAACGGCGTCATGCGCACCATGTACTATCTACTAAAAAGTGCGCCGTGCGCATGACCCCTTAAAATAATGAGTTGAGATATCTGGGAAGTGTGTTAACGCAACACGGCACGGAAAAACGCTGTATTACCCATGTCTACTCTAGAAGCTATGTCATGGAATGTTTAGAAGTGACAATTGTTAGGATAGGTAATTCAGCACATCCTCTTGCATCATTATCTCATTGTTGTGGCCAATTTGCTCAGCTGGAAAAGAATCTATGTAGCCATATAATCTCAATTTATTTCTGACTAGAATTATCGCGCTTAGTTGAAAGAAGCTCATCTAAATAGTAATAGTTCACCCGCGGTTTCACTCGCGTTAACTTTGGGTGAAAGAATGTTTAATTTTATTTATTACATACAAACATATGTAGTAGTTAGCAATAACAAACTTAGCCTCACATAATAACTCTTCTTTTTTAACTACGACCCTACCGAAAACTTTTTTTTTATTTTCCCAAAAAAATTCATTCTTGGTAGTCTTCCTCCCCTCTATTTCTCTATTCTCCCCTCTATTACGCTCGTGATAAATCCACCATGTCTGGCGGGAGGTGACTAATTAATTTCACTCTTCTGATTTCTACAGTTTTAATATTTTTTTTCTTTTCACCAACTCTTGTTTATAGGTACTCCTGTCTTCTTTATCTAATTTTTTCAGTCCATTCAGTGCCAATACCACATTTCGAATATTTATTGAAAAAATAACTATTATTAAGAAAAGAAATACCAAATGACTATTTGGACGTTTCTTTCAAAGACCTCCTCCTTATTTATGAATTGTCTAAAAAATTTAAATGTTTAGTTATTGATTGAAGTTACCTTTATTGTAACAAAAATGTAATTTTGTCTTGCATGTGTGTCTTTATGGTGAATGACGTGGAAGAAATATTTTATATCAAGTGTTCTATTACATATTTCTAGTCATTAAGTATTTATATAAGGTTGACATAGACGTACAATAGGGCAAGACGGGGACGGAGCCTTTTTCAACCGACTTAAAAAAGAAGGTTTTCAATTCAACTGTAGGTTTTTTGAAATTATACTTCTTTTGGCACGTTAGGGAAAAAGATGAGTAAATTTTTACGATGCGCGCGCAAACCGTCAAGAAAAACCGACACCCTGAATTTAGCAATATAGTCAACTATTTTGTTTTTCAATAAAATCTTTCAATGTATTAAATACCTTTTTCTATTGTTAGAGTAGTTTTTTCTACAAACGCAGAATAAGGCGAAAGATAAAATTTTTGAAAAGATTTTTATCCTGTTACGCCAAAGTAGTATAACGTCTATCGCGTTTCTGTATATTTATTACGTGACTTGATGTTTCTTTCTCAGAGGTACATTCCATTTCGGTCAAGATTTATTGGAGGTATCATTGAGAAATGGCGGGAACTCCTCAATTATTTAGTCACACCTATAGTGATTTGAGTATTTCTGAAGTAATTTGTGTATTTTCTTTCGAAATGCAACATTTTATCTCGTGAAACTGGTGATGATAACTATGGATGGCCATCTGAACTATTCAATGATAAGCATAACACAGGTTGCGCTTCGATTATGGTAGGTATATGTAATAAGATATTTTCTACAACATTTTTAAGTCGGTACCAAGTCAAATGTAGAAAATCATTAGCTACTTTCCTTGTTAACTTTTTTAAAAAGGAACCGTATAGGTACATATCTATACTTACTGAACTCAGAGAAAAGAGCAACTACTGAGTTTCTTGCTGGCTCTTCTCGGTAGAATCTGCTTTCCGAACCGGTGGTAGAGTCACTACAAACATACAAACTTGACGTGTTAGTGAAAGTGCTTATAAAGTAGGCCGACTTGAAATGAATGAATCTTGAATTTTGAATAATGTTTGAATTTTCTTAGTAATTTTGCATTTCACTTAGTATTTAAGTATATTATATAATAGTAATTCAAAATGTTGTATAAAATATTTTATTTCTTGCTTTTTAGTCTTTTTTTATCTTATATCATTAGTAACCCATTACCAAATAGAAGGAGAATGCGAACTACAATTCAGAGCGAGAACGATTTAGGCCTTACTTGACCACGCTGGCCAAGTGTGGGTTGGTAAGACTCCTTTGGGAGAAGTATTGAGGACTCTTAGACATTCCTCATAATTTTTATAAATAAAATTTTATCTTCGCCCAACATTTATACATACGTAACTGGTGGCAACAAAATACGGATTCCAATATTTAGGGATTTAACTAAAATGAACGTAAGGTAAAGATATAAAATGCTCTGTAATACCGACCTTACTGTTTGTTTTCATTTTGAACCGTATCAATTTTAGTACGATAATTTGGTAACACTAAATCTTAGTAAAATCAAGAAAATGAAGATAGAAATATCTTTGAATACCTTGTATATAACAAATACATCGACATATCTTAAATACACTTACCAAACTCAAATCATACATATGTTACCTGCGACGTATCGATTGCTTGAACGACAGACGTGTTTATGTAAGGCTAGTTAATATTGGCAATCCATTCGACATTCAAACGTTACAATTTTAATTAGTCTACGCTTCCATACTAATATTCTAAACGGGAGATAGTGTCTGGTTGTAGGTATATTTGATACAAATATCCGCTATACAATGAACATTATGCTATATATTTTGCTTTAGAATATATAGTGGATGTTATTAAACCATATAATAAATTTACCTATTTACCATAGCCCATATATATTTGCTTGTGCTCAAGGTGACTATAATTATGGTCAGTATTTCGGTGATATGCGTCAAATTAAGAACCTTCTCCTTTTATTTGGTCAATTTGTAGCACTACTTAATTGCATGCAAATAAATTTATTAAACCCAGCTGCTAATTGAAAATGATTCGAATTAAATGTTATGAATATTTCATGACACTCCGTAAAATGAAAGAGATGAAAATTTAAGGCTACATTTGACTTATATATTTTTGCATATATCCAAAAGAAAGTTTTGATTAACTTATCAGATTTTTAATCATCAGAGAGCTCAGTAAATCCATTTTAAAAACAGTAATTTCCTTGTAATTAACTTTATTGATTTTTGATTGACTTGATTGATTGATTGACTTTATTGTTTAAAAAATATTGTAATGTTATAAAAATATCATTAAACGATTATATTCGGAAATTAAATAAAGGTTTTCCTTTCAAACGAAACAACTAATAATTAATCCTCGTTTATTTTTTTTTATATCCTGCGGGCAGCATTTATTCAAAATATCCCAATAAAAAATGTCGTCAAGATCTAAGTTTAATTGTTAAGCTGTGTATATGTAATACAAGCTAAATCTAGGCAAAGCCCTGGCGTTTGTCTGATATATAAAGTATCCTATGTCCACCTGAATATGGAGTTTAATGCCAAGTTTTATAATATGTACAAAATTTTATTCAATATCGAATTTTTAACTGTACATAGGTAGCAAGCAAACAAACAATCCTATAATATACAGTGTACTAATGGAAATTTTAGCGATGACCTAGCAGTAAAAGAATTCAAGAAAGAACTTTTCTAACACAGTCTGCATTCATAAAACTACAGTAAAAGTCAAGTTTTTTCTGTCCCAAAAATATTCAAAGTGGTAACGGGTCTGCAAACAACGCTACGCCATTTTAAACATCCGGGTGAATTTTAAAACTTTTTTAATACGCTATCCCTTTGGACTGCAGTATAACTGTGTAACTTTACTCGTAAAACAAAGAAAAGCTGCAATCTGTGTTCATAAAACAGTGAATTTTCCAACAAACATTTTGAAATATAACTCCCTGCAAAATATACTAGCACTCTAAAATCAACTTTGTGATTCAGTGCAGATTTTAAATTGTATTTTTACTTCAGATCAATGGTGCTCATTCGGTGTGGGTTTTAAGTATCAGTCAGCCATCCAAATTAACGTCAATCTAATCTAACGTGCGGCGGGGGAATTGTAGCCTGAAAAAAAATTTAGTTACCGGCAACACAGAAGGCAAAAGACCTAGAGGCCGGACGGAAGAGTGAAATTTGTGCCGCTTCAATACGATCGGCGTCCAATAGATCTCACCACGATCTCCAGTGATGAAGGAACGATTAGAGAGAGATAGAGAACGTACCTGTGGTGAAACTGTATCTATCCAGTGAAGCTTTGACGAAAATGTTTTCGTTTCTAAAAAACAGATGTCACGCCACTTGTCTATCACCGCTTCACTGTCTTCCCGTTTATCATCGCGAAATCTTGATATTACATTTAGTAGTTCATTTAGCTTTGTAGGTTTTTATAGTACACATCTCGCACCTGTTATTTTACTACCAACTTGGTCTTATTCGTTGACCATAATTATACCGCGACGCGGGGGAAATCTGCGCAGACAAAAAAAAATAAAACACACAGAATCGACTATCGTTATAAAATAATTTTGAAAATGCATAAGAAATGGTGTACCATACGGTAATATAAGAGAAGCATGAATATTTTATACCTTATCTCAGTGTCTGCTGATTTACACTCCAACTTTACTCGTAGCTGCAAAGCTGTCTTATCTTATTTTTATAATAAAAACCTACTTTTTTAACGAAATATAAAAAAGGGCAGATTTAATAGCACTTGCGTCTCGTTATAAATATGGCAATAATACAAGCGGGTATCTCTATTTCGGGTAACGCGAGCAGTAACTTTTTAATCATATACCGATATACAAAAAAAATCACAATTTTAGAATTGATTTTAAGTCCCATTAGTTAAAATATATTAGTGTAGTGAAAAAAGTTTTCTTAGCATGCTAAAGTACAAGCTTTTTTAACGCGTTTTGGATTTTTCTATCTTAATAAAAGCATGTAAATTTTTTTTTAACTTTCATGCTAGCCCATTATTAAACCTTTATATTCTTTTGTTAACTATCTACTCATTAATACCAATTCAACTATTCCAATCTGAGTGGGTAGATGCTATCTATAGCAGAGATCAAACGCCTCCCTTGCTATCATCCATTTCAACTCCACTATCAGACCAGGTAAGTTGTACCATATGCCTTCACTCACATTGTTAGCGAAGTCACATGGCAACAAAAGCTTAAAAAAGTATTAAATTTGAACCGGAAAGACAATACCGAATCGAATTTGAACAAAGGAAGTTAAATAAACGCTTTTGAAATGGTTTCCAATCATATTTCTAGTTTACATAAGGATTGAAGACTCAGCATTTAAGAATAAAAGCTATGACGAAAGGTTTAACAGTTGTGCTATAAAGGTTAGCAACGCTCAGATACGCTTTAAATAAAAACACTCTTTCAATAATCAATAAAATAATACTGCGCATACTAGGTACACGTAGGTGTGAAATTAATAACATTTTTTAAATGCATTTTTTATATTTTTGTAGATCGTTTTGGACCGTACTCGTAGTTGGGCGAGCGTAATATTATTCGTAAATCAAATAGAATTTTAGTAACATATTTTGTATTTTTAAGTAATTAGTTTTCTTGAATTTTCCTTTTCCATTCTACGGTCTAAAATTTAATTTTCTTCTTTAAAGAGGAGGTATTTATTCGGCACTCACGATTTCTTCAGCGTTGATTTGTTTTTAACGTCCTCTTGTTCCATGTTCCAAAACCTTGTCTTATTACTAAGCTATCCACGTACCAAATCGCCCGTCAAGCTTTTATTTCATATAATAGTCCTGCCAGGAAGGCTGGCATCTAGCAATGAATAGTGACTTAATAAACGGGCTATTGGCAGGTTTGATTAAAAAAATAAGCCATTTAATTTAGTAATATGAAGAATATCATAACTTGTACGAATATTAATTAGTAAGCAATTAATTTTAGGAGTCATTGTCAGATATTTTATTAAATTTGTTAGAAAAAAAAATTATTAAACTATTGAAATTTTTTTTTTAATTCACCCCGAATGCTTATGTCTTGTTCTGTCAGTAGTTTCCAGGTTGGTTTTTGATAAACAATTATATAGCAATTATAGGCTGGTTGTCGTAGATATTCGGTGCAAGTAATAAATATGTGATAAGTAATCGTGGCCAATCAAATAATCAAAAATTGATAATCTATAGGTGATAGATTATTTTATTGTGAATAGAGTTCATTATGAATTTTCGGTGTTACGGCAGATACCCGTTATTTAATTGTGGTCACAGATTGCATTTCGTTCCGATGTAACCAAGCAAATTTGACAAAAAATTAGATTTTTTTGCGTTAAACGGTTAAAACGGTTTAGTGGAAAAACTAAATAATGTATTGTTGAAATTTAAATAATTATTCAATACCTCCCTTTTCTGAGATAGTGTTTTATAATATTATTTATTAAGTATAGATAAACTGAGGGCCGTTGGCTCAAAACATGGAACAAATAATAAAAAAGTGTCTTGCATACCGTCCGCCATAGCCAGTAAAGTGCCCTCGACATTATCACATCAAAACATGTTCAACACATTTCATATCTCTATTCTAGATTATGCGGACGCAAGCTATCTCAATTAGTCCGAGGACTAACTTAATAAGCTTGAGCGACTCGGAGACGTTGTTATTCCGCTTACATTCTACTTCAACATTTTGTATGTCAGCGATATTCCGATAACTAGGTGGTTATCTGAAATTCGCTGTCTAATAATAGTATAATGTAGTATCTGCATACATTTCCCCTCTCTTGTGCATTGTTATTTAATACGCAGACTCATTTATAACTTAAGGAAAAGTTTGAGTATGTTCGTGTAGAAGCCTATAGGTATACGTTTGTTTATGGATAAAGCAAACTTTCGCTCATTTACTTATACTGTACGTTAGAGCTCTTTTTTCAAAGTCAGCCAAATTATTGAACCAATTTGCTATTTCCTAAAAGGTGAAATACAGTGATAGTTGATAGGTTCCATAATAAATATAGTTACAAAACGTAGTTGCTAACTATGTGATTTAAAGGGAAGCAAGTATCACTACTAGATAAAATAAGGTGATCCTAGCTAGAATAGACATAGATCAGGTTATATTGAGGGAAACCGATGACTGTTGGAATACCAAGGTGCTAGCATGGCAGCCCGCACTGCAAGGATTTGCGTAGGTAGAACAGACGATTATGTGCAAAAGCCGCTCGACAACTGAGGTACGAGAAAGTGAAATGAAGTCCCTACAATATCCAGAAGAGACTTCTACTGGTTGATTATCTCAATATACACGCGATATAACATTATACTTTAATTAAGAATTTTAGTTCTTACACGAATTCGTTTTACAGCTGAAATGAGATTTAAAACAATGATATTTAGAATACTATCCCCAAATAAGATTTTTCATAAATCTTAGAAGAACGTATGCTAATTTACAAATATTTCATTCAATCAAAACTCTTATCTAGTTAAAGACGTTTTACAATTTGCTATACCATTTATTCAAATTGTAGTAAAATTAATATTATTCAGCGGTCAATCCCCCACCGCAAGCTCGTCAAAGCGTTTAAAACGAGACATAAAAGTGAGTAAAACCGCAATTAAAGCTAAAATTCATCAGAACAACGACCTAAAGCCTCACGTAATAAGGGCCAGGTTATAAATGTGATAATGTCAATTAAAAAATATCGCATGAACTCTATTGATTTATATTTTCCCACTTACCGGTCTGTGTTGTCCCTTGAGCTTCCAGAACACTGAGTAATATCAAAGCAACTTCGGGAATTATTGTTCAGTAAACGCGTCGCACGTCCGCCCTCACCTAGGGTTTAGCGGATACTGAAGGCTCTATTCTGTAAATGTGAAATTCACGAGGCAGTTGCTACCCCGTGTGCAGTACGAACGTCGACTGCACTTATATTTTATTCATACTCGTTCCTATAACTCCAGTCCAGTTTTGACCTTCTTTGGTTCAATTTAAATCGTTTTATCAATTAGTATGTATGTTCTGATTGCGATTGAATTTAAACCGAATTACTTAACTGGTACAGATCAAATCTCTTTGTATGTTTATTAGTGTCGTTTCTTGCGAAGTGTCATATGGTTGTAACGTGTCAGTGAAGACTTGTGTCCAGTGTTTTGTGGACGCAAAGTGAACTATACAATTTTTATAACTGCGGTAATTTCAAATAGAAAAAAAAAATAGCGATGTGCGAGTTGAACTAGCACATAATGGGTTCTGTGCAAAGGTCTCATATAACACCTAAGGTTTATCAATTATGTCAATAATTTACGTTATATTTTTATAATAAACTAGTTTTACCCTGCCACGCTTCGCTGTGGCACACTTTTATGGAATGGATGAGAAATAAGAAACAAAACGAAAGAAAGAATACATTACATATAAGTTTAATTTTGCAATATTTGTGGATTTACAATATGTTTTTGTTTATCAACTGTCTGCGTAGATTTAAAGACTCGCGGATATATGACTGATGCAAAAAATAGATAAAAACAATCCTTGATGCGGATTATATATATCATGCTAAAATTTCAGCTCGATCGGTGCAGAAGTTTTTGAGTTTTTGAAGCGTACACAAACCAACATAACATTTTTATATATAAAGATTGCTGTTATGGCGGCCATCTTACAGTAGATTTTCTAGGTAAAAATCTTAACTACATTCATAGCTTAATAATAAAAATTGTCAGCAAAAAGTTCCTCCCCTATTTCACCACCACTGATAAGTGGCAACCGTTAGAGAAGAGTGGCGAAGTATTGTCAAGCGAGCCACAAAACCCAGATGACGACCACGACCAGTCTGACAAAACTAAAACGACTAAGAAGAAGAATACAGGCTTAAAACGAAAGCTATTTACTCATTTTCAGTTTTCTTTGGAGTAATAAAAATGTATCCTAATCTACCACCTAGGCATTGAAAGTGATCTTCAATAAAAGTGCTTGTGTTAAATGTATGTATGCTTTTTTAACAAATAGTGATTATCATCCTAATAAGAGCAAAGCTGTGAAGAACAGTCAGTCAGAGTCATTTTATTACTGTTCTTTCGTTTATATAAACTATGCTCTGTGGTTTCCGCCGCATAAACTACGGGTTTAACGGGTTCTTCACTGTGGGTTCGGTTCTGTGGTTTGGACATGGTTTCATGGATTGTTCGTGTAATCGCGGGTTATTTGAAAAAACTTCCTCACTATCGATCAGATTTATCTGCTTTCAATTACATAGCTGACACACTTGATGTAAGGAGAATAGACTCGGAGCTCACGTTAACAAAAACAATATGCATTGACAACCAAGCGTTGAAAAGTTTATTTGCGACTTCTTCTGCTTGGAATCCTTTAGTATATATCCTATAGTTTTCCAGCACAGCTAGCATGGGCAGGAGAAAAGGATAAATATTTGGATCTCTCACAAGTAGAAATAATAACAAAATAATTAAGTGTAATAATAAACGGGGGTAAAGTTCTCCTATTCCATGCACTCATGCTTTAGCAGGTGGAAACGTTAATTATTTCCCTTGTCATGGGGATATCGCGGGGTATAATTTCTGTCTCCTGCTTGTACTAGCCCTCCTGGGGGAACTTTGAAATCGCCTGGGATAATATAAAGCCTGTGTGGTATAATCTTTAAAGGTCAATTTTGGGGTATATGCTTTCCCGTGCCGTTACCGTTACCGTTGGTGATGGCAGCAGCGGCGTGCACTGCATACATGCATAAACGCACTGCACACCTCAGGGCCTATCAGGGTTTTGGAAACAATCAAATACTACGATAAGGATACTTGATCAAGCAGCAGCGGTGTATGTGCATATCATAAGTATAATAAAACATTGCTTTACCTAAACATTTCGAAAAACCCGTTGTTTTATATTGTTGCTTTTTGAATGCATATCCTGGTCAAAAACCCTATGCACGCCCTTGGATGGCAGATCAGAATACTGTTGTCGTCCCCTCACCCACCCCGCGGGTGTCGTAAGAAGCGATAAAGGGAATATATCGGAGAACGGGCAGCAGGGTCTTATGTGCTACTATTAGCATCTACTGCGATCATCAACCATTGTTTTTTTAATTGCCCACGCTAAACTCATAGCCAAGGGTTCATCACTTCTTATGATACTTCATAATATAATATGTTCGTAAGACTCTGTGCGGGCTTGTATCCCCTTTTCATCGATGTAGTTTGTTTTCATACCATGGATTAAGAATGCCTTTTCGTGTTATTTCTACAACCTAACTATATTTATTCTCTATGGCATTAATATCAGGATTGTGCTCGGAATAAAAACGTTTACATCTTACATGTTACATCATCTCAATCACAGGAAATCCATTGTTAGAGAAAGGTCTTTTGCGGAGTTTTCCATTTTACGTTTCGGTTTTGTGTCGTTTATATCCAGCGACTATCTATGATTTGTTTTATGTCATCTGTTGAACTCGTAGGGGGTCTACCAAGACTGCACTTTTCAGTGCGGGTTCAGTATTCGAGTATTTTCAGTAGCAGTATAGCTTTTTGTAACAGAGCTCGTCCGGGGAAGTACCGTCATGCTTAGTTTTGCCGCAAAGCTGCATTGTGGGCCATCTAGGTGGTCCGTCAATTAAGACTATGGAAAAGCAACTTGGGAACCCGACGTCCATCGATTCTCCGAGCTATATACATACAAGTGGGTCATCATACAAGTACTTTATTTTTTTACAGCATTGTTATAAAGAGTGATTGCGTTATACGATCAGAATTTAATATAGAATATAGAATCAGGGAGCAGATGATCTTGTGGCCAACGAAAGATAATAAATAAGAAAAGCCACCTGCGCATGTTTCTCAGCCGTTCGTGTAATCCTGATAAAGACATTCTAGTCGCAGTTGGTACTTCAAGCTACCTCCGTTCATTGCCTCTTGAAATACTACCGCAAATGAGCGAACTATAGCGGTAATACACACTGCTCTTAAGTTAATTTAACAAAATCGAGCGTTAGAAATATAGTTTTTTTAATACAAATTACAATTTTTTTATCACTAAGTACATGTATCAACTTAACATATTAAAAATATCAAGTGTGTATAATCAGGGTCCAACTCGGTTAACAAGGGCATGGGCCACTACAGAACACCGGTCTCCTCCCACAATGAGAAGGGCTTAAGGCCGTAGTCCACCACGCTGGCCCAGTGCGGATTGGTGGCCTTCCCACACCTTTGAGAACATTATATGGAACTCTCAGGTATGCAGGTGAGTAATCATGATGTTTTCCTTCACATTTGAAGCAAGTGAAATTTTAGTTTCTTAAAACGCACATAACGTTTTAGAGGTGCGTGCTGGGAAGTGAAGTCGAGCTCTCATCCAAAGCGCTATCACCGCTTCACCATTGGTCATACTTAGGTTTAGTTCAAAGGAAAAGAGTAACTTAGAATTGAAGATGGAAGTGGTAACAAATCTTTGGAATTCTTTTTCTCCTGTCTTAAAAATAAAGATTATAAATCCGAAATAATACAGGAACTTCGTCAGTTTCTTGCAAATTTTGGTGAATTAATATACAATGAACTTTTGATAATGACGCCTGCTTTAGAATTAACTCATATCTTAATTTGACGTCCACAAAAATCTTTTCAAGGATAAATAAAACAACTCTAATTTAAAAACAAAAAGGCTTACCTAAACAAAACGAGGTACGGGCTGTAATGGGCCGCCTTATCACTAAGCAGCGATCTTTTTCAGGTAACTTCAGTGCAATATCTGCGGACTGAAAACTTTAATACGGGTAAAATACATGCCTATTTTCCTTTTTTAGGATACTATAAGTTTCTTGGTAAGTGACGTATTTTAAGATGGTAGCGAGCTAACCTGTTGGCATGGCAGTTGTATTAAGCCTAGATCCCTAATAATCAATTTCTACGCGACATGGTATCAGAACGCTAAATCATAGCGCCGGCACGTGTATCTAGGGTGCCAACTAGCCTCGGCCGAAGCCAGACCGGACCAGAGAAATTTTAAATTCAAAATTGCCCCGGCCGGGGCAAGAATTTAGAAGCTGCCACTAATGTAATAACACACGACACTCAGAGCTGCGGTCGCTTAGTTATTATACAAAATCCCATCTATCCCATAGGCCATTATTACCCTAATAAATGCGCGAAATATAACTTTTCTAAATAATGTGCGTTTTAAGTGAATAAAAATATCACTTGCTTCGACGGTGAAGGAAAACATCCTGCATGCCTGAGAGTACTACATAATGTTCTCAAAGGTATGCGAAGTCCACCAATCCGCACTGGGCCAGCGTGGTAGACGGCCTTAACCCCTTCTCATTGTGGGAGGAGACCCGTGCCCTATAGTGGGCCGGTAATGGGTCGATGTGATGATGAATGGTACTTATGGTACTATAATATCTCTTCATACTAAACTCTTAAACCTTGGAGTAATAAAAAGGATAGTTGCTGTACCGCAAACTAATATTATAAATATTAAAGTAGGTACTGATTGTTCTTTCTTTCACCCTACATTTACTATTTTTACTTTAATGATATTACTAATATCATAAGTGCAGTAAGGATTAAGGACTGTAACGAATTCGCGTTATCGAAATTCGAAGACAACAATTTTATTATAGGCCGATTGGCGCAGTGGGCTTCGACCATGCTTTCTAAGTCCAAGGCCGTGGGTTCGATTCCCACATCTGAAAAAACAATTGTGTGTTGAACAAGAATGTATTTTTTGTGTCTGTTATTTATTATTATAAGAATTTATGTATGTTATGCATAAAAATATTCATCAGTCATCTTAGTACAAATTACACAAGCTTACTTTGGGGCAAGATGGAGATGTATGTATTGTCGTAATAAATTATTATTATGATTATGTAAGATTCATTGTTGCTTTCTCGTGGCGGTGTGTCCAAATACATTTAAACTTGCATCGCGGTAAAGCTGTTCAACTCACAAGGATCGGTAGTTAGTGTCGCATTCTAATTTATATGGCACTGCATCTTAGATAGTTCAGTAAATAAAGTTCGGCTGCTGATGAGAATATAATTCTAAAGCGTTCTAGACCAAAGCCGCCGGCATGCCGCTGTTTGGTGTAAACGCCAAGATTATGTCTCTTGCCGCCTGCTTTGCAAACATATGTCTAAACTCATGTGTATATAGTCTCCCTGAAATAACATGCATTAATAAATAAATGCTTTCCACTCAACTATAGGACAGACTACATTTAAGATTTGTATTTGTACAATATACTTATACATACGAGGCAGAAATTCTAATTTGTATCTATTTTGTATATTTAATATTAATATCTCATGTAAGTTTTTTGATTATAACTGTTTTTAAATAATATGTTATAAAATAGTGTAGATGGGTCATAGTTACCAAATAAAGAATTAATATTATTATATTAAATATAACATATTACATATATGATAAAAAGCTTGGGTATGAATTGATCTAACTTCGTAGCTCAACATTAACTAGACTGTGAGATGGTGATAACAAAAAAAACCTGGCTAAGTTTGTTGTGGGCTTCTTCTTAGACTAGGGCTCGTTTGGAGCTCTCCTAGCTATAGTTTTTAGTTAATGAATGTAGTTATCACCATCACTAACATTAGTGTAACATGTTAAATGCATGAACGCTTCATAAGTGCCTGTAATAAGGGTTACGTAAATAAAACATTTTTAAATTTAAATTTGAATTTTTGATTTTAGTATATATTATTATTATTATAATGTTTTTCCAATTAAATTTGTTTAATTGACTGTGTTTAATTCCAATACATATATGTGAAAATTTGAAAATAAATTAAAATTCTCTAGAATCAATCTAAAATCGGACAGGCAGATTACGAGCGAAATAATGATTATAAATCCATTATCCCTAGCATCTTCTTCTAGAGACACTAAGCTGGTATTGTAGTCTTAAATAGTCACGATAAACGTAAGGCAGGCCAATTTAGAGAATCGAATCAAAATCAAGACATCTTCCTTGCAGTCCTTGAAATCCACTTGAAATTGCGCTTATCGGGTTTTACTCTCTCGGATTCCGGATCGCTGACAATATAGAATTGTTTTCCAAAGTCAGTAAAGTATTTAGCTAGCCTCTATTTAATTTAATACAATTTGAGCCAGGATTTAAATTTAATTTTGTCAAACATTTTCCCGGACATCTGCAAAGATTTTCATTGCTTCAGAAACGTCTGGCGCGGAGAAGTCTTACCTTCTTGTAAAGAAAACAAATAAACGTTTTGTCTGTGCTCGTATTTTGCCTGATGACTTTAAAATAAGAGTACATACAAAAAACTTTTTTTTTTAACGTATTGCAAATAAATATGCCTGAGGTAACAAAAGTTATTTTAATTTCGAGAGCTATTTTAGTAAGGAAAAATTCCATGTGATATATACTTATATTGTATAATACTGGGTACTAAAACTATGGCCTTTATTGCAATGGATACATTCATTCGTTCATTTAGTTGGTAATAAAACCAAACAAAAACCAGATTTACTTTTCATAAAACTCCTTTTCGAAATCGGTTGTTAACACATTTTTTTGTCCAAAAATAATTGAAAACTTAACGTAAGCATCAGTTCAATATATACCGCTGAATAAAAATTCAACAATGAAAACGTAATAACAAAGTTAGATGTAAGCGGACCAAGTTATAATATATGTCCGGCAGACTGGCGAAAATTCCCCCATTATGCATGGAACTTTATACAAAGTTACCGGCTATGCTTCGAAACTGCAGGACATACGCAACTGTGCCTTTTTATCATAATGCCATATGAAAATAATATATGCCATTTATTTCATATGGTATACTAGCTGTGGCCCGCGACTTCGTCTGCGTTTGATTTTGTTTTTAAAGTATTCAGTATCGCTAAGCCTTAATTGAGTATAGTAGTATGACTGTCATGTGATTGTCAATTAATTATAGACAAATAATTTGCAATAGAATAAAATTGCAACTATAATTAAAGATCTAAGCTATCCTATCTCTTAAGTTGGACCAGACTGCTCACGGTGTGCCAATTTAATTTAAAATCGGTTAAGTAGTTTAGGAGTCCATCGCGGACAAACATCGTGACAGGAGATTTATATATATTAAGATAGTACTCATAACAACTTAAAATTAACATTTTTTTAATATTAATTTAAAACCACGAATAAAAACTAAAACTCATTTTTTTTCATTCATATATTTTTAAATTTGATAATGCTTTTTGAGAACGTGTTCCAACTATTTCTGATTTCATAATCTATCTAACTATAACCTCGTAGAATAGAAGTAGGTAAACATATTTGTGTTTATTCAAAGCTCTTTTGCATAAAGGTATACCTAAATTATAGGTAAACTAGAACCTGACGGTGAAAGAAAAATACAACTCACGTCAATCAGACAATCAGAATTCAGACAAAGACTGCAGCAAAGACGATCTGTATGTTCATTACAAACTGAATCGTTGAAATTGTTACACTGTTAATTTTAACTAAGGAGAACTTTACTTACAATATCACTGTTTCATTTTCTCGCAGTTAAAGTGAAAAGCAGAGAGTTTATCTCGGTCATAAAACCAATTTTATCCTACATATACTCGTTTATCTGCACTCTCCGGGTACGGGTATATTAGCCTCAGATAAAATACTTTGATTTATGCAGTTATTGTAAAATCTAAACTACCAATTGACATCTTGGAGATGTCTCTTGAAAAGTTCAAAGTTTGTATCAAAAGTAAGCTTATAGAAAAGTCCTATTATAGTATAAAGGACTACGTAAACGATAAAAAAGCTTGGGTTTAAATTATTGCTCTAACCAGGTTGCTCTTCTAATAATTTAAAATGACATTGTGAGATGGTGTTAACAAAAAAAAAAAAACACCCGGCTAAGTTTGTTGTGGGCTTCTTCTTAGACTAGGACGCGTTTGGAACCCTCGTAGCTTTAGTTTTAAGTTTAAGAATGTGGTTATCGCCATTATCTCACTACCGTGTAATTCTTATGTACGCATCAAAAGTGCCACCTATACCTACTTGAATAAAGATATTTTTCACTTTGACTTTGACTTTTCTACTATTTACATTTCCTAGTTTTTTACGATATTTAAGAAAGTTCGTTTAATAAAATAAAAATTAATAATACATTTAATAAAATGGAATATTTATAGCACCAACATAATATTCGCATTTGAATAAAACTAAATTAAACCTAAAACGTTCTTGAATTTCCTTGACTATTTTATCAGAAAATTATCACGGATTAGAAAAAATCATGGCTATATGAGAAACTTTAACGCATCAAATATTAAACATGCCGGAGTTATGCAAAAGTACAAAAATAGTTTCATCAGGTTTGAGAATGCATGGAATTTTGAATACCTCTTGGAACTTCCGGTTGCGTTTTTGGAGTTATGCGGCTTTCAAACTCCGTTTTATTAAATTTATTTCCTAGGGATCATGAAGATTTTCAGCGTTTGAAGATTTCAAGGAACTATCCTCTTAAAATGAACGTACAATTGCACAAAGACTAAACCGTCTTGTCTACGTTTAATTCCGCACTATTATGCATTTAAAGTAATACACCTCAAGTTATTTTTAAATTAAAGGTAGACGACCTTTAATATGTTCTATATATTCTAGAATATTCTAGTATATGCTAGTAGGTAAGAACTGACAAAGAGGTAGGTATCTCTAGACTGTGCAATCATTTATTACAAATTTGTTGCTGAAGAAAAACTTCAATAGAAATTACTTCCCGCGTCAATAAAAACCCACATATATTAATCGCTGCCTCGTTGGTCCCTGGTTGGCATATTCTACTACGGATTGCGAAGTTCTGGGTTCGATTCTCATATAAGGTCAAAACTGTGGAGGAAGTGGGCAGTGTTCAGATCATTGCGTAATAGAACCGTCACTCGCGGTTATTGTCATTCTTCTTCTTCTTAGTCTTTACAGTCTTGACAGACTGGTCGTGATCGTCATCTGGGTACTGTGTGTTGTGGCTCGTTTTAAAATCCGTCGCCAGTCTTCTCTAACGGTTGCCTTTCTTGCGCATTCATGTAGAGGAGCCTTGATTGCGGCCTTCCCTTTGTCCATCCATCTCATCAGTGATCTACCGCGTGCCGTTATTGTCATTAGAATCTTACTATAATAAATTGTTACGAGTCCAACCCAGGTGAGTCGATGTTTGAAAGTCTTCTTTCTTATGACAGAGGAAGTATCCTAGACGCCCAGCAGTCACTGTGGCTGTCGATGGTGTTAATGATGATGATATCATATATTTCTTTATGATAGTTGAGGGACCAAGCAGATGGCCAACCTATGGTTAGTGGAAAACCAGCAACTAAACAAGGCATCACTAACAGATCATGCAAGGAACTCGTCCTGCAACATGTGGCATGTTGCATCAATCTGAGGCGTAGGTGTTTAAGCCTGTATGTGCCTGTAATACCATCGGCAACTACGGTTTTAAGACCAGAATACAACGATGCTGCTTCATTACAGTAGTACTTCTCCGGACAAGCTCTGTCAAAAAAATGTCTACTGCTGCAAAAATAATCGTTAAAAGTTCACAGTGCCGGCGAGAACTCTCTCTCCTCTAGTTTGTCGCAGCGGTGCACACTGGGCGGTTAGAAGTCTCCCAGAGAGAGTTTGGTATAGATTAATATTTCGTCTGTAGAACTCAGATACTTGCTTACAACCATAACTCTAACAACACTTTCTTTTAGCAGCTTCCCAAATCATAGTTTCCAGCTCTACTTATGTTTCTCTTTTATCGTCAACGGTGAGACTGTGCCTACAGATTTAGCCTATTTTTGTCGACCGAAACGTGTGATTAAACACAATGAAGTAAATGATGTAAGCAATCAACAGATGAGCACCACTGTGGAGCGTTTTTCGATTGATAAATAAATAAGTGACAGGTGATGTCTACCACAGTTCTATTTTAATTCATCGATCGTTAAAACGACTGAAATTAACGTTCTAAAATAGTGAGAATCTGAATTCCGATGTATTTTATCAATCAAACCATCATCATTGATGATTTGATCATGTCAACCAATGGACGTTCACTGCTGGAAATAGGTCTTTTGAAGGGGTTTCAAATACAAATAGTTACAAATACCACGGTCTTGTGCCGCTTAGGACCAGCTTAGATTCTTGGTTGGCAAAACAAAAGGAGTGTTTTATTAGTGACAGTAGCAGACTAAGTAGCTAAGTCCATCAGTCCCCGAGTTAGGCACACCTGACTGGCTAATCACAGACCGGTTCACACTTCTTTCAGGGTTCTGAACCGGCCGAATGGAAAGTTACATGAAAGGACCTGTACTTCGTCACTAAGAAAAAAGGCGAAACAGACTGTTCGCACCGAGCGCTTTCGGTTATTGTCAACTTCAGTCACCCAAAATAAAACATGCCAACAATGTGATTTAAATCAAAAGCACACCTTTAACTATTCAACCAATCTTTAACCAATGATGTCATCTGTCAACCGCGTAGGAGGTCCGAGGTCGCCATTCGAGCAGCTTGGGTCCCCAACGTCCATGGGTTCTTTGAGCCATGTCGGTAACTATGGTTCTTCTACGAATCTCCCCATTCCTGATAAGATACTCCTAGCAAAGCTCTCTCTATCGGCCGCTGAGTGCCCCTGAACCTTTTTATGAGACATATACGAGTAGTTAATACAATGATCAAATAAATAGAAATAAATAGACAGATTAGAAATCAGTATAAGAAAATCAATTTAAAGTAGCAATTATTCATTGTAAAGTCAACATCTCCTGAGGATGCTCCGGTTTCGGAGCGAAACGTGCACACCAAACAGATCAATGTACTCTACATTGCCGAAGATCTGTTTGGTGTGGAGTATAAGGATTGAAGAAATTATAAATTATACCACACAGATTCTCCTGCTTTTCACGGAGTATAGCAAATTAAACTTGATTTTAATAATATATCATGGATTTCCGCAAAGTAACGCCTGCTTCTATCCAATAGAAAGCAGTAAATAAATATCGTCATAACTAAGCAAATCTGTAGTCACCTTAAGCTATTTCAATAGCACGTAAAGAGTTGAATACCCTTTTAAAACTCTTATTTAGCTTATGGTACGCGCTTCTATATTTCAGCTTTATAAGAGTTCTTTCTTTGAAAAATTACGATTCCTTATAGTCGTTAAACTTATCAGACTTGTTTAACCTGTGTTTTAAGGAAATTTTAAATAATAGTAGACACGACTGCATATTATATATTTTATTAGGTTAGGTACCTAAGTTACTAAATTATATTTCTAACATTTATACATAATATACTAAAAATAAATATCATTATTTACTCGCCGTATCTTTGAAACTGTATCAATATTACCAAATAAGTGGTCACTGCACCCAGGACCTAAAAATGAGAAATAATGAATTACATATTATAAGTAATATTTAGAGATTAAATTTCGCAGCTAATCGACATGTGTTTAGTTTAAATTCTGTTTTATAGAAATCTCTTTTAATTTAGAATTATTAAGCGATTTAGGTCTAAAAATAGTGCCAGAAATTTTTATGAATAACGAATTACTTTTAGAATTGCCTATTTAGTTTAGGAGATTTGTGTGCAAAAGAATTAAAAAAAATATGGCACACTTATTAAAATATACATAAAAATATATATTAAAAGCTAAAGACAGATATAAAAAAAATTTTAAAGCTGGAATTTGCAGTTCATTGGCAGCTTTCCACTAGCAATGCAGATGTAAGGTGCGCGGTGACCTGCTTACTTACTTGCCATCTATTTATTAAAATAAGAAAACTAATTTTGTCGGATATGTAACTTACAGAGGCAACTAGCGGTCGATCCAAGGTACACATCCCCATTGGAGTATAGCTGACGGACTGTAGCATCAGTTGTCTCGAGAACAGTTCCAGCCGTGAAGGTAGCATCCCGGTAGATGGCGTTGACGTCATTAACCGACACACCAGCCCCTCGGTTCTTTTCCCCTAGTATAGATAAAACATAGATTTTATTAAAAAAATATTACGTAAAAATGCTGAAACGCTTCTTAGTTGCAAATTTATAACTCCAAAAAATGCAGCGTACTCTAGAAGATATTACAAATAAGAAATTAAATACCACCTCTGATTTTCTAATGTATTGAATTAATTAACCGCAGTTATTTAAGTGACGTAAATTCAAAACTGACTCCTTCTACTAAGTAAAAAATTCTAGAATTTAGAATGTGCTTCGATTAGCGTAGGTATGTTTGTGACGTTATTAACAGACACAAAATGGTATTCAAATGTTAAAAACACATGCACCAGTTTAGAACGCGGGATAAATAATTGCGAGAGCATGCCAGAGCAGTATTTTTTTTTGAATTTATCATTAAATATTATAGTAAGTACTATTAATTAAGAGTATAACGTTTACTTTCTGTAAACTCTGAAAATCATTTTATAACTTTTGCATTGAAACCTTATAGTATCTATGCAATTTGCATTGCAAATTTGTCTGCAAATTTGTCTGTCTTAGATGGGATACATTTAATGTAACGTTTAATGTTTCTTGGTTACAACGAGAAATTTTAGATAAAGGTCAACCATTAATAAAAAAACAAAATGTACAATTTGATCGAGAACTTACTTCAGTGATGGTGTAATGACATGGTTCCACTACAACGAACATGCGTAATACGTGTGTGACGCACCAAAGGAATTGAAGCACCAGGAAGTGTATACGATGTGCCGATACGACTGCAACAAGATTATTTATCCTAAAGTCTACTTGACATTGGCTAATCTCTGTAAAGATAGAAGAGAAAAAATAAATAAAAAAAAAGTCTACTTGACCCTTGAAAAATAAATAAAAAAAGCACTTTATGTGGTATCGGCACAGCACTTTTTTTTCAAACATGAAGACAGACTTGTTATATCGTGAAGAGTTGTTTTGCATCTCTCCTTATAAATATTTTTATAGCTGGAGTAACAGCCATCTTTCGGTTGAAGAGGGTAAGGTTGCAATCGCTTCGAACGGTTAGTTAATTTCCTGATTATATGCATGATATTATTCCGGATCATCAGAACTTTCGGTTCATCTTCGAATCGGCTTATAGTAATAAGTAGGCCTCCACCTTACCTGCTATGGTAGGTACCATGTACATAGATGCCTGGTATGGTGGGTACATTTTCATATACAATTATTCTTTGATTTGGTTCGACTCATGTTGCGTGTAGCCCTTATATATATAGAGCCGCGTCTGAACACGGGGATATGCTTACATTAACCGATTTTTCTTTTACAGGCTCAATTGTTGTAAATTTATTATTTTTGTTCTGTGAATAAATAATGCTAGCGGACTAAATAAAACATTAGCTTCTTATTTGTTGAAAAACAATGTTACGGATTACAAATAATAGAATTTGGAACATTTTAGGAATATTGGTATTCCAGTATAGTACACTTTTGTCACTGATTAGTTTGAGTAGAATGCTAGTATATAGTACTATGGACCATAATAAGTGACGTGATACTCTATAAAACAAATAGGAACTATCCTTCAGTCATAAAGAGCCGGTGCAAACGAGCGGCAAAAGACGAGTGGAGTGTTTGGCAATCCCCATATAACCTATAGACATCCGTTGATCCGTGATAATGATGTAGAAGTGCAAAATACCCTACTAATTGCCAACTTACTTACTTATCTCCATAATCAAGAAGTACGGCGTCACAATTAAGTGCAGCAACGTAGATATGAGGATTACTATGAGAGGCAGACCGTAGCTGTTGCCTATACGGTGCACCACGTTGCACAAGGCGCCGTGTAGGCACGCCAGTCGCCTGATCGCCTCACATGGCGGCACCACAAGTTTTGGTTCACCGCTTACTGGAATCATTTTTATAATTTTACTATACGTTGTTTGCGATCCTCATCAGCTTTGTTCGTTCCCGGGTTTAAAAATAGCCAATGTAAAGTATTACTCACTGTCAAAAATCTAGTTGATTAGTTTCTTAGTGTGGGCGTTATCGAGAACGAACAAACAAACAAGTAAGGATAACATTATGTACCACAAAAGGATAGTGCGGTACCGTTGTACAGTCTAGCTTAGACCGGCCGGCTTAGGACTAAGACTGTACATGCGTTCCCCGAGTTCTGACGCCATCTGGACATGGTTATTTCCATTGTCACGGGGGTGTTCGGACCCTAATCTAGACCAAAAACCCACCAACAGTCCAGACGTGCAGATGTCCAAAAACCAACCTAAGCCGAACGTCGACCGTTAGCCCTTCCCACCGTTCTGGCAAAGCAAAGCTTGGTGGTTATAAAATACAACCGTTCCAAAACAGCACATGTCGGCAGCACGGCGGTCAAAGCAGAATAGTACGTTTTATTGATATATTTTACCTGCTTTTCGTATAATAACTGCATTTTCTTTTCCCGGCAAAGTGTCCACTAATAAGCTTACGTTATTAGCACACCTTCGAGACTCAGCTGCTACTCGTATAGCGAAGATATTTAGTGAAGTCGGGTCTTTGACTTTCTCCACTGAAAGTAAGAAACAGGTTATATTTTATTATTTTAAAACTAACTATTAGCTTTCAACTGCTGGAAATATGCATCCTCGATTATAGATGAGAGGGATTCAGACCCAGTGCTTAATTCGGGCGGGTTCGAGCGATGTTCCTTATTTTGCCGGAAGACGGATTCAGAGTATAGACTTACAAGATTGCATGCGCCAGATGCAGTATGTGGGTTTAAACGATTAATATCACATGTTCGTGACAATAATCGGGATCGATGGCTTAAAGTGCTTTCCATGGTCTCTCCGGATTACACCGTCAACTTTCTTAACTAGACCTCTAACCTCAAGTAAAAGTATACCTACGTGGGATGGATATGTGCTTGGCGGTCAGAGCCAAGGCACCGTTGACTGCCTGGAACCTCGCACGCACTGACAGTGCAGTGAACGCGAACTGCAGCTCCAGGATCATAACGACGTACCACAGGAGATAGAAGCCGATGTAGTTTGTCACTATATCCCCTGGAAGGATAGTCATATTGAGTTATGTAATATGAGATTTGTATGTTCCCTTACGTCTGCTTGAATCCAACAATTAGGTTTCAAAAGATTCGATATGGTGTCCGAAGGTCTTAGCTTTACTCAACACTTACATTGTCTGTCAATTCTTTTGGCTTGCAGCGCGTAGAAACAGAAGTCATCGGCGATTAGCACGGAGAAGAAAAGCAAGATCGCGATCAAAACGGCGCAAAGCTTCCTCTCAGTCACAAGCGAGTATTGCGCTCCGATGCTGGTGTCTACCTACAAAAATGTCAACTGTCAAGGCTGAGAAATGGTATCATACGATTTATTCGGGTTTATTCGAGAAAGTTCTTTTTCTCATTCAACGTTCGTTTTGGGATTACGTATGTAAGTAAGAAAAGAAATATCCTGCCAAAAACATTCTGTTAAAAACTAGCCAAGTCTCGATGGAGCTGCTTGTTTATCTCTAAAAAGTAATGAAATGAAGTTAAAAACGTGCCAAGTGGAAAGTTCTGCGACTTCTTTATTATTAAAGTTAATGTTGTGTGACTTGGCTGTTGAAAGGTATACAAGGCTACAAAACCAGGTGCTCTAAAGGATGGTACGGCAGTGTTTGCTTCGCGCAGGACTTGTTGTTAAGATATTTAAAGGATTCAAATCAATCTCCACTAGGATGATATGCTAGGTGAAAGCTTATATGGAATACGACAGGATGAACCGAACTTTTGGTAGAATAAGGAGGATGGATGAATGAATGGATACACTTTTTTTTAAACACTGCAGAGAAATAATACAAAAAAAAAAGTAAATAGTGTGTTGGCAACAGGCTGAGAGGAGTCTTAGCCGTTTGCGCTATATATTATACTCACTGAAGCAACACTTTCCATAAACTTCAACATATTCCTCATCCGCTTTGGAGCGCCATAGACTCCAGCGCCAGCTGTCAAAACGACAACCAGTACATCGCAAGTGCCAACGAATTGGGACATCCGCGAAGACATACGCACTGACAGATCTACGCCCACGTTGATCTCCGCCACCAGGCCGAATATTGTGCAGATCACTGGAATTAAATAAGCATTGCGTTTTATTTATTATTCCGGGATAGAGAAATGTTGTTTAAGAAATCTCTAAATAATCATGAGTTAGTAAAGCGGTAGATAGTTCTTCAATGAAAGAGAATTCCGGTGCCCAGCTTATGAAATCTAACATCAACTCATCTCTTACAAAATTATAGAGGTATTTGAATTATAATCGAAAAATGCAAAGTACGATCGATAAGCAGATCATAACGTAATTATACAATTTGTCGTCTTCATTGCTCCATACCAATTTCTATGTAATTTTTCTTTAATAATTATATTCTTAGGTTAGACTCCTGGGCCAGGATAAGTGCTGTTAGGGATTGGGTTGATATCTATGTTTTATATTTGTAAGAGAAGCCATTTCCAGCAGTGAATCCATGACATGCCAAATTGTACAAGATCAGTAATTTGTGTCTTTCTAAGCTTTTTATGTATACAAAATCCTTTTTAACTTACCTAATATAGTTACCAGTATGTAACTGTATATGCACATAGCATTTGATATTCCAACTGTAAACCCAGTGCTCCGAGACTCAAAACGAAGAGGTGCGAGGCCAAAAAAGCTGGATATCTAGAAAATAAGAGTTAACTAGTAAAACTCATTAATAACTTAAAATGCTATTTTGTATAGAACCAGAAGCTATTTTGTGGAATTGCATTATGAAACATTAACCTTCATTTGCTATTATAACCTGAAAAACCAAGGAAAAATTTGTACGGTGAAATTTAGAACTTCTTCAATTACATACATACATACATACATTTCGTACCGATCCTAGTTGAGTAATAATATCAAATTAACTAACGTAACTTATTCATTGTAAAGTCAACATCTCCTGAGGATGCTACAATGTCGGAGGGGAAAGAGCGTAGAGACTACATTTCGGAAGATCTGTCTCCTTTTTGGTTGAATCTGGATCTCGGCAGATAAGCTTTCAATGGTATAGAAAACCAAAGCTTATTATTTTATAATGCCAAATTATGACATCTCGAAGGGAAATAAAGGATAATAACTATAATATAAGTTGTACTTGCTAGATTTGTTCCATAATTACATGCACAGAGTGAAACATAAAACTTGGAATCAGTTTTGAAGGACGTTTGACTGTCTTTTATAAGCAAAGTAAAATTGACAGCCACCTATTTTTTTAAAGAAGCTAAAACAATATTTTGAACTCAGTAGTACCTAACATTAATACTCGTAGACAGGTTGAACAACATAAATCGTGCTTCTACACGAACAGCGGTATGCATACTATTTTCTTCACTTTTCAGTTCGCTCAGACCAGAATAAATATACCATTATTTTATGTACTGTTTAAGTATGAACGCTTGAGAATTGAAAACAAAAAATTACCTTTAAAAAACCTATTGCATTGAATAAGAGTCATTCGCTATCATGTCAAATTCTATCTACACTTTCTACGTACATATATAGTATTTTTATTTTATAATCTTGAAAAGCTTACGTATAAAATATAATAATTAAAATCAGTTCACGCAATGAAAAGTGAATGCAGGAACATCTCTGAAACATACATTCATATGATTTTAACGGCCGATTGGCGCAGTGGGCAGTGACCCATTGGCATTTCTGAGACCAAGGCCGTGGGTTCGATGCCCACAACTGGAAAATGTTTCTGTGATGAACATGAATGTTTTTCAGTGTCTGGGTATTTATCTGTATTTTATAGGTATTTATGTATATTATTCATTAAATTATTCATCAGTCATCTTAGTACCCAAGAACACAAGCTACGCTTACTTTGGGGCTAGATGATGTGTGTATTGTCTTAGTATATTTATTTAAAAAAAATATATTTTTTTTATATACATATTGTATCAAAGCTCATTGCATTTATTAGGATTTTATTTCGTTTTCGCTAAGGACTGCGACTAAGCTCTCCTTCGAATACTCTGTTCGTGGAGACGTAATGTGAATAAATAATGTTTTGCCGTAGTAGTAGTATAGCTTATTGTGACAGAGCTCTTCTGGGGAAATACTAGCAAGAATCATCAGTAGCTGTGTTCCGATCTGAAGGGCGTGGTTGTCGATGTTATTACAGGCACAAAAAGCAGAGACATTAACCACTTCTGTTTATGGACACAGGCCGGCACTTTAGATTGCCGGACGTGTTCCTTGGATGCCCTGTGAAGATTTGCTCTGTTAATAGGCGATAGTTTTTCATTTACCATCAATTCAATTCAATTTGGCCATCCGCTTGGACCGTCACATATTAATATAAAGAAGAAGTTGAACCATTTATACAAATTCTAAGTAAAATAACTTGATGAATTGTACCCTTTACTTACCCTGAGTATAAAAGCATGGGCCCCGCCCACAACACAGTGCATGTGTTGGCGGCTTTCAGTACCCGGGTCAGACTCGGACGGGACCGGGGTAGTGTCACCGTCCACCTTGCCCGAATCTGCACCTAAAAATAAATTTTTAAACATAATAATATTGAAAAAAATTCATACATGTCTTTATAAAAGCCCTAAGTAGAGAAGCATTATGGGACAAGAGCAGTTTCGAGCGTTTCATATTTTTTCGGTTATGTCAATCCTTTTTAGTAAGTTACTATCGCCGGGTCGTATGAGACTGCGTGTTGCGTGTGACCGGTTCTGCGTGGAAAAAGTTTCATCATAGGTGCCAGTTGCGATGTACCTCTTTTTCTCATTTGCTGCTGTTAGGGGCAGATACTCCATGGCAGATTGGAGGGAGTTATCTTTGCGGACTGTATTATGTCTGCGACTCATTGAACTAAGCCTGAAGTGGCAAAGGGCGGTGTACACAGCTCGGAGAACACGTGGGTCCCAAGTTGCTGGATTGGTGACCTCGCTCCGGTAAACGCAGCGTTGATATACACCCATCAGATGGATGTATGAACAGATGCATTAAACCAAAAATATTAATTCGAAACTAAACAGACACAATTATCTAAAAATTAACAGACATTCACTTTTGTGCTATTTATTTTTATAGAAAAAATGTATTTTAATATTATTGAATATATATTATTATTTATTTAGTTTGGAAATAAGCGGCCCCGGATCGCGGATTTTGGAAATCCCTACAAAGACCTACGTCTAGTAATGGACGCCAATCAGTTGAAGTAATGATGATGATTTGTATACTTTAGATATGTTAAAATGAAGTCTTTACATTCTAAATACTGTTTTTAATAGAACTCATTCAACCGAACATTGTTCTCCTTCATTGCACATCCAAATAATATATTTAATCACTCGATTTTCCCAAAGCTTTTCTATATCCAAAGATTTTAAACTAAGATTTTTGTGGTTAGTCAAAATGTCTTAAAAATAGTTTAACGGGTACATACACGGGATTTGTCGATATTTCAAAACAGTTGCATAAAGCGTGGTAACGACGGGACTGCGGACGTGCAAGATGACAAGTTGGATGACAAGGGCAGAATCTAATTCTTGCTGATTTAAAACATTACCCGTTCAAACGTAAAGACGGTTTAAATTAGCAAGTGTGTGCAATGCAGTGGTAGAATTATGCAAATCAAGAAAGCGTCGTACAGCCTCTCAATTTAAAAGTGTATTATGTCAAACAGTTCTTAAAATACCAGCAATAAATACGGAAGCTGGTAGTTAGATTCTGCTCGTGACATCCAACTTGATATCTCGCACCTACGCAGTCCCGTCGTGATGAAGATTCAACTGGGTTGGAATGTCGATAAATACCATTACATTATCGTGGTATGTACCCGTTGAACTATTTTCTCTATCCATTTACATAACTACCACACCAACCAACAAAACCCGTATATTGTTTAGGTAATTTTAAATACACAAACACTTCAAACATCAAAGCTTTCCCGATGTTTTGTCCGTCCCATATCCGTCATTATTGTGTTGATAACTTTCATAAACTGCTCCAGGAAAAGCATCATATCAAAGTTTGTTAAGCTTATCTACTAGTTCTGCAACTAATGAAAAGTTTTTAATTGCATCCCTGAGAACTAGCGGAATGTTGTACTGTTTACTTCTACTTTTTAACCGTTTTCTAAAAAAGGAGGTTATCGTTTTGATACATAAAAAAATTGCAGGTGTATGGATTCATATTTAATGTAGGTATATTTGAATGTATTTGATATATGTACTATGTTTATCAACGTGTTTTCCAAATTATTCTTTGCAACAAAGCTGCCCTTATCGTCTTCTCTTAACTTAAATTTAACAACAACATTGCCTATATAAATTAGCGTATATCTTTTTGGCGAAATATTTAAGCTTCAAAAAGGACTTATTAAAGCAGCAGGTTATATTTCAATAATCAGAGAGGCTTCGGGTTGATTGCTATGTACAATAATTATTTTTTTATGCATATATTTTGTGTTTTCACAATAATTAAGGTTAAGTGCTGCCTATCATTTTTAAGAAATTATTATAGATAGCTTCGTAGCTCTCATCGACCCAAGGCTCTTTTGCGGATTCGATATGATTCAGTAGGATCAGAATGATGTCCAAAGTATGAGAGCGGTGATAGCTAAGTGTAATACCTGACGTATTTGGCCTAGGTGTGTTTGATCCCCGGCACGCACCTCTAACTTTGCCGACACATTATTTTGATTTTTAAAATTAAAATATGACCTCGTAACGTTCTCAAAGGCGTATGAAATCTACCAAGCCGCAATTGACCAGCATGGTGAACTGCGGTCTAAATTATTCTTATTCTGAGAGAAGACCCGCGTCCCGTAGTGGCCGGTAATTAATAGCCGGTAACTTCTCATTTGAGTTTTTTTGAGTCCACCCACCTAAGTTATTGTTTACGGCGAAGTACGAGAATCCAAAATCTAAAAAGGTTTTATTTTCGCATGAATTTTCTTGAATAGTCAACTAAATGGACTGAAATAAATCTGAACTGGCCGTAACGTTATATAACGATGTAGTATATGATCGATGCTAAAAACATCCTCCTAATTATTTTTTGATGACCACCACGCCTTCTTAATGGAATAATAGTATGTTTAACCTTTGTTTTTGTCATAGGCCAGTGTATCTCAAGAGATATACACAATACAGCTAGGTATACCTGACTTTGCCGCGTCTCTGCAATATATTTATAACTAGCGGACCCTCGCGACTTCGTTCGCATATAATTTAATCGAGAAGCTAGAATAGATCTGATGCTAACATCATAATCATCGTGGATAGCTACTATTATTTTACGTAGTATAATGAGTGTGTAAGTTGTCATTGTTTTAGTTGATACACACATACATACATCCATCCATCCTCACAAACTTTCGCATTTATAATATTAGTATATTAGTAGGATGGTACGCATGCATTCGATCGTTGTTCCATATGCCTTGCGACTTACTGTTATTTACGAAGAGTTATGCCCTTTATCTCCGACAATATTTATCAGATCTTCATAAAAAATAGGCAATACATGCTTGATAGTATACACTTTCAAATAAAAAAAGAATTATTAAAATTTAACGGAGCTATGAAGTAAAATATTTAAAAAATTTCATCCCTTTTCCCGGAGGAAACTTATTGTTTATCGGGATACAAAATATCCTATCTATTGATCCGGAATATCAGTATACCGAATTTTATTTAAATTCGACAGACAGACAGAATGACAGAAATTAAATAAAAATCTGTTTTAGACTGAGTATCGATTATAAAGCATCCCCCGGCAAAAAAAATCAAAATATATTAAATGTACAGAAATCTTCCAGTTACAGTTTTATTATTCTCGTAAGTATACCTAGATAACATCTCAAGAATTCGGGGAATTCAATAATTATTTAACTTTACAACTGTTGTTTAACAACGTACGATTTAATCATATTGTTATATATTTCAATCCACTAACAGTTCAGTGCTGGACTACAGGTCTTTCACAACGGGAGGGTTTGACTAAACGGCGCCTAATAAAATGTAAACACTTTATCACATCTAAACTGAGGCAATTAAAATTGCTAAAGTGCTATTTTAAGAAAGTGTGTCCGTGTGTCCGCCATGCCAAGAAGAATCACTATATGGAACCACTATAAGAGTTAGTTAGATGTTAATATTACTAACCATATATCTAAGGTAACCAAAGAGCGATGTTCAATTGCCTGGGTAAGCTTGTTATCGGGCTATACGTCAAATCGCAAGCTTATAACAAAGGTATTTATTTACTGGTTGCTGAGTTTCCCAGGAAAGTGCGATGAGATTCTGCATCCAATCGCACTGGTATCTAAACCAAAATACACACATACGACATGATCATCCGCGGTAACACAAATTTTATTTATTCATTTAAGAATACAATAAATTAAACAAGACTGATTGCCTCAGTGAATCTGTCATGTAATATCTAAATACGTACCTACTACACTAAAAACATACTCACTTTTTGTTTCGTTTCAACTCAAAATATTCGTATTATTTATGTTAGTGTTCTATAAAAACTGTAGTCACGTCAACTTGTTTGGTCAACTCTTTTGTTTACTATGAAAATGATTCTTATAATCGATGATGTTGGTTCATCAAATCGCGTGTATGGAAAAGCGTGTTCAGTTAATGAAAATATATGTAAGGCTCCTGCACATTACGATGGGAGGTTATTGGAATGCAATGAATTCCGGCTCAGCGCAGCTTGTCCTTTTATTATTTACTGAATTTCTAAATTCAAAATTCAATTATTTTAAGTAGGCCTGCGAAATAGGTGGCAATTTTATTTTGTGGTGACTCTACCACCGCCGAAAAACTCGATTTAGATCAATTATTGTTTGCACAGTTCGTAGTTTTTTCTAAACTAATTTGGCCATTACTTTAGATAAAACTACTATTTATTGTAAACTAATGGGCTATTCCTGAATCCCATAACGATAAATATTATTCGTATATTTTGTAACGCATTCCATAATACCAACTTTCGTGTGTGTCTTCGATGGCAATCAATAACAATTTGGAATATTTTAGCTGGAAAGCGTATTGTAAATATTATATTTGCATACAAATGATTATTTGTTTTAATGCTTTGTTTGACTCAAACGCAAATTTAGGTGTCTATAAATATTAATTGATTGATTACGCTTACGTTTAGACGCAAAATTAAGTTATCGTTATCATAAATCTCATTAATACCCGTGGCTTATGATTCTTACTTTTTAATATATAATATTAATATACAACAGAGTAAATTGCAGAATTTTATCGAATATAACGATGTATACTGTTAGTGTCCTTAATAAATAAAAAAAATACATAAAAGTCCCACTTCTGGGCAAAGTCTTCTAATATTTAAAGAAGAGAAGAATTTGTAGAAGAGAAGAATGTAGAGCTTCCACTTCCTGAAGAAGAATGTGCAGCTGATTTAATGTGCTTGAAAGAACTGAAACTATTTATGATCTATGTAATTCTTCACAGCCGTAAAAAGTTATATTATGATTCTTTATCATATCTCCGATCAAATGGTTGGTTGTCTACTTTATTCGATTCAGTACAATTTTTTTTGTTGATAAAATGCAAGTTAGTTAAATTACCTACCTAATAATAGTACATTACAAAAAATAGAAGTACGTTTTTCCCAGTTATTTATTTGAATTTGGGACAAAATAAAAAATACTTTACCAGAAATTACTGAATATGTTGGTTGTTTTAATTACTTATTTTTATACATTAGTTCCTCCATTTAATGCATTATTACGTTCAGCCATATTAGTGTGTATGCGTTCTTGACGTTGCTAGTTAATCATATTTTTTTTAAAGATTTGACTAAGCCGTAAGTAAAACTACGTAACTTTTAATCCTGCGGGGATTGTCCCCAGTTGCTTTTCCTTGATAAAAATTATCATACGGCATGAAGATAGTTTGCATCCTGGCGCCCGAGTCTATGCTCTCTGAGCCAAGTTTCGCACAATGATAAACCAATAAATAAACAAACAAACATAAACACTTTTATATTTAATATTAGGTGTATAAGTATGGATTATGAAGCTGTTGTATGAAATTGGTGAATTTAACTAATCCGTTTTGGAGCAGCGTGGGATCTAAGTTCCTCAAAATAAATCCCTTTGGGATGAAAGAGAAGGCCTAGATATAGTTAATCATTAATTGGCTGTAATTTTGAACAAAGGATTTAAAAAAATGGCGAAGCTGGTGTGTTTATATATCGCTTATGATCTAAAATTAAAATTTATTGAAGTAGTTGCGAGTTACCTTCTGCTGCCTGATCAGGAGTTCCTTCTTTGACTTTCATCTTAATCTAGAAAAATTGTACACTCTTTCTATAATGGAAAAGATTGAGGCTATAACACGGACTTCCGGGTTAACCAGAACGTGGAAAAACACCCCCTTTTAAATCATAGCCTTTTAAAAGAGTCACAAACCTTAACGCTTAAAAAACTACATTAATTTTATATAACAAAGTGAAAAAGTAAAAAATATATACGCGATTACTAACTTTTATTTTGAAAAACATACCCATGACTCCGACTTCTTTCTCTGCAGTTTATTCTACCATTCACTAATTAAAACAATTGAATTCGCGCGCACTATTCGCTTATAATAATCACTTATTATAGCGGATCGGGTACCAGGGCAATATAGCCTGCGTGGAGAGGTCGAGCGGGCGTTCAAAGCACTAACGGTTGTATGAGGCAAAAGCTTTATTTACACTGGACGCCCATATCCATCGAGTCTGAAAAGTTTGCGCTACAGTCACAGTTACTTGTTCTTAGGATTAAATCTATTAGTTCGTAGGTACCAAAACGATAAAATTTGAACTTCTCTAATTGAAAAATAGTGTTGAAAAGGTACGAAAGTAAAGTATAATTAAAAAAATACACTACGTAGAAAGCCAACAACAGCACGCCCTGGCAACCGCTTACATATACTTTAATATGATGTCTATCATTGAAATGTTATAAGAGTATATGCCTTAGTGCTTTATACATAAGGCCACGTTTTGTGTTCTACTTCCATCTATGTATTTCTATTCTTCTTTTATTCGATGTGGTGTACAAATAAAAATAAAATATATATTTATATATATTGCTATCTGTGGAGATTTGAATAGCCAGACTGTCCAGATATATTCAAAATACGGTTACAATTTGGCGCACTTAATTATTGCACGGCCGTGGACTTAAAAAGTCGGGTCGCTGCCCACCGCGCCAATCAGCTGTCTAATAAAGCTGCAATAATTAAGTGCGCCAAATTGTAACCGTATTTTGAATATATCTGGACAGTCTGGCTATTCAAATCTCCACAGATAGCAATATATATAAATATATATTTTATTTTTATTTGTACACCACATCGAATAAAAGAAGAATAGAAATACATAGATGGAAGTAGGTTCGATTCCCACAACTGAAAAATGTTAAAAAAAATATAAAAAGAAATATAAAAAAAAAGTAAAAAAATTGGACCCGATTTGGGATTCGAACCCAGGACCCCGTGACCAACGTGGAATAAACTAATCGATAATCATCAAACATATTTTAAGTATCATAGCAATCAAACAGTCCTTGGAATAAAAACAGCATTCATATTGATTTATCCTTTGGTTTCAAACACTCAAAAGATCAAACACAAAGATGGAAAATTATACAGGATGTTTGGTGCATCGTGTGCCAAATCGAATCTGATGATTGGAGGGGTCTTTGGCTATCTCTTCAGCCCTCGTAAAAAAATCTTGCTCAAACGGTTTTTTTTATACTGATTTTAAATTGTTTTTTTAAAAATTGTAAAAATTCTACATTTAAATTTTAATAAAAAATAAAGTTGTTAAGTATTAATTAATTTTCTTTTTAATCTTTAATTTGTAACGTTTTACGCTTCTTTTGAAACTAGAATTACACGCCAGCAACATCTAGTTTTTGTTTTACAGCCCCGCAAAGTTTTTTTTACGTAAAAAAATAAGCTTGAACGTCAACTTTCGGTTTTAATAAAAAAAAAACTAAAAGTGATCATGTTCTTCCAATTTTTTTAAAACATCTCTGGACTGTCCCCTTTCTAATGGTGTGCAATATGCCATGAAAAGTAATTAGTAACATCACTAATTTTCAAATTTTCTAAACTTGGTCGCAATTTTCTAATATTCAACAGGTGAAAGAAAAACAAGGGTTTGCGTAAATAACACTCACAATTCACAAGGCAGATGACATTTTCTGTCTCTTTCATAAAGTTATACGCCCGTTGTTCGTTTAAACAGGCAAAAATAGTTTTTTCACTCTAGTGAAGCGAAATCTATCTTCTATTCCTTTCTTGCATAGTGCAAACCTGTTTGAACCAATCGCGAACGGGCCCCGCGTCGCGTCGACACGGCGGCCATCTTATTTTTTAGTCGAGACATCACTGCCTCTGCTGCCTAACGTGTGTGCTAGCTTACTGTACTCCACGATTCTTTTATTTAGTTTTCGTTAAGTTTTGTTGTTTTTTGTTACGTTTTATTTACTTTTGGTGTTATTGTTAAACTTTGTTGACTTTTTTGTTGTTGCAATGACGACATACTCTAACGAGGAATATGCGGACATCATAATGGTTTATGGTGCAGCCCGTGGTGTCGCTCGTGCAGCGCAACGACTTTACCAGGAACGCTTTCCTGGTCGACGATTACCTGGCCGCAGAGTCTTCCAAGACACATACCGACGTTTACGCGAGACTGGGAGTGTCAATTTTCATGAACCAAGGGGACATGTTGTGCGACATAATGTTGAAGTGGACGAGAGAATACTGGCACTTTTTGAGGAAGACGACACAAGAAGCATTAGATATGTGGCGGCACAACTTGATATTTCAATATGGAAAGTGTGGAAAGTCCTTCGACAAAACGAAAAATATCCATTCCACGAGACTCCGGTTCAAGGTACGTAATTTAAAACCTTTGTTTGACGTTGCCTTTGTTTAGCAGGTATCCATAATCTTCTAGTGCAATTAATTACTGCTCAAGGGGAATTAAAAAGATTTTTGGTTGTTGCAGGTCTTGAGGGTGGCGACTTTGACAGACGAATGCACTTTTGTCGGTTTTTGTTACACACAGATGTGGATAATCCTGATTTTTTAAAAAGAATACTGTGGACTGACGAATCCAAATTTACCAGAGAAGGGATTCTTAACTTGCACAATTTACACCATTGGGCACCGAAACGGCAAAACCCACATGCCAAAAGACAGCAATCTTTTCAAAGACGGTTTAGTGTGAACGTTTGGGCAGGAGTGATTGGGAATCAGGTAATTGGACCGCACTACCTGCCTGATAACTTAAATGGCGATAATTATTTAGAGTTCCTGCAAAATGATCTGCCGGAATTATTGGCCGAGGTGCCCGTGTTTAATGAAGATGTGCCCATAGTATTTCAAAATGACGGCTGTCCCGCGCATTGGCGTTTAACTGTGAGGGAATACCTCGATAATGTGTTCCCCAATTCGTGGATTGGGCGCGATGGGCCTATTGCATGGCCTCCACGTTCCCCAGACTTAACTCCGTTAGATTTTTATGTCTGGGGACGTGCCAAAGAGCTAGTATACGCCACAGAAGTCCCAACGAGGGAGGTACTAATACAACGCATAGAAGCGGCCTTCGGTACAATTAAGAACGAAATACGGCTTCGGACTACAACTGTAACAATACGTCAAAGATGTCGGGCCTGCATTCGAAACAGGGGTGAACAATTTGAGCAGAATTTGTAAAAATTATGAAATAAATGTTTCAAATGCAATGTATTATTTTTATTTCAAGTAAAACCTACGAAATTTAAAAATTTTACCTGCTTGTGAGTTTTATTTACGCAAAAACTTGTTTTTCTTTCATCTGTTGAATATTAGAAAATTGTGACTAAGTTTAGAAAATTTGAAAATTAGTGATGTTACTAATTACTTTTCATGGCATATTGCACACCATTAGAAAGGGGACAGTCCAGAGATGTTTTAAAAAAATTGGAAGAACATGATCACTTTTAGTTTTTTTTTTATTAAAACCGAAAGTTGACGTTCAAGCTTATTTTTTTACGTAAAAAAAACTTTGCGGGGCTGTAAAACAAAAACTAGATGTTGCTGGCGTGTAATTCTAGTTTCAAAAGAAGCGTAAAACGTTACAAATTAAAGATTAAAAAGAAAATTAATTAATACTTAACAACTTTATTTTTTATTAAAATTTAAATGTAGAATTTTTACAATTTTTAAAAAAACAATTTAAAATCAGTATAAAAAAAACCGTTTGAGCAAGATTTTTTTACGAGGGCTGAAGAGATAGCCAAAGACCCCTCCAATCATCAGATTCGATTTGGCACACGATGCACCAAACATCCTGTATAATCAACTATAATATTTTTATTTTTATTATAATTTTATTTAAATGAGCAATTTTTGTGTATAATAATTATATTTGTTATATCTCAAGAACAGATCTATTGGTTTGAATCAAGTTTTGTCGTCATGTATATTTATATATATATCAAACGTTACATTATCTTAATTGACGCTGTTAGATTCAAGTAAGTGCATTGATATTAAAGTGTCCGTTTGTTTTGATTCGTAGATAAAATACATTTAAATGTAAAATAGATTGCGAATTGTGATTAAAGACGTAGTTAGTGCTAAAATACTGTAATATCCTGCTTTAAAAACACCTTCGCAAATTAGGCATTATTATGGAAATAATCCCACAAAAGGGTTATAGATAGTTAATTTCAAAATATAAAAAATGCAGTAGCGAAATAACTTAGAGAACTTTTAAAGGGAAACAATTAACTGATGCACGATTTTTGCGTTACTATAACCGTCAACACAGCGCACGCCATACTCCGCTACTATTGGTCGGACCGTTATGGTAGCCTATAGCCTTCCTCGATAAATAGAATATCCAACACAAAAAATAAATATCAATTCGAACTAGCAGTTTCTGAGATAAGCGCGTTCAACTAAAAAAAAAAATCTTCGGCTTCATAATATTAATCTCACTACCGTGTAATTCTTATGTACGCATAAAAAGTTCCACCTATGGGCCTACTTGAATAAAGATATTTTTGACTTTGACTTAAGTCTAAATAAAAAAAGTTTGACTGAGTTTTTGAAAATGAAATACTCATAAGAAACAGTGGTAAATATTTATTAAACTTTTGAATATATGAAACAATTACTTTTCTTTCAAGAAATGTAGACCTACACAATAATATTCGTATTTCGTATTTGTTTACATGAATAATTATTATCTTCTAGGCCCGTTTAATACAAGCACCGTTATCCGAAACGTAATTAGATCCCGTTATGCCCTTTGCCTTATCACTTGCTAAGAAGAGAACTAAATCGGATATCTCATCAGGTTCCGATACTCTATTAAGGCAAGTCATCGTCTTATAGTCGTCCCAAGTGTTTTGAGAGTTAGCGTTTTCCAAGAAATCAGTCTTGACTGGTCCGGGGCTCACGGTATTCACTCTTACGCCGTGTGGAGCAAACTCCACAGCAGCGCATTTACTGAAATGAGTTACAGCAGCTTTCGAGACATTATAATTTATAGCTGCAGGGTATGCTGGAGTTAGAAGTCCAGAAATACTCGATATATTCACGATATTGCCCTTAGTCTTCAGTAAATGAGGCGCTGCTAATGTTGTCAGCTGCACTACTGCCCGGACGTTAATGTCCATTATATTGTCGTAAGCCTTCATCATATCGCCTTGGAGGATGCTCCCAGCTACTGTTAGTCCGGCGTTATTTATCAGGATGTCGAGCTGGCCAAACTTCTTTATGGTTTTATCTATCACAGCTAGAGCGTCTTTGTCTTTTGTTATATCCGCACGGATTACTAATGGGTTGGTGCATTTTGCAGCTACGGCAGATAATTTGCTTTCATTTCGTCCTACTATAGCCACTTTGGCGCCCGCAGCACTAAACGCTATCGCAACCGCAGCCCCTATTCCAGAGCTGGCACCCGTCACGAGAACAACTTTATTCGCAAAACTCATCGTGTTTTCTCTACGAACACCTTACAGATACTAATAGATCTTAGTATCTTTGAGGTATAAAGTGTATCATAGTTTGCTATTATCAAGTGTTTGCAAATTGAGTAACGTGCTAAAATAAACTCAATGTGTAGTTAATATAATTCAAGTTGATAGGTTTGTTACTTATTATCATTCCAATAAATCTGCTGTTATGTTGGTTGAATTGATAAGAAGCGTAAGATATTCTTATTGCGTAATATATTACATACTATTACGAAATATCGGAGCGGCCTACATTAATAAAGATACACAAAAATTGATTATCACGACAATATACCAATGAGATTAAATGTATCTCAAAAATACCTGATCGTCCTTTCAATGGTTTCTTTTTTCTGTCTCTAACTTCTCAGGACGTCCTTTTAATTATATATATATATAACACCAACTTCTTATATATAACGGCAATACATCCGCAAGTATAAGATAAAAGTCTTGCATAAGAGCATTTTGTACCCTTGATAGCAGCTTGCACTACAGGTAGTGTAAAAGTTCATTCGCATTAAAAGTGCTGCGTAAGTAAAGGATTTTATGAACTCACACAGTTTCCTTATTATTAAGGTGTCATGTGTCATAATGGTGTCGTAAGCCTTCATCATATCATCTTGGAAGATGCTCGCGGCGGCGTTATTAACCAGGATGTCTAACCGTCCGTCCTGGTTAAAACTTCTCGATGGTTACTTCTATCACAGCTCTAGCATCTTTGTTTTTGGTTACATCTGCACGGATTACGAAGGGGTTAGAGCATCGAGCAGCAACGGTAATTGGCTTGCTTTCGTTTCGTCCCACCATAGCCACTCTAGCACCCGTAGAACTAAACGCTGTCTCAACCGCAGCCCCTATTCCAGAGCTGGCACCCGTCACGAGAACAACTTTATTTGTGTAACACATGGTGTTTTTATTTCGTAGTTCTAACTCTTCTTACCTACTTGTGCAAAGGTCAAGTATATCTTATGATAGTTTGTTATCATGAAGTGTTCTTAAATATTACTATCGTAGTAAAATCAACTGTAATGTGTAGTATATAATAATTAAAATTTATTGGTTTAATTCAACTTTATTATCTGTTATACTGGTTGCATTAATAACGGAATTACGTGTTGTGTATAATAGGGATCTATTTAATAAAAAAGTAGCTATTTTTTAATATTCTACTACAAGGTAGCACTGTATTGCAATTTCATCTGGTGATGGTTAGTAATGTAGTTAAAGATGAAAGCGGGTTAAACGAACAGTCACTGATGTCAATTGATAAGTATACGTGGTTCTTTAACAATATTATCGTAACATTACGTAATGATCTGACTTTAATAAGAAAAATAAACTTTAGATACCGTGAACCTTTTAAGAGCCATCTATTGCAACTTTTCAGAACTAGGATTCAGTTTCATGGTGTGATATACTGGTTCAGCGTTGACTCATTAGACGGCACTAGCAGTAAAAAATCTGGCTAGGTTTTTGATGATCAATATTTAAAAAAATATAATAATTAAAATACATGGATTTGGAATCTGGAAACAACGGATGTTTAAACAGTAATATAACAAACGATCTACATATAAGGCTTCTGCTTATCTATCGATGTTTTGGAATACACCCGATTTTGAACCGTCTGTCCGTCCGTCTTAAGACGGAAGGCAGTTAATATAAAAGACTAATTATATTATCATCATCATCATCATTTCAACCGATGATTGCTGAACTTAGGTCACGCCATTATTTCTTTTTCTTTTACGGATAATCTTAGGTGAAGAATAACCAGTCTTGATTTTTAATTTACTGATCCACTTAAGCGACAATTTATTTGTTATTTTCATGGAATTTGTTACGTGTAGTTATAGTTGAAGCCAGTTTTATACAGCAAAAGCAAAAATAAACTCGTTGTGCAGTTAACTAGGCTACGCAAAATTGCTAATTCATTCAAGGGCAATAGTATATTATTTTATAACAAATTACCAGTTACCAGTTTGTTGTGGGCACTTCTTAGGCCAGGGCGCGTTTGGAACCCTCGTAGCTTAGGTTTAAGTTGGCGTACGAAGTTATCACCATCCCCTTACAATTATGTACACAAGAAATACAAGAAATACAAGAAATTTTGAATTTGAATTTGAATTAATGCGATTGTCGCTGCGGCATTGACAGCACGACCGTTCTTACCATCGTTTGTGTGACGACTTTAACAATCAATTTAATCCAAAATATCAGGTTGTATTGAATTTAGTACTGCTTGCTATCCTTAAATAAAATGCACACTGGGCCCGCGTAGTGGGCTACGGCTTAAACCTTTCTCACTGTGGGAGGAGACACGTGACCTTTACTAGGCTGGTATTGTGTTGATACTGATGATGATGATCTTTATCTATAGGGAAGAGTAAGAAAAGAACAGAACTACTAAAATCAAAACGTTTGATGATTCGAGATTAGATTTATTACTCTCTAGCGACTTCGATTGTGTGAAATTTTGATGTGTACGCCTTCGCATATAAGTGTTATTCCCTGTACTAACACTTTGCAAAATAACATGTCTCATGTGAAAAACAAAATCAAATAAAGTTTGCCCGGGATACGAAGAAGCCATTTCAATTGTGCTATTCTATAGATTCCAGACAATTTATAATCTTTCTCTTTGCAAAATGTTATCCAGATCTTTCAGCGGTTCTGGCGGGATTAATCCATTGAAATTTTCGTATTTAAAATATTAGTATACATTATTTGGATTGTAAGGCGTGTAAATATTAATCGGAGTTCAGTTACAGTATATTTTTTATATTGGAATTTTGGAGCAATCCTCTCAAGCCTTGGACCTAATTCTAAGTGAACAGTTAGACGGCTTATATTTTTTGTAAATTATTATTATGTGTTTACTAATTGGAATTATATTTAACCTTAGTAAAATTTAATAACCTAAAACCCAGTTATTCCCCTTACTTTAAATGTAGGCAAAGGAAAAAGCAAGATTTTTCGAATCAATACTATGATGATTGCAAACATATGTATGTTTATTTATTTATCAGTTATCTTTTTGACTGACCAAGGTTACTTATTTGCCCAGAAAAGGAGCCGGAAAAAATTATCTTTATTTATAGCTATTTTCATGACTTTTTGTATTATTTATTTTATTTTGTAGTCCATTTAAAGGTAGCCAAGATGATGATGATTTCTAAGAACGTAACAGGCTAAGCTGTTAGAGGTATGCCAGTTACGAGTATAAACCATAACCCCAATTCTTCTTGATTTTACGACATATCGTATTGGAATGCGATATGTCGATATCGATGTCGATTCGAGCATAGCGGCAAGTCTTTGTTCCAAGGGTGGAAACTAGCCATAGCCAAGCTTCCGACGCAATTCGTTGCGCCACTGTGGATTTCTTTTAATTATTTCACAAAAAAAATAGACTTTTTACAGGGACGAAGACACACACAGGCTACAGTTTGATAAATATAAAAAAAACCAGTAAATTTCTAAAATTGTAGCTGCATAAATCTGGTTACAGCGCCCTCACAGGGTTACATTTTAAAAGTGTAAACTAGATTGCCATCTCATCTTTTAAAACATTGTAATGAAAATTGTAACTCAACAACTTTAATAAATAAAACCACCGCACCAAATCCAATCGAAATATATAAAATGGTTTTTTGTTTTTTGTATCTAAGAATTTTTTATTTGTAATGTAATAAAATATGAAAAGTGTATCTATCATATTAAAGAAGATCCACCTGTTACAAGTTCTCAGAACTATGTCCATTCGGTGTTGCGAAGATTCAGACCTCAGTTGTTTCAATGCTCTGAAATAGTCACGAAAACCGTCGCCTCGATGAAATCACAAGAATGATTTACTGGTTTAGCGTTGACTCAATAGATGGCGTTAGACTAAGTTGAGTTCATAGAAGATGGAAAAAATCGTTATGAATGCTATGCTTCCCCGCAACTTCGTCCGCGAATAGGTACCTCTCTAGTGGCGTGCATAGAGCGTATGAGCACGGTATGCAGATGATAAAAATTAAGAAAACTTAAGGATAGGCATGTCATAAGAGTTATAAAAAGCCTATACCACCCTATAGTAAAAAAGTTAAGTTTAAGTATTTATAACTCGTAAGTAAGAAAACCTCCAGGTTTTCTTCATTTTATGACATCTGCATACCCTGTGCATCCCTCTACGCACGCCACTGGCCTCTCCTGAGAATGAGGTTGCCCAGGCCTCTCCTCCTCCTCTCCCCGTCTGCTAGCCAGAGAAAGAGGAGGCCTAGGCCTCCTCTCTCCGTCAGATTGGCCAAATCCAGGCCTAGCAGACAGGCAGGCTTTCATTAATAGGCTTGATAAACCTCTAAATGCAGGAGGAGTTCTGCGATAAGTCCTATAAACGGCAACTGCATCGAAAGAGACGAGCTCGGTGGGTCAGCGGCATTCAGTGAACAGAGCTGCCTGTCCCTTTTGCCTCGCACCGCTGCCGTCGCATGTATTTCATATGCATCCACTCAATCCCTCGCCACCCCGAGGCATTGTGAGGCGAAAGCCAATAAACATACAAACTTGCTGCATATATTTCGACTGAAAACTATAAATTGGAAATATGCGAGTAGGTCACAACAGTAACTTTTCTTCGTTACAAGTACCAAGCTTTTGCTACAAGTTTCTTAAGTGACTTTATAAATATATAAGGCTGAGGTTTTTAAATGTACATTAAAATTCGAATATCGATTTTTCACCGTTTTTTGGGCGTTTTGCGTATTGATTTTATTTTGCACGGGATGATTTCGTTCAGCATACAGACTGTTCAGTGATCTTTTTGCTATTTTAGAACAATCCAACTTTGCAATATTTTGACGGAAGCCAGCCTTTTCAAGTCAGTGGAATTAGCATAGTGTAAGTTTAAAAATAGGAATACAGAGGTAGTTCTGCGACGGGTGACTTACTTTGTCACATAAAGGTTCGCGGCAACTGCGTTGAAAGAGACGAGTTCAGTGGGTCAGCGGCATTCAGCGAACAGTGCTGCCTTCCCCTCTCACCCCGCGCCGCCACCGCCGCATGCATTTTATATGCACCCGCTCAATCCCTCGCCACCCGGAGGCATTGTAAGGCGAAAGCGACTGAACACACAAACTGGCGGAATAAACATATTTCGTCAGAAAACTATAAATTGGAAATAAATATCCAAGTAGGTCGCGATAATAACTTCTATAAATTCCGAGTAACTAAGTGTTTGCTTTTTTTCCTACCTAAATAGGTGCTTAAAATTTGGTGGACTGATGTACCTCTTTAGCCATTAAAGTAGGTTCAATTGTGCAGGAAAATATCATGAGGAAACTTGCATGTCTTAGAGCTCTCCATAATTTTCTCAAAGGCGTGTTGAGTTAACCAATCCGCACTGGGCCAATGCCTTAACCCTCCTCATCGTGGGAGGACATCTGTAGCCTAATAGGCCAATAATGGGTTGTAAATATGATTGTGATGACGATGATTCACCTCTGCTGCAAATAAGCCATGGTTACACAAATTCTATGCTTTTATGCCTTTTGTGTTTCGGGACTCCCGGTGACTCGTTTGATATTGTTTTTCAAGCAAGGATCTGTCCGGTGGTGAGATTGCAGTTGCAATTTCTTTCCTACTTCCAAATAGACGACCGTTCCTAATTTGGTGAGCCACTACTGAAAATGAATAATAAATAAATAAATATACTACGACAATACACACATCGCCATCTAGCCCCAAAGTAAGCATAGCTTGTGTTATGGGTACTAAGATGACTGATGAATAATTATATACATAAATACATATATCATATACATAAATACATATAATATATAGATAAACACCCAGCACTGACAAACATTCATGTTCATCACACAAACATTGTCCAGTTGTGGGAATCGAACGCACGGCCTTGGCTCAGAAATCAGGGTCGCTGCCCACTGCGCCAACCGGCCGTCATCAAAGTAAACCTAGGGATTTCAAAATTCTAAGGTCTTGTGTCGCTTCTGTCCAGGGACTCGGTAAATCTTTTGACGCTGTTTGTTCATGTAATGGGTATTTATCAGATTAGTTAACGCCAAATCGCTAAGCTGTACGTCTTTTTCGGAAGGTACGTAACTAGCCATGTTTAAAACCTCCCACTAGACCAGAAGTATAAAATGTAGTCAAATATTAGTATATTAGTTATAAAGCCTATTGAATAAAAACAATTTCAAAAAATCATTAAAAAGAACGTTAGGTAAACCAGTGATTTAATCGTCATCTATTCATTTCGCTTAATAAAAGGTTGAAATACAAATGAAGTCGACGGCTGAAGCCTTTCATTTAATACAATTTTTAAACAGAAATGAAGTCGTAGGATAGCAAGCAGTAATGTAAAAGCGAAGAGGAAGCGTTTTATAAAGCGTTGTTCGCGTATTTTTTACTCTTTGTAACGTTAACCCAAACATGACAGCCGTTTGTAGGAAAAAAGACCACGAGTCAGTGACAACAATGGAGGGCGGTTTTTTAAAAGTACAACAATAGAGCTGCTCAAACATAGTTTCAGCTTTCTTCCTGACTTTTCTATGACTGATCTTCGGTCTTCCTAGTTGCGGCTATTCTATATTTTTAAACCGGGTGAGTCACCTCATGTTAAGTGAAATCGTCACCAGTGAACATTTGCAGCCCAAAAGAAATACCAATGCGTTGCCGATTTTTAAAACATTTATGAATGCCATTCCCATTGAATAGCCCCTTATTGAAAGTAAATGGAAGAAGCTGGTTCTATGCATGTACGTGGAAAAATATATTTAGTATAACGGATGGTCGAGGTATACTAGTAGTGGCGTGCATAGAGGGTATGTACAGGGTATGCAGATGATAAGAAATGAAAAAAATCTACAGTACGAGTTATAAGAAATTTAAGGATAGGCTTTGTAAAAGTTATAAAAAGCCTACCCTTAAATTTTCTTAATTTTTTATCATCTTCATACTCTGTGCATACCCTCTATGCACGCCAATGTATACCAGTTATCAAAGTATTGCTTATCAGAGAGTACAATTAGATAATAGGGAAGGGATAAAAGTTTAACCAACTCTTCAGAACAATTCCTATTAACGGGCGATAGAAAACGCATAGAGAACTATCGTCTCTACAATGCTTCAAAGTTTCAAGCTTGCTGGTTTTTAGGATTGTAAACAAGTCGAACTGCCCGATTAGTTCGTTCAATTGGAAAAATTGTGTTATGTGGTTTTTATTTGTGTATACACACACACACTTGCACACCATTTAAAATGTAGATAGACTTATAAAACAGCTTAAGCTGAGAGTATTACTTTTACTTATCAAAAGTCCGCTATATTGTTTTTCGAGACGGAACTCACCCTATGAAAATAGGACCATCATAGGAGATCTAACGATAGCTCATGTAGAGAAATCTATGAGCTCCTTGGTTTCTAGTGATCTTTTTTTTTGAGGCACTATTAAACCAATGATATTTTCAAAACTGGAAATGTATGTTCCCCGCGTAGAATGTACCCCAAAAACTACATATAAATAGAAAAAATTGTCACTAATAATTAATTTTATTTTGCCAAATAAAGTTGTGTGTTACGCCAGTAGGTATCTAAAGAAAGTCGTATCTTCCATTAAATAATGATTTCTCTACAGAAAAAGCTTATTAATATGTATAAATTCCGCTTGCATCTAGCGGCCTCCTGCGACGCGCTTGATGTCGTCTGCCCACCTCATTGGGGTCCAACGAACGTTGCGCTAACCAGCGCGGGGTCGCCATTGCAACACCTTATGACCCCAACGTCTATCCGTTATCCTAGCTATCTGGCTTGCCTATTGCCACTTCAACTTCACGACTCTGGCAAGATCTGCCAATCTCCTCATTTCTGATTTGATCACGTAGAGATATAGCTCTTCTTTGGATAGCGATGATTTTTCGGAACGTTCAGGTCATCACCTGCAACACGCACTATTCGAAGACCTTGGTGGTTCGTGGACCTTCGGGCACTGAAGGATTTTGGACGAAAACATGTCACTTAATAATCTTCGTCTTGTTCAGTTTGTTTGAGAAAGTCTGCTGAAGCCATTGAGCATCGTATTAAGATCTCCCAGAATCTCCGCTATTAGTGGGTCGGTGATGGAATAATAATGATGATGATGGTATAGTAATGATACATAATATGTCATTTAATTTATGCATGTACTACCTCTATTTGTTCCGTACCATTTCGGTAGCTGCCCTTCGACTTTTCCACGAAATTCATTAGAAGCGTGAAAGTTTGTTGTATCGGTTAGACCTGTATAAATTGGATAAAAGAAAAGTTCTCAAGTTATTGCGGCGGACCGTGTAATGCAACGAGAATATTCGGCAGCTCGCCGGATATCCGAGGCGAGGGCGGGCGGGGTCACTCGAGTCCTCGGCAAGAGCTTTTCACTGTAGTGCTTTCATCTGTTACTTACGCTATGTTTTTTGTTTATTTGAATTTTTTATTCTTTATTACTTTTGTCGTCTCTTCGTTTTATGAAAAACTGTTGCCACAATTTTAATATTTTATATCTTAAACATGATCAGCATAATTTCTAAGCGGTGATAGCTCAGTAGGCTCGTAATATGTTGTTAATAATGATAATGGTCAACATTGTGTGTCATTCCTTGGAACATCCCGCAAAACTAGCATTGGAATAGCGTGGCTGGTCAAAGCACTTCTCTTACATGAGAGACGAGGCTGGCTTGCGGAATGGGCTGAGGTTCTTAATTCCTCATGAAAGAGGTTTAAGCAGTCTCGAGTATTATCAAAGCTCCCAGCAAAAATTGCCGAGTCATAAAGTATTTTAACCGGGATTGAAACTTACACAACATTTTCCCTTTATTATAACAGGACCACTGAAACTGAATCAATCTGAAGGAGATTTGTCATTTGCCCGCAATCGGCAATGTATCGGTAATGTTCAGTATGTGTTATATGTATGGTCGTATAACACATACTGAAGATTACTGGCCTGTAGATGGCATGGGGATAGTTGTTAGTAGTAATTCGTAGAAATAAAATTTGAAATATTAAAATATGAATCAAGGTATTTTTTTTTTTATTTATTTATTTGGTTTACCAACAGCTTTACATTTCAAAAAAAACAATTTAAACTAGCTTATACTGTATGAAGACAAAATGTAAATCTACTTACAGGTAAACACCGCATGCAATAAATAGCGTTAAACTAGCTTACAACTACACAAACAAGATGAAAGTGTATACAGTGTAGGAAGGAAAAACAAAAGATTAAATTATTATACTTTGCTTAAAGCTAATTCCATTGATCGCCGGAATTCGGCCAGAGAACCACAATGTATATCTACAATATTAAACTTGTTATAAAGTTGACATAACCTAGGGACTGGCGAGTTGGCACCCATAACTGTTGAACGGCGAGAGAAGGTTAAGAGGGTTTTAATAGGGTACCTCGGATATCTCATGGGAACTTTAATTAAGAAGAACACTTAATTTTATTATTAAGAATCTAGAATAAAAAAACGAGATCTTATTTACTTCTACGTATATCCAATGATTCCATATTAAAAAACTATGGTATGCAAAAACAAAAACAGTATATACGTTGTAAATTGAACCTTTGTCCGATTATTATAAAAAAGTTATAACAGGAATGCTGTTTTCGCATTTAGGTTGCTCCGCTTTGTCACCAGCTTAAATTAAAATTTTGAAAGCAATGTTGCGACAGTATCGTTTCATAACCCAACCTAAAAACGCTTAACAACTTTATTAATAATTTAGAGAGGGCAAAGTTCTTCGCGTGCATTCAATCGGCAGCTGTTATCATAATTTGGATAACAGAAAAGTGCCAAGCCGATGTAGAGGCCAGGCATTGCAGTGGCAACACTTGGCAATTCGCCTGAGTATAAGAAGGGATGAAATCGGTGACTACTTTTCCACCGACTTTCGTTAGGAAGTGTTATTGACGTAAGTGTTTTTGTGATTTTTCTAGAGACAGCGTTACTGTTCAAATAATAAATAATTTCAAAATTTTAAAAAACCTTGGCTTTAATTATAGTGTGTATTATTCTACTAGTCAAGCCCTTTCATGATCCCCACATTGAGGGAGTTGTGAGAAAATATGAAATCCGCCATTTTGTAGGGGCGGCCATATTTAGAAAACTTCCGACTAATTCACCTTAAAAAACAAATTCGGTTCATCCGATCTGAGATACGACAAGCACACACACAAACACACGCACACACCGGATTAAGCAGATACGTCAAAATTATAACTCAATGTAAACTGGTTTTACCCACGACGCAAAAACGACGGGGGTAAAACCAGTTTACATGCGTGTCGGGCCACGCAAAGTGTAAGGTTCTAAAGTTGCCAGTCAAAGTAAGCATACCTACTAATACATTCTCACCTCACTTGACTGTAATGAAAATTAGGCTTAATATACGATAATGGTTTTGACACACACGCAATATTTTTCAATTACCTATACAGTTATCTTTTGTATCTCGTACAGTTTATATTCATTTATTTTGGTACTTACTACTATTAAAAATTAAAATTTACACGCTTACTTAGTTCCCATCGTTCTTCAATGTAGCAGCATGTTTTTCCCACAGCTGGTTTTATTCTTCTAATTAACACCGAGGAAGATAGGCACCGAGGAACCTCTGCGGTTTTTTCGGTGCTTTTATACTAACCATTTTAATGTGATTGTTTTATTTGATAAAAAAAAAGCTACACACCATGAGATAAATGAAAAAAAAAATCGTCCCCACTATTAAATATACCTAAAGTACCTCTTTTTTTTTTTTTTTCAAAAATTGAATTTTACCACAATATCTGCATTTTATTATACAGCTTTAAATTACCAAAATTGCTTAAAATTTTCATATGCTTGGTCTGTTAATTATAACCATTTTTTAGGAACCATAGTTGAAATTTTAATAAAAAAACAATCGACGACTTCTCTCTAATATATTTTTAAACAGAAATTTAAGCAAACTACTTGCAGAAACTAATTTGAACTCTGTCCCCTTTCAGATTAGGCCTGCGCAGTCACTACCGATTTTCAAGAGACTTCTTAAAAAGCATTTTATGCCACTCTATTTTTTTTTTTTACTCTAGAGTCATTTTCCTTTGTGTTGTAAGGCTTATACTTTTTTTTTTGTTTTTTTTTTTTATAATTTGGTTACATTTGTTATTTGTGTGTATTATTCTTCTTCTTCTTGTGTACTAACTAATGTAACATAGAAAAACTGTCACTACAACTATTCGATCACAAGCTATGGATAAGTCTGTGTTTCTAGACATTTTTCAGTTCATTAATCGAATTAACGATTCGCGTGAAACTGAATGTGAGCGATTAATCTTTTATTGCCGACGATGTGAGCTCTCGGCCCATTACAACATTTCGATAACAGAACTCGACTCTCTTGAATTACAACTATAGGGTTCCGCAGTAACAAGGAACCCGCCCTTATGGTTTCGACATGTACGTGATCTGGTGAGAGGCGTCGGCAGTGGCAAGTTACCACCTCCAAGCCACTTAGCGTTCCGGTACGAAGCCGCGTTGGTTTAATATAACTGCATACACCTAAAAGATTAATCCAATACCATCTTAAGCAACATCATTGCACAAAAAAATGGAATACCATTGCCAATAAATAGAGCAACACTTGTAAGGAACTCATCTTACAATGTTCCCTGTGTTTATCAATCTAAGGGATAGGTGTTAAGCCTCATGTGTCTGCAATGACACCAGCAAATACTGCTGTTTAGCAGTAGAAATTAACTTTCGATTATGAAAATGCGTGTTTATTTTTAAGTCCTTTTGTGTATTTATGCGGACAAAATACCCTTAGCAAGCAGTAGTATTAGCGACGCAAACAAACCTGTAGTTAATTATTAATTAATAAATTATAAATAAGTAATATTATTATTTGCTCCAATAATTGTTTGTCTATGGTTTTTAAATAAATAAGGTGCAAAAACGGAACGCAGGTGGCGTGGGTGGCAAACCGTCATTCGGACAACCGCGGCGGTTCAAATTTGAGACGTTCATCGCAACCGACCGCAGCCGCATCGTTTTTAATTTTCGTCAACGTAACTTTGTAATTGTTGATTCTTCTTTTATTATTTATTCATCTTCATGCACATTTAGATACATTGCTAGCATACTTAGGTTGGGAGGTAAAGTAACTTATATTTGGTGTGAAACTGTACTAGTTGATATCTTTTTTTATTTTTAGGCCTTGACTGCAATCTTACCAAGTAGTAAGTGACGATACAGTTTGATGATGTCCTCCATGATGTATCCGTCAACGGCGACATCTTGGCTTTATCGTTTGGAGTGTGCACGTATATGACTAGCGTAGCCAAATTTAGTTTTAAAGATTCGATTGCACGACCCGCAGTAAAGTTGACCGCTGTTATTATAATGAAATGTATAGGAAGGCTTAGGTCTAATCTTTTTGTTGTGGCGCTTTGAGTCAAGGTGTTCTAGACGTTTCTTTTCAAAGGTTTTACATTTGTCACTATAATTTTTTGCGGAACTCTTTTAGCGGCACGTCTTTGTCGTTATATATCTTTAACATTAGGTATCGTACATTATTGTACTAACCATAAGCATGGCGAAAGACGAAGTAGTAACGTGCTATTGTACGAGCTGTAGTTGAACAAACTGCACGTGGTCGTTAAACTAACATTATCACTATCGCTGTTTGACCGCTAACTACAGAATAACACTCCTGTTACAATGTAGCCTGGATTTATATCTATTATAAACACATTGTATTAATAGAAACGGTAATAGCCAAGTGCTCAGAGCTTCGGCCCTTTTGGGATAACCCTACTGGGTAAGTACGATCAGTACGATCAGTACGAATCCAGCTTTTCGAAGTTAACTAATGTACATACTTGCTTTAACGGTGACGGAAAACACTATGAGTGAACCTGAATGCCAGAGAGTTCCCCTTCATTTTCTCAAAGGTGTGTGTGTGGAGTCTACTTATCCACACTAAGCCAGCGAGGTGAACTGCGGTCTATACCCTGCTCATTCTGAGAGAAGACCTGGTTGGAGGTTGAAGTACCTCAATATTGCTATGGAATAAAGTAGATTTTATAGTTTATAAGATGGCGATATAAAATTATTCTAGTGATAGAATATGTAGAGCTCAAAACGGCTGTAAAGATTGCGACTAAAAGTTACATTTTGTTTTGAGTTATCTTTGCTAAACACTCAGCATTACTCAGGTACTGAAATATCGATTGGAAAAAAAGAAGTTACATGTATTAGAATATATCTGAAACCTATGGAATAATATGGGACAAAGTAAACCGCGAACCCTTTGAATAAATATAGGAATTGTTGAAATCAATGAATATTTAACGGGGGCAAGAAATAACATAGCATGTCAAAATCACGTAACCTAGTCGTATCTACCTACCTCATTAACCTTATCGTTTTTGGCTACTGCTTTTCTTATATTTAACAGCTCTTTAAAAAATGCTGTCAATGTCTAAGTTACCAAAAATGTAGCTACGGAAGTGCTACCATTTATGATTTCGTAAACCTCATAACTTTGGCTTTTCTGATGCGGCGCCTACGGCATCTGCGGTTCTCAAACCTATTGCGGGTCGAAATACAATCTGCGATCTTCTTAAAAAATGGCGGCGATATGTACGAGCCAGAAGCGCCGGTGAGCAAATAAAATAAAGCACCCGCGAAAGGAACGTTCCGTTGTATTTTTATCGCACGTCGCATCTCTACGCCCCACCGTATTTGTAGCTTGAGAGACAGCTGTAAGATTTCTTTGCGATATACTATTGAATATTGGATAAAAGCAGGCTTTAGTTTGCGGAAGAATATGATATACAATGAACATTATTAAGCTTAACATGATATTATCCGGCACAACACAACAAATGTGTACGGTGTACTGTATTAATAACAAATTACATCGATTATATATTAGATTTGACTGGTTTTCGCTTTTCTTTATCGTAATTACTATTGAGTTATATTACCATGAATGCTTTGAGTTTATTTTAATATCTACTAGCTGTTGCCTACGTTCTTTGTCCGCGTTTATTACAATCTTTTTCAGATCCCGTGGGAACTATGTGATGAAAAATAGCCTATATTAGCCTCCGTCCTTTAAACTAACTCTATGCAAAAGTAAGTGGATTGGTTGCTCAGTTAGGGCGAAAAGGAAGTTCAAACAAACAACCAAACACACTTTCGCATTTATAATATTAGTATGGATTATCTTGTAATAAATGTCAACGAGTAATTTTTCCTTTTAAAATAACAGGCGAAGATCGATCCGAGTTACTTGCGTAGGAGAACTACAAACATCTGTCCAATTGTCATTGTGTCATTTAAACAAATGTTTTGCTCGGTGTTTAGTTTGTCCCATTTCAATTTGACTGGGATCTGACAAATACCTTTGAAGATTTGTGGAATTTTTAACGGCACTCACAATCACGGGGTATCAAAGGGCTTCTGCATCACATTCTAAAATATTAGTAACGCTGTCCCAAACAAAAGGAAATTGATATTTTTGTCTTACGGTGGTGGTCTAATAATAATACCAATTAAATAAAATCATACCTTTTGCAAGGGTTTGTTATAGCCCATTCTTTGGCGCTGCCCAAAATTATTGCTTCTAGACCGAAGTTACCCAACTAGAAAAAACTGCCTAAGCATGCTGTTTTATCTAGTAGAAAACCGTAACTGTGTATTTATTTCATTGAAAATGTAACGATCACCTTCGGGACTATTACTGCTAAAAGCTTTTATTGGTAGCAACGGCGTCGCGTCTTTGTTCTGAGCCAATTATCGTTAACTCGTTTTTTATTCCACTTTTGGGCAAATTGTCTTTAGCACAATTGACGACCAAGCTTGCTATGCATAGATATATAAGTTATAACCCTATAGTTACTGCCCCGTTAAGAAAGAAAGAGACAAACAATTCATTATTCTGTAGCAAATATTTAAAAAAAATGTCCTATAACTTAAAGATACTATTTAAAGATACTTTACATCCTTTAAAAAAAAAAAACTGAGATCTTAAAGCTTCGGTCTTTTATAAAAACGACATCTCTGTAGTATACCTACTGTTTTTGGGTCGGTATGATAACAGGATTTGAATTTAGATCTAAAACATAGGAACCGTCAATTTATCTAGGACAAAAGTAGCCTATTTTTCTTAAACTATTTAAAAAAAACGCAAGCATTCTCTGGAAAAATTGAGATGAAGCGAGTGTTCGCCAAAGAAAACACATCATCATATAGGGTGTTTTCTGAAAGTATTATTATTAAAAGAACGTTCGTAAATTGTAATGTGTATATTAAGATTTCGTTAATCTAAAATAAAATAACACTTGGAAGACAATTTTTCATTTCGATAAGAGGAAGCGTCGAGCGGTAGCAGATGGATGGAGAGGCTTGAGCGGAAGGGGCGGTGAGGCGGGGAGAGAGGGGGGCTGACGGTATTGGCTTCGACGGATGGCTTGGATTCCCGTGAAACAAACTGAGGATTGCTTTTTTTTGTTCAACTTCTGCCCCGGAACGAGGAAACGGTACGGAGTGGCGCTTTGGAGCATAGTTTATTGCATTTCGCCGGCGAATTTGTAAGTGTAAGACAAACAGGTAGCGTTTGGTGTTTGCGTTTGGTCTTACCATTTTTATAGTCGCAGATATAGTTGTAAAGAAAATGTGGAGGCAATATATATTTTCGGTTGAATACTTGATATGGTCCTTGGTATATTTATCGTTGTAGATATTCTGAATGTAAAAAAAAAATGCGCAACAATGAGATGTGTATTTGCAACACAGGAAGTGCGACGCGAATTGCAAAACATGCTGCGAATGCGATTTCCTGCGGCAAGGTGTTTTCCTTAAAAGTTTCGGTTGACCATGCCCTCGACAATAATTGGCAATCGTTGTGAACGTAAGTCTATTTTTCCTTACCTGTTTTATAATGTCAACAATCTTATTGTGACTTTTAAGTGTAAAGTTTATTTTAAAGTTGGTAGGTCCGTAGGTAAAACGGGTGTGCACTTATGTACACGCGTTAGATGTAAAACTTCTTTGGCGTAGCAAGATAAAAATCTTTACAAAAAATTTATCGTTCGCTTTATTCTGCGTCTGTAGAAAAAGAACGACACTAACAATAGAAAAAAGGTATATATATATAATACATTGAAAGTTTTATTATAACGTGATCTAGTTATCTCATTATCGGACAACCAAGTTTCAGTGAACATTTAACTTTGAGATTTTTGTACAATTGAATCAATTAAATCACCGAAATAAGCCTTTGACAATTGAAAGTGTATTCTGTCAAACCTTTTAAAGTATAACTAAAAGCTAACTACAGCCATAAACAAGAATTGAATTGAATTGAGCTAACTTCAGGGTGTCCTTTTTCTGTGACGGCGCGCGCATCGAAGCATGAAAGATTGTTTGAATTAAGAGACAAGTTAGAAGCAGAGAATTACATAGGTAAAGTGCAAAACAACAATTTTACAATAAATAACTGGTCACTACTGGGACTTTATTATATGACAATCAAAGAAGGTTAAACTGAATTATACAATCTACGATAGCGCCGGCCAAATTTACATCCTGCAGGTTTTTACTTCTACTGCAAAGCTTTGGTGTGTTTGGATCTCAAGGATGTGGTTGCGGTTTAATTACAGGTGTATGAGGCTTTAAACCTACCACAGATTGATTGATATATGGCGGGACTCTGTGGGACGTATTTCTTGCATGCCCTGTGATGTTTGCTCTGTTTATAGGCAATATGTATTCCACTTACCATAAGGTGGTCTTTTCGTTTGGTCTAACATTTATTAAAAAAAAAAAAACGTGTGTGTACTCTGGTACACGCGTTAGAAGTTATACTTATTTGGCGTAACAAGATAGAAGTCTTTTCAATAATTTTATATGGTATTGTTTGAATTGAAAGTCAACTGTCAAACCTTTTTTAGAAAAACTAAAATGTTGACTATAGGTAACTTCATGGTGTCGATTTTTTGCGACGATGTGTGCGCGCATCGTAAAAATTTACTGTCACCATTTTTCCCTAACGCGCCAAAAGAAGTACGAGTATAACTCCAAAAATCTTGCTACGGATTGGTAGGCATAACCACCTCGAAGAAAAGAAGCATTAGCCAGAGTGTGTTCTACAAGTTGTCTGCCTATGAGAACATTGTATTGCAATTTGTGATGGTAAGTTTGTGATTAAGCAATTAATGCCTCGATTATTTCAACTTTGCTTGAGTTTAGCTTGCATTAAAATAAATATTTTGACTGGTCTTCTCTTTACCCGGTCTAAATCCGTTCCATTCATTAGCATGCAGTGTACTTTTCGTTTGCTTTTTATCGCTGGAAAGAATAAATCGGTAAAAAATCTATATTTATAATAAATCTGTAACTGGAAGAATTCTGTACGTTTAATATATTTTTAAAATTTTGACCGGGGGATGCTTTATAATCGATACTGAGTCCAAAACAGATTTTTATTTAATTTTTGTCTATCTGTCTGTCTGTCTGTCTGTCATCACGTGAAATCTACTGAACAGATTAAATAAATGTGGTACAGTGGTAGCTGATATTCCGGGTCAACATAAAAGATACCTTTTATCCCGATAAACAAAAAGTTTCGCCCGGGAAATGAGATGAAATTTTTTATCAATTTTACTTCATAGATCCGTTAAATTTGGACCTATCGTTTAGACGTTACGACGGGTAGAGAAATGCTTAAAAATATTTTAATTATATTTGATGCAGACGAAGTGGCGCGGGTCAGCTAGTTAAATAAATAAAATCCTAATTTTTAGTAAATAAACGCACCTATTCATAGAAGTAATATTCTTTTTATTTTGAAGGTTTTGTAAATCTAGATAAAAAAAAACTTATTAATTTATAAGTTTTATTTATTTTAAAAAAGCAGATATTACTGTATTTCTTGATATACATGTTTAACCCGTCTAGCGCTCTATATGATCTATTCTTACTCTGGCGCTATAACTATCGGATTGTAATAATTTATGCTCTGCTTGATACCTACGTCTTTCATTTTACACCAACCATCCTACTCACTATTCACTTTGATGATAAATTATGAATCAAAGACGTAGATAATATTCAGCTCCTCAGCTAGCTAGTTTAATTACTTAAATTCTAATAACCAAGTCCAAGGTCTTTATAGCGGTAAAGCTTACTTTACTAGGTCACAAAAAGGCGTTTCCTTTTTACGACTCATTATCACAGCCCTTCCCGACACACCGACGTCTTTTACAAGATAGCTAAAAGTAGCTTGTGAGTTCATCCGCGTTTTTTTTTATTCGTAATTTTTTCCGGGATGAAAATTATACTATATCCATCGTCAGGAGGCCAGCTATTAAAATAGCTTAGCTTAGCTTAGCTTAGCTGTGGAGGTATACGCAAATGTTACAAAGGCTATTTTGGTGCTATAAAATTTTTATAAATATTATTAAGTTCATCTCCTGGATGCTATCTAATTAGTAGCCTTGTATAATTAAGATCGTAGCAGTAGTTGGGCCGATTAAATGTAAGAAATAAACAGACACACTTTCGCATTTATTATATTAATATCTACAGATAGTATATCTTGATTTGCCCGCAGCTTCGTGAGTGTGTTTTCATTTGTTTGTATTTTTACCTATTGTATTATTACCAAGCTATCATGATCATCATCATATCAACCCATTACCGGCCACTATAGGGCAAGACTCAAGAGTCTCATCCTACAATGAGAAGGGTTTAGACCGTAGTCCACCAGTCGGGGCCAGTGCGGATTTGTGGACTCCACACGCCTTGGAGAACTCTCGGGCAAGCAAGTATCATCACGATGCATTCTTTCACGTTGAAACAAGTGATATTTTAATTGCTTAAAATTATTGGTGCGTGCTGGCATTAGAACTTGTCCCTCCGAAAGTGAAGCAGAAGTTCTAAACACTGAGCTATTACCGCTGCTACTTAGTATTAATGGGAAAGGGCGTGGAAGGACAAACAAACAAAAGTGGCCGGTTTATCATTTAAAGAAAGATACGTGAGTAGTTAGTACAAAATTTTAACAAAATCTATTTAGCCTTTTTATCATGAGGCGGTACTATGTGAGTTAGATATCTCCCGGATCGTGAATTTTTCTATTAAATCCCCAGAACACTTTCGAACATTCCTGCAATATTACAATATGGACGGATTCTCTATTAAATATTTGGAGTATGAAATAAACATTCTCGATTTCAGAGCAGATAAGGTGATCCTTTGAGCTGATGTGGTTAGCCTTTGATCAAATTGTAGTAATATCAAAATGATCCTTCAAATAGAATATATCTTTATTTGCTGGATCGTGGTTCACTGATCATTTGTGACTCAATGATTGAACCAGCCCATTCAAATAAAAATATAATACTTTGTATGCTAAAATAACTCATAATTGAAAAATTAAATTGAAATTCTATAAATGTTGTACGACACATGCCCAAGTAGTAGGTTCTAGTTTGCTATAAAAGCTATTGGTTTGGTTATTACTGGCACATTTGAAATTTCTAAACTGTTCCCTGGGATAAATAGTAGGTATCCTACGTCCGTTTCTACGATGTAAGCAATCTCTACGCAAAGTTTCACCAAGATCAGCTAAGCTGAGAAGATAGAAAACTTTGGCTTTATATTGAAATTGCTCGGGAAAATTACAGTGTTACTTTTTAGAGACAGAGAAAGAGATAGAGGGAGAGAGAGCAGTTCACTTTTTCGTTTATCTATATCTGCCAAATTTCGTAAATGTCAAATGTCGATGAAGTAACATAGGTACCTACAAAGAATATATAGACAGATGAACTTTACCATTTTTAATATTAGTATCTACTCGTATATGTACGTAACAATATAAAATGAAAATGCTTGAAAAATTAAAATATAAACTTAACCATTTATAATACAAGTCATGCCCACATGGAACAGTGCCAAGAATAATGGCAAGTTTTCCACGCTGAAAAGCCAGGATGATCCTAAGCGTAAAAAATGAGACAACCATGTCACCAGATGGGGCAATTAACGCGGTAAAATATCTCGTAAAATATTTTGACACAAAGATGCTAGTTTGGTCACTCATGCCGCAAAAGTCAATATTACCTGACAGTAATAAAATAATGCCTCAGGTACAATGATTATATAATTTGCTACTGATATTAGTAGGTGTGCGTTTAGAGTTAAGAGTTATGTGTGTTATTGAATTTGTTTTCTTGAATCCTTGCAAGCTTTATCTCAGAAAAGAACGTAAACTTGTTACTTTATCAGTTTATTCACTGACGTATCACATTATAATTTATATAGTTTATTCTAATAATCAACTATGATATAACTTAATTTTACTAAACGAATAACTTTTTTATATTACTAAACTAGGTAGGTAAACCTGTGTCGTTCGCGTGTTCTGCTATGGTTTTTAATACTTAATTATGATGAGTACAAATGATTTCTTAAGCATAGATCAACGGGTACATACCACGATAGTATTTTGAATTTGTCGATATTTCGACCCAGTTGCATGGATCGTGGTCACGACAGAACTGCGTAGGCACGAGATGTCAAGTTGGATGTCACGGGCAGAATCTGACTGCCCGCTTTCGTTATCTTTTTGTCGATATTTCACGGACATTTCGACACACTACACTGACAACGTCACTTTTAAGTTGATTAACCCCGAAAATCTTAGTTTAAAATCTTTAATTTGAGTACAAATGATTTACTAAATACTTCTACCATTCTATTAACGTCCCACAGCTAAGCATAAGCCTCTTGTTTTTAGGATTATTATCAAACGTTTGTCAATATTCTCCGGGAATCGAACCTTGTGCTCCGTGCTTATAGAACATGCCAAAAACAAGACTAGCGAAATACTAAGCTTCAATACAGGAGCTTAGCTGCAGTGTCGCGCTTAGTTAAGTGTTCATAGATTTATTCGCGACAAGGCTGCTTGGAAGCAGGCTTGTCGCTCCGCTGTCATCTCTCACAAGATAAAAAAATCCTAATAGTCCAGTCATTTAAGCTTAAATTAGGTAAGAATCTCGGAATTCGAGATACCCAGCTGTAAGTCTGTCAATACTTGTATATTGACACCCTCAAAGTTGTCTCAAAACCTACATATGGTAGGGTGTAAGCAAATATTAAATTTCAAGGTCAAAGGTCACAAAAATCGTTTTTTTTGCGCTTTTTATGGAAATATCTCATTTCCTATGGGTTTTTTGCGTTTGTTGTCTGTAGAATCTGTCATCGGACCCGGTGGTAGAGTCACTACAAAAACACTGACTTGACGATTAAAAAGTTCTTGAAAACTAGGCCTTCTTCAAATAAATTAATTTTTGAATTAGAATTTGAGGTTAGTTTTGGGGGCGATAAAATACAGAATATAAGATGTAATTTATTCGCGGCTTGTTTTTTGGATTGAATTGAATTTTTTGTTAAATTAAAACTGCAAGTGCGCTCTACAGTCGACCTAACATTTATGAGACAGTCATTTGTGCTTCACTAAAAAGTTATTCTGTCTGTGGTATGGCAGACGGGAGTTAAATAAATAACCACAGCAAACATACAAAATGCAATTTTATATCTGACCCCGACCGCTGTACGTTACATACCAGCACTTTGTAAAAAACCGCGGCTCAACTCCGGCTGAGTTTGTGAAAAATCCCATTAAATCGAGAGCATCAGCGAAAATTGTGCAGCCCGAACAAATGACCCCTATTTATCTTTGATAATTGCTTTGCGTTTGTTTGTTTGTGAAGCACCCCGCGGGCTGAACAACATCGCGGAACCTTCAGCGGGTGGATATCCGAAGATAACGTTGCTAATAAAAATAACACTTTTTAGTGAATTGCGACACTTTTTAGTAAAATCGGTTTTGCGTTTTTATTTTTAAATGCTTTTATTTATGCGAACCAAAAAGGTTGCCAAAACACATAATAATATGAGCAAGCAATAGGTAATTTTTTTTACGTAAGATAGTCCTTTTTTATTCTATTTAGTTTTAAATGCATTTATTCAAATAAGAAACAGTTTCATTTAATGAGAAATTTTAATTTATATCAAGAAGTGGAATTATGTAGTTAGTATGATACAAAACTAGCACCTTTTGATTGAAATCGGTTAAGTAGTTTAGTCCATCTCGGACAAACAACGTGGCGCGTAATTGGTATATATTGAGAAAACTAGAAAAAGATTTTAGTGTTGGTTTGTTAAGAAAAGTAACAATATTTTGCCTATTAAATTCGTTACTTGCCGTGCGTTGAGAAAACTATTGATGATACGAGTACGTAAAATGTATGTGCGACATGATTATTGAAAGTACTACAATAAAGCCCGCAAGGCAATATATCTATCTTAGGTAAGTCGCAATAGCAGCTTTCGTGTTCTAAAATTTTATTTGATCGCTGGTAAAAACAATAGTGGGTTATAGTATCGCAGTGTATTTATATAGCAGTATAATACTTTTTAATTCGTTCCAATCGGACATTTGATGAACAATGAATACATTTATTCATGTTAAAAATTATTCATTGTAAAGTCAACATCTCCTGAAGATGCTCCGGTATCGTAGCGAAACGTGCGTAGAGAGTATATTGCCGAAGATCTGTTTGGTGTGGAGTATAAGGATTGAAGAAATTATAAACTACACCATACAGATTCTACTGCTTTTCGACGATTGTAGCAATTTAGCTTAATTTTCATAATATAATATACTAGAAAAACAAACGCGGACGAAGTCGCGGGCAACAACTAGATGAAAATAAGTCGATATCAATTCATTTACTTAAAATAAACGTTACTCGCACATTTGAAATTCAAACTAAGCATTAAATCGAAACTTAGTTATTATAGTTACGAATTGCTATTTGTTGCCGATATTCAGAATGGCGGATCGCCGTCATGACAACGAACATTAAATATACCCATTTAGTCTAAGGGCGATATTCATTTGATTGGGCGCGATTGCTGTCGCCATCACTCATCAATATAACCTAAACGCGATATGCATTTAATAGTTGCATCGAGTCTCCTCGGTAAGGCACACGGTCCGAACACCGACCTGCCTGGTTACCGTGGTAATTATCGGCAAACCCTCCCATTGGGAGAGGCCTTTACTCCAGCAGTAGACTGTTACGGGCTATTCATAACACGGCTTTGTGAACATTATGGAGAGTTTTAAGGCATGCGAACAGGTTTCTTCACGATGTTGTTTTTCACCGCTGAAGCAAGTGATATTTTAATTGCTTAAAATGCACATACATTACAAAAGTTATTGGTGGGATTAAAACTCGGCCCTCCCGAATTTAAAACGGAAGCCGCAGTCATTAGGCTACCACCGCTTCACCACTAGGCTATCATAGCTTCCACCAATATTCCATAAAAATTCATTATCAAATATAGTTTTAAAATTGTTTTTTTATAAAATACTAGCTGACCCGGCGAACTTTGTTCCGCCTTAATGTCAATAAATAAGCAGATTTTTTTTTTATTGGAAAAAATACAAAAAAAATTAAATTTCTACATCAATCATTCATAATTATTTCTGTATTTTAGTACATAGGTTGCTCTTCATTTAAGTACCTTGTGATACACGACATTTTTTGTTTTATTATCAGGCGCAAAAACAAACAACGCAGATGGTCTTCCGACCCGTGAACATGCCACGTATAATTGACCATGGGAAAAACATGAATGTTCTAGATTTAAACCACAAACTTTTAAGGATTGGCCTTGTGATTTGTTGATGGTCATGGCAAATGCAAGACGTATCGGAAATTGAAGTCTTTTAAATTCAAACGGCATATCGGTTGGGATCATCGGTATCCTCGGAATGAGAACTTGCTCACCTTTGAATTTTCCTATCATTATCGTAGCGTAAATTACATTGTTCATCAATTTTCTAACCACCAAACGCGTACCGTTGCACAGTTTTGGTTGGTTTATGTTTCGAAGCATGATTACTACGGAGCCAACCTTTAGGCGTAAATTGTGCGGTGGTAAGCCAGGCACGTCCAAAGAGTTTAAAAATTCAATTGGATAGTTGGTGGCTTCATCTTCATTTGTGACGCAGTCAATAGATTTGAATGAATGCATTGTTCCAATGATCTTATTTTGAATTATGTTGTTTAGGTCATCTACATCTTTATTCTTAGCCGCTAAAATTGCTCGCTCACTCATCCATTCATAATTTTTGTAGTTAGAAATAATTTCTGGAAATACATTGTTGATAAGTTCGTCTTTTGATGAGACAAAATTACAGAAATTATTTGGAAATGATATTAATCCGCTCGATTCATCGACAGGTACTTGACCATTACCGATAGTCAGCAATTGCTCCGAGAAATCTTCAGCAGATGTATCATTAAGCAATGCAACTCTCATGTTTGTTGTCAGTTGCAGTTTCTTCACATGGCGCCATAGATTTGACGATTTGAGGCAAGCGTTTATTTCGTCGGCAGCCGTAGATCTTGGAATTACTGGCAGTATTTGGCGGAAATCACCAGAAAGTAAAATCATTGCTCCTCCAAAACATCTCGAGTCATTGCGTAAATCTTTTAATGTTCGGTTAAGTGCTTCTAATGCACGTTTATGCGCCATTGTGCATTCGTCCCAGATGATGATTTTCGATACCGCTAAAACTTTGGCCATTGCTGAGTGTTTTGCAATATTACACGTTGGTTCTTCAATAGTTTGAAGATTTAACGGTAATTTGAATGCTGAATGAGCCGTACGGCATCCTTCTAACAATGTGGCTGCTATTCCAGAAGAAGCAACTGCAACCGCTATGTTAGATCTCGCCCGAACAGTTGCTAAAACTAATGACATGAGGAATGTCTTGCCAGTTCCACCAGGGGCATCTAGGAAATATAAACCACCATTTTCATCATCGATTGCCTTCATTAAAGTATCATAAACTTTCTTTTGTTGGTAATTCAACAGGGGTACATTCGTTTGAACTACTAAATCTAATTCCTGGTGATCATATTCACGTTCCCGTTCCAATTCTCGATTAAATGCGTCATTCATTTCACGATATGGTGCTGGCATTCCTAACCTGATTAATAAATTACCGCACATGAGGTAACACATATCTTCGATCAAGAGTAAAGCACGATTATGTATCTCCTCATTCATCTCAATATCGTGATTTCTGGAACTGACACGAATTTGATGTAAAATATCTTCTGACATATTATCCTTGTATTTGTGCCACAGGTTACATGGGTTTGATGGAAAACATGTCGAAATTATGATAGCGAATAATGTGCGTATCTGACTTGGAGATGCACAGATAATGGCTTCAGCGATTGTCGTATCCCAATGACTATCGTTTTCTAATAACTTCAATTCTTCACATGCAGCACGATATGTTGGGAATATTACACCATTAACAGTTCGTAGTGACTCAAATGACGTTGGCCCACGCACATTTACCAGCAACAACCGCAAATAGAAACATTCATTATTCTTTGGATGAACTGTATACATACGACCAAGAGCATCAGTAGAACGCACATCTGGATACCCAGGAACCGCATCGCCTTGCTTCCGTCTTTGAAAATTCTTCGATGAAGCATTCCAAGTATAATAACGTGGCATCTCCGAGTAAAGCAAAGTTCGTGCAAACTGATCGCTTTGGCAGATTGCAAAAAAACTGGTCAATGTAGTTGCTGGAGGTGTTTCAGCACGTTGCGTAGCATTCGAAGCCGTGAAATATACTCGTTGACCATTCTCCAGATGCACCGCCAAATGCGTAACAGTAGGATGACGTTCGTGAATGGGAAATGCGAATATACGCCAAATCGCTTCATTACAGTTCACATAACGACCAACTTGATAGCGTGAAATTTCATCGTTGGTATTCGAGGATTGCAATCCAAAAACCGCCATATCACTGCCTTTCGTGACATATTTGCAAATATATTTTATGGACTTAACTGAATTGCAGTATTCAACGTTGCAATGTGTCTTGAACGATTTAGAAATAAGTGGCGAATATGGAACAATCCAACTGTTGTCGACAACGAAATCCATTCTTTTCACTTTCGTTGTGACAGTTCGACCGTTGTCATCTGGTGATCGACGCCGATACAGCGGATAACCATCATTGCCAGTGACAGTCTCCGCCGTTAATTTCCGTGGATATCGTTTAGAGCACTTTCCATCGACCATGCAAGGTGATTGGGGATTGATGGCACCACACGGTCCATGAATCATATTAGTAGTAACAACATCATGTAGGTCTGGATCGACTTCATAATCAGGAATCTCAGCACATATGATATCATCTATTTGGTCAGGCTGAATTCTTTCCACTAACCAAATAAGAATGTGTGCGTGCGGCAGGCCTCGCTTTTGCCATTCGATTGAATACATCCAGCATCGAGTATCTCCAAAGACGCGTTGTTTAACAATAAAGTTCATCAGGGACCGAATTTTTTGCCTGAATATACGTGCTGTGATGTCGTGTCTATCACTTGATGTTTGTCCGGGAAGCAGCAATTGAGTAATTTCTATCCATTTTGGATTACAGGTAAAAGTAATAAAGAGATCGGGCCGACCGTAATGACGAACATATGTCATTGCATCTTGTGCATATTCATGCATATGACGTGGACTACCAATGTATGTCGCCGGCAGAATAGTTAATCGACCAATATTAGCTGCATTTCCTTCAGTATTAACTGCATCACGTAAATGGATGTACTCCTCAGAACGCAGTTTGGCTTGGTTCAACCTAATGAATGTTAAACGTTCCGTTTCTATTTTTACATACATGTCAACGCAATACTGCTGAAACAATCGACGAAACCGCAGCAAATAGTTGTCAGCATTTTGACGAATCATCAAACGATATGCGTAATAATTCATTGAGCTAACTTTCTTTGTATTTTCTTCACCTGAAATTAAAAATTTGATAATTAACCATTTCAAAGGCAAATTTTAAAGGCAAACAATACAGACATTAACCATTTTTTTAATAAGCATTATTTTAAATCAGTGTCTTTCACAAATAAATGAAATAAATTATGATACTGATACTCACCATTCAATGGATTTTTCATTTTAATATTAAAATAATATCCATCTTCTCCTTGCCAAAACATCAGCGGGTATTGCAATGTGTCATATGATCGATGAGTTTCAGATATTTGTTGCAGTTGCCCAGTATCGCGACGTGTAAGCACAATATCGCGTTTTTCCAATTGTTCACCAACAATCAGGATGGCAACTTCGTCTACTGTTGGAGCATTAAATGTCCTTTCGTGTGTTCCAGATGGTCGTTTATCTGCTTTGATAACAACTTTATAGTCATCACTTGGCATGCGCTCTAAAGCACTCTTAAACAACCTGACCAACGCATGATGTTCATGAAGCAGACACTGCAAGTCTTGAAGAATTGCTCGCTTCATTCCTGCATTGATCTCTAGGCGTCGATCAAGTTGTTCTTCCATGTTGCCCATGAAATATATTTGTAAAAATTTATTCTGTGTATCTTCGAAAGGTAGTAATGATCCAATTCGATGATGAATCTGTCCTTGTATCTACAAAATAAAAACCAGACAGTATTAACTGGGTTATAAACACTTTTTTCGGTGGGAGAGTAGAGTTCAGAATTAGCAAATATACTACATAGGTACCAATAGATAAAGTAAGTTATTCTTTAACTACATTCTATATAAGTACAAAAATAAATACCTTAAATGTCGGATTAAATCCCCGTTCTTCGATAATATCTGCCCCAAATGACGTCATCTGGAAACAACCATTGTATTTTTGAGTATTTGCAAGAAAGTGGCGTGATTCTTGTGTTTCGCCACAAAGCAATGAATACAATGGCTCAGGTGGCGGAGTCAACAATGGCAATTTCACTTTACCATTAAGGCAGCATAATCCAGGCGTTTCTCCGGAAAACTTTAATGCACCACAATACTCGCAAACTACGTCCATTTGCCCAATGCAAACGCTAGGATGCAAGCTGTAATCATTGCTGCAATCGTATTGAAACGCTGCTCGATTCAAATCAACACTTGATAAATATCTTGTTCTGCGTCGCAAATTATCTATTTGTTGACCTCTGTTGTTCGCTCGACGATTCTGCATTGCCAACCGAGCTGTTTCACGGGCTGCTTCACTTTGCTCTCGTGATTGAGAAGCACGAAGTCGAGCCATACTATCGCGGCGCTGTTCACGTGCAATTTCTTGTTCTTCTTCAGTCCTTTCATTTGCAGTATTTCGTATTCTTCTTGCATCACGGCTTTGTCGGGAAAGATTCGATCGTCTTGGTCGCGGCATTATTAATTAAACTTCACTTCACCTAAAAACTTAAATTTTTAACCATACCGAGTTTTATAGTTCACTTCACTGTTTATACGAATGGGCAATTGGGCAATAATGTTAATTATTTATTTAATAGAAATAGTTATATTATTGATTTCTTACAAATATCAAATAGTCATCCATACGTCATTACATAGCTGTCATTATACGTCAATTTTGTTATTCCAAGTCTGATTCTTTTTTGTTATACCACGTTTTATAGTGACTGACGTTACATGTCAAGTCACACGGGAATGATGTCGAACGGGATAAAAAGTATCCTATGTCCTTCTCCTGGCTCTAAACTACCTCCCTGCCAATTTTCAGCTAAATCGGTTCAGCCGTTCTTGAGTTATAAGTGAAGTAACTAACACGACTTTCTTTTATATATATAGATTCCAATGAATAAATACCCACTATTAGGAAATTCGTATAAATTATATTTTAAGCACGAGTCAATTAGCAAATTATAAACAAGCGTGCTAGTCTGGTTAAATTATGCATGATTTATATATTGGTTTCTGTTTTTAATCTGTAGCAAAAAAAGTGCACAGTTCTTGACGTTCTGACGGTTATGTGTTGAATGTTTAAAAATATAGAATTTAAGATATAATAAAGAAATAAATATACTACCACAATGCACTCATAATGACTATTGTTAATATAGACCACGTTTGTCGGTGCAGTTGTAACTGGAAAATTCAGAAATTAAAAATGGGAGGGCCATTTATAAGACCACAGTCCACATTAGGGACCTCCTTAGAACAAAAAGTCTACAAGAAATGTTAGGCGAAAATTTCTTATGAAGCACATACAATGAGGAGCCCGTTCAAACATTGAAGATACATTAACATAATTTTACCGGAAGAAGTGTCGCGGAGTAGAACAACTAGCAAGTTTCAGCGTGAATTTAGAACGAGGATGCGCAGCCGGTGCCTTACAACTTGATGGACATATTGAAAACACATTACCTACTGTTGTTACATAATAAGCACATTATGTTATTTTATACTCTGTGATGGATACATGTAGGTATACTTTTATACCCTACTCCATTACGATCGATAAATACAGAACGAATAACTGCTTTGAACAAATGATTTAGTAATTATATGAAATTAAAAAGAAAAATTATAACTTTTATTAGTTTTTTACCTACACTTGGAGGAATTATCAATTTTATAAATTTAAAATGCATGTAAAAATTTTCGGAACTGACAGGATTTGTACCTGCGACTCTCTGGCAATCGCGGCCTGAGCGCTTTCTCCAATTAAGCTACGGCTCTCCTACCGTCGATGCCGAAATTAGTATATGCCTTTCACATCAGTCTTATAGCGACTGTAGCGTCATCTAGTAGGATACGTTGCTGTTTCGATCTACTTTTGCAAAGGTCCATATTACAATTAGACACGTTTCAAACATTGCTTTTTTATAATTTTATTATTTTTATTAGTGTTTTTACCTACACTTGGAGGAATTATCAATTTTATAAATTTAAAATGCATGTAAAAATTTTCGGAACTGACAGGATTTGTACCTGCGACTCTCTGGCAATCGCGGCCTGAGCGCTTTCTCCAATTAAGCTACGGCTCTCCTACCGTCGATGCCGAAATTAGTATATGCCTTTCACATCAGTCTTATAGCGACTGTAGCGTCATCTAGTAGGATACGTTGCTGTTTCGATCTACTTTTGCAAAGGTCCATATTACAATTAGACACGTTTCAAACATTGCTTTTTTATAATTTTATTATTTTTATTAGTGTTTTTACCTGCACTTGGAGGAATTATCAATTTTATAAATTTAAAATGCATATAAAAAATTTCGGAACCGACAGTATTTGAACCTGCGACTCTGGCAATCGCGGTCAGCATATGCATTGTATATAAATTTTAAATAAACATTTATGAAATTTAAAAAAAGAAGCAAATACTAACTACTACTACTACTAACACCATAACACGGTAAAAACCGTTTTTTTGTAAACGATCGTCAGTACTATTTATCAGTTCTTACGGATAAATATATTTACAATTGTTTTTAATTTAATAAAGTAGTCAATTTGAAACCGGTTTTGCGTTTATTTGTCTGTATTTAGATTAGTTTATTTTGAATTTTAGAGATTTTTCACTTTAACTAGTTGTGGAGCTTTTTGTGACAGACTGGGATTTACTACCGTCATACTTATTTCTTCTGCTAAGCAGCATTGTTATAATGCACGGTCTGAAAGGCATGGTTGCTGGTGTAATAACAGGCACTATTATTTAACATAGTAGCTATGAAGTAAAGTTGATAAAATTTTTCATCCCGTTTCCCGGAGGAAACTTTTTGTTTATCGGGATAAAATGTATCCTATATGTTGCCCCGGAATATCAGCTAACAGTATACCAAATTTTATTTAAATCCGGTTAGTAGTTTTCGCGTGATGCCCGGACTGACAGACAGACAGACAGACAGACAGACAGAGAGACAGACACAAATTAATTAAAAATCTTTTTGAACTCAGTATCGATTATAAAGCATCCCCCCCCAAATTTTCAAAATATATGAAATGTACAGATATCTTCCAGTTACAGTTTTATTATACGTATAGATAAGTCCGTCTTTCTGTGTTCGTTAAATTATATTATGCACAAGTAATTATTATGCGAATAGTTAAGCTCGCGCAACGTTAAGCTCTGAATAAATATTACGAGTCCACAAATAAGCACCGGAGCGCAGTTTGTAGTGGTACAGTTTACCACTTGAGTCTTTAAGCGGCTAAGCTTGAGGAAAACTTAGTTGTAACTTAAGTGTTTCCAAAAGTGATACAAAGGATTTGAGTTAACTAAGGCTAACAATTATGAGAGCTATTTGGTTGGCTAATCATCATTTTCAATCCATTACGGGGTCACAATAAACACAGGTCTCTTTTCAGAATGAGAAGGGTTTGTGCCTTTGTCCACCACGCTCAAGTGTGGATTGGTAGACTTTACTTTACCTTTGAGAACATTACGAAGAATTCTCAGCTATGCAGGTTTCGTCGTAATATTTTTCTTTACTGTTAAACCGCAAAACTGAAGTGGCAATTGGCGGTGCACATAGTTCAGAGAACGGATGGACGTTGGGGTCCCAAGGTGCTGGAATGGCAGCCCCGCACTGGTAAGCGCAGCGTTGGTTGACCCCCAACGAGGTGGACGGACGACATCTATTCGTCGTAATGTTCATCGTCGGACGTCTATTTGGCACAAAAGCGTGGAATATGGAACTCCCTTTAAAATACCTACGTCCAGCATTGGACGTCTATCAGTTGATATGATGATGATGACTGTTAAACCAACTGATAATTAATATGAGAGCTCAAACTACAAGTGTTAATAAGGCTCTCATATTCAATCCATTCACCAATACGAGTCGATACATCCACTGATACGTCTGCCTGTAATAATTTTAAGTTACAGATCCACTTCACGGTTTCCGATTGAGGTCTTTGACAATTGCAAATTGATAGAATTAAGACACACAGCAAATTTAACGATGGAGCCTGTAGATGGCCATAGCATACATGTAGTAAAAATATTATAGTTTGTGATCGTTTGATTCGACTCCACAGGGAATCTGTTCTAGGGTCTGACAATTCAGTGGATTGACTATAATAATCTTCATTAATGTGAATTATTTGTTTTCTTTTAGTACTTTTTACTCTATTTATTTTTTAATTAATTTTTTATTAAAATTTATATTTATGTTTAAGTATATATATTTTCGAATATAGTATGTATAAGTAAGTATGTATATTTGCACTATACCGCTCTCTTGCAGCTGTTCCTTACTGTCAGAGGGTGCCTGTAAGAGATTGCTAGCAGCAATAAGGCCACCTGTGCATGCCTACAATTTTTGTATTATTTTATTTTGTTTATTCTCTATTTTATGTGTATTTAATGTTTGTTTGCAATAAAGAATCTCTTCTTTTCTTCTTCAACCAACTAATTCGTCAGTTACGCTAGTGCCAAACAGGCGTTCTCTCCCATAGAGGAGTGATAACCCACCGCACCAGTACGGCTTGAGCGGGCTTGGGCTTAATAAACCTCATCATCATCATCATCACTTAAACTTGACGCTGACGTCCAACGCTTGACCATAGAGAAATCCATAATCCACAAACCGCTTGTTTCCAGCGTCCCAGTGACTTATTTGGTGTTGTCTGTCAACCTCGTTGTGGGCCAACTAACGCCATTCCAGCACCTTGGGACCCTAACTTCCGCCAGTTTCCAAAGATATGAACCCATTTCTGATTTGATCATAGAGATACTCCTACGGTAGCACTCTCCATCGCCCGCTGAGTGACACTGAGCCTTCTTATGAGGCCCATAGTAAGTGACTGCGTTTGAGATCCGTAAGTCATCACTGGCATTTTTTTTTACATGGTTATTAATTCACGGACCAAACCGATGGCCCACCTGACAAGTGGAATACCATAAACAGAGCAACGTTTCACAGGGCATGTAAGGAAACCGTCCGTCATCGTGCCGCCCTGTGTCCATGAACCTGAGGTAAGTGTTAAGACTCATAAGCCTCATAAGCATAAGCCTTCAGACCGAAACATACCATTGCAACAATGCTAGTTAGGGGCAGAAATAAGGACCGATTTGAATGAATTTTTTGGTATGCGTTTGTGTGGCACTTTGGTTTAGATTTACAAATCAGCCCGACAGATGGCACTGGGGTCCACTAGTAACTATATAAAATAGTGGTACTATGACTTCCCCTAATTTTCTTATACAACATTTTTTTTTCAACTGCTTCTTTCTATGCCCTAACTAGTAGGGCGGGCGGTCTAATGCGCGCGCAATTTCTCTACTACATAGCCAAAGCTCACGCGACCGTCGCCTTCAGCGCTCGTCCATTGCCAGTTACACCTTTCCAACTACGAGCCGCGGTCATGCCATGATTCAGAATTTCAGACTAAACTTTTAATGAACTATCTAAACTATACAAATCGCAGCGAAATACTTTTAAAAGTGATGTTTATTTGCTGGTTTTAATTATGAGTGTTTGAAATAAAAAATAACTATAGCATAACTTGGTGTTCAAAGCCTGAGTAGTATCGGATGACTTTTCAAGTATTTTGTGAGAAAATTAGTTTAGTTTTGTGAGTTTCTTGGGGACCGGAGCTGCCGTTGCGACTTTCTGTCGTGTAAGTTCAATGATTTTTTATTTAATGTAACTTCCTTACGTTATTATACATAACAAAATAATTATTCCTAGTACCAAAAGATACCTTATTTAGTTATCGGTTGGTGCGGTATTATTTGCCTGTCTCTATTAAATTGAGATCATTTCGTATTGAAAACTTATTATGGTACTCAAGGCACTGTATATTTCAAAAACTCGTCCAAAATTAGTTGGGTCATCTTATTCCTCGTTATACTCTTAAGTTGTAATAATATTTTAAAAAATAGGTATGTTTTAATAATACTCATGAAGCTTCTGTGTTCTTGTTGTAAGAAATAAAGGAAAATTGGTGTATGAAATCAATATTGTTACGAATTTGACCAACACTTATGCTTTGATATAGGAATTCGCACTAAAGTAAGGTCTGGAAAATATATTATTTATAGAGATCGTGAACCTAAAAGTGGAATATTCCTTCCATAGACAAAAAAAAACGTTGAAATCCAGATTGTCAGAAGTAAAGAGATTTTCAATAATTTTTTATCTTTGATAAATTTGAAAATGAGTACTATAGGGAAAAATACGAGAAATTCTAGTTCGTACGAGCACTAGTATCACCGTCATTACTAAATCATCGGTCCACCGAGCTATTCTCCAGCATTAACACGACTGCTTAGAAATGACTGCAATTTTTTAGGGCTCATATGAAGGCTGCCTTTCTTTTTTAAATCATCATAACTTTTGCATAAACGAAAAATTCTTAATAATAATAACTTCAATTTAAACACACAACTTTTATTTATACTAATACTAGGAAGTTGGGCGGGGTAGAGACCGACTTCATCAAAATACGTTTTATTCCAGAACATCAGCTACATAGACCGTTCAAAACATTATCCTCCTGTAATCGGGTAAAAAAATCTATTCACGCTATTCCAATTTTCTGGATTTTATACTAGTATTTGATAATAATAGTTAAAGTTCGAACCGGCTTTCGTTAACTGGTTTGGTACAGTGTGGTCATTGCTTCAAAACTCTTTTTATCCCTCGCTTCTTCGAGCCCTGGGGTTCACATTCTTCCAGACATAACCTCAGTCCAAGGCACACCATGATTTGAGAGGATGGGGTATCCTTAGTTTCTTTACCTTAACCTGCTGTGTGGTACAATTTTCTAATGTGGACATTCGTTCAGTATTTTGCAGTCGTATTTTCTTTTTTTTTAATTATTTACGATCACTAGATAGATACTTCTACAAATTATAAGATACATAAATATTTTAAAATCTTCAATCAAAGTTTCTAAACAAATATCCAAACTAAAATTCATAAATAACAACAACAATAAATCAGGAGACACTTCACACAAATTCAATGTAAAATAAAGGAGTCTATACGTAAAATACAGGTTGGAGATGAAATAATTTCACAACCAATTGAGATTGCCAACTATTTGATTAACATGTTAGTAACTCAAATTGTTATATGATTACTGTTTATGCGTCTACAAATTATAAGATACATAAATATTTTAAAACCTTCAATCAAAGTTTCTAAACAAATATCCAAACTAAAATTCATAAAAAACAACAACAATAAATCAGGAGCCACTTCACACAAATTCAATGTAAAATAAAAGAGTCTATACGTAAAATACAGGTTGGAGATGAAATAATTTCACATTCAATTGAGATTGCCAACTATTTGATTAACATGTTAGTAATTCAAATCGTCATATACCTGTTAAGGTAGGGCTATAATAACTGCTTTTTAAGTTGCGTACACCTGTATCTATTATAATGCTTATAACAGGTAAACCATTCATGAATGATTGATTGATTGGCACGTTAAGCTATGACGGTAACAGTTTTTGTCACTCTACTCATTTACCTATCTATGATGGATCAGATATACACTAATATATAGCTTCCCTTAATTAATTACGGCTTTGAGCATTGATTTAAAATGTTACTACAGTAACTTTGAGCATTGATTTAATATGTTACTATAAGCTCACTGGTTTTGAGGCTTAACACCAACTCCTCATGTTGATGGATACAGAGCGCCACGATGCAGCAGGTACGTTTTCCTTGCATGCCCTGCAAAGTGTTGCCCTGTAAAGGCGAAGGTTTTCAACTTATGCCTATCCATTAGGTGAGGCCGTCTGTTTTCTCCGTCAATTTTATTATTAGAGTAAAAAAAGGTGTTTTAAGTAGTAGGAAATAATTGAGTAGTAAAATGACTTGAGAACTTAAAAAAGTTGCCAGACTGTGTTTTAAAATTCGTTAATGGATACTAGAAAATTACGTAGACAAACATGTCAGTTTAAATAGAAAAATATCTGGAAAATAATAGTCTCCTATAACCTCTCTTCTTCATTTTCTTGCCCGTAGCCTTCCTGGCCATGTGTCCTCTTCAAACTTGAAGATTTACTTGTTGTTTTAGTTTTTGATATAAAAACTTTATCCTGGAACATTATATATCACTCGAGTGTCTCGTTGGTGAATAAAATAAAATACCGAAAAGGTAGAGAAGGGTCTTAATAGATAAAAATGTTAAAAATTACCGGGTACTTGGTGTTACAGTTACACGAATACAGCAAGAATTGAATTATTAAGACGCCAATCGAACAAACCGCGCTGGTTTGAGGGTGGTCCGCAATAAAAGCGGGCAATTCTCTAGGGATCGGGGCCGATAGCGCTACCTGTCGCACTCCATTATGGTTTGATAACTTATTTATTGGTAACCCGACTACATGATATTGAACTGTCTTCAAATATGAAACGTCGTGTTGACTTCATAATACTTGCATTATAGCAACTTGTGTAAAAAACATAGGACACAGAAGCGTAAACCATACATAAGTGAATAGTTAAGATAAAGTGTTATTGTAAAAATATACTGTAATTTTTGAGGCACCTATAATAATAATAATAATAATAAATATACTACGACAAAACACACAGCGCCATCTAGTCCCAAAGTAAGCGTAGCTTGTGTTATGGGTACTAAGATGAATATTTTTTATGAATAATATACATAAACACTTAAAATATACAGATAAACACCCAGACACTGAAAGACATTCATGTTCATCACACAAACATTTTCCAGTTGTGGGAATCGAACCCACGACCTTGGACTCAGAAAGCAGGTTCGCTGCCCACTGCGCCACTCGGCCGTCAAACCCATGTTTTACTATAAATAAAAAAAATTAAAAACCGTACTAGGCACCTATTTTTTTTTTATTCCACTACAAGTTTGCCCTTGTCTGCAATATCACCTGGTGGTAAGTAATGATGCAGTCTAAGACGGTATCGGGCTAACCTGGTAGGGAGTATGGTAGTCATACTCGATATCGGTTTTCACGCGACGGTACAGGAACACTTAGCGTGGTAACTAGCCATGGCCAAAGCCTCCCACTAGAACAGATCAGAGAAAATTCAGAAATTATACATTTCCAAATTGCCCCCGCCAGGAATCGTACCCGGGACCTCCTACTTGAATTCACAGCGCTCACTGTTACGCCACGCAGGTCTCCAAAAACTTTGTTATACTAAAAAATTAAAACATGTGTAAACAATTGAAATACACAGCGCTCACTGTTACGCCACGCAGGTTACCAAAAACTTTGTTATACTAAAAAATTAAAACATGTATAAACAATTGAAATACACAGCGCTCACTGTTACGCCACGCAGGTCATCAAAAACTTTGTTATACTAAAAAATTAAAACATGTATAAACAATTGAAATACACAGCGCTCACTGTTACGCCACGCAGGTCACCAAAAACTTTGTTATACTAAAAATTAAAACATGTATAAACAATTGAAATACACAGCGCTCACTGTTACGCCACGCAGGTTACCAAAAACTTTGTTATACTAAAAAATTAAAACATGTATAAACAATTGAAATACACAGCACTCACTGTTACGCCACGCAGGTCACCAAAAACTTTGTTATACTAAAAAATTAAAACATGTATAAACAATTGAAATACACAGCGCTCACTGTTACGCCACGCAGGTCACCAAAAACTTTGTTATACTAAAAAATTAAAACATGTATAAACAATTGAAATACACAGCGCTCACTGTTACGCCACGCAGGTCACCAAAAACTTTGTTATACAAAAAAATTAAAACATGTATAAACAATTGAAAAACACAGCGCTCACTGTTACGCCACGCAGGTCACCAAAAACTTAGTTATACTAAAAAATTAAAACATGTATAAACAATTGAAATACGAAACCTACATACGTCTCAATCAGGATCGGAAAATTACGTTAAAAGGGAAACTTTATATAGATACCAACACCATCAGCGTATTATTAATTATTCACTTCAAAGCACATGACTCCTGTCTCATAGGATTTTTTAAGTGACTGTGAGACCGATTGCTTTCCGATGAAGGGTCGGAAGGTAAAGGTCAAATCCTGACCTCCAAAGTTAGTGACCCATGCACTTTCCAACTTGGATCAATATTGCGTAACCAAATTAATTGTCTTAAGCAACTGATGACATAGAAACTAGCCTACAATACTCAGAAGCAAATAGATAATTATACAAGTAATGCGATGTTTTAGGTGTAACCGACATTTAACACGTAGGTATGTACCTACTACCTATTTTGTCAGACGTTAACACTGATGATTAAATAAATGAATAATTAACTAACTAGCCACGGCCGAACCCTCCTAGCAGCCAAGATTGGAGAAAATTCATAAATTTCTAAATTGTCCCCATGGAGACCGAACCCGGGACGTACTAAAGAAACGCTCACCATATTTATTTATATATTTGGGTATAATTGAGTCCATCATATGGGTTGAAATTAAACAAATTTGCATGACTGACTTTGCTGTATAAACTAAAAAATCCGATGAGTTTAGTTTTATCAAATTAATAACGATCTTAATTAAACTTACATTCAAATAAAAATGGTCAGGTAAGCTACTTGAGGCCTACGGTGCTAAAGACTCCAAACGACAGAGAATTTATGAAACCTCTCTTTTGAGCGGATTCGATTTCACGATGAGACGTTGCAATTCGATTTTTTTTTTAATGTTTTGTAGGAGTTGCCGAAAATAATTTTATTATAATAATAAATATACTACGACAATACACACACCGCCATCTAGCCCCAAAGTAAGCTTTAGCTTGTGTTATGGGAACTAAGATGACTGATGAATATTTTTATGAGTAATATATATTAATACTTAGAATATGCATATAAAGACCCAGACACTGAAAAATACTCACGCTCATCACATAAATATTTTCCAGTAGTGGGAATCGGCCCACGGCCTTGGGCTCAGAATGCAGGAACGCTGCAAACTGCGCCAATCGGCCGTTTTATATTTTAATCAGTGTCTTAGTACAATTGCAGAAATAAACATCTAGTGCCATACATGCTAGATAAATACACTATATTTTTTATTTTTAACCCCCGACGCATAAACGACGGACGCCACCACAACATAACAATTTTTTTTTTTACAATCCTCTAATATCTAATGAAAGGGTACTTGATTAGTAGAATACTATAAAATAATTGGGAGCATACAGAAATCATTTACAGGACTAATATTGAAACATTACCACTCTAGTTTAGTAGTGTTTCTATAACAGGCTAATCACTTAACTCCATTTAGCATTTGACACACTGACGTAATATGAATACTCAGTGAGTTGACAGTAATTATTTTACCTCTAATATTCTAAACGTTTACCTTAGAATGGGAAAATGGGAAAGTTGGTGAGCTAGGATCTTTCCGCTGGTGTGAAGTGAGACGTGCTCGGGGCGTTATAACTATTTTTGGACACAATGCACTGCATGATAAAATTGCTAAATGAGGGTTATTTGTGTTCTTAATTCTGTGAATATAAAACAGCGTATTAGATGTTTTTTTAAAACTCTTTCAATATGGAAATCAAATAAAAGGGTTAGGAATAATGATTTATTTTGAAAATCGGTTTTGTAAATTTTTAATCTATATCATCATCATCATCATGATATCAACCGATAGACGTCCACAGCTGGACTTAGGTCTTTTGTAGGGAGTTCCAAATTCCACGGTTCTGTGCCGCTTGGATCCAGCGGCTACCTGCGACGCGCTTAATGTCGTCTGTCCACCTCGTTGGGAGTCGACCAACGCTGCGCTTACCAGTTCGGGGCTGCCATTCCAGCACCTTGGGACCCCAGCGTCCATTCTTTCTCCGAACTATGTGCCCGGCCCATTGCCACTTCAGCTTCGCGACTCGTTGAGCAATATCGGTAACTCTGGTTCTTCCATGAATCTCCACATTTCTGATTTGATCGCGTAGAGATACTCCGAACATAGCTCTCTCCATCGCCCGCTGAGTGACTCTGAGCTTTCTTATGAGGCCCATAGTTTATATATTATGTCCCAAAATTTTAATAAGTAACTAAGAAAAATCGTCTTCAAATTTTCTTTAGAGATATCATTTCTTTAAGGAAAATTTTACTTTTACCAACCCATATGGTCAACAAAAACATATTTTTTTTGCTGTGAATGACTTGGTCATATAATATGTAGATTATTATTAATTGTTTAAGTTCCTTCAACTTCAGTTAACAGCACTTAGGTTAACAATCGTAATTAAAATGGAAAATAATATTCTCTTTAATTCAGAGAAACTGGAATAAATAATTTTACAATGTTTTATGAACGCGATAATGTTTGTGGTAAAGATGGATTGAAAATTAAATACATTCGAGTACCGTTTAACATTATGTTAAAATCAAAATTCATGAAATCGTTATCGCAAAATTTTTGTCACAATGAAATAGTTTCTCTCGAATTGCGATACCCACGCAGTATCACATTATGAATCGGTTATCATGAATTTCTGCGTGTGGTTTGGGTTATCATTAATTGGATTAGCAGAACAATGTAGGCTAAACCGCATCCAGATATAGTTATGAATTTATTCATTCAATCAATATTCTATACATATAACCGATATTTATGACTTCTCCCATATAATTTTCTGAAGTAATTATTATCACCGATAGGCCCCACTGCTAGCCATGAGGCCTCTGTTTATAAACGAAAACAACCATTCTTAAGGATAGTTTCAGGGATACTTGTTCTTAACCTCGATATCGGTATTTTTTTCTACGGATGTTAGATCTTTTACAGTGCTTTAACACTAGTTAAACGTTTATTAACATTAACGGCCCCCTACGGGGCACAGGTCTCTTATAAGAATGAGAAGGGTTTTATTGGGCGGTAGTCAACCACGCTGGCCTAATGAAGATACGTAGACTTCACATGTCTTTGATGATGTTATGTAGAACTCTCAGGCCTGTCAGTTTCCGTACGATGTTCTCTTTCACCCAAACGCACATAACCCAGTGCTGCTATTGCACTGGGTAGGAGCTTAGCCCAGTGGAAGGAGCTCGGCTTCACTTTCAGCGGGCCGAGTTCGAACGGAACGTATCTCGCTTTTTTCTAAGTTATGCGTTTTAATTATTTAATGGGAATCACTTTCTTTAACGGTGAGGAAACCTGCATATCTATGAGTTCTACACTAGCTGACCCGTACAACTTCGTTGCACCAAATCGGATATTACCGGAAAACACAAATAACACGACATTTTCTAAAAGTGAATCCTATCTAGATCGATTTATCGCCCCCGAAACCACCTATATACCAAATTTCATGAAAATCGCTGGAGCCGATTCCGAGATTCCAATTATATATATTATACAAGAATTGCTCGCTTAAAGATATAAGATAATGTTCTCAAAGGTGTGAGGAGTCTACCAATCTGCACTGGGTAAGCGTGGTGGACTACGGCCTAAACACTTCTCAATGTGGGAGGAAATCCTTAGTGGGCCGTAAAATGTGTTGATGATGATAAAACGCACATATCTCCGAAAAGTTACCGGTGCTTGTCGGGTATTGAATTTGGTTTCTCCGAAAGCTAAAGCCCTAACTTCTAGGCTATCACGGCTTTATCATCCGGATTATTGTTGTCGTTGATAGTAATATTGACCAAAGGCGGTTCAATATGCTCTCTGATATATGGCGGTGGGCAGCCCCTTTTTCTATTCCAGCCTGGTAGATTTTTTTTACAGATATATGCAAAAACCATTGTTTGTTCAAGTTTAGTGAGCGCAGTGGTTTTAAGTTGGAGGTCGCGGGTTCAACTTACGATTTAGGAATTTATTATTTCTGATTTTCTATGGTCTGTTCTGGTAGGAGGTTTTCGGTTAGCCGTGGCTAGTTACCACCGTACGAACCAAGACTTACGTTCTGGTACGATGTCGCGAGGAAATCGATTAGCGGTACGGGTTTAGCATAACTGGCATAACAGGTTAGCCTGCTATCATCTAAGACTGTATCATTACTTACCATAGGAGATATTGCTATCAAGGGCTAACTTGTAGTCGAATAAAAAAAGCCTAGCAATTAGACCAACGAGGCAATTTTGTGAGTACGTAATAAAAAAAATCATCAGATAATATCTTGTAGCACCTCGTTATTTAACGTGACTACATTGTGATACCTTTTGTAATTTATATCTGCTCTGAATAATTTCTCTTAATTGTGAAAAATGTTTTTTTTATTCAATTATAAGTTAGCGAGATAGAAAATCATGATAGGATGTAATATATTTAGGTACAGACTTTGGTGAACAGGGGAAGATGGCTTGAAAAGGGATAAACTTGGGCTTTGGATTCGCTACTCTGCTGAGAACAGCAACTACATTTGACCCCCATTGACTCAAATTGTGGGATTAATGGGGATATTTATCTTTGGGGTGATACTACGAAAAAATTCTACTAATATTATAAATGCGAAAGTTTGTATAGATGGTTGGATGGATGAAAGATTGATAATCTTTCACGCCAAAACTACTGAGCCAATTTGACAGAATTTTGGAATGGAGATAGATTATACCCTAACCCTATTAACACATGCTTTGATTCCGGGAAAATATAAGGTTCTCGCAGGATTCATGAAAAATCAAAGAACCACGTATGAAGCCGCGGGCAACAGCTGGCAAAGAATGATCCAGAAACATATTTCCGAAATGTATAAGTACCTTTGTTGACTTGAAGGAGATCGCCAAGTAACGATAAGGCAATCCAATTGTAATCTCTGAGTTATTTCAATCAATTAACCACTGCCCTGTAACAGTCCACTGCTGGACTATAGGCCTCTCCCAACGGGAGGGTTTGCTCATATTCACCACGCTGGGCAAAGTTTGGTGTTCGCATTGGATGGCAGTGCCTAGATTATATTCATGTCTGTGCTTTTCAATACAATACGATGAATAAAACATCTTGAGGAAACCTACATGCTTGATGAGTGAGTTCTCCATAATGTTCTCAAGGGCGTGTGAAGTCCACCAATCCGCACTTGGTTAGCGTGGTGGAGACCCGTGCCCTATAATATGCTGCTAATTGGTAGTAGAACACAAATATAAAAAACAGTCAAACTGGCAAAATTTGACCCTCGGTCACCAATTTTTTACGCACTATACAGTACAGTATAGTGCGTAAAAATTGTAACCTAAAATCTTAAAAGTGTAATTCGCATACATAAGTTAAGAAAGCAATTGGAAGCTATTTACCATGAATTATGTAGCATTCTTACGCATTTAACACATTCATTATATTGAATTTTTTTATGTCAGTGGTCACAGCAGTAATCTATACTTATAACAAAACTGTAAGATTTCTGTGAATTTAATATATGTTAAAAATTTTATTTATTTATTTTTTATTTATTTATACACTTTATTTGTAAACTACAAATAGTAAATAAAAAACAATGGACACAACAAAAATAAACTTAAAAAGTAGGATACAAAGGGCGGCCTTATCGCTTAGTAGCGATCTCTTCCAGGCAACCTTAGGATTAGGAAAACCAAGGGAAACCGATTGGTGGGGTGTATTATTATTATATACATACTTACGAACAATTACACACTAATACTTATCAAGATTACACACATAAAATATTAATAATAATAAATATAAAAAAATAATAAACTAATATATACTAAAACATACTTAAATATGAGTAAGAGTTAATCACTGTCGTCTTTATTGTTCAAGATAATGGGCTTTAACAGCATTTTTTAATATGTCTAGTGACCTTGACTGACGTATGCTTATTGGGAGTGCATTCCACAGTTCAGTAGCTTGAACAATGAATGAATGCTTATAAAACTTAGTTTTATGAAACGGCATGCTCAAAGTCAGCGTACGACAAGAACGTATATCTGACTGCACTCCAAGAAAATTAAATTTCTCCTTTAGGTAAGAGAGAGTTTTAGGGTTAAATAACAATAATAAAATTTTTATTAACAATAATAAAATAATAAAATTTTGAACGAGGGATGCTTTATTATCGATATTTTTAAGCTCCTCCCGGGAAATGAGATAATTTTTTTTATCAATTTTACTTCATAGCTCCGTTAAATTTGAACCGATTTTAATATTTCTTTTTGTGTATTTTAAACATGTATTGTGTAATTTTAATGAAGATCGGATAAATATTGTCGAAGATAAAGGACATAACTATTCACAGATAACAGCGAGTCGCAAAGCATATGGGACAGCGATCGAATGCATGCGTACCATCCTACTTATATTATAAATGCGAAAGTTTGTGAGTAAGGATGTATGGATGGATGGATGTATGTATGTATGGATGGATAGATTGATATGTTTAAAGTAATCACACCTACACGTACACCGACAAAAAAGTCTGGGAGGCTAAATGCCTAATTGTTAGGATACAATAACCGCTTTTGTTACAATTTGTCAATCAAAACACGGGTACAATCTTAAGATGGTGACGTTCCTATCAGATCCAAATAAATAATAATTTCTCTTTAAATTATGCAAATTGGACCTATCGTTTAGACGTTACTACGGGTATAGAAATACTAAATGATATTAACTCCGATAATAACCGATGTGATGCAGACGAAGTTGCGCGGGTCAGCTAGTTATTTATAAACTACTATTCTACTACTACTGTACTTTTTATTTTTTTACATTCATGTTACTTTCAGAGAAATGCGTAGATGAGTATTTGCTGCCCATTTCAATCATGTTGATCTCAATTTGAACAGAAATCCCATAAGATTTTAAACTAAGATCCTGGTTAATCAACATTTCTTAAATATAGTTCAACGGGTAATATTTTGTAATATTTTAGGATTTGTTGATATAATATCTACCCAGTTGCATAGATCGTGGTCACGACAGGACCAACCTGTCCTGTTAAGGTGTCCTGTTGTGACCACGATCCATGCATGTTAGGGTATATTTAAGAAATCCCATAAATATGGCTAAAACGGGCTAAAACATCGTGCAGGTATTTGAGTTTCATAGCGAAAAAAATACATCGAAACTCACAAATCCCGTTGCTAAATAATTGTTTCTTTATCGACATACACTGACCTAGTTATTACACAAACACTGAGTTTATTGTGAAAAAATTCAGTAAGACATCCGAGCATCATAAATGTCACAAAATTAAGAATTAATCGACGACTTAAATCGAAGTATCAAGAACCGCTCTAATTTATTAGTGTTTCTCGAATTGGCGGTTAGTTACTTCACTCCATTTAGCAGTTGACAGTAATTATTTTACATTTAATGTTCTAAACGTTTACACTAAAATGGGGAAAATGGGAAAGTTTGTGAGCTAGCAACATTACGCGGGTGTGAAGTGAGACGTGCGTGCGCGGGGCGTTTTCACTATTCTTGGAAACAATGCACTGCATGCAATAATGGTTAAATGAGTGTTCTGTGTGTTCTTAAATCTGTGATAAACATTACAATCGCGGTGGCAGATTCAACTGCCAATATTTTTTAGGTTAAAGTACTCTCAACATAGCTCCATTTGTCTCCTTCAAAAACACATTTCAGTCGCAGTCGTTAGGTTATCTAGAAAAGTAATAACATAGGATATACCTAAAACTTAATATTGCAAGCCTGCCTGAGTACAATGTTATTGTATTAAACCAGACGGTTTCCAGTTTAGGATTCGTATGTGAGGGAAAGAAAAATTCAGTATTGTTGAGTGTTGAAAGTAATGCTAGGGAAATCTTTTCCTTATGCGAAATTACAAACAATTTGTATCGCATTGAAGCGGAAGTGTGTAATGGAAACAATGTATAAAGCGGTACACAGTGACGTTTGCGACGGGAATTTAATCTGGATCCAATTTACGCTCGTGTACTTAAAGCTAACATTTGAACAATTGAAAATCTGAATGTTCTGTGTACATAATAAGTTTAAAGGGCTATGAACTATACTTTAAAGGGTATATACACTAACTGTTTCAATAACTTTCAACTTTGAAAAAGGGTTGAAATTGTTCAAGTTCGTATGTTGTTTATTTCATTGTAATAAAACTAGCTGGTGCCCATTATTTATCTATAACCATTTATTACGGTTTTTTACCAATCGCATGGGAATCGTTTGTTTTCTGGAAAAAAGCTCCTAATTCTATACCAAAATTCAAGTTGTAATGGTTGTTTAGTGAAGGAAGGTCAAACAATCAAACTTTCGCTTTTATAATATTAATAAGGAGTGTAATATTTTACATCTATATATTGAGATTAGGGTTTGTTGATAATTTATAATAATTATTAAATCTGTGGTTGTACTGTCTTGTTTGTCTAGTGTTTGCCATGTTTTATTACTCACGAAGACCTTTGTTCGATTCCCTTTCGTGTCTAGAATTGTTACGTATTGGTGTTTTCTCCTCAGAATCCTCAATACCATCCCGAAAATAAAAAAGCACGTTAACCCATATATGGGCAGCATGGTGGGTTCTTTATAATACTCTCTTCGAAAACAGAAGACCTGCGCCCATCAGTGGGATGTTTTTGGATGAAGATTACGGTACAAGCGGTGATAGCGCACTGGGCAGGAGCTCGATTTCCTTTTCGGGGGGCCGAGTTCGAATCCCAGCACGCACTTTAACTTTACTAAGCTATTTGCGTTTTAAGTAATTAAATATCACTTGCTTCAACGTTAGGGAAAACATCGTGAGCAAACCTACGTGTCTGAGAGTTCTACATAATGTTATCAAAGTTGTGTGGAGTCCACCAGTCCGCACTAGGCCAGCGTGGTGGACTACAGCCTAAATCTCTCTTTTCATTGTGGGAGGAGACCCGTCCTCTTTAGTGGGCCGGTAATTGGTTAATTTGATGATATTGACGTGAAAATATTCAGACTGAGTTTGAGATAAAAATAAATGTAATCCTTTAATACATGATTACTAACTTCCACGAATGCGTTATTCGAAGAAAATGAAGTAGAAATAAAAAGAAACAAGTGTTTCGCCATTTTTATCAAAGGACTTGGCGTAAACGACTTTGTTCGCATATTAATTAAAATCAGCCTGTGTTTGATTTGCAGTGCGTAGTGATCAGCGAGTACATTTTATAAGCTAAAATATTAAAACTAGTAAATCACACGTACGATAATTGAAGTTTTAATTCCTAATGCCTACTTTGTTTTCGTTAAATATTAATTATATTTTCAATGTGGATTAAAATTTATTACAAATTAATGAATAATCCAAACATCGTTAATAAAATATGAGCAATATTCAAAGGATAATTAATCCGTTTGATAAATTAAAACAGCGAAAACTTTATCATGCGTATTTAATAGATATACATTAAACTAGGTATCGCTCGCGACTATGTCCGTGTAAAATGTTTTCGCACTGGAGTAGGAAACTTCCTCTGGATTCTCTAGTCCGATACTCCAACTTGCATATTTTTGCCGCCAAGCAGCTGCTGTGTTTCGGTCTTAGAGGTGTGGTTGCCAGTTTAAATACTGAAACACGAGGCTTAAAAACTACGTCTCAGGTTGATGGACATATATATATATAAATATATGTAAAAATCCCGCATTTGTACGTTCGCAAACTCTCAAAGTTGTTTTAGAGATTTTAAGCAACTTTTAAGTAAAGTAAACTTTTTTAAAGTTGCCATGTACTTCGTTCCTAGTTCTCCCTACTACGTGAAATAATATTACGCTGAGTTTAGGTAAACCTCGAAACTTATAACGATGCACCGTACATTTTGCCTTACACACATGGATCAGCGGGATCTAGGCCGTTCTTATAAATGCCCACTAGTAAATAAATAATAGGTAACATCCCTTAACATGACATCCCCATAAACGATTCCCAACATTATTAATATGGGAGATAAGCATGAATGATAAGGAATGCGTGCCCGAACATTACTCATTTGAATTTATCGCTACTTGGATAAAGGTATGCGGCATAGACCCTGTATAATATCTATGGGCGATGTTATTACGGTCATAACAACTTGTTACAATAGTTTATAATATTACTGTATTTTATTTGCATACTAACAACTGATAGATTCATCTCTTATAATCCACCATTTTTCGCAACTTGCGTGGCGCAGTCACTATGTAAATCAGAAAAAATGTATCGTAATTTACAATTATACAAAATAAAAGATGAAAATCTCGCTATCCTAGCTAAACATTGTACGATATATACGGGACGTTTAAGAAGCCAGTGTGATTACTAATCGGTGAGCACGTGAGCAAAAGCAATGGGGTGTGCGATCCTTCATTAATTAGTTTAATACATGGACAAAAATAGGTAGACGTACAAAATTTAACCGGCTCGTAAAAATATAATAAGAATGTATGAATTGTTTTTTTCTTAAATGGTGGTGATGGGTAAGTTTATAAAATATTTAGTACAAAACTACGTAGATAATAACATACGACATAAGTCAAAATAAACAGTATCAATAAGTAATAGTACAATCTACGTAATTCAGATAAAAATATAAGAAAGTTTATTTTAATCTTTCTTCAGCTTTCTTGATTAATGTTTTAATTAGAAAGATTGGGGCTAAATGGATCATCTAATTCCAAATAATACTATTTTTAGAAGTACTAAAAAGTCATAATTTGGATCTTATCTTTATTAAAAGGAGTTAATTTCTAAGCAAAAATAAAAACCTTCCTCGAAAAAAAAACCAATTTACAAATATTCTTTATTTTTATTTGGTCTTAAAGGCTCATTTGAAAAGAGAGGTATATGTTGTTAGAGCTCTACCTACTTGAAATGCAATTCCGCGTGTCTTTAAAAACAAGCACTAATTAGTAAGAATATTTAAAAATATTCTGAATTCATAGTTCATAAATTATTTTAATCACGTAGGCCTATCACAAGTACCTATAAAGCGTCCACACAATATACTGTTTCCTATTTTTGTTCAACACAACTATCGGAATACTAAAGAAAATTGGCGTACCAATTTTATAATTATTTTAAATGCATATCAGTATTTCGAAACCGACGTGATTTGACTAACGAATAATTTCGGCATCAGCGGTAGGCGAGCCGTAGTGGTAGGTAAAAACAAAATGAATATTTAAAAAAGTCGTCGTACTTACTACGTAGTAATAAACTACTTTCAAAGAAATATGTAACTTACGAATGTTTTAATTGAGATACTTTAAATTCTATAAATTAAGCACAGTCTTCTTATTCGTAGCAAAGTCCAAGTTGTACAAACTTTATCTTGTTTATGGTACCTGTTTACAATGCAAGTTAAACTTGTGATGAACTTTAACTTATTCAATTGAGAAGCTAGTTACGTTAATGCAGTAACCTGCATCCTCTTCCGTTCATTATCTTATTTCTGTATATCTATATGTATACTTATAATAATACTGTAACTGGAAGATTTCTGTACCTACATTTAAAATATTTTGAAAATTTTGATCGGGGGATGTTTTATAATCGATACTGAGTCCAAAACAGACTTTTATTTAATTTTTGTCTGCCTGTCTGTCTGTCTTTCTGTCCGGGCATCGCGTGAAAACTACTGAACGGATTTAAATAAAATAGCGGTAGCTGGTTTTCCGGATCAACATATAGCATACTTTTTATCCCGATAAACAATAAGTTTATTAAACGATTTATATAATTATATTTTGTACTGGATGGGTTATACAAATTTGGTGTAAATCTGATGAATATGATTGAAGATAGAGGACAGGACGCCACAGTGGCCAGTAGCAAACTTCGCACTTAAGGCTTAGCAATAATGAATAAATAGAGTGTGCCACATTTATGATGACTTCTGTGCTAGGACTAAATAAAAAATGCTAGAAATTTTCTTGGTTAACCTTTTCTATACGATTCAAATAACAACGCGATTTCGATTCTACCTTTAACGATATTTATTCTTTGTTAGTGATAGGAGCTGAGACTAATGAATACCAAACTATATTTTAAGCTTCCAAAGACGGGCACCTACCCATTTACTGATTTGGGTCAAAATTGCTTACCCAGTGTTATCGAATAATATGTAGTGCTGCTGTTAAGCCATACATTATTAATGTAGTCTTTTTTGTAGAGAATTCAAAGTATTTAACATACTTTGAATTCATAAGGCAAAACGGGACGGGAATTTGCGATTGGAAATGTTTACGTGATTAAAAGTTTCAAATGGTGTGTGACTGACTCCACGAGCAAGGACAGATATATTATTCGCCCACACCTCAGTCGTTTGCTTAAATATGTTGAAATACTACCTGTACTTAATATCATAGGTTTGTATATTTGGCACTTCCAGTACGATTGAAAATACTTTACGTTTTCTGATTTATTGAGGTAGCTGGTGCATGGTCTATGTAGCAGCACGCTGCATCCCGTAATTTACGTTACAGTCTCTATTCTTCCATAGCTAAACATTTTGGTATTGCACATAAAACTGATGGTTTGAAATTACGAAATACGCATAGTTTTTCGAGGTTCAAGCGGTACAGAATTATGTTTAGATAGACATGACGTCAGCTCAGCAGCACACCGGTCTTGGCGATTTTTATGGACCGCATCCTGGGATTACATTTTAGCTCTTGTAAATTAAAAGTTCTATCGAGAATCTTAAAACCCGATACGAACGCTGGCTAAATAGCAGGTTGCTGCTCATAATAAATAATGCTTAATAATAATAATATAAAAATTTATTAACCAAAATTCACAAGTAGACTTAAAACTATTATGGTGTAATCATAAATTCTTACAAATTTTACCGTACACCACCGTGCCGTCGACAAAAGGTAACATCTAAAGAAATTAATTAACACCCACCTACTTACTACATCAATCAAGATATTCCATATAAATAAAATTCCCTCAATATAATTAGGTAGATACATCGGAAGTTTACAATTGGTAGTAGGTAGGCAGGTAGGTACTATAAATATATTTTAATATTAACAAACAATCTTATTTAAACCTATATCCTATAACTTTATTAGTAATGTTAACTATTACTATTTAAACTATTGCTATTTACAAAAAACCAGCATTAACAGCGATATAACGATTTTTACGCACATACAAACATCGGGCCGTATTGAGGTCCTCCTAGACTGTAACTTGGTTAAATAAATTACATCTATTTAACTTCCACAATTCTTATAATGGCAGGCGAAATGCTTGTGTCACAATGACCTTAATGACTCCTGTCCCTTACAGGCCGAATGGTTTACTATAATGTTCACGTCATTACCGCCTAAACGCTTCCTTTGGGGAAAGCTTCTTTGTGACGGTCCTAGCCCCCCTTCCTTTTAAATTAATTTCTCCTCAATCGTAGTTGAACCAGTGTAGCAGTGTGAGTTTTCTCCACTGAAACCGAGAATTGCCACTCTCAGCCTATCAAAGACCCACTGCTTGGTCTAGGCCCTTCTTTCCCTTCTTTCAAAATGTTTCGATATTTAGAAATGTGTCTGTGATCAATAGGGATTCCGATTATTCGTTGGATATACTAATAGAATAGTTTTCATGCAAGAAAGACATGTGCACGCGCAAGAATTCCGCTTAATAGTAGTAGTAGACGAACCGAACGGCAGCAGCTGAAGTCAGTTTCCCAAAAGGTCACTCCCCGAAAACTGCCACCCAGAGCTATGCTCTCAAGGCCCCCCACCCTCAACGTCGCTGAGTCAAATTTGTTACTAAATGAATTGCTGTCTTGTCGATATATTGGAATTTAATACTACGTGACTCAAGGAAAATGAGCCTATCGGTTTTGTGTAACGCGAAAATTGTCACTCATGCCTGAATATATTGCGTAAATGGCCTCTTCATGTGACTGAATGTGTCACTGCTCAAGTATTAGGTGATAATTTTATCTGGTATTAAGTTTGAAAGACTTAAAAAAAATATATATATATAAAACACTTATAAAATCCTACACATTTACAAAATTCTATACATTGCAATAAAAGCTGTACAAAAATTAAATTCATTCAGTCTTAGGTACCAGGTTATGATTGATCAAAGATTAGTTTTAATTGCTTTAGTTAATATTCTTCATTCTCTTTAGATATAGTGTATATTATTCTAATTGTCAAGCCATTTCATTTGATACCTATATCGAGGGATTTATAGCGAAATATGTAACCCGTTATTTTGTGACGTCGACCAGCTTAGACCGATTTTCATCAAGCTCAGAAAACTACCGACTAATTCACTTCTAATTTATATTTTTATTTATTAACAAGGACAGCAAAAACATATATGTATATCATATACAGCTATAAACTAGTACATTATTTTACACATTCACTTATATGTATATCAAAAATAAGTGACCATGACATTCACAAAAAAATAAAATAATAATGACAATAAGCACAGCAAAAAGAAGGTGTTATGTACGTTTAATTTTCATTTTCATTTAATGGTTCATCTTCGTTCAAAAACAGACACGTCAAACATATAACATCGCGTCGTTTTTGCATCGGGGTTAAAAAATCGACTAGCAATGAATTGGCACCTCCGTGCTTGCGAGAGTACATTAAGCCTTCTTCACGGTTTTTAACGTGGAGGGTAAAGCTCTAAGTCCTTTTCCCCTATTAGACGGACAAGGCCCATTCCCAGCAGTGGGACATTAATAAATCGGCTGAGAGGCATCAAGATTTCAATTTAAGGGACCTAAATCCACCTGGTCGGTCTTAATGCGCTAATCTCGAAAATATGTAGTTAACATATTTTCACCAGATTGGATTTTCACCAGATAGATCCTAGCGATGCGGGTTATTTAATTATTTAGTACAATCATTTGTGATTACATAAGCTGCCTTACGCGCCGGCAAAACAAAATTCTTTCTTTGTTTGTTATATAAAGCCCCACGTCAGGATGACGGGCGCTAATAAAATTAACGAAGTTCGGCCATATTCACGTAATATAATACAATACAAGTCATTTCTCTTCAAAAGGCAACATGTTATGTCCGATTCCAAAAGACTGGGTATATATTTTATACTGTCATGAATAGAAATGTAATTGAATTTACTGGATTATTGTGCTCCGCGTATTCTAAAAGCCTCTTTTATTGCCTGTTAGGAATTTGAGTCTATAAAGAACTACTTAAGATAATAATTCTTCTACGTTTGAGAGTCTTTCTTGTGCAGGCTGCGCTCGTTCAAGTATATTACAAGTTTAATAAAAAAATATATATTTCTATCATTATATTTATTTATTTTGAAGCTTGTAACGTTAGGCGTAGAACGTAGTAAGAACGTAGAAATTGCAGACCGACCGGAGCTACATAGTCCTTTTAGTGAACTCTATAAAAAATATTATAATAGTTTCTTGTATGGTGGTCCTAAAAATTGGATCATCTCCTAAGTCTATAGCATATTTTACAACAGTGATAGGTTATCCATACATACATTATAAACACATTATATGTACGTGCACATTACACATTATATGGAAGGCAAACTGATCAAGTCAGTGAAATTGAAAAACGATTGCGTCTATATAAACGCATGCACCAGCAGGTTTTAAAACTGCCACAGAATCGCAGTCCTTATAGCTAAGTCCTCTTTAAGGTTGGCGACTTCTTGAAGATGTAATGAAACTTACCTTTTCTGTATGGTCGTACTAAAAATTGGATCGTGTCCTTAGTCTAATGCAAATTTGACTACAGTGACAGGTTATCCATACATACATTATAAATACATTATATGTACGTGCACTATATTACACATCATATGGAAGGCAAACTGATCAAGTCAGTGAAATTGAAAACAGTTGCGTCTATATAAATGCATGCGTTAGCAGGTTTTGAAACTCTCACAGAATGTCAGTCAAGCCAACTTGTCTAAACCTCAAGCCTAACGCAAATTAGTAGATGTAAATGAACGTCTTAGACTATTTCTTAATTTCACCTTTAGCCAATGTCGTAGTCGAGTACAAATTCTATCAGGATAAAAAGCACATTTTTATTTTTCTATTCTTTTCTTGGTATCTCAAAGAAAAGGTTTCGTTTCCTTTAAATTAGTTTACACACTTGACCCCTCTTTTCTAATATTATTTGTAGAGATTTTATTTCAAGAGGGGCGTTCGTTGTATAAAGAAGAGAGGGAATAAATCGTATTCATTTATTCGACGGAGAGGCCAGCGGTTGCTATACTCACCAATAAAAATCGTTTCCTAAAATGCACAAAGGAAGTCTTTTCACTCTTCATAGTACTTTTGAATATGGCTCGAATCGAAACTCACCTTTATAGGGCGTATTAAAAGAATCTCGCTATGATAAAATATTTACTGCTGCATGGTTATTTTTAACGTAACTATTTTTAGTCACACTAACATTTCATTATTTTAAAAACGGAAAACTGATGTTACATATAATAGTATTAACACGTCATATTCCGAATTTTAAAACCAAAACAACAAAATAGTTCATGCAATTGCAATAAAGGGAACAGTAGATAAATTATCCATCACATAAATTTCCCCTAAAATTAATAGGTGGATAAATGTAGTACACTTTATTGCAGCAATAATTATCCACCTTTTTAAACAGGAACGCAAAAATTTAGGTATTTAATGCGATTGGGATAGGCCGTTATATACAACGTTTTACAAAATTACGAAGTAATATTGAAGGATGTATAAGTATATCATAAATAACCACCCTGCCAAAATATTCAATCAAAAGAAGCATATTTATTTTTCCATACAAACGAATCCAACGGCAACCCTATTGAAGATAAAAGACCGATACGCTCATAGTACCTACGCTACGCTACTCGTACCTACTAAAGTGACAGGAGTCATTATCATTTTAATTTCTCATGTGATGTTACGGCTGTGTCTGTTTTCTTTCAGTTATAACTAGGGCAGTGGTTTACTCAAAAACTATTTGCGGTTCAGTTTCACAAATAAGTCTCAGAGACAGTCAATTATGTACCACTAAAGCCTCTATAGTAATTTTTCGGTTATCCTTTACACGTTGCTTAGAAAACGTTTGAATCGAAATTTATTTAATGACCAAAAATCAACATCTTCATTATCCTCAGTCTGCTAATGACCTATTGTTGGGCATAGAGATCCTTTTACAAAATTACAGGCCCATTTAGAGTCAAATGTTATGTCCTTGATAATAATTAGGTATAGATACGAAAATACGACAACTTTAAAGCGAAAATATGTTTTTTTTCTTCTCGCTTTACTGTAACAATTTTGATAAATCCGTTCCAATTCGTACGATAAATTTTGACTATATTCCTTAGCCAAAGCATAAAGAGCAAACTTTTAGGTAATTTTGTCAACGGTTTAGAGTTAATGAGTAAATGAGTCGGTCAGTAAGTGAATCAGAATTTATGTTTGATATAGATTTTTGTAATGCGTACCTAACAATTTAACGTCTTCTCTGGGGTAACTCATGATAGTTGGTCACAATACCCTTAATGGCTGTTAACTGCGTGGCACATTTGTGGCACTCGCTATTATGTTGACGTCATTACTGTCCAAATGCTTCCGCCTAGGGATCGTTCTTTGTAACCCCTCGACCGTCGTTCTTCATTCCTCACGTGCCAGCACTCTGATTTATAACCGCTATGTAAATTTATTTTATTGGAATTTGAAAAATTTAATTCCAAGAGATTTATTTCAAATATTAGTTGTTGCCTGCGTATTTCAACCGCATTTATTACGGTTTTTTTAAAAATATTTGTTTTCCTGGGATAGAAAGGAGTCCATGTTACTCTCCATCCTTCCAAATGCCAAAATCAAGTTGATGGGTTGTTTAGTTAGAGCGTGAAGGTAGGACAATCTAACACAATTTCGAAAAAGGAGAGAAGGATTCAAGAGAAATGATGATGTTTCATAACGTATATAGTGGTACGTATGATTTTAGTGGAGTAAATAACAGATCATACTTTATGACGAAAACATATTGTACTATTACAGATAGCCAGTCTGTTTTAACATGCCTATTTTCCGTTAAAAATAAAATTATCTTAATAAAAATTTTTGGACTATGACTGTAAAAAGTAGTTTAAATTCAGAATATTCATTGTCTATTTTATAAATACATCTTTGCTGTATTAAATAAATAATATATAAAATTATCTGGTTATTTAAAAGTTATTTTTTACAACGTGAGAACTGAGATGGGGTATTCAGTTCACTGACTACATAACACATGACTATATAACATACAATGAAGCAGTAAACTTTATGCTGCAACCTAAAATTTGGCCCATTTATCTTCTTGTGACTTTTATGTCTTTACTTTAAATGTACTCGCTGGAGTCCCTGGTACATATTATGTTACGAGTTGGTACGAGTAATGTCTTAAAAATTACGACGCGTCGTGTTAAGGTTTTCGAATGTGTATCGTTTAAGTACCATCATTTACTTTAATTAAAACACCTCCAGTTTTCAGTTCAACTATGCGATCTAATTCTGGTTATACTATAATGATACGTCATAGAAAACCATAAAGGCATTGAATAATAAGTTGCTTTTTCGACTACTTGGTAGTCGCCGGTGATCATTTTAGCCTATCGACTACCCACAAAACGGGTAATTTCATTAATTTAGGAGACAAGCAATCTGAGAGCGTCGTGGTGCACAGACCTGATTTGCCTTTAACATTTCGACAGCCAAGTGGTGGTCATACTAAATTTCTAGATAAGATATATAGTTAGCGCCTTATTGCATATAATCAGAACTGAGAATATCAAGAAGATATAGTGGGTTAAAGTTGGAAGTTAGTTAAAGAACCTATTTCTAACTAATACAGGTTAAGATAAGTTCACCCTACGCATAGGTTTGTTACGGTGGCTTGGAGGATGTAGCCTCGGTTTAATCAGTTATCTGAGCCGAAATTATAATTTCGAAACTTATAGCAAAAAGTAGATTCCTCTACATCCTTAACTTCGCTGTCGTTTATTCATACAATTTTTCTAAGGGTTTTACCTACATTTAGAGTAAATATACAATTTATAAATATAAACATTTCGGAACCGACAGGATTTGAACCTGCGAATGTCTGGCATTCGCCATTTTAGCGCTTTAACACTTAGCTACGGCTTTCATTCTGCAGATGCCGAAATCAATATATTGTCTTAAATAATAATATAATTTAATCAAAACTTAGAATCTGATGGAGATATGACAAATTTAAAGAATGAGTAAATATAAAATCTACCCATTTCGTTTGTCTCATCACCATATCTAAGAGAATCAATTGATATCTGATTCATATTACCAATGCTAATAATATTTTTTTATCTGATCCGTCATTTGGTCACGTTTTATTACCCCATTTTAATTCGAGAGGAAGGTCGTGAGATTATGGAGAAGGAATAAATCGAATTCATTTATTCAGCAAACAGAGCAATGGTTGCTTTATTCGCCGATAAAATTGTTCCATAAATGACTTCTGCTCAAAGAAAATCGAGGTATTTTCTTGTCGATTCTATTTCACTTAAATTACGTAAATGTAAATCATTTCAATAGATGCCTGAAGTACTCTTCGAGATCTGAATAACCTAACTTATTGTCTATTGCCGGCGTTTACATATATTCAGGTTGGTAGAGGTTTCCATAAAATACCAGTCTTTAATAATTATTACACCAATTAATAGTTAAACTGTATTTGATAAATTACGATAAACGTCATTAAAGTCAATCCTTTACCGTTCTCACAAATTGTAATTACGAGCTTTATTTTATTAACTTGCAACGCTCGTATGTTTCACTTCCGTTTAAAAATCTTTTATTGATTTCTCAGCCACTTTGGAGTTCATTCGAATTGAAACTTCACAGACTTTTGGTTCGAATGCAATCCTTACTAATATTTTAAATGTGAAATTGTGCCTGTTTATTTGTCCATCCTTTACGCCCTAACTAAGCAAACAATTCTCTTAATTTGGCAAAGAGAGAAGAGCTAGTTGAAAGGGCGGATAGTAACCTTTTAATCCCAGGAAGCAAACAGGATTTCTATACACCGTAATGCACGAATGTAAACCGCGAGCAAAAGATAGAGAATTATTATGGTAAAATTGGACTGGTCTAAAAATGCTGTTGAGGTCTAAATCTTACTACTAGAATATTTTCAATAAATATATTCAGGAGACAAATTCAGAATATTATCGCCATTTTACCTCACTATAATTGGAACTTTTGTGTGCAACGATAGTGCTTTCTTCTTCTTTTGATTTATGGCTGTTCGTAGTGCCAAAGAGGACAATGTACTTTGCCAGTTTATAGTGTCTTGCACCCTTTTTTGAATACAGTTTTGATTTTAACTTTGACATTAATAAAAACCAGAATTGAGTTTTATTGAATTCAATAAACATTTACAAATTAAATCAGATTTTTGTTGGCTCTGATAGGCCTGACGCACCTACATATCTCTCATTAAATTGATAACAACTTATACGAGCGTAACTTCTTATTTAATATTTTATATACTCAGTAAACAATTAAAGTTATATTTAAGTTACAGTGAATTAATAGTTGGGTAAAGGGATTTTAATATAAATGACTAATTCAATCTACTTTCGTAAGAGACTCAATACAATAATTATTAATTTGGCATTAAGATCAAGAGGTTACTTTGGTAAGGTGTTGCGACAGCAATCGTACCCAATGAAATAAATATCAGCTTTTGAATTACCTCAAAGCAAATAAGGTTAATTAATTTTCGTTGTTATGGTGAACCCATCCACCATCTTGAATTTTAGTTATGAATAGCAATTCCTACTCATATAACATAACCTCAGGTTTAATTTAGTAATTTTGTTTACTGTCTCGAGGTATTATTAAGCCTAAAGGTTGACTGGTAGAAATGCTTTAGCATTAAGTCAACCTTTTGGAAACCATTTTTTCAGTTTTGCAATAAAGTGAACAAATTAAAATAAAAGTTATTCTACGATTAATTTATATTCAATAGCTTAATAGAATAACTTATAACTTGCGATTCTGTGCTGTTATTCAGTGGCAAGAACAAAAATAATTGGCGAACAACAGGTACATTTTTTTAATTTCTTACAATACAGCTCTTTACTTCACCGAAACCTACGCCAGACTTGTGTATTTCTCATACTAAGCCCATAGGTAAAAGACATCCTAATGGATCTGTAGAACTCTGTTTGATTCTAATAAATTGTTTGTTGGTATTGCATATTTTTATTTCTGATGAAAAGAATGGTTGGAACGCGGCTGGTTATGACATAAATTACCAGGCATCATAAAAATTAAAGAGGGCAGAACTCACAGAAATTCTTGGAGTTCTATGATTACTTTTTAATTTTGAAACTTCTTTATCCAACCAATTATCAATCGAAATTTCCAATCATAATACGCGCGCTGACCTTAATCGTAGTGTTTTTTGATATTGTTTGTCATTTAGAATAACAAGAATGGCGACTTATAGATCATGACGAGTTAAATTTGTCCTTCACGTAACTGGGCTTGCTCAAATTCAAAACCCTAGGAACGCCACTGCCTACATGCACGTTAATGGAGAGTAACATAAGTTACTTTTATCCCAGGGAAATAAACGGTTCCCAAGGGATTTGTAAAAAAACCTTAATAAACGCGGACAGAGAACGTGGGCAACCGCTAGAGTACTGTAGTAACTAACATACTTTGTAAGAACGGTTGTGCCTTATTAATTCAGGCGTAAACGTCAATTTCTTAAGTCCATGTCCGCTTAAATCTGGTAAACGCAACAAAGGCATTACAGTCCCCTTGAACAATTTAGTACGCACAAATGAAGCGGGTTAAGCTTGGCTTTGACGATTGTTTCGTTGATAATAATAGAGGGAACATAAACGGTTTTGGGCGGTAACGATTGGGCGATCACTAAATCTTGAATAATATTTAATTCTTTTCGATGAGAAATTACCAGTTGTTTGAAAACGATGCAGTCTAAGATGGAAGTGTGAAATTCCCGAGACGACCATCCACTTGTACTCGAACCCATGTGAAATAATTAGCCCTATTGGTTTACAGTTCAGCAATTTTTAATATACGTAACATTTAGAGTAAATATTATAATTCCAAAAGAGAAATATTTTAGTTTTTAAAGATATAAATGAAACAATTGATCAAGTGTAAAATCTAGTGACCTCTCGGTTACCATTCAGGACAATGATTAATTAAACTGCGATTGATGCGAGTGACCTGGACTAAAGAGCTGAAAGTTCACAAGAGTCATCAGGTGTTTTAATGTAAAATCCTTGAACCAAAGCTCGTGAAATTATCTTGGACCATATTCTTTATGATAACTTTATACATTCACTAGCTGTTGGCCACGTTCTGTGTCCGCGGTTTTCTACAAATTTTACAAAACCATTTTCTACAAAACCATGTTGCTTTTCTGCGACAAGAAGTAGCCTATGTTACTCTTTGTTCTTTCAACCAACTCTATGCCAAAAATAAAGTTGATAAGTGGGCGTAAAGGAACAAATAACAAACAAACAAATAATTACACTTTCGTATTTACAATATTATTGAAGACTTTTCTGATAGTATTGATGTCAGAGTATTATGAATACTGTATGGAACCATCAGCTGCAAGTCTTGAATAAGTATTTCTTGAAATCGCTCTCAATGTTTTTAACTGTTTATTTTGTCGAGATTAGTATTAGGTAATTTAGCACTTGTTTAACCTTATATTCCCAACTCGTCACCACACACACGGCACACGTTTCCGCAGTGTCACTGTAATCAAAACCACAATTGCACGCTAATTATGTTAGCTTAAGAGTCGCGGCTGAAACGTCAGCGTATGAAGAGTTGAAAGACTCTAAATGGAATATATACCTAAAGAACAACAGGTATACTTCCATCGGGTAACTCCTTTTCGATTGATATGGTGGACAGCAAAAGAAACCTAGGCGTTGCTTAGTCTTTGAGCGACGTGTCCACTACACTGCTTCTGTTTTTGTTCGTAGTTCTTCTTTTATTTCTTTAACTTGTACATTTTTTTGTTTAAAACAAAAAAACTACAAGTAAAGGTACAAAAAAACTAATCTTTCTAATGAGTTTTACCGTCGTAAATATAATATCTAAATGAATCGTTTTGCTTTTTAAAATCACATTAATAAGTTTCGACCTGTATAGGTATCATGTCTAAACCAATTTGACTTTAAAATAAAAGAAGGCAACAAAATAAAATACAACAGAAAAAAGGATTGTAATCTTTAAATTTGCCTGAAAATATATTTTAAGCAGTCGGGTTAATTTGAGCTCACAAGTGTTGCTTGCGGTTAATGGCTCTTAAACAATGTCAAGCGAATCTTGTCGTCTGTGTATCTATCGACACCTACTTTGTTGACGTTAATAAGGCTTTGCTTGTAAAGTGTTTCTAATTTAATTCGCTTAAAATTCAGACGTTTTAAGCCTGAGGGTAAAATGGCTTGATGTTATTCAAGGCTGGCGTTTTCTAAATTATAATTTAATTAAAATATTATTTTAGAAGCCAACGGTTATTTCACTTCGCGTGCTGGATGTTATTAATATTCTTTTAAAGAATAACTGAGGTAACGTTACACTACTGACTCTCCAGTATCATAAGAGCAAAGGAAAACTATTGGCATATTAAGATAAACAATAAAAACTTACCGAATTAATTTTTATTAATTAATTTTTCTATGTAGGTAAATCAATTATGAAAACGAAATTCTCAATTATAAAATAACTGCCATGAAACTTTTGCGTAATGTTGAATATATACAATTAACATATTATATATAGTATAAATAATATGTTATATATATAATAGTATATATATAATATGTTAATTATATATTAAGTAACTTAAATAACATTAAAAGTATCAATAATACTATAAATTTCTCATATACAAACATTATATATATTCTTATATTGAGATCCCAATAAGTATATATATAAATACTACGTCTATACACACATCGCCATCTAGCCCTAAAGTAAGCGTAGCTTGTGTTATGGGTACTATGACAACTGATTAATATTTTTATGAATAATATACACAAATACTTAGAATATACATAAACACCCAGACACTGAAAAACTTTCATGCTCATCACACAAACATTTTCCAGTAGTGGGAATCGAACCCACGGCCTTGGACTCAGAAAGCAGGGTCGCTGCAAACTGCGCCAATCGGCCGTCAATAAATATTGCAAGTAATTAATATTGACAAAAATATATCAAAATATTAAACGTAGGTAATATAATAAAGTTATGTAATGTTTATGTGAAAAGTTAATATCAATTTTATATTAATATTCTCATAAATTTACTGTGTAAATTACAATGGGACTCCGAACTTCAAATGAATATAATTAGTGTCATGAAATAATTAAATTTAGTAATAATTAAAATGAATAATGGAAACGATATTTTCAAATGTAAAATGGTTGTCACGCTCGATCGTTAAGTGTATGTTTTTTTTAATTAGTATGAAGTAATTAATGAACACACATTTATTGTATGTACGAGTGCCTCTCACAAAGGTACTGAAAACAGAGCAATGTACACAACACGTCGTATATAATTTTGGTGGCCTTATTCCTGTACAGCTCTCTTTCAGGCAACCAACCAACGGTATAACCATGTTCAACATGATTCTGCTCTTTTTTGTGCCCTCTTACTTTCGTTGACACGAAAAGGAGCAGAAACCGTCTATCGAATAAGATCGACTTGGTACATCTTTCGGATTTCGCTAAATTTGTTGAGTCGTGTGGCCTAGATGCGACAGAGCAAATCAGTTTATTGCGCTGTTTTAACATCGTTGTCCCAGGGACTGGATGGGAGATTTCGCACGTTCAATTTTGGTCTTTATTATATCCTGCACTTCCAAAGTCAGTTATCTCAATAACAAGTACTAACTGGGGTTATATTTTATATTGTACATTCAACGCGTTAACGACGCATGTTTGTAGTATTTTCTTATCGACACCTGAGCGCGTATAGCGCGATACAGATGTGCGTGACAGGCGTCTGTATCAGGATAAACAACGTATACCTGCGGCATGCATTTCAATAATGGTACGTCTGCAAGAGTTTATTAGCTGCGATTGAATCTCGTTTAAAAGGAGTAAGCAAGCGTTATCTGCACCTAAAATACACTTTGTGTTTAGGTTTTTAGTTCTCTAAACCTCTCTGCTATAAAGTAGGAGCCCCAGCCTCCAGATCCCTCTAGATCCTCCCCAACACATCCTTTACATTTTTGCAATGGAGGCTTCTTTTGGGCTGATGATAAGAATGACCAGTAAAACGATATCATCAAATATTCCATCTTTATAATAATGTGCATAGGAAGAACAGCCGCACCGATGTATTATATCACAAAGGCTATACCTCCCATAACATTTTAAATTAACAATATCACTAGTGAATTAATAGGTGTTTCGAAAGAAAAAAAATCATTCCATGTAAATGTCAGGATGATAGACATTACTAAAATTAGCGTAATTTGAAATTGAGATGGCGGTAGAAGTATTTCAGCTTGGAAGATGCTTGTATCTTATTAGCATAATGACCCTACGCTGCCAACTACCCTTCCCCACTTGCGGTCAAAGTAAACTGCACTTTGCATATTATGTTCATAATGTGTTTTATATGATTACTATTTTCTTACTTTTTTCTAAGCATCTTACTTAATAACTCGTCCTCAAGGACTTTTTTGATAACCTTTAAAAATAAAATAAATGCAAGCGAGTTACCTGAACAGGAATTCATTGTTTGAGAAAAATGTTATGTCAACTGCGTGAAACGTCTAACCAAGCGATACTTATTTTTTATAATACAACAAATCACTTTTAACTGTTTAAAATTTAAATACAATAAAATTTATTTTACCTTTTATGATACTTTATATGCGAAGTTTTTATTCGTTCATAGGAATTTGTATTTTTCGGGAAATTAAATTGTGATCTAGAGAGAAAATTAAGTGAATAAGTTTGGTAATAATGTATACATTTTAGGAATCACATTATTAGTTTGGTACTTAATGCATTTATTTTCTCAATTGCAAGTTTTAGCGAAAATTTCTCCCATTTTTTATTAAATGGTTTTTACATTATATAAATAAAAATAGTAATAGATTTTGCGAGTTTAACACGCAAACAGTGGGAATTCAGACCCCTAATTTTGAATCTGACGATGACGATGTTAGACGATTCGAATAGGCAACAACAATACAATGCACGTACGTACCTTGGACTGCTGCTTGCACTCGCTGATCTTCCACCAGATACAGGGACCTTTCGATAGATGCGATGATTTTTGTGTTTCGTTCACGCGCGACGAGTTCGTTTCAACGGTAGGTTATTTTGAAGTTACCAAATGACAGCTGGTGTCACTTTTTGAGTCGCACAGCTCCAACTTCCGACGAGAACGACGTGCATGACAGCTGTTTGAAGCTGTGTTGCTATTGCATATAAAAACTGTCTAACATCGATAATTTCGTGGTGCAAGATATTTAGATTGTTATTAATATGGTAACGAAACAAGTGGTTACTTTAAAGTTTATTAATACATGCGAGAAGTTACCACATTTATATCCCAAGTCATCGGGCCCAGCAGGCTGAAAAGTTTACGAGGCCAGTTGAGAAATGCGTTGGTTTCTTTAAACCATAATATCTGTTGTATTCGCTTGATGACGGCAGATCGGAATACGGTAGCTTTAATAAAAGTCGCGCAGTCGTTTCCAAGTATTAAACTTTATAGAGTCAAAGTAAAAAGTACCTAATGACACTAGTTTTAGAGTCACAAATCCTGTACTTCTAGTTGTTTGTTTTACAAACGTGTCAAACGTCCGAGTTAAAAAATGTAGGCAAATTTAATAATTACAAAAATGAAAATAGGATCCATTTTATTTCGATGTTCAAGTATTTCATACTTGAAAACGACTCTTCATTGGCGAGCGACAAAATCTTGGACTAGGGCTAATGTTGTCACCACACCTCTTCTTCACGCGGGTGTTATACGACTAAGGACATATAACGAAGAAAGAGCAGCAGCGTCTTTGGTTCTACTGCTACGACCTACTGCCGTTGGGAGTGGCCCCTTAGACCAGCAGTGGACTTTAATAGGCTCTTGAATATACGCTTGATGATGTAAAGAAACAGGTCTATTTACCCTATGGTTGAAAGTATTCAAGTTAAACGTGGCAGGAAACAGATGTTGGTAGGGTGTTCCACACCTAGGGTGTGTTCCGACGTTTGTTTAAAAAAAAGTTAATGTGTTATTGAATATCCAGGACATGGGAATGACCACGCTCATGGTGTCTCGCCGTTCTGTAGTTGAATGTCAACGAATAAACAAGATTGTACGACAAGAATAAAGTATCCCAATATCGGTTATAGCCCTATCAACTTAGATTGCTTCATGACTTAACATTAGGTGAGATTGCAGTCAAGGCTAACATTTAGTTAAATAAAAAAAAACTTTTTTAAAGACAAAAGAACCGATCTTGCTTTTGTTTTGTCTTTGTTTGAAAGGTTAAGATGGGTTCAGTGATTGAGCTAAGCACAAGTAAAATATTCTGCAAAAGAAATGTTATTATAAATCCCGTAGGGACACTTATATATCCTGGGATAAAAAGTATCCTATATCCGTCTCAGGGTTACGAGCTAACTCTGTTCCATATTTCATTATGGTCAGTGCAGCTTTCGAACCGAACTGATCTTTTAAGAGTAGTAGAGCTATTTGTGACGAAGTATCTACTACCGCCATGCTTATTTCTGATGAATAGCAGTATTGCTGTCGCGAAGCATTGGTGTGCTCCAGTCTAAAAGGCGTGGTTACCGGTATAATTACAGGCACAGCACGGGTTTATGGACTCAGGGCGGCACTTTACAGGGCGTGTCCCTCATCGCAGTGTTGCTGTTTATAGGCGATGGGTTTCTACTTACAATTATGTGGACCCTTTGCTTGTTCCGTCAATAATTTTTTAGGTGACAAAGATAGGCTGACGGCCGTTTGCAGCGACCCTACTTTCTGAGCCCAAGGCCCTGGAAATGTTGGCCCAACTACTGGAAAATGTTTGTGTGATAAGCATGAATGTTTTTCAGTGTCTGGGTGTTTATATGTATATTCTAAGTAATTTATGTATATTATTCATAAAAATATTCATCAGTCATCTTGGTACCCATAACACAAGCTACGCTTACTTTGGGACTAGGTGGCGATGTGTGTATTGTCGAAGTATATATATTTTATTTTTATTAAACAAACAAACAGACGCACTATCACATCTATAATATCAGTATGGATTCGATTTTAAAGTTCAATGTAATAAGCTCATATTTCCTTCTATGTATTCATATATTTCTATCCCTCGCAAGTATTTCGGCTCAATATAATCGTGCTAAAAACTTCAAAGACACGGAATGATTGATCTGCGGAGCTTTCGAGGGCTGAGATGTACCAATTAGGTATTGTCGGGGCTTCGACGCACCCATCTGATTGTGGGACGGGGATAATTAATGGTGCCGAACAAAGCGCCGGGCGACATCACTAGCCTTTTCATGCGTCTTTCGCCGAATACCTCTATCATGCTATACGTGCCTTTGTTCAAAAACCGATTTAACTAATGGAGCTCCTTTAGAAATTTGGGATACTCACTGCCATCTTTGTTTCGCAACATTTAAATTACATTTATGCGGTTATTATTTTACTGCAGATTTTTATTTTTATCTATTGATCTTATTTAATTTTCGCTAGCTGGGGCCCCCCTTCGTCCCCGTTTATTACAGTTTCTTACGAATTCCCCAAAAACCGTTTTTTTACCGACATAAAGAATATCTGAATATTTGTGCCAACTTTCTGTCTAGAACTTAAGTTTTGATTCAGAAAAAAACTTTCGCATTAAAATAGTAGTAAGATAATGCAATCTGTAAACGTAAAGTAAACGTAACCATAGCTACTTTTAATTCATTCTGAGTTTGCTGTAAAATAGTTGTAAGTCCAAAAGTCATTGTTAAAGAACGTTTTTGGATTATTTTTGGTCTTAACACTCTTTTTCCCAGTGCGAAATGTAATAATTCTGTTACATTTCGCACGCAAGTTTTAGTTGGCTGACCACTCTAAAAGCGTGGCATGGCTAACAAAGCTAATTCATTGTTTGCTACGCAAAAATAGCACATCAGAGTGACGAGCGCCAACAAAGTAAGCCTGGTCCTCCATTGAACTGGCGGTAGTTATAATTTAGTTTGGGAGTATTTACATAATGGCTCTGCGTTGCCAATTCTATCCTATTTTACATACCATTGTACAACAAAGTGATGAGTAAGAGCGGTAGTAATTATGCTTTGATGAGATTCCGGTGCGAAACTAAAAGCACCAGTCATCGAAATTAGTATTTGCCAGATTTTTTTAATACGTATTGTAAGTCTACAGACTTACAAGCAAAAATTATTTATTAATTATTGTGTTATCTATACTTATAAAAAGATGAACTGATTTCTGCAATATTGATCGGGGGAATCTATAATACCATTATAGAACAAGAAAGCTGATTTTCTTCTTCTTTGGACGCGTTGAGCGCATTAGGCGTGAACAAAAATCATGAAACTCGCGTCATCGTCACCGAACGCTTTCCATGAGCGTTATACATATGACGGTATGCTGTGTGTGTGATATACGTATGTTTGCTTTCTGGGTAAAAAAAAAGCGGGATACTCGCGTTATCGTTAGCACACTCTTTCCATGAGCTATATGTATTCGGTATATAGTTATATATAGTGATGTGTGGTATACAGTTATATATATAGTATTACTAGCTGTTGCCTGCGACTTCGTCTGCGTTTGATTTTGTTTTTAAAGTATTCAGTATCACTAAGCCTTAAATGAGTATTATATATATATATATAACATGTGACTATAATTAAAGATCTAAGCTATCCTATCTCTTAATTTGGACCAGAGTGCTCACGGTGTGCCAATTTAATTTAAAATCGGTTAATAGTTTAGGAGTCCATCGCGGACAAACATCGTGACAGGAGATAAAGATGTGTACATAGATTTAGTTTTAACTTCCATCGGCAGTCCTTAAAGATTGCCCCGCAAGTTTGATTTCATGTTCATAGGCTTTCGATTTTTCTGTCAGTTCACGCATCGCGCAAAAACTAATAACAGATTATAATACTCTTTAGGCTTCGAAAATATTTTTATACCGAAACTCATTAAGGTTTCATTTAGATAAAAGGTGAAAATTTTGTTGATTTAACACCTTAACGTCACACTTAGACTGGTTTTAATATTATATCACTGAAAAGGTTTTATCAACAGATAAGTAAGGCTCAAATTTCGTGACGTCTCGGTGAAAATTATTGGTAGTAGGGAACTAACCGGTTAGCGGTAAACAACTCACTTATGACTCAACAATATTTAATGGACTTGCCACAGATATAAGATCTTGTATATGAGCCCTTTCGCACAGCGATAAAACAGCTTGTGAGAGCCCGGTTGACCTTCCACATACGAGTCAACCACATGTATAATTCCGAGACTTAGTAAAACAATTTTTACTTAATCGACTAAAGTTGACTGCTGTTACCACGTTAAATATCTTACTATTATTTGCAGCCCTTTTTGATAGGGCGCGATTATTACTATTGGGTGAGGTAATAAACTGTAGTTGGTACCCGGGATGGTCATTTGCTGTTATTGTTATTGCTAACGTGATTGATGGTTTCAAATGATAAGTAATTGAAACTCCGAAGCTAGGTGTTTTATTCGCGCATACCTCAGTGATGAAATGTTTCGGAAAAAGTGTCATTGTTATAAAAATTAAGCTTAATTTGCTATACAGATAGCTAGATAGATAGATAATAGCAATAGAGCATACAGAGAGCATATAGAGTGAAGGAAGGTTGTTGACTTTGTTTGGTGGAACGCTGGCGACCCGTATTTGACGCGGAAGAAACCGCGCATTTTGTGGCGTTATTTATTTTATTTATAAGTAGATAGGTATACATAGGTGACTTGATGTCCTGAAACTCCATTGAGTTTGTATGGACATTGCACAATCCTCTAATGTTATACAAAATTTTAAGTTAATACTAAGATTAGTGTTCATTGTGAACGGTAATGTTCTGTGAGATTTATTAATTAGTACCAAATAAGGAAAGTGAGGGTTGAGGTATTGATAGGACATTTGAGATTCCAGTGTACCGTTAGTAGATATTAAGCGCCGGAATTGCCGGTTGTTATTAGCTGTTTGTAATCGATATCAATCAATAGTCGCAGTATGGGTTTTTTAAACACGCAGACCTGCATTAGAAACGCGTGTTTAGCCTGAGTTCATTTTTCATTTTTTTTTTCACGTTTGATAGTAATAATGCCATCAATCATAATGACAGGCAAAATTAACTTCTGATTTAACAATATTTTAACTTATTCATTATTTTATTTCCTAATTCAAGCAACCAGAAGTTGCAACTGTAATTAAGGCGGAGCTCTTAATTATTCCGGCAAAACGAATTAATATGCATAATTAAAGCTACAGTACTAATAAACTAATTAATGGTTACCCAGAGTCGGTTAGAAGTTTTAAGAGGAATACCGATATTGAATTATCACGATAGTTTATTTAGTCGTGGATCACTAAGGTTGTACTGAATCAAAATAAAAAAATCATTTATTTCAAGAAGGCCTATTTTATAAGCAGTTTTGAAACGTCAAGTATGTCTGTCCGGTTCGGAAAGCAGATTCTACCGAGAAGAGCCGGCGAGAAAATCAGTAGTTTCTCTTTTCCAACAACAACATTTACAATCATTTTTCTATCTTGCGAGAGATGAGAGCGAACCTGGCTGCCTTGTCATTACGAAATTCATAAAATGTATAGTAACCTCGCTGTATTAGATGTGTCCATTTATATATATCTTATAGGCAAAAGACTACAACTATACTACGCGTAAACGCGTACGCGTACTATAACTATCAAAAGTCGCGATCGGTAAGTTTATTGAACATGCATAGGGTGATGGTGGTTAATTAATTGAGAGTGAAGAAAAGAGTGCGGAAGAACATCTTACGATTTCAATCTCTGGCCCAATAAAGATCACTTTGAAGTCAGTTAGAAGCAATATGTATTTTAGGTGACATATATATTAAATAATCGTGATCGTTAAGTTTATTCAGACACAGATCAGGTTGATGTCTGACAGAGCATGAATTATTTATTTACTCACTCATCAGTCTGTTCTCGCTTGGTTGGCAGTGCTGGAAATTCAGCTCAAATTTCAGGCAAATATTAAACAAGCTATGTAAGTAAATATGGGTTAAGGTATATCTTAATTTATGATAGTACTGAATAGAGTAATATTAAATACCAGATAGACATATTAAATCAATGTTCAATACTATATTAGTAGTCTCTTTTACATACATATACATATCGTTTTTATAGGAATATGAGTAAGATCCGATCCGGAAATCTGACTTTAGACCGTCGTACGTCAGTTGACTGTAATGAATATTGCTTTGAATCGAGAAAATGGGCACACAATAAATACTTTTAATCTCAGGGAATCACCGAGAAATCTTTCCTGCAAATTAAAAAAAACTTTCTCTCTAGGTACGTCTTCATGGCTTAACTGATCTTGATTAAATTTTGACAATCTGGTCACAAAATAATAAGCTTTATTTTTGTATAAGAGTAAAAAATTAATAGTCACGTTTCCGGCTGATAAAAATCCTTCTTGTAAGTTATGTGATTATAATAAATAAAAGAAAATAATAGAACGATCGCGCCAAGCTGCGAGCAAAGCTACGTTAAATAGCGCAGCCAGTGATTTCGTCTAGACAGAATCAGTGGCTATCTCAATTGGCTGGAGAGCTTCCTCTAGTATCTAGAGAAAGCTATCCAGTCAATTCAGATAGAGTCATTCCACAATGCAAATTGATCAGCCTCGGGTGTCAGGTAGCGGTGGAGCCATGAATTATGTATTTTATCGCTCGTCAGACTCCGCTCGCTCGGTTGGCATGGATGTGAAAATTATTCGCGTTACATGAGTACGGCGTGTAAAATCAATTATGTTTTTATTTTCATTTTTTGATGTATTATCTTTGGGGGAATTTCAATTGTAGATTGTTTTTACGGTTGAAATAATAAACGGAATTGTCGTATTGTACACAAATATTAGAGCGTATTTTTGCGTGATAAGTAAGGTATTTGCTGTTAAAATGAGGAGCGATTAAAAGGGCATTCAGCGATTAAAGTAATAAAATATTTATGGTGAAAAATAATATTTGTTTTTGTGTGCTATGAATTTGAGACACACTATAGTTATAAATTTCAAGTAATCTATCTTTCCTTTATTTTTCCTACTAGAAATTTATAAATCGCATTCTTTGGCAAATTCAGTACGAAATATTCTACTTTTTTACGTAAGAAGCATTGAGAGTAGTGTGGCCTGGTAGAGATAATGCAAATCAATAGCTTGCGTTGTTTGAGTAACACATATCAAAGTCAGTATATGGATGGGTAGAATATTTGAAGGTTCAACGCCTAACACAATAAGCAGTAAATAAACTTGTGAAAAATCATGAACGAAAACTATTTGGTTCGTTATAAAGTCCACTCGGAGGTTTAATATAATTTGAGTAGGGAGTACAAAATAATTTTAAATGGAAGATAGACATTTAAATCGGGGTCGTGCAGAATTGTTAGGACTTTTGCGGGGACCCGTCTATAATTATCTGAACGTTCGTGGCGACTAATGGACTTTTGTGAATTGTAAAGGGCGACCTACACGTCAGGTTTACGTAGATTCATGCTATGTTGTGTTTTGGCCGGGTCAAAGATCTATAATGTTGTTTAATTAAGTAATTGTGTTTATTTATTTAACATTTATTTATTTATTGAAATAAAATTTAAACATATTTTACAGGTTCTTCGCACCCTTAAGCATTGTCGACTTGTCAGGGTACTTACTAAAATTTAAAGAAACAACAGTCATCATGCTCGTAATGTAGGTATACGTTGTTAGGGTATTCCGCAACTTTAACAGTATCAAAAATACATTGCGTAGTTCGAAGAAGTCAGTAAATAAATGCCATATTCAGGCTGTTCTGTATATGAGCGTGACACGTTATAAATTTGTGGTTTAAATATGAATTTTTGAAGTAAAACTTCTTTAGGCGCGACTAAGGAGTATCTCAGTTTTTTTTTCTGATGGAAGTAACGCTTACGTCAGACGTCTGTGTAGTTTCCGCTATTTAAAAATAGTAAGTATATGTCATATACTCCACGCTTCTTGTCTTATAGGCCAGCTGTGGCAAATATCATAATCAATTAAGATTATTTATTTCCGATATTTTCAAACGGATCAATTGTGAATAGCAAAGTGATTAAAAATTCAACAGTTTAAAAAAAAAATTATAATGCAAAGTTTTCTGAAAATCTCTAAATATACCTGTTTATTCATTACTTTTGTAATAAATAAATTATTAGTAAATTTTGTGACGATTGCGACATTCTTTTATATTCAATGATAATCTTTTATATTTACATGTGCTGATTTTCCACTCCCACTCCCAATTATTCTATTTAACAAATGAAAATAATTATAAAATCTGAAAGTGATATTAATGAATTTTAAATATTACATAAAATGAAATATTGAATATTAAATTAAATGGCGTAGTCCCAGGAACATTTTATTCTTTCATCAATTAATAATAATAAAAGTTTTTCTTCAATCGCGCGTAAAGATTACCGTTTTTTTTTGTTTTTTGTGTATTGTATGTATTAAACTAAGTAAACTAAAAATAATAAGTCCGGTAATGGGTTGTTGAAGAATTAATAGTATGCAAGTATTTCATGTAGTTACAGCGGTGGTGCTTGCTTGACTGGCAATTGGCCTGGCATATTTACTAACATAGAATACTACACTACACTACAATACACACATCGCCATCAAGCCCCAAAGTAAGCGTAGCTTGTGTTATGGGTACTGAGATAGCTGATGAATATTTTTTTATGAATATAATACACATACATGGTACTTATAATATACAGATAAACACCCAGACACTGAAAAACATTCATGTTCATCACACAAACACTCTCCAGTCGCTGCCCACTGCGCCACTCGGCCGTCAAATAGAAATGCCTGTAGGTTTGCCAACCAAAAAAAAACATACGGTCGAATTGAGAACTTCCTCCTTTTTAAGTCGGTTGATAAAATAAAATCCCTTTTCATTTGGGTAATAAATTAATATTTTAATGAAATTATTAAAAATTACTTCATCCGCGTGGTCGGTATTTTTGAATCCCGCAGGTCGTTTTAAATGATGGTTTTCAAAGATAAAAATAATCCATTGTCCATCTAACGCAGGCAAGTTATTTGTGCGAAATTTCATCAGAGATCGTTTTTTCATATTTTGTTTGTACAAAATAGCAAATAAAGTACAAACAGACAAACTATATGGATAGTTTCGTTTGTTAATTGGGCACTCAAGATGTCAGACTTTTAGAAATGTCTAGCAAATGGAAGAAAAGTGACTTTAGTTAAACCGCGACAAGGGCACTTCCGTATTCTGAAAAAAACATTCTGTTCAAGTATTCTTTGTAAGTACTAAGCTCCCTAATTTTATAAGATACTTGGTATTGCTCCTAAGTAACAAATAAACGTGCATTAGAGAAATTGGGGCAGAGGGATCCTATTTAGTGCAAATATTAAAAAATATACCCGCTTTATTCACTTCTTTTGCTCTCCGTTTGAACTACGCTTTAAGAAATGTATTATAAAAGCAAATAACTCGTGACCAACCGCAACTTTGCACTCTCATAATTTTAAACTGACATTTTTTGTTAGAGTTTTCGTTTAAAACTCTAGTATACATTTTTGTGGTGTTCTTTGAATCCATCTTCTAGTAAAATTCTTGAAACATCTAATTTATACAGAATACTGAGTTCGTTGAATTTACCCCTCGGGCCTCGTCGTAGTTGTTAAAGCTGCCAACATTTTTTAACGCTCCTTTTTGGCGAAGTCCTTGACAGAGCGTTGTTTACTTACTATTCCAGGCATATATTCCTATTCCAGACGGTATATTTTGGATTTATAATTTCTCAATTAGTTTAATGTTATGTTGGTTTGTGTACGCTTCGCTTCGAGTGTAACTCAAAGAGTTCTGCACCGATCGAGCTGAAATTTTAGCATGATATATAATCCGCATCAAGGATTGTTTTTATCAATTTTTTGCATCATTCACATATCCGCGACCGCGAAACTACAGTTTTTTTTTTAACAATTGATGTATCAGTGACCGCGCCGCGCCATCTGCCGAAAGCGAGAAAAACACTCGCTGACATATGTAATGTATTCTGTGTTTTGTTTCCCATTTCTCAACCATTCCATAAAAATGTGCCACAGCGAAGCTTGGCAGGGTACAACTAGTACTTTATAATTTCTGAATTTTGTTTGGGTTTGTCTAGTGTCTTTAGCCGTGTCATGCTACCACCCTACCGAAAAAAACGTGGGTGCAGAAATGTTTGCGTTTAAGAATATAGGCAATGGTTTTGCAATATTACTATACAAAAAAAAAGTTACCGAGAGTGAAGTTCATTTTAAGAAAATTGTATACTTATACTAAGTTAAGAAGGTTTTTTTTTTTTTACTAGATTCATTTTATTACAACAAATCCACATACCATTTGCCATGGATACCCCGGCGCCATGGAGTCTAGGTGCAAAAGATATTGCACCGAAGTTTATTGCCTCATCTGGTAACAGAAGGGATGATTCATTTTCTGCGAAAAGCATCAGCCTAACTGTGCAGCGTGGAAATGCATCCAGCATCCACGCGAGCATCACTTGTACAGAAAAAGTTAGTTATAAGTTACAATTTGACGGTCGAGTGGCGCAATGGGCAGCGACACTGCTTTCTGAGTCCAAGGTCGTGGGTTCGATTCCCACAACTGGAAAATGTTTGTGTGATGAACATGAATGTTTTTCAGTGTCTGGGTGTTTATCTTAAGTATTTATGTGTATTATATTAATAAAAAAAAATATTCATCAGCTAACTTAGTACCCATAACACAAGCTACGCTTACTTTGGGGCTAGATGGCGATGTGTTTATTGTCGTAGTATAATATTCATTAATTTTATTTAAGAAAAACATATTGAGCACGAAACCATAAAATAAAAACATTACAAAAAAAATCCTATTCTTTGGTCACTTTGCTAGGAATGACCAAACTTAACAGAAATAGTTAAATACTGTAAAACAGCATATGCAACAAATATACCACGAAATACAGGACAATGTTTAATAACAACGTGATACAAATATAAAAGATATTCATTCATAATATACCCGCTTCATTCGTTAGCTGTGCTCTCAACTTGACATTCGCTTTAAGAAAAGTCTCATAAATGGAACAAAAGGGAACTCGGGGCAAACCGCAACTGGAGCTCTTTCATATCACCAGGCGTTTTTTATTAAAGTTTTCTTATTGAAGTTCACTACTTTAGTTTGCTTTTAGCAACCTTCGTACAATTTTTTTATTATATTTTGTTACAAGAATACACGCGACGATTTGCACGGGTGAACTTTTAGCACCGTCTTACATATTAAGTATGTTTGAAAAGAAAGCTTGTTATAACGAACAGCAGAAATTATATGATATATACTCGTAGGAGCAAATTATGGACAGGAATATTGACACAGAGGTTGTAACAAAATAGAAAAAGGAAAAGAGGAGGAGCAAGGAAACGCTAGCAGATTTTACTTAAGAGTCGACCTTTGTAGATGAAAAACGCTAAGGGAGAAGGACTTTGAGATAGCTGAGGGAAGCTGAGGCTTCTACCGCAAATAACAATGAATCAGTCATTATACAATTGATAAAATACTAAAAAATAAAATATATTATAATGAAGATTCATCCCTTAAGATACATTTTATCCCGTAAAATAAAAGATCTCTGCAGTATTAAAAAAAAACCATAATAAACGCGAAGGAAATCACGGGTAATAGTGAGTTAAAACAAACGTTTTTCTTACCTATTTCTAAAGTTCTGTTGTTTCTTAATCTATAAAATGGGAACTGTTACAATATTAAACATCTTTCTACTTTGTGAATAATTATGCCAGTAACAAATGTAAGGTTCAAAGAGATTAGTGCTATGATTTATTACTAGGTACTTATGTACCTGCATAAAATCGAAGTGTACTTTAATATCGATTTTCTCTCAATAATTGCGATATTCGATATATCGACAGTCAATTGTGAAAAGATAGCCTGACCTACATTTTGTCGTAGCAATGAAAGTTAAGTCGCTGGTAGCTGACAGTTCGTTATTACGCGGACTTGCGAGTGACAGTACATCAGGCAGCCAGTAATCCATAGTAGCGTCGAAACTTCGCCAACATCTTAATCGGAAGTAATGTCTAGTCTATTATCTTTAGGAGTTTTAGTCTGTACTACGACAAGGCCGTAAGGAAGGATTTGGAGTTTCGTAGTTTATATTGGAATCCATTTATGTTCCCTGGTTTAGCGACCCAAGACCCTCTGCTTTCTACGGTATCAACTGAAGAATCTTATTTAGCGTAAAATGGTATTTGTTTTATTTATATTAGAAGATATTTAGAAAATATACTAGGACAGTAAGAGATAGTGATTTTTTCCTATTGTAACTTAATAGTAGATTATGAATCATGTAATGTTTAACATTGCATTCTACAGTCGAGGCGGTTATAGGCTAATGAACTAAACTGGAATGCGCTAACAAGCAGAGAGTGTAACAAGTAACGTACCATATGCGTGACAAGAGAAAGGCAGAGGATAGACGCGTTCGAGATGTGGTGCTGGAGGCGCATGTTGAGAAAACCTTGGACAGCCAAGCGCACGAATGTGTCTATCCTATCCGCAGCTAGGAGTTAGCGTTCGACTTTCCTCTATATGTTACCAAAGTTTGCTTTCGTGTTTCTGGCACATAATGAGGCGGGGGAATGATAGTCTGGAAAAAATTATAGTCACGGGCAACACCGAAGATAAAAGTGCTAGAGGCCGGTCCCCAACAAGATGGGCAGACCAGCTGAAAAAATCAAAGGCCTGCCGCTTCTATCAAATCGCCAAAATGGCCTCTAACAGAAGCCGATGGAGACAGTTTACCAGCGCGAAGTTAAGATCTCACCAGGACCACGATCTTCAGTGATGAAGGAACGACCAGAGAGAGAGAGACATTTGCGAGGAAAAAAACAGCATAAACTTTTAAATAATTTTGACTTTTAAATTAAAACGTTCTCAAAAAATAACTGACCATTTTTGCTGTTTTTCCACTGTCTGAAAATTTCGTATGCTCTACATTTTAGTCAAAACAGGTTATTCACTCGAGTCAAATATTCAAATATGAGCACATAGATGGCACTTTTGATGCGATGATTACATACAAAATTAGTGTACATAGTAGTGAGATGTGATGGCGATAACTACATTCGTAAACTTAAAACTACTTAACTTAAAACTTGTAGCTTACGACGGTTCCAAAAATTCCGCGCCCTGGGCTAAGAAGAAGCCTACAACAAACTTAGCTGGGTGTTTTTTTTTGTTATCACAATCTTACATAATCATTTGAAAATATTTAAGAAGCAACCTGGTTTGAGCAAACTCGTGATTATTGCCTCGATTATCAATCCCGGTTGAGTAAAAGTTCAACTTTCCAATTTAAACTGGACATTTCAAATTATTAACAATAGACCGATGTCTATTGACCTTAAGTCGATGTAATCGCTATGAGCAACTATGAAGAAAACGAACTTAATTATAAAGAGCCGGCCGATTGGCGCAGTGGGAAGCAAACCTGCTTTCTGAGTCCAAGGCCGATTCCCACAACTGGATTGGAAGTGTATGGGTGTTTATATGTATATATTATAAGTGTTTATTCATATTATTCATAAAAATATTCGTCAGTAGTGTTAGTACCCATAACACAAGCTACGCTTACTGTAGGCCTAGATGGCGATGTGTGTGTGTATGTGTGATTTCTAGAATGTAGAGTTACTGAGGTATTCATGGAACTGTGTTTCCTAAACGGAAATATTGATAAAAGTTTAACGAGTAAGGTAGGTGATCAAAATAAATGTACCTCCTCAAAAGTTCTTTCTTAAAAAGTACACAAAAAGCATTTCGTTCTTTCTCTGATATAAAACATAACATAATTATAGCGATAATATTATCAACGAAGTGAAATTTTATATGCGGTAACGTAAGACGTAAAGTTAAGAGAATATTTTATTACGTGTACATAAAATGTTTTATTGAGGATATTTGAGTTCCTTATTAAGTTTTTTCTTTTTACGTGCAGAAAATATTATGCTCAGTTCCTTGAGTTGTTTGAATTTTATTTTGAGCATACATTTTTTTTAACGTATAGCTTCCAAAAGAATAATAGAAGTTATGAAATCAAAAACTAAATCTAAATGACAGAAAAAAAATTACATGATCATATTATTACTTTTTTATATTTGTTTTCATTAGTATATGCTGCCCATATTTAGTACGCCCCTGAAATATTGCAAAACAAAGGTTCTGAAATCCTTTACATCTATGGGTTGTAATGTAATTTGAATTATGAAACATTCCGCAACTGTTAATTTGTCTGTTTGTCCAATGTAACTTTCTCGCTTCAATGAATGATGGGATCTCTTAATTTGGTTATCGCTATCTTTCTTTAATTCGATGGAGCTCGATATGCATAATATTTTATTAAAAATTCTCACCAAAATGTATCTCAGGAACATTATATTATGGTTTTATTCAAATGAATCGGGAGGTGTGATAAGTATATTATCCAACGCGGAAGTAATACTGTTGTTGGGCAACCCTAAGCCTTCTCTTCTCGACGCTCAGGATTCTAAATGAAAAACTCGTTGCTACGCTCGGGATTTATTCAAAAACGTCTTCTTAGGATTTATACAGAACCCCGAAAGCTTCAGCAGTGACAATTGACTTACCTACCGCCAAAAACTTGTCGCTAAGCAATTAATATTTTTTTTATATTTATTGTTATTAGTATTTTATGTGTGTAATCTTGATAAGTATTAGTGTGTAATTGTTCGTAAGTATGTATATAATAATAATACACCCCACCAATCGGTTTTCCTTGGTTTTTCTCATCCTAAGGTTGCCTGGAAGAGATCGCTACTAAGCGATAAGGCCGCCCTTTATATCCTACTTTTTAAGTTTATTTTTGTTGTGTCCATTGTTTTTTTTCCTGTTTTTGGTGTACAAATAAAGTGTAGAAATAAATAAAATAAATAAATAAGCGTTCCTGCACGATTTTGCGTAGAAACCGATAAGAAGTATGGGTTCAATATAACTGCCATACTTCCTACAGGTTAAGTTGTAGTGGAATTAAAAAAATAACTAATTTCTTACCAGTTGCATTGAATTTTCGGTTAATTAACGTATTCAAGCTCGTTAAAATTGCGGCACTGGTTTAGAGATATTAAAGGAGCTCTTTTGGCAAAACAAAACGACTTAAACACAGCGTTTGGACAAGACTGCATTTCGAATTGAACCAAACTAGAGCCGAACCATTATGAGTCTAGCTTTATGTACCTTGTCCCGGCTTTAATGAGCCGTCACTCGCACGCCCGGAAATGCCGCGTTCTCAGCCACCAACTTACCTCATTCTCTACGGAAATATCACTTAAATCTGATTCCGTTTGACGGACTCTTATGTGTTGTGAATAATCCTGATTTCTGTTAGTGACAGTAGTGGCCATATTCCTAAATTCATAACTTAAATTATATTTATCACAAAACCTGCATTCAATATCTTCTGGTAGATTTAACCATTGATTTAATGTTTCGAATTTGTAATCAAAAAATGCATTTAACAATAGCTTCGTCATCATAGAAGGTGAAGGTACTGTAATTTTAATCAATACTTGTGGTTACCACCGAACTAAGCTTTTTTCTGAATACTTTTTTTATTTCGGTTATTTAGATTTTTTATGTATTACACGTTTGAAGCGGTGATAGCGCAGTGGTTAGGAGCTCGACTACACTTTCGGGGGGTCGAGTTCGAATCCCAGCACGCACCTTATCTTTTCTAATTTATGCGTATTTAAGTAATTAAAAATATCACTTGCTTCAACGTTGAAAGAAAACTTTGTGAGAAACCTGCATGCCTGAGAGTTCGACATAATGATCTCAAAGGTATGTGGAGTCCACCAATCAGAACTGGGCCAGCTTGGTGGGCTACGGCCTTAACCCCTTCTCATTGTGGGAGGAGACCCGTGCCCTGTACTGGGTTGTATATGGGTTGATGTGATGATGATAGACGCTTGACTGCAATTACACTTGATGGTAAGTGATGATGCAGGTATAGAGATATGTAAATATACAGATAGACAGTATATATATATATATATATATATATGTTTATGTTAAAATAAATGTATCCTAGTTTATATCTAACCGTGTGAAGCCGGGGCACGTCGCTAGTAGTAGATAAAAGTAGTCGAAGAAATTATATGAACGAGTATCGAATAGTTTCTACAAGTATCAATAGGTAGTACATGTACTATCATATTGCGAGCAAAGTTGAAAAGTCACGAACAATAAAATATAAAAAAAAAACAAGAGATAAAAATATCTTTCGACTACTCGAATGAAATAAATATGATCAAACTATAATTATTTTTCCTTTTCAATCCTTGTCAGTACTACCTCGCTTCTATCAGAAATCAATTTGTATCGACATTTATATCTTGAGTTTTTTTGCCTTTTCTATTTTTAACCCACGACGCAAAAACGTCGTGTTATAAGTTTGACGTATCTGTGTGTGTGTCTGTGGCATCGTTGTAGCCGAACTGATAAACCGTTTACGATTTTGTTGTTTTTTGTTTAAAAGGTGAGTTAGTCGGGAGTGTTCTTACCTATGTTTGATGAAAATCGGTCCAAGATAGCCACCACCTTAAAATGCGGAATAATATTTTTTCACAATACCCGCAATATGGGTATCATATGAAATTGTAAATAGCATCGACCAGGTATCAAACCCGGGATCTCAAACATTTTAGACACTAGGAGTTCATCGATAATCCCTTAATATTCCTCTTCCTTTAGAAAAACCTACTAACCTAACAAACAAAACAATGTGGTTTTAGTTAGAGTATTTATATAATTCTTATCTAATTTAGAATTATTAGTTTAACTAATTGCCTAAAATAGGTAAAATAATAAATTATGCGTATAATTTGATAATATTTCATTAGAATTTACGAGTTTAATCAGTAAGGCGGTTTCAAAATACAGACTAGTTAATTTACACGGAGTAATGAGCCAATAGTAGGCTGGAACCAGCCGCTATATTACAGTAATATATCACGTTCGGTAAAGCCTATTTGCCGCTGTTAACGATATAAGGCCTAAGGGCGTTGATAACAAACATTATTTAGTGATAATTTTATGATGCGTAGCTTCATTGAGTGGATTGTTTGGAAATAGTTGGATTCAAATTTGCAAGTCGCCCCGCGATGGAAATGTTTGTTTTCTTTTATACCACTAAAAGTTAGGGATAACCCAAAAATGATAATACAATCTAAAATGGTAGCGGGCTAACTTGTTAGCGAGTATGCTAGTTATGTTAATTCTATCCTATATTAAATCCTATATCTAATGGGTTTCTACGTGTCTAAAATAGTCAAAGTTACTACAAAATTTCAACTAAGGTTTTCTTCATTATTTGTTAAAAAAATATATATATCTAAAGTGTATAAAAATGATATTGTATTGACATTATTGCAACGTAACGTTCGTAACAGTTTCGCTTTGTACGTATAAAAATTTGAACACTTCAACATAAAAACTAATGACCAAGTAAATATTGCTACTCTTATACCAATAGCCAAGCAGCACCCAATAACCGTTCAGTCTTGAAACAACATGGTGCGAATAACGATACTGCTGCACAGTTGCTGCTTTTTTCAACGTATTACTATGGCAGTAAATAAAATGTATATTTTTAACAGTTAAAAATAGTACATTTTGTAATGGTTTATAGTGCAGAAAATTTGATTATTCGCACTAGTGCTTTTCAATGCCCTCTTTTTTTCAATTATTGTTATTTAAATTTGTATTCAACCACCTAATTTAATTTTGATTCAGTAATTAACATTGTAACTTAAATACATATTTAACATTGCACAAGTGTTTACAAGATTAAAATTAAATGATGGTAGTTTTAGTAAATAAAATAATCGAAATCCTCCACAATAGTTTCTTTAAAGTTTGCTAAATAAGTGTTATGAATGACCCGATTTAAATGACCATATTTTTTGATGAGAAAATGACAACCCATATCTCGTCTACCAAAAAGATATCTTTTATCATTTATACTCATAATTAAGTTGTTTTTACTTTATGACAATTTGTTTCCCAATTTACATTCTGCGAGCTCTCAAGTTTCTCAAAAATAAATTGTATTTGGAAATAAAACACCACTTAATTTCATATGAGTTTAACAAAACATATGTTTTTGTGGCGTATTAAGAAAATGTGCTTATCAAAGAGTAATTTATCAAATTAACATTTTAGGTACGAAATACGAACATAATTTCGCCAGTTGTTATGTTTACTTGAAGCCTTTGTAAACAATTGTCTTTGTATAACTTTGTCATCTCACTTGACATAGAAGTCTTGATACAACCTCAATTAACGTATTATTTAGTAAACGCTGTTCACGGAAACATAATTATTAAGTAATTATTGTTGTTTCCAAAGCTTTAAATATTATTTCAAAAACTTATTTGTATAACTATTGTATTGTCACACCGATTGTATGTCTGATTAGATGATTGGAGATTAAATAGTCAAATACATAGAAGGTCTTTGTGACTTTAAAAGCAATAGACTAATAGACTAACATAATTTATGAGCTTCAGAAAATAAATCTTTTGTAAAAACTGAACTGACCTTTTACGTTAAATTTAATCACTTTATTTGGGAGATGGCGGCATTTACAAATAACTTAGTAATGAAGCCTTAAAATATTAGGTCTCCCTTGATGACGCTTCTTTAAAAACAGGATTTGGAAGTTCTTTAATCTGTGGCTTTTATTATGGGTCTTAAAAAAGTCAAACTATAGTGAGGGGCAGAGAGTAGTTAGTCAGAGTATGTCTCTGGGTAAAGCATTTTGAAAATATGTCTGATTTTAAATATGGATCTGAAATAAATTCCACAGTTATGTAATCAATAACTAGCTAATGAAATGACAGGTTACGTGTAACCTCTTAACTCCGTGCAAAGTGCTACTGGACAATGGCGGCAGAAGATAAAATCGAGAGGCACCGTGGAAGGTGCAAATCTTTACAAGACCTATGCCTGACAGAGAAAGTACATCTATCAGTTAAAAAGATGGTATAGCTGGCGAAAAAATTAAAATAGGTATTTGATAACACTATTGCCGTTACGCTGAGCCTGTCTTCCCCCGTAGAGCTGTAGCTCAGAAGTATTTTACCCATAAAGAGCAAGAGAGCGACTCAATTATTCAAGACTTCAATTATTTTAGGTTAAAGATTGAGTAGAGGTTCGTCTTTCTTTCTTTTGTACTATTTTTTTTTTTTCTATATGAGACCCCTGAACCTGGCGGTAGAAAAGGTAAATTATTGGATATTACATAATTTTCTAAAGTATTAAGCTTTTCAAGATAAATAAATGAGATGTAAACATTTTTTCAAAAACAAAAATATTGCTCTAGAGGCATCGTTCCTCATTCTTCATAGGATAATACATTTGTGTGAAGAATCCCAACTATACTTTCCTCTTAAGGTGACGCCGATCATTGATCGTTAAATGGACTGAGCGAACCATGGTCGTAGTCTGTCTGATAAACGTATATCGATATATAGGTGTTCTTTGATAATTGTTAAACATTTTTTTGACAGCTTGAGAGAGACCTTATACTTGTAATGCTTTATTTTATTTTGTGTCTGGTTGTGGCAAAGCAAGGAATAAAGCAATCTGGTAGGATATCATGTTAAAACCACAATTGGGTAGCTACTGATCAGGTACTATCACACTTCTATCTTTGCAGCATCATTTACGTTGACATCGTAGTCAATTGGTAACTTAACACTGAATAAAAAAGTTTTTTTTGGCGCAAGCTATACTTCAATTATAGAGCTAAAAATAGCGCCATTGAAAACCAGCCCTGCTTCAAAGTTCAGGCTATTGAATGTAGCTGCATCAATAACCATTGTGAAAAGTTTCAGGCTATAAATTTTTCTTGCAGCATCGAAATTAAATTCTGGCATATTGACACCGAAACATTGTATTACTAAAATATTAAAAGCTTTCACGGTTTCTCGTTGTCGTATCAGCGAGCGCTATAGTACTTAAAAAAAGGTCCTGAATCGGATTTCCGTTATGAGTAAATTTGGAAGTACGATTTAGTAAATTCTCGAAATATTGTCCATTAGTCTTCTTCGTACAACATATACTCGTAAATAAATAAATAAATATACTACGACAATACACATACACAATATACAGTAAGCGTAGCTTGTGTTATGGGTACTAAGATGACTGATGAATATTTCTATGATTAATATACATAAATACTTATAATATACAGACAAAAACCTAGACACTGAAAAACATTCATGTTCATCACATAAATATTTTCCAGTTATGGGAATCGAACCCACAGCCTTGGACTCAGAAAGCAGGGTCGCGGCCAACTGCGCCAGTCGGCCGTCAATATAGTTATGTTGTACGATACGAATCATTCGTAGTTAGTATGGAAATGTTAATTATATTAATATTGGACGGAGCCCAATTGTCCACCTGATGATAAGAGGAATACCATCGCCTTTAATGAGAGCAACACTTTGTAGGGCGTACAATGAATACATCAACCTAAGGGCTATGGGTTAGCCCTTCAGACCGACCGGAACACAACAATCCAACATGGCGGTAATACTTTCCGGAAAGAGATCTGTCACAATAAGATCTACTACTATTAATATAATGATGCTTATAAGTTGTCACCGTGAGAAACTGTCCAAAAAGTTACTGAATTAAGGAGCAGCCAGTACAAATTTTCTGTCACCTAAAATAAATGTAAAAAAATTACCAAACGACGTAACGAAAGTGGACTTTTAACTTTATTCCAAAGGAAGTAGGGTTATTTTCGGTAAAACATGGATCTGGGATATGTCATGTCTACTCTGAATATTTTATCAGCAACCTTTGTAGACAGTTTGCCTTGTACAAGTAAGTTGTCACTCATGGCATAAAGTTGAAATTTTGGCACATTTCCAACAATGTGTAGATGTGGATATTCCGTAGTGAATTAGTTGTGCGTTTCACTCTCAAAGTTATATTAAGTATATTGCCCGTTTTCACTAACGAATAACAAGGCAATACCTAGGTAAGTAACTCTTAATCATAAATTTCCCTTTCACCTATCAATTTTCATTAGGCAAATCCTAAAACCTAACTTGTCTATCTATGATTCTTGCCACAAGGTGGGGTTATTTGTGTTTGTATTATCGCATTCTTCAATTTTCGTACTGATTTAGGTTTAAAAACAGCCAAATTTGTATTTTTTTAGCTGACAACTGTGTCATAGTCAGTTCAGTTCCTCAAACATCACGCACCGTTGAATCGGTGTCGTAACTATAGATGGTGCCTAACGTCGTTAGCTACCATCTAAGAGTTGGAGAAACGTTTTTTTCACTACGCATCCTATTTAGGCTTTTCTTAGGTTTATTGCAAACTGGTAAATGTCTCGTGAAAGATTGGAAGTGTTGAACTATAGCATTATTCTGTTGACTGCGTTGGTTAAGTAATGTTAAGCGAAATCTATCGGCTTGATCCATGAGCGCTTTCGAAGGGCCACAGGTAGTATAGTTCGGGTATCACTTTCACCTGATATTAATAACTCCAAAAGTTGGACAAACTTAGGTTTAACTTTATTATTGCTAATAATAAAGTTGAAGAACTCGTTTTTTCGTATTAAAATACAAATAATCTAGAGTTATAAGTTTATGTTGGGTTTCTGAGTCCAAATTAATATAGCTGAATGAAAGCTAAAATACTTTTTATTAAATAGTTTTGTAAAATCAAAATCGTTTCATCCGTTTGGGATTTACAATGCCTCAGACAAATACCCAGATGAACACGTTACACCTGATGTAACACCTCTCTCTTCGCAGGGTTTCTAAAATGCAGGGCCTTATCTCTCAATTTTAACATATTTTTCTTCTGTCTGAAAACCTATATAAGTTGTTCAGGCTCTAACAAGTAAAGTTCCGAAAGAAAAACTTTCTCATAATGATAATTTTGCTGACTACATCAATTTGTTCTTTTAGGGTCTTCGAAAGTTATTAGGGTTTGTTTTTCTTGTTATTACACGACCAGATGAACAAAAACATTCTTGTCTATTCTAACAACGAATGTAATGAGATGAGATCTATTTTTTTATGTAGCAGGTTCTCATAGTAAGCGGTGTGAGCCCAGTCGGTACGAGCTCGACTTCACTTTTGGGAGGGCTGAGTTTGAATCCCAGCACGCATCTCTAACTTAACTTAAAAGTTATGTGCGTTTTAAGTGCGTGCGTGCGTGCGTGAGAAATGGCTGCATGCCTGAGAGTTCTACATAATGTTCTCAGGTGGGCCAACGTGGACTACGGCCTTAACCCCTTCTCATTGTGGGAGGAGACCGAAGCCTGGTGTATACAAGCAAGGTGTAATGGGTTTATATGATGATGATGATTATGATGAGTAATAAATACTTATTGGAGCAGAATGGGGTATGATTAGGGGTCTAACCTTAATCCTTTATTCCTTATTCTTTGAGAGTGAAGGCCTTGGTTAATCAGTGGTATACGATTGGGCAGTGATAATAGCGTATAAACAACGCTAGCTGTAAGGCGAGTAGGTACTAAGTCGATGGGGTACCTCTGTCATTACTTATCTTATATTCATAATAGCTACTTCTGTTTTACAACATTTTCCTGAAATTAATACTTAATGAAATAACCACAAATGTATATTACGCAGTGACAACCCGAATTTTAGCGGTTTACTTTTAGGGTGACGGATTACTATAGACACACACAAACACGACATGACAATGCGATTTCAAGTCATTAAAATAAATTATCAGTAAGGGTTGGTGAAAAAAAAAATATTAAAAAAAACTATTTTCAAAATTTGTCATTATTTTTACACATTAACATTTTCCTTGCACTAATATTTTGTAGATTTTTTTTATTATTCTTGCCTTTAGTTGGTATGACACTTATTACCAAGGTCGATTTATTTTTGGTAATTATTTCATAGACTTTTAATTACTTAATTACTTAATTTTGTCGGGATAAAACATATTTTTTTACGTCTATTTCCATTAGCTACACGTTAACTAATATGTGTCATTCTCATCAAAATCAGATCAGCGGTTAACAATAATTTAAATACAAATAATTATTCTTGTAAATCCATTTTCGTTCGGGAAAATGAAGTTACTATTTTATTACCAAATTTGGCCAATTTTGGTGCATTGATTGGTGGGCCGAACATAGATTACAAATAAACAAACACACACTTTCGCATTTATACTATAGGTATTTGTATGGAAACGTGAAGGACACATTTGACCATCAATTGCGGTCTTACGGTCTCAGGTAGGCCCCACCTAATCAATGATCGTCTGTTTGTTAATTCAAACTAAGTAAATTAGTTTATTTGTTGGTCCGAATTTGACGTCTACAAAGGAGTCTAACTTCTGTACGTTGTACTTACTATTATCTATTCTATGAGAGTGAGTAGTTTTGGCACAAATTGGGGAACTAGTTCCAAATACAAGGGTCTGGCGTATTTCTACATTGAAATATTGTTACATGGAAGACGTCCCTCTGACATCTGGAGAAACTGTTACAAGTTTAAGTAAATGATACGGCGAGTATAATTTATAAGCCTTTGTTCGCTTGACATTGTAATTTCAACCTTAAAGCAAATGATGTAAATCTTCTTTTGATGCATTAAGTTTTGTTATTGTAGCAAATTTAGACGTCGGGGGCAATTATAAATCTACTAGCTGATGCTTGCAAATTTGCTTGGATTTAATTCCGTATTTTTAAGATCGCCGTACTGGGATGATATGAGTTTATGTCCGTCTCCAATATGCAAGCTATATGTGTGCCAAATTGCATCGATATTAGTAACGTCCGCGAAACCAGGCACATTTTCGCATTTATAAGAATTTCAAATATGATATAATAACACAACGTCAAATACAAAGTCAACAACAATGTAATTTTTTTTGGCTTGTGGCAAGTACTGGGGCTATATATAAGCTGATGATGATAATTTGGCTTTACTGCTTTTAAAGCATGCAAAAGTAATAATATTAGTCGTTAACCACGGATAATAAATTCGTGCTGTTATTGGTAGTTTACTCTTTTGCCCCTTTATTTTTAACGAGGAGTAGTGTAGTATCGTTACGCTTTGTTTCGTCACACTCTGACTTGTGAAATATGTTGTCAATTGAAGTGTAACAAAACACTTTTGTGACATTCATCATCATCATCATATCAACCGATAGACGTGCACTGCTTGACAGGTATTTTGTAGGGAGTTCCAAATTCTACGGTTCTGTGCCGCTTGGATCCAGCGGCTACCTGCGACGCGCTTTATGTCGTCTTTCCACCCCGTTGGGAGTCGACCAACACTGCGCTTACCAGTTCGGGCTGCCATTCCAGCACCTTGGGACCCCAACGTCCATCCTTTCTCCGAACTATGTGACATTACGCCATGTTTATTAATAATAGAGGTACAGTTGTAATCCAACTAGCCGTTTAGCTTGTTAAAACTAAAACGCTTCACTTTTTTCCTAAAATGAGGTTGTGCGTTTATCTCCACTTCATTACGCTAACGAGCGGTAAGTCCGCCTTTATTGTTACCTACATCTTTACGTACGTGCCTCAAATGAGACTTTTATTTAAAAATATAGTTCATCTCCTCAATTTTTATCAGAGAATAAGGTTATCCTAATTGCATGCACTTAAATAATTAAAGGGTTGTTAAATTTATAAAACTGCCACAAATGCTAGTTTTATTATTTATACTTTTTTTGCTGCTTTTACTTTGCAACCTACTGACTAGTAACTTAAGAAGTTGTGAGATAATCTATACTTATAATAGAACTGTAACTGGAAGATTTCTGTACATATAATATATTATAGACCGGGGGATGCTTTATTATCGATACTGAGTCCAAAATAGATTTTTATTTAATTTTTGGCTGTCTGTCTGTCTGTATGTCTGTCTGTCTGTCCGGGCATCACGTGAAAAGTACTGAACGGATTCAAATAAAATTTGGTATAGTGGTAGCTGATATTCCGTGTCAACATATAGGCTACTTTTTATCCCGATAAACAATAAGCTCCTCCCGGGAAATGAGATGAATTTTTTTATCAATTTTACTTCGTAGCTCCGTTCAATTTCAACCGATTTTAACAACTCTTCTTCATTTGAAAGTGTATACTATCAAGCATGTATTGAGGAATTTTAATGAAGATCGGATAAATATTGTCGGAGATAAAGGACATAACTATTCACAGATAACAGCGAGTCGCAAAGCGTATGGGACAGTGATCGAATGCATGCGTACCATCCTACTTATATTATAATTGCGAAAGTTTGTGAGTAAGGATGTATGGATGGATGAATTGACATGTTTAAAGTAATCATTATTACCTACAAAAAAGTCTGGGAGGCTGAATGCCTAATTGTTAGGACACAATAACCGCTTTTTGTTATAATTTGTCAATCAAAACACGGGTACAATCTTAAGATGGTGACGTTCCTATCACATCCAAATAAATATATAATATATAAGTATTTATGTATGTTATTCATCAGTCATCTTTGTACCCATAACACAAGCTACGCTTATTTTGGGGCTAGATGGCGATGTGTGTATTGTCGTAGTATATTTATTTATTTATTTATTTATTTAAATAATAATTTCTCTTTAAATTATTCAAATTAGACCTATCGTTTAGACGTTACTACGGGTATAGAAATGCTAAAAGATATTAAATCCGATAATAACCGATTTGATGCAGAAGAAGTTGCTAGTCAGAAGTCAGCTAGTCATAACTAATCGAACATCAGGCTAAGTTTGGGCAATGTACCAGTCCAGCGTGCGTTTGGAATTTTCGGTTTTAAGCTAGCGTATTGAAAAGATTATCACCTAACTACATTATGGAAAAATATTAACCATAAATTGGACTTTTCACGCATTTAAGTAATAATATACAACTTAAATAAGATTAATAAGATAACTTTAATAAGATTAAGAGTTTCAGTAATTCGATGGCTCTGATCTCATGGTAAATGCCGACATCGATCTAGACAGCGCGGTCGCGACAGAGATATACTCGTATAACCTTACTACTGAGGCCATTATATATCTTTTTGCTTGCACTTACACTCACGATCCCTCTGACTAGACGGCTTCACTTTACATCTGCATGACTATCTGTACTCTGTTTTTTTATACTTAGTAATAAGTTCGACCTGATGGTCAGTAGTAGTAGTATTAGTGGTAAGTTTGTAGTAGTCTACTATACTATTATAGTTTAATATTAATTTACTGTGTGATGGTGATAGCAAAAAAAAATTACCCGGCTAAGTTTGTCGTGGGCTCTTCTTAGACCATTTGGGCCTTTAGGGCGCGTTTGGAACCCTCATAGCATTAGATTTAAGTAAGCGAACGAAGTTATCACCATTCCCTTACATTTATGTAAACATATATGTACGAAAGCTTCATAAGTGCCTGTGATAGGCCTACTGAATAAAGAAATTTTGAATTTGAATTTGAATTTTGTTATGTTGTGCGTTTTTGATTTTAGCACTTAAAATATTTCCTGCTAAAGCCAGAGACCGTTAAAACGGTGAAGGAAAACTTCGTGATGAAACTGACTGCCTGAGAGTTTTCATAATGCTTTCAAAGGCGTACGAAGTCTACCAATCCTCATTTAGCCACCGTAGTGGGCTGTAGATTGTTTGACAACAATGATAATTATTAGTCTATTTGTGTAAAAAGTTTCAATTAATGTAAATTGAAACTTTTTACACAACTTACGTTTTACAAGTTTGTGTATTAACAATTATTCATCAACATCTCCTGATGCTCCGGTTTCGGAGCGAAACGTGCGTAGAGGGTACATTGCCGAGGATCTGTTTGGTGTGGAGTATACGGATTGAAGAAATTATAAATTACACCAATTGAGATTAATTTTCATAATAGTTTGTGTATTATATGTTGGTAATTTGGTTGAAAAATATTGTCATACTTATTACTCAGATAATATGTCGCTTGGTTAAAAAACTGTAAATATTCGGCTTTCCTTCAAGAAATTCACAGTAGTTACCTACCAAGCCGGTTAGGAAATTGGCGTTCTCAACCCCCGGGGCTAGAGAGCATTTGAAGTCATTGATGCGGTTAATATTTAAAACAGGGTGACAGATATAAAGCAGGTATTGGAATAAGTTTTAATACCGGTAAATTTTACTTTTAAGTATCCGAAAATGTCAAAATATTGATTTACTAATTGATTTATGATTGAATTTCTACGAAATGATATCGATTGCTGTTATTCTTAAGCTTTTAATTTACAATAAATAAAAACCTTATTTAACCGGTTAGTACTTTTATTTTTAAGAAATCGTGGCTACGTACTTCGTAGCAGTTTGGCAGAAAAATTTCAAGAGGAGCCGAAGTTTTGTCTTGAGTTGAGACTTTTGGTTTATTTCTGTTAATAAAACTTAAAAAAAATATTTCGATACCGGTTAATGACCGACACCTGTTTCACATTTTATCCGGTTTCCATAGTCTCTCGCTATCTCTCCTATAAGAGAAGCCTTTGTCTAGCAGTCAGACATGAGTAGAGTGGAGATGATAATAACTTAAAGGTAAAATCATTCTGTACCTTTAGTATGAACCGCACGTGGCTAGTATAATTTAAATGACAGAATGAAGAATATACAGAATCCTTTTTCAGACGATTGCAGCGCATTGTGTCCAAGAACAGTGAAAACGCCCCACGCACGTCTCACTTTACACCAGCGGGATGTTGCTAGCTCTTTTTCTTCTTTCATTTTCCCATTTTATGGTAAACGTTTAGAACATTAGAGGTTAAATAATTACTGTCAACTGCTAAATGGTATGAAGTGACTAACCTTTTGTTTGAGACACACTACTAAAATGGAATGGTTTTTGATGATTCAATATAAGTCGGGCAATCAATCAAAAATACTTTATTGCACACAAGAACTAAACATAAATAAATAATGAAATGAACATTAGTTACTTATTACAAATGCTTGCCCAAATTGTGTTAATTAGGTACTGTGCAAATGAAATAGACTCATTTATGTTTTTGATGATTTCCATTAATTAGCTATTGACATAGTAATTCATTATGCGGTTTTAAAGCAATCTAGAACAAATGCTACAATTGTAATTACTAGTAGTAAAATTAGATGACGCATTATTTTGAAACGTTGTAATTACAAAGTGTATAATACATTTTTAATATCAGCGGGTTGCCATACAACCGCCTCGTTGGCCTAGTGTTAAGCGTGTTCGGGACTACTTATGGTGTAGTCCTCGACTCGATACCCGGGTTGGGTTGGTTGTTATTTATTTTTGTTATAATTGTTGTAGTTGTTATAATTGTTACATTCTTCGGTTTTCTGATACTACATATTTAGAGTGTTCGTTTAGAGTTATGAAATTGGCATTGGGCATCCCTCTGCATCAGGGATTATGTTACATCACAATCAAAATGCTTTAATATAAAAAGTGAAACTGACGGGTAGGCTCATTAAATAAGTAGTTACATATTAATAAACATGCATTGAACACGAATCTTCGAAAACTACTGGTCGTATGAAGCAAAAGAGCAAGTAGATAGTTAATCGGCTTTTTGAGTCTACAACTGGGGGGAAGTATAGAGGTTGGAACTCGAATACACTAGTTATTACCCAAAAATAAGGTGAAAAATATACTTACTTTATTTATGAACTTTTAAGATACTCTCCACCGTCTTTACTAAAGTCCGCCTTAATCCAAGTAACGTGCACAATATAATTATAATAATAATATTTATTTCCAAAAAAATCTTAAGTCTGAACAATATAGTAAAAGGTTTTCATATTTTATAAGATCCATGAAATCTTAAATAACTAGCTTGTAGTAAAATTACTACAAGCTTCTGAAGCTAAACTAAGAAACCTTTTATTTCAGGTTCGTTACAATATGTTCGCAATATCTTTTCTAAGGCTTTGCACCAAAGTTTCTTTGCAAATTTTTTGTATACCTTTGTACAAAACCAGCCCAAATCATTTGTTACAAGGAATACGAATGCTTGAATAACTTCTAAACGTAATAGGCACGTGTGTGATTCCGAGCCCTTTTTGTATCTTACCTTTGAGAGAACTGCCACTCAATCCAAACCAATGCTTAGCAATCAGGATTGACCCTATTTTAGTAGATCGCTCAATCCACTCGTGTCTCGGTTAGTTTATTCTGTTGCTGATGCCTACTTTTTACAAGCTTTTATTTAACTTGCAATGTTTGTATGGTACTTTGTTAGAATCTTAGATCTGAATTTAAACATTGCTATCGCCAACCGATTGAATTAATATTTCTTCATACTGTTTTGATGATAATGCATGGCTAAACTAAGTGACTTCGTTTTAGACCGAATATGATGAACTCCCAAAGATGGCGAACTAACTATTTTTAAATACGGGTATCAGATATGTAATAGGGTTTGCTGATTTCATTTCAGAGCTTTTAAATTTAGCGTGTTATTAGAAATATTTTTTCATCATCATCATATCAACTCAATAGGGACTGGGCTAAGTTTCTGTGGGCATTATTAGCAGTAATCCCCGAGAATGCCTTTGCATTCTCCGCTAAGGTAAGCTAAGCACCCTATCTTTGTCTACTACCAGAACCTTCACTAATTAATAACTTTGTATTATGATTGACCGCGATTTCATATTATAGTTAAATGTTCTCAACACACCGAAGTATTACTTTATTCATGACACTGTAGTGACTATAGATATCCCTCAACTCAGACCACCGCTTTATTGAAAAGAAAAGTTTTCTACATAAAACTAAATTCTATATACTAATATATTTTTGATCGCATAGGCAGGCAGATCGCATATTCGTCGCCTCAGTCTGATCGATAAATTATTTACATGAGAACCAAATTATAAGCTCTAATAAATTTTCCCTAAAAAGTCCTTCTATCTATTGCTTGTCTCCAGAATGTAAAAAAAAAAATTTTTTATAATCCCGCGTGATATTTCTTAGGGCTTGTTCGAAATAAAAACTGTTCTACGATCATCTCTAGAATGCGAGCTATCTCTGCCATATTTTCAAAGTTCAAAGTCATGAATATAGTATATTCATGACACGGTAGTGACTATAGATATCCCTCAACTCAGACCACCGCTTTATTGAAAAGAAAAGTTTTCTACATAAAACTAAATTCAGTTCACGGTATAAAAAAAATATCAATGCATTCGAACAGGTTGAATAGAGTTTTTTATTTAGCATATAGCGAATCCATGCGAGTAAAAACATAAAGAAAATTTTTAAAACCTATTCAGTTTTGTGGTAGAAATTTTAACTGATTGTTTTCTATTTTATTTAAGTGGGTATGAATTCCTTCCGACCTATTTGGCCCAGAGGTGAACGCTGTCGATTTATGTGGGATTCTCTCGGTTCTCGGAGACTTCATAATTTCTAAATTCCCCTGCACAGGCACAGCATCGGAAGGAGATATTTTTCTCTCTGGGAAAAGGAGAAAATTATATCTTCTTCCACAGCTTTATAAACTTTCTGACCTTGAGCGCACTGGTGGAAATAATTTCTAAAAATTATACGTACCCTTTTACCTGTTGCCGTGCTTTAACAGGAGGACTTGCCAATTATGTCCACTGTGATTGAATGTAATTGGGGGAAACAATTATTGTCTCCTGCCCATACTAGCCCATGCTGGTCTAGGTGGCAAGTTTAAATGAAAATAATAGTATTACTAATTATATAAAAGCCTACAAACGAAAAGACGTCAAATAGATTTTAATTTTTCAAATCATTGTTTTAAAAAATTCGTGGTTATAACTTACGCGGTTTCCTATTTGAGTCTGGTGGAGCTGCCACACTGGAAGTACTGCCAGTTCCACAGTAATATTCGCTACTTTATATTTTAATGTGACGTAAGAGAGGGCCATTTGCGTCAAAGTTTAAAGCCTGCGCTATAATGACATTTATTAAGTGGACTTGCGGCCAGCGTGCATGTGCCAGGCACGTATTGTTACGCTAAAATTGCTACTTAGCTTCATAAATCTGCGAATTCTATATTTGTAATATTAATTTTTACCAATAATAATTGTCAAATTACGAAGAGGATGTTTTACAAAGTAGCACGGTAAGTTTCTTAGAAATATTTGTTACTTATAATTTAACTAGCAGTCGCACATAACTTAGTCCGCGTTCGCAAAATTCAAAGTCAATTTTTTTTTCTCAAATAGGCCTATAAATAAGACACTTCAATACGTCTGATTGGCGCAGTGACCAGTGACCCTTCTGAGTACTAGGCTGTTCCCATAACTAGAAAATGTTTGTGTGAATGTTTTGTTTTTGTTTTTTAACTGTATATTATAAATATTTATGTATATTATTCATAAAACTATTCATCAGTTATCTTAGTATCCATAACACAAGCTACGCTTACTTTGGGGCAAGATGGCGACGTGGTTATTGTCGTAGTATATTTTATTTAATTACCTCACATTTTTTGACAGTAAAATGTTTAAAAAAGCAGCAGCACTACCTCATAGCAAAATAAAATATAACATAATGCTTTGAAAGTAACTTGAATGCTCAAAATTCAAAATTCGAAAATATTTTATTCATGTAACCCTTATCACACGCACTTCCGAACCGTTCATACATTTTACATGTTAACACTAATGTGAGTGATGGTGGTCATTCGTAAACTCAATACTAAAGCATGGAGGGTTCCAAACGCAACGGTCTAAGAAGAGCTCACAACAAACTTAGCAATTTTTTTTTGTTATCACTATCTCACAGTAAAGTTAATGTTTAGCTATGGAGTTAGAGCAATACATACCCAAGCTTTTTTATTATACATGTAATCCTTAATATTATAGTAGGCATTTTTATAAACTTACGTTTTATATAAGCTTTGAACTTATTGACAGACATCTCAATAATTTCATCTGGTAATTTGTTATAAAATGATATACAATTACCCTTAAATGATTTACTAATTTTATGCAGCACACATAACTGCATTACAAGTTTATTTTTACTTCTAATATTAATATTGTTACAGTCAAACTACTAACTAAGCCTAGCAGTTTCTATATCTATCATATGGCGTATGTATATTTTTGATCGCATAGGCAGGCAGATCGCATATTCATCGCCTCAGTCTGATCGATAAATTATTTACATGAGAACCAAATTATAAGCTCTAATAAATTTTCCCTAAAAAGTCCTTCTATCTATTGCTTGTCTCCAGAATGTAAAAAAAAAAATTTTTTATAATCCCGCGTGATATTTCTTAGGGCTTGTTCGAAATAAAAACTGTTCTACGATCATCTCTAGAATGCGAGATATCTCTGCCAAATTTTCAAAGTTCAAAGCCTACGCTATAATTACATTCATTAAGAGGGCTTGCGGTCAGCTGCACGGCTAGCCCGCATATACCAGGGGCGTATTGTTACGTTAAAATTGCTAATTAGCTATGTTAAATTGCTAATTCAATATTATATTAATTCCAGAAATATTAAATCTCCAATGGTAACCGAATGTATTTATACGTAGCATTGCTACGAAATTGTAGCAAGTAGCTACGAGTTCAAATTCTTTTCCTATCTCTATTCAGAAATGGCTGTATTATTTTTTGGGGGTTTCGGAAATTAGGAATAACAATAGGTAAATCAAAATAATTGGTTGTATTAATTTTGTATGGAAACTACATCTTCGCATTACTTGTAAAAAATTACGTTCGTGACAGTGAAATTAATTTTAGGTGATGCGAAGTTAATCCAATAATATTGAAAAATAAAGTCGAAGTCTGCATGTACGCTGAAAATTACTTGAGTAGATAACGCGAGTTTTCTAGCTTCAGCCTGTAACTGATAATTTCTTGCTACAAAAAGCCAAAACCACTTGCCTACTAGACAGTTATTACTCAACGATAATACCTTACAAAGGGAAGCACAAAATATTTACAAGGTATGAACATTATAACTGGAAGCATTACCTAGTATTCTTTACATAGAAAATGCCTCATTCATTTCACTGGAGTACTTCATGTAGAAAGTGTTTCACATCTCCCTTATTTTTCTTATATTCATCTGTCTTTTCGCAGAGATCTTGTCTCGCAAGTATGTCAACAAAGGACATTGTAATAGTGCGAGAAACGGCGCCATTGCCCGCTTTTTTACTGGATGACATGACGCGAGGAGGCACTAACAAATTGTGTCATCTATACAGATTTTATACTGCATTGCAGTAGAAAATTTTAATCTATAACTCACTCAGATGGTTCACTCTAAACTGAGATCTCACTGATTTTGGAAAAGATTAGTTTTTATGGACCAACGCTATTTTGATTAGTTACCTAACCTACTCTAAGATTTTGTATCTATTATGTAACGCATTCAATTCGTTGTCAACCCAGTCCAAAATATTTACGAAAGAGTTTAGTGGTGCCGTCCTTTTCATTCTTTTCCCTTTTTATAAGGAAATCACTATTAGATTAAATCTACCACTTGTAGATTAAGGTTTACATTGATTATTAACTTCGAGCATTAGTAGTAGGTACAGTTTAATATTATGATGAAATTAGTTTATATATAATTAGTTAATAATAGCATATTTAAAATTCGGGGTGAGACCATCGGATGCATTCCAAGAAAGTAAAGGTTTCCTACGGGATTTTTTGGAACCAATATAAATAAATGCAGACTAAGTCGCAGGCAACAGATAGTTAAGAAATATATTATCGCACCCGAAGATTGGAAAATTCAAATTTCTAAGTTATTGCTAAAAATTTCGATGTAAAGGAAGAAGCCAGGTGGAATACCTACATATAACGTGATATTGAAATAAGCCTGAACCTTTTTCGCATTACTTTAATGTAAAAATAATTCAACCTTAATTTTTCTTCGCCTTAGGACTTCTTAGAAGCAGTGAGTTTAAAATAAAAGTTACTTAGTCATGTACCAAAGTATGAAATCAAATTTAAAATTTAAGCATAATTTTCAAAATGTATCATGAAACAAAATTGATATATAAAAATAGACACTGAGATAGTAAAGCTGGGAAAAGGAGTCCATTCCAGCTGTAATAACATCTAGGCTATAATAACATTGTGGTCGCGGACACTGATATAATCACGCGTACTAACGCTGATCTGAAAATCTTATTCAATTAGCACGACATCTGGTCTTTTAATTGGTAAAAATCGTGTCACCGTCGTACTGTGTAAAGAGACTATGATATTTCTTTTTCTTGTGTAGGCGCTATTTAGTAAACGGCCCGTTCCAACGTCATTGGGAAATTGCGTACGTCGGTTAGTATCACGCACACACACATCATAAACTTACACCCTCGGTTTACGAGGCGTTAGCATGTCTTATGGAGATGACTGCTGGAGGAAACTGCTGCGGCGGGATATTTTAGGGACGAGAAAGGATTCATTTTGTATATAAAATGTATAAGTTTCTTGTTTATTCTGTACACTGGTTAAAAAAATATTATATCTCGTACTTTTGCACAGAAACGGCTTGGAATGAAGAGTGTATTACTTCATGACTTTCTTATTTGTATAACCGGTTAGGACGCACCAGAACGCTTATTCGCATGGATTTCTTTTATCATCAGCCTTTGAATATCCTAATACTAAGAAGCCAGCCGCAGGTTAGGTAATATTTAATTACTCAGCCCAGCTGCCTATGCAATCAGGAAAATTAGACGTTGAAACAGCTAGGCTTGTTTATTTCGCATACTTTCACAGTATTACGTCCTATGGGATCTTTTCGTGCGGAAAAGCTGCAGATATTGAAAGTATTTACAGAAAAGAGCTATACGATCAATATATAAACCTGGATCTCGCGAATCGCTTCGTGAATAAATTAAACAAATAGGTATACTTACAGTAGCTTCGCAATATATTTATAATAATATAGTCTTTGTGAGACAAAAAATTTCTCTTTATAAAAATAAAGCTGATATAAACAATCCAGAAACGGACATAAATTAGTGACATCTGCATATCGTCTGCGAAAGGTGCAATACTCATTTGTGGGATTGAGTATACGATTTTACAACATGATTCCTAAGGTAATTCTGGTCCTACCGTTGCATACCTTTAAAAAATGTGTAAAAACACACCTAATACAGCGAGGTTACTATACATTTGAAAAATGTCTTAATGACATGGTAGATTGGAAGTAGCCAGCTTACCTCTCATCTCTCGCAAAAAAAAAAATGAATATAAATGTTGATGTTGAAAAAGAGCAACTACTGAGTTTCTTGCCTGCTTTCCTCCGTAGAATCTGCTTTCCGAACCGGTGGTACAGTCACTACAAACAGACAAACTTGACGTTTCAAAAGTGCTTATAAAGTAAGGCCTACTTTATAAGCACTTGAAATAAATGAATTTGGAATTAGAGAGAGAATTTTACTACTATAGTTTTACTTCGAATCTTACTCAATTTTACTCAGAATTTTACTACTAATTTAGAATTTAGAATTAGAGACTTTGGGACCGTGGGGTCCGGAGGTAAGAGCCCTTTTCAAAGAATTATCGAAAAGGGTTATCGAGTCTTCCGGTGATCCTAGAGCGGTCAGTTACCTTGGCCAACGAATTACTTTGGCCATTCAAAGGGGCAATGCTGCCAGCATCTTAGGAACTGTGCCTCGCTGCGGTGGTTTCGAGGACGTTTTAGATTTTATTTAGTTTTAAATAGTTTATTTTAGGTTATATTTGGAATTGATAATTTTACTTAAATCGCACATAACTTCAAAAAATTATAGGTGCGTGTCGGGGTTCGAACTCGGTTCTACCGGAAGGCATAATTCTTGAGCTGACCTAACTTAGCTATCACCGCTTCCAATTTATAAGTATACATTTTATTAGTTGGTTAAAACTTTTAGTTGTTATAACCACTGATGAAAATGTTTCGTATACATTTTACTATTGTATCAATTCTGTAATGTAACTAATATTCTAAATAAATAAAGAATTCAAAAGAATAAACCCTTTTTTTAGTTTTAAAAATGATTGACCATTTCTATTAAAACTAAAAAAAATACGTAATCTGTAATACTGTAAGGTGAATGCTTACAGTTGTACAGAGTGAGTAGTATGTCCATCGAAATTGATTAATCGAGGTTCTTAAATTACCGGAAGAAAATTTCAATCCTTGTTCCCACGAAGAGCTTAGCTAGTGTATTTTGCGTTTTATTGTTATTTTCACTACGCGCTAAAAGTAATTGACTAGATTTAACGAGGTTTGCTTGTTCGCATTTCAAGAATATCATTCAAAGAGTTTCCGGTTTAAATGTACATTTCATTTAAACGTAGAAATGTTTGACATATTTTGCTCGCGCAATATAATTGGGAACGTCATTACTGTAACGTAGGCAAAATGCTTTGTTCTTCGAAGACATCACTCTAAATATGTTAATAAGCCTACAGGGAATGATATTACAGAATCGCTTTAAGGGTTTCATCGTCTTCATGAAATTAACTTTTCATGTCATGTTCTGAAAATAGGCAGATATGATTTAAAAAGCGGTTCGAGAAGAAAAAGAAAATTATAGAAATTCCGTTTATTAAAATGCTAAGAACGTGACCCTCCCGAATACTTCGCACGGGTCACATAAACTAGGTTTGTAAAATGATAGTATACAAATATTATTTAAATTAATAAATGGTTTCCCAATTACTTTACATTATTCAGGAAAATATTCTATCCCTACGAAAACACTATTGAGAAATAATTTATAAAGATATATAATATATATATATAAAAGGCAAAGGTGACTGACTGGTCTATCAACGCACAGCTCTAACCACTTGATGGATCGGGTTGAAATTTTGCACACAGATTGTTGAAAATTCCAACCCTAAGAGGATTAAATGGGGAAGGAAATTTTGTATAAAATTCTTCATTTATCAATTTATTTTACAAGTTGATGAAACCACCATGAAACTTTGATTTTAGGTTTTCCATTAAAAATAAAGAAAACATGTTTCACAAATTTTAAAAATACCAACTCCAAAGGTTTCAAATAGGGGATGAAAATTAAAATGAAGATTTCTGATTTTTAAAGTAATTTACGTTCATATTTTTCTATTAGCAGAAAGACATTTTTTTGAACCTTTGAAGTTAAATTTTACCACATCGAAAATTTAACTTAAGGTGAGCGAAGCCGCGGGCAAAAGCTATTAATAGATAATTGTTTTCATTCATTTGCTTCATGAAATAAGGGTTTTTTTTTATTGAACTTAATACTGGCAATATTCTGGTATTGCCATTATCACAAAGAAATCTGTACTTAATTTATTTCAGTTTTATTATTTTTTGTTATAGTGCCAATAATAACACAGATTTTTACTTTCTACCCTTAATAGTTCATAAGCTTATAGCCCGATGAAAGACGGACAGATTGATTTACAGCAGAGGCTTAATAAGCGGGTCCGGTACGCACCCCAACTTGCTGGGTAGTTATTAATTAAGAATATGTTACTTACTAGAGTAGTCTAAAATCTTAAAGTTTTTCATTCCTTATATTTTGCACTTGCTTTTGCCCCCGGTTTTGTTCCGCGTCTATTTCGGTTTTTTTAAACATCTCGGGGGTACCATCCGTTTTCCTGGGATAAAAAGTAACTTATGTTACTCTTTGTTCTTTAAACTAATTAAAAAAGAAAGCTAAATGAAGTTAACTGGTTGCTTAGTAAAGTAGATTTAGCTTTAGGGATAAAGAAAGGACAATCAAACAAACACATTTCGCATTTGTAATATTAGTATGGACTCTATGTTTCCTAAAAAAAGAAACCGCTTATGTCTTCAATTACAAGATAACATGTTCAGGTAGTTTTGCGATAGTTACATGTATGGAAACGGTGTCATAAATATCCATATATTTATCTGTTCCAACGAATACCTGCCCAACCATCGCCCTTTCCTTCCCATAAAACTCGCTAAATGTGAATCGGAAGTGAGCATCGATGAGTCCATACGATAACAGAAAATAATTTATTGTTGCGCAAATATAAAACCCATTATTTATATTTTCCATAAAAGAATAACGGGACTGTTTTCCGACCTGACTAATATTGCCAAGCTAAGTGTGAAGTTGTTTCAGAATATATATATATATTGTTTTTGGTATATTATATTTATCTACTAGATTGAACCACAAATAGAGGTATCTAATTTCTGTGTTACTTTTAATAAATCCTTCTGTTATAGCAGCCTATTCGGTCCGTAGTAACGTTAACTTGAGTAACATACTGAATTAGGAGGTTTTTTCTTTCGTATCTTAGAGACTACTTTACTTATCGGTACTAATAATTATCACTATGACCTAACTTATATCATTACTGAAAGTTAGAGTTCGTCTGTTAAGCCCCCAAACCATATTGAATTATCTCGATGGGACCGTGGTCTGCATATTTCGCTCTTCGTGATTTTTTCTTAGAATAGCCTAGGATCAAATATTTAGTTATTACTATTTTATGATTGGATGTAAAATGACTATTTTAACTTCGCGAAATAATATTTTACTATGAAGTACTCAGTTATACCTACTCAACCTTTGTTTCTAAATTCTCATAAGCAGTACTTCTGTAGTATAAACATTTATTAGCGCATCACCTTATTTATATATAGACTGCTTAAACGTGATTTGAAAATCTGTGTCGAAATTCCCTTAAGAATACGAATTTCTCGTTTATGAATGCGTGTAGAAGTTTCCTCAGCGTTTCACTGATGAGCCGTTCAGGAGATAGGATATAAAAGCTACAAAAGAAAACGTTATTAAGTGTTGATAAAAGTTTATATATCTTTTAAATAGCGTGAGTTTAACACTCGTATATCGTTTTGAGCTTCCAAACCCTCGCTCATTACAAACGATAGCCTTTATCTCGCAAACATTGTTTGTTTGTTTTGTATTAATTCTCTATGGCACACTTGAAAATTATATGTACATAGGCGAAACTTAATGCCGGGAGGTATTTTCTACCAGTCTAAACTTTGGTAAAGATGCCTGGTAGAAAATGCCTGGGTTTAGATTATTGTGCGTAGATAGAGAAGACTTAGAAAGTAGAAATGAAGATATAAAAAACAAAAGAAAAATTTCTACTAGGAATATAATATTTGACATATAAAATAAAACACATACAATACAAAGATCAAATAAACCACTAGTAAATAAAGTCATACACACTCGTAGGTACATATTATACATACCTAATTTCTAATAACTTTGATGAAGAATTTTGAAGGTTTAAAAAGTGTTTAAATACACAAGATTTGAAAATGTTTATTGACAGTGCCTGACGTACTAATCTTGTGGGGAAGTTCTTTCCCCATTTTGATTGCAATAACCTAAGAAGATTCTGAATATAGCTCAGAGTTATGTTTAGGAAAATCAAGTATTAGAGGAACTTTGAGTAAACGCTTGTGAGCTTGGTAGTTTGAACTCTCTAGAAGGTAAGGATTGTAAATGTATTTTTTTTCATCAAAACTTCGAGTTATTCCTTGACTGCAATCTCACCTACACCTCAAGTGATGATGCAGTCTAAGATGTTAAGAGCTGACCTTAAGTTAAAGGCAGATATTGCTGTGCATATAGTGGACTGTATTCTAGATGTTGAAATTAAATTAAACTGATTGCTGGTTAACTTGGATGTTAATATTGTTACAATTAATGTGGTAATTGCGCTGAGACCGCCGATGCGTGAATGCGAGTCCGCGCCGCGTGTGTTGCGCTCGCGGGCCCCCTGCAAAGCCCACAACCTGCGCACCGATATTTATGGATAGAAGTAAACATTAAACTGTTATAATAAACTCATACCACTAACCGGTTCGTATGCGACATCGTACCGGAACGCTAAATTGCTTGGAGGTACGTCTTTGTCGGTAGGGCAGTAACTAGCCACGGTCGAAGCCTCCTAACAGACCAGTCGAGAGAAAATTCAGAACTGACAAATTCTCAAATTTCCCCGGCTGGAGAAAGAACCCATTGGCAGGCAGGTCGTACCTGTATTAAGTAAGTATTATGCTTTCACATCACGACACCTCAATAGTTCAATGTAATAGAAAAAATGTGCTGAATGGGGAAAATTTCATTAGATACTCGGTTAACTCGAGAACCGATCTTTTCATAATTGGGTCAATTGCCCTTTTTAAAGGCCTTTTTTATGATTTTATTGGAACCTTTTCAGAGAACTTTATCTCCTTTTATATGTAAAAAATAGTTGCCCTGACTGACTGATGGTCGTACAGCCCGAGCAGCTGAACTTTTTAAGAGAATCTGTGTCTGAATCTCTTATATCTCTTTACAGAATACTAACCCGTTAGCCCAGCGTGGTGAGTATGGGCAGATTGCTAAATACGCACATTTGTTTAAGTATATGGTTTAAGAATAAGAACAATTTATTTAAGTTTTAAAATAACTCAACCTAAGCGGGTGAAATAGCGAATAGATTTATTCTTTTCTTAAAGATATGTATTATATTATACCATAAATTGGTATTCTATTGTATAATATATTTAGGTCAAAACTAAGGAAGGTGTTGCCCATTTTTCTTTATGATTTTAGCTCCGAAGGTTTTTTGGTTATTTGGCTGTGTTATTTTATTTTCTTTATTTTATGCATGCATCTTTTTATTGCATGCGTAGACAGCACAAGAATGTATTTTTCTATTCTGTTATTCTATGAATGTATTTTTTGTTGCGTAGTTATTCAATGTTTAAAACATAAAGTGCAGATGAAAATTTACCGTAACAGTTCCCAAAAACAAACCTAAAGTATAGAAAAACACTTAAATAATGGAAGCCTATCAGGAGAAGTGAACGTGGGTGAAATTACGAAAATCATAAATAAAAGCACTTTTGAAATAAATAGATGTACATTTTCTGCCATTTCAAGTCAGTTACAGAAGTGGATACGCCAATAATAGAGTAATACAAAATTAATCACACAGCTCAATAATCTTTGCGCTTCAAGTATTAGGGACATCTGAACAAATATTGTGATTTAACCTTTGACCTTGACAATACAATGCGAGGGAATAATAAATTAAAGATCATAATAGAGATTGAGAGGTTTTTGTTTACTACGAACAAATATTTACAGAAAAATGTACTCCACATCATCAGGCCATTGATAGTCCATTGTTGAACAAAGGCCTCCGCTCTCAAAGGGGGCAGTTTTTAAGAGCATAAATCCACCACGCTGCTTCAACACGGTTTGATTGGTTTTAACGATTATAAATTAATGATTACAAGGCCTCATTGATTAGCATGTCTGAGTACATATTTCCAGTATAGGGACAAGCCCGAAGTAAGAAAATTGGCGTTGTTCACTCTGTGCCTCAGAGTGAACTTTAAATTTGTCTCTCCCAGTTATTGTCACCTGAATTTGTTAATCTGTAAAGCCGACCGACCTATAGCAGCATAGCTACGGGTTGGTATTTTATCCTATGAATAGTCTGGTACTTGGATATTAGTACGTTAAGGATGATGCTTGTGACTGCAATCTCACCAGTAAGGCGGCTAGCAAGAGAGATTTTTCTCCTCGGATTAAAGACAGACTATTATCTTCTCCCACGGCTTTATCTCTAAGCATGGGCGCACGGGAAATAATATCCAAGTAATAAACGTGTGATAATCACGATAATAAACTGAAGCGGTGATAGCCCAATGGGTAGAAGTTCGACTTCATTTTTCCGGGGGCGAGATCGAACCCAGCACGTAATAGATTTTTATCAATTTAGGTAGGAAGGCCTTTGATATAATGATCTTATTTAAACGAATGGGCGATAGAATAATAATTCTTCTGATTGAAGTAATAATGAATCCCAAATTAAATGAGATAAAAATAAAACAAGGAACACTCCGTTAAAGTATGATGGTAATATATTTCACATTAATCCTCCCGTTAATATTTTCTTTTTAAACTACTACCACTTCGGAAGGGGTCATATGTCATAGAGAAGAAGTGGCGGAAGAAACTCCAGAGCAACCCTTCTTTTTAAATATCACATTTACAATATTTCATTATAATTATTTCTTATATATCTTTAATTTTATAACACATATTTTATCGTATGAAAAGTAATTAAATGATAATAAGTAATTAAGTAATAATGAGTACTTAACTTTAGTATTGGCCTCAGTAACCCACGTGAAGGACCAACTGTTTGCTGGCAAAGCAGAGACTCCCCTTTTTTGACAAGGCACATTAGTTTTATACTTTTCGACATCACGTGTTTTACTAATATCCATTTCCGGAAAGCTTTAATTTTAAAGTATAGTGACACAATTGTATAATGACAATTGTATGAACAAATATTAATACTTAAAGTATAATAACATCATTGTATGATGACTTTAACAACAATGGTTTTATATTAATTTCACTTACTCTAAATATTATTTTTAAAATACAATTACAAAACTGTTTAATGACAGTTGTGTATTAACAGCGGTATAGTGACACCTTTATTAATTCTTCAAGTATAGTGACATCACTGAATGTTGACTAATAAAAATGGTCTTTATATTTAATGTGAGAATATTAATATTAACTTTGAAATATACTTTTACAATAAATCATAATTAAATATGATAAATATCAAGTTGTTATTTTATGTTATTCTAACACACGCACCTCAAACTATTAAAAGTTATGTTCGTATTTAGCAATTAAAAAAATATCACTTGCTTCTACGGTAAAGGAAAAGACCGTGCAGAAACCTGCATCCCTGAAAGTTCCCCAAAAGTGTGTAGAGTCCACCAAACCGCACTGAACAAGCGTGGTGGATTACAACCATAACGCCTTTTCATTGTGGGAGGTGACCCGTGCTCTGTTCATGATGAATAATTTGATCTTATTCCACGTTGCAGTGGTTTGGATACGTTAACTTTAATCCCTGTGGAATATAATCGGGTATATTATTTTTTTTTCTTGCCCCGTGCTGATCGTCTTGATGATGCAGTCTAAAATGGTAACGGGCTGTTAGGGGGTATGGCAGTTGTATTAAACCACACCCCTAATTAGTTTCTAAGCTGATACATCGTACCGGAACGATAAATCGCTTGACCTTTTTATGTAGGGTGCTAACTAGCCACGAACGAAAGTTTATACTTTAGCATCGTTTTATCGTGGTTCGGATTCATGAATTGGGTTAAGAAGGTTTAACATGATAAAATAGTAGAACATGGTTGAATTGCAAAGCATACATTTGGCCGGGACGGGTGCACTCACGTATTGCTTATCTCTTCCTTCATGTCACATGATTGCACTGTTTGCTGACGTAGTTTCAATATCTAACATAATTTCAATTGCAAAGTGGAAGTTTGCAACGTATTGCAAGATCGTTATGCCCCTGGTGTCATCTCATTTTGCGCTTTGCTATTGAAATTTTCATACAGCTATTGTTTTATTTATTTTCCGTAGCTGTTATCATTTCAATTGCAAATTGGATGCATTGGTGCGCAAACGTTGTTTTGAAAGCTGTTGCTCGAACCACGATCATTTATTTTGCTATTTTCGTACTATTGACGTTTTAAGAGCTTTTGGAATTCGATGTTCGAGGCTTTGTATTTAACCGTTTTATGTGACGAGCACTCAGTTCGGTGATAAAGGACAGCGTACTTTTGTTGACATCCCTAGCGCAGTTCGAACCCCGGCCTTGGCAATTTTGGAATTTTTTATTTCCAAATTTCAGGTCAGGGACAGGATTTGCCGGTTGATAGTAATCGCCCTACCAATAAATATGTTGCGCCAAGCGATTTTGTTTAAGGGATGGGTTTTATATAACCGCCGCACCCACAACAGATGAGCCCGTTACTATTTCCGACTGCATTATTTAATGAGATAGAAGTCCAAAAACCGGCCGTAAGCAGTAATTTTGTCACTAAACTATTTATTATCATTATAGTTTTCAGTGTCAACTATGGTCTTAACTGTTTGGAAGATAATTAAAAAAGAAAACCACTTCCCCTAGCTAATTAGTCTTCAATAAACGCGGCAAAAGTTAGTCATAAAAAAATGACTGCTACTTGCTAAACCATTTGTCGCCAGATTCCCCCCATAGAGGGGTATAAAACCGCAATTTGAAGAGGGGTAATACAGGGGGGTGACCTCCCTCTGGTCTTCTTCAATTTAATCAACTTGAGATTGATTAACGATCTATTAATCCATAGGGATTATATAGAGCTAATAGAGGTTACGGTGGCCTAGTTTCGACAGAGTCTATCAAAGGATTGCATCAGTTAAGCAAAGTTAATCTAATTCAGTGCCTAATCAGGGCATTAAGCCAACGTAATCTCCATTCAGAGGATCAGTATTTCATACACCTGTAATAATAAAGTACCTACACGGATTACGCAAAAGCTTCTGTCTAAGAATATACCTATATTTACCGATTTTTGAAACAATGTTAAAGTAAATACTAATTGTACATCTCTTATTATCTTCTGTGTCACCTAATCTCAAAGTAATAACATTCTTAATTCAGATTTGCCTTGATAAGACATCTCCAAGATTTCTTCCGGTGGTTTGTATGTAAAATAGCATAGTAATTTAAAACAATTGCTCCCATTATGGGACGGCTCTGCCAAGTATCAGCTTGATGCCTTGAATTCAGTGGATGACTGAGCTAGAAGGCTCATCGGTGACCTAGGCAATAAAAAACATCTGAGTATAGAGCATCATCGCAAGGTTGCTACTTTTCGGTATTCTATAAGATACATTTCGAAGAGTGTGCTCAAGACCGGTTTGATCTAGTTTCCCCCTCACCTTTTTACCATCAAACCGCGAGGCACCGTAAGGATCTGCATCCCTACGTGGTTGATATACTATGGTCACGTACTAAGCGCTTTGCATCTCGTTTCTGATTCGCACCGCAAGGATCTGGAATGCAATATGAGTACCTTTAAATCATGAGTGAATGGTCATCTTGTAGGCAAGCGTGCTCTACCTTAGGCTCCATCATCAATTACCATCAGGTGAAATTTCAGTCAAGCGCTTGTCTATATACATAAAATAAAAAAATACAAATTTTATGCAGCCTAGTATATACTTGCACTCGAAGTTTTATTTTTGCATCTAATGTTCAGATTTTTGCAGTCACATTTTTCTTAATTCGAAATGTTTATAATTATACTTATTAAATTATGCATTCGTCATATATCACCATTGTTTTATACAATTAAAATTTATTCTTTCAATGACTAGAATGACTTAATATCTGATCTCGCGTGTTTACTAGGGTCTGCGACGGGAAAAAAATTCAAACCGTAAAAATGTAAAGCAGCTCCGGAAAAACAACATAAAAACAAAGTACATCAAACAAAACGAACGCAAATATTGTCGCTGCCATCGACTACATTGTTTGAGATGGTTTCCCGTAAAATGTATATCGCGATTCTATCGCAAACGCTTTGTCTCGATCTCTGTGAAACTCCTCAAGAACTGTGAAAGTTGCTACTTTATTGTGGTAACTAGCAGAATTTATTACAATGTTTTGTATACTGTCTGCCACTTCGTTCTAAAAGTTAATAGTCCAAAGAATCGTTTAATTACATCACTATTACTAATGATACAAATTTCCGACGAACGAAACGATTCGAAAATTTGTACTCATTTAGTTTTCGCGCGAATCCTTAACTTAAATCAGGGCTTAGTTATATTTCAGTTTAGGTTTTTGCTTTTCCCCTGCGTAGGTTATTCGCGTTTTCTGTATTTCCTAGTTTTCTACTAGTGTTAAAGTCGCTCGAGCATATTACATTTTTTGTAATAGAAGTGTCAAGCCGATTATGAAATGTTTTTTTTTTGGTCTTTATGAAAACCAGCCAAGAGATGAGGTTATTTTTATGGCAACCCAGAAAGACTCATTTTACACAATAAAATTGAAAAAAGAATGCAAGTGTGTAGTGTTTTTTGTTTTACTCTTTGATATAAATAAACATGAATATAGAAAAACCGGATGATTGATTATCGGATGACTAGCGTAGATTATTTAGGATATAAATTCGATATGTTCAAGATCAAAGATTATTTTGTACATCTTACATTATATCTACAACATAATAAAATTATGTTGTAGATATAATGTGAGATTAGAAATTCTTCTTATTTGGAAAAAATAGGTACTTAGTTTATTTCATTCTCTGGTTTGCCCATAACTTTATTCAAATCCTTAAACTATTTTTCTCTTGCGCTTCTGAGCACCGATGTTACTAAAATTATCGGGTTGAAGACTGAATTTATTCGTGCAATCCTATTCTTGCTATTTACTGTTGACACGGATGGCTTTACTAACTGTACTCTTTGATTTGAAGTTTTCGGATTATATTATTAATTACAGACGTAAGTTAGACCGCAATCCACTTACGATAAAGGTAGGACAGCCACCACGATGGTCTTAAGTTAAACAAAATTAACTATGGATAAAGACAAGGTGTTGTTTTAGGTCCGACCAAAAAATTGTTTAGTACATATCGTTTTTTTCTGACTAGGAATTCTTCTTCCAGCTCTGAGAAATAAAAATTGGGTAGTGCATTTTAATGCCTCAGAGAATATGTAAAGCTACAGGTTATTATTACTAGCATGTTATAATAATCGTTAAAACCCACCAACCTGTATTGGAGGAACGTGGTGAGTACAAGCTCTCTATCCCTCTCTCCAATGGGAAAAACGGCCTATACATGGCTATGGTCATTGGTGAGATCGAAGTCAAGCGATAACAAGTTCTCGAAAAAAAAATAACGTTACCATTCGAATTTAAGCTCAGGGGGGATTACGAAGCGGTTATATTTTCAAACCTTTCTAAAGGTCCATAATCCAACACGTAGAGTAATCCCAAAAGAGGCAACTTTTTCAAGTAACAATATATACAGCCTCCTTTGTCAATCTTTGCGGAGGGATTCCGGACAATTTCCATGAATTTTTACATTTCTAAAGAGCAGCTCCATCGTAAAATCCCGATTTTTGCCCGATAATAAACAAAAGCGGCGCTGCGAGCGACTTCTTAATTCGAGATCGTCACAAAGCTCCACTGGGCTGTAATATCGGCCGGCTTTTGTTAGTCGGTTGACTTTTTACAAACATTGTACGACTTATATCTTACTGTGCTTACTTCATTATAACAGTCTCCTATTTATGAATGCAAAAGAATAAGCGATATGTTTTTGAGATTTAAGTAAATATCTATCTTCTAATATTCGGACTACATCCAAAATTAGGAAATGTATTAGTCAAGTGCCGTTAGATTTTTTATGTAGTGGAATCGGTGATATCTAAAAAGAGCAAAATGGCGAATTTATATAAAATAGTCTACTAACGCTTTAATCCCCGTATAGACTGCGGGACGTAAGGTGTCCTTCAGCACGACCTGAAGCCTAAATGGGTAATACATTTTGATGATTGATTGGTAGGCAGCATCAGAAAATGCTGGCTAAAAAGCTTGAAATATTTATTGTTATATTTTTTGCAAAATGTTGTGTGTTGTTTTGCAAAGTGTTTTTATTTAACTAAACAGCACGTATCAGATAAAAATTGCATGAACACAGTTCTTTTCATTATGGTAGAAACTCTTGTTTTTTAAAGTCTAAAGTTATATTATCTTTATCACGCCGCTTATTTTCCAGGCTGGTACTGAGATTTTTTAAAAGAAAAACCTAATTCCTGATTTGTAGTTAAACAATTAGCCTGTTAAGTTAGGTAACAAAAACCTACAAGGCAGTTTTGTTTGAAACATTAATTGGCTAATTATTGTTTTAACAGTTTACTATGAAAGCTTTAACGGAAGACAAATTAGCTATAACGCCGCCATCTGGAAGCCGAAGGTCAAGGTACCACTTCAATTCCTTTTTTAGAATACGCTCTCCATCTGTGCCTGCGTTAAAAAAGGCAATAAAATACAGGGAGTAAAATGTTATGTCGGGGAATGATATATGGAGCAAAATTTAATTATGTTAACACAAAATTTCGAGCCTACATTTTCATATAAAATCATTATTTTACCCAGACGCGGTTTATGGGTAAAGCTTAATATACAAAATGTTACCCTAATTACGGCCTAACAAGCATTTTACGCTAGTGAATGGAATTTTACCTGTCTTGCCAACTAGACCGTGGCGCTTGCATGAAAAGTTTAAATATACTGCCGGAAGTTTTCAATACTGTCCGTTTTAATCTTATTATAGTTTATGTAGCTAAATTAACTTTGTACTATTTTAACCAGTTAAAAACATCCTTTACAGGTAATTGTAAATTGTTGGTTGTTGGGCTTTACTCTGATTATTAACACTAGCATGCGGTTATTACCAACAACCCAACCCAATGCGGTCAAAAACAACAAGCCGCGCATTGCAGCATGTGGAGAGTACCTGCACCAAATCGCTTTTATTTAGATGGCGGGAAAATGCCTGAGCTCTGTTCTTGCTTTCTTTCTTTATGTATCCTTTAATACGAGGAGGCAAAGAGGAAAGGTCGGACTTCTAAAGACTACAGCTCCACGGATTTTGGGAACGCTTATGCCCTGTAGTTGGACATAAAAGGGGCTGAAATCGATGATGACGATGAAACACTGAAGAACAACCCCTATATTACAGTTATTATAATATATAATACTATAATTTATATATATAATTGTATCACTATCTAGGAGCTTTATTTTTGATGTATTCATTTATTTAGTCATAAAAATATTTTGATTACCTCATATTCACGTAAAAAAACGTAATAGCAAGTTTTTAACCACATTGTTTTAATATTTTTTTATTAAAAAACATATATGCAATCTCAATTTTCGATATCATACGTTGCGTATCAAAATTATTTGTTCGAGTACGTTGTCAGCAATTATAAAATCTCCCTGAAATGTGCACTGAAAAAATGTACCAGCTGCTTTTCAGATTTCCACTGAAACAGCTCTATGAAACGGACTTTTGTTAATTAATATATTAATTGAGACGATGCAATATATTTTTTAAATTACATTATTTTTTGAGTAACTTGTACATTTTCTTTATTATAACTTTTTTATCAATCATTTATCACTTCTAGTTGTTTCAAATATTATTGGTAGGGAGGTATCAGAAATAAAAAAAAACATTACCTTTACTAGCAAACAGCCGTTCCGTAACTGTGCACTATTTTTAAGGTTCTGATAGAAAACTAACGTGCCTAAAGCTTTTTGGAAATATAAACCAGGATGTTGAAAATTTGATCCTTATTCTAAGAATCTAATTTTGAAGTTCAGATAGGCAGCCAATTATCAACGTAGATTAAATTTGATAAAAATTTTTGACACTTAAATATTGCCATCCAATACAATGAAAGGATTAAAAAACCCACATTTGCTTATATGTAGGATGTTTTTGTTTTATGAAATATAATTACATTTCAACATCGTTTCAATTACACGTGTCAAATAACACGTGAATTTCAGTTATAATTTATCTTTAAGAAGTTATAGTGCAATGACAAATAGAATGTAAAATGCATATTGACCCAACTAAAATTATATAAATCAAAAAGATCTTTCGAAAATCATGAAATGTTTATTAAATGTAACGAAGGCACCGACGCGCCACGGCACCTTTTAAAACATATTAGAATTCAATACGACCGGACAAAAGTTAGGTGTAACAAATGTTCGGAATTACCGTCGGTCCGAGTTCACCTGCCGCCTAATCTCTTCCCCATTCCACATTTACCACCCATTACCCAACCTACAAAGGAGTGTAAAATCGCCGCTGTAGCAAATGGGCACGTGACTCCGCGAGGGTAATCTTCACGCGACCTTTCTAAGTAATCTGATCAATAGGTGTAAAACCGTAGTACCTACTAAAGCCGTCACTTTTTTCTTATAAATATACTAGCCGTTTCCAGCCCGCTTCGCTGGGCGAATTGAAAAAGGAAATAAATTACATTTTATGTTTCATTTTTATTTATTTTTTTCATATTTTTATTATTCTCCTTTTTTTTTATTTTTTTATGAACATAAATAGGCCCCACGGATAGAACTGTAAGCATCGATATTGTTTAGACTTACTCAAATTCCAAATTCCATCGATTTAGTCTGTATCTTTCATCCAGGTGATTTTTCTCACTAATATTCATTATAACTTTCAATGTGCAATCATTATAACATTTCCGTGCCTTTCTTCCAAAAATTAATAATAATTGACATGAAGAAAAAAATTTGAAATGAGCATTGAGAGTTTAAGTTAAAGTCATTGCAAGTCTCATATGTGAAGTTGAAATCTGTCTAGGTTCAAGTGTGCCGAATTTTCTGTTAACTAAAATTTTCTCCGTGACATCAATTTTTTATAGAAAATTAATTGTGCATGTTTTTTATGAATTCTATTGGAATAAGTAACTAAATTTATTTTCCACATCTCATGTGCTTGGAAAATGCATTCATTTTAATGTTACATTTCCGCGATCCTGCAATAAAAGAATTCGTCGGTTATGTAGTCTGCAAAAGTAAAATGAATGTAAAATTCTTAGTCCGTTGATTGGATAGCTACCTGTAAAGTTAAGTTTTTGAAACCTCTCAATGACTTTTTCTCCGCTGCCAAAAAGACGATTGTTGTAAGGAAATACACGAATATCCCTACATACACGAAGATCCCCACCAAATTTGGAGTCTGTAGAAGTTACAGGTTAGAAATAAAAATTTTAGATTTTTTACCCCCGCAATTCCTGTCGGAAGTAGACTTTATTGAAATCCATTTTGAGATGTTCTTTATGTGAATAATAAAAGATTCCTACCATATTTAGAATTTTTAGAAGCTATATTTCGAAATTGAAATTTTTTATTGTTAACACCCACCCCCGCGAACCTTATTGGAGGTGATTCATTGTAAAATCCGCTCGAAGATCATTTTCATATTACATATAGAACACTCTCACTAAATTTGGAGTCTATAGGAGCTATCGCTTGGAAATTGAAAATTTTCATTGTTAACGCCCCCGCAATCTTCTTTGGGGTGGGATATCGTAAAATTTTTTCATAAATCATTTTTACATCACTTATAGAAAATTCCTACAAAATTTGGAGCTTGTAGGAGCTTTAGCTGGAAAATTAAAAATATTAATTGTTAATACCCACCCCCGCAACCCCCTGTGGGGTGAGCTATCGTAAAATTCGTTCATAGCCTATTTCTACACCTCTTACAGAAGATTCCTACCAAATTTGAAGTCTATAGGAGCTATAGTTTAAAAACGGGAATTATTCATTGTTAACGCCCCCGCAATCCCCTTTGGGGAATGAATTTCTTAAAATCTATTCATAGCTGACCTCTACATAGCAAAAGTAATATTCCTACCAAGTTTCACGTTTCTAAGTCTTATGGTTCCCGAGATTTCGTGGTGAGTGACTATATAGATGGGAATTCTTCGATTATCATCGAAATTTTTAACTTTTTATCGGGCTTTTTTAAAATTTTCTTACATACAAAACTTTCTCCTGACAATTCTGAAGATAAAAAAAAAGCCCAATTGGTTCAGCCGTTCTCCACTACCGTGAGTAGATTCTTAGCTGAATGTAAAAAACCATAATCCGTTTAATACACTCTGTTGAAATCCATGAAAACAAAAGAATCAAGAGAAAATGCTTATCTTTTGTTTTTATTAGCGGGATAAATGTTCATAAAAGTAAAACAGCAATAAAAAAATGAAGGAATGTTGTAATTAAAAAAATAGATAGCCATAAACCATCTAGGAAAAATTTCGCATCGAATGGTGGTAGTTTCATGTCGATACGATCAGTGGTTTAGGCGTGATTGAGCCTCAAACGAAGACCATTTTCATTATATATATATAGATAGAACAGATCACGGAGCTACGCTGCCACTGGGCTATAAATTGTTCTTCTTATATTACCGTGAAAGTCTGTCTTTTTCAGTTAATATTAGATAATCTTTTGTTGTGCACGTTATTTTAATAACTTGTTGTAATTATCTCTTTCTCTTCTGCTTTTTTGTCTCAGGGTATGAAAGAAAGACAACATAAAATATGTTTTTACTCCATCTAGATATTTCAAACAAAATCATAATAGACGGCAGTTAATACGCTACTGAGCGCGGGGTTTTAATAAACTTTTAATTATTTATGTACTTTTTTTCACACCCGAAGTTAAATGACGATCTAGTTTAAATCCGAAAGCGTGCTTTTCTAAAACATGCTTATTCTTTCTTGGTTTTAATCGCCAGTTTGTGATACAGAACAGAACAGCACCTATACTTACTTTGGATATTAAAGAAATTCCAAATGACTACTTATTACAGCTAAAGCCGTTGATCCTTTGGATGACGGTTAGATAGATTGGACAAGGACTTACAAAGATATACGCCCAAAGTTAATGGTAAATCTAATGCATAATCTTTAGACAGCAGACTAAATTTAGCAGTACTAACTTGACCTACAGAAGAAGGAGAAAAGAAAGTACTTATCAATTTAAACTATGAGCTAAAAATTTTGGATTATGATATTATCAATTTCGGGCGCTGGGCAGTCTTTGGGTAGGGAATACTAAAAACTAAACTTAACCTCAGTGAAAACTGCCTCAGTTTACCTTTATTCTCTATTTTATTCATTAAACACACATTAAACTTAATAGCATTGTATTTTATTTCTTATTTCATTACAGGTTAGCCCTTGACTGCAATCTTACCTGTCTTTGATAATATGGTGTAAGAAGCCACGGCAAAATCCTCCTTAAATAGCCATAGACCAGGCTAAAGAAAATTCTAAAATTATAAATTCTTAAATTCGAAGAGAATCGAACTGGGGACCTCCCACTTATAAGATCACAGTGCTCACCAATCAGGGATGTAAAAAAAAAAGAAGAGAATCCTTACTCTATGATAATAGTTACGAGAATTTTAATACTATAAATATAATACGAAGGTGTACCAAATAAGAAGGCGTTCATAAAATACGTGAGATGTTTAAGGGGGTGAGGGGGTCGAGACAAATCTCATCTAATCTTACTTTGGAGAGAGGGGGGGTCTTGGCAAATATCTCGCAATTTTTTTTTCCTGATTGAAACAAAAAACTATTTTGGTCCATTGGTCTTTTTACAATAACAATCCGTTAACTCGTTAACGCGTAAGAAACCCACATTTTGAAAAATCTCACGTGAGATTAGGGGTAGGGGGAGGGGGTTGATTAAAATCTCACGACATCTCACCAGGGGGGGGAGGGAGTAACAGAAAATTTAAAAAAAAAACCTCACGTAATTTATGGACGCCCCCTAAGATTGTTGTATTTTAAACATATTCAATTCAAGTGTCTATTGACCTTTGAAATAAAAATATGTGTTTCGTTTTCAAGTAATAATGTCGTTAGAGCCCACCTATATAGTATAGAATCAGGCGTTACTTTCCGGAAACCCATGATTATAATATTAAAATTAAAAGGTAGAAACTATTTATTTCTCGCTTGTTAGTTGTAAAGTCGTTTTTTTTTTAAATATACATTTTCAGAAGCTAATTCGACCCAATTTTTTTCTTCATCTGTACAGCGTAAGCAATGACATCAATGTAAGAAAGAGATACTAGCTGCATCCAATTTTAAAATTACCTGAGGAATTCATTAGGTATCAATTAAGTCACTTAAAATAATAAACTATCATTTAGTGATCCTGCTACTTTGTTCTAATTATTATTAAAAGGAAACAGTTCACTAAGGAGTCTCTTAAAAATGCAATACAAGAAATATGAAAGAGCACTACAATACTATGAAAATATAAATGTGACATGGTTTATACTGTACAATTTCACAAGTGCTCTTGAACACAGCAATAAACTAGCAGCTTCACTCTCGAAGACTCAAGCAGATCTCGCGATATTATCTCGAACAAAGTCGTATATGTCTGAGATATGTGTTTGTTTTCTACAAAGCCTGATTTATTCTTGTTACAAAAGAAAACCTGTTTACATGAGAAGGATGGTGTATAATTTGAAAGGAAAGGATTTAAAATTGATTTTGATTAATGTGGTAATGACCAATAAATATGTATATATTTTAATCAACTCCGTGACCCAAAGGGGTTTGCTTTACTCAGATTATAATGTTCTCCGCGATGTCAATCGCTTTAACTAGGGGTCATAACGTAATGTTATAGTTTAGAACAGCTTACTATAGCACTAACCGCAAGGTTAAAAACACATTTAATACAAATTCTAAACTTTGCATATAACTACATAAGATAGTTTTGATACTAAAATGATTGATTTTTGTACGTAATAAAAGTTGTATGCCTAATAATAATGACTATTGAAAGGCACATTTATCATTAAATGTTCTTATTAATCGTCATTATTGGCACAAATAGCACATCATTATAGCACAAATAAAGACATTATTTTATTATTTTCGACATAAAGGGCGTTATTTTAGCTTATTCTATTTAATATGCTGTATATGGCACCGCGGACTTTTTTTTTAGATCTGCTAAATACATATATATTATATTTACTTCGTTACATATATCCATTATGCTACCACAAGCTTCTAAAAGTAGATTATTCGACATTTATAAACCATTACTTCAGGCTCAAGTCTTCTTGGAACTACTGATCGTTCATACTCTATTACTGAAATCTTAGGAACACGAACTATATTTAGCTTATGTTAATACTAAGGGTAAGAATTTAGATCTCATAAGGCAAAATATTTTGATTAATTGGTTCAGAATTTGTGTTTGAGCTTTGACATAATATAAAATGAAGAGAAAACGAATGTTTCCTCTTAAAAAATTGTATAGATCAAATAAAAAATACCAGAAAGCAGACAGAAAGTCTGTATTTGTTTACAATAAAGTAACAACATTTGCTCTATGACTTTTTATTTAACGCTATATTTTGTGAAATGATAAATATTTTTCAAATGTTGTTCCAGTCGGCAACAGCGTGCGAACCACGACTCGCACACGCGCAGCGTATCGTTTCGCACACTGTAATGTCACCTTACAGAACAGAAATAACATGACATTAATTTGTATAAAATAAATTAAAACTGAACTTTGAAAAGTAGTAGATTAACAGAACAAAAGTTGTTTGTTATAATGATAGGAACTACAAGACGGAGAGTTAGAAGAGAGAAGAGAGAAGTTAATGAATCGCACTTGTGCAGTTGGTTTCTAAGTAGTGTTCTAGAGCTAAAAGGCATGGGAAAATTTAAAATTCTCTTTCAAGATTAAAATATCCTTATCTTTGTCAGTGTCAGTAACTAGAGAATATACAATATGAAAAAAAAATAATAACAATGAAGTGGGTTTTATGAGGTTTTATTTATTAATACCATAATATTGAAATTAAATAAACCTTTAAATGCGTTTTTAAAGTTAATAAAAGACTTAGAGTTGACTCTAAAAGACTAAGACTTTAAAGATGGTTTACTAGAGTTGCAGTTTATGGTTGAACTTCATGTATCCTTTACAAACTAGCAACTAATATCTGAAAGAGTTTTGCAGGTTTCAAGAAATACTATTGGAATAAACCTAACTTACCTATACGGAAAACTCCTTGTGAAAATGCTATTTTTTTTGGCTTGTTTTGTCCGATTTCAACTTTAGGTACTTCTTTGTTCTTTACTGAATTCATTCGACTTTAGTGCTTTTCTAGACTCTATTTATCATTACATTAAAGCTAAGATTTGGCAGTCCTCCAAACTTCAAAAAGTACATTTGCGAATTTGTGTTATTTATAACGATTTACCTCAAGAATTACGATTGCCTCGTTGGTTTAGGGGTTAATATGTTCCACTACGGATCACGAGATCACGAGGTTTGTTTGCTGGTTTGGGTTTACAAGTTTACCGTTGACTGCAATGTCGATCAATGGAAGCGAGCTAACCTGGTTTTGTTAAATTTAAAGTAACTATAACTATAACACCCCTGATAGATTTTTTTGCGGAATCGTATCGGAACGCTAAATTGCTTGGTTGCTCATCTTTGTCGGTAGGGTGGTATTTAGCCACGGTTAAAGCCTCAGCAAACCAGAGAAAATTCAAAAGTGGGTATTGAACCAAGGAACATAGACCAAAGCACTGGTGGGCACTGCACTAGGGAAGTGGACAAAACCCACCAGCCCGCAACGTCGGAGCGCAACGCTCTCTCTTATGGGAGAGGAGGCCGAATTGATTATAATCTATTGAAAAAATATTGTTTCACATAATTATATGTGTATTAGAAAAAAGGAAAATAAATTTTCTTACCAGTGGAAAGATTGACAGTAAACAAATGAGAGCATGGGTATGGCTTATTCTGATAATTCGACGAGGGAACCTTTCTTTTTTGAATATCACAATGAATGTTATTTAAATTATTCTGCTTGACGGGGGAAGAATGATTTATGTTCTCAGTAGGCACTAATATTCCATCATCCTCGGCATCGTATTCGTAAATGCTACTCATTCTGAAGTAATTACGCTTTTGGGCAAGTTTCATTCATCATCATCATCATCCCAACCACAGGACATCCACTGTTGGATATAGCTCTTTTGTCGCATGTTTTGTCTGCATCCATACAAAGATTTGACTGATAATGACGGGTGGGTCATCGCAAAGCAAACCTGGTAGCAGCTATAGAGATAGATTAGTTCAGTCTAGCCAATTGAAATTTAGAGTTATATTGCTAGTTACTATTCGCATTGGAGTAGCGTAGTGGGTTATTGATCTTAAATCCTCTTTCCTATGAGAGAGTTCCAGCAATAGGATGTTAATAAGTTCATGATGACAATGACATCGCCACTTGTCGGTTGCCAGAGCTTCGTCAGTTAATGCGCAGAGTGCACGACAGGAGGTTGGCAGTTTGGGCGGCTGAATGGTCCTAGCCTCCCTCTTACTTCCCCATCATAAAGAATTAAAATAATTATATTATTTATGTACATAACTTCTCACTAGATTTTAAACATTTTCACGCCATAAATTTTGCATATACATTCGAGAAATCAATTCACAATAATTGTGCTCAAGACAAGAGTATTTCATTTATCGGTATTCAGGTGGTGGATTAAAAATCAGACTCTGAGAGCGCGTGACCCGCCTCTGAAGGAAACCTTTTCATCTTTGATTATATGCCCGAAGGCGCAGCCTTTCAGATTTTCTCCACTGAATAAAAGTGTTGGTGAAAGCTGAAACATGTTGGCAGCTGCTGTTTTCAGAATATAGTCTGCATTTACATTCTTTACGTAAAAAATTTAATATTGATGAAATACTCATTGCAATTTATTCCACAAATGTTTCATCAATATTAAATTATTCCACAAAATTAAACGGATGTTATTATTGTCGCATGCTAGCAGTGGAATTGCATTAATAATCTAAATATATAAAAGGCAACGGTGAGCTTATAGATAGATATATCAACGCGCGACTCTTACCACTTGGCGGATCGGGCTAAAATTTTGCACACTTTGTTGTAATATCTATCAGTGTGCAAAATTTCAGCCCGACCCGCTAAGAAAGGAAATATGAAAATTCCAACCCTAAAAGGGTTATTTGGGGTATGAAAGTTTATATAAAATCCTTCATTTATCTTTTAAATTTTAAGTTACATTTATTAAACTTTGATTTAAGGTTTCCGATTAAAAATAAAGAAATACGTGATTCACTAATTTTAAACATCAAATAGGGGGTGAAAATGTATATGAAAATCTCTGATTTTTGAAGTAATGTCAATAAAACTTGGTATATCCATATAGGCAAAGGTGACTGACTGACTGATCTATCAACGCACAGCTCTAACCACTGGATTTTAACCCCAAGAGAGTTGAATGGGGGACGAAAGTTTGTATAAAAGTCCGTCATTTATCAATATACGTTTCAAGTTATATCTTCAGATTCCGATCTTCCGTTCCAAATTCAAACGATTACAGTTTCCCCTCAAAGTATGTTTTGCAATGACATGGATAGACTTCCAAATTGCGGGAATAGACTTAAGAGAACACTGCTTATCACATGAGCAGTTCTACGTAGCTTGCTCACACGTAAACTCACCCAATAGCTTGGCAGTTTTGGCGCCTACTGATAAATCAGTAAAGAATATTGTCTATAAAGAACTTTAGTTTAGTTTAATTCATATCTTTCTATTAGCAGCAAGACACTTTTTTTTAACTTATATAGTTAAAATTGACCAAATCAAAAATTGAACTTAACGTGAGCGAAGTCGGGGGCAAAATCTCGTGAAAAATAAACATTCGTGTTTAAGTCCAAAAATATTTCTACCGCTGATGCTAATGCAACATTGGTATCCCACTGCTGGGCATATATAAGGAGGGAGAAATTAAAGTTTCTACCCTCTACGCTGCTCAAAATGTGACTTGGTGGGCGGGCCTGAACGATTTACACCGATGTTTTAACGTGCTCACCAAAGTCTCTAAACAAAAACCTGAATAAAATATAATTTGTTTTTATTTTTATTTTTACCTGGTAAATATAAATAAACCAACCAGGCTGTTTCTTATTATTTAAGGATATTCGGAACATTATACACTTTTGTTCTACTGGAATCAAGATTAGTCTTGGAGAACCAAGTAGATAAATTTTGCATTAAAAATTAAGTTGTGGCAGCCACATCAGTTGTGTTTATATTGAAGGTAACAAGCGTCTACTTATTAAAACAACGGTTATTTATATTGGAAAAAACCTTAGTTGTATGTGAGTCTTTAAGTTGTGACGGATTTTGATTTAAAATGGTACTTAACTTATATAATATAAATAGCGGACCCGTGCAATTTCGTCCGCAAATGAGTCGACTTCAAAAAATAGTCGTATGTTGTCGCGGACTTTTTTTTTTTAGAACTTTAAAGAAACAATTCCGACAATTTCGATATACATTTTTCCGTCGTTTGGCCTATATTGTATGTCTCTGACAAATTTGAGCCTAATCAGTTCATTCGTTGTGGCGTAAAAGCGTAACAAATATCCATCGATCCATCCATCCATATCCATCCTCCAAATAATTTTTTTTTATTAAAATCGGTTCAAATTTAACGCAGCTGTGAAGTAAAATTGATAAATAATTTCATCCCATTTCCTGGAGGAAACGTATTGTATATCGGGATAAAAAGTATCCTATATGTTGACCCGGAATATAAGCTATCACTATACCAAATTGTATTTGAATCCGTTCAGTAGTTTTCACGTGATGCCCGGACAGACAGACAGACAGACTGACAAAAAATAAATAAAAATCTGTTTTGTACTCAGTATCTATTAAAAAGTATTCCCCGGTCAAAATTTTCAAAATATATTAAATGTACAGAAATCTTTGAGTAACAGTTTTATTATAAGTAAAGAAGTATAGATAACCCTCAATCTCAATCTCATTGAGTATTCCAATCTTCAATAGGAGCAAACTTATTAGACAGCTATTATTTTTTTTTTTTTATATATAGATTACGGATTGTTAGGTAGGAAACGTATCCCTTTGAACTACCTATGTTGTTTCCATCAAATGCTCATAAGGTTACAATCAACGGAGATACAGATTTATCTATTCAATAAAAGTATTTCCCCTTTGCCATTTCCGTAAAATAACCCATAAAATATATCCGAGTATAAAAAGGAACGATTCATAATAACTGTGTAGGAGATGGTGCCCGATTTTTTTAACTGTTTCAACAAATCCAAAATTCACATTGATATTTTATTATATTTTATTTGTAAATTGTAAATCAAGAGATGCTTTATTGGTTTAATGAAATTCATTTCCACAAATGATAAGTCTAATAGGGACGTTAAATTTATTTATGACCATATTATGTATAATTACATCAACAGCAAACGGTATGGAATCGACTACAACATGCCAACAGTGTTTTTTTTGTTATTAACTCCAGCGCATATCACCATTTGAACGTTGTAATATTACAGGTAGTTTTATATAACATCCAATAATAATAATAATAATGTACGGATATATTTTAACAACACAACAGGACTAAACAAAATGGAATAGTGCCAATAATGTTAACTGCATTTCCGCGCTGAATAGAAAATTAACTGAACTGAATTTAATTTGGTTTTTAACAGGCATTGTGTAATATAATGAAGTTTATCTATTTCATTGTTCTTCATGAGTTTCGGCCGAAATCTCTACGTGAGAAGCCCATTTCTCTACACAGGTTTTAAAGAGCGAGGAATACATACCTTACTACAGCGTTTTTTGTAACATCTTTTTATATATATTTCTTGTGTGCGTGTGTATGTCACTGAACTCCGCCTAACCGGCTGGACCGATTCGAATGAATTTTTCGGTATGCGTTTGGGTGGTACCCTGAATGGTTTAGATTCACAAATCAGCCCGACAGATGGCGCTGGGGTCCGCTAGTAAATTTATAAAATTCAAATTAAAAATATTGTTAACTCACTCTCAGACCTATACTTCTATGCTAAGATCACATTAAGTAAGGTTTGTTTCGATAAATCCTAAACGAGTTTCCTACTACTAGATGAAAGCTCATTATACGCTCGATCACTTCAAAACGAAATCTTTTGTTTAGGGGATTATATTGTAGTGCCTAGAGAACTAGTTTGAATAACATGAAGTCCTTAATATGTGTTCGAGTATAAGCTCTATTGGTTCAACGTGTTTCCATATTTATAGTTCGAAATCGATATACCACCTGAAAATTCTATAACAATTCACATCATTATCACTCACACAAATTTTTAATAACAGAGTGTTTTTGTGTGTAATATATTTATAAAGTTCTCACTAAAACCATGCGAACATTATCGTTCACTCGCTCTCGGTTCATATTGTGTAGGTCTTTGCTACTCTGAATATATTTTCCGCGCAGATGTCCCGCATGAAACGAATTATTAAAAAGTTTGCTCCAGCTGCTTACAATGGGCTGTATTCATGCAGAACAATAACGATTTATAATGTAAGTTTCGATTTACTCCCGTGTACGTGGATTGGGTTTGAAGTAGTCGAAGCGCTTGCGTTCCCTAGAGATACAACTTTTAGCATCAACTGTTTCCAATTTGAGTTTGTTTTATTTTATGGTTATTACATTTTGGGGGGATATTGAAAGAGTTTGTTCGGAGTTCCGAATCGAAAAAAGGAACCCTTATGGGGTATTTGTCAGCTCGTCTATTCTTTCGGTCTAGACAAACCTAACCACAATTGATGGCAATAAAGTCAATCAACACTTCGCAAGGCAGGCAAGAAATACGTCTAACAAAGTGCAGCCCTGTGTACATCAACCTCAAGCGAAGGTGTTAAACCTCATGTACCTGTTATTAAACCGCAAACCATGCCCTTCAAACTGGAACACAGCAATGTTGTATGGCGTTAGAACTTCCCCTGACGAGCTCTGTAACCAAAAGCTCAACTACTAATCGACGGACATGGATCGACATACGGATAGGCAGTCTGCCTATCCGTATGTCGATCCATGCGTCAATACACTTTCTTTATTCAATTACGGTTTGATGTATCATGCTGAGTACGTACCAAAATCAGAGGTATCTTAATGCTATCTACATTTCAAGGTCCTTTTTTAACCTTATAAATAGAAACAGCCTTATAATGTATATTTTTATACTAAAAGTCCTGCTTAATGCAATCATATCCTAACAAAAAATATCGATCACCAACAATTTTAAAAAGTTAATCCCAAATATTGCCACTCATCGCTTAGGTGAATAATACGAAATTAATTAAACCCAAATATAACTTACCATTCTACTATTTCATCGTTCGTTCGTTTGCTTTTCTTACTGATATCACAAGTAACTATAACTTAATCTGTAATAATATTGGAAATTCAATATACTATCTAGTAAATACAATTTACTAGTAGGTATTTTGAACAGAATATTGCGTTGAGTAACATACTTCTATGCTAAGATCACACTATATAATTATTGGATAAAAACAGGCGTTACTTTACGGAATTCCATGACATATTACAAAAATTTAGCTTAATTTGCTATACTCCTTGAAAAGCAGGATAATACGTATGGTGTAATTAATAATTTCTTCATTCTTTATGCTCCACACCAAACAAATTTTCAATAAACTACTCTCTACGCACGACTCTAAACTCTTAACTCTTATTCATTGTGAAGTCAACAGCTCCTGGGGATCTCCTGTGTCAGAGCGAAACTTGCGTAGAGAGTACATTTCCAAAGATCTGTTTGGTGTGAAAATTATAAATTACACCATACAGATTCTCCTACTTTTCGCCGAGTATAGCAAATTAAGCTTAATTTTCGTAATACATCATTATCTAAAGTTTCAGCTTTGTATTGATAAATCCTAAACGAGTTACGTACTAATACTCGTAGATGAAAGCTCGTTATATACTCGACCACTTCAAAAGGAAATTTTCTGTTCAGGGGATAATATTAAAAGCACCTAGAGAACTAGTCTGTGTAACACGAATAGTCGTTTATGCCTATATGAGTGAACTCTATATGTTTAACTTTAATCCTTACTAATATTATAAAAGTGAAAGTGTGTTTGTTTGTTTGTCCTTCCTACACGACCTGGCTGAACAACTAATCAATTTGATTTTTGGTATACAGTTACTTGATATAACGAAAAGTATTATAGGCTACTTTTACATCCCAGAAAAACAAGCGGTTCCTTTGATTAGTTAAAACCTTAATAAACGTTACGACGAACGCGGGCAACAGAGAATAATAGAGATGCAGAATTCCCTTTTGATATGAAAGAGTGATATATTCCTTAGCTTCAAGCCATTGACTGACATGTTCCAAAGGGATTTTGAGGACATTAAAAATTTACCGATCTATTAAGTATTAAAATTGTTTTTCCTTTGTTACAGAACACATTCAACTAACATCCGTCTTCTGATACCGAAAATATAAATTAGAATGTTAAGAACTAAGAAGAGAAGACACCATAAAAAGTATAAGGTTCGCTAAAGCATGAGCCACTGATCATCATGATAGAAGAAGGTGGGCGTTCGAAACGTGCGTTACGAACCGAACCCGCCTTGATAGAAGAACCCAACTGCTGTTTCATATCACGTAGAGATGATACGAGGCTGTTTTGCTGCCGATGCGCCCATAAACGCCGCGCATCACCTCTTACTTGTTTAGCAATATGCTTTTTAGTTTTGACATACAACCTCCTTGGTGCGTTTTTATTTCTTGCCATAGAAGGCAATTCACTCCCAGAAGAAACGTCAGTTGCTGCATCAAAACCAAATTTAAGCCAAACCCAAAGTGGTGATCTGAGGTCTAAAACAGTGGAACGACTCTGGTCCATAACCGAGGATCTGAATATACTTTACAAGGAGAACTGGACGAAGTTAGCAGCGAAAGAGTTGATGGACTTCCAGAAAATTTTAATAAAGTCAATGCAAGCTGGAGAAATACCCAATATATCTTCACATTACGACGCTATGGACTATCGTTGGACATTTGCTGGCAGCTTTCTATATGCACTTACTCTAATAACGACAATTGGTAAGTTTACAGTAATAAAATTCGAGATTTAATGTACTTAGTTCGTTGTAGTTTGTATTTTATTGCGATTTAAGAAAAATATGCCATTAATTCTTACTCTAGTAAAAATTAAAAATCTTAATCATTACCCTCGATCACTGCTCATTGGCATCAAAAAAAAAAACAAAAAATATTTATTTCGTTTCGTACAGTTAAAAATAATACATCAAAATGCAAATGGCATGGTGGTCAGCGCTGTGGTATAACCTTTAAGTGGGACGTTCCGGATTCGATCACCGGCAGGGACAATATGAAAATTTATATTTCTGTATTTTCTATGGTCTGGTCTGGTTAGGAGGCTTTAGCCGTGGCTAGTTACCTCCCTACTAACAAAGGCCACCACCACCACACACACGATACAGGTTCCAGTAAGATGCCGAGTAGAATCCGTAGGAGAGGGGTTTAATACAACTGACATTCCTCTAACAGACTAGACTGCTACCAAAATAGACTTCATCGTCAGGGGAGATTGCAGTCGAGTGCAAACTGTACGTAACTGTGTGTAACTGTACTAGAATGAAAAAAAGAAGAGAAGAGAGAGAGGGGAGAGCGGGAAGGTGGGATTATTCAGTGCTATAATGCTCCATACTGCTCCAAACGATTATTATGACAAATTAGTTATTATAACCCTAACTAACGCATGCTCTCCGGCGCTTGACAACATGAATTTCCTAAATTCAGGCTCCGGGCTGTGACTTTTTAAGAGAAAACCTAGTACCTACTGGATTGGTAATTGAAAATATAACTATTATATAAATACATACATATTAATTCAATAAGGTGTATGTTATGTTGCTATCGATTAAAATAAAATTTCTTTGTCCTCAGGTCACGGGAGAGTGACTCCAAAGTCATCAACGGGAAAGCTGGTAGCAGTAGCGTATGCCTGTATCGGGATACCACTCATAATGCTATATTTGTCAACAATAGGCGAAGCCCTTGCGAGAAATTTTCGAGCCCTGTACTCAAAACTTTGCCCGGCAAGACTAAAAAGCGGAAATTTTCACACAAAAGCCGATTGTCTCAGTCGATACTCGCTACCCGGTGTTGAGTGCAGGCAATTTGTAGACTGTGATAGGAAAGATAAACTATACGATCGTCAGAAACGAACGCCGTTCCAAGCTGCTCTAAACCTTGACAGCTTTAGTGGAGGATATCATTGGACATGTCGGGACCATACGCGAGTGCCAATCGTTCTAAGTTTACTTCTCATTGTCCTATATATAGCTTTAGGTACGTTTGTATTTCATACAACGGAAAGGTGGACCTTTGTGGATGGATGTTACTTTTCCTTTTCAAGTCTCGCGACAATAGGGTTCGGTAATTTAAAGCCAGGACTGTATGCCAGCACCGTTTCAGCGAAAACAGAAGATATGGCTGTCGGAGTGTGCTGTATATATATTTTAGTGGGAATAGTTGTAGTAGCTATGTGTTTTAATTTAATTCAGGAGGACATGAGTTCGATATTGCGTGGTTTTACATCACTCTGTACAGGCGGCTCGAAAACTCGTGCAATTCACAGTGTGGAGAAATGTGATGATAAGATGTCCATGGCCGTGGTGTCTTGACATAGAGAGGCGGCTGAAAGGCCGCCTGTGAACTGCCAGGATAAAAGGGCACAAGTGACTTTTAAGATTGATAGCTCGAATCCGACAAAATTCAACAGTTTGCCTCGACGAAAGTCCTCGGCATATGGAGAGGAGAGCTTCCAGAGAAACACTCCAGGGCGTCGATCGGCAGGCCACGCAGAGCGTTGTGTTGAGTATTTTGTACCGCGCAGTTTAAGTGAATTTAATCTAAGTGGTGCTGGGGTTGGCGCTAGCGAGTTATTGTCAGTCGGTGTTAGCTCTTTCAGTGAAAGAGCGCGGGTCCGACGAGACAAAATGGTGACATTTGAGGATGAAAGTGCCGGTTCAGAAAATCGTGTGCTTGCGGACGACGTGTTCATGTAATTAGACACTTCACTTACGTAATTAAGTAAAAAGTTGTTGGTTTGGACACGATTTGTTATATATTAATAAAGTTTTACAATTAACTGTGTAATATTTTTTTTATATTTATCCCTCTACCCATACTAGAGTAATGTTAATAATTTTATTAATCGGAAATGAGGATGGGGTAGAAGAGTCAATATTACCGTCATAACTCAACTATTAGCTGAGACACTATATTGATAAAAAGTACAAGAGTACGAGTGTCCACTTCGCATTGGAAAATATTCTGTTAGTAGACCCCATATAGGTGGACAAATAATACTTAACCAGTCACAAAAAGTCAGTAAACAAAAATCGTTTGAAATAATAACGAAGAACTTTAATCAAAATTACCTAAGGTGTACCATACGTAGTCGAAGCATACATCGGTATAGAAAATAAAAACTCCGTACTTTGTCCACACACGCTTACACACACTACAGTAAGTAGAAACTAAAATAGCAATAAAGTAAAACAAATGAATTGAGATTAAATCTCAATTAATGTTTTATGTATAAATAACACGTGAGACTGCAGCCATTTCGCATTACCAAGTATCCGAAATTCAATACCGTTACAAGCCCGTCTATAAACAGAGCAGATTCATGATTTATAGGGGTTATATTCATCAGACGTTATGGGCAGAGGCCGTTCAATTGGAGGATTAAATGCCATGATTTGCTTTGTCGATCGGTCGTTTGCGATGACAAGCACGTCATAAAATAAACTAGTATAGTAGTCTATATACATTATACATCAATGTTTATGAAAAAACCTGTAACTGGATAGTTTCTGTTATTGACTGTCGGACTAAGATCGTAATTTAGAGCGTAGTTTGATTTTGCTCAGACTTTACTTAGTAATAAAAAGAGACAGATGTATGTCAGCCACATAACTTTGTCTCGTTTCAACTTTTTTTTGAGTCTGATCGAAGTACACTGAATAGATCTTAGTTTTAGGGTACCTAGTATTTCCTTTACTCGTAAGCTTATGCTTTGCGGTGACCATTAATAAAGCGCAAGTATAGAGCCGCAAGCAGCTGTTCGTGACTCCACTCTGGGTGAGCGATGTGAAACTAACTATAACTATTTACTATACTATTTGTCTACGCTTCCAGCAATGTAACGGACAATATTCTACAAAGGCACTATCTATATTAGGCCAGTACCTTATACAGTATAAAAATTATATAAGGTCTATCTTGCGACTAACTCTGTGGTATATACCCATAAAATATATATATGCATTATTCTAGAGTTAAAAATACCTGCATAACAATTTATATCATAACCGGTTAGTTTTTTGAATGAGTAATATAGTAACATAGGTAAAAAATACATTTTCGATTGTCTATGTATAATTTAAGTTAGTTACTAGATGAAATAAAACTTTGTTTCTGTGAAAAAAGTTTTTTAACATACGAAGTGACTAAGGCCAGTATAGCAAAAAACACTTAAATAGAACTCTAGAACCTGGTTTTAGCTTCATTTCTGCTTAATACGGGCAACAAGGGTAAGGTTTGAGAGATTTTGTTTATTTAATGCCTATTATGCGAACCTATTAATATCTCGTAAATATAAAAGGATCGCTCGATTCTTCCAAAACTGATAACAGGAAAAGAGCTCCATTCAAACGTAGGAATCGGGGGTATTATCTACAAAGATAATAAATATTAGGATCCTTCTTTTCCTTTCCTTTCCACCGGTTTCAAAAGTATTTACCCTATTTACAATAATATTATTTTGTGAAACGAATCAATTCTTACAGAGCTACATTCAATAATTCAATAGCTATACAGTAGCTAAGTCGCTATGTTCTCTTCCGGTAGTATTTTCGTATCTTAAAATTTGTATACCAAAATCTGACCGATTTAACAAATCGATAACAAAGTAGGTTAATCTCTGCGCGTTCTGGATTCACTGGATTCCTTTTGATAGGAGTTAGACATGAAAATATCTCTCTAGATTTGACCTATTTCCGAAAGAGCTGGGAAGATTCCTATATTGCTTTTCACCCTGACCCTCACATAGTTCCACTTATCCCTTGTTAGGCAAAACGAAAAGGCGATCCTAACAAACCCCTTTTTACAATTATTATCCCCAAAGTTGAAGAGTTATGTCAGGACAAACATCTTCGAGTTGAGGGTTTTGAGAGAGGAAATGTGTTCCCGTATAATATAATATGGAAATTCTTAATACGGAATCTGTTTAGCCAACAAGCTAACCAAATCGAGTACCAAATCAATTTAAACGAGATGCTGGCTAATAGATCTGGATGTTACGACGTATGTTGCGATACTATTTTAACTCATTTTGTTTCTCGCGATCTAGTAAATTTTATAACACAAGAGCTGCTATTGCGACTATAATGATTTTATATTATTTATAATTATTTTAATTATGATGTCTAGATATAATCAATCTTGCACTTTTTTGTAGGTAATAATACGTACTTTAATTATTCATACTTATTTTTTTTTTATAATAAATAGTTTTCTCAGGGCACGCCCTGAATTGAATATTTTAGGAAAAATTCTTGCAATTTTCTTAAGGATCTCCGATTATTTATTTTTAAATTTAAGCCTAGTTTACTTCTTGATAGTTAAGCTTTCTTCTGAAAAAGAAATAGTTATAATTGATATAGTACTTTCAGAGCCTATAATATTAAACACGCACAACACTGTGTACACAATTTTTCGTACTTTTTAAAATCCTAAGATCGCAACTTAGCGATAAAGCTACCTTTTGTATCCTACTGTTCTTTTTTTGACTTTGTGAACTTGATGTGGAGTACGAATACAGAGTAAAAATAAATAGATAAAAAAGTAATATTAGTAACAGTTAATGTAAAATTGATGCATTACCTACTATGTAATTCACTGCTGAACTCACGTGCATTTTCGTCGGAGATTGCCCGACTAGTAAGATTAAGAGCACTGAACCCATTCGTTGCTCTTAGTCAAGAACTTCTCGCGCGACGTTTAAATTCTAAAATTTATGCATTTCTTACAATATTCACATAACTTTAATATATTTCAACAGAATAGCAAATCTGTCTAGTTAATGAGCCAGCAATCAGCGTAGTATTAATTTAGGCCAGGTGATGCCAGTTTGCGCTGCGTACCCAGACGGGAGCCAAATCGTCCCGTAAATTATGCCTAACGAGGTACCTCTACGACTTTTATGGTGGAATTTTTTGTTATTTAAGACTTAACTCATTTATAAGGAAGAAACAGAAAATAAATATTTTTGACTTCATTCCAAGCGGGCGTGTTTTGTATCTACAGTCATTAACTTAGCTTAAGCATATTTAAGACTAGGAGTTTTTTGAGATATTTTTATCAAGAAATATCAGAGTACTCCTGAGATTTGATAAAATTTACCTAACCCACTTTCATTTTACATGACTTGACAAATATATATTACAAGCGCATGCCAACAACTTCGTCAGCATAGAGTTTTTGATGTTCCATTAGATTAAGAATTTATCGGCGGTGCCTATGGCCGTCTCCAGAAACTAAGCTATAGACAAAGCTAAGCATACAGATCAGAATACCAAGTAAATGGATATTTTTGTAAGGTTACTTTTCTCATGGAAGATAAGCTTGATTTTTTGCCCACTGTATGTCGCCACGCATACAGACGCTCTGAGTCGTCACATTCGATGTTCACATGAAATATATCTTACAAAAAAAGGGAGTTTATCGGAATCGGAAGTCGGAATGGTCGGAATTGTTATTCAGTGTTTTGCTACAATAAAAATGAGAGCACCTTTCAAATGTCGGAAGCTCTATAGAAAGCTCTAAATAACTATTTGCTATTTTATGTTTAAGCCCATTTTCTCTAAACAACATTGATTTAGTGTAAATAGGGTTGACAGCGCTTTGAGTTCATTTATTTTTAACCTCCCACGCGAGATCGACGGGGCTTTATAAGTTAGATGTATGTGTGTGTGTGTGTGTGTGTCCGTCTATGGAATCGTTTTCACCGCATAGATGAACCAATTTTGTTTTTTTTTTGTTTGAAACGCATATAACGATCCAAGATGGCCGCAGCCACAAAATGGCGGTTTATATATATTTTCCCAACAATATGGGTATCAAATGAAAGGGCTTGACTAGAAGAATAATGTACACTACATTGAAAGTCAAGGGTTTATGTACAATGTAAGAGATAATAATGGGTACTGTGGGTTAACCTTTTGAGATAAACATATACAATCGAGGACTTTTTAAGATATCAATTCCGTAGAACATTAATTTAATTTATCTCGTAAGGTTTAATGTTTAACATTTTTTCATTTTTTTAAATCCTTTGAGGATATCCAACTGTAAGCTGATAAGATTTTATTTGAATGCTAAATTGTATTATACAATTTAGCTTTAGCTTTATTATAATAATAAACATATTCCAGCAATATTTTGCAAAAGGGTGTCGTTTTATAAGAAAGTCAGGGGTTTCTTAAGTTTTAAATTCTGTATAATAAAAAAGCCCATCAAAACCTGTACAAGCACAATGTACGTTTTACATATATTTTTTAATGGTGTGTAGAAACCACCAATCCGCACTGGTCCAGCGTGGTGGACTACACCTCATCTCGTTGTGGGAAGAGACCCGTGGTCTATAGTGGGCCGGTAATGGGTTGATGTGATTATGATGATGAAAATATAGCCCAGGTTAAGTACTGATTATATTTCCTCACTCATAATAACAATAATAAATAATTTGTCTCGTTAAAAGCCAGCCGGGCCGTCAATTATAGCTGACGACGAATCTTCCTTATTAGAGTTACGTCAGACTAGGCCAAACTGTCTCTTCGACGTTTGAAGCTTTTCTTCACAAACGTTGGGCAAACACTTAAAAGTAATTTACTGGATTAACACTATGTTAGTTAATTAGTTAAAAGGTTATATTTTGTTTCCTAGTCAAACGTCTAAGCATCCTATGTCGGTACGTTAAATGCAAGCTATCTGTGTTGAATTTTATAAAGTCGGTTTATCAATTGAGCTGAGCATAGGTCACAAACAAACATACCACTTTAGTATTTATAACAGTCGTAGCAATATTGGTAGTAGGTATCAAAAAATAAAGACATGTTATACTACTGTCGCGAATACCACGACCGAATACAAAAGTCTCGCCACAAAAGGCCCATGACAACATATCATGTGCAAGCGACCCCCCCGGCTTCACACGGATGCAATGTTTGAAAGTATGTCTGTAATTAGGCAGGAGTTTAAACGTCGCGCCCGCCACCCGCCCTGCCCCCGCTTTATAAATCTCTGATGTCCCCATCATTTTAGTGACATGCTGTCAAGGACAATTTTGATTGACATGAAATGCACAATGCTAGATTCATTGTGCATCGTATTTAATTATTGACGGAATAACCCAATATTATTTAAAATAGCTAGTTAATAAGATCATAATTCATATTGATTCTTCCGTCTTACTCTCGCTCATTACTATAAATACTCGCGTAAATACCAGATTAAAATATTTTTAAGTGTACCTTTGTCCTAAGTGTCTACAAGAACAATATTTCCTTTTACAATCCCATCGTCCGCATGTGAGGTTTTTATAATGATTTAGTATCAAGTAATCGTAATATTGACATTTTTAACAAAAGGATAAATATTTTTAAAAATAAATTATTAAGCACTATTCCACATAATCTTTAGGGAAGTCATATATGTATATATTATTTTTTAAGTTTTTCTTTTTGTTTAATTTAATTCCAAGTTGTGTACACATACATTTGGGTTGTAGCTTAGAACAAAACTTGTTATTACTTATATGATCTACTTTTAGTTATTACCTGTTTTGTGTACCTAATAACAATAAACAATAAATAATAATGTTTATGTACAATGTAAGAGATAATAAAGGGTACTGTGGGTTAAACTTTGGAGATAAACATATACAATCGAGGACATTTTAAGATATCAATTCCGTAGAACATTAATTTAATTTATCTCGTGTGGTTTAATGTTTAACATTTTCTCATTTTTTTAAATCCTTTGAGGATATCCGACTGTAAGCTGATAAGATTTTATTTCATAATACAATTCAGCTGTAGCTTTATGATAATAATAAATATATTCCAGCAATATTATGCAAAAGGGTGTCGTTATATTCTGCCGGATAATTGTATGCGGTTTTAGGTGGTTATAAAGGAGGAAAAAAAATCGCAGCAATGAATAAAGCTGAGTCTTATACTTCAAGCTTGTTTTGAGACTGCAAACCTCTTGAGGTTTCGTGGTTAGTCAGTGAGTGAGTTATTAATAACATGAGGATTATTTCACTTTTTATATATTAAGGTAGATTAAGTGGTGGACACAAAGGTTGTACGCAAGTGAAATTGTAGGAACAGCTAGAAAAACATAAAATAAATCTATTTTCGCAATAAATATAAAATAATCATGAACTTTTAGAACACAATTTGACTACGCTAGATTAATACTGACTGCAACAACGCTTCTTCAGCGTGGAACTTATGCAGCAAATAATTAAACGACCTTGGCATTGTTTGGCATCAAGTAGCAGGCATGTTTGTTTTGATATTAATCAGTGGAGAGAGATAAAAACGTCATATATTGCAGAGCACAATTCAATAAAAATATAAATACCACAGCCGTCATAATATAATATAGGTTTATTTTAATTGCCAGATTTGACAGCGACATAAACTTTGCAGTTTACAATTTAAGCTAAATTGGTGAACAGAGTAACTCCTTATTTTGAGGAAACCAATATCGTGGAGATCCCGCGCGATTGCCATTTGCCTCGATAGGTAGGCAAACGATATGGGCATGTGCAACAAGATACATGTAGTCATTGGATACAAGGATATAAGATATACCAGACCGCCGCGTTGGCAATTTCTTACACAATACCTATGACTACCCGTAGACGTTCAATGATATAGATTTCTTAGATGATTATTGAAAACACTCCCAGCTTTATAAATATATATGTCAACGTTATAAATAAAATCGTCAAAAATTTTAGAGAACAATTCACTAAGAATATATACGAGCTGCAACAGCGGTAATATTATAAAGGTTTTTTTACCGTGACACTTGATTGCGACTCAGTGCGCAGCTTTCGCAATCTTGGCGGTATAAGGCACACCTGTTGTAACATCCTGTGGTTGAGAGAGTATCTCAACGTGTCAAGGACACCAATAGCAAAGCGATTTGCGTCAGAGAGCACAACTTTTGTTAATCCCTCACTAGGTGGCCAAACAATATCTATCCAATTAGTCGCATGTAATTTTTCACTGAGCGCAAGCGGAGCAAGACAGTGTCTTGCGGAAATTTCTATTAGACCAATACCTGCTGGTATCCATCAATAGAGATGTCTATAATGACTTTATAAAAACATTCACGGTTTTATAAAATATATATTGTCAACGTAATAAATAAAATCGTCAACAATTTCAGAGCGCAATTCACTAAAAATATATACGAGCTACGACAGCGGTCCTATTATAAAGGTTTTTTTTAACGTGACACTTTTGACCGCGACACAGTGCACAGCTTTCACGATCTCGGCAGTTTCAATTTAATCGCTGGCACGCTTGTTTCGACATAAATCGGTAGCAATTTGCTGGAGTAATGAACACGCTCCGCTGCAACCCGCTGATCTATAATTACAGATAATATGATTTCCTTGTTTTCTGTGGCTCTACATTCCACACTAACGAACGATCTCTCTGGTACCGTGGAAGCGATGCGGGTTTTAACTGCCGAAAGTGAATTATCAATCAGAACTAAAATTTTCAGATGATGTAATAAAATAAGTTAGGTTATGTTTGTTCCCTTTGCGGCGGAGATCAAAAAATTCTTGCGAGACACCGTGATTGTTGGACTTATCAGGTGACTGAAGGGCTGGTTAATTTTTTGCGCAAAGGATCAGGCGCATTCTTGGCATCATTCCACGTGAGCGTGACTTGTATAGTAATTAGTTTAGTTACAAGTTTTAGCGTAACATTTTCAATAAAAAAGTTAGCAAGGCCATCCTTATCGTTAGGGAAAAGTATGAAAAGAATTCACTACCGAATTAAATTTTCGATCTGAAGATCTTGCTTTTGATTGATTAATATTAATTTAGGGCTTAAGTTAGCTATCATAATAATCAACTCAAAATTCATAACTCATTTATTTGAAATAAAGGCAAAGTACCTAATTTAAATAAATAAATAAACTTAATTGAAACTAAACATGCATTGTTATATTTGTCTAGTAAATATACCACCAGTTCGGAAGGCAGATTTCATTCCCAGTAGTGACCAATTAAGATAAATCCGTTTTCAAAAAGACTTCAGTATTTTTTTTTAAACACTCTATGGATGAAAAACTTTTTTTGTTTAGTATATACGAGTACATAAAAATATCTAGCAGTAGTTAAATAGTGGTTTTCTACGCCAGGGGTAGCAATGAACAGTTCCGATTAAAGATTATTGCTTGCAATGAACTAAATGTATTCAGCAATAACCTAATGCAGTAGTTCCACGAGCGTGGCACAGTCGAATGTTTGAGCAATAGTTAAAATTGGTTTCCGTTATGGAAACAGCAATCAACTGTATTTATTAAAGACTATCTGTTTCCCGAGACTTTGTCTGCGTTTTATTTTTGTTTTCAAAGGATTTGAGAGATGTTTGGCAGTAGCAGGAGCAAAAAATAGTGGATTGTGCTGGGGAATCAACGTTAACTGAAGTCATTAATTGGATGGGACCCACTTTCGTTTGAAGCAGAATTTTGTAGGTACGTCGGTTTCAGCTTTTATACACGAACAACACCATATTTTTTTTCAAAAAATGAATAGTAACCGTTTAGTTTAGAGGGAAAACACTAAAATACGTAGTACAATTCCAACAACGAATAGTAACCGTTTAGTTAAAAGAGAAGATACTTAAATACGTAGTTTTAGTTATCGTTTTTAAATAGATCTTTTTAATTTAAGTGTAGCTCTAACATAGATGTTTCGTTTAGATGTACCTATTCCTTATTTCTTTTAAACCGCGATACATTCAAAATTAAATGTGATTCGAATTAATGAAAAAGTATTTCACTTCTAAATAAATACCAATAATAAAACTATGTATTTGAATAAAAATTAATCCTTTACTTTCTAATAAAATGTTAGAAAACAAAAGCTGCTCATGCGACTTAACCATGATAGTTACATATATTCCCGGCGGACTTTTTTGTAGGTAATAATTATTACTTTAATCATGAATTTCATATTTTTAATATTTTAGCAGAGTTAAATAAAAGTTTATGACTATATCTTAAAGCTGCAAGTTACGTCTTTGAAAATTTTGTAATTTAACTTAAGAAAACTAATTTGTAAATTATGTCGGAAACCTCTAATTTCCCGAATTTTTTTATTTCAGGAAAATAGAGGAGCTGACAAATTTCATCTGTCTTCATGATGCAAACCTTATTTTTGTTAAACTTCATTAAGATCGGTGCAGTGGCAGCTGAATGCTGGTTAGAAATAATGGATAGAAACCGGCGTTACTTTACGGAAATCCATGATATATATACAGATAAGAAACACTATGTAACAAACAATATGTATTACTGCTTGCAACAACTTAGAGGTATCTAGCAATAAAAGCATGCAGGATTTCCACTACCAGCAGTGTGGCATAGTTGTACGAGCATGTTGGCAGGACACAGCAGTTTTCACGATCTCGCCAGTTTGAATTTAATAGCCGCAACATCAAGTGTTGTATAGCTCGATGTCAATTTACTGGAGTAATGAACACGCAAATTGCAATCCGCGGTATGTTCATGTCACGATATTTAAAACAAATTTGATATTTTGTTGTTAGTAATTGATTAATTATGTTTGCACTTCTATACATCCATCGGACTCTTACTTCTTAGATTCGTTACTATGGAAGTCATTGACTTATCCGGACTACGTTATATGTATATGTATATAGCGTACGTATGTGACGTATATATATACCTATATATATAAAAGTTGTCGCCCACGTTCTTCGTCCGTTCTTTAGCGGCGTTAGGAAAAAATCATTCGACTGAAATTATACGATGTAACAAAATGTGCTGGATACACGATTTTAACAGGATGAAGTTGCGAAACCGAGTGAGATAACTAGATAATGCGTTATAGTAAAAATTACAATGTATGAAACGCCTTTTATCTTTAATAGTGTCGTTTTCTGTACAAACTTAGAACAAAGCGAAAGGTAAAATTATTGAAAAGATTTTTATCTTGTTACGCCACACGTATTAGAAGTTATACTTAACTTCTAATAATAATGGAACTCTTTCTGGAAAAGACTTTTCATAAAAAAGATATTATAAAGGAAAATTTAAATGAATTCTCGTTGTTATATTGTGTAATTAAACCAGCAGAGCCCTTATCAGACTTAGGACAGAGTTGTGCGGTTCGGTACTAAACGAATTGATATTTATTATGTTTCATTATGGTAGACGAATAAATGATTTAACATCCTTGAGTCGCATCTCAACTGGCTCAATCTAGGCAGGGTTTCTAAAAGACTTCTTAAAACTTACCGATTTTAACCAATGAGTCTAGAATCATGAATTTTTGAATAGTTTCATAAACTTACCTATTATTAATATGAAAATATAGAAGTTTACTTGTTTGATAATAAAAAACATAAATGCCAGCAATATGTATTTATGTACTACGCGGTCGCGGCGAATACATATTTCATAACGAAAAAGATTTTGGTAAAATACCACCGACAACCCCACATGAATCAGCAATGTTCAACAATTTGTTTGCATCGTATTCGAATATTGACTCACGCACACTTCATTCTGTTTTCATAAATTGTACAAACACCCTCTCGTGATCTACGGGTGTTTGTTTTGATCTGAGATTTTTTATTCGTTCAAAGAGCGCATTAACATACGGGTGGATGCATCTCAAGTAAAAAGAATTCGGTAAAAAAGTTTTTGTTATCTTTAGTAAAGCATTATACCTGTATCTGTATATCCGTCTATCTATTTTTCCGAAAATACAGACAAATAAAAAAATGTACGGGAAAATTTTTGTGAGCAATAAGATTAAAAAATGAGCAGAACATATTAAATCAATAGATAAGCTTGGATTACGTGCATCATGTACTCTTAACTCTGGTTGCTTTTAAAAGATCTCATTTAGTGATAAGGCCGCCTTTGCACCCTAGCACTAAGTATGTACTATTACTGTTTTCTTTATGTGTTTCATTCTGTGTTTTGTCGCAATTAAGTTTTTATTCTATTCTACTCTTTAAACAATAATATGTATTTTAGAGTGTAAATTAATAATTTTTTTTGTTTATATGGTATTTCCGGTTTCATGTATATTCCCTTTATAAAACTTTTCATATAAGCTTGAAGAGTTCACTTTTAGAGATAAAGTCGCCTTTCGCCCTTCATATTTTAAGAGTATCCATAGTTTGTTTTCTGTGTTACGCAATAAAGATGTGGAAATAAATAAATAATATGAATATAACAAATGAAAAAATATACAAAAAAGAGAGCTTCTTCTTAGTCTCTGTAATAACTGAGCTTTGAATTTTGTTTAGGGAATCCGTTTTGTAGTCGAACATGCTAATCACTGGCCCAACGCCTTTGAGCAATGTCTCTTAAAAAACTTTGTACCCTAACTGACAGAGTACCTAATAGACATTCCTCGAAGAAGTAAACGAAGCGTTTCGTTTTCTCATTACGTACTAGAAGGCGTGGAATTTCTTTCGAGTATCCATCTTCGTCGCCATTTGAAATATCCCTACTGATAAAAAATATAATATAATAAGATTTGAGGTATATTTATAAATTCATTTTTAAATTAAGTTTTAAAAGGCGAAGGTAATGAAATTCTACGCGTATTGTTACTTTTACGCCATACTTACGCCATGTATTATTTGATTTTGTAGATTTTAGAAAGAAAGTTCTTTGACGCGGCTTGCGTAGGAGTTAACCGGTAGAAATCGACACGTAAGGAAAATGCGTTATGCCTTATCCATGCGAGTTAGTAGGTTTACTCCGGCGTAGTTCAGATAATATTATCTAGTTTACATAATGGGTTAGTTAAATATCAGTATTTTTGATAGTCAGAGCATAGCTTCACGCGGATTCCCCCACCTGCAAACGTTTTATGTTTAATTTAGAAGGGTATACCGTCTAGTCTAGTAGTCTAGTTATTTACGAATTTATGTTTATTTTCTATGTGGATATAATGAAAACTAAATCCGTATACAAATATGGAAATTATTCATCGGAAAATTATTATTAGTCAACTAAAATCAATGCAAGAATTAATACACGTTTTAGTTGTAAGCAATTCTTGTGTATGGGAAAATTTATATATGATTGGCTTCTCGGAAACAGCTCTAACGAACTGATTTTGGATTAAACAAAAGAAAAAATAACACTGAAAACTCAGTTCGTGTTTTTATATAACTTACCTCAGATTGCAGTAATTAGTGTAGAGTATTATGCATTCAAAAGAACAATCTTTTAAGCATTTGAAGGGAAAATTTTCTCATATTATCAAACAAAACCACTCACTCACAGACACATAAAAACAAATTGGGTCATCATGACTTCGTAATTAAAATGCAGGCATGTAATCTGAGTAGAAATGGGAAATGTTTTTAGCTCACTTTAATTTTAGTGAGACTAAACTTTTAGTTTGAAATTGGTAATACATAAGAATAATAAATAGGTAGGATAATAATTTGGTACAAAAACGAAAGAAATAACGGCAATATTATTAAAAAATAATCTGGTTTTAAGAAATTTATATAAAATATGTTTTACTTATTTTGTTTATTAAGAAATTACTAGAAAGTAAGAAATATTAAAAACTCATAAGTGAAAATAGTTTGGCGGGTACATACTACGATAATCGTGGGCGAAGTCACGATGGGATTCAATTGGAAAGGATTCAAGTGGGTCGGAATATCGACAAATCTCATAATATTATCGTGGTATTTACCCGTTGTACTGTTTTTAACAAATTTTGATTAACCACGAAAATCTTAGTTTAAAACCTCAATAGTGAAAATCAAAACGAAACTGGGTACGGTAAATCTGTGAAAGTTTACTTAAAAATTACAAGTCAGTAATATGTTACAATCATCATCATCGTCATCAAATCAACCCATTACCGGGCACTACAGAGCATTGGTCTCCTCCTACATTGAGAAGGGGCCGTCGTCCACCACCACTGGCTCAGTGCGGATTGGTGGACTCCACACACACCTTTAAGAACATTATGTAGAACTCTCAGGCATGCAGGATTCCTCACGATGTTTTCCTTCACCGCAAGTGATATTTTAATTACTTAAAACGCACATAACTTAGAAATTAGGTTTATTTACTAAATAAATATAAATGAGCTAAATTAAAACTTTGTGAGTGCCTCAAGAAATTAAACAACAGCAAACAAATCAGAAGCAATTCGTAACGTAATAAGGAGCTATTTGGTAACGCTTTTATTGAAAAAAAAAAAAATATCAGAAGCAGCATCCTTTTTAAACTAAACTAAACGAAAATACTATTCGCACAAATAAAATACTTGAGTAAATCTAAACTGAGGCACTAATAAGATTAAATTGCCATTTGTTAATAATATTTGAGATATCCGCCAAAACAAAGAGCAAATAATTAACGCTATTAATAGCAAGATAATCTAAGGGCGACATTTACTTGATTGGTTGCGATTGCGATTGCGCGTCTTATTTCAAATCAAAAGCCAATTAATTACCAAAGCTATCTATTTACTGGCTCTCGGGTCTTTCAGTAAAAAGATTCAATTCTGCATTAAACAGCACCAGTATTTTTACCAAAATACGCACAGACGGTAACTTTTTTGTATTCCACTACAAAACTGGTATCAAATGGTGGTGGTTGAATTCAATCTCACCTGCTGGTAAGTAATAAAGATACAGTTTAAGACGGTAACGGGCTGTTACTTGTATGGCAGTTATATTAAACCCAAATCCGAAGCCTCCCACCAGACCAGTCCAGACCAGAGAAAATTCAGAATTAATGTTCCCAAATAATATGATAAACAACTAAGACGCCGGGAGGTATCTTTGCATCGTTCGAGTTCATGTAGGACTGAAGTTTATCGAAAATGCACACGTATTTATATTGAAACACCCACCAACTCAATATCATGAACATTGGTTATTAATCAAATATAATTTTAATTGTTTCTTTATATCTATGAATTAATTAATAGTTATTAGGGTATTTGTAAAATCCTAATCAATTTAATAAAATATCTGGCAAATATGAATTTATGATGATAAATTGATGATATTTACCCACTTTATAAAATTACTGGTTCAAATAAAATAAATAAATGCCCATACCGTAGGGTGGAACCCGGGACCTCCCATTTAAAGCCGCTGTGCCCGGGAGATCAAAGTTCAAAGCTGCCATGAAATATAAGTTAAAATGATTTTATCTATTTATATTAATTGAATTCACAAGTATGATAATAATTCTTGTTTAATTTAATTACTAAACAAGAATTATTATCATACTTGCGAATATTCTAATCAATTTAATGAAAACGCCTGGAAGACTGAACTGTCGAGAAACAAAAAGGGAGAAAAAAAACATCCGGACTCGAACTGGGGTCCTATAGTTTCCTAATCTATTATAATCATTAGATAGTGCGAAATTTATCTTCGTATTCTTAATATTATGTCGTAATTTTTTATTGCCTAAAACATGGATAAAACTACGTTTCCTAAACATAAAATAGCTAGATCGATTTATCGCCATGAAACCGCCTGTATTCAAATTATATTTATGTGCATATATAAAATAATTGATCGTTTAAAGGTATGTGATAGTTAGATATATATCTGATATCTTATTGAAGAAACTATATGACTTCAGGTTTTACACACGGCTTTAGCCTCCAGTTGATGAGTTCAGCTTTACCAAAGAAAATTTTTAAAATAAGAAAGAGTTTTTAGTTATTCCTTAAAGTGTCTTCCCAGAAAAAACCAATTAAACCCATCTTCGCTTTGACTGTTAAAGTTACTTTTAAAAGCGAAGGTACAATCTTGAACGTATTTTTAAATAGAAGCGTAAGAAAAATATCACTTAATTTTAAAGTAAAAACAGAATATCTAGTGACATTTTTATCTCAATTTCTTGCTCTCAAGAATAAAGAGTTTCCTGAACCAAGTGGCGGAACTTCAAAGACTGAATCCGTGCAAGCAAGGCAACTTGTGAAGTCCTTAATGTTTCCGCGTAATTTTCAAACGACTTCCATAAAGTGAAAAAAAATCAACGTGTTTCTAGGGTTTTGCTCCCTCGACAAGAAAAAAGGAATCTTATCACATATCACATGTACAAAAAGGTTAATCCTTTCTCAGAACTTCAAATCAGTGCGACAGTGTCAATCGTAAACTTTCAAACATTACTAACGTATTTAACAACTCAGATCCAATAATAATAGTAAGAATAGTTTTTATTTGATTAAAAGTACATTTTTTTCTTTTTAAATTACCCTGGACCCCAAAACTGGGATATCCCGTGTCTTGGGGGTCAGTGTCTACCCATACGTGCGTCGAGATTAGAGAAAAAATACAAAACAACGCAGAAGATGGATTGCTTTTTTTTATTCTACTACAAGTTAGCCCTTGATTACAATCTCACCTGATGGTAAGTGATGATGCAGTCTAAGATGGTTATACGGTGTATAGTCTAGGATGGTTGGATGGTGGCTTAATAGGTTTCTACGCGACATCACACCGGAACAGGAAATTGCTTAGTGGCACGTCTTTGTCGGTAGGGTGGTAACTAGCCACGGCCAATGCCTCCCACCAGTCTAGACCAGAGAATATTCAGAAATTATTAATTCTCAAATAGCCTCGGCCGGGAATCGAACCTCTCGTACCTCGCGTACTCACCGCTGCGCCAGGGAGGTCGTGTTAAATGTCAAATAAATTTTTTGACCATTTCTTAATGCGTGGAGTATGTTTAAACAATAGGGTCAATAACAATAATGGTAGAACTGGCAGTTGCTTCAATAAGTATCAAAACTTTAAGCCGCTATTCTACACACCCCGACCCACCGCGTCGCGTCGGGAATCCACACTAAAACTATAGTTGCGGCTCCTAAAGATCAAGAACTGATGTCAAATAAAAGTTATTTGACATGACCTTAAGAATATGGCTATCAAAAGCAAAAAAAAGTTTTTTTGAGAAGAGAAGAGAGAAAAGAATTATGTTTTAGAACTTTTAATTATGTTTAGTTGTATTAGCTGTACCCTGTGGTTTCACTCTCTTCAACTGTTGGTTGCAGCGCAAGATTACATAAACTGAGGGAGTTTATATACCCAATAAACGGTAATACGTTTTTTATGTAACTGTTAGTTCGAGACATACTCGAACATACAATCTATTTGTTACATAATTTTAGTAAAGTTAATTAAGCAAATTTATCATCAACTAAGGTGTGCAAGAATTAAAGCTTTCAGAATATATTAAATATACAGAAGTCGTTCACTTCCATTATTGTTAGAGGTATAGATCCTAAATGGGTAAAAATAGAGGACTTTCATTAAAAAGCTTTTAATAAAAATATTAAAATAAAAAAAAATCACATGAATCATCCAGTTACCTTTATTTTATTTGGTGAAATTATAAGTGTAGCCGCACACGGGCCACAGGCCACAACTACAAATGCCACTGCCGGCATATTTTCTGTAGTGAGCAGCAGCGAAAATGTATGTAAACCACAGAAAATACAATGATGCCGGCGTTTTGTGGCTGTATCCAATGGCCCTTGAGCGGGGACGCTAAATAGGCTATTTTTTTTCATGTTACTAACAGCAATATACCATAATCGTGTCACCCGTGTAATACTAAGTCCCAGTAGCCATCCGTGGTCTTCATCATCAGTTCCAACTGACCAAATGGTTGATAAACGACTGAGACACCGATGTGATTACGTATCTTGCGACAGCAATGCGACAGGCGTAAATCTTGCAATCACTGCTGTCAAACGTTACTTTTGTTTATTTATTGTATGGAAATGTGAATCTACGACCGATTCGGAATGCTGATTGTACTGAGAAGAACCGGCAAGAAACTCAGTACCTGCCCTTTTTACATATAACAAACAGACATATTTAGCAGGTAAGTGGCAACGCAAATATGGTGCAGCTAATATGACACGGCTCGCAATTACGCGGTCACACAGACGTTATCGTAGATGGCCATAGACTTTCTCGTAAAAAGGTCACACAAACACATTGCTGACACCGTAAGATTAATAGCACAATCACCACTTTTGCCAAAAGCTTAGCAGACAATCGTTAAAGATGGCCACATTCCAAAAAACAATAGTCACTAAGAACAATCGTCATTTCAGCTGACAGTCAAATCGAACAAGGTCACGTGGGCTAGACTTTTGTACCGTACCACTTCTGACTGATAAACGACTATGACACCGGGAGGCATCTTTGCATCGCTCGAGTCCATGTAGGACTGCATTGTATAGAAAATGCACCCGTATTTATATCAAAATACCCACCAACTCAATGTCATGAACATAAGTTTAATTATTTACCCACTTTATAAACAAAGTAACATGGTGCATTTTTAAAGGAAGGCAAATTGTTAGCAGCGTGCCTATAATATTTAAGTTGTCTCTATATCTCCTAGATCCCTCCACTTTGAAATTACCACCACCACTGACCGGAACCACTTCTGAGGCATAACATACCAATCAAAAATAGAATCATAAAAATCGGTCTGTAATTGGCAGAGTAATCGAGTAACAAAAATACAAAAAAAAAAACTTACAGTTGAACTGAGAACCTCCTAATTTTTTATTTCGGTTGATTAAATACGAAGGTATACCGAATTAGGTGGTAAAATGATCATATAATGTCGGACTCTTATTGCTCAGCGTGATCTCCAGACAACCTTCGGGATAAATAACGAAGCATTAACATAAATAAAAGAAAACTATGTAGTGCAGTACAGTAAGTGATAATACCAGGACAACGAACTGTCCAAGTCTAGACTGGTTTGGAATTTACTTTCTTAAAAAGTATATAATAATTTTCAAGAATTCTTGGCTCTACGGAGTTCTCTGTACATGGTTTTGCGTATTTAGGTAAGATAGGCGGCAGGAATTACGAGAGACTATTTCAAATTGTAGGTATGTATGGAGTTTGGGCTATCATCATCATATCAATCTCTTACTGGGCCCCTACATGGCTCGAGTCTCCCTCTTCAATGAGAAGGGCCCAGTGCGGATTGATGGCCTCGCTAAGCCATTCAAAACATTATGGGGAACTCTCAGGCATTCAGGTTTTCTCACAATGTTTATGTTTGCACAGAATTGAGAAAATACAGAAATATTGTGCACGACTCATTTGAAGCATCAAAAACAACTCTACTTTAGATTAATATCTCGAACAAACGGTTTGATGTTGACAATAATTATTTACCTCTAAGTGTTCACCATAAAATGGGAAAATGGGAAAGAATTTGTGACCTAGCAACATTCCGCGGCTGTAAAGTGAGACCTGCGCAGGGCGTTTTTACTATATTCGGTCACGATGCACTGCATACAATAATATCTGAATGAAGATTCTGTATGTTTTTAAATCAATATGTCGTGTGTGGGTTGGAACGCAAATAACTTAGAAAAGTTAGAGGTGCGTTTGTGCGTTTTTTATGCTGAGATTCGAACTCGGTACCCCGAAGTGAAGCCGATGTTTTATCCACTAGGCTATCACCGCATCATTTTCGTTTTATAATACTGGTTCAAGCGATTGTATTAACCCCCTGAGACTAAAACAAAACCCATTAAACAAAATTACTACAGCCAAATATTGTTTCTTAAACATTCGCGGAAATTCAAATAACACTGCAAAAAAGAATACCTACGTGAATTATCATGGACTGTTTATAAACAGAACTTTAATTTTAATAAATAAATTGAAGTGAAAATTACGGAATACAACCTTTTTTTTGTCAGGTTTGTAACTCACTAGGTAACGTAGTGTTTGAATACTTCTTGGTTGCATTGTCGAGCACCTTTGTCCGAATCCGGAGGCGAACAAACAGAATAAATACGTTTTGTTGGAAAATCCCAAAGGTTTTAAATTTTTGTAAATTAATTAGTTACATAAAAGGATTTCCAATGAGAACAATGACATGGCTATTTATTCTTCTCCGCCAAATTTTTGATGGTTAGATATACTTCCTCACGGACTTTTTTGTGGGTAAACTTTAATTATGTCATACATGATTTTTATGTCTCATCAACAAGATCCTAAGCGCAAAATTTTGCTACTTTGGGTTACATTATTGCAATTTTCTTAAGGATCTCCATTTTTTTTTTAATTTAACCCTATTCTTCCTGATAACTAAGCTTTTTTTTAATAAAGAAATTTTTGGCATGTGTATACAATTGTGCCTTCTCGATGTGAACATAGCATGCAAATCCGATGGGTACATAAAGCGGCTGCAAACAGCTAAAAAAACAAATTTAGAATAATATAAAAATAAAATATAAATTACTAAGAAATGAAAAACAAAATATTGTGGAAATAAAATTACTTAAGCAATAACCTTTTTCTTAAATTATATGGTTTAATACGGTCCAGTACTTTCCAACACTATACGGTACACACAAACAAACAAAAAATCTTTAGTCTTTATATAAGTATATATATAGAAGTATAGATTTGGCAATGGCCTGACTCGTATTATTAAAGTCATTGTCTGCGGCTAAATCCAAAATAATTATACAAACAACTATGTTTTTATGTGGACTATGCTATTTTTCGACAGCACGGTATTCGTTTTTAAGAGGTTAACTAAGTTTCCACATTCCTAGTTAGTCGTTGCGAAATACTTGCTGTTTTTGCATATCCCAAGGACCCACTTTAAAGCGGTTATTTCGATGCGAATTTAACCGCTTTGTGAGGCAACACCCAGGGGACATGTGAGGGGTTTTAGTTGATGTTTCCTGCGGACGTAAGCGACAAACACCTATCTACAAACAACGTAATTAGCTCGTGCTTTTGTGTGGCAACAGCCCGGCTCGTCCCAGGCGGCTTTTATGAATTTCATTCATACCACAGTTACATTTTAATGTTGAAACAGCCACAGAAAAATCATGTATTACAGCTGTAATACCTATGCATAAATGCGATAAAAACATGGTATATATTTAAATGCTATAATTAAATGCAATAGAGGAATGGGATAACTGTACTACCAAAACAATTCAAGCCCTGCGTAAACGGGCAATATCGTATAGTTTACAGATATAAAAGGAAACCACCATCATCTCTTACAATCTCATGAACTACTTACCACGGGTGGCGAATATTAACTACGATGTTTTTCTGTTAAGTTATGTATATGTCTCTGTCTAGAAGCAATAATATAATAAGTCTGTATTAAACTTTATACCATATAGTTATTGAACTTTAGTATTGATATAGATGCATAAATATTTATATGTAATCATAAAGCGCGTTGCGGTACCATCCTGCCTAATTGTGATTTATAAAAGTCATCAATATTTGATAAGTGTTTCAAATTCAAAGTAAAATTTTTCTTTATTCAAATAGACACATAGATGACACTTGTGATGCGTTGATTATATTATACAAATTGTGTACACAGTGACTCGTAATGGCAATAACTACATTCGTAAACTTAAAACTAAAGCTACGAGGATTCCAAACGCACCCTGGTTTAAGAAGAAGCCCACAATAAACTTAGCCGGGTGTTATTTTTGTTATCACCATCTCGCATTGTCATTTGAAAACATTTAAGAAGCAACCTGGTTAGAGCAATTGTTCACACCCAAGCTTTTTTATCGTTTACGTAATCTTTTATTATATAATAGGTTTTTATCATGTTTACATTGGTACTTATATTAAATGCGTTTTATAATGGAAATACTAACATAGTCCGTGGTGGTTGAGAGAGCATTTCGGACGATCTGTGTGGTGAATAAAGTAATAAGAAATCATAAATTCCCCCATGCAGTTTTGCCTGGTTTTCGCGGATTGTAGCAAATTTATCTTAATGTTCATTGTATATCAGGGAAATCTGCAAAGTAAATAATATTCGAAAAACAATTACATCACATTTAGTTGTAAGAGATTGAATATCACACAGAAAAATTTAGCTTCTTTCGCTATTTAATATTTTAATATGTACTATATGTAACTATAATTATGGGACAAGAGGAAATATAATTTACATAAAGTAATGGTCTTTAGTATGTCAGTTTGTGCTATATTCCACCAACGGAATATTCCTACGGAATATTGTTATTGTAAGTGCAATATTCTACGTGACAATGTAACAGTAGATGTTAGAAATGTTGCACGAGTGCGCACTGCTTGATTTGCGAAGAAGGATTTACTGCCTTTTGCACCACCGATGTTTGAATTAGTTTTGGTATTTACCAGAATATTGGACGTCACAATTGATAATTAAATACAAATAAGTAAGATTAAGAAAAGGTTAGAATATAACGTATAAAATAAGTACAAAATATAAATTTCGTATAATTTTTAAAACATCTTCACATATTCCTACTTTGTAGCTGGAGAGTTTGATTTTAATGCTTTAACGCACTTTTTTGACGATTTAGAAGGCCATAGGCTGTAAAAAATCAACATCACGTTACTAACCGTAGTTAATGAGTCGAATATAAGGCGCGAAAACTTGAAAGAGAAATAAAATAATCAATAGAGATAATGGAGAACTTCTTATACATTTTAAATAATGTCGTGTCACATAAAAAGCGCCGACGAGAAGGTGTGGTGATTATCTAAAACAAATGAGTCGGTCTAATCTTTTCGATATTATCATCATAATAATTTTACCGGACGGATGTCTATTGTTGGACATCGGTCTTTTGCAGGGATTTCCACTTTCACGATCACTGTCTTGGTAATCTTAAATAATAATATCACACGTATACCAAACACGTTCATAAAACTATGAATAATTGGTTATGAAGTAGGTTCTGGCTTTTACACGTTGGTTTTTTCCAGAACAAAAATAATTATATTTCAAGAAGTTCCGTGTAGCAATAAAGCTGTGTCTTTGTAACAAAGGCTATATTTTTAAATGCCTGAGGAAGGTTGCTTTCCTGTGATAACATGTATTAATTGTTCATCTCCAGGAAGCTATACTAATGCGATATTTCGTGATGGTCGGTGCAGAAGTGGAGCTACGAGTATAAGTATAAAACAAACAAACCGTTCCACTTTTATAGTATTGGTAAAAACTATTATTATGCGAATATATAAAAGTGATATAGGATTATATAAGTTGTACACCAGGCCTATTTGAGCAACAGTGCTCTGTATTTTTTATTTCACTTAAAATATCGAATTCTAGCAAAAAACAAACTCAGAATATCGCTTAGTTTAGAGGAAACATTAGCACTGCTTCGTTAGTGATTAAAGAATAAAAAAGCAGTAGCGTGCGCTTTGGGAATGTTAAACTACTTTAAAATGTAGATAGACCTCGCAGTTATAATACGCCAGTTAGTTAAGAACTAATTGAAAAAGTAAAAGAGAAAAGTAAAATGCTAATACTGAAAGCTATAAATATATAGCAGTTAAGTTAATAAACGTCTTTGCAAAACAACCGAGAATATAAGCTATGAAAGCCGTGCTATTGATAAAATAGGAACGAAATAAATATTTATGCATTTTTAATTACCGTAATATAGCAGAACACAAGTCGTTTTTAGAGCCTCATTTATTACAGGTAAAAATTTAATGAAACAATTTCGAATTATATATTTAATAATTTCAAATACCTATATTCGTATTCAAAACCTAGAAAGTGTAAAACAGTAGAGAAGCAAGACTACGACGGCTACCATTATCATCATCATCAACCTTTTAGCGTCCCACTATAGGGAACGAATCTCCTGAGAGTGAAAAGGGTAGGTATTTATATTATATATTTTATTTGTATTTATATGTAATATATATATATATATATATTATAGTTATATTTATATATATATATTTGTATAATTTTAAATCTTATTTATTGCACCACCTACCTCTTTTCTATGTTTTTTCCTTTTACGCCATTGGTTGCCTGGAAGAAATCGCTATGTAGCGATAAGGCCAAAAAATTGTACTATTTGATATGTATTTTTATCTCTGTAACTACTTTTTTTCTTTGGTGTACAATAAAAGTGTATTCATTCATTCATTCAAAAGGGTTTAGGCCATAGTCTTCAACGCTGGCCAAGGGCGGATTGGTCGAATTCACGCACTTCGAGAACGTTACAAACAGATTGACTTGACGGGACCTACTTGAAATAAAATAATTAAAAAATTTAGAATTTTGGTATGGAGAACTCTCAGGCGTGCAGGTTTCCTCACGATGTTTTACTACACCGTTAAAGTCAAGTCAAGTGATATTTGAAATTCACTTGACTTGACTTTAACGGCTCGAACTCGGTTAACATTAAACATTGCATAATACAAATTTAGCCACTTGACAGAAATCAGCAATCACCATTATAAAAAGTACCAACAAAGTACTGAAATCGATTTAGGGACAATGAAAACAAAATAACAATTCAAGGTAATCAAATTTTAGCACCACCGTTAATTTAGGCAGCTAAATCGCCCGGCTTAATGTAAACGGCTTAACTGTCCAATTTTGAACGGCTGTATAACACATATAACAGGGTTTTTTATTAGTTCATATTATTTGTTCGTGAATTTCTGGTGCAGAATTGTATGCTTGTAGGCTTAGCGTAACTAATGTGAGAAGAGACCTTGCAATTGGTGGAAGAATATCATGATAACGATTTTAATAAACTGCAAAGTAGTAATTTAGCACAATGATTTAATTAAATAATAATTAATTTCACCTTGTGAACAGATGAAATCTAGATAACTTTTAATAAATATAGAAGAAGAAGAAGAAAAAGTCTTTATTGCACATACAAATATAAAATCAGGTTAACAAAGAAATAAAAAATAAAAAACTATACATATGCACAAAGGCGGTCTTATCTTATATAGGTACGACTTGCTAAAAGAACTTTGACAAAAGTAGCACTTTGAGATTGATTTTTAGGTTTTTCACCTGATATTAGCTTATTCACTAAATTTGAATAGCAATTTCACGGGTATGTATGTATTTTAATACTAAGCGACATAATCTGAAACAAGTTTACGATATACTGTTATAATATATTTTTTTCTATCTCATGAAATAAGTATTCGTCAGACAAAAAAGTCATTGTAAATAATTACGATTCACATAAAAGACGATCTAATCGTGATCCCGCACTTAGTCAAAACTTGAAACCTTACGATGAGAAGCATTGTCTAAGATGGTAACGGGCTAACATGCTAGAGGTAAGTCAGTTATATTAAATACATACCCCTAATCAGTTTTTACGCGACATCGTACCAAAACGCTAAATCGCCTAGCGGCACGTCTTTGTAGGTAGGGTGGTAACTAGCAACAGCCTTAGCCTCCCACCAGACCAGACCAGAGAAAATTCAGAAATTCTAAATTTCTACAGTGTACCTGGCGGGATTTGAACCCGGTACTTTCCACTTTAAACCACAGGGATCTAATAGCACACTTATATCATGAAAATTAAGCTTAATTTGCTCGGGTTTCGGAGTCATACAGATCACCACACAGATTCTCCTGCTGTTCGCGGAGTATAGCAAATTAAGCTTAATTTTCATAATATATTATAGATTTCCGCAAAGTAACGCCTGCTTCTATCCATCACACTTATATCACCAAAATGTATAGCAAGATAAATTTTTAAGGTACAGTGAGTATTCGAACCGGTTAACATGGCTGGCAGCGAGCATAGGTTTTATTTCAAGAAACTAGACAAGTTGAGTTAGCGCGCGCGATTTATCGTATTGTGTTCATAGTCCGTCGACGCAAGTTGCTACAGTTTACGAGTGCACCAGCGGTACCGCACAAATCAACAGCGTTCGTTTATTTGCTAGCTGCGAGTTCATGTTGACTCACTAACAAACAGTTTCATAAGTTGTGCAAACCGACCCTTATGAACTGTAGTACGAACTAAACAAAACTAAAAAAAAAGCTGTGAAAAAAAATTAAGTTTTTACTTGAAAGCTTTCGAAATATTTTGGGGATGATAACATTTCAATACCAAGCCGAAGCTCGCTGAAGTCCTATTAGAGCTCCGTCAGACAATGGCAAATATTTTTCTGCCAAGATTTTCTGTCCTATGGCATTCATACACATATTTAGTGCATGCAATACAAAGCTTTCTCTAAAAGTGCATAGATGATATAATTTCCGTTGACAAAATTGTAGCAAGCAGAACAAAAAAACAGCACGATATACCTAGAGAATTAAATTACATGTCTTTGATCCTGAAACTGACATCTTATTATTTTCTTTTCTAAGTCGCGTGTTTAAACAAAAATCTAGAAAAATCTAGAAACAATCTAAGCTGAAACGAGACCTATCTTAAGCGTCGATTGACCGATATCTAAGAACCTGACCTTAGCTCGATATCAGTTTATTAACACACCTAAGAAAAATATTAAATAAAAAACAATATTAGTAGTCAACAGTAATTTTAAAGCAAAAGTAAAAATAAACAATCGACTTACTAGAAACGGACATAAATTAGTGATATCTGCATATCGTCTGAAAAAGTACAGAAATCCTTTGTGGGGATGGGTACATAAGTTTATAACATACCCAAGGTAGATGGAATAGATAGATCTACCTTTACCTAAGTTTAAACAATATATGAAAACACATTTAATTTATCGTGGTTACTACACTTTTGATGCATTCCTAAACGACAAGGTTGTTTGGAAGCTGGCCATTACGCTCTCATCTCTCACAAGATAGAAAAATTCTAAAGATTGTAAAACTATAAAATGATGTTGAAAAAAAAGCAATCTATTGAGTTCCGAACCATTGTAGAGTCATTTCAACCAGACTAACTTGATGTTTCAAAAGTGCCCATAAACTAGATCTACTTAAAATAAATACATTTTGAATTTGAGACAAGGTTGCAGGGGCTTCAATTTAAACTTATTAATATTGTATATTATAATTCAACAGTAAATTGGTTAGAAGAAGTTTAATCATCAATCAATTTGACTTAAATAAAATGCTATATACCCTATTTTAAAGGCTAAATACAGTTTAATTTGACTTTGCAAGAAAAGCAAATTATAACGTAATACATGTGTTCAGAATTTGATAACACCAAAGGCAAATATCATGAAAGGAGCAACCGCTGCAAGCAAACTTACATCAGTTGTTTACATTGGACAATCCCGTGAGATTCCACGTTGTATCTCGGCGATAAATCTATGCAACTACGTTACTAAGCTGAAACTGTACGTTAGTACAACATTCCCACTTTCGACGATGGTTTTCAAATTTCGAGGTAACTCTAACGCTAATTGGTTGTGATTCTACGAAAATGATCCAACCAAATAATCACACGTCAACTACCAGACCGTTATGCTTTAATAATACATATATAACGACAATACACACATTTTTTTATTAAAGTTTTTATTGCACACCCAAAAAAATGGATTACAGGGGACTTAATGTAAAGCATTTTCTATCAGCCAACCTTGGGACGTGCGAAAAAAAAAAAAACTAATGATGTTATAAAACGACGATACTAATGATATTAAAAAAAAACTAATGATAGTATAAAGAATTACATGATGTATATGTAGATATTATATTCATCATCATCATTCTCCTGGCGCTTTCCCTATTTGGGGTCGGCCCTCCTGATACTTTTGCGCCATTTAATACGGTCTTTTGTCATTTCTGGTGTTAGGCCCAGAGTTTTCATGTCATTGAAAACGGTTCTAGTCCAGGTGGTAAGTGGGCGACCTCTACCTCTTTTGCCTTCATCTATAGCCATTACTCGCTTTGTCATATCGCTTTTGTCTCTACGCATTATATGGCCGATTAGGGCCGATTACGCTGGTACGGGACCAGCGTAATCGGCCCTCCTGCATCTTATGCTGTACTTCCGCAACTTTAAAAGAGCTTCGGATGAACTCATTCCGAATTTTGTCCAATCTTGTAATGTCCCCAGCCCATCGCGACATATTCATTTCAGTAACATGTATTTTCTGTTCGTCACTCTTCCTCATTCCCCAGCATTCGGACCCATAGAGCAGAGCTGATCGTACAGCTTTTTTGTACACGGTGCCTTTCACTTTAATTGGCAGTTTCGCATCACAAAGAACACCAGTAAGGGACCTCCATTTGAGCCATTGTGTTGATTCTGCTTTCCAATTGAAATCGAACTGGCATTTAGTTTAGTGATATGCGATATACAAATACAAATGATCTTTCGTCTTTGCAATTGGATAAAGAATATCCGTGCTTCTCCTCAAAATCATTAAACCAAACAACGCACGAGTGAATTAAAAACACTTGCAATTTAAAATACTTCAAAACGTTAATTATTTGCCAGCGTGCTGAAAAAGAGCTGTTGTAGTTTTAACTGCGTAGGAAAATTCCGATAAATTTATTTCGTTGATTCACAAAGTCTGTGGATAAAAAACACTCGCTGTTAATCGCAAGTGTGTGTCAATCGCGGAGATAGAGATTCCGACAAACTGAGGGGATAACAGTGTGGTTATTTACAGTGAACGGTCCCGTGGGGGCGGACATTGAGTTCCAGCAATAAATCGATGCGATCACGTAACTAAGTGGTATCTGAATGGATAGGTATAAATATTATAATTCGAGAGCGCTACATTGAAGCTTACCAAATTATAACAGGGTCACCATCCAAGTATAGCATTCCCTAATCTAATGCATGGAAGTACAGGACGAGTTCTATGCATGCTCTGTTCATAGGAGATGGTTTTCCATTTCAGGTGAGATATTTGTTTGGTCCGACCACTATCACTATTTAAAAAAAAGGTATTTTTTTATCTAAAGGCCGTATCTTTGTCAGTAAAGGCAACGCGTGCGGTGACATTGTAAACTACCTTTGGAAATAGTCAACGAGAATCACAAAATAAAACTTTAATTACTTCTTCTAAAGCCACCTTTCTGCCATCATCTGGGAATCTAAATCGAAACGACTGTGAAAATGAGCGGAATCCATATGAGGCCTAGTCGCCGTAGATGAAGACTCGAAACTTGACACCGAAAATGTATGGCATCGCTTATAAATTCCTTTGCAAATTTATGAATTTATTTTTGAATGGCTTTATTCACAAGACATTGCGGCTGAATTGATTATACGATAAACTGTGAATTTAAATTAAATGAATTTTTAGAAGTTTTACTTACATATGTATATATACATATATGTATTTATATAAGTACATATATATATATATATAAAGTAAAACTATCATCAACATCCACGTCTTTTATAACGACGTCCACACTCTACGGTTCTGTGCCATATGAGTTACGACGTGTCCAGTGAAATTGCTCGATAGCATTTTCCCACATAATCTTCCACCACTAGGCGTTTTCAAATCAGGGTTTGCTATTTCAGCACCTTGGAACCCCAACACACATGCGTTCTTATTCTTCGTTCTACGTGCCCGGCCATTACCACTTTAGCTTTGCAACTCGTTCAGCCGGTCTAGTGTCGGTTCTAGTTTTTCTGCGGATGTCATCATTACTTATTTTTACTAATGAAAAATAATATACTAGTTGGCCAGTGGATAAATCTATAGTTTACTGAAACCTAGTTTCCGTACCGTAATATGATATACGATATTACTGAGCGAAAATATTATAGAAAGGAGCAAGCCGTGATGGATACAATCTGTGTGGCTATTTGCAGTGAACGCTCCCTTGGGAAGCGGCTAGTATCGCAGCGCTAAATCCCTGGGTCAAGGAATCTTGAGTATAGTTACGTAAGCGCCACTTTAACACCCCCGTACACTTGTAACACCCCAAGCGACATATTGAGTCAAATGAAATCGTATTATTTACCAATACCCTTAGAATAAGATTAGAATGGTTTCCAAGTATATCGAAAAACTAACGTCACGAGTAAAATGGATCTTATTTAACTTGTCTTAGAAGTTGCGAGCACTTATTTTGTAACACATCTTAAAGCTAGCCTGCAGTTAGAAGTTGCGCGCAAAGATGTAACACAGTATGAAATTAGTGTCCCATGAGGAGTTTCGCGCGCATTTGTAACACAGCCTAAAGTTAGTGTTACAGTAAATTTATAAAGTGGGTAAATAATTAAACTTTTGATAACTATAAATTCATATTTGCCAGATATTTATGTTCATGACATTGAGTTGGTGTGTATTTTGATATAAATACGACTGCATTATAGACGCACCGCAGTCCTACATGGACTCGAACGATGCAAAGATACCTCCCGGTGTCTTAGTCGTTTATAATTAGCCTGCAGTGAAAAGATGCACGCGAATATTATGTAACACAGCATAAAGTTAGTCTCCAATGGGAAGTTTCGCGCGCATTTGTCCAACCTTAAATGACATTCCCATCCCCGATCCCCACATACACAAAACAATCTGGTTTCGCCTTACTTAAAATAACTTGAATTTCCTATAGTTTGTCCAACAATTAATTTTATCTCAACACAGCATGGCGTTAAAAGGTATTTTCAGCGTGATTAATACTCCATCCGCAAAATTATGCAAAAGAATCAAAATAACAATCTCGGATCATAAAAACAAAATGTTATAAACACAATGCATACTGAGTAATTGAGGTAAAATGAGGTAACCCTAAGTATAGCCTCGGGCGCTTTGACTTATTTTCTGGGGACCTTTCTGCAATCATTTTACGTAAGAGTTTGTTCAGACATCTTAAGTCCGAAACAGAAAGAAAGATTTATCGCTATTTTTCCTGAAATATAAGCGCAAGTAGTAGTATTTATTTTCACCCATACCTATCAGAAATTTGTATTTGCAGCTTCTTGAATGGATAAAACAAGAAATCACATAACTTTATTATTAATCCATTAATGGCATACCTAGAACCACAGGGCACGGGCCACGGGTCTACTCTCACAATGAAATGCTGGCTAAATGCGGATGTGTGGACTTCTCGCTTTTGAGAGCATTTTCAAGAAATCTAAGGCAAAAGGGCTCTGGTTCGCTTGAATTATTATATTTAATTTATGTGTTAAATTATGAATTACGATAAATAACAGTTGCCTGCTGGAAATTTAATAGGTTCCTGCAAGGAAGGGCTGACGAACTAAGCTAGTGTCCCTCCAAATGCTAATAAAATGTCTCATATTTCAGCTTTGCTTATAACTCTGATATAGTTGCGGCCGCTCAATTTACATCTACTGACGCGCTTGCTTCCTGACGCGCTTTGGATTACTGAAGTTTGTAATGGAGCTTGATCCTGTAGATTTTGAATCAATAATAAACTAGTTATGAAAACGTATAGGTACAAAATGTTGCAGTAAAATTTTTTATATTTATTTATTTTGTAATTAAAAAAAACATTCGGCGACATTCGATTCAGCGGTGAGCGCTACGGTTTTAAGTGGTGGTCCCGGATTCGATCCCGGGCAGGTTAAATTTAGGATTTTATAATTTCTGATATTTCTCTGGTCAAGGGTTGGCTTGTAGTGGAATAAAAAATAAATAAAATGTTTAGCACTACTAATGTAGGTTGCACCTATAAATAGAAAAGCGGCAATTGTCAGGACGACATCGTGTCCGCTCAAAAGCATTCCTCAAGGCGATCCAAAAACCTAATCCTGTTTTTCAATTGTAAATAACACCAGTGATGCAGCGTTTTCTATGCCAAGAGACAAGTGGAACGTCAAGCGATAACAAAGTAACGCAAACAGCCAGCGTAAATATCCTCACGAAACTCCGGGATCCAAAGCCCAATCCCGGGGCTCTCTCGACTGTAAACAATCCCGGTGACGCGGCGTTTTCGGTAATATTTGTTTTTGGTCGCATGTAATAGAATATTTATCTGGTCTTATTTTAAAAACCGGAATAGTGCTTTATTTTTTAACTTTCCAGTGGGTACGCTACATCACAAAGCTTGAAACTATGCCTTATTTTGGGAAAATGCAGCCCTAAACTTTCGTGGTTAAAAATATATGTTTATCAATTAAATTGAGTTTGCAAATGCCATATCTTATATAGATATACGAAACAAAAAAATATTGTAGCTAGATTTGACCGTCGCAAACGGTCATAAACCTTATCTTACGACCTTAGTGACCTTATCGTACACCTTAGTGATTAACGCAGCCTATGTAGTTTGATGAGCTGAAAGAGGTTAATCAATAATTATAATATGTATATTGGATACTGTGTTCTACCGCCACGGCTTTAACGGTAAGCTTACAATTACCAAGACGCGACCGATGTCTCCAATTAGAGAAGACATCCGAACTCTAGTTTTGTTTACAAATGTTTATTATTTGAACGAATCCAAGCAGTAAATTGTAATTTATATTAAAAAATTATAACCATGTAATCAAAAGTTTGATGTTCTAAGCAAATTAAAACTTCAAACCTATGGTCTTATATAAGAAACGCATAATTTGAATTGTGTTTGTATTAGATGCTTTACCGATCGAAGATAATGTTTGGTTACCTAAATTGCCCCTTAATTTAACCTATCACTTACGCTAGCGTTCAATATGGTATAAAATCTAAGAGTCTAGAAGCCGATTTAAAAAATACTGCATTAAATCAATTTTTAAAGAATTCAGGGCTGGGTTTTACAATATTTATTACCTGCTGAGCAATTAAATTGATATAATATATAACACAACTATATATATATATATATATATATATATATACGGTAAACGGAGTGTCGGACGCCCCCCCTACTAGATGGAGCGACGACCTCCGAAAAGTGGCAGGCATCGACTGGATGAGGAAAGCCGAAAATAGGAAAAGTTGGCGCTGCTTGAAAGAGGCCTATGTTCAGCAGTGGACGCACAATGGCTGATGATGATGATGATGATACCCAATTATTTTAAATAGCCCTAAAAAAAAGGAAGACAAATGAATCAATATTATATAATGTTTAAAATTATTTATCGTTTTGATTATTATATTTCGCGAATTAAGTTTACGAAGTCACGAATTCGGAAAACTCTCTCAACAGCAATTTAGATGGGACCAAAGTCCGAACCTTTATAACTTTGTAAGCTAGGTCTGATTTATGACTTTGTTTATTGAAGTGTTGTTTATTATTAAATTTAAGGGAAAATTTATGGCGAATTAATTTTGCACTTTGTAACCGACGTAAATCAACATCAATTCAGTGATAAATGATAAACAATTTCTAATTTCGATTTATGGATTGTTGAATTTAAGGCATTTGAAAGTTTTGACTATAATACATAACTAAATATGTAATACATAATAAAAATAACTTTGACATGTTTTGTAAATATAAAAAAATATATATACTACGACAATACACACATCGTCATCTAGCCCCAAAGTAAAGGTAGCTCGTGTTACCCATAACACGAGCTACCTTTAAGATGACTGAAGAATATTTTTATGAATAATATACAGAAATACTTATATCATACATATAAATACGCAGACACTGAAAAACATTCATGTTCATCACACAAACATTTTTCAGTAACCAACCCACAGCCTTGACTCTGAAAGCCGGGTCGCTGCCCACTGCGTCAATCGGCGCCAATCGTCAAAAAGTAAGTAGACGTACTGTTTTGAGTTTTTGTGCTCAGAGTTTTTTATCTCTTAGATTTTATCGTTATAAAAATGAAAAGCTTTGAGCTTTATAAAGGTAATCAGCGATATATCTCAACCGTTATATTATGTGAAAACTAATCATAGCTTTATTGTAAGCTTAGCCTGGCCAAGTAATCAACAAATTAATAACAACTGACACAAACAGAAAAGCTGTTTATTTATTAATTGCAGCGCAGTGCCAACAGTTCGCGTAGTAGCCACTTTATAATCTTATAAACCCAGAGCCCATGCTCACCGGACTTAGGTATATTATAATACAAATGCGTAATATCATAAAAATTGAGTCGATGCGCCGAGGCCTTTTGAACATTGAAACTATTCTATATAGAAAATATTCATGAAAATGATTATTTTTATTCATTTTATTTACTTTTTCAAACAAAAATATAACATCCCAACTAATATTATAAATGTGAATGTAAGTTTGTTACGCTTTCACGCAAAAACTACTTAACCGATCCTCATGAAACTTTGTACACATATTCTTGGAAGTGTTAGAATAATACAGTAATCCCGACATTAAGCTCGGTTCCCTTGGGAGAGGGGATGAAAGTGCTTAACGATTTATACCATAACTCCGAAAATTATAACCGATTTAAATAATTATTTTTGTACTATAGAGGTTATAATATGTGTTTAATTTTGTCCAAACTGTGGTTGGAGATAGAGGACAGAACTCCTCAGCGAACAGCAGTAAACCCCTAATTCAAGGCTTAGCGATACTGAGTACTTTAAATTTTTTTAGAACTACAACTAAATTTAATGCCAAATCAAAAAACAATTTCTTCAAACAAACAGTTCTTCACACCCTTAAGCCTTGTCGACTTGTCAGGGTACTCACAACGCTTGGCAAGCTCCTTTAACTTTTCGGTTCTTTAATGTGCGTATTTTATTTCATCAATCAAAATATGAATTGCTTTAACGGTGAAGGAAAACATCGTGAGGAAACCGGCATCTCTGAGAGTTCTCCATAGTGTTCTCAAAGGCGGGTCCACCAATCTGTACTGGGCCTGCGTTCTCATTCTGGGCGGAGACCTGTGCCCCGTTGTGGGCCGGTAATGGGTTGACGTGATGAAGTTTAACAATATTACCGTTATTGAAATAAACATTAATTTTGTTTTCAAACATATGATGGTCTAGTATTTATTACGCACTAACAGAACTAAGTCGTAGTCGTAGTCGTCCGTAAGTGCTAGAAAGTAAGTACCTATGTGTTTCATATCAGTCTTCAATCAATAACATTTGTATATCCACCTTTTCCTTATATCGTCTGCTAAACCTACCAGCAATAAAAGATGGTAATTTAATATCATTGTTATTTACCGTGTCTACGGTAAGGCCGAATTTTTGTGTGATTTTTAAAATAATATTTGTGTGGTATGCTCTCCAGCTATAAGAGATTGAAATGTATTCAACCAGCTTTATTAAAATATACAGTTCTCTATTCTCTATAATAATGTAGGGTCAACAATCAGGATTAGCTACACTTTTCTATTCTCTTGATGATTAACTGATTGTTAATATTGTTTACAGTAATAACCGTCATTGCTAGTATTTTCTACTATTTTATCTGATATAAGTGGAACAGCAGTGATAGACTATTATAAAATAAATTAAAAAAAAAATAAAAATCGTTTATTTCGTTTCTTACATTGTGAATGATACATGTTGTGAAGATCTCCTAGTAAGCATCAAAATACCTGTGTCAGGAGGCCTTACTCTTCCATAGCAAAATCAAGTAAAATAAAAATAAAACGATTGAGTAGTGTGTCTTGGTGTGTATGGTGTGTTTATGTTTGTGTGTGTGCGCGCGTGTGTGTGTGAGTGTGTGTGTACATGTTATTACGTGCGTCTATATCCATTAGATTTTAAACAGAAATAAAGTGAAGAAGCGCCTCAATTTCTTCATAGGTTAGTGTCTTGAGCCAGGCTGTCAATGTTTTGTTACAGTCAAAAAACGTTTTTTGGTATATAGAAAATTCTTTGTTTATTTTATTGTAAAGAGTTTTGGCTTTCGTGATGTATTTTCGACGAGCAAAAGCAGTCCTCGGCTATTGAGTCTTCGGCTTTCCTTTCGGAAGGGCCAAGTTCGATCCCCGGCCCCCTCTTTTTTACTTTTCGGTTCTTTTATGTGTGTAATTTAACCAATTAAATATCACTTGCTTTAACGGCGCAGGAAAACCTGCATGCTTAAAAGTTTTCATAATGTTCTCAAAAGTGAAGCCCCTTCTTATTCTGGAAGGAGACCAGTGCCCTGCAGTGGACCGGTAAAGAGTTGATAACGATGCGTTAGAACAACACGGTTGTGTGTGAGCGTATAAGTTAAAGAATAATTGAGGGATAAGTTGTATTAATATTTGTACTCTTTGTTTTTTCGGGTTCAGCAGAGTTCCAAAATTAATCGCAGTTTTTTTAATATTTTATATTAACTGGCAGTCTTGCTAAGTATACATATGAGCGAATTACTGTATGTTATAGATTCATGTGCAAGCCAGTTGAATAAAATCAAATGTGTTTACATAAATCCTATGTTTAAATAGGTTATTATAAATAATTCACGAAATATTACGTCAGTGGCTTCAAATAAGTGTACCGTTCGATTGAAATAATTATCGCGTTGCACATGCCTAGTAATAAATGATTTTAAAGTTAGCACACATTATTATTTAATAAAAAAATAATAATCTAAATTTGACATCTACGCAGCACTCAGTCATCAGAGTATTAAAATAGTATGGAGGCAATAAAGTAACAGTAAAACCATCTACTGTTACATGTAAAGCCTCTCCAGCTACATTCTGACAAAGACGTTTCTTACAACATTGTAGGTTCGCAATTGGAAGGTATGTAAAATTACTGTGGTTATAACAGTGTATTAAGATTAATTTTGTACTATGACACATTTTGTACTATCCGTGTTTTGGCTTGAAAGTTACCTTTTACAATTTTAGGTTATAATTTCATGAGTGTGGTTTTGTTTGTTTTGTTTTAAAAATATTTTTATTAATTAAATAATTGAATTACAGTTCATATCCTAATGACTAGCCTCGGTTAAACAAATAAATACGAATATATATTACTTACAGTTTAGCAGGTTACAACACCTTTTTGCAACTTAACAGCATATAAACTAAACTTTTTTAACAACTTATTGAGTCACATTACAGATGTTATCAACTTGTTTTACGTAGAACTTAGTGCAGACATACTCGTACGTTTATTAATAAAATTAAATTGCAACAGTTCCGTTCAAAGCGTTCACTCAGTCGTCGAGACATTAATGATTATGTTTGAACATGGTTATGTTTTTAAAGTGACATAGTGGAACAATTATAAACGCACTTTACGGAAACGAGTTGAAAGTCTTGATCATTGAAGCAACCTTGGTCAGAAAAGCTACGATACAAAGTATTACGTATCCAAAGAAATATATCTTTCCAACTTAGCGTTTTCGTTTGGTCCTACTTAAAAAATTATAGATTAAACCAGTGGACGTGTCATAAGCTTACATAAAAAACTGACAGTATGACCATATTGTAAATAATTTACTTTGTCCTTGACTTCGACACTGAAAACTGCATTGGTCGCAAATTATGCGAAGTCCTTTAAGAAGGCTTGTGATCATGACATTGAATTGGATAGAAGCAGGCGTTACTTTGCGGAAATCTATGATATATTATGAAAATTAAGCTTAATTTGCTAAACTAGGGGAAAAGCATGAGAATCTGTATGGTGTAATTTATAATTTCTTCAATCCTTTTACTCCACACCGAACAGAATTCTTCAAATTCCGTAAACAATATTTTGTTGGCGGCCACAAATAAGACTACCTCATAAATATATAACGATGGAAATGTTAATATGTTAAGCTTTTTAAAATATGGCTTACAACTATCTCGCTTGCGCAATTAACAAATAATTCTTACACATCTTTTTAGGGCTAAAAATGTATTTTTGGTACCATTGCCCCAAAATGTTACGCCGTATCTCATGATAGATGCAACGTGACCATAGTAAACAGTCATTAAAACGTCATGGTTAACTTTTTTTGGATAACATATTCAGGCAATAGGATGCCTGATTTACTTGTTTGCATACGTATTCAATGTGATGTTTCCAAGTTAAGTTTCCATCTATGTGAAGTCCCAAGAAAGTCGTTACTTCCGTATGGTCTATTTTATTATCTTTATATTTAATGTTCAAGTAAAATTTAGGTTTATTGCTTCTTATATTCTGGAATATCATTAGTTTAGTTTTATTCAAATTTAATCTCAAATTGTTTGATGTCAGCCATTGAATTATTTTTAGTATACTACTCAATGACTATTCAATGGCTGGTACCTAATTCATCAAATTAGAAATGAAGTGATATATTCCTTCTTCCAATTTTTTGTATTACTAAAAATATTGAAAACCACAATTCACATCTTATTGTACATTTTTATTAATTTACTGGTTAGGTACTCATATAAGCAGCGACTAAGCATTGCTTTATACAGTATCTTAAAGTTCTACCGGTACTTATTATGTTACTAGCTGTCCCGGCGAACTTCGTACCGAGGATCTTTTTTTTTGATGAATATTATAATACTTATTTACCTATTCCGGTCTAAGAGGAATTTAAAAAATCTAATATCATAAAAAATATTTCAGCCGTTCTTGAGTTATAAATGGTGTTACTAGCACAACTTTCTTTTATATATATATAGGTGAGTATCTACGTACATTTTAACTGTGTCATTTTCTCAAAACAATGCCCCAGTACGTATATACGTGGGTGCGGTAATAACATAATTATTTATTAAGATTAATTTAAACATTCCCTCTCTGTGACACAACGTTCTCAGGGCAGAGTCATGGTTGCGAGACAATATCATTACACTTAATACTGCCACTCTGTCACGCGGAAAGCCTCTTAGGTAAATTTTAATCGAGGTTCATAATTTAAGCCCATTGTCTCAAGCTTAAAAAGTGTATCGGTATCTGTTAAGTTTTTTACTTAGCAAAACTAATTATTATTCAAACTAAGGATGCGTTGAAAGCAGACGGTAGAAGTTAGAGTTACGCTCTGAAACCACAACGTTTAGCGCCAATTAAAATTATAATTGACACAAATTTACTATAACACCAATTCGTTGTTAATGTATTTAAATATTTGCAGGGCACAGACATTAAATTCAGTTTTAAAAAAAAAGATAGCTTAATGTTTCACAAGGAGATCTACTCCATCTTGTGCAGGTAAAGTTCTTGAGCGTAAAACCCTGAAGCTTAGTTCGTCCGTCGCTGCAAGTCCCACTGGATAGATCTTGGTTGAATTATGAACGCGAAGAAAATTAGGAGCGAAATGGGACACTAAATGAGAAACGGAAAACAATAAACTGGTCGCTGCCGGTTTTAATCAGGTTTAAATCTGTTCTACGTCGTCGTTATTTCCATTGCTTTTCATACTTTAATTGCCTCGGTAGTGGGACGAGGCTAGATATTACGGTATTATAATTACTAGCATTCTCAGTTTATATTTAACTTTAAGTTTCACTAATCAGCATCAATTTTAGTTTCAATAATGCCTTATGCTAAGAATTAAAATAGTTGGACAGACGCGTTTGCGTATAAGTCAACCTTAGAAGATAGATATATGCTGTCGCTGACTTTTTTTAACTTTTATCAAAACTTAAACCGTTCACGCAACGCACACAGTGGAAGCCCGCAAGTGGAAAAAAACCACAATTTTGAAACATTCTTCATTGTAGCTATGCTGTCTTAGCGTGATGGTACATAGTCTATAGCCTTCCTCGATAAATGGGTTATTCAACACTGAAAGATTTAAATATAATCAGATCAGTAGTTCCGGAAATCATCGCGTTAAAGTAAACAAACAAACTCTTCAGCTTTATATCTTAGTCTAGGATTGCTACTTGTATCATACATACATTACTCTATAACATAAACTAACAATAACGTCTATAAGCCTTGTCTGCATGTCTTGTTACCACGTCATACTTTATCTATTGTAACATGGTTCCTGGACTTAATGCTTTCGTTACTTTTCATGTACGTTCTAATTTTTAAATTGTAGAATATCTTATATCTTTTAAACTAAGACGTGTATAAGTTTATCACGTGATAGTAAAAAAAATACTGCTGCTAAAAGCATTAAAGTCACAAGCCATATAAAATCAGTCTCTAAATTGGTTTACAGTCGAGTGAATCTGTGGGTTTGGGCGTCTGATCTCAAATGTTGAATCAGCTTTTCTCAAAGATATTTGCGCAAGCTGCTTGCGTTCATTGTTTTCACTTGGCTCTCTACGTTGTTCAAATTTGCCAATCGGCAAATTTAAATTCGATAGAATATTTGTAATCGTTAGAAAACACCATTATATTTTATGTGTTATATTCTCAAGTTTTATATTCCTCTTTATTTTGTCCTACCGAACAAAATCTACTAAAATACTTCTCTAAATTAGTTTATAAACAATATAAAAAAAATTGTTTTAAGTCAAATGGTATCATTATTGGAAAGATAATGTTTTTAAGCATATCAGAATTATTAAGTATCTAAGGTTTGAAAATAAGAATGAATTGAAAAAAAAAAGTTTAGTTTAACTGTTATGTAACATTACGTCAAACTGTAAACAGTTTGATATAAGATCGGTATAGTTTATTTGATATCTTCTAATGGACTATTTGTAAATGGAAGACGTAGTTTCTCAACGCCACATTATTACGAAGACATTTTTAATTAGTGTGTGTGCTGCATAAATAAAAGGCAGAAACACATATTTGCATTTATAATAATAATTATTAATATGGTTGGATTTTATTTTTGAAATGCAGCTAGTATATCACCAGAAACTCAGAAGCGATCTTTACTTAACGATAATATATCTATGGTCGGATAGTTCTTTTTCCACTCAATCGTTCCAGTTCAAACAATTTATTTACTACCCAAAAGAAAAAGGTAAGTACTTATTCTGTTTGTTTTATCTATAATTAATTAATTATTTAAAACGAATGCTATTAATACAGTTTTGTAAGAATAAATATCAGTTTTATTCAAATATTAAATACAATCCATTACGTCCAAATAATGGGATGGTCATTAAACTTAAATTTGCCATCGCGGTATTTATAATAACGGGTAAAAAAATTCTAAGCGGGAAATATGGAAAAGAAAATGTGAGAGCAGACACGTGTATAAAAGAAGTAAAGTTCTTTACAAGTTTAGTTAAAGAATATTGCATTGTCGGCGTCGTCTGGGAATGGTGACCCACCGTTACTGCAAATCAACTCTTGAAACGTTAAGTTGTATAGTGCTGTAGCCTTAATACAAGAATTGCTTGTTATTAAACAAGGAGACGTTGTCGAGGATGGAAATACTTGAACATCGGAGTCAAATGGATCTTATTTGAGTTAAAGCTCAAATTGGCCAAATTATTAAGCTCTATTTTGACGGAAGGTTTGTTAAAAACAGAAGATCAGGCCTTGCGACTCTAAATCGAGTGACATTAGGTCTATTTTAATTTGACGATGCAGAGTTTGATATGCAAAAACCGAGATTGCGAATAAGCAAATCTTGTATTAAGGCGTTAGTCACGGGACAGTCTAGTCAAATGGAATTGCATACCACGCATGGCAAGAGTAGCGACTGGTGACGAGGCATGCGACACGTCTACATATACAGTTATTCACATCGGGCAAAAATCGCTCGACACAATTTTTCCCGTGGCTGGTGTCGTAGAGCTGGAGAAAGGCCGGCTTTAAGTTTCAAATTTCATTATTTTCTCCTTATTACCTATTAAGCGAATAAAAATCACATGTGTGCATTTATATCATTTCCCCTCAGGAAACAATTGTGCTATAAGTAATATTTACACCCAAATCGTTTGTAAGCGACTTTCCGTGTTAGAAAATGGGGCCTTGCATTTGTGGCATGTTGCCTAAATGTGCCTATTCACTTACATTTCTTATGAATTACTGGTTTTTGCTCACGTGTACATACTATTCATGTATACTATATTCCAACTTCCATAACAATGTTATAAATTCGAATGTTACTGCGTGTAACGAAAATATATTAACACTTTCACATTTCAATTTTAAATTGGTTTTTTGGAATGAAAAGTTCCTTTGTATTATTTAAAAACCTAAGATACCTTAATACATAATAAAAATATTGAAATCCATCCCCAAAGAAGGGTTTTTTTAACTACTAAAAGTTAGGTGGTGGGAAGTGATGATTCAGTGTAAGATGGTAGCGATCAAACATTTTAGGCATATGGCAGTTATAATTAACCCATATCCCACATCGATATCTACATGGTGTTGTACCGGACCTGTGAATCGCTTGGTAACACGTCTTTGCCAGTAGTGTGTAGTAGTGGTCGCAGTCATTACCCAAGCAGACCAGGCCGGAGGAAATAAAGAGGAGGAAAAAAACATTTACATTCAATATCTATACTTATAATAAAACTGTAACTGGAAGATTTCTGTACATTTAATATATTTTGAAAATTTTGACGGGGGATGCTTTATAATCGATACTGAGTCCAAAACAGATTTTTATTTAATTTTTGTCTGTCTGTCTGTCCGGGCATCACGTGAAAACTACTAAATGGATTCAAATAAAATTTGGTACAGTGGTAGCTGATATTCCGGGTTAACATATAAGCTACTTTTTATCCCAATAAACAATAAGCTTCTCCCGGGAAATGAGATGAATTTTTTTATAAATTTTACTTCATAGCTCCCTTAAATTTTAACCGATTTTAATAATTATTTTTTATTTGAAAGTGTATACTATCAAGCATGTATTGTGTAATTTTAAATATTGTCGGAGATAAAGGACATATTATCTATTCACAGATAAAAGCTGGGCAGCGATCGAATGCATGCGTACCATCCTACTTATATTATAAATGCGATAGTTTGTGAGTAAGGATGTATGGATGGATGTATGTATGTATGTATGTATGGATGGATGGATTGACATGTTTAAAGTAATCATCATAACCTACAAAAAAGTCTGGGAGGCTAAATGCCTAATTGTTAGGACACATTAACCGCTTTTTGTTATAAAATCAAAAAACGGGTACAATCTTAAGATGGTGACGTTCCTATTAGATCCAAATAAATATTAATTTCTCTTTAAATTATTCAAATTGGACCTACCGTTTAGACGTTATTACGGGTATAGAAATGCTAAAGATATTAAATCCGAAAAAGATAATAACCGATTTGATGCACACGAAGTTGCGCGGGTCAGCTAGTATTTAATAAATTCACTAAGTCGAAGATTCTTGATGACTAACATGATTAAATAATATAATGTTTGATCTTTGAGGACCAGTCATTAAAAATTGTAGAAATTTGTTTTAGAACTTTAAAGTCATTAACAATTAATATATTGAAATCGCTTTTGTACTTTAAATATCTTTTCACTAAAGTCTTACGGAAAGTTATTGTAGCTTAAAACTTTGAATAATTGTTAATGTTTTAATAACAATAGACTGGCTTTAGCACAAACAGAATCGTATTTACTTTAGTCCTTACAGAGTGCTAAATAAGAGCCACAAGATTGTTTCTTCGGCTTCTGTCGTAACAATTCTAAGGAATAAGTAAGTACTCAGAGAGCTTATAATCGAATCTATTATATAAGAAGCTAGTAATGTTCCGAAGTGAAAACTGACACGCTTATCGTAAATATAAGTACCTATTGTTACCTCTTGTTTACACCTTAATCCCTATTGTTTTGGGAAAATAATTAATTCTAGATGTGAAATAATTTATATGCCGTCAGGTTCATACCCAATCATAAGATATTGTAACCTGTAAGTACAAGAACAATACTTACACACAAACAATATATATAATATGAGCGAGTAACAACACACCCACACACAACATACACAAACATACACATACACACACAGGCACACACAACACACAGTGCTTTGTGTACCCTAATAATACAGGTAAATTAGGAAAAAAGGTGGTGGAAACGCTTAAGCCAAAAGCTTTGCACTTGATCATGAGATATATAGATAGATACATGCATTACAAAAAAAATACTTAAATACTTTCAAGAAAATAAAATATAACGTGAAACCGTATAAAAATAATGCTCAAAGGTGATCCCACTCGAGATTTGCTTGTCCCACTCAAGAAACTTTTTAAATGCCCCGTTGGTCTAGTGGTTTTTTCGACTACGGCTCACCGTTCGGGTTCGACGTCCGTGGTGCTAAATTCACAATTTCTACCATTTATAGTCAGTAGGTACTCGATTAAGATCCAAAAAGTTTTGGTATAAATCGGTCCGTTTTTTTCGACTTGAAAAAGTGCACGTTCTTCAAAACTGTATATAAAGGTCAACGTGCCGAAAAGCATGTACCTGCAATAATCACCCGGTCCAAAATTTACCTCGTACATTCAAGAATTTATTATTATTTTAGGTATCATTTCGGGTTTTTTAAAACTATAACGTAGCTAATATCTTTATAATTAAAACTATTATAACCGTTATTCAATAAAACAGGTTGTATGTTAAAATTTGTTATCTTTACAAAGAGTATAAAAACTGCACGTTCACACTCACTTTTTCATTTCGGGTGCAGATCCCTAGAATATGATTAACTTTATTTACAACCTTCTGGGTAATTAGGTGTGGTGACCTAACCTGCATTAAAAACCTGAACCTACTTATTCAATTGAGTCTTAAATTTTTATTGTGAGAAAGTCAACCCAGCTTTTATCCATCATATTGATTTTATTTAATACCAAGTATTCGATAATACCAAAATAAAATACATGGTTCGGTTGTAATTCAGTTTAATCAAAAACTTGACGTATCGTAAAACTAAATAGTATATCGTAATTTCATAATTTACTCAAAATCAAATAAATAAAGAGCTGAAGACTTGCTTTATGTATTACGGCGTCAAACGAGCGTCTTTACAAAATCAAAATTTTCGTTGAAACTGACAAAATAAATTTTCCTCGTTTTGCTTGTATAACCCAATTTATCAGGTAATTTTCTTTAGGATTAACCTGTAAGTTAAGGCTAAAGCTCCTTAAACTTGGCGTTGTTTAAAACACAAATAGTTATTTTGCTTCAGCCCAAAAGTAAATGTGCTTAAGCTTGAAGTTAGTCTAAATTTAAATCACTAGTTTTAAGTTACAGTTAGAGATTAGAGTCTTTTTAAATTTTATAATACACGCAATCATGCAAGCAAGCACGCACGCGCAGTGATCTCTGAACACGAAGAATACGACGACGAAGACCTCTGAACTGAGCTTTGAGCTAACTGGCTGTCTTCCTGTATTTCTGTTATTTTTGTTTACTCATTCCTTCACTCCAATATTTTGGGTAGTGGCGTACTAACCTACTAACCTAACTCATATTAAGTTACATGATGTGGAGCAGTGCGCTCCAATTAGGTTAAGTAACACTGTGACAGATGAAATGGCACAAACCTAGTCTACAGCTTCGACTCGACTAAAGTTGATCATATACTGTTATGGAATTCTAATTTTATCACTTTAAGTAATTATAATGAAAACTTGTGAGTTTACTGGTCCAAAGATTAGACACAACTTTAATATTAAACTAGATGACCGGATGTATTTCTAAACATATAAAAACCGACATCTATTGAACGTAACCTGACCTGATAACTCCCATACGAAGTTTTGATATTTTCGTAATAATTCTGATATTTTTGATTTTTTGGCTGTTTTATTGGATTTCTCCTAACTTTCTATTCTCAAACCACCTTGCTGCTAACAGTATAAATAAAACAATAATAACTAACGATTTGGTTAGAGTCATTTTTGATTTTTGGTGTGAAATTGATTAATAAATAGAAGAAAGAATATAAACAACTAAGGGGTAAACTTCAGAAGATACATTTATTTTTCTTGGTCATTTTCATGAGAAGAAACCAATCAGGCTATCGATACAAATATATAATATTGCACACATTATATATTTGTATTGACAAGTTGGTAAGGCTGCAACTTCCTTTTCGGGGGGATAAAGTTCGACCCCCGACACGCACCTCTTACTCTTCGTTTATATGTTTGTTCTAATCTAATCTAAGCAATTAAATATCCCTTGCTTTAATGGTGAAGGAAAACATCGTGAGAAAACTGGATGCCTGAGAGGTCTCAAATTCTCAAAGGCGTGTGCAGCCTCTCAATAAATAAATGAAGACTAGTGCTTGTTGCAGGTTGGTGATGGGTTGTTGATGATGATTATTTAAATTGTATGCACATACATATTGTATTTACTAAATACCTCCTCCACGCATTGGAGCACTCTAAAGGGTCAATCCTCTCAATCTCTCTCTATCGTGAGAGAGAAGGACTTAACCCAACATTGATTGGATGAATATTGGGGTTCGATAGCCACAAAAACTAATCTATTACTCCGCAAATAATGTACTCCCTTAACTGAATGATTACTAAACTGAGATTTTAGTAAAGTTGTACAAATCAGGTAACTGCATTAACTTCGATTTGTCAATGGTCATAATTAAGTTCATAAATTGCATTATCAAATAAAGCTCTATTAGTTATGGAAACATCTGAACAAATAATAACCCGATACGGCTATCCGACGCAAATCTATCGATTGATTCCCGTTGCAATCTGTTTCAATGGATTATAACAAGATGTATGGCGCTTACTATCGCTCCATCAATCTTGAACAGTTCAATGAAATCTATTTCAAATGAATGTATTTCTGATGTTTTATTTTCAGCGTTCTGTGGTCGAGTGCTTTGGAAATAAAAGTGCTTTTCCAATTTATTCGTGAGTGGAAATGGTTTTTTATTTTTAAAATAATTTTTTGCCGCCTTTTATTCGAGTTAGGTGGACAAGTTTTTTTTAAATATTTTTTTATTTTAATGTATATACTAGCTTCTGACTAGTAAGAGATAATGAATCTTAAAATTTAGAGCCAAGTCAATGGCTAAATTACAGAAAAATTACCGTGCATATTAGAGAGGAGGATACAAAGAGCATGGTATGTTGAAGAATCATTATAATCTGAGGTTAATTTTAAAGCACGTTTTTTTTTTATCAAATTATAAATAATATTTATATGAAATATATATTAAATTAAGTACTTACTTAAATATTTTTTAAAAACCCTGAAAAATCATTTTGAAACATTTTATCTTTACAAATTTCGAATATAAGGAAGAAAGATATTACTATACAATAGTGATAAAACATGAAGTATGCGTCATGAAAGTTTGGGGAGCAGCGAGGTGGGTCTAAGCTCTATAAATCCTTGTTTCCTCGGCCGATTGACGTAATGGGCAGAAAGAGGGGTTCTTTCTGAGTTTAAAGCCGTGGGTTCGATTCCTACAACTGGAAAATGTTTGTGTGATAAACATGAATGTTTTTCAGAGTCTTGATGTTTATCTGTATACTTTAAGTATATATACTTAAAATATTCATCAGTCATCTTAGTACCCATAACACAAGCTTCGCATACTTTGGGGCTAGATGGCGATGTGTGTATTGTCGTAGTATATTTATTTATTTATATATCTTGTCTTATGAGAGATGCGGTGTGCCCAAGAGTGATAAATCTTGAGTTTGACGTTATCCATCTGGATTAGTCTCATTTACATTTGATAGGGACCTGATAAAGATGTTCGTAGACAGAGGACGGAAATCCTCAAAGGACCACAGTAAATCACTCGCAATCGTTGCCAAAGTTTAGTAAACAGTAGCAAGTTTTCTATTTAGTACCTTAGTAACCTATAGACATATATATATTCATAGTAACCTATAGATTCACAAAGTGGCATATACGTCAACAAGCATTAAAATGGAATGACTGAATGAATATTAGATAGAAGTACGAATATTATAAAAATGAAGCTTAATTTGCTATACTCTGCGAAAAGTAGGAAGTGATTGAATAAATAAAAACACAATTTTATTGTGCACCACATAAAAATATAGGAACATTTAAAATAATCAGTTCACACAAAGTATAGAATTTGGTGGCCTTAGCGTTAAAGTAAGACGGCCAAATGCCGCAAAACACAACTCAAGAAGACTAATTTGTTAAAAATAGCTCTTAAAAAAATTACAAAGTAAAAGCAAAATTTGTATCAACATGTAAGTTTATAAAGTGATTTATCAAAAGTTTTTAGAAGGTAAAGTTTTTAATATATTCAACTATAAAACTTTTTATTGTTAACATTATATGAAACTAACAAAAACGAATGTTGTTTTCACCCGTGGTGAACAAGTTGTTGGTTGCTATGTTTAAGACATGAAAGAACGACGATATTTGGTGTAAAATATTAATGTTTCTGTAAAGCCGGAAATTCGGCTAATTTGTGACCGCCGGGATGAACATAGCATACAGAAGTGCCGAGTATGACTAATTAAAAAAATGATAACTTTTGTTTGAATTCTGAACAACAGTTTAGTTTTAACAAAGGACTTAGCACATAGAAGTTTGTTTCGCGTTTCGGTTTAATCCGTTTATTCGTAGTGGACATTATTTTACAAACTTTTTCAGCACAAAAGCACGTCCCAAATAAGAACAAAAGGGTCAGGAGTATGAGCCGCTAAAAATTCAATATCCACCCTGACACCAACAAATTACTCGTATTGTAATAAACCGTAGAAAGTAACTCCTGAAACAATCCTACCCGGCTCACTTTTAATTATAAAAACGCAGCAGAATTTACATTCCAATAAAACTGGTTCAATGGATTTCAATCGTTGAATATTTAACTTTAATAACCATCGTTACACTGCAGCTCCAACGCGAATTGATAAAGAGCTGAGATCAAATAGTTTCATTGGGGAATGTTTTTGAAATTTTCTGTACAGATATTCTGTTAATATTCCTTGAATGATAGAAATGTTTATTCTTTGATTCATTGTTAGATTTTTGTTTATTTGCTTGCCTCATGCTGTCAGAAAAACTTAGTAGAATTTCTACAAAATTTGATAATAATTCTTATTATTGTCTTTTTTATTCCACTAGCCCTTGACTGCAATCACACTTTCTGGTAAGTGATGATACATTCTAAGATGGTAACGGGCTATCCTGAAGGCAGTGTGGCAGTTATATGAAACCCGTACCACTAATTAGTTTCTACGAGACATCTTACCGGAACGCTCAATCGCTTAGCGTCCCATCTTTGTCGGTAGGGTAACTAGCCATGGCAGAAGCCTCCAACCAGATAAAAACAGCTTAAACTATTCTAAATTAGTGGATATAACTTCGTTTGTGAGGAATTTCTGATATCCGTACGAAAAAATTTCGCGGTGTACTATGTCCGTCTCGAGTAAGCAAGTTAAAAGCGAATAAAAGTCAGAAAAAGTTTTAGGTTACAATATGAATTTTTTTAACACACTTTCATCGGGTAATTGAACTAATGGTGTAAAATTAAAAAAAAATATATATATATTCTATAGTATTTCTAAGCCGCGAAAAATGTTTTATATTATTGGTTAACCAAAAACCCAAGTATTAAATTAGTTTTCTGGAGGCATCATCTAGAGCTCTACAGGTTGCACAGCTAGTGCCAATTTTGCATAACATAGTGACCGGCAATAGCTGCCATTGCATGTGTAAAGTTCGAGATAAATGAGAGAATTTTCTGTCCTTGTAGTTTTCAAGAAAAGTTATAAAACTATGATTTCTGGCTTTATTTTTATTGAAAGACCTTTACTATTGGATAGCAGCAGGCGTAACTTTGCGGAATTTCATGATTGTGATTTAATTTTTTAATGTATTCCTTTACCTTTGTAATCAGTCTAACAAAAGGAGGTTTCTTATTCAATGCTACTTATTTATAGAATTGTGTTTATTTATTTTGCTTTTCGATTTCTCCAAGGCTGTTATGAAATAAGAAAGACAAAAAGTAGTCAGAACGAACGCCTAGTGAAAGAGAATAGCACGGTGGAGCTGGCGTAAAATAGAAGATGAAAGTTTGCAAGGAAAAAACTTATCAGAAGTTGTGCGCTCACAAAATCGCGCGAAACCGCTAGTTAGCACTTAGTAAGTTTGGTTAACTAGTGTTATAGCAATCTTCACAAGCGACAACCTCAGCTTATATCATGCATCACGAACCGAACAAAATAAATGAACTTGATAAATATTTTAGAATGGCTTATGGCTCCGAAACGTGGTCGCTGACTATGGGTCTCATAAGAAAGCTCAGAGTCAAACAGCGGGCGATTAAGAGAGCTATGTTAAGAGTATCTCTACGTGAAGAGATTAGGTATGAAGAGATCCATAGAACAACCAGAGTTACGGCCATAGCTTTACAATTCGCGAAGCTGAAGTGGCAATGAGCGGGGCACATAGATCGCAGAACCGATTTACAATGGGGTTCAATGGTGATGGAATGGCAAACTTGCCTGGTTAAACGCAGCGTTGGTAGACCCCCGACGAGGTGGACAGATGATATCAGATGAATCGAAGGGAGACTCTGGACCCAAACGACACAAAACCGAGGTATTTGGAACTCCCTACAAAAGATGTATGTCCAGCAGTGGACGTCAAACGGTTGATTAGGATGATGATGAATATTTTAGGTGCTGAAATGGCAACGCCGAATTGAAAATCGCATCGCTGAGTAGATGAGGTTTCCTCTAAGTTATACAATATAAAGTGGGTCGATGTATAATGATAATAATAATAAGAATGATGAGGATGATAATGAAAGTACTTTGCTGTGTGAGAAAATCGCACAACAATAGCATAATTAATTTGTAGGTCTCAGTTAATCAGAGTATAATAAAATATTTTAGTGTAATATTTTAAGCCCATCTACTGGGATACACGTCGCAACAACATTAAAATACAAGATACAAGATATGTTATTGTTAACACTGAACCAAGCGAGTGAACGTATAAACCCAAGATTCACGGCACAGTAGGCGAGTCACGTTTTCATACTGAAAGCAGATTACATCGGTGCTTGAGCTGAGTGAACGGTTATTGGAACGATACTGCAAAGTAGTGTGGATAGTATTAACAAAAGTGAAAATGTAAAAATGATTTTATCAATAGGAAATTAACCCCAAAATGGGTACTATAACTGAGAAATAATTATTGATTCTTCTGTAGGTAGAAAGTATTTCCCAGCGAATCTCCTACCATATAGAGAACGCAAATATTCATAACTATCAACCTAATACCAGCCAAATGCAGCGCACGGTGGAAACCTTTACCCTTTTAGCTCCTCTCATAATGAGAAAGGTTTCCACCATGCTGGCCAAGTACGGATTGCACACACGCCTTCAAGAACATTATGGAGAACTCCCAGATTTCCTTTTCCTTCACCTGAACACAGTTAAACAATTAATATTTTAGTTGTTGGATTTTGAAGTCAGTCTTTTCTAAAGGGCTCTAAGAGGAGCTCTTACATCTAAGCTATTACCGATGAAAATAATGCAAATTTTTATACCTAATTAACAAATTTGATTTTTCGGCAGTTACTCCGGCTTTCCTTAATTTTAAACAGATTTAAAACAGGAGAATTTTCTCAATTTAAATGTACCTACATATGTTGTAAAACAACTAAAATCCAAAAAGTAAATATTTTCTACATCATTTTTAAGTCGGTGCTAAGAGAAATGTACAAAATTACTAGGTACTTCCCTAGCCACTATAAAAAGGGGAATCGTATAAAAAGTATCTATACTAAGTAATAATTAAATTTCACTTGCCACCGACCTAAAAATGTTATAGATAATATTTATATCTTAGTTTTTAGTTGCTTACAAAGTCCGCTTTTATTGTCAAACAAAATATTTTCTATTTTTCTAAACCATACATACAAGTATTGAGGCGAAAAAAAACTAAAATAAATATGCATATTCAAACCGGTCGAACCATATTCGAATTTATGCTAGTCACACGCAAATTGTTTATGTATTTAAAAATGCAATGAGTCCGTTCGTTTGGTGCCAACACGTAAAACTTCCATGTTTATTCCTTTGCGTAATTTTGCGCGTGATAGCATATGTGCTATATTTGATTGTCATTACTTATAGCTGCACCAGAGAAAAAGTCAAAAGCGATTTTAAAGTTTTATGTAAAATATGTATGGTATGTGATCTTTTAGGCTACCTTCGCGATTGTTGAAAATGTATTTCAAGGTTTTGGATTAGATTCCCGAGTCGGGCCAGAACATTATTTTGTATCAAGTGTGTGAGTTTTGTAATGGGGTTTTCTACCCAGAAGAGCTCAATTTCAGCCTTCAGTTTATATACTAAAGTTTTTAACTCTGATAGGTATGTATTGAAGACCATCAATCTGGCAGCAGCATGGCATCTTAGCTCTGACTCCCCCTCTCATATGAGAGAGAAAGAGTATGCCAAATTACTAGATCTCTAAGAGGTTCAGTAATCTTCACCCGGTGCGGTTTGCCCTTGTACCACAGAAGGAATATTTTAAGCACTTATGACTTAAACACCTAAATATCACACGAACGACATCGGTATCATCATTATGTAACCTCCATAGCATTCGATGGGTTTTGGCTTTACCAGAAGTAACTTCTTTCGACTAACAACTCCATAATCCCTCTTAATTCTATGGACTAACCGGCCTCTAGGTCGTCCTCCCCCGTCTCGTAGTTATTAGAATAACATAAAAAAAATAACAAACTTAGTTTATACCTTACCACACACATAAAAGTTCCAGTAAAACTAATATACACTGCAACATGTACACTTACGTGAAACGTGAGGCAATCCGGAAATTGACCTTTCCACTCCACAACTTGACCACTAGAGCACGTGCGCATTGCGGTAAATTGTACACAATACAATGCCCCTCGAGTGGAGAAAAAAGATTCCAGCTAAGCGATCCTAAGTACTTAACAAGGAATAGAGTGTGCTCGTTATTGTTTCAACGGTCATTGGAAGGCTGGGATGTGCGCTCGTCTACACACTGGGAATATAATAAAAATATTATAGTATGTTTATGTTTAACGATAAAATTGCATACATTCGATAAGTTTACTTCCCAGCGTTAAAGTACACTAATATAAAGAGCTATATTTTAAATATTCTGACTTGATAATTGTAGATTGATTATCCGATGAATAATATTAAGATAAGGATTAACGTATTGAAGCCCTATGGTTAGTATCCCTTTCGAAGGGACCGAGTTTGACCCCTGGCACTCACCTCTAACTTTTCGGAGTCCTGTGCGCTTCTTATTTAAAGCAATTAAAATATCACTCACTTAAAGTTAGTAATAGGATGATGATGATGATGATCCTACTTTCAAGATATATTGCTTGCAAATCGACGAAAACTTGAAATAAAAAATAAAAACAGCTAGTAAATGTAATCACATAAATGGTTATACATCAGATTTCTCGCAAATGTAACACAAAAAGTGCAAAACAGGGTCTTGAATGAATAACATACATATTTAGCCGCAAAGGGGCTAAAATTTTGTAGGCTTAATTTCAGAAAATATATTTTCCTTATAATTAGTGGGTGTAGGCGTTATAATAGGACGGTAGAGACCGGCCTTATGTAATTAATTATTGAAATAAACTGCCTCCGAGTTTATGATATTTCTATTAAAATTTCACATTGGATGGCGGTAAATTAAACACGTTTTGGTTAGTAGAATGTAATGTTTGTCGCAAAATAATATTTATATCATAAATACGTTTCATGTCAATTATAACATTAATATTATTCTATCCTCACCCAGACACTCTTTTACAACATTGATTTTGTTAAATATTGTTACTGACATAGTTCAACGATTTGCCAAGCTTACGTGGCAATGGGCATAGCACATAGCTCGGAGAACCAATAGACGTTGGGGTCCGATGGTACTGGAATTGTGACCTCGCACTAATTAACGTAGCATCGGTACACCCTCGAAGAGATGGATAGAAGATATCAAACGAATTGCAGGGATCAAGATTAAACCAGATTAAACCAGCAGCGGACGTCCATTGGTTAATAAGTTATATTAGTTACTATGTTGATGTTTATGAATTTTGTACTAGGATTGCATAAGTTTTATGTAGATCGATACTGTGTTGAACAACATAAATCATCAAAAGTTTGTGATATTTTAAGCGTATAAACAGAACCTCATAGAGTAAATGTAAAACGACCAAAGACTAAGCTATCTTAGTGAAAATATCAGTTGTAATCTGCTGAACATAATATCCTCTGGGATTGGCAACGTTGACATATTGATTGCGTGAAATTCTGATCTTCACCTAAAGTCAAAGTTACTGTCATCATGAAGTTACACCGTTCGGAGCTGAAGTTAGTTGCTTCCCGAGTATTTGATACTTCTCTTTGCTGGCAAACAGACTGCTGCACTCACTCATGCAAGGAGCCGCTCACAGCAGATCGGATTTTATCGGTACATCGCATGGGCGACCGGCCATGTACTCTAGTCCGTCCGTACAGTGCCTTTTATTTTTTTACATCCAACTATGGGTAAAGTATTGAGTATAAGGCCAAAACTACCCTAAACAAGGTTAAGCGATATTTCACGTCGGGACAGGTTCTTACACATTATCAGGCTCAAATCCGAAATACTGTAGTCACCTATGGGATGGCTCTGCTAAGTACCAGACTGAAGCCTTAGATTCGGTGGATCGTCGCGCCAGAAGAATTATCGGCCACGAATCACTTACTGAGGCGAAACTACACAGCTTACAGCACCGTCGTAATGTTTTTATGTTTTTTACAGGATATACTTTGGCCAGTACGCTCCGGAACTTCATAGTTATGTTCCTCCGTCACCATTCTACCACAGAACCCCGTGAACGGTGGCATCCTTATGTGGTTGACATTCAGTCAACACGTACGAAGTGCTTTTCATCTACATTTCTGATACTTACCGCTAAGGTTCGGAACACTTGCGGCATCGGTGTTTCCTGATCCATTCAACTTAAATGCCTTCAAGGTAAGAGTGAATAGGTATTTTCTAGTTAAGCGCATCCCAACTTAGACCGCATTTCATTTCATTCCTTTTAAACAGGCATGATAGTTGTAAAGCGCAAGCCTAACTAACAATATTTTTTTTTTTTAGAGAAGGTTACTTTATAGTACTTTATAGGTTACTTTTTAGAGTAGGTTACTTTATTCGGCTAAAAAATTGCACTGCACAGTTGACATCATAGTTGATAATCTATTTATAAAGTCGCTTATCCTGCCAACCTTCCCAGAGAACTGACACAGACTCTTATAAATCTTTCATACTTATAACTTTAGGTGATAACTGCATTTGTTATGGTCCTAAACGCGCCCTTGTCTAAGGCCACATCAAACAACCGCATTTTATTGATAGCATCACCTCATTGTCAATTAATAATTAGCTAGTTATAGGGATTCATTCCCAAGTTTTTTTTTTTTCATCCTGTATGTAATACATATATTATAAAAAGAATTTTCAATAGGCGTTTTTTAAGAAACTTGGAACATATTGAGAGATATCTCCAGGATTTCATCAAGTATTTTTTTGCAATTTCCAGTTTATGTTTACTTCTCGGTAGGTAATAGGATAAAATAAATTAAATTTCACGTTGAGTATTCATTCTTACCTTGTACTTATTACGCTCAGCTACAACCATAACAAGCACGTAGCTCACTTTTCGCATGCAGTGGAAGACCGCTGTTGTATTGCATCCAAAGCCTTGTGGCGAAATCGAATCATATTCTGGTAATTAATGTTCATGACCACGCCATTACCGACTTTATTTCTTAGCAATCAAGATTAATTTTACCGTGTCAAGCCGAACATTCCTTCAGAAAGATAACAAGTAATACTACAGTAATACAAACTGAGTTCTACGTCACAGTAGTAAAGTCTAATCTCAATTACTCTAGTTCAACTTTAAAGTAATTAGGTAAGACAAGTCGAGAACCGGCATCAAGCATTGATATGTAGAATTGACGTTTAGTGACTTTGAAGGAAACAGGTTGGAAATTTCAAACTATGACTGCGTCAGATTTTTTATGCTCCTTTTCCTGATAAAATTTGTAGAAGGGTGATAATTTTGAAGTGACCTGAAGTAAATGGCTTGGCCAGTTGCTTCGAGAAAGACGTGCCGCCAAGCGATTAAACATTACGATACGATGCTGCGCAGAAACCGATTGAAGGTTATGGGTTATTAAAACTGGCGTACTGCTAAAATCCTACCGCTGCTATCTTAGACTACTTCATCACTTATTACTATAGCGAGAGATACTAGAATAGTGATTCCACACCGGTGAACTTTGATAGATTTTGATTAGGTCAGCCGATATTGGATAGAATGTTGGATATTGGATAGAAACAACCGTTACTTTGCAGAAATCCATGATATATTATGAAAATTAAGCTTAATTTGCGGAAAGGAGGAGAATCTGTATGATGTAATTTATAATTTCCTTAATCCTCCACACCGAACAGATCTTCGGCAATGTACCCTCTACGTTACGCTACGTTAAGTCAATGAATAATTTTTAAGTCAGTTTCTTAACAATTATTCATTGTAAAATCAACATCTCCTGAGGATGCTCCGGTTTTGGAGCGAAACGTGCATAGAGGGTACATTGCCGAAGATTTGTTTGGTGTGGAGTATAAGGATTGATGAAATTATAAATTACACCAAACAGATTCTCCTGCTTTTCGCATAGTATAGCAAATTAAGCTTCATTTTCATAATATGGTCAGCCAGTATCAAATGGACTGTGGAATTTAGAACTCTACTTAAGAAAGATAGACAACAAACAGTGGACGTGATTCAGATTACATAATAATAATTCAGATTGTAATAATAAATATTTTAAGAGCATACTACATTAAACCTTGATTGACCTGGTAACCCTTCTATAATATAAAATTATATACTCATACATGTTTAACCATATAGCGCTAAAAATCCTAACAAGAACCGACACAACGTAAATTATTCTTATCAGCGATTTCAGCGCGGCAAGAATAATGTCTGTCTTACCGCAACAATGTTATCAGCGCTGTTTACTCTTAAATTATTATTTCCTTATAGCTCTCTTTATTTCTGTACTCCCAGTAGAAAGAGCACCAAATGTTTTCTATCCATATAGGTACAGATAGAAATCTATGAGAAGCTAAATTTACTGGCGATAAAGAAAGTCGTCTTCTTTCTAACGTTTCCTGTAACTACATCTTTGAGAAAATACACATCAGTTTACAAAATTCTATGTATACATTTTATTTACTATACAATATAAATTGTAAACCGAAGATTCTATTTACTTTTTATTCCATTACAAATAAACAAGAGGTTTGTGGCTAGAAGGAGTAGAAGTTTTTATTTTTTTGTGATGGGTAAGCAACGTCGTCTTAAACCACTTAATGGATCTTTGGAGTTTTGAAAGAGAATTTTGCGTATATTGGTTTCAGTTTCTATCACTAACGACAAAATTCGTGCCATTTTTTTAAGTGAAACGTCAGTTTTAACTTTTAAGAATCATTGTGATTTGATACTCGTTAAAACTAAAATGCGTTACAAAAATCCCTATCGCTATCCCTATCCCTACTAATATTATAAAAGTCAATGTAAGTTTGTTTGTTACGCTTTCGTTTCGTTAAGAAAGAGGACAGAACTCCTCAGCGGACAGCAGCGAACCCCTCATTTAAGGCTTAGTGATACTTAATACGTTTTTTATTTTAGAACTACAACTAAATTGAATGCCACATCGAAAAGCAAAATCAAATGCAGACGAAGTCGTGGGCAACAGCTAGTAACATATAAATGTATGAAAAAGTATTATATATACATAAGATAGATAATACTTTACACCGATGTTTGCTTCCTATTTTAGTTATCATGGAAACTGATAAAGTGTGTTATTATAATATGTAATATAATATTTTACATTAGAATAGTAAGAGATTTTTGAGACTGATAGAGACAGTCTATTAATAACACTAAGTTTGGATTAGGGGATCAAATGAAAATTACAGAAAACCTCGTAGTAATCAAGAATCAGTATCTTTCTGGAAATATGGAAATTATATTATCTAATAAGGATCAAGAAGAATAAACCGGTAGATTTCTTTTAAATTTACTTATTTATTCGTAGATTTTACTTCAGTACCATTCTGGAGACATAATTGTCGTGTTGATTGACTTTACAATTATCATCATCTCCCGAAAATGCTCCGGTTTCAAAGCGAAACGTGCGTAGAGAGCACATTGCCGAAGAAATGTTTGGTGTGGAAAGTCGAAGCTCGAAACTTCTGACCATAAGACAAAAGAAGATAAGAAATTCTCAGTAAAAAAACCTGTGCCTATATACACCTGTGTGTATATTAATATGATGCAGTGGAAAATGATGAATTCTTACTTCAACTTTTTTTATGGTTTTTACTGCTACGATATTAGAAAAAGAGCCTGAAATAAACATATTCATCAATTCAATGTTCGGTACCGAGTCTAATTCAAGTGACCATATCCAATTACCGAAAAATTGGACGACTCGAATAATAATATAAAGCAGAAACGTGACAGCGCATAAAGGCAAACCACTCGGATTTAAATAAAGAAGGTGATACCTTAATACCAATATTCAGTGGAGACCGAAAAACAATCTTTTGTTAAATTTATTTTCAAAAGCTTTCACAACACAATTCAATTTCAATTGCGTCTTGCTGTATTTATTTGCTTGCTCTGTTTTCAGTCATATACAATGAAAAACAGTCTCTAAAAAGCATAAAGGTCTACGAACGATACCTCGGAGTTTTACTGTTAGCTGTGACCGAGAACACAAAAATTCATTTACAATTATTTTTAATTGTGTTTTAAATTTATTGGAGCACTTTTCGTATTAGACCAAAGGTTCCAAAGGTTTGCAAACAAATTATTATAATATGAGAGGGCAAGAATACGATATTAAAATAAAGAATCCAGAGAGATGCATATGTACACTATAAATCATTATCATACTCCTGGCGGTTTACCTATTTAGGGTACGGCCATCCTGATATGCTTGCCACTTTATGCGGTCTTGTGTAATTTCTGGCGTTAGGCCAACAGTTGTCATATCATTCAACACAGTTTAGTCAGGGTCAGTAGCATCTTGTACCTCTTTTGCCCTCGTCTATAGCCATTACCCGCTGGTGGTTTTTGATAATAATCAATAAAATCATCCTTAACACAGTCAATATTGGGAATTCGTAATTTCAATTTATTAAATAATAATATTATCCCATACTGAAAAAAAACAAACAAATATAGATTATTTTTGATTTATGTTAAATCTTATCTATACTTTTAATAAAGCTGAATAATTTAAAGCATTTTAAAGCCCAACTTTTGAGAAAGGCAATAGTAAATTTTGTATAAATTAACGTGTTATTTCGGAACGTCAGGATGATATGAATCTGCGACTGTCTGGCAATCGCGGCCTGAACGCTCAGCTCCGGGTCTCCTACCGCCGGTTCCCATATATATATTAGTTGCTCTTTGTATCAGTCTTATACCGAGTCTTGTAGCGCCATTTAGTAAGGTAATGTGTATTGCAATTGCATATGGCGATTGCAATTTTATCTACTTATCAAAGGACAATATTACAATGATAAACTTTTGAAACAAGGGATCCCACATTGCTTTTTTGTAATTTTGTATTTTTTAAATGGAGAGAAATTAAAATTGTGACTCTTATTACATAAATTCTTTAAGCAAGCCTTTAATTCTTTAATTAAGTATGGATGAAGGTTTACTTGCTAAAACGCACTAAACTCAGGAACTACAATCCAATTAATAAAACTTGTTTACATTTGATAGCTTAATTCGTAAAGAAGGCCGGCGGGCAAGACGATGTATTTTAGTTACTACGGCATATTATTATGGGATAATGCTGCTGATATTGATTCTTTTTTTTGTACTGCAGAAAAGGGCTGTTCGTGCAATATATAAAATGGGCCCAAGAAGATAAATTAAGTCTTTAAGAGATGAATTTAAAGAAGCTAAAATTATGACAGTGCGTAATCAATACTACTATCACTGGTATCAAGGATTACATGTATGATAAAAACCTTGGGTATTAATTGTTCTACATTGTTCTAGCTTCATAGCTCAACCTTAACTCGATGATAACAAAAAAAAAACTGGATCAGTTTTTGTGGGCTCTTATTAGACTTGGGCGCGTTTGGAACCCTCCTAGCTTTAGTTTTAAGTTAACGAATACAATTATCACCATGACTAACATTAGTGTAACATGTTAATGTATGAACGCTTCATAAGGGCCTGTGATAAGATCTACATGAATAAAACTTTTGATTTTTAATTTGATTTTCATCGGATGAGTCACTGTATATAATGTGTATGAAAGTTTGTTTGGGAAACTTATCAGAAGAAGTGCGCGGACGAAGTCGCGGAGACCATTATTGATTAATGTAAAGACTACGTATGCAACGTATATACAATGTTATTATTACTCTTGGTGTTCACACTGTAAGCTACCTTTTTTGTTTTATCACGTTATTGTGACTTTTTAGACTCATACTTCACACGCTGATTTGGTGGTTGCGGATCGATAAGTATGTTTCTTATCTTCAGGTTTTATATAAAATCAACTGTCCAGATATCAAAATGTGTTACAAACGTGATACGATACGTGATTGTGCTTAGACTGTCTTTACTTTAAATAAATAACTTAGGTAACTTCCAACTACCTTTCCTACTAAAGTAAAAAAATACATCAACACAATTATGTAAAGCTATATAAAATGATATTTATTTAGATATGCGTGTTGAAATCAAAATCTTTCTTATTTGGCTACGCTTTCGCTAACTCGGTAAAAAGTCTTTAACTTATCTCAGCGTTCTTGAAGTTGGCCAGTAGGGAGAGTTTAAGCTCTTTTTGGTTTTATAAAGCAATAAAGATGTCTTCGTTCACAATCGGCTTTCCGTTTTTTCTTCAATCTCCCTTCGCCGGATTCAATTATATCTCCATTTAGTTTCACACTCAAATTCATTTTTTTGCTGTCGCCTATGTAATTACGTTTCAAATGGTATTTTAAACTTCAAATTTCGCGAAACGTATATTACTAGCTTAACAAAACATTTGTTTTTTGAAGCTAGAAGGAAAGAAGGAAAACGAACCCTAATATTAATGCAAGGAATTTTTTTTAACTAAGTACAATATCTATAAATTTCATCATAAATCGCAAAATGATTTTTCCTTTATAATAATACAGTATTAAAGACTTTTCATTTAATAATATTTTTCTAGTCTTTCTTCGGACAGAATTCAAAAGCAGCCGATACTTTTTATTATTCAATCTACTTGGCTATTTCAATTTAAAAAGCAAATGTCTTTATAAGATTTCTTTATTGAGATTTTTAAATAAACCCAATAAGAAAGTAAAAGAAGAATATTGATGTTATTTTTAACTTTGTGTATTTATAAAATGATATATAAGTAAGTAAGAGTTGTATAAAATTTTAAAGAACTACGACTCTGTACCTATCCTCCTTATCATGACGATATTTTTGTAAATACACTGCTTTTAATGCGCAATTCTTCTATCAAGATTAAAAAACTCATCAGAATCATATTAATAAACGTGGTATGGCGTTTCAATAGTTACTTAGTTTTTTGCCACGTTCTGATACGGCTTTCCTAATCCCAAGCCGAATTTAATAAATGCCTATTTATCAGTATATACATTTTCAAAGACCTATTTTCCGTTGGCTGAATGAGACTCTTCATACAAGAGATGCCACATTTTTTTCTTATGATTTTACTAAAATAATTAAGTTACACGCGAAGGATATATCGTATTTAATGTTTTATCGTAATTAAAATATAAACATTTCAGAACCTTCAGGGTGACATCTTGCGCTCTAACAGCACTAACAGCAATATCTGTTATAGGTTGTCATCTCATTATTTAACAGAACAGTATCATTTAGCCTATTTATTAACAACTTTTTAACTTTTCTCTTATTTCAGAGGTATTTAAAGCTTAGACTTTCTACGGCACTCATATTTAACCCGCATTTGAGCATCATGAAATCCCTGTCTCATATGAGAGAGACAGCCTATGACTAGCAGTAAAACATGGAAAGCTTATGATGAAATTACACGTTGGAGTATAGATACTACAGTTTAATAAAGAATATGTATCGACCTTTATTTGTTTGCCCAAGACTTTGTATTCATAATGTATGTTGTTTATCATCAATTTCCGCAACGCCGGCTTCTATGCTAAATTATTCCAGGGTGGAACTTCTGTCAATTTTTCCGATCAAAACTGACAGTTACAGGGAGAGTAGTATCTCGCCTATTATCACATTAAAACTTTACAGTTTGTTTGTATGTTGGGAACTGTTTCGAATGAAACAATTGCGCTATATTGAGGAAACTGTAGACTGAATAGCACTATGCTACGATCCGTAATTGACGTGGTTGAAACCGCAGGGCCCAGCTAGTATATATATCTATCTGACATGATTGGTTCACTACAATCCAACAAGCATATCACATCGTAAGGAAAATAATATAAAATTAATTTCGTGTTTATTGTCTCTACCAGTGTGATATTGTCCGCCGAATCATCTAGTAACACGGGAATATATCCATCCATGAATGCCAGTTATTGGGAAGAAATATTTTTATATGGCTTAGAACAATTTTGAAGCAAAAAACAACGTCAAACTTTTTGATGACATTTTTAATAAACATGCTCTATTTTTTTTTTCATTAAAATCTGTTTCGTCAAAAGCTGAATAATTTCGCGAGTTAGTTATATAATATAAGATTTATTAATAATTGCTGAAATAAGCTAGGGTAGCTCCGATCTCATATAATTTAGAATAGATGCTGGCGAATTGTAAGTTCATTAAAAATACAAATTATGTGTTAATTAATGTATAGATCTGCCTAGCTTTACGTATCTACAGTTTGTCATCTTATATTAAAGCCATACGCTACTTGGGAAACTATGTTAAAATAAATATCCCAGTAAATACATCTATATAAATTCCTTTTTAGAGCGCAAACTAAACTATAGCTTAACGCGCTAACTACTAGACCAACAAAAAAGCAACGTTATATACAGATGACAGCAATATCGCATGCGACAGGGATACTAAAAACCTTTTAGCCAAATATGCAATAAAAACTAGTTTGATCCGACGTCCGGGCGGTGTGACAAGTTTCGTGCATGTTGGACAGCGGACGACAATGTAAGCTGATTTTAACGTTATAAACGAGAGGGATGTGTGAGCCATGTCCGGGCATGTGGCGTGCATAAATAATAAGGAAATTCTTTGTATATTTCACCGAACAGAGAGAGTAGCAGCGTGCTTAATATTCCTTGCCTACCGATACAGATGATGATGTTATTTGAATCTGCTTGCTTACTCTTGGCCCTTGAGATAATAATTGTTGTTAAATATCAGTTGGACATATGTTGAGGTATTTTTTATCGAAACTAATAATATATCAAATACTAGCTGTTGCCCGCGACTTCGTCTGCGTTTGATGTGGCATTAAATTTACCTATAGTTCTAAAAAAAATTAAAGTATTTAGTATCGCTAAGCCTTAAATGAGGGGTTTGCTGCTGTCCGCTAAGGAGTTCTGTCCTCTATCTCCAACCACAGTTTGGGTAAAATAACACGTACTATAATCTCTATAGTGCAAAAATAATTATTTAAATCGGTTATAATTTGTCGGATTTATAGTGTAAAATCGTCATACACTTTCATCCCATCCCAAACGAACCGAGCTTAATGTCGGAATAAAAGGTATCCTATATTACTAATTACACTTCCAAAAATATGTGTTCAAAGTTTCATGACGATCGGTTTAGTAGTTTTTGCGTGAAAGCGTAACAAACAAACTTACACTGACATTTATAATATTTGTAGGGATAGGGATATTTCAATATAAAATGTATATTTTTTATTTTATATAGTTTTTATAACGACAGTTAGCGGATAAAACTGATGGCGAACCGGATGGTAAGTAGAGAAGTATATTTTTGTGTCCAACGGCACCAATAGGCACTACAACTACATTGGTAACTCACTAGTTCATTACAAGTTCACTTCATATTTTTCTTCACTACGCTTGTGTGCTTTCGCTCTAAATTCACAAAAGTCAAACGCGGTTTCTGTATCAAGAGCAGATCAGTCATCTACCAGATGTACTCTTAATAAATCAAGGAAAGAAGGAGCAAAGCGAGGACGTAATATATTAATAGTTGACAGCCATATACGGAAAAAGGGACCGATAAACCCGAAATCTTTTCAATGGTCATACAATAAAAAATAGCCCATGAACAACTGTGAGTGAGTAATGTTGTTAAAAATATATAAGAAAGTTTACACTCCATACAAAATGATTTTTTTCCACCATATGAAATATACATATACGACGGCCGATTAGCGCAGTGGACAGCGAACCTGCTTTCTGAGCCAAAGCCGTGGGTTCGATTCCCACAACTGGAAAATGTTTGTGTGATGAACATGTATGTTTTTCAGTGTCTGGGTGTTTATCTATATATAATAAGTATTTATGTATATTATTCATATGATTATTCATCAGTCATCTTAGTACCCATAACACAAGCTATGCTTACTTTGGGGCTAGATGGCATGTGTGTATTGTCGTAGTATATTTATTTATTTTTATAACATTTAGCTATAATTTATCCAATCTAGGAGTCCGTCTTATATAATCAACAGCCTATAACAAGCCCACTGCTGGACTAAAACTCGCTCTCCCAACAAAAGGTCTTGCCCATAATTACCAGCTGGGAAGACGGGTTGGTGATCGCAGCAGATAGTAGTAGTTGCAGAGAGAACCTGCTACCCGTTCTTCATTATATTCCCTAAATCGCCTCGTACAATACCCGCAGGAAGAAGAGGGGTGGTGACAACTGTATTCTGTTCAGCTGTCACCACACATCACCGTCCGTCTAGTCACTGAGGAATATACTAGGGGAGCAGATAATATACTAGGTTAATTCGACTCATAATTTTTACATACTGAATTAATATCTTCTAAACAACTTTAGTTATCCGAATAAAACAACCTTAGATATGCTTTACAACTTGGTTATTAAATATTTTATTTTCGTTATACTTTTAACTTTTGTTATCTTTAGATGAGAGGTTTTTGCTGAGTGGTGTCTTGGTTAAGGAAGAAAATATAGACAATATGCTTAATTATTTGCCAAATGTTTTCAAATGCCACCAATACACATTGAGCCAGCGTGGTGGACTACGGCCTTAACCCCTTCTCATTGAGTGAGGAGAGCCGTGCTCTGTTATGGGTTAATATATGATAATGATGATACACCATTAGACATAATACTATTAACACACGAACGAAATCTAAATTTTATAATATACTATGTTAAACTGCACAGGATATAATAAATGAAAAGCGGGCTATCGTCGTACAGACACAATAATACGCTATTTACTACTTGACAATCTTATAATATGTTACAGGCGCACATACATATATATAGAAGCATACCAATACTTAACACAACAAGGTAGTTACGTGATAAATATTGCTGCGGCCTCAACTGGTTTCTTTAGTTGTAGCATTTTATGATACCTCAAACCTTTAGCACCGCTTCTAAGGCCGATGATTAAGTGCCGATATTATACAGAACTTAGATTCTTTATCAAAACCTTCATATGATATATTTCGGCCCTCGAAGAGGAGAGAGAGAAGAGTCAAACCGGCTAACTGTTCTCAAGTTTCGACGAAACGTAACACCTTACGTAAGATAATTTTATTGAATGATAAAAAATATCTAAGCGACGCGGCGCGTGAAAACTTAATGGAAATATAATTGAATCTCGCGAAGGAAATATCTGGAAAGTCGATTGTGAGCGGAGACATCTTTATCACTGTATAAAGCCAGATAGTACATACTTTACACCAGTACTTCACAAAATTTTCTTTTGGAAGCCCACGCACTTCTTTTCAACTGTGATCAATTTTAATATTATACTATTTCGTCGTGTTCTTGGCCGTAATTTGATTTGATATTAAAATAATAAATATTTTCCTATGAAATTAAATATAATATAATATTAATTTTAACTCACTCTCAAATAACGCAATCTGTTATCAATGCGACATGATATTTTAAATAATTTATCTAAATTTTTAACCGATTTCGATAATCCGTTTTTATCGTAATAGGAACCGGCAGTAAGATAGTACTGCCAGCCCTTATAGTTATTAAAGATCTTCAGTGGTAGGGGATGAAAAGTTAAGCGATTCTTCAACAGTTATTCAGTCAAAATGAATAAACTATTTTGGCATGCAATACTAAAACTTTTAAACATTGATAGGCAGGTAATGGCGTTCTTGCGAATTTCATTAAAAGAAATTATTTTTGACATGCATTTTAACAGAAATAAATGCATTTTTACAAATATGAAAAGCTAAAAAAATTGTTTTAAAATTTAAGTAAAATTGAAGTTGTCAAAATTGATTTCTACAGTGTGGATGTAGTGTGGGTAGGCACTTTTAAAAAAAGTATAATTTTTTATAGAAATTTACTATTTAAAAAAATAATATCATGGCACTACTATATATGAATTAGCCAGTAGGTTAGATTAGCTTAAGTAAAATTTTAATTATGTTGGTACTACCGCTATAGCAGGTAATAATTAAACAATGACAGACAGGTAGGGGATTGGAGAGAAGCGGGCTTTGTGCGGTTTTTTATTATAACTACTCAAAAGTCAAAACACATTTTAAGCTTACCACTAGAGTGAATATTTCTTATTGTCAAATTAAACGACCTTGTTGCCTTGCTGACACATAACTGCGAAGAATATACTGAATTTAATAAACTCTGAATTCCCCCTCCGTCAGTCAACTTTAAGAACTCTGGAGGAGACGTTAGATAAATTTCACGGCATAATGATTGTCTTGGTGTGAAATATCTATGAAAATTGTTTGAGCTCCACCAGCGATTATATGAAAAAAAAAAAAACTTAGCACAGAGTTTGTCAATTACGTACGATTTTCAAAGGTCGTCTGTTGTTTCGGAAATCAATGTAAAATAAATATAATGTATTTATTTTTAAATTGACATAAAACTTATACATCTGTACTCTTTCTATACAAGGAAGCTGAGCTGAGAGGTATTCATATTCATAATAATAAAAACCTTTGCTGTTACAACTCTTGCTTATCTGTACAAACCGGTTTTAATTTACGGGAACATTTTGGTTAATAATCGGTTTATTTTAGTGTTCTGCATTTTACCGGTTAAATTATAGAAGGAACCAAATGCTATAGGTTTCCGTTCTAATTGAGCGTACGATTTTATAACGTTCATTAAATTAACCGGTTTATGCAAGACGCGCTGGTCCCTTTGACAAATGCCTAGCCTAGTTCGTGGCGCGTGCAAGTTCTACTTCGCTGCAAAGAACAAAAATAGTATAAATTACACATCTTTTTAATGGATTTGTGTTGGAGCTTCGCATTGCTAGCTAGCATTGAAGCAGCGTAGAGAGTCCTTAGCTCTCAACCCCTCTTTCTAATTAGAGGAAGCCAAGTGTTCATCAGTGGGGTTTTAATATAGATCATCAACCGATAGCCGTCCACTGCTGGACATAGGGTCTTTGTAGGGAGTGAAAAATTCTTGTGCCGCTTGCGTCCAGCGGCTCCCTGCGACGCGCCTGATGTCATCGTCCACCTCGTCGGGGATGGACCAAAGCTACGCTTTCCAGTGCGGAGCTGCCATTCCAGCACCTTGGGACCCCGACGTACATCCGTTCTCCGAGATATGTGCCCTGTCCATTGCCACTTCAGCTTCGCGACTCGTTGAGCTATGTTCGTAGCTCTGGAGCTCTGGTTCTTCTACGGGTCTCCTCATTTCTTTCATTTGATCACGTAGAGATACTCTGAGCATAGTTCTCTGCACTGCCCGTGACTCTGAGCCTTCCTACGAGGCCCATAGTTATCGACCATGTTTCGGAACATCATCATGTTTCGGGTCATCACTGGCAACACGATAGTTAATATAAATAGTGATGTATTATTCACATCGTTTTTAAAAGCGAACAGTTATTAACAATGCAACCATAAAGCTAGAAAATTTGGAGTGACGTTTACTTAGAGATCTCTGTAATTGATATCCCCTCGTTACTCTTAAATGTGTTCTCAAAAGTAGGTGCTGGAGTAATTAAAAGAAAATTAAAAGGAGTTCTTAATCACTGGTAGGTAAGGTAGTTTCAGCAACGTGAGTTTAAATTAACTTTAATAACTTGAGAAACTCCAATACGCTCGAATAAAGGTAGGACATTAGGTAAAGCTGTTTCGAAAGTCTTATCTCGGTGATCGTTTCTGTCAGAGGCAACTTAGATTGCAGTTCTGGGCAACACTCAACAGTATTTAATAACGTTACAGTTACTTCGGTCATTTCGATGACAAGCTCTATACAGTCATTAACATCTTAGCCCATCTTAGGTCACATCTACAAGATAGATCTCTTCAAATTTAATCAGTATTGTTACTATCAGGTGAGTTCGCAGGTAGTCGCATATTGACGGCGATATTGGGCAGCGAACCTGCTTCCTGAGTCCTAGGCCGTGGGTTGGATTCCCACAACCGGAAAATATTTGTGTGATGAACATGATTGTTTTTCAGTGTCTGGGCGTTTATTTGTATATTATAAGTATTTATGTGTATTAAATTCAAATAATATTCAACAGCTATCTAAGTGCCCATAACACAAACTACGCTTACTTTGGGGCTAGATGGCGATGTGCGTATTGTCGTAGTATATTTATTTTTTATTCATGGCATCGTTAAAAAAATATGATGCCATAATTGGCGTACCCGCATATTGTTTAAAATAAATTACCATATATATCCGAACTTGAAAGAAGGTTGTCATCATAAATTGACTTTTCATCAAACACGCTCTTATCCGAAATTAATCCACGTATTCGCAGAAGAAAAAAACTCGGAATAAATCCACGTCGGCAAAATAAACCAATCTTTCTATATCACTTAAGTCAACATAAAACAAAATATCTTCCATATTGAAAAAAAATGTGAGCGACGCGTACGATACACGGGATGGAATAATACCAATAAAATCCTATCCGTCGTATTGTTTTTATTTTCAGGATACGGATAAAGAGGGTAGAACATCGACGCCGGAAAAGAGGCAGCGATGTACGTCGGATTTGCAATACTAACTAACAGGAAAAATATAGACTCTTTACTCGCTGTTGCGGCTTCGCCTGTGAGTATATTTCTATGCACCTACCTTTAACTGTATATCCTTAAATCCTTAAAAGTATTCTCAATCCAAAAGTGTGTTTGTTTTTTGTATGTCCTTCCTATACGTCCTAACTAAGGCACTAATCAACTTGACATCTAACACAAAGTTACTTGAAATGGCGGAGACTAAAATAGGCAACTTTTTAACCCAGAAAAACAGACGTCTCGAAAGAAACATAATAAACGCAAATGAAGAACGTGCGAGCTAGCCATCTAAATCCCAATTTAACTACTAGGGTAATAGATATATAAATTGCTGCGTGAAAGAAGGTCGAAGAATTGAATTCAAGAAATATATAGTACTCGCAGGTTAGATATATTTTAATAGCAGTGGTACTACGCCAATTTCTGCCGTCTTTTTCCCTAGATCTCGACTGAGTAACTTATAAGTTAATCAAGCGTTAGCTGGTGCAACCACGGTGGGTTTGGCATTGGGAGGTTGCGAAAGAAGTAAAAAAATAAAAAAGTAAGTAAGTAACTACAGTGGCTGAAACTTTTTCCAAAAATAGATGATGTCATACTGAGCTGGAAAAAAAGTTCGTCAGCTGCTTTGTCGTGGGGGATTTATGCGTCAGCTCCTCACAAAACACGTTGTTATAGTACGCCAGATGAAATTAATGGGTGATTGTTTAAATAATTATATGCACGAAACAAAAATTAGCAGCGTGTATAGTAAGTACCTACTCCCGTCCATGATGCAGTTGGTTGGTTTTTTTTTATCTCAGTATGACATAAATTATTAAAGAAAAAAGTTTCAGCTGGCGTACCATTAATACTTTTTGATTTATTTTTTCGTAACTTACCACACCTGCACCCACCACTACCCGAACTGACGGTCGGTTAATTGCTTTGCCATTTAAGATCAACTAGCGTGCAAAGGCGGTCTTATCACTAAAGCGACCTCTTCCAGACAACCTTTGACGTTAGGAAAAAAAAACGAAGGAACGGGTTGGTGCAGCAATTTAAGTATAAAAAAATATATATTTATATATATACAAAATAATTTTAATAAACTACTTACCCATAAATTCTAATACTACATACATATTATACATAATATATATAAGTATGTACATATATTAGCAATATACTACATACTATAATATTACATAGATAAGAAATGGTTTTCCAAACGCTTCTTGAATACATTTAGGGATAATTAACTAATTTATAATTTCTGCATTTTCCCTGGCTTGGTCAGTTGGGAGGCTTCGGCTGTGGCTGCCTACCCAGTACCACAAAAATGCCACGCCACGTGACCGCGAAGAAATGGATAAGGTGTATTGTTTTGAATATAACTAATCTACCCTAAAAAGTTAGCATCTACGATGTTAGCCAAATATGTAGTGGAATGGAAAAAGCCTCCGTAAGCGCGTCTTTGTTGTTTCAACCGATGAACATCCATTGCAGGAAATATTTATTAGGTACATTGAAATTATTGCGAATGTTATTTGATTGGTTTATTTAAATCAATAGTGGAATAGTATTCAGTCAGCCAATCAGTAACCATTACGTTCATCACATTGCCACTATCGTGTGACGAAAAATTACCCACTGGTTGTCCTATATAATAGTCTGCTGTTTTGTCATCAACTCAAATTTAAGATGATCTATCACCCATATTATATGGCATATTGTATGTAGTAGTATGTATAAATTGTACACAGTGCTAACGCTGTCAAATTATGACTTAAGTCCCGTGATTTTGATTTATACCATTAGTACACTCTAGTACGGACATTTTATGCAGATAAATGATTAAAAGCTACTTATAAAATTAATCTTAAATTTCAGCTAAGGTGGTTTATTCAAAAGAAACCCTCTAGGCTTTTGAGTTTTATTTCAAGTATATTTGAATAGAGCCATTTGCTCGTAAATCTCTCTTAAAATAAAAAGCTTTATAAGTACTTTTTGCCTTAAATATTCTATACTTTTACGGATAAGCTCATCTCCACTCAACTCTTTTATATCTATTGAAGCTTTTTATAATACAAACAAGTATATTTTAGTGTGCGTATGCTATATTATTAAACAAAAGCTAAGCGACTCTTATGATTTTGTAGGGTATATTCTTAATACATTTAGCAGTGATAGCTAAGTGGGTAGGCTTCCCTTTTGGGAGAATCAAGTTTATTCCCCGGGAGTTTCATTTAAGGAATATAAATATAACTTGCTCAAACGGTGAACTAAACATCGCGAGGAAGCCTGCATGTTTGAAAGAGAACAGAGTTCCTATAATGTTCTCAAGGCCGTGTGAAGTCTACCAATCTGCACTAGGCCATTATGGTGAACTACTTCCTAAACCCTTCTCATTCTGAGAGTAGACCTGTCTCCTGTACTGGACTGTTAATGGGCTGATGATGATGGTGAATAAACATGTTTATAAACCACAGATTGTATAAATAGGTAAATACTTGATCTTTTAAATGTCACCATAGAGAAACATTCATTTGTGACCATCGCCATAAAAAAAACTTTTGGGTTTTATTCAAGGATCCATAATTAAAATATAACTTATTGTAATAGTTCCGTCTTGTTTATCTGTTTGTATGGTATTTCAAAAATTACATTTGTTTTTATAATTTTTATAAGTGTTTTTATCTACACTTGGAGGAATTATCGATTTTATAAATGGAAATTTTTATATGAATTTTCAATTTATAAAATACATTTGTATTGTTATATCATCACCAACCCATTAATATGTAATAAATAAATATATTACGACAATACACACATCGCCGTCTAGCCCCAAAATAAGCGTAGTTTGTGTTATGGGTACTAAGATGACTGATGAATATTGTATAAATATTTTTATGAATAAATACTTATAATATACAAATAAACACCCAGACTCTGGAAAACACTTATGTTCATCACACGAACATTTTCCAGTTGTGGGAATCGAACCCACGGCCTTGGACTCAGAAAGCAGGGTCGCTGCCGACTTCGCCAGTCGGCCGTCGTAATGTTAAATATTGCTTCAAATTTATAAAGCTGATGGTTAAGAATAATTATTGGTACCGCTATAAAAACTGAAACCAAACTGTTATGCTCATTGAACATTAAAGTAAAAAAAAAAACGTACCCCATCGAGTGTCGATCGAAGCGAACATTCGTTAACAACAAAAATATCAAATAAATCACTTTTACAACGGGCAGAAATTTATATTTGCCACGCAGAAGTGTTTTTTTGTAGACAAGTTCGTGACAGTTCTGTTTGACTCGCTAGTTGATAAGTTGGGTGCGGGGAAAACATTTGTGTTGTTTGTTGAAAAAATATATTTCCGCCCTGGTTCTAATATTGAAATCGTAATTTTGTGACATTAAAGGTGACACCTGTTAAAAAGACCTTTAAAGTTGCCAAATATAGTAGGTACGTCGTGTAAGTAACCTTTGGTCTAAACCCAGTAACTACGTTTTGGCTTATCGAAAATCGATGACAGCCGATTGGCGCAGTTTGCAGCGAACAAAGGCAGGGCTTTCTGAGCCCAAGGCCGTGGGTTCGATTCCCACTACTGGAAAATGTTTGTGTGATGAGCATGAATGTTTTCAGTGTCTGGCTCTTTATCCGTATATTTCAAGTACATTTATGCACATTAATTATAAAAATATACATCAGTCATCTTAGTAGATACCTATAACACAAAGTACGCATCCTTTAAAAAAGTTTGGGTCTAGATGGCGATGTGTTTATTGTAGTAGGTAGTAGATATATTTATTTATTTAACCCTATGCCAAAAATCAGGTTATTGGTCGCTTGGTTAAGACGTGAAGAAAGGATAAATAACTAAAAAAACAAACGCACTTTCGCATTTATAATATTAAATAAAATAATATAATTAATATTTATATTATTCGGTGATCATAAAGCCAAGCGCGTGAGCGTGCGCATTAATCAAGGCACAAAAGTTCATCAAATCAACTACTTACGTAATACTTAGGATTATAGCATAACAACAATTTTGTATATAGATAAACTTTGTTGTTCTTAAGTAAACCAAAATTTCACCTCACATCAACAATTACATTTTATGAAGAAATATCATTATCATTTTATGCTGATTTAATAATATTTGTATGCTGACTATAATTTTAGCACACCCTTAACTATAAGCACTCGTCGAGTAAGTTTTATTTTTGCTAAGTGTAGCTACAGTGAGTCCATAAATTCTATATCAAAGATTATGCTTAGCTTACTCAAATATTACGTCAGCAAAGTCTGAGCCAAAGTCTAAGTTCACTTTGTAGATCTCAGCCTAAATGGAGCGAGCATAGGTAAGAATAAAACTTTAAACAATTTGTTCTCGGCAATTATCGAGGCTTGTCGATGTCACTCGCAATTTTTCGGTCACTGCCGTCGCCCGGCAAACATTAAACTGTAATTAATTCCCTAGACGACGATAAATTGGGTTCCGATCGATCCTACTTTCACAAGTAGTGGTACAGTTTAGTATGAGATATCATTATTTATTGTGTGTTACGATACTTGTCTATCTATTTCGATACGATTATTATAAATGGGAGTATTTTTTTGTTAATTTGTTTGTTTTTACTTAATATGCTCCGAAAATGCACGATTTTTTCCATTATTTTGCCTTTAAAAAGCTTAACTATCACAAAGTAGCAGAGGTTATATTTTTTTTAATTATAAAATATTTATTTAATTATAAACTAAAGTAGAAAAAGATTGAGACATATGAGACCTATAAAATTCATTATTTGGCGTGCGCTGAGAAAATTATTGACGATAGGTACATTAAAATAAGGTACTAAATGATTACGGAACTTAACAATAAGTTAACTACGAAAAACCCCGGGATAACTGGCGGTTCCCATTAGCATTCCGTCAAAAGCAATAGTGTTTAAAGTTGTTGACTGAATGGGCGTATAACTGTGGAAGTTTGTTTTTTTTTCTGTGTGCCACAGGGAGCCCATCGGCCGTTGTCGTTGTTAGGTATTTAATTAAGTCCAACGTTGGAACAGCTTGGTGGCTCTATACTCTATCTCAAGAAAGACAAGGTTAAATTTTTTTTTGTATTTGCTTTCGAAAAGCACCATTGTGTCAAGTGAAACTGGTGACGAAGACCACAGATGGCTATCGGAATTACACAATAATAAGTATTGCACGGGTTGCATTTGGCTTGGCGTATAAGATTAAGATAATGTAGTTTAAAGAAAATCATTAGCCAGTACCCCTACGAGTTATAAAAACTTAGGGAAAGGCTTTGTAAGAGTTATAAAAAGCCTACCTTTCAGTATTTATAACTCGTACTGGAGATTTTCTTAATTTTATATTATCTGCATACCTTCTATGCACGCCACTGCTTATCAAAGTGTGAACATAATAATAATTCAAGATACAATTCACCGCAAAGATAGAATAGCTTGAAGACGAAAAGACAGAAAATCCAAGACGTCATAATTCTATAAATGAACCGTAATATTAAGTAAGGTAATCTTCACTATTGTATTCCAAATATAGATTATCTCATGAGATATTTGAAGACGCCGCTTTCTTACTCCTGGCATATTTTGGCGGCCTTTGTGGAGATTTTAATGTAAATCTGTATGGATAATAATAAATACGATTTAATTAAGTATGTAAAGAAACAACACTTTTAACCGTGCATTGAGGTCACCGCGCAATCTTTTGGAAGCAAACATTATTTTCTCCGAATATTAAATGAAGCGTTTTTATTGAAACTATAACACAGTTAAAACTATTATGCTGGACTACTTTCAAAACCAACCAATATCCTTTATTTCCACGAGCTAATTTGCATGGCAAGCAGCGTTTTATTGGTATGATAAACTCAAGAGCGTTTAGTTGACGATATATCAAAGAAAATATGTTTAATGTCCAAATTTAGATCAACTGCCCAACTATGATAATATACAAGCTTCATGAAAGCTGCGGATGCCATTTCGAGTAGAGAGAAGATAAAAACAAAACAAAACTACATAACAAAATTACGTTTAACTATTGGGTATTCAGTTGTTCTGTAGTTCAAACAGTTAACTAAATTAACGGACTGTAAACACGAATATAATAATTTCAGCATTTGTTCTCTAACAACGCCAATTGATATTCGGTCTAATTGATAAATATTTGTCATTCATATCAATATTTGTATAGAATAAACGATTGACATATCTGATTATTAATCATAATATTGAATATAAGCCCCTTAGGTATTCATAACAAACATCTTTCTATAGCTTTCATTACATGGTATACGCCTTTGTCTACCAAATAACATTATATGATAATAGTCTTTAAAACTCACACACCCGTATATGAACAGCATGGTAGGTCAATGCTCTATACCCTCTGTCCTATGAAAAAGGAGTCTTGTGCCAAGTTAAGTGACGTTAATATTCTAATGATAAAGTATTACGATTCCTCATTTACCTTTCAGACTTTGCAAACATTTACGCGAGCTCTCAATCAAGAAGAAGAAGAAAAAGTCTTTATTGCACATACAATTAGAAAGCCAGGTTAACAAAAAAAACCGATATAATGATAGAGTAGAATAAATGATAGAATACATATGCACAAAGGCGGCCTTATCGCTTGAAGCGATCTCCTCCAGACAACCTTTTGTTGAAGAAACATATTACAGAAAACGGGATAGTGCAATACTCAAAGTGTTGTTTCAAGTGTAAAGAAAGGTAAAATTTTTGCAGAAATGTGTTGCTACGTAAGTACAATCTGCTACTCGTATAGGGATGATTAACATTCCAAACGCGACGCAACTATTTGTCGATTGGCAGTGCCTGATCTTTATTAGTGACCCTTGTCCGTTTCTAGTTTCGTTCTTATTCGTAGACACATATCCTAGTAGGTTATGTGCAGTGTAGATATTCGTACCTGCCTACAAACGTTATAAATATGTATTTACTTATAACTGCATATCATCAGTAGCCTGTTAGACCAAATGGAATGGTTTGACCATAATACCACGCTGGGCAGACGATTTGGTGATCGCAGAAGATGGTAGTAGTAAAGCCCACAGGGCGCTGCTGCCCATTCCCCTTTACATTCCCTTTGACATAACGTACGACACCGGTGAGAACTGGTTATTTGCAGATATTATAGACTAGATGTGAGCTGCGGCTTCGCCCGCGTAAATTACGAGACGGACCGTATTGGTACATAGTCTACACCTACCACAATAATATCTAGATAGATAATAATCAGATACTAAGCATTAAGTAATTTCAAACGTACTGGAAGTGCCAAATATACAAACCTATGATATACCTAAAGTACAGATAGTATTTCAACATTTTAAACAAAACACTGAGGTGTGGGCGAATGTTCTATGAATCCAAGATAACAAATTACTACAATAATAATGTGTTGCTTAACATCAGCACTACTTACATATTAATCTATTGCGTCGGGTAAGCAACGGTGACCCAAGTCAGCAAATGGACGGGTGCCCGTCTTTGGATATTAGAAAGATAATTTGTTATCCACCAGTCTTGGCTCGTATCACTCACAAAGAATAGTTATTGTTAAAAGAAGAATCTAAATCGTACCTACTGTTTGTTGATTTGCATGCTTAAGGTTAAACTAGCACTGAAGTTTTTATAAATGTGGTAACTCTTTACGTATTCAGTATTGTTCTTTAGTAAGGAGTTTGCTTCTGTCCGCTGAGGAGTTCTCTCTCCAATCATATTCATCGGTTCTTCACGTAAATAAAATGATAGTATAACCTATCCAGTCAAAAATAATTATTTAAATCGGCTTATATTTGACGGAGTTATGGTGTTAAATCGTCAAACACTTTCATCCCCTTTCCCAAAGAAACTGAACTGAATTTCGCGATAAAGACTATCCTATGTCATTCCTCGTAGCATTACCTCAAATAGTGTAAAGTTTCGTTTGAATTCATTCGGTCGTTCATCGTCGTTCAGCACGACGCATGGCCCAGATATAGAAAGCCAGAGAGACACGAACGAAAAAAAATACAGTTTTGGGTTCAGTATCGGATATGTAAAATTTTAGAAACTATCTTCAATGTACATAATTGGGCTGGTTACAGCTTAGTTTAAGTATATATAATTGATGAACAACTGAAAAAAAAAATACAATTCGACGCCGAAGCAGATGGTTTTACGGATGGTTGGATGGTATGGTGAGTTTAAGTTTGCTCTAAACCTCTGTCATCGATGAGAAAAGAGGTCTTTGAAATGGCTGAAAATAAAAAAAATGCCTAGTTACGCTGTCCAAAATAAAATCGTAATGATAGCATTTCAAAATACATATTATGTGTATTCAAAAATAGTAAATTTGAATATTGCCTAGAGATCGGAATGATCTAAAGGGATCCTCGATGAAAGAGTAAATTAAAATAGATGACATTTACTAAAAACGCACTTTAGTAAAATAAAAAAACACAAACTGTTTTTGAAAAGGCAATTGACAGAAGAAGGTCAGCGTGCTTTGACAATCTAAAACTCTTTACAACGTCAAATGGCGTTTTTATACCAGACTGGTAAGTCCTTAAATAAAATATAAATATTCATAAACCCTTTTCACATTAATCAAATGTCGAGATTTCTTTAGACCATTTTCCTAAGAGACTAAAAAATCTGTTTGCCCTTTTTACTTAGACTTTTTATTTCAATGTAAAAGCGCATTTTGTTCTCTTACAATGTAAATGAGAACGAAAATAAAATGTAAATTAAAATAGGAATGTATTTTAAATTTTAAGTAATATACAGTGTTCAAAAATGCGTTGGATGTCAATTGCCTATACTCTACCTGGGTTTAAAAGCAGTGAAGCAATGCAATATTGTAGGTATATTACTCTGAAGTATATTGCATACTAGAAGTTACCCACGACTTTATTCGCTTACAATTTTCCCTCGCCGGCCTTATATTATTAATATATTTTTGACTGACGTTGTTAACTTTAAATATAAGTTAAACTTTACAAAAAATACAAAAATTAAAAAAAAAAAAATACTCTTAAACATGACACTGCAGATGCCTAACACACACACAGTGATATGATGATGGTAACTTTATAATATTTTGTTTACTTCAAACTAAAACTTTAAAGGTACCAATATTTTTAACCGCAAGTGCAACAATAATCTAAGTTCCTACTGTACTGTAGACATCACACGTTCGGGGTATTTTCTTTATTATATCGGATATTATATAATAGTTAATCATATTCATTTTGAACTTTGGAAGACTGTCACCTGTTATATCAGTATCAAACGCTTTACTAATATTATTATAAGTTGTCAACATTCTCTTAATAGGCACTGAAACAACCATGCTAGTTTCACTAACACTGGGTTTAAAGGGTAGAAATTTTTGAATAAGGTTGTACCACTCTAGGTTGATGCATTATAAGTTGTTAACCTTATCTGATCGTAGAAAGTTATTGGATTTATGTTTTTGAATCAGTGTGCGAAATCTACGGTGACGCGCTCGACCGTCACACACAGATTACTCAAAAAATCTCTAGATGCTTCCAACTTTTTATATAAAATTTCTTTAAGAATAAGTATCTAAGATTTTTATTAGATAGCTTATCACAGAGACTGACATAGTACATAGATCGCTTCAGCAATATTAATTTTTATAATGGTATCGAAAATGTTTAGAGTAGGTATAAAATTTCACTTTTATATTTGAAATCCGGTGTATCCGTATTGTAATTTCAACGAAATATTTCAAATAAATGAAATGACGACGCTGTCAAGTGACCCGTAACATAGTAGATGGAAAATCGGCGACCCAATGAAGATTGTTAATTTACGGACAATGTTCGCTCAACACTGGGCCTTAAATAGTCCGGGAGAGATTAAACAGAATTAGGAGAACGAATTTGCATCCTTAAGTGTAGCGAGAAAAGACCTGTTTGTATAGACTAACTGCTTAGAAATAGCTTTGCTTTACTTACGCTTTATCGACCCAAATGATCAGTATATCAAACAGGCTGCTGCCGGTAACGTTTGTTTCACCTAAGCAAGGTCATAATTAAGGACACCGAAAGGGTTTTAAATCGACGAATCGGGTGTGTAGACCGACCAAAATACATGTGTTTAAATAACTTTGAAATAATGAATACCATTCAAGACACCACGACTAGTTGGGTTTTTTTTTATTTGACGTAATGTTTTACATCTGGGTGTTTAAATGTATATTATAAGTATTTATGTATATTATTTATAAAAATATTCATCAGTCATCTTAGAACCAATAGCACAAGCTACGCTTACTTTGGGACTAGATGGCCAAGTGTGTATTGTCGTAGTATATTTTTTTTTAATTTAATTTATAGACTAACGCTTACAAGTGCTGAAAGCTAAATGAGGTTGAAAAACTTGGTATAATAATAATAAACTATGTTGTCAGTGAAAAAAAATACATGTTATTCTAGACCACAATTTTGAGTAAATGGCTGTCAACTTTGTACGATTAAGTAAAATTTTCTCAACCACAATGTTACCTACAATGAAAATTTTAAGTACGTTTCTCTTAGTTATTAGTTAAAATTGCGGAATAAATAAATCACTTTATGTGTAGACATTACTGAGAATGTTGGTTGTTTTCATGCTTTTTATAATGATACTTCTTACAAGCTTACGTATAATTACTTAAAAAAACGTTGCAACGTTGAAAACTAAAATCGAATTCGGTTAACAATCTTAAATGCAATCAGGCTTAATGGTAAGTGATGCTGCAGTCAAAGATGGAGCGCGCTTATCTGGAATTTTATTCCGGTTTTGAAGATACTAACATTTGGTTAAACAGTAGTCGAGAGGGCAATATAGATCTGTTAGCATTAGAAAGGAAAAATAATAGAGTTCCGTATCTAAGATATAAACAACGTGAGGGTGCAAATCATGATGAAGCCTCATGATTCGATGATAAAACAAAACTATACATTTATTTTTCTGTGCCCATTTCTAACCAATGAATGCCTAGGTGCACGCCATTTTTTTTTAACAGTGAAAGAAGATCAATATTTTACGGGCGAATTATTCATATCCTAGAATTTCAAACGCGACAATGTGAGCTTTAAAAGTTCGGGAAAGGCTTAACATAGTTAGAGAAACTAATTTACATTTTATATACTAGGCAATAGATAAATTTAGCCCCACAACTATGATCGAATGCAAGTGCTATGAGTTATTTACTGCTACAGTGCAAGTTAAATATGTTACCATAAATATAGTTTAGGAGATAAAGTGTAAAATTGAAAAAAATTCAAAATTCATTTATTTCAAGTACGCCTAATACAAGCACTTTTGAAACGTCAAGTCTGTCCGTGTGTAGTGACTCTACCACCGGTTCCGAAGGCAGATTCTACCGAGAAGAAGCCGGCAAGAAACTCAGCAGTTGCTCTTTTCCAACATCAATAATATACATTTTACATTTTAACATTCATTTTTCTATCTTGTGAGAGATGAAAGCGGAGCCGGATTCTTCCAAGCAACCTTGTCATTAAGAAACTCATCAATTGTATAATAACCTCGCTGTAACAAATGTGTTTTAACACATTCTTTAAACTTATGCATTGGTAGGTCCAAAATTACCTTAGGAATCATATTATAAAAGGGTATACTCGATCCCACAAATGACTTCTGCACCTTTCGCAGACGATATGCAGATGTCACTAATTTATAACCATTTCTTGTAAGTCGACTGTTTATATCCACTTTTTGTTTATAAAGACTAATATGTTATCTTACAAATACTATATTGTTATAAATAAATTTTTCACGGAGGGATTCACGTGATTTAAGTTTATATATTGACCGTACAGCTCTTTTCTGCAATATGAAATTAGTTTCAATATCAGCAGCTTTGCCCCATAATAAGATCCCGTAAGACATCACACTATGAAAGTACGCAAAGTAAACAAGTCTTGCTGTTTCTACGTCAGTAATCTAATTAATAATACGGGACCTACGAGAGGAGTCAAACGATACCAACCAATAAAACAAAGTTACGACTTTTAGTTAACTCGAGTGAAGTCGAGGGAAACAGCTAGTAAGCTATAAGTAAATCGAAAGATTTTAAACCGAATTATTATTAGAGATAATTCGAATCCTACGGGTTTATAAATATATAAAACATAGGAGGGTTTTCTATAGGTTAGAACCTCGAGAAAACTCTTCTACTCGTATGTTTAGAAATGCATAAGCTGTAGCCCAACGACTGGCAACAAGTAGTCATTTTGCCTACAGTAATTGATATATTTTTGCAGCGGTTAGCTATTTCATTTTCCTACCCTTAGTTTTCACGTCTATACAAATAACTTTTATTTCCCGGCACGCGACCATTTTGCTATTTCGATATCATTTACATTTAAACCTAGTTTCTCAGAATTCTTGTATATTTTAGGCTTCAATTTCTGGAATCCTTGTTTAGAAATGCATAAGCTGTAGCCCAACGACTGGCAACAAGTAGTCATTTTGCCTACAGTAATTGATATATTTTTACAGCTGTTAGCCATTTCATTTTCCTACCCTTAGTTTTCACGTCTATACAAATAACTTTTATTTCCCGGCACGCGACCATTTTGCTATTTCGATATCATTTATATTTAAACCTAGTTTCTCAGAATTCTTGTATATTTTAGGCTTCAATTTCTGGAATCCTCTACATTGATCGTTTTACCCGATCTCGTTCTATATCCATAAGGCGTTTTTCTACTGCACTCACTCCCACTTTTCTAGATATTTTTACCTGTTTATAAGTTCGTAATTTTTAATTTTTAATTAATTATCTGCGTGCCTTCAATGGTCTTAAGACATTCCTCTGCCTTATCGTTAAGAAATGGCATGGTTTTGGTCATTGCTGTTAGTTTTTTCTAGTTCTTTCTCTTTTTGGATTAACTTCTCAAATAGAATGAAAATCATTAATATCCCGACTAAAGTATTTTATCAAAATTATTCATCTATATTCAATAATTCGTCAGAGGTATGTAACCTATTTTTTGATTTCTTTAGCTCTCCCGTTGTACCGTCTGATCTGGATGTTGATTTTGCTGCCAATTACATATTTGTCAATAAACCACATTTAACGTACTCCAAACCGGACAATCTTTTCTTACAGATAACAGATTTGGCCACCATTGCGGGTAGTTGAACAAAAGTTTCGAGCGGTATAGTGACTTATAAGTGCGTTGCTCGTTTGACGTCCGAGCGACGAACGGAAGCGATATAAAATACTTGCGCTATGGAAAATAATATCCGTGAATATGTCGAGAAAAATATAACTGAAACACATCCATGCTGAAAAATCATGTAGCAATAAAATATTAGGTCCATTCATAAATTTTTTCTCTGCTCGAAGTTTTAATTTGGATGGTTTATACAAAAAACCGAGGCTTCAATTAGTACAGTAAAAACAGATTCCAGTCGGCCACGTGTATTCCATTGTAATTCGTAAATAAACTACTTTTAATCGTGACTTATGGGTAAATTTACCGGTAAATTATGATCAGTTATTAATTATATTGTTCTTTGTTGAACTCTACTTGGTGAAATTGTTAAACGTTTAAGAACTGATACTGAACCGAAATACCATTGGTTACTGTGAAAGATTTCTTAACGATGAATTTACACAAATGAAACAATAAAAAGCGATTCACAAAATGTATAAATAATAAATGAACACAATCAAAGTATTTCACAACTTCAATCTATTAGGTTGTTCGGAAAGTCATTACGTTTTTTTTGGGGAACATGAAAGACAGTTTTCGTATCATGAATAATCCATGCCTTTCAAATGGCCATAAACAGTTGAATTCGACAAATTTAACCTCTCACCGATCTCTCGTGTGGTGATTCGCCGATTTGCATCAACTAATGCCTTTATCGCATCTTTGTCAGCTTCGACCGGCCTTCCAGACCGAGGTGCATCTTCGACATCAAAATTGCCGGATCGAAATTTTGCAAACCAGTTCTGGCACTGGCGTACTGTTAACACGCCTTCTCCATACACATCCGTCAATTTTTTTCTCGCTTGGACAGCATTTTTACCTTTTCTGAAGTTAAAAAGTAAAATATGACGAAAATGCTGCTTATTGCTCTCCATATTTAAAAGGGCACCAACCAAAAACTACTGGGTAGAATTAATAGAACTTTTTCACACACAAGCCTTGCAATATCAGCTCTCAAGACATATAATGGTTATGGGGCTTAAGTGTGAAGTTAGTTTCGAAAAAACGTAATTAAGTCCTCTGGCGGGAAAAAACGAAATGACTTTCCGAACAACCTAATATTATCTCTCTTATTTCTAATTAGCTGATATTATAATTCGATTAACCTATTCATTACTTTCTGTTAATTAATCAAAATTTGACTAGAGACGGTTTCCCAATTTAATCGGTTTAATAAAATAAAATGAGACACGAAAGGAGTTTAGGACATTAGGTGTTTTTACAGAAACGTTTTTTATAAAATTCGCAAAAGAAACTTAGGTTAAGTAATAAAACGTAAGAAGAACGAAGAAACCGGTAAAAGAAAGAACTATTAATAATAAATAATATAAATATTATAGTATTTTTTTTTCGGTTAATCGTCAGGCAAAATCCTTGCCTCTTTTTAAAAGTCAAGTTCACCTAACCGCTGAAATTTTAAAATTTTGTTAAACATTAAAGGATTGTGCAATGTCCATACAAACTCAATGGAGTTTCAGGACATCAAGTCACTTATGATTGTAAGAAAAAAATATTAAAAAAAAAATTGTTATACAAACTAATAATTTTGATACTTTCGCAACCAGCTTAGTTTAAATTAATATGCTATGGATCCTCTTTCAAAATGTTTTGATGACCGTCATGGCAATCATAGAACGTGGATCACCTTGTAACAAAGAATTCTGTTAGCGGACCTCGTACACAACTTACGTGTGGAAACACTGAAACGCCTGCGATGCACGATGCAAGTATTTGCCATACATGTGCAATCCATCGTTTGCGATATCGCTTCCGGTGGGTTGCTAAGCTATGGATTGCCCCGTGTATAGACCAGTCAGTGAGCACATAAATAATGCATGCCTTGTGCTGTACCATAAAAATGATCGCATATTATGAGAGGCGTCGCATAGTAGGAAGTTCGATTTTCATACAAATTTCACACCCCTTTCATGTCACCTGCATACATTGCTAAAATCCGTTTAAGTGAACAACTACGTTATAATAGCTATCCGTTTAACAATTTTCAGACCTTTGTGTTGACAGATCAGTCAGTCGGTCAGTCTTATTTCTTATAAAGATAATAATTGAAACTAACAACACATTTAGACATTGAAACTAACAACACATTTAGACCTTGAAACAACAGGGAATATAGCTCAGTGGTAGAGCAATCGACTGCAGATCGATAGGTCCCCGGTTCAAATCCGGGTGTTCCCTTCAAGCAGTCTGTAAAGCTCTTTTTTATTTCTTTCCTATCTGATATTGGAATTCGCTTTTCTTTCACGTTATAATTATACTTGTGGATTTATTTTGAATACTTTAGCTGATTAAATGTTTCATTTATATACATTTATTCATAGCGATTTATGAACAGTTTATTACTAAGGTCTAACTCCATATCTACGGAGAAATGGACGTTGCTCAAACACATAAAATCAAACCAAAGACACCATTGTCCGGCTATAACTATTTCAATTCTTGACAAAGTAATTAATAGTCAGCCCTCATGCATATACCTTCAGGGAAAACATAATGTAACCGTAATTTTACACGGAGTTTTAGTCAAAATTATGAGCCATGCTGCTAATGTAGCTTGTGATATATTTTCCGCAACAAATCATAATAATAAATGGCTTGGGTTAGTTTAGTGCGCGGGCCAGAAATATACGAACTTCCATAAAAGGTAGAAATGCTAATTTAAATTCCGCTAGCTACTTAATGCCGACGTGAAAAATACCTTGAAAACATTGTCAGGTGCATGAAAGACTCGCGACCTGTGAGGGTTCCGTACCCGTATTCTAGTGTATCAATAAATAAAGTATATTTAAATGACAACCTTTTATTATTCAGGTATCAGCTTCACGTATACAAGTCTTGTGTTATTTCCGAACGGCACTTGAAACATTTAATTAAAAAAAAAAAAAACTTTATTGACTAAAAGGTTACCGCCTTTCGCGTTTTAATTCTTCACTAGATAGTCACTAGTAGTAATAAGAGGCACATGTCGCGAAGGTGCCTCAGATTGATGGACTTAGGTTGATATACTAAAGGATGTTTTCGTGACGTGGAGTGATGCTATATTTTTACGCAATTGTTCCATTAACCACCTGCTTGGTCCTTTTATTATAGTAACTTTAAAAAAGCAAAAGATTTTCAACTTGTACTGAATTACAACATTATCATAAGTCGCCAGGTAAGCAAATAAATATTAAAAACGCTTGACTGAGATTGCTGTAACATTTCTGCAATCTCTTTTTCAATAAAAAGTGGAGTATCACACTCCATGAATTGCCTTTCTGCATCAAATTTCTCTATCGCCTGCTAGATAACACTGTTAATTCTTAGAAGACCCAGGTTAGCGACTATGTTTAGAAGCACTATAAACATGCACTATTTTCTGAGATCATTCTGAGAAAAAAGGTGTTGAGCACATACACCTATGACCTTCAAGCAATTCGTTTGAAAAAAAAAAATAATCCCAGCTTCGTTTACCATAAGGTAACCCTAATTGAAAACGTTTAAATATCCGTTTAAATAAAGTTTAAATAACTTTTAAAAGCAGTGGAAATTTGACTTGCACACTAAGGGTTCCGTATGCATTATTATACAGACAAACATATAGACAAAACACACGTTTCTTGTGTTTTAATCACTTTTTTTTAATAATACACATTCTATCTTCTGTGTGCTCACTGAAATGAATCTGCTCTATGATCAGAATGTGGCAGTTAAGAATATAGTTGTCCTCAGCACTTCTCTTCTCGCATGGTTTATGAGGCGACTATGGGAATATAACGGAAAAAAATTCAAGCATTTTTCTGTTATAGGTTATTGATTCAATCAATCAATTACCTTTATAAGTTATCAGTCAGAGAGATTGAGAATCAATAAATCGCGTGCATAAAAAAAAATTCACCGAAAAATAATTTAACCAGTTAATATTTTTTACTCTCTACCTATTACGGCTTATGACATAAAACCCGCTGGCAGACAGATCGATGAACGGCTCTCTTCGGATACGGAACCCCGAAAAGCATTTCATTTATGTTCAAATTAAGTGTCTCATTAAAATTGACAAGTTCACCGCTCTTCAACATTAGTCATAAACAAAAAGAACAAGTTTCCATTTTTCCGTTAAGGAACCCAGAAAGAATAACAAACAAAACGTTTAACATTATAATGCTATTTTTATTTCATGTTCAAATAAAACATGTCTCATTAAGGTTATATTTTTCGGGATCTTGGACGATTGCTATTTTTATAAACTACGGCATTCTATTTTCAGACTTTTGTTTTCTCACCACGTATTATTTCGGTAATTATGGCTGCAAAACTCAAATTTACATAAGGTTTTATCTAAGCGTTGAGAAAGCAGCAATACGCTGGTACTATATTTTCTAAACATACTAAGTATGAGTAGTGTCTTGAGATGTATATATGGGTAAGAAATCTTACCATGCTTTGCATTACATAAGCAACTCTCTATGACTTTGTAGACGCTCTCCGTTAGCCTTAGGGTCCCTTCACTCTACCGAATATACGACCGAGCTCAAATATTCGGCCTGATTCATAAGTAAAAGTGTGTTGTTCTACCGTGTGGTTTGAATTTTCAAAACTATGTCTCTAAGGCATAAATGCAAAAATACGAATAATACGAAGCAAGCTATTTATTTGTATCGGTAAGTTGTTGTACTGGGTACACAAAAAACCAACTTCAATGAAATACCCTTATTCACATTCATGAAAACTGTTTCGGTGCCCTTTTTTAAATACGGTGTCGCGATCCTTATCGAAACGATATAAAGATATAATAAAATCTAATATTCAAACTGAGAGACTGATAATCAAACCGCTAGAATTAGAAACTTGAAATTTTGACAGTAGGTTTCTGCTATGACAAAGCCGCACACTAAGACTTTGAAAATCTATCCCCAAAGAGGCTATATTGGGATTCAAAGTTTGTATAAAAGTCTATAATTTTTCAAGAAACTTGGGTTCCTAAAATAAAATAAACAGAAGTTTACTGCAGTTTTTGTGAACTTTCTACCCAAAGGGTTTCATGAGCAATGATATACGACTGAAAAATCAACGCTCAGCCTAAACCGCTGTCCCTAGAGACTTGAATTTCGGAGGGTGTATTCTTTATAAACTGTAGGCATCCACTAAGAAAATTCTCCCTAAGAGAGTGAAATGGGGGTTGAGGGTACATTGCTGAAGATCTGTTTGGTGTGGAGAATAAGGATTGAAGAAAATATAAATTACACCATACAGATTCTCCTGCTTTTCGCGGAGTATAGCAAATTGAGCTTAATTTTCATAAAGACAAAAAACTTTGACTTTGACTTTTTTTATCCCACTGAAGAAGTCTGGCTGCATTAAGTTATATTTTGATGCTTATTTGGTCTTAACACAGGATGTGGTCAAAGTATATAATGAAGATAATATTAAGAGTTGGTAGCTGAAGTCGAAAATAAATATAAATTTCTTCTATTGAAATAAACGCTAAATCAATTGAATTTTTTTCTGGCAATAAGCCAAATACGGCGGGTTATCTTTGATCTAAAAGGTTTGCTATTACGGCCTTTAGTCAGCTGATTTATGTGAATTTGTAAGTACGAATGAGTATTTATACTTGCTATAAATTCACGTTCTTAGAATATTTGTATAAATAACCAGTTTGCGTCAATTAAATTATATAGCTGGAGTATAAATATTGCCTATAAAAAATATCTTTTAGTGAATTTCAGGTTAGTCATTTTCGGACATAATATTTGAAAACCTCCATTGCATTCCGCTTTTTAGTGATGCCACTACGATAAAAGTGATCGATCCTAAATATTGTTATAAAGAACCATATAGCACCTACCTACTAGGTAAATTTCATAATAGTACGTGACAACATAACATGTAGGTATTTAATATGTATTTTCTAATACCTACAAATCAACAAAGTAATTCCGAATTATAGTCGCAATTCAAAACGTTTATAAACATCGCCATCTAGCCCCAAAGTAAGCGTAGCTTGTGTTACAAGATGACTGATGAATATTTTAATGAATAATGTACATAAATAATTTATAATATACATCTAAACACCTAGACACTGAAAAAATTTTATGTTTATCACACAAACATTTTCCAGTTGTGGGAATTGAACCCACGGCCTTGGTCTCAGAAAGCAGGATCGCTGCCGGGTGCGCCAATCAGTCGTCGGTTTATAGATCATTTCTTTTGTTTACGATTTCTGATTAAAGAAGGTCCTTGGCCGACATAAGCTGTATGAAGGCGGGCATACGTGGCGACAGAGTGATTCTGCTCTGAAAGCGAAATGAAGTAACATCTTAGTGACCTCGGCTACCACTCTGGACTACGATTGACCTTTTACTGAAAAGCTGATTAAGGCCTTTTAAGATACATCGTGTGTTCTTATTCAAGTTCTTCGAACACTAGCACATAACAATATTATTTACACCACAAAAAACCATTCATAGTTAAAACCTAATGAGTGTTTGTAATATTATTCGTGATTAAGCCATAAGGTAGGTATACAAACAACTTCATGTAAGTAAACCACAAAAGTTAGTTTAATTTAGAATTTATTGGCTTTCGCAGATTTTATTACGAAGTTACCGAAAGATAAACCGCTTCGAACAAAACAGCTTACCGTGACGTTTTGTTGTTTTTGATCTTATTCAATTAGGAGATTTAACTAACTTTAGCTTTGTTTTAGTATTAATGACCAGCTATGTTAGCAAAATTTTAATGTATGAATAAAAACTTAAACGCTGTATTAAATTAACGTAACCGATAATAAAACTGTTATCTTTGTATTTAAGACACAATATTTACCTCGTAGCACAATATGTAAATGCGCATATATAATATGGACATTATTTATTATATATTAACATGGGTTTTACCTGAAATTATGAAATGGATTTACATAATATATCATGGAATTCCATAAAGTAACGCTTGCTTCTATCCAATATGACCGTAGATCAATTATTACTTTAGGCAAAGAAAACACAACTTTTAGGGATAAGAAGCGCTCTTAAACCGTTTCTTTGAAATTCTCGCACTGGTATTAAAATATTTTATGAGTTGGTATAAAACTCCATATCATGATAATGAGGCAGACTTATGCCAAAACAACTGATTACTTTACTTAAATTTTCTCGAATAAGATCGGCGTCAACCAATTAAAGGTTGCTTTAAAATCAGTCATTTTGTTACTCCTAATTTAGTTAAAATCGGAATATTTAATTCCAGTATAACATTAATTGATTTGATTAAATATTAAATAAATAAAAAGGAAGTTCTCAATCAATTCCGTCAAGAATCCCCGTGACTGGAGTTTTAATTGATTTTATCGAGTGTTCGAAAACTTTTGTAGGTACACTCAAATTATAAAAGGCAATCGCAAACAAGTCCGTTAGTTAGTAAGTCGGTAACCCGACCTTTTGTTGAAAAATTTTCATACCCGATTTCGCCACGTAGGGCATTATGTTTTTTACTTGATTGGTATATATATGGATTTATATATTAATAATATATCATTACAAATATATATGAAAAATGTTCGCAGGCCTCTAACGTACTTTTTTGGTGAAGATATGTTTTTTTTTTTTACTAAAAGTGCGCCTTTCACTGCAATTATGAAGCAGTCTAATTAAGTAAGTAGCAAGGTACATATAACAGTTTTATTAAACCCATATCCAAGATTTCTAAACGGCATCGTACCGGAATGCGAAATCGCTTGCCGGCACGCCTTTTACGGTAGGATGGTGACTAGCCACGGTCGAAGCTAAACCAGACCCATGCCCAATCAAGAAATTATAAATTAAAAAACCCCAGTACCTCCTACTTTTTAGACCACATCGGCAATGAGGTTGTTTTCAAAGGTAAGTGCAGTCGCTTTTACAGGCTTGCGTACAGTGCACAGGGTATTATAATGTAATTATAATTTATGGCGCCAAAACTTTCCAAAGACTACATTTCCACCTAATACGTGTGAGAAAACCACCATCAGTTCCATTTCACGGCTCAGCTTAGCGCTTTAGAAAGTTAGCATTGTTTTGCCACATGCCTCGGAGAACACGAAGTAGTGGGGCTGGGTTGGGTTGATCATTAATGTCATCATAAGCATTCAATCATTAGTATATTATATTAAATACTAGCATTAACCCAGCCCGCTTCGATGGGCTAGATTTTGCTTTATTTTATTTTATTTAAACAATAAACTTACATCATTAAATTTTTCATTTAAGTCTCATAATATTATATTAAATCATTTATTTATCTCCGTATTCATTCTCTTCTATTCTCTTCTCGAGCGGGTGAAGATCATTATCTACACCCATGCACACTTAACAATTGAATATCATCATAGTAAATAAAAGCTGTATTTGACAGTTTGACAGTTCAAAAATAGGAGTGCTCTGATCGTCACCAAACTTTACAGGGTTACTCGCCCGGTCAATCCGGAGATTCCCTGAAAGTTTCATTGAAATCGGTCCAGCCGTTTCGGAGCTTATATGGGACATACCCACACACTTTTTCTTTTATATATATAGAAGATATTACCGGCCCACTACAGGTCTCCTCTCAGATTGAGGAGGGCTTAGGCCGTAGTCCACCAGGCTGGCCAAGTGCGGATAAGTAGACCTCACACAACTTTTTGAAGCAAGTTGTATTTTATACCCTGCCCTGATATGCCCTGCGGCTTCGCCCGCGTAAATTTCGGGACGCAGCGTACTGCTACGTAGTCTACACCTATAGTCATACATGAGATTTTTGACAAAAATTTTTTGCTATGCTACATGCATATTTATGCTACTTCTGATACCTCCAAGAATACGTGTACAAAGTTTCATGATGATCGGTTAAGTAGTTTTTGCGCGAAAGCGTAACAAACAAACTGACATTATCTTTTGTAATATTAGGAGGATTACTTAAATTATAAACGCACGTAACTCCTAAAAGTTGGTACTGTGAGGTGCGTTCTGGAGATCGACTCTGTCATTACGAACGGGAGGCGGATGCTGTAACTGTTACACTTTCACCGCTGATCACTAATGTGATACAATTAAAATCCTTTTTCCCCCATAAAGAGAGCGTTGTGCACCACTCACAAACACAGAGAGGAACCCATTGCCCAGCTGGTAGCTCTGAAAGGCGTATGGTGGTACTGAGTACCTAGAGTAAGATTTTCTACCTAAATCTACATGATTCGATCAAGCAAACGTTTACTTCAATTTTTATGGAATTGAAAGAGCGCCAATAAAAAGGCGTATTGACAATTCTATTTCCAAGTATTTTAGCTAGATGGCGTTTTCGATTAAATACAAATGAAAGTAAACTTTTTAACGAATTAGAACACATACTCGTAAGTAGAAAATCTCACAATTGGATGTTATTTTCAGTAGCGTTTATAGAGTACTCTTTAAGGTGACATCAGTTAGCCATAGATTCTATTTTTAAGTCATGCAGATAAACATTATACATCTCGGAAATATTCATCTGAATCTATTTTTTTTTTTGTTAAGCTCGTCGTATACTTCGGGTGATTTAGAAAAGAGAAAAGTTATGAAAAACCCAAAGGAATAAATAGCCTTTGAAATCAAATTTGATAATATTGTTTGTTGATATATTACTGACTTTTACAGAATATGGGCGTTCTTTTAGGTGATACGGAGTTACCAGTGGCCTTATTTCCAGATTTGCTCGCTCGCAATCGAGGAGTAATTATCGTTATTAAACTCTGTATCGCCAAAGTTAAATGAACCTAATTTTACACGTTATAGAGTCGTAAATCCTGTACTTCTTCTTTATGTTTTCAAACGTTCTGTCAAAAGCCCGAGCTAAAGGGCTCTAGGCAAATTTGAGATTTGACACAATGCAATAAAGATCTATTTCACTCCGATATTAAAGTACTCCATACTTGATAACGACTTCTCGATTGCTAGCAAGCAAATGTTTTACTAACTTTACAGATCATTTGGTACACTAAAACATTTAACTTTATGTCTTATTATAATAACAATAATAATAATTTATTGGATCAAAAATGTTACACAGAATATCAATACAACAGTAGAAAGAAAAAGAAATCCAACACAAAAAGTAAAACAATTTCACATAAATTGGTAAACATATTTGGAAAGCTGAATGCACATTATATTGATATTTGTGTATATAGTACATTTAAAATGACATTAATATTTAACCGTTACCATTAATATTCAATGTAATATTTATTTAATTACTTGCTGATTGATAATTATATAATACTCGTAGGCCGACAAGTAAGGAACATGTACGTCTAATGTACGCCTACGGTGCTCTCATAATTAGTAGCGGAGTTAATATATTACGTAACTATGTATAATGTTACAAAATATGTTAAATATAATTGACGACTACACTAGGAGCCGATCAGTACATAATATGACTACTACATAAACAAATTTTATAAATATTGCAATACGAACAATTCTAAAATACTTATTTTTATCTCACAAAATTGGGGTAGGTTTTCCTATTAAGAAATTATCCATCCGGTGCTTCAGCCAGCAATTTAAGTCATCGGTGAAAATCACATGACTTTATAATTCAAAAATTCAAATTCAAATTCTAAATTCATTTATATCAAGTAGGCCTTGTAAAAGCACTTTGAAACGTCAAGCCTGTCTGTTAGTGACCCTACCACCGGTTCGGAAGGCAGTTTCTACCGAGAAGAAGCCGGCAAGAAACTCAGCAGTTGCTCTTTTCCAACATCAACAATTTACATTTGACACTTTAACTTTCATTTTTCTTTCTTGTGAGAGATGAATGAATGTATGATGATAGTAGCTGTAGTTAACGCCCGCTTACCCATATCGGAGCAGTGTGGTGGGGCTTACTTTACTAATGTTCCCAGTAGTAGAATTGGGAAGTCAATAGGCTGACAATGGTAAATTTACACAGTAATTTTGTGAGGTTTACACCTTTCATGCACCTTAATGGAGAAATTATATTTATTGTATTTGTCACGGGGCAAAAGGACGAACCGATAAACAGGGCCCTAAGTCTGCTATTACAATTTGGTGTCGGTGGTCGATCAATGACAAAATGTAGAAATATATAAAACAATATTTTTTTAATAAAAGTCAGAAAATAAGTTTCAGTTTATAAGAACGGCTGTATCGTGCTTATTCAAATTGGGTGTAATTTTCAATTACCGTAATATATTCACAATGAATAACTAGAGAAAAAGGCGTGAACTCCTCTTTGACTTTTATTGCTATAGTTGCATATATTAAATTTTAACAGTAATAAACGTTTTTGAATTGGTATTTGTTGGCATTGATTGACCACTGAGACACAATAATTGTTATAGCCTCAGGTATTAGCAGACTTTGGAACCAGAAAACTGTCCAAGGGCGACTGAAATCAAGTAAACGTTGAATGAATAAATTAATGATTTATTTATTTCTCCACTTTACTTATGTTGCTTACGGGTTATTTTGTTACACAGTTATAATGTCAGGACTCATGCTTGAACTAGGTAAAACCTGTGTCACAAGCCACCAGGCACTTTCCCTAAGAAAAAATTACACAATAATGAATATAATATAATACAATATGTTAAAGTAACGTTATAACTTCTGATAAACGACTAAGACACCGGGAGGAATCTCGGCATCGTTCGAGTCCATGTAGGACTGGAGTATATCGATAATGCAGTCGTATTAATATCAAATTACTGTAACATTACGTTGTTAATTTTTGGATAGGGTAGCGGTGATAACCTAGTGGTTAGTCGGCTTATCTTTTGGGGGGGCCGCGTTCAAATCCCAGTAATAAAAAAAAAAAAACAACCTAAGTTATGAGAGTTTTATGCAATTAAAATAAATTGATTCAACGATGAAGGAAAATCGTTAGAAAACCTGCATGCCTAAGAGTACCCCATTATGTTCTCACAGGCTGTGAAGTCCACTAACCCGCATTGGGCCAGCATGGTTCTTATTGTGGGGGGAGTCCTGTGCCCTGTAGTGAGCTGGTAATGGGTTTATGTGATGATGATAAAGATTCAGAAGTCATAAGGCTCGGACAGATAAACAGATGGACGAACAAACTGCAAATCCAGCGAAGTAATTTCATAAACCGACGAAAAACCTGAACTTCACGTTGCAAAAATCCCTCGGGCTGTATTAAATCATAATTATTCGGTCTTTCGCGAAGGTGCTTAAAGGAAATGTGCCAATTCATTAAATTTTATGAGCACAATTTGTGATTTTATGAGTCATTCGCGCAAACTGTAGCGGTTGTTGTATTATTATGTGAGGTTGTAATCTGTTTTATAACCTTATAAGTGTAATACAGGGAATATGTGATCATCTTAGGGTCTAGGTACACGATTTGTATTGGAAATACACAACGGCTGCAAAATTGCAGTTTTGCAGCGCAGTTTTGGTGCGAAGAGGAAAGCTGCGAATTAGGAATGTTCATAGTTTTGCGACAGTCCTGTAAGAAATCGATTACTCTATTGTTTTCTGTGTCAGTGTTCATCATGGTTGTCATTTTATTTTGTCATTGATTTGGTTTCTAACCGATTTAAAAAAAGAACGAGGTTCTCAATTGATCTGTTTGTTTTATTTTTGTATATTTGTTACTCGAGGTGGTCCCATTTGATAAAGATTTGTCGGAGGGATCGCGGAGAAGTCTAAGGAACTCTTCAAATATTAAAGGCACACAATTATAAGCTTTCAAAAATTATGGGTAAGTAAAACTGACGTTGAAGACCATGGATAGCCACTGGAATTACACGATTCGATTATGGTATACGGCTGCTAAGAAAATTATGCTCGTCACAATAAATAAGCTAATAGTGTTCAGAGAACTTTTCAACCATTAACACCCTCACCTCGGGAAAAAAGCAACTTCTTTTATAGGGTTATGAACAGTAGACATTTGGCTATTATATCTTAAATAAATGCAAAACTACCCACTAAAAAGCGTCAATAATTTTTGGACAAAAAAGAAAAAACAATATTTTCTACACCATTTTTTAAGTCTAGTAAAATGTAGAACTTGCGTTGTGAGTACTATAAAAAGGAAACCGTATTCAAAGTATATCTATACTTAATAATTTTACAATTTATTAAGCATCGACTTAAAAATGTTGTCGATATTTATTTCTTGCTTTTTATTTGTTTAACAAAGTCGTTTGTATTTGTCAATATTATTTAGTTATTGCTTTTCCGTCCACTCTTTATAAATAACTGTCACTAAAATTGCTAACTATAGTCGATTTTTTCTTTCTTTTCTTAAAATGGTTACAAACTTTACGTAGCTTTTATAGTGTAATGTTTATTTCCAAATTATTCAGAACATAATAAAAATAAACCTACCTCAAGAAAAGAACCTACATTTGATTGTGCTCGTTTTTATTTATTGTATCTCACCTGTTTTTGACTTTTTCAAACTAACTTTGCACAGTATTTGAAGGATTTCTTATATTATAAGATAAGTTAAAATTATAGCTTAAGATTATATTATAACTTAAGATTATAAATATTGGTATTGATTATATGTATCACAACTGTAATTGGCGAACATACAGAACATGACGTTATACTAAGATTATTTGGTATACAGTGTATGTAAGATGTTGGTGTAGCGAAATACATTAAGAATAAAGAAGCTAAAACTATTCAAGAGGTAAGCAACTTTCGAGCCTTGAGATTTTGGTTCAAATTTCTTTAATCCCAAATCGCGGATAATTTGAAGGTGCTCGGCTTCATCCAAATAATTATGTAGCTAATAGATTTGGTCCTCAGAATACAAAACATTTAATATTCTAAACCAGTTGCTTATTAAATGTGGTTTAGATTACTAAACTGACCCTGTTTTATGATTTGGTAAGCCATTACATTTGTATACCTACCTAACTAACGAGAAACTTAGAATACATTACGAATTAGATAAATTATTAAACTAGTATTCTAGTCAAACTTGCCTAAACATACAATAGTAACAAACATAGGTATTAAGCTGTCAAATATAAATCAGTTAAACACACTGCGATGTGCTTGTGGTTTGATTTTAAATCTAAGGCCAAAGCAAGTGGTCCTACCCACGTCCACGTTTCCGTGTAAATTAACGTCCAATTACAAGACGCCAGTTTGAGCAACAGTGCTGTGTGTGAGCATTGGTCGCAAGTAGAACACAAAATTGCACACCACCGCAGATTTGGGTTATTCATTGGTTTTACCTTTGTTTTAGAATATAGAAAGAACTTTGTCAATCACTTCATATTTCGTAGCCACGCTGTAGCCGCTACGTTTGTCATTCCGTAACGCGTAGCTGCTGTAGTCTCTACATGCTCTATACGAGTACATAAAAAAGAAGTGTAGGGGAGATCAAGGCGGCCATTGTTTCGGATGGCAGATTTTAGGGGGTTACATTTTATAAATCTCTCCGCCATAATAATATTTATAAATACAATTATTTTATTTAATTCATAAACGAATAAAAGGAAATTAAGCGTATCGAAAAATCATAGGGTGAAAAATGTCGCCAAGGAAGGAACTGAAACTCATGTTCGCAATTTTAGTCTAATTTTCCACGCGACTGTGCGGCACCAAGTAGTGTAATGTATTCAATGAACATAAAGCTCAATTACCTGTATTCCGCTTTTACCAGATAAATCGGTGAAGAATGTATTTTACTTTTGAAGTAGAGACTTCTTTAGTGGCGTTGAGCAGTTTTTGACAGGGGAAGCTTGTTGGTACGCATCATGACATCGATGACTCCGACATGCTTGTGATATATAACGCCAGACTAGTGTCGCGTATATAAACACATATACAATGAGGGTTCGATTCCCAGAACTGGAAAATATTTGTGTGATGAACCTAAATGTTTTTCAGTGTCTTGTTGTTTATATGTATATTATAAGTATTTATGTATATTATTCATAAAAATATTCATCAGTCATTTTAGTACCCATAACACAAGCTACGTTTACTTTGGGACTAGATGGCGATGTGTGTATTATCGTAGTATATTTATTTATAAAAAAAATTGTATAAAGTCCTGACTGTATAATATGCTTGTTTTACATTTTGTATGGGTGAAATCTTGTGATCTCGCCAACTGATTCCGTTCTATTAATTCCATTGTTTTTAGTTTTCTCTTCTGTCAGCAGTCTTTATTTTTTTTTTTACTCACACATAAATTCAAGAAACAATAAAATTTTGAGTTGTAGTAGTGCTTTTTGTGACAGAGCTTGTATGGGGAATTATTATTGCAATGCTTATTTCAGCAGCTAAGCAGCATTGTTGCAATGCTATGTTCCGGTTTGAAGGACTTGATTGTCGGTATAATTGAAGGCACATGAGGCTTAACACCTACGCCTACGCGATTACGTATCTCGCGACAGGTTTGCGACAGGCGTAAATCTTGCAATCACTGCTGTCAAACGTCACTTTTCCATACAATAAATAAACAAAAGTGACGTTGGCCAGTGATTCCAAGATTAACGCCTGTCGCAAACCTGTCGCGAGATACGTTATCACCCTGCGGGTTGTATGTTGCAGGACGTGCTTCTTGCCTGTGAATTGTTTCTCTGGTTATAAGCGATGCTTTTTCACTATATATGGATTATATAAAGATAAGATATAGCTTAGCAAAAAAAATAAAATCGTCGTTTGAAAGTAGGTTGATAAAATGTTTCTAAATGGCCATAAAGCCCCGCCCCAAACCCAGCCCAGCGTGATATTACGACAAACACAATTAACCGTCAGATAAGAAGGGTCATGTTCGGTACATTTTCACCCCACTGAGCTTTCTAATGAGTATTAGAGTTAATTGGGTACTAAGAAGATATAGCCGATCGTGAATGACATCCAAGCTATTTACTTATTAAATGAAACATTTTTAGCAATAGTAGACCATAAAAGAAAGGAAAAATTAGTAAGTTTTTTCCCTTTTTAAGTAGTAAAGTTAATTCGAAATACTACCTACTATTTTAGGGTATAATATAGTTTATATTGATAACAAAAATAATATGAGGTCGTACGGTCGGTGAAGAAAAATAGTAGTAGAGACATGAAAACTTCACGGGTTCCGACATGTCTAACCGTAATATGTATACATTGAATAGAATGAAATAAGATATAACCAGATTAAAACTTGGTATTATTAAAATACCTTGTATAAGCAAGACTAAAGAATAATGCACTACAAAAGTAGACATGTTGTATATAAACCCAACCGCAAAAAGTCGCGTTTTTAAAGTCCGCTTTTATGCAATGCGTCCCCGTTAATACGCTTTGAAGTGACCGCAAACATTTGCCTGCGTGTTGCGGAATTTAGCCACAGTCGCTTGTTTGCAAAGCGCCTAAAAGAGTACAGTAGACTGTTTTAAAGTTCAATATAAAAGTCAACCCAAATCACACGTTTTAAATAAGTCACCAATGCTTTCATTGAAAATTTTGATCAAATTAGTTTTAAATTATTCATTCATAATTCCAATTCATGTAAGACAACAAATAAACTACTCCAAAATAAAAGTAAATTTACTAAATTAATTTGGAAATGGTTAAAAAAGAAACGAAAAGTTAAAAACTAAAATCATTTTCAAATTGTAACTCCAAGTTTAACAACTCGCGCGCATACGCGTGAACACGCGTGCTGTTGTGCATGCGTGTGTTAAAATATAATGATAGTAACAACTTGATAATTCCCATATTTAATTATGATTTGTTGTAAGTATATTCAAAGTTTATATAAATATACTTACATTAGATATACGGACCATTGTTATTGGTCAATATACAATGCTGTCATTGTTCTTGATAAATTAATAACGGTGTCTCTTTACCGCTGTCAATACACAACTGTATAATGACAGTAATAACATTTTTAAAATAATATTCAGATTAAGTGAAATTATTATAAAACTATTGTTGTTAAAGTCACCATAAAATGAAGTAATTATACTCGGAGAATTAATATCTGTAGACACAATTGTGTCATTGTACTTTAAAATTAACGCTGTGCGGGATTGGATTTGATAAACCACGTGAGGACGAAAAGTTAAAACTAGTGTGCCTTGTCAAAAAGGGTATCTGCATTACCAGCAAACAACCGTTTGCCGGTTGCCACGTGAAGAACCAGTTGGTAATTGAGGCCACCACCCCTTTTGAAGTGGTATTAGTTTAAAAAGAAAATATTAAGTGATGATTAAAGTGAAATATATGACCAACTTACTAAACAGTTTTTTTTTTTTTTTTTGATGGCCTACTGGGGCAGTGGGCAGCGACCCTGCTTTCTGAGTCCAAGGCCGTGGGTTCGATTCCCACAACTGGAAAATGTTTGTGTGATGAACATGAATGTTTTTCAGTGTCTGGGTGTTTATCTGAATATTATAAGTTTTTTTATGTATACTATTCATAAAAATATTCATCAGTCATTTTAGTATCCATAACACAAGCTACGCTTACTTTGGGGCTAGATGGCGATGTGTGTTGTCGTAGTATATGTTTTTATTTTTATTTATTAAATCGGAAGAATAAAGTCTATTAGTTTAAAGATTCAACTAATTAAGAAAGTGTTAACTTAGTTTATATTTCAAGACTTGCTAACTAAAAAAATCTATTACTTTCATGTTGAAAAAAATAACGCTTATGATTCGATTTAATCGAGGTTTCGAGATAAGGCATGCGAAGGCCATAAGAAGTTCACCTTTAAAACAACCGTGTTAGTGACACCAACAGGGAAGAATTTAGCTTAGGTAACCTAAATTCTTCAAACGTGATAAAAAAAATTTGAATAAGGATAAACAATAAAAAATAGGTAAAAGGTATCATGTATTTGTTATCTTTCAGAAATATTCATGAGCCACATCTGTTTACTTCCCCCATTTAGGAAGTGAAGTAAAAAGATACAGCGATAGTAGAACGCTTGTCGATAATCATGGGATGTGCGCGGCGAATATTAAACAAGATTCCGGCAAAGGAGAGCTAACCGGCAAATATGGTCGGCGCGTTCGGAATGCTAATCAGTGTAGCAGCTGCAGACTTAAGTGGTCCACTACTAAACGTCTTTGTCCTAAAACTTCTAAGCCAAACTAATATGAATGAGAAAGTACTAGGATATCGTTGCCACCTCCCTTAAGGATAGTCTGGTGTCATGTCCGTTCAATAGTGTTACAGTAAACTTATAAAGTGACTAAATAATTAAACTTTGGATAACTTTAAATTCATATTTGATCCAGATATTTATGTTCATGACATTGAGTTGGTGGGTATTTTGATATAAATACGGCTGCATTAACGATGCACCGCAGTCCTACATGGACTCGAACGATGCAAAGATACCCCTCGGTGTCTTAGTCGTTTATCAATACTTTTACTCCATCTGTTTTTCAAAACGACCAGCTTATTAAACGACAAAATAAATATCAAAGTCAGTCAAAGTCAAAGTGAAAAATATCTTTATTCAAGTAGGCCATATGTAATTATATTAAATTCATCAATTTCATTGCTAACCCTGCGGTAAAAACTAAGCAATTTCTCACTTTCTTCCAGATAAAATGACATAAACAATGTCAGGAGGTAATTCCAAGAACAAGGCACGTTCGAAGCGGCACGAGGGATGGGAGGAGGCTGGGGGGGAGTTCTACCAAGAGCTCTACCCTGGGGGGGAACAGGAACTGTTCGAGAACCTGCAGAGAGCTGACGCGGCCAAACTGGCGACGCTGCTGCCGTCGAAGCAAGCCAGGAACAGTGAGTTTACTTTCGAATTGTTCATAGTAGGCCCATAAGTGGCACTTTTGATGCGTACATGAGAATTACACGGTAGTGAGATGATGGCGATAAACACATTCGTAAACTTAAAACTAAAGCTACGTAACGCGTCCAAACGCGTCCTGGTCTAAGAAGAAGCCCAAAACGAACTTAGCCGGGTAAATCAGAAATCAAAATAACTAGTTAACTAAATATTAATTTACCAGCGTTTTTGTCTGCATAGCATGTTTTAATTAAGTAGCAGTGCCATGGGATCCGTTGTTTCCAATGAGTATCTAGCTTTCACCATGATAGAGTGCAGTGGGGCCGAATTCAGGTAAAATTTGGCATTTATAATACAAGTAGGTATAGATATTATTCTAGCATACAGAAAACTAATATAACAAAAACAACTTTTTAAATAAAATTAATAGAACACATAGCTGCCACAATTTTATGTCGGTCCGGCGTAAAATATAATGATTCATACAAACAGAGTATACTGTTATTTACTAATGTAGCTAGGAATAGTACTAGTATAGCCGTATAAACGTAGTTAGTTTTATATTTTACGTGGCACTTATTTAATATTTGCTTTTTCAGTTAACTTCTTGAGAAATTTATTTGAAAGTCTGTATTCTTTTTCAATTTGTTATTAGGCAGAACGTTCTTGGTTCTTGAACCGTTTGGATAAAAGGCACAAGAACATTCGAATAAAAATGAACAGAACTTCATAAATTAAGCAAAAATGTATTATTCCGCGAAATATAGTAGTCATTATTAACATTTTCAACTAAATCTAAAGCGCCTAAAGCCTTACTATTTTTTTGAACACTTTTTTAGCGTTTACTTTCGCCACCAAATCTGTCAACGTGCGAAATTTCAGCTCGTTTCTTCAAATACCGTATGGTCTCTGCACAAGCAAGTACTGCGAGAACATTGCACATTCGTTTAGTGATCACTTCGCAGTTATATCTATTGTGTTACTTTACGGAACCATTTTCTTTTGCAAAACCCTATTGCTAAGCCTTTGCGGTCCAACCTTCTGTCAGTGAGCGCACTGTACCAAATGAACCGTAATAGGTAGACAGTTGTTAATTTCACAGTTAATTTTTATTGCCGCTGTACCAATAATATTAGAAAACCAAGATGGTGAATAGCAAATAAACCGCCATGTAAATTAAATACAAATTAGTTGTTCGAAGTTCGAAGTGTTCGTTCTTACCTAATAATGTTATTCACAATTTTTGAATTTTGTTAAATATAATAAAAAAATTGTGTTTTTAAATAAAACGAATATATTAATTTGTAATACTCAGTACAATGACTGTGATAAATGAATTTCAAAATGTACGCTTTATGTCTGAATTGATAGAGCAATAATTTACAAATTGATAACGTTTTGTTAGAGCCCCTCTCTTGTTACTTTACAAAAGTATTTTACAGTGTACGGCGATACTAAGCCATTTGTGTGCGAAGCTGACTCTCGTTTGATTCGATTTTTAATTGTGGTCAATTTATTGCCCTACCATACATGGATAACCATACAAAAGGCGGCTAAAGCCCGCACGTATGCTGTAGTGATATGATACGATAGTGTTATAAAGCTTGCGGTTACACCTACCCTGGTATGAAGAGGAACATGAAACGGCAGGGGTTAACTTAATTAGCTGCAACGCTCGTATCACCTAAAGCTTGTCGGATACCCACATAATAGTTTTACATAGTAAGCCTAATAACGATACAGATAAGGTCGAAAATGTTACAACAGAATTCGAATTGAAAATAGTACCCGACCAAATCTGGGGCTTTTGCTAAATTCGCACAATATGACGTGGGTCGCCTCTATTGAATGCCCTCGATAGAGATTTGTACGGAATACCGAGACGAGATTAACTGGTAATGGTTGCGCTGTTTAAGAATTTCGGGTAAGGTGTTAATTTTCCTTGGAACCCCAATTTACTGCCATTTAACGAAGGATCTCAGTTTATCCTGCGTATTAAGTAATACACTACAGATATTTACTTCATAATGGTTTTGTAGACATATGGACTAAAAAGTAAATGAATTCATAAAAATACACAATGTTCAAGGTATTTTTTAATACCTTCCTGATGAACAGGTATTAAAAAAGGAAGGTTTAGATCTGTCGCGTAGTAATCGATATGGAGAATGTCTTACAACTGCCATAAGTCTCATGGTTAGCCCGCTACCATATTAGACTGCATCATCACTGATCATCAGGCGAGGATGTAGTCGCGGGCTAACTTGCAATAGAATGAAAACAGTAAAAAATATGGGATTGTCGCAAAGTACTTTAATTTTGTGACACATTAAACTAAAAAGTAATATAACGAACTAACGCATTAAAACTGTTTCGCTTTAAACACTCGCACAAACTCTGCTAACAACCGCAAAAACTAATTTAAAATTATTCTGAACAGCTAACACGGAGGTGTGCTGTTTTAGTATATACAGATAAAGTAATGATAACAATTCGTTCACGCAGTAATGAAATCATTGTATAGGTGGTTTTTGGTATACATTGTGCTAAGAAGATGTTAAGGTATATTAGTCATTTGTGGGATTGAGTATAATGCTTTTATTACATAATTCCTAATTTAATTTTGAATGTACCAATGCATAAATATAAACAATGAGTTTAAAAACACATTTAATACGGCAAGGTATTTGATGAATTTCTTAATGACAAGGTTGCTTTGAAGCATCGGCTCTGCTTTCATCTATCACGAGATAGATAAATGGATATTAAATTCGAAACTGAAGATGTTTGAAAATAGCAACTGGTGAGTTTCTTGCCGGCTTCGTCTAGGTAGAGTCTGCCTTCCGAAAGGCTGACTGCCTGGTACTACAATGAGACAGAATAGAGATTTTAAAAATCCTTGTACCCTCACGATTCGTAATAGATAAACTTCTTGGTCTTATAACAAACAAATATAGTTAATCACATTCTGATAATAAAAAAAAGATCCTGTACATGTAAAGTGAAGGAATATGTTCGTACTTAGTTCCTACCTATACTGAGCTACATAAATTATTTGTCTACCCTCATTTTAAATGGTAATAAGTAACGATATTGTAGCATTAAGCTGATAAGCTGAATGTTAATATACTTATCTACTAGATTAACCAAGCAAAAATTTGTCAACGGCTGGGTGTACGCAAAAATTATTTTAAGTTTATGCTTACACCTTCGAATTGAGACCTTGAGAGAGATGGGTATTATGTGTGATAAGTTAATTAATTTAAAAAAAAATGTAAATTACATTACAACGGAGCAGCCATTAAGCTTTCGTCCACGACAAAAAAAGGTTGAATTACTTATAAACCGTTAAACATTTTTACCCTAACTCAGCTTCATACGTACGAAATGCAGCAACCGCATCAAAATTGTTACTTGCCTTTGAGTTCTACAATGACTCACAAATCGAATTCAAAGTTACAATCCCATTTAACTTGGGGGTAAAAAAATAATTACCCCGAAGACTAACTACTAGGATGCTGGATAAACTTAAATTGAGGCAAACTCAAAGTTAAAACTTTCTTCATTCAAATAGTCTCTTAGTGTACTCTTTTGACGCGTTTATACGACCTACTTTCCTATTATAATGAGGTGATGATGGTAATTTTCCATATACTTTTATACTATACTGACAAAATGCATAGCAACCATAGTGCAGTACACTAGACTACATAAAATAAGCAATTCGTTTAAACGAAATCTACATCTCTACATCTCTCCATGGTCGAAATCTGTACATTGAAGATATTTAAAAAAAAATGTGTGACTTATGTACACGCGTTAGAAGTTATAGGTACTTCTTTGGCGTAACAAGATAATAACCTTTTCAAAAATGTTATCTTTCGCCTTATTCTTCGTTTGTAGAAAAAAATACTCTAACAATAGAAAAAGATAAGTAATACATTGAAAGATTTATTATAACGCATTATCTAGTTATCTCACTATCGAAAAACCAAGTCTCATCATTAAAATTTGTGATTTTTGTGCTAATATATTAATTATTTTAGCAAAAATTTAATGTTTTCAATCAATAGTTAAATAAAAAAAACATTAATTTTCGTTGGGTAAAGATAAAAATACTTTACCCTCTGTCCCGGTATGCGCCACTCCTTAGTCAATTTACCTTAGCATTATCTTCGAAATGTCGTTGTCATTATAATGGAAAGATAAATAAGTTGTTGTTTCTGAAATTGCAATATCTCATTAATATTAAAGTAAGTAAATGATTTAACTGGAAGAAACTTTTTACTGTTAGTAACTGCCAACAGCAATTTAAAGTTATTCAAAACACTAAGTGCAGAGATGTTCAATTAGGGGGCATGTCAAGTACGTGCACTTAGAATAGTAATATCTGTTTTGAGTCCCCAATTTTTTTAATCTAAAAAGTTGTTTGCAAAGTTTTAATGATAAAGTTGTTTATCTTTTATAATATAAAATGGAAAAATGTTTTCTTTTTATATTAGAGCAACGAAAATATTATACTTAAAATTTGTCTCTGGTATTTCACTTAAGAACAACTTTACTTAAGTGACGTACCAGAGTATTCGCATATAACATACCCGCAGCCTGTTGACGTCCTTCTCAACTAAGCACAAGCCACGTCTCTCATCGGAAAGAGTTTTACAGCATAAACCCACCACGCTGCTCCAATGCAGGTTGGTAAGCTAAAACGACTTTTATCACAAATTAGTGATAATAACCGGGACCGACGACTTAACGTTCTGTCCGAGGCAGAGGGTTTGACAGAGCCAATGTCGTAACCCTGGGCTTGTATTGAAAATTTTGTAATAGAAAAATAAATAAATAAATATACTACGACATTACACACATCACATTCCATGTAGCCCCAAGCAAAGCTTGTGTGCGTAAGCGTAGCTTGTGTTATGGATACTAAGATGACTGATGTTTTTTTTTTATTAATAATATACTTAAATACTTAGAATATACATATAAACACCCAGACACTGAAAAACATTTATGGTCATCACAGAATCATTTTTCAATTGTGAGAATCGAACACACGGTCTTGGACTCACAAAGCAGGGTCGCTGCAAACTACGCCAAAGGGCGGTCAAAAACCTATCAAGTTTGGCCTGTATTTGTATTTATTGAAGGGACGCCTGCCAATGCCAGACGGATGTAAGGACTATTCCACCCTATTTCTTATTTTTGGGACACCGTATTATCCGTTGCGCCACAAAACCAAGTTTAGCCTACCCAGGGTTAGAAGCTAGGACCTCATTATTCATAACTTAAACATGATCTCCACTAGAGCTATTACGTCGCACGTGAGAGTTAGAAACATCGGATAATAAAATTATGAAACAATTTGAGAATTTTGAAAGATTGGTAGGGCCCTCAACATATTCAAATCTGCATCTGAAATCGCGGTCAGCAGCCAGCAGACATAAAACCTGGCTTTATTCGCACAGCAAGTTTTGTACCTGAATATTTACTTTCGTTGATTGAGGAACGAGTATATCAATTAGACGTTAATCTAGAAACAAATCGTGCAGGTGGCATTGAGAAAATGAAACGAAATTCTAAGATGTAAAGCAGTTTATGATTTTATGAAATCCAAAATCAGTTTTAACAATTTAATTCCAAGCAATATTCTCAATTGTTACCTTTGCTAGCCTTTAATTAAAGTTTCTAAAGTTTCTGAGAACTCAATAAAGACCAAACTCATGTCGCCCGAGGTGAATTTAATTTGTTACTAATTACAGGAGTTCTCTTGAGGAATCAAAAGTTTTTATGATAGAGATATTATACCCTTTTTTATATATAACTTGGCTACTATCACACCTAATGAAATGTGATGCTGCAGTCTAACGCAGGGCGCTCTTGCTTATAAGATATTTATACAGTCTTCAATTAAAGGTTATATAAGCTAGTGGTGCGTGTTAGAAAAGAGGAAGCAAAGTACTTTGTAAATGAGTACTTGAAATTCCGTAGACATGTAGTCTATGGAATATCAAGTACGTAATGATAAATAATAATAATAATTTTTTTTTATTTGGTAACTATGACTCTTATATAAAAGAATAATTAAAAACAGTAATAATCAAAAAAATACATGAGATATTAATATTAAATATACAAAATAGTTTATTATTAATTTATTACGAATTAAAATTTCTGCCTCCAGGCAGCCCTACATGGAGTTTAATATATAGCATGTAAATTGTAGAGACGTATCTTTTTATTGATGCCTTCAGAATGCCGTTACTGCTTACCCACGTTTTTTTCATAAAAGATGATATACGTTTTATTCTGATGGCAAAAAAGTTATCCTTATGAGCTCTCGCGAACATTTCAGATGCACTACAATAACGTGGTAAACATTCTGAAACCATCATTATACTAAACTCGTAGGGCATTTAGCGATGCCTGTGTATAGCTTTTTTTTTTTTTTTTTTTTTTTTTTTTATACAGAGAAAATGCCTGACGCATACCACTCCATTGGGGAAACGGAGTAGTTATGTGGGACTTGCACCCACTAAAAACTCTGTGTGTCCCTCGAAAGCCCTATAAGTGAGAGCACGGGGTTCACTTGCGTATTCACCGCACTCTCGCCAATGTTTTGACCCCCCAGTGCGTGGCGGGTCCTATCATCACTGGCCTGATCGCTGCCAAATCCTCCAGAGAGGCGTACACTACACGGCACGCCACCTTCTTAGGCCTGTCATTATTTGGGTGGCAAACTTCCCCTTTAATTCGCCACCCGCGCGCCTACAACTCATGGAGGCCGGAGGTCATTGGTTGCTCTCCGGCGCCCGGTTCGTCTCCTGCGAGAGGGGAGTGTTGATGTTCTTTCTCTGTCTCGCTCCGCCGCCTCCTTTGCGGACATCACCTCCTCGCAAAAAGAGGCAGCAGTATTCCACGCTGACTCGCTCCGTAATATAGTTTGAACTATAGTTGGAAGCGAAAGGCCACCAGCTGCCGTATTCTCGAGGGCACGGCGCTGCCCTGCCCAAGCTGGACACACCTCTAAGGTGTGCTGCGCCGTGTCCTCGAGGCAGTCATCGCAATGGTGGCAACCGGGCGATTGCTCCCGACCTATGCGACACAAATACTTACCAAAGCAACCGTGTCCGGTTAGTATCTGCGTCAGCCGAAATGATAGGGCACCATGGTGGCGCCCTAGCCAATCCTCCATAACGGGCCTTATCGCCGCTATAGTGGCATGCCCTGCGCTGGGATTTTCCAGGCGTCCCTTCCATTCCGCCATTAGGATCTGACGGAGCTCGAAACGACGCTGCGTGTATACCCGCAGCATCGGTTCCTCGCCCCTTCTTCGCGCCTCCATTTTCCACTGATGTATTGAGGCGAGGGTTTTAGCTTCGAGATCCCAAGGTGCAGATCCGGCTAGGAGGCTCGCCACCTCAAAAGAAATCGTGCGATATCCTCTTATTACCCTGACGGCCATCGCTCTCTGCGGTCTACGCAATATTGCGACGTTGCTGGCCTTCAGGGTATCAGCCCACACTGGTGCTCCATATAGAGCCATTGAGCGCACGACTCCCATGTAGAGCTTTCGACATGAGTCATTTGGACCACCAAGATTGGGCAACAGACGAGCAAGCGCACCCGCAGCCCCCATCAATTTAGGAACCAACCTACTAAAATGCTGCCTAAAGTCCCATCGGCTGTCGAGGAATGCCTGTGTATAGCTGGTCCACAGGGATAAAGATATATAGAAATGAAAATATCTATATTTATATATATATATATATATATATATATATATATATATATATATATATAAATATATAATATATATATATATAAGTATAAATATATATATTACGTATATATATTAATATTTATACGATTTCTCGGAGTTGAATAGTAAAAGAATTAAACGGGGAACCTAATAAAATAGTTCTTCAGCACATTTCTGAAGTATATTTTGTAAAACACAAGATATTTCAAATTTTCCATAAAAATTACCGGAGTACGTACTACACATTTTTTTACTTAAAAAATGAACTGCTGTTTTATAAAAGCAGCATTATTAAGCGTGATTTTTCTCATTAATTTTACGAGGTACCTTTTATTAAACTTCCCTGTATAAATCTGGCTCAGCCACTAACTCTTATCAATTTTTTCAAGCTCGTAAGCTATTCTTTCACAAAATTTATTGCGCAAAAAATATCAAAAGCCACGTTAATCGCACGGCTCATACATTTTCTACGGAGCTAAAGAATCCCTGCACCCTTTCATATAACGTTACCCTTAAGTTTATTTTATACAACACAATCTCAATATCTATTATGTACATGCAATCGTGCCAAAAATTATTGTGTAACTGGGAAGTGTGTAAAATGAACTTAATGAGAATTTGTAAAACTATATAAGAGCTTCTAAGAAGAAAATGGTTGCGTTAAAAATATGTAGCTACTATGTTATATGTTACCGCTTTAAGCATAAAAATCTAATGTTCCGATACAAAAGCGGGTATTATTTAGAAACGTTTGCAATTAAAAAATTCATACATTGGCGGCATTGTTCGGTAATGTTTGTGGTACAATTAGCATGCAAATATTATGTACATCATTTAAGTTTATATAATTATTATCAATAATAATTAGTCTTGTCTAAATTATGGAGAATTATGACAAGTTACCTAATTCCGTAGATGTTTTGCAAAATTACAGTGATTAAGCGATAGCAATATTAAAAGGTGGTGTGTACAAGTAATGAGGGTAGCTCACAAATTATATCCAGCAGCTAGCAATCTAACTAGCTAGAAATAAACTAGATACCAATATATCTCGTCTAGAAATAATTACGACCAATACGACTAGTTTATGACAGCGGTAACGACAAACTAGGTATGTGCACCTCGACGCATTCAGAATTACTGCATCCCTATAAACAATAGTAGGTACGACATGCTACGATTTCCACGGTTATGATGCATATTGACAGCTATATTTCACTACAGAGCTGACGCGATCCATCTTCATTTACTTGGAATAAACTTCGGTCCTCATTCCAGAGCAAGGCTTACATATTTAATAAAACTTTGTGACTATTCTATGATTACTGATTATTTATACATAAAAAAGTAGCAAAAAAGGTGGAAATAGAAGTTTACAATGTGGCCATGTAGCATTTTAGGTCGCACTTTAGTTTGCAAAGCTCTGATATCGAATCGAGAAATAATAAAGAGTATCAACTCGGTAAGGACGCCTCAAGGCTAGTACCCCGATAGTCTTTGGCTACTATAATAATCTACTTCACCAATACAACTTCTTATAATAGGAAAGGCAGAGATTATTAATTAGTAAGCTTTGATAGTACACTATGCAACCAAAACCAAAATCATTCTTTTTAATATACTATTAAAATCTCGTTTAGTTCAGGCAGTACCCATGTCAATACAAAATAAAAAAAATACAGGACAGATAACATAACGTTTAAATAAATAGCAGTTTATAACAATATGACAAAATTAAATAGAATTTAAATTACCCCTACAGGGTATATAAAAATCTAAATCTCAAAGTACTTTTCCCTTTACAAGAAAAACAGCCAAGCTGGCCCAGAAAACTTTAAAAATTGGTGTAGGTGTTTAAAAAATCAAGTCAAAAGTTCAATTTGAAAGAAGTTAAAGGCAAAGGGCGGAGCTTCAGTTTAGCTACACTAAAAACCTTTTTTTCCAGATGAAGTTAAATAATAATTTTACAATAAGTTAATGTTTGCTCCATTTGCATAAACGAAATCAGAAGTATTTTTAGTAATATAAAAATCAATAAAGACGCTGAATGCTTAGAACTGACAGTAACTCATAACACGTGTTCAACAAAAAGGGTGTACAATATAGCAAACATGTAGCAGCTCGGCAAAATAGAAAAGTTTGCAGAAACACGGCCGAAAACTGCGAAAGGCTTTAAGTTATTAAAATCGAGAAAGTTTATTTTACATTTGTTGCTTGATCTGACTTACAATTATATTTGCATGACAATTAATGGAAGTCAGCAGCTTTTTTACAACCATGTAGAAAAGCCGATGATTTTAGATCAACATTACGTTCACTTACACATTACGTTACGACTATCAGTGCCTCGATTGTCTATACCGAACAAATAAATCAAACTTTATAGTGCGTGTGATTAGAAATAAAAAACCTCTTTATACTGATAACCAAAATTAGTGAGCTTGGTAAGAATTGAAGTCATGTTATTATGAAGTTACAATTAAACTTAAATAATTTTAATAAACGCCACGCGGTTCCTTACTCAGAAAAGTTTGTACTCGCATCCCGCACGTATTTCAATATTTCATTTCCACTTAAAATATACTTCCAAATAAAATCCTGTTATCTGTCATAGTTTATATATTTAAGGTTGACTTTCGTAAGCATGAATATTTTATGCCACATTAGTTTTGACATAAAAATAATTATTATGTCTTATTACATACATTAGGCATGACATACACATACCGTAGTATGTAAATATTACAACGCTTCCAAAGTGGGCAAAGTATTTTTGCGCACTTTGGAAGCGGCCGCTGGCTCAGGTTTAAAGGTGGGCGTCGGCTACTTCATAGACTTGACACGTACCTACTGTACAATCGCATTTGTGCACCGCAGTTCGGAGGATTTAGATGACTATTATATATGGTTTTATTTTCCTTTGTTTCATTATTGTAATTGATAGGTAGGTACTAAAAATTTAAATAAATGAGGTAAATTTATTATTAAACTTAGTTGCTCATTACTACACAGTTACCACCAAACTAGTGTCTGGGTGTACTGTAAACTGTTTAAGCGGACAAACTGTAAGAAAATAGCTATCTCATCTGACTTCTAAAACTTACGATTCCTAGTCTCTACAAAGACGGTTTGTACATTATTTCTCCAGAGACCTTTTAAATTTGTGGTATGTTCTTACTATTTCCCACTGGAGACGTTTAAGTTCTGATTTCAGGTTTACGGACAAGCGGATACATAAATTTTCCCTTTATATATATTGAAAAACCTAACAGATGTGGTTTTAAGAAAAAGTTACCTAAGTTTTTGCACGTTCTCAAACATACCCGTCAAAACATGTCTTCCAAACAACTTCGCCATAGTTTTGCGTTACAGACCATTGTCGTGCCACCATTAACGCTCTGACAATGTTCCATTCTACAATATATTCTCTGTCAAAATAACTATGCTTTTAAATAAATAAATAAATTTATATAAAATAACAGGACGGCGCAAGGTGACCATTATGAGAAATAATAATATTTAATTACTGAATGCGTGGTAACTAAAATTGTCTATGTTTTGGGTGGAGTAGTGGTTGATGTATCATTCTGTATCCAGTACTAACCTATTTTCCAGAATCTTATCACGTGCAGGTTAGAAAGAAATTTCATTTGTTTTCTCTAAATGACGATTGAACTTAGAAAAATACTAATGAGGTGGGTATTACTTCTCAGCCCATCATAAATCTGACGTTTCCACTCATAAGATCGTTATATCGATGACAGGTATCCAATAAAAAATAATTCTATTGTATATTTATTATTTGTGTTTTGGGGAATCCAATCGAGGCATACACAATATATGACCGTTAACAAAATAAGGGTGTATTTTTAATGGTCTATAAAACAGCATGTGGTGACATACTGCAGGCGAGCTACTATTGTAATCAGCTGGTTACAAAGCACGCGAGGTAACGGTCCATGGAATTCACAAAATATCCGATTAAGTAGCTTTTAAAACAGTTTAAAAGATTATTTTAATTTTTTTTTTTTTAGGTTTGTTTTTATACAAAGCACATAATTTGACAACGACTTTTGTATCCCCATCATCTTTTCTATTATTGTTCCAACGCTGGGCACATTCTTCTTCTCCCATTTACAAGGGTTTTGCCAAAATGTTACTAATATACATAAGCTTTCAAGAAATCTCCAGTACACCGAGCAATTTTCCCAACTTCCAATATAAACGCGGCCTAAACTATTAATGGAATACGTTGTCCAATATTCCTCTGGAGACAAACTGAGTTAAAGGTCAGTTTTTCTATGATACCGATCCAATTTGTGTCAAATACTACGGTACACTAACGTACAAAATAAATATCAGAATATTTCGAACACAACAAGGAGAATATTTATCTCTTTTTAAGATATCTACTCTGTTTAACATTGTAAATTAATGGTACAACAGTAATATGAGTCCAAAGTGAGCTTCGTGTAATTCTTTTCCTGGGATAAAAAATGCTATATATTAGGCAGAAAAAGATCTAATAATACGTTGCTGCTTTAACGGAGGACTAAGAAATAATCACATGTATCATTTACCATTGTCTATTTGCAAGGTAACAATACAGTCTTGTTCAATATGCATTGACAGAACAAAAAACGAACGAGAAACTTTAACCACTCAAAACATTTTATTATTCAACCGATTTATTTCGATTTAATTAATTTATTTGTTCAACAGTCTGTTTTCGAAACTTGTCAGCAGTAATAAATAATTTTAATAAAGTAAAATATAGTTCTACTCTTGCCTTGTCGCTTTCTAAAATAATGCCACCATGCTGAATAAATTTACTGTTATAATTGCTTTTATCCATTCACAATTACAGATCTAGACTAGGTCAAAATCTGAACAAAAAAAATTCCATTAACTGAAAAATAAAAAAAACCTAGAGAGCTATGCTGTTGGACAACTTGCACTGGGTGTTTAATTAGAGTTTAAAGTGGCTTTCTTTTCCCTTTCCTTAATTAAATTAGGGTATTTAGCATCATTATTTTAGTTTTTAAGAAGAGGGTTAATACTTTAATTTGAAACACTACACCACTACACGGTTCATCACACTTGTCCAAAAATTATACCTTCTTGCATCCTCTTCAAAATCACGGGCACATTATATGCGATCATTTTCAGTGAGTATTTTACCCAAGTGTCCAGGTTAGTTTATGGAAATAGCAGGTAACATTAATAAATAATTATTAAGAGTTCATTATTTAGGGCGTCAATGACCTGCTTGAGTACGTTGCTAGGTGGCGCTAAAGGCTTATAAATGTTATGTTATTTTGAAAACGCTGTACTTATAAATGTTACGTTTTGCAAACACTAGCTGGAAAGCTAAATAACCCGTTCTGGAGGCACTGGATGGGTTTACATGCACACACACGGAGCAAATAGTATTTAATTATTTTTTTTAATTTAATAATTATCATTATTCATTGCAATTTTTAATTTCATTTTTATTTTTCATTTTGGCTTTTAATTTTATATTTTTGACATGCCATTTGAATAAATGTATGCTGTAATTTTAATTTTTTATTCGATATTGTATATTAAGTAATACTAATTGTTGTTTTAAATGTATTAATATGGGCTTTGCCTGAAATAAAAAAAAAATTATTATTTTTATAAATAAATAATACTACAATTACCCCAGACAATTCTATAGATTTTTTTCATTAACAGTCCATTGCAGGACTAAAGGCCTCTCGCAAGGTTAGGGTTTTTCCATAATTATAACCTAAGCATGGGTTGATGATCGCATTAGATGGTAGAAGTAGCACAGAGAACGCTGCTGCCCGTTTGGGGGCGGTGACAACTGTATTCTGATCCGCCTTCACCACACGGTACTAATTAAAACTTAATGTATTATATGTTGATAAATTCTATACAGATAAATCGAGTCAAATGAAAAGAAAATTCTACGTCTGTTTGATATCCTCTTATTAATAATTGTATTATAAAAATCATCAGGTTAGTTCACTTATGTTATCTCATACACTAACAAAGTTACAGCTTTATTCATTTACCCCTTAAAACTGCCTACTTTCTCTTGGAATGCTATACAAACGATGACGAGCAATCATTGTCGCTACATTTTACAGAGAACGTGGGTCCAAAGTAAACTGGTGATCAAAGGATAAAATAAAAAATAATATCGACAGTAATTTTCTTTATCAATATTTGTGAAGGAGAAAAAAAGGTTTACGAGGCAAATAAAATACCAAAATCGCTTCCGACTCGAACACCTCCTAAATCATCTTTTTTGCTTTCAAGAGACTTAATGATCCATGTAACAAATTGTATTACTTTTGGAAACTCTGGGAGTTCAAAGAAAATATATGTCATTATAATATAACGCCATTTCCAAAAAACGTAATGCTTTATTTTTTCCAATCATGTATTTTTCTCGCCGCTAGACTAGTTTTGTGGGGTTTCATTCATCTTTTACTTTCGTTGTAAATTAGTAAAAGATTTTGCAGCTATGTGGAAGTACAAGTATAAAAGGATGGTTTCTTAATTCTACCTGTAGTAAATATTAAAATTAAAGGACAATTGTAAGAGATTGCTTGCAGCAATAAGCCATTGCCCGCCAGCAATTTTCTGTGAATTTTTGTTTTTTATATTTTGTGCTTATTAATATATCAATTAAAATTACAAGCTCTTTTAAATAATTAAAAACCAGAAGTTTTCTTAAAATAACTTTTACGCAAACAAAATCCTTTTACCAGAGCGCTTTGAAAATCTTCTGCATTATTAATCACTACGTAAGGCTCAAAGGTGTATGCAATCGGACATCGGGCTTGATTTCAATCGAAAACAGTTACCTCAACTCCTTTTTTGCAGTTGGCAAATGTGCATCTCAAGTGCCACCAGCAGTGCTGTATGCTTGCATTTTTCGTGTCTCTGCGGACTGTCTCAGTATTTAGCAGTTTCTGTAATTGAGTACTAAATGCGTGGTCAGGAGCAAGGAAATTAATATAATATACATCCGCCTCCATTTAATTTTAATAATATATTGTGAAGGAGAAAAAAAGGTTTACGAGGCAAATAAAATACCAAAATCGCTTCCGACTCGAACACCTCCTAAATCATCTTTTTTGCTTTCAAGAGACTTAATGATCCATGTAACAAATTGTATTACTTTTGGAAACTCTGGGAGTTCAAAGAAAATATATGTCATTATAACGCCATTTCCAAAAACGTAATGCTTTATTTTTTCCAATCATGTATTTTTCTCGCCGCTAGACTAGTTTTGTGGGGTTTCATTCATCTTTTACTTTCGTTGTAAATTAGTAAAAGATTTTGCAGCTATGTGGAAGTACAAGTATAAAAGGATGGTTTTCTTAATTCTACCTGTAGTAAATATTAAAATTAAAGGACAATTGTAAGAGATTGCTTGCAGCAATAAGCCATTGCCCGCCAGCAATTTTCTGTGAATTTTTGTTTTTTATATTTTGTGCTTATTAATATATCAATTAAAATTACAAGCTCTTTTAAATAATTAAAAACCAGAAGTTTTCTTAAAATAACTTTTACGCAAACAAAATCCTTTTACCAGAGCGCTTTGAAAATCTTCTGCATTATTAATCACTACGTAAGGCTCAAAGGTGTATGCAATCGGACATCGGGCTTGATTTCAATCAAAAACAGTTACCTTAACTGCTTTTTTGCAGTTGGCAAATGTGCATCTCAAGTGCCACCAGCAGTGTTGTATGCTTGCATTTTTCGTGTCTTTGCGGACTGTCTCAGTATTTAGCAGTTTCTGTAATTGAGTACTAAATGCGTGGTCATCATCATCATCATCATCATCACATCAACCGATAGACGTCCACTGCTGGACATAGGTCTTTTGTAGGGAGTTCCAAGTTCCACGATTCTGAGCCGCTTGGATCCAACGGCTACCTGCGACGCGCTTAATGTCGTCTGTCCACCTCGTTGGGGGTCGACCAACGCTGCGCTTGGTGTACGGGGCTGCCATTCCAGCACCTTGGGACCCCAACGTCCATCCTTTCTCCGAACTATGTGCCCGGCCCATTGCCACTTAAGCTTCGCGACTCGTTGAGCTATGTCGGTTACTTTGGTTCTTCTACGAATCTCCACATTTCTGATTCGATCGCGTAGAGATACTCCGAGCATAGCTCTCTCCATCGCCCGCTGAGTGACTCTAAGCCTTCTTATGAGGCCCATAGTTAACGACCATGTTTCAGAGCCATAGGTCATCACTGGCAACACGCACTGTTCGAAGACTTTCGTCTTCAGGCACTGAGGGATTTCTGACGAAAAGATGGCACGGAGTTTCCCGAACGCTGCCCATCCGAGTTGGATTCGGCGGTTCACCTCCTTCTCGAAATTGGACCTACCTAACTGGATCGTGTGTCCTAGGTATACGTATTCGTCAACAATTTCGAGTGCAGTGTTCTCAACGATTACTGGTTGAAGCGGAACATGAGCATTAGACATAATCTTCGTCTTGCTCATGTTCATTCGTAGGCCAACCTGTTGAGAAGCTCTGCTGAGGCCATCGAGCATCGTATTTAGGTCTCCCAGAGTCTCTGCCATTATGACTACATCGTCGGCAAACCGAAGTTGAGTGATGTACTCGCCGTTAATGTTGATGCGTGGTCAGGAGCAAGGAAATTAATATAATATACATCCCCCTCCATTTAATTTTTAATTCGATATTGTATATTAAGTAATACTAATTGTTGTTTTAAATGTATTAATATGGGCTTTGCCTGAAATAAAGAAATTATTATTAACATTAGTTATTTCGAGGTCGCTTGAACAGTGACGGCCTATGCCTAGCAGATGTACTTTAATAGGCCATAGATCATTATTATTACTGCTGCATTTTTGGCTTCCATTATGTATGTTTATTTTAATAACGCAATACAGCTGTCTATGGTTTTAGATTTTTTATCTCCATATTTTGATTTCCCAATTATGTGCACACGTTTAAGGTTTCTGTTTGTTTCAATCGAGTAAACAAAAACTTCATATTTGAATAGAATGGAAACATATCTTAAGAATTTTGGTATTAATCATTTCCAAGTCATAGAATATAACTTGACCAACTTTCGCCAATAAGTTTCACATCTCCAAACCGTTCCTAAAAGACCGTGACGAGGGGACAGAAAATAGTTTTGTCTTGCTTCTCACGTTCGCCAGAATAAGAGAGCAATGCGTTTTGTTCGCACGCTATTTTTATGAAAAACAAGGCCCTTTTAAAAGATCCCTATTTAAAAAATTACAGTTTTTCTGTTTACTTTATTATGGAGAGCTTTTCACTTCATTATCCAATTTGATCCTTAAAAACCCTTGATTATAAATTGAAAAGTTCCTATTGAGAAATGAAGTGTGTTGTTTGTCTACTAATAAATTTGATTTGATAGACTTCCTCACGATCTAAGACGGCATCATCACATACCACCAGGTGAGATTGCAATCAAGGGCTAACAAATAGTGTAATAAAAAAAACAAAAAAAAAATTCCTGAAAGATTTATTGGCTGGGCAGGTTTCAACCCAAAGTCAACAAAACTTCCATACTTGGATAGACAGAACCAAAGACTAATAAATAATGAGCATAAAAATACACCGTTTAGGAAATATAACTACAACCTTTTAATTACTCACATCGTCACATACGCAGTAAGTAATTCTTATTGCGTATGTGACACGTATATCCTTTCAACTTTTAGAAAGCCTTTCATGGTGTAGTAAAATTTGCCTCATGCGCCATTCTTTTGTTACTTATGCTTTACAAAAGTGCTCAATTGGAATCGATATTTGTATTCAAAGTCGACGTTTAACCTTTTATACAAGATTCTATACATGCTGCTTAATATAACTTTTAAACGCAAAATAACCTATAAATCTCACTAACTCTAACTTCTAATAAATACTTCCATCTAACCGTGTGGTGACTGCAGTTTAAAATACAATTGTCAACACCCAATTAGTGCCATGCGAGGCGACTAAGAAAATATGACGGAGAAAAGGCAGCAGCATTATCTGTGCTGCTACTACCATATACTGCAACCACCAACCCGTCTGCCCAGCGCAGTGGTTATGGGCAAACGCTTCCGTTGGACTATTGTCCAGCAGCAGCAGACTGTTATAGGCCATTGATGAATAGATTCTACATTTAAAATAATCGTATTGATTCACAAACAATTCTATTTTACTTACGTGTATTTTGGTCTCAACTTGTTTTGGCCGGTGACTAGTTTGTATAGCACAGTAACCAAACTCACGTGAACGAGCTCAGGTTAAAAACCCAAGAATTTCCAAGAAAATTAATCGTAAGATAGGTAGTCAAAACATGGGCCGAGCCCGTCTTTAAGTTTAAAGAAGATATGTTGTACTGACTCCACATATCGTGAGAAAAAGAAAGATTCAAAACCAAAACACAAGAGGAAGGCAATAAATAATAGCCAGCTTTAAGTAAATTTCATCTAGTGTTCAATGCTATCCTCAGCATTGAATACTAGCACAAGCTCCGAAATATTAGTCAAGTACCGAATTAAAGTTCAACCAAAGGTCGGATTTCCTACATCGTCTAATCAAAATGTTCTCTGCTTTTTTTCAGTCGCTTTTTAGATTCCAGCTCTTTTGAATCACACCCCTCGTTAGCTTTACACTTTTAAATCGCCTCTAAGCCGCCGTAATCGGCGTTAGAGAAAAATTCAAAGAAAACCTTTTCCACTGGTTAGTTGCTTTCTGCTTTTCAATTAGCATTAAAAATGCAAATGCCCTCCTAAACTCAGCCACGGTTACCATCACTGACGTCTATCACTTCAGAGTTCGCGCCGATTTTTTTACAATAGTACCTTCATATTAATTGTAGTAGTTTCCAAAGATATTTTTTTGTTGATATGGTCTTATGAGTGGTGATAGCCCAGCGGGTAGGAGATCGATTCCACTTTCAGGAGATTCGAATTCCAGCACGCACTTCTAACTTTTCTAAGTTATGTGCGTTTTAAGTAATTTAAATATCACTTGCTTCAACGGTGAAGGAAAAAGTCGTGAGGAAATCTGCATGCCTGCGAGTTATTCATAATATTCTCAAAGGTGAGCGGAGTCCACCAATCCGCACTGGGCCACCAGCCGCAGTGGACTACGGCCTTAGCCCCTTCTCATTGTGGGAGGAGACGCGTGCCCTGTTGAGGGCCGGCAACGGGTCAATATGAAGAGGGTCTTATGAAAAGGCCGATGAACTGAATAAACACATCTTTCTCGCTGTGAAAGTGAGGATAAACCTAATTTTTATAATAAACTCTATTAGGCCGTGACGATACAATGTTAGTTCTTTCAAAACGACTCTTAGTTTCAAAACGTGCAAGTCTTATATACTTAGGGCGCTGTAGTATGACTTCGACTCATAAATGACGAGTCAAAAGTTCATCTGCATACACTAATTTCGCATCACGAGACGCGTCCGCTTCATGTAAATTACAATGATTACATTATCACGATCTATAGATAGCTCAGAATTGGAATTCCTCCTGGCTGTCTGGGTCAAATGAATCATTTATAGCATTATGACAGGTCGATACTGAAGGCGATGATTTAACAGCGTCGTGAAAATTAAACACCATAAGTAGCGTCGTTGATTCACTTCTTTATTGCTTGTGTCTATTTATATTGATATAACAGCCTCTGATAACAATGGATATGATCATCATCATCATCATCACTTCAACCAATTGAAGTCCACTGCTGGACATAGGTCTTTTGTAGAGAGTTCCAAAATCCACGGTCCTGGGCCGCCTGTTTCCAGCGGCTCCCAGCGACTCGCTTGATGTCGTCTGTCCACCTCGTTGGGGGCCGACCAACACTGCGTTTACGTTTACCGTATGGATATGATACAGTGTCTCATTTAAACACGTATAGGGTAGGAGCTATGAATTGTATCATGTCAGCCATCAGTCTTATGGTGGACACGTTGGGGATCGAACGTTTTTCTGCTCTTGAAGCTTGGTGTAGTGGTGTGCCAGTGAATTATAGTCCCCAGATTCCCTCCTCAATCAAATATGTAACGAATGATGATGATAAAAAAATTAGATTTAATTCTCAAATAATTCGTTAAAGGTTTGCTTTTTACTATGAATTACTTTATAATGTCGAAAACTGATGATCTTGCTGCAGCTACAATAAGCCATTTTTTTTTAAATATGTAACTATAAATTTGTTAACCTACTGCAATAAGATGTATGATGAAAATAATTTTTATCTTTCAATGTATGACAAAACAAAAAATTTTTGTAAGTATAGATGTTTACAAAACCTCAAAGCGGCTGGTCCGGAAGATTTCCGGAAAACTTAGCTGCCACACAAAGGCCTTTGGTTTTGGAATTTGCTTTATCATAGAGTGCTTTTAATTTCATACTTGAAGCGGTTTTTTTGAACAAAGAGTTGTTTTTTGAAGCGCAATAGTGTAATGAGTATTTGATATTCTAGTTTTTCTGCGATTATTGTAAAAATTTGTATTCAAGAACCCTGATTACATAACCTAGTTACTGAGTTTTTCCTATAACATTAATTACCAAATGTTCAAGTAGGTATTTTTTTTACACTGTATGGTAGAAGGCTATACTATGTCTACACCACCAGGCAGTTTTTATGCGTTACTGTACCGGAACGCAAGAAATTCGGTATTTCTCAGTAACTGGTCACAACCGGAGCCTCCAACAAGGCCAAATAAGAGAAAATTTGGAAATTATAAATTTTCAACTCAGAACCGAACTGGGACCTCAAAATTAACCACCAGCAAGCACCACAACACCGCACCATCAAGTTTCCTGTAGATGCAGACAGGACTCATTATTTTGTTTTGGCTAAGTAACATTGCAGATTAAGTTTTTGAATCATAAGCGACCACGTTAAACGAACACGATTCATCGCTTGCGCGTTTATTGACGTTTACTTTACAATACGCAGAGTCCTAACTGATTCGTGTGAGGAGCTCTTATTCGTATAATGATGACTGGTCACAATTTGAATATTAAAACATTCTTCCGGGATAAATAATTTTATTTTTAAAAATCCCCTAGGTGACTTCAAGCGGCTGTCCGTCGCCTTCGGGACAAAAATTGTTTTAATTACGGCCGTTTTAATTAATTTGCCAGTTAATAATGTAAATTTACTCAAATATAAACAACAAAAAAATAAGTGTACCTACTAAAGATTATGCAGGAATGAATGGTAGTTATAACTTTGATTAAAAATATCACATTCTTAAATCGTCTCAGATAGTTACGTTAATTATTAGTGAATTCTGGATGACAATCTCTTTAATACTTTCTGAGATTAGGGTTCATAAACCAACTTCGCAAGGGGCTTAAAATTCTGCAACCTCTATTTCAAGGATGTAAACAATAAATCTATGCAAATGTTTGTTGGAAAAGCAACAGTTTTTGTCAACTATTGGGGAACATTGGATAGAAATAGGCGTTTCTCTGCGGAATTGCATGATATATTATGCAAATTAAGCTTAATTTGCTATACTCCGCGAAAAGCAGGAGAATCTGTGTGGTGTAATTTATAATTTCTTCAATCCTTATACTCCACACCAAACAAATCTTCTCCTGAGGATGCTCCGGTTTAGGAGCGAAACGTGCGTAAAGGGTACATTGCCTAAGATCTGTTTGGTGTAGAGTAAAAAAAATATTAAAATTGCTTGAGTTAAAGTGGCTTGATCTTTCATTCCCTATCCTAAAGAAAACCTATTTAGAAAATTACCCTAAATGTTATTCCGGGATGAGCTACAAGTATTTCAATTGCATTTAAATCCGTTCAGTAATTTTTTCGTGAACCGATAGACGGTCACAAGTTAAATCAGATGTTCTTTGGGTTCTCTATCGATAATTAAACTTCGCCTGATTAAAACTTTCAGGAAATAATATAAGATCTTTAGAAATCGTCTAGGTACAATTTTATTCATAGTATTTATATATATAGATGAATGGTACGTAAAACTTAACGGGTTATAAAACTGGAGACAACTTTATTTTATAACCATTCAACCAATAGAGAAGTTTTTATAATTAAAGGTTACCAGAATATCTGGTTCAGAAGGAATACATATTTGCAATTTAATTTCAAAATAATTAAACGTCAGATATAACGCCCGTCAAAAACAATGTCGTGCTAATTATGGAAATATTTTGTCCCAAAAGCAATATATGTTATGGCCATGAGATTTAACATTTCCTACGTGCTTTTTAAATTGTTTTTTTTTTCAAAAGAATTTTTTAATATTGAAATTGTGAAGAGTCACGATGTGGAGAATAAAGGTTTTTCATACGGAAATAAAAAGACACTGCGGCTTACCAAAATTTTTTTACCTCAAATTTATACTACAAAATTGATTACAGAACATTTTTTTTAAATACACTTTGTAATCTCAATATGAGATAGTATGAGATTGTTTGTTTGAATTTGTTTTACAATAAGCCACAGAGTTAAAAGTTATTCTGCAATTAGCAGTTATTGAAAATCGCACATTACTTTAAAAAGTTACAGGCGCGTGCAGTAGATCAAACGTGGTCACAGTTTATAAGAGGTGATTCTTACAAAATTAAATACTTGGATTAAAATCGTTCCATTTGTGTAAACGATACAAAAAAACAAAAGCGGTCTAAACACGGTTTAAACAATGTACGCAAAATAAAGCGATTTCTTCAAAGGAACGCTGCCAGTGTGAAAGCCACTATTTCCCCTAAAAGCAAGTCGTGATGACGCGAATTCCGAAACAAAATTCCCCTGTAAGGGCGCTAAGTTTGCAGGAAGATTGCCAAAATATGCCGCTTTTAGTTAATACGAAGTTCCCGAAAAGAAAATACTTTGTCATGAGCGATCAACTTTGACGGAGGAATGATTGTGGTTAGGATTATATTAAAAGTAATTTGATGATAGATAAGCTTCCACATATTCTTGTATAGACTTATTACTTTTTGTTTAAAGAAGAACATAATCAAATTACTTAATATACTGTCTTGCTTATATTTACATGTACATGAGTACAATATGGGCCTGATAAGAAACCTCGTTGGGAACTCAGAGAGCGGTGAGAGACCAGTGCTCTGAGTTTAGCTACGTGATCAATTTTGATATAAGTACATACGTAGAAGTCACCGGCATAGCTCAAGTTCGAAAGATTAATTGGCAATGGGTCAAGACACATAGACCGATGGGTTGATTCTTGAGTTGCTGAAATAGGTTACGTTCCTACAAAAGGCCCATGGTCTGAAATGGACGTCTGTCAGTTAATATGATTAATGTATCATTTATTTTTCCAATCGATTCTATTGTCATTCAAAGTTTACTTCCACTTGCATCTTAAAAGCATCTAGGAATAAATTTTTCATCTGGCTCGCTATTTATAATATGAAAGAGGAATAATATGGAAACAATAAAATACCCACACCAAAACGCCAATATTCGATTAAGACAACGTACGAGCCTACGTTCCCATTGACGGTAGAGTGTAATAACTTAAACTTGTTATATTTTGAATTAAATGTTGACTATAGTCGTAAAAATGTAATAGGCCCGTTTTGACATTTGTCATCGCGACGTAACTAGTAATGGAACCATAAGACTCGGGACTCGATACTCACGATAAATCAATTCATGTTTTTATCAGTACTTGATTGATATTATAAAATATATTTAAATATATTTAAATATATTTTTTATAATAGTCGTAAAAATGTAATAGGCCCGTTTTGACATTTGTCATCGCGACGTAACTAGTTATGGAACCATAAGACTCGGGACTCGATACTCACGATAAATCAATTCATGTTTTTATCAGTACTTGATTGATATTATTATGTATTGTAAAATGTTCGTTCGTTCAAAGTATTCCTTTAACTTCACAACCAATACGCGTGACTGTTGATTATACGTCCACTTTTCAACATGTTGAAACAGAGTTAGTACTATATAACAACAAACACAAAAATCGAGTCAAATCACTATGTTTAAATTAATGTCCAAAATAGAAGAGCCATAGTTAACGTAATAGTAAACAATATATATCAAACTTTAACGAGCGCACAGTCAACTTTACAAGATGAGGAACGAAAAACTGCGCAGTGCGCGCGGGGACGCTTTAGTTATGTGCCGCTTGGTCAGATACATCAACTCAGACTCATTATTTAGAACCTATTTTGAGAACCAAGCTCATTCTTTGCAGTAAAGATAACTACACAATATTTAATTTCGATATTCAGTAAAAAAATAGTTACAGCTCTAGTATAAAAAAAAAAAAGACTGAGAACGTAACTGTTTTCGGAACGTTTCGCAACAATTATAAATTGCATGCTACTATGAAGTAAGCGCAAAAAGAATACTCGCGATATATTCTTTCATATTATTTAACGGCCCAAAAAAATTTACGTATTTTTTAAAACACTGTATGTATATGATTTTTATTTTATTGTTTCTTTCAGTTTTGTTCCAAGTTACGTTCTATGGTCTTGCACAAATGTCAACGGGCCTTTTACATTTTTACGACTATAGTACCTACCAGTGAAGCCACTGTGTGTTAGTTTATTAAAGTAAACGATTTTATTATTTATAAAATTAAGTACGAAATCAAAAAGTTTTAAATACTTTTGTAAATGCACTCATAGTGAATGTAATATTCAGTTGGACCGCTTTTGTCTCGTTAGCTTCTGACTTCGGATTAAGCTCCTGTACGAAATCAGAATTTCTTCTGCCCGCACAAAATGAAAGAGTTGGCTGGAATTCAAAAAGGAATGCAAGAACTTTAAACATTTTACTTAAGAGTTTTGCCTCTCAGTATTTTAATGTCAATTCCTTGAATATTAGGGACTACGCCCACTGTGATGTTTCCATGTTCAAAATGATAAGTTTTACATCATACAAGGCTTAATGGCGTGCACATAGTTTTTATAGGTATTTGAAGTCCAAACTACAGTTCGTCTGGATGCCACCATCCTGTCGTACTAATCTGGTACGACAGGATAAATATATATAGTTACCAGATTAATGTTTTGAGATGCGTGTTTTAGCTTATATTACAGCTAGCGTTGTTATAGCACTGCGTAGACCATATGTAACGTAATTTTAAATATTTCACGTAATAAAACATTTCGATTTCTTGTTTTACGTAGAAACTTTCTATCAAAACTCAAATATATATACCAAAATGTGTATTTAAGAACTGTTCGTTTACAAATCAAATAAAAACTAACCGCAAAGCTTGTTGAGATAAGCCGAACCGAACATTAAACAAACAGTTTTCACGACAATATTCCTACTCAATATTAGGAATGTTATAAAAATCCCGAATAATCCGGCTATAAAAAATATTATGGGTTTTTATTAAGGCAAACCCCAATGTTCTGAACCGAAAAAGTCCAATTTATTTCTGTATCAATTTAATATCGTTCTATGAACCGGAACACTGCTTGTACAGTCTGCTAAATAATATCATAGTCTATTTTTTCCACGGTATACTGAAAAATAGTGCTAATAAATAAGTTAACACAATTTTTTAGAAAACTACGTAACGTATGCAATAAAATAAGCATGTTTATTGTATATAAAATGCTTGAAAATGTTTTCATTTTGTTTATTTCAATCAACAGTTTATCTATCTATCTATATATATATATATATATATATAAAAGAGAAAGTGTGTGGGTATGTTCCGTATAGGCTCCAAAACGGCTAGACCGATTTCAATGAAACTTTCAGGGAATCTCCGGATTGACCTGGCGAGTAATCCTGTAAAGTTTAGTAACGATCGGAGCACTCCTATTTTTGAACTGTCAAACTGTCAAATAAGCTCTTTACTATGATGATATTCTATTGTTGGGTGTACATGGGTGTAGATAATGATCTTCACCCGCTCGAGAAGAGAATAGAAGAGAATGAATACGGAGAGAAATAAATGATTTAATATATTATGAGACTTAAGTTAAAAATTTAATGATGCAAGTTTATTGTTTAAATAAAATAAAGCAAAATCTAGCCCGGCGAAGCAGGCTGGGTACGCTAGTTATATATAAATTTCGGAATAATGTGTACCTATGTTACACAATTTGTCAGTTTTAATACTTTGTTCAGACTAGACTCTACTATTGTACAGTAAAAAAGTAATATGTACATAGGCAAAACTAAATTCCTGGAGGCATTTTGTATTAGTCTAACCTGGATGGTGGACGGGATTTTAATAATTGTGCGTAGATAGAGAGAAATTAAAAGGCAAAGATGGCGAAAAAACTAAGCTTAAAAGATGTAAGATTTTAAGACATAACTTCTTGCTTTTCATTTTAATTTTTTTTTTTTTATGGACAACTTGGAAGATTTTACTTTCGACTCGAATTTGATTTGGAATTTCCCGGTTGAGCTAGAGGTAATGTAAAAAAAAATTGTAATAGTACGCCGGCTGGAACTTTTTCATAATTAGTTGATGTCATACAGAGCTGAAAAAAAGCATCAGCTGCATCGTGAAAGGGTATTATGCGGCGGCTGCTCTCATGTACTTGTAAAAGACCACGCAGTTACAGTAAGCCGGACGAAATCTTCCTTTTTGCATTCCCCACACCCGCACACACCACTACCCGAGAAGCTGACGGTCGGTTCACTTATAAGCCATATAAGAGCAACAATCGATGATAACATCAGCCGTTTTACAAGGACTTTGTATTTGCAACGCTACCTTCCGACTATAACTAGCTATGTCTGATTTTAGAACAACAGACTGCCAAAACGTCAATATTATTGAAAACGAACGGACTCTGCAGACATCGTCTGCCCTGTCTGTTCAGTAAAGCCGAACAACCTACCGGGTCTGGTAGCTTTCAAATCAACCAGAAACCTATTGAATACACGAAAATTAATATTTCACAAACAAAATTTCATCAAGATCGGTCTAGCTGTTTTGGAGGAGTTACTCATAGGTTACAAACACACGTACAGAAGAATTTTAGTTATTTTCTTACCTTTTAAACCTTCCCTAGATGCCAAATCGGTCTAGCCGTTCTCGAGTTTTAGTAAGACTACCGAACAGCAATTCATTCTTAATATATATAGATGTAAGCTGCAAGTGACAATGCACGGCTAATACGTAGTGGGTCAAATCATTGCGACAAGTCCAGGAATAAATTTTAGTAGTAGTGGACAAACTCCTTTTAAAAACTCTTTTTACTTAGTAGTTCTTTCTTAAACCGAGTCTTAGTTTAAGCAACTCGTATCGCGGACTCAAAAACTGTCCTCGATGTTTTTCAGTTTTCGTTTTAGTTTGTTGTTCTATCGCTTTAAAGTTTGAATCGGAATTTAGTATTGCGCGAAGTTCAGATCTTCGATATTCTAAAAGTTTTTATATTGAAATAAACTTTTACGACTTTCTCACCTGTTAAGAAATTTTTACACCATTTATTTTCAAAAATTATGTTGGTAAATTAATGCGTATACTAACACAGGTGCGGTTATACTAAAATATCCTTTCTCTTTAAATATAGGTTTAAATATTACTTATGACCCATGAACAAGCTACATACAATATTCTACCTTAGCATAAGCTGTAAGCAATAAAAATAATAATAATATTTTTTATTTTCAGGCAATCATCCCATAGAATAGATATGTTTTCAAGTACAATAATAATAAAGCTAACGCAGACGTTAAAAATGTGTTTATTAAATTAACTTAAAACCTAAAATTTGTATAAAAAATGCTTGTATTAATTTTAAAACTGGAGCACACCGTACATATCTATTCTTAATCATAAGTGTGTATTCTTATTGACAAATCAGTTATCTTAACAAAATTAGCAACATATTAATTAGCACAATCAAGCAGCCATGTGGAAAGATGTTTTTGAAGCGGTCAAACAATTATTATTTAACCAAATAGATGTAAAATAATTTTCCTTCCAAATTACGAAATACTTAGTGCGCGAGTTTGACTGACTCGCGCTTATCTGTTTTAATAAAGTTAATCTCGAGATTGACCTTTATATTAAAAAGAGTCGTGATGACGCGAATTCCGAAACAAAATTCCCCTGTAAGGGCGCTAAGTTTGCAGGAAGATTGCCAAAATATGCCGCTTTTAGTTAATACGAAGTTCCCGAAAAGAAAATACTTTGTCATGAGCGATCAACTTTGACGGAGGAATGATTGTGGTTAGGATTATATTAAAAGTAATTTGATGATAGATAAGCTTCCACATATTCTTGTATAGACTTATTACTTTTTGTTTAAAGAAGAACATAATCAAATTACTTAATATACTGTCTTGCTTATATTTACATGTACATGAGTACAATATGGGCCTGATAAGAAACCTCGTTGGGAACTCAGAGAGCGGTGAGAGACCAGTGCTCTGAGTTTAGCTACGTGATCAATTTTGATATAAGTACATACGTAGAAGTCACCGGCATAGCTCAAGTTCGAAAGATTAATTGGCAATGGGTCAAGACACATAGACCGATGGGTTGATTCTTGAGTTGCTGAAATAGGTTACGTTCCTACAAAAGGCCCATGGTCTGAAATGGACGTCTGTCAGTTAATATGATTAATGTATCATTTATTTTTCCAATCGATTCTATTGTCATTCAAAGTTTACTTCCACTTGCATCTTAAAAGCATCTAGGAATAAATTTTTCATCTGGCTCGCTATTTATAATATGAAAGAGGAATAATATGGAAACAATAAAATACCCACACCAAAACGCCAATATTCGATTAAGACAACGTACGAGCCTACGTTCCCATTGACGGTAGAGTGTAATAACTTAAACTTGTTATATTTTGAATTAAATGTTGACTATAGTCGTAAAAATGTAATAGGCCCGTTTTGACATTTGTCATCGCGACGTAACTAGTAATGGAACCATAAGACTCGGGACTCGATACTCACGATAAATCAATTCATGTTTTTATCAGTACTTGATTGATATTATAAAATATATTTAAATATATTTAAATATATTTTTTATAATAGTCGTAAAAATGTAATAGGCCCGTTTTGACATTTGTCATCGCGACGTAACTAGTTATGGAACCATAAGACTCGGGACTCGATACTCACGATAAATCAATTCATGTTTTTATCAGTACTTGATTGATATTATTATGTATTGTAAAATGTTCGTTCGTTCAAAGTATTCCTTTAACTTCACAACCAATACGCGTGACTGTTGATTATACGTCCACTTTTCAACATGTTGAAACAGAGTTAGTACTATATAACAACAAACACAAAAATCGAGTCAAATCACTATGTTTAAATTAATGTCCAAAATAGAAGAGCCATAGTTAACGTAATAGTAAACAATATATATCAAACTTTAACGAGCGCACAGTCAACTTTACAAGATGAGGAACGAAAAACTGCGCAGTGCGCGCGGGGACGCTTTAGTTATGTGCCGCTTGGTCAGATACATCAACTCAGACTCATTATTTAGAACCTATTTTGAGAACCAAGCTCATTCTTTGCAGTAAAGATAACTACACAATATTTAATTTCGATATTCAGTAAAAAAATAGTTACAGCTCTAGTATAAAAAAAAAAAAGACTGAGAACGTAACTGTTTTCGGAACGTTTCGCAACAATTATAAATTGCATGCTACTATGAAGTAAGCGCAAAAAGAATACTCGCGATATATTCTTTCATATTATTTAACGGCCCAAAAAAATTTACGTATTTTTTAAAACACTGTATGTATATGATTTTTATTTTATTGTTTCTTTCAGTTTTGTTCCAAGTTACGTTCTATGGTCTTGCACAAATGTCAACGGGCCTTTTACATTTTTACGACTATAGTACCTACCAGTGAAGCCACTGTGTGTTAGTTTATTAAAGTAAACGATTTTATTATTTATAAAATTAAGTACGAAATCAAAAAGTTTTAAATACTTTTGTAAATGCACTCATAGTGAATGTAATATTCAGTTGGACCGCTTTTGTCTCGTTAGCTTCTGACTTCGGATTAAGCTCCTGTACGAAATCAGAATTTCTTCTGCCCGCACAAAATGAAAGAGTTGGCTGGAATTCAAAAAGGAATGCAAGAACTTTAAACATTTTACTTAAGAGTTTTGCCTCTCAGTATTTTAATGTCAATTCCTTGAATATTAGGGACTACGCCCACTGTGATGTTTCCATGTTCAAAATGATAAGTTTTACATCATACAAGGCTTAATGGCGTGCACATAGTTTTTATAGGTATTTGAAGTCCAAACTACAGTTCGTCTGGATGCCACCATCCTGTCGTACTAATCTGGTACGACAGGATAAATATATATAGTTACCAGATTAATGTTTTGAGATGCGTGTTTTAGCTTATATTACAGCTAGCGTTGTTATAGCACTGCGTAGACCATATGTAACGTAATTTTAAATATTTCACGTAATAAAACATTTCGATTTCTTGTTTTACGTAGAAACTTTCTATCAAAACTCAAATATATATACCAAAATGTGTATTTAAGAACTGTTCGTTTACAAATCAAATAAAAACTAACCGCAAAGCTTGTTGAGATAAGCCGAACCGAACATTAAACAAACAGTTTTCACGACAATATTCCTACTCAATATTAGGAATGTTATAAAAATCCCGAATAATCCGGCTATAAAAAATATTATGGGTTTTTATTAAGGCAAACCCCAATGTTCTGAACCGAAAAAGTCCAATTTATTTCTGTATCAATTTAATATCGTTCTATGAACCGGAACACTGCTTGTACAGTCTGCTAAATAATATCATAGTCTATTTTTTCCACGGTATACTGAAAAATAGTGCTAATAAATAAGTTAACACAATTTTTTAGAAAACTACGTAACGTATGCAATAAAATAAGCATGTTTATTGTATATAAAATGCTTGAAAATGTTTTCATTTTGTTTATTTCAATCAACAGTTTATCTATCTATCTATATATATATATATATATATAAAAGAGAAAGTGTGTGGGTATGTTCCGTATAGGCTCCAAAACGGCTAGACCGATTTCAATGAAACTTTCAGGGAATCTCCGGATTGACCTGGCGAGTAATCCTGTAAAGTTTAGTAACGATCGGAGCACTCCTATTTTTGAACTGTCAAACTGTCAAATAAGCTCTTTACTATGATGATATTCTATTGTTGGGTGTACATGGGTGTAGATAATGATCTTCACCCGCTCGAGAAGAGAATAGAAGAGAATGAATACGGAGAGAAATAAATGATTTAATATATTATGAGACTTAAGTTAAAAATTTAATGATGCAAGTTTATTGTTTAAATAAAATAAAGCAAAATCTAGCCCGGCGAAGCAGGCTGGGTACGCTAGTTATATATAAATTTCGGAATAATGTGTACCTATGTTACACAATTTGTCAGTTTTAATACTTTGTTCAGACTAGACTCTACTATTGTACAGTAAAAAAGTAATATGTACATAGGCAAAACTAAATTCCTGGAGGCATTTTGTATTAGTCTAACCTGGATGGTGGACGGGATTTTAATAATTGTGCGTAGATAGAGAGAAATTAAAAGGCAAAGATGGCGAAAAAACTAAGCTTAAAAGATGTAAGATTTTAAGACATAACTTCTTGCTTTTCATTTTAATTTTTTTTTTTTTATGGACAACTTGGAAGATTTTACTTTCGACTCGAATTTGATTTGGAATTTCCCGGTTGAGCTAGAGGTAATGTAAAAAAAAATTGTAATAGTACGCCGGCTGGAACTTTTTCATAATTAGTTGATGTCATACAGAGCTGAAAAAAAGCATCAGCTGCATCGTGAAAGGGTATTATGCGGCGGCTGCTCTCATGTACTTGTAAAAGACCACGCAGTTACAGTAAGCCGGACGAAATCTTCCTTTTTGCATTCCCCACACCCGCACACACCACTACCCGAGAAGCTGACGGTCGGTTCACTTATAAGCCATATAAGAGCAACAATCGATGATAACATCAGCCGTTTTACAAGGACTTTGTATTTGCAACGCTACCTTCCGACTATAACTAGCTATGTCTGATTTTAGAACAACAGACTGCCAAAACGTCAATATTATTGAAAACGAACGGACTCTGCAGACATCGTCTGCCCTGTCTGTTCAGTAAAGCCGAACAACCTACCGGGTCTGGTAGCTTTCAAATCAACCAGAAACCTATTGAATACACGAAAATTAATATTTCACAAACAAAATTTCATCAAGATCGGTCTAGCTGTTTTGGAGGAGTTACTCATAGGTTACAAACACACGTACAGAAGAATTTTAGTTATTTTCTTACCTTTTAAACCTTCCCTAGATGCCAAATCGGTCTAGCCGTTCTCGAGTTTTAGTAAGACTACCGAACAGCAATTCATTCTTAATATATATAGATGTAAGCTGCAAGTGACAATGCACGGCTAATACGTAGTGGGTCAAATCATTGCGACAAGTCCAGGAATAAATTTTAGTAGTCAGTGGACAAACTCCTTTTAAAAACTCTTTTTACTTAGTAGTTCTTTCTTAAACCGAGTCTTAGTTTAAGCAACTCGTATCGCGGACTCAAAAACTGTCCTCGATGTTTTTCAGTTTTCGTTTTAGTTTGTTGTTCTATCGCTTTAAAGTTTGAATCGGAATTTAGTATTGCGCGAAGTTCAGATCTTCGATATTCTAAAAGTTTTTATATTGAAATAAACTTTTACGACTTTCTCACCTGTTAAGAAATTTTTACACCATTTATTTTCAAAAATTATGTTGGTAAATTAATGCGTATACTAACACAGGTGCGGTTATACTAAAATATCCTTTCTCTTTAAATATAGGTTTAAATATTACTTATGACCCATGAACAAGCTACATACAATATTCTACCTTAGCATAAGCTGTAAGCAATAAAAATAATAATAATATTTTTTATTTTCAGGCAATCATCCCATAGAATAGATATGTTTTCAAGTACAATAATAATAAAGCTAACGCAGACGTTAAAAATGTGTTTATTAAATTAACTTAAAACCTAAAATTTGTATAAAAAATGCTTGTATTAATTTTAAAACTGGAGCACACCGTACATATCTATTCTTAATCATAAGTGTGTATTCTTATTGACAAATCAGTTATCTTAACAAAATTAGCAACATATTAATTAGCACAATCAAGCAGCCATGTGGAAAGATGTTTTTGAAGCGGTCAAACAATTATTATTTAACCAAATAGATGTAAAATAATTTTCCTTCCAAATTACGAAATACTTAGTGCGCGAGTTTGACTGACTCGCGCTTATCTGTTTTAATAAAGTTAATCTCGAGATTGACCTTTATATTAAAAAGAGTCGTACAATTCAGTTCCAAGAATAAAAAGTTCAAGTTTCGTTTAAAATATTATATAATTTGTGTCAATATTGAAAATTACATTAATAAAATAAAATGCTATTCAAAATACGACACGTCATTTATTTGAAAATATAATTTTCTCTTAGGTACTGTTCGACTGGTAAGATTAATATTTAAATGATAAATCATCATCTTACAAAAATCTGATCCGGGGAATCTTTTCAATGTGCCCGTATCTATATGTCGTTGATCTCTTATTAGATTTTGGATTACGAGATATTGGCTTCGATGCCCAGATCTGAGCAAATTTTGCCAGTTGTTTGCATTGCAAAATGACATACTAGCTTTGCCCAAGAAAGTTACGGGACGCAGCGTATTGTTAGTCTCCAAAGTGATGTTTGTAGTCTAACTATACTGATGTAACAACCTATCTAGCTCAAATAAAAATTTTAAATTGGTATCTCGTAAATCTCTCTCGTGGTGTAAATTGTCAAGCACTTTCAAACCCCATCCCAAAGGAATCGTACTGAGTTTCAGGACCGAAAGTATCCTATAGCCTTAGAGTATGAACTCAATACCTGCAAAGTTTCATATGAATTCAATCAGCATGATGCGCAGCTAAGATACAGAAAGACAGAACAACAAACAAAAATTCTTCATATTGGATAGAAAAGTATTTTTAGATGGAGTTTCAAATTGTCTCTAACCGTCAACCAGTGACGCGATTCCTCATTTAACCAAATTCGTTGGGCTTCGGTTATTGTAATATTACATGCTCGACTTCGAGTGTTGGATCTGATATTAATATAACTTGGAATGACATTTAACTGCTTACATTGCTGATTAAACCAAATATTTTGAACTGCGACTCGATGTAATTTAGTTAGCTTTATGTAAAGTCGAGCCTGCACAGTTAAGCTCACCGTTTCTAAATATTGAATAGAAGCAGTTACTTTGCGGAAATCCATAATACATTATGAAAATTAAGCTTAATTTGCTATACTCCACGAACAGCAGGAGAATCTGTGTGGTGTAATTTATAATTACTTCAATCCGGAAACTCCACACCAAACAGATCCTCGGCAATGTACCCTCTACGCACGTTTCACTCCGAAACCGGAGCATCCTCAGGAGATGTTGACTTTACAATGAATAATTGTTTATCTTCAGTATAGATTATAGAGTGCCCTCCAAAAAATTCTAAATATCTTAATGTACAGAATTCCACCGTTACATTTTTATTTTATAAGTATAGCAAATTAGTTTCATGACATTAATTTTGTCAATAACTACGCGCGTAAACCTCTAATTTCATAATTCATGCATTAACGTGAATTTGTTGATAGTGAAAGTAATTTTCCACTAATTTCATAATTTAATACTACTTAAAGCTTTCTGGCCACTGGTCTCCCATTAATAACATGATGTTTAGCAACTTTTTAAGCCGTCCTATAAAAGGCTAGACACACATTAATTATAGGTTTTTTTAAACTACTTTTTACTATGAGAACTGATGTCTCTGCAAACAGTGGGGTACAAATGATGATGATAAAATATCGAGCATCCGAATGATGCACTATAATACATATGCCCATCAAGTTTTCACCATCGACGAACAACGCAATGCATAAACAAGTAACGCCTAATCTTAGGATATACCTAGGCATACATCTACCTTTGACCAATAGTTATCACCTAAGAGTTGGTGAAACGTATTTTTTTTCAGACATCGCCTAAATCATTAGCATTCGATTTAGGCGATTCTTAGGTTTACTGAAAACGGACATTAGAGTAGGTAACGTTTTTTAATACGGATACAAAGCTTTAAGCGCAGGCTAAATGCCGTTTCCTCTTAGTGTATTATCGGTTACATATTATATCCCTAAGCCATGTGCAGCAAGCTATAAAGGGAGCTCGCTAGATCCCCTTGAGATGTGCATATTGCGTTGTTTATCACTCCCTCATGCATTTGAATATCATCAATTGCTTTCCATTTTATAAGCTTTACGTATTACAAGCTAGCGTATATTTTGAAAAGGATTATTGAAAGGGTGACATACTTATCATCGTCGTAATCATGCCCATGTGCAATGTCTCCCGGCTGAGCATAGCAGAGAGAGATTTAGAGTTTAGAGCCTCCAACAAAGTAGAGATACTACTTTACTGTTGACTATGTCTGTAAAAATCATCTTAATGGAAATAGCATTTCAGCTATGAGTACCAAAGCTCGTTCCAGAAGCCCTCGACAAAAGCGCGGCTTAACAGGCCGTCTCGTTTGTTAAGGACTTCTGCGTAGATTTGTAACTGCCGTGCCCACCAGCAGCGTAGGCGTTTGTGTTTCTTCTACTTTCATGCATGCTCTGCTAAGAGGCTCTACTGCATTGTATTGTCTGCTAATGACACCTATGGTGGGAAAGAGTTAAGCTGACCACCAAATAATATGAGTTTAGTTGTCACATGTCTAGAAAAAAAACAGGGCCAAGTTTAAAATACTCCTGGGGAAAGGAGATTACGCCTATTTTCCTACAACTTTCGGCCCGGTAATGACAAAACGCAATACCTCGTGATCTATATATCATGATAATCTGTAACTCTTCCTCCCACAATTGTAGCCAGTAAGTCTGTACCGAGTAATGGCACTTTAAATAGGAAGACAATGATTTATACTGTTTGATGTACTAATACGATCTGTAAATTATAACGTGGTCCTATATAATATTTACAACTCCGAAGCATTCTCAGGAGACTGTTGCTGACTTAGCGTGTATTGCGTAATCTCTAATGCAAAGTGAATCGAAGATCATAAGTCTAATGGCGCCATCCCAACTAAAACAACCCGTTGTTTGTCGTAAGCACATAGCTACTTCTATCCCCAGGGAGCCCTCGCTCAATCCAGAATTTATCCATGCATACGGGATATTGCATTGTTTATTACGTCGGAATTGCATTCGGATACGGTCGATAGCTTTGTTGCCAGCTATATTAGTGTCTGATAGAAATTTATATCCATAGCACGAGAAAACTAATCTAGTGTAGCACCGGCAGTAATCAGATACATTCTAATATAAAGAAACCTGCCTGTTACTGATATATTAAGCAATCAACAGTTTCATCTCGAAGCTTGCTCTCTCTTGCTCTTCTGAAGATCTTTCAAGATTCGTTATCCACTCAACCAAGAATCTACAAAAGGTGAAAAGTAATTATTTTGGACCTCCAAAGGGAAATACAACTATTATTTCACACACGATATCTACGGTGGAGCAGTATGCAGTGACCCTGCTTTCTGAGCCCAAGGCCTCCGGTTCTATTCCCACAACTAAAAGATCTTTGTGTAATGAACATGAATGTTTTTCAGTGTCTGTTTGTTTATATAGATATATTATAAGTCTCTAAATATATAAAAAATAAGCCCATTTATTTATATTGTTCATGAAAATATTCATCTGTCATCTTAGTACCCATAACACAAACTACGCTTACTTTGGGGCTGGATGGCGATGTCTGTATTGTCGTAGTATATTTATTAATTTATTTATTTTTCATTTTACTTCGTTCCTAATTCATCAAAAAACTTTATTTTTTGCAGATTATTACTAATAGAGTAAAAATAATAAGCTGTTCATATGATTATATTATATGTATAATGTTTTGTGATGGCTAGCCTTCAGCACGAAAATGTAATAAATAAATAAATAAATATACTACGACAATACACACATCGCCATCTAGCCCCAAAGTAAGCGTAGCTTGTGTTATGAGTACTAAGATGACTGATGAATATGTTGATAAATAATATACGTAAATACATATAAACACCCAGACACTGAAAACATTCATGTTCATCACACAAACGTTTCCAGTCGTGGGAATCGAACCCACGGCCTTGGACTCAGAAAGCAGGGTCGCTGCCCACTGCGCCAATCGGCCGTCAAATAAAAGCGGTCAATAAAAGCGGTCGTTTCATTTAGTCGGCGCTCATTCAGTATAAAAGCCTCGCGATAAATATAATATAGTCAGGACATCTCTTACAAGATATAGAGAAATTAAGTTCAATAACTTTTAAGGTACAAACTATCCGTACACGCGCGCATGCTATGATATGGAGGTTGTGTACTAAAAGGAAAAAGTAAGTCCGCGTCCTGAACCAACGTTTATTGATCCTACTTACATCTGCTACTGGCGATGCGCACATTAAAAAATTGCTCATATTATGTTATACAAGTCGATCGGTATCGAAGTTATATTCCGGTTTCGACAAGTTGCTATCTAGGTCGGGCAGTTTCTTGTAGACACATGCTAGCAAACTTACAGTGCGCCCTGTTTGAAACTCAGCTAGTGAGGAAAATTTTGTTTCCGACTTTGTACTATCAGAAGCACGTTTTATGAAAATTATAAATAATCAGTCATATTAACGCAGTCAGTTAAATTCACGGCTTAATGCACGAGACAAACATCACTCCTAGCCTACGCATTATTTACGCGCGTACAAGACGAAGCAGACGGAGCGCGCTAAACCTTTTTTTAATCATGGTTAACCGCTTATATACTCAAACAAACAGATTTAATACGTGAATCTCAATTGCATCGGGATCGCGTACAGAGAGCGTTTGTACCGATACTATGGGTTAGTTTAGCCAGAACGGAGAAATTCCCGAGCAGTTAACTGGTTCCATTGATAAAAGGACCGTAATTACTATTGTTTAAAGTAGAAAATGGTATGGCTGATGATCTTTATGGATATTGAAACTTTTTTTTAGGACTATGAAAAAAGTATGTAGTATTCTTTCTGATCTGGCTGAATTGACTCTAATGCACAATTCGCTATTTGGACCTCAATAGTGATATAAACGCGCCTTGGTTAAGCGATTACTTTAATTACGACTTATGCATATGACTACATTCACTACGCTACTCCATTGGCTTAATATTACAAAGTGTGCGATGCAAATACCACCGTTAAAATTTTCCAGACTTTTTCAGTAAAATGGAAACAATCAAAATACAATGACACCCGTAAATAATCTCTAAGGTAGGTTTTTTGCGGTTTTTGTGGTTAAAACATATCATATCATTCACTGAGAGATGGAGAATCTATTATTCAATACCAATACAGAATATGTTGACAGCAATAGTTCGCGTATGCAAGGCCGGTGCAATATTTGCAATGCCACCTGTCAAGTTCACTGGACGAGAGTAAAAAGTGCGAACGGCACGACTTTTCTTTTTAACGAGCTTAGTATATTTTTTAGCAAAAAATATGCTTCCGTGATAGATGTTCAAAAATTAACGGGTTTTTCAATGTTCACAGGTTCACAGCGAGATGTTTCGTAAGAGATGATTACATCTTGCGGGACGATTTGTCTTCAAGAATTTGTGTAGCATGATACAGACTTCAAATGCGCTTCACGTTTGTATCGACGCAAATGCAACAATTTGCATTTTGAAGATCTACGGCGTTGAAAACGCTTTTGTCGGTATGGCATTTTATTTAACCTAACAATTTATTGACATTTTAGTGTATTGGAACGCTTTTAATTGGTAAGCGTGGCAGGATAGTAACTAGTTCGTGCTGAAGTCTCCTAACAGACCAGTTCTATAATCATTGTAGAATTAGAAATTCCACGACATTTAGAATATTTCAAAGGCCACAACGCGCAGAAAGGTCAGGAATCCTTTCATGACCTTTCTGTGACAGTATGAAATGGTAAATACAATCTCTGCAACAAAACATAAACAGTCAAAATAATGGATTGGACTCCAAACATCTAGATGATTATAATATCAGAGACATAAACCGGAAAAGTCAACAAAATATCATTCCAATTAGTTTCTGTATTTAGGACCCCTAATCTGTATTCAAGACAATTCCACACTCGGCCCGTACACACAAAGATGATAAATAAATGATTATGTGAGATACAAAATCTTGAAAAGAAGAAGAAGAAACACTTAATTGCACGTAAAATACACAGGAAAAGAAACAGTAAGGAGTATACAGTAAACAATATAGACATGCAAAATCGGCCTTATTGCTGCAAGCAATCTTATTTATTTTGAGACTTGATACGAAAAAAGAATTTTGATGCCATTGTTGAGGCAAAAATCGGTCCTGGTGCATATTTTTATACGTTTTTCCAGGCACCCGAATAATTCATTATATTTATTAAACAACAACAATATTATGTGCTTTTCCAATATGTATTGTAAATTACGGTTTGGTGCCAGAAATAGAATAGTTACAAATTAAATTGCATATATATTTTATACCTTGTTTAATATTTTCCCTTACGGGTATAAATGCCTTGCTGTTGAGTTGTAAATATGCGGGGTCCTCAGGGGTCTATAGTAGGACCTTTTCTGTTTCTCATTTACTTTAATGTTCTTTCTTACTAAGGATAATCACGGGTTAATTTTATTGTTTACTGATAATGCTGTTATTTATGTTTAATATTAACAGGGGAGGACTGACTCTTGAGATTGTATACTACTTCCTTGCTAGTAGTTCAGTGGTTTGATTTAATCTGTTTCTTGACTGCGGTTAGAGTGTTTCTCTAAGCATCTTGCTTTCAATCTACTCAAAGAACAAGTAAGTAATTCTTTCATATTAAAACATAAAACACAGGGTGTGTTTACATGTTTATTAATATGATTCATGTATAATGAAAAACGTATTTTTATCTATATTCGTAGTGAGATCAGTATTTACTTGTAATAATAAAACTTTAAAATCTAGTGATTCACCATGACAAACGCCAAATTTATAATTATGACGTCACGTCTATATAAATTTAATTTTATACTAGTTGAACTTCGAAAATCTTTGCTTTATCTCTGCTCAAGTATTTTGTGATTACCAAAAAAATCAAAAATCTTGAGCTATGGACTTACTTACTAACGCTCTATTTTAACTACGACGTCAGGAGTACTACATCGGCCATAACAGCCCACGTGCGATTTCCCAGGAAATATATATATTTTTTAATGTAATTTGCAATTTAAATCAACAAAACCTTTAATTTCTGCAAAACTAAGATATTTTTTTGGATATAATAGATACTTCCGAACATCATAAAGCAGTTTTTCAAAATTAGTGCCAATAAAAAAAAATTAAAGTGGTCAAAAAGATTGCCGATTTTTTGGATAGGTGAAATCTTGTGATTAGAAGATTTTACCTATCCAAAAAATCAACCACGCATTTGCTATAGTCAAGTATTTGCAATATATTACTGCTAGTAAAATGCATATACATGTTCTATGTTTCCCCTTCCCTCTGGACCTCGATCACGAGTGGACTTTCAATAGATATTGTAAACATTTGTTAAGCGCTGGGCTAATCTGTAGTTAAATCTCTGGAAGGAACAACCCTTTGCAACACAGGTTTTCCTACCGAACGGGGCATTCAAATCTCTGCAACCAAAGATCCTCAAGCTTGAATAAATGATTATTATATTATTATTATTATTGTTATAGGCAGTTATACTACGCGTCGTTACGCTCATCTGGCGCAAAACGTCACAAGCGTGCCGAGGTCAATTGTGACGCGAACCCATATGAGTTTTTCCGCTACCAGAAATTGCTCAACGCAGCTTAAGAACGTTTCACTAAAAGAATACTAATACCACTCAATTAATTATTATATGCAGGTAGTTATTAACTTGATAGAATGCCTATCTGTGAATAATTGTGCGATAAATACCCAAAATGTTGACAAGTAGTGAGTACCTACCTAGTTCGCGTAAAGGCACGTAAAAATCCTAATCAAAACGAATGGTACGATCGCCGAATGACTCGTTTTATCAGTGTAATAAATCCGTACAGCCTAACGAGCACAGCGGGTGCAGTATTTGTGGAAAAGCTTCTGATCTGCGGCCTCATTGAATATTTGAAGTCGCGATTATGCAAAGTCGTGACGCTTTATTAATGTGTCAGTATTCCATTGTTTTTTTCTGTATATGTTGAGATTTTTGTATCTGGCTAGTGAAAACACTGTAATAGAATCACGTAATTGTGTGTGTGTCTGTCTATCCTTCCCTCCGTGTGCAGGTGCCGTGTGAAAATCTTGAGAACATTTACCTCGAACCATTCCGAGATAAATCATGTATTATTAAATATACGTTTACATTAATATATACGTTTCAAGATATAGGCCGATTTGACGGCCGATTGGCGCAGTTTGCAGCGATCCTGCTTTCTGAGTCCAAGGCCGTGGGTTCGATTCCCACAACTGGAAAATGTTCGTGTGATGAGCATGAATGTTTTTCAGTGTCTGGGTGTTTATATGTATATTCTAAGTATTTATGTATTTTATTTATAAAAATATTCAACAGTCATCTTAGTACCCATAACACAAGCTACGCTTACTTTGGGGCTAAATGGCGATGTGTGTATTGTCGTAATATATTAAAAAAAAAAAAAAAAAAAAAAAGCAATATTATATGCCTAGATTTAAGAAAATTTAACGAGTCATGAAGCTGAAGTGGCAATGGACGATGCATATAGCTCGGAGAACCAATAGATGCTGTAATGGCAACTCCGCGCCGATAAACGCAGCGTTTGGGGGTCAAGCCCCAACGAGGGTGACAGACGACATTAAACTCAACCGCCGAGAGCCGCTGGAAAAAAACGAACCAGGACTGTTGATTTTAGAACTGTATACAATAGACCTATATCCTGTGATGATGATGATGATAAACTTTTTTGATTTTGATTTTGAAAGTTTTCAACTAAAGCAATTCTCAAATAATTCGATCACCGTTCTGGTTAATTAACTGATAGGCATCGTTTCTGTATCGACGTAAACAAGCTCTCTCAGACTGCTATTATTATCCCAGGGAATAGCATCTATATGTAAATTTTCCATTACCTCGTCGACACAATGAACTTTGAATGTAGCTCAGCCAATTACTTAGGTATTCGATAAAGATTATTTTGCTTTAAATAGATGCTTGATTTTATGTTATTCATCTTTGTTCTCAATATTCCAATGCTGGGCAAAGACCTCCACCCTCATAGGAAAGCAATTTATAGATTAGACTTTATTTATTTATTTAGTACCAAAAATTTATTAACATAAAAAGCATAGGACGTGCACGAGGAAAACTTATATTTAAAGAGATTTCTTTCAGAAGTCTACGAATGTGAGAAAAATGTGAGAGTAGAGCTGAGTAGGTACTTAAAGAAATAACTGATACGAAGAGATACAATACATAAACATGCACAGATCAAGTATAATATAACTAAATGAGAACTACAATAACGTATGAAATACAGAAAGAAAGATATATTTATATACTAATAAACTTTTATAATTATATAGAAAAGCCAAATCGGACACTTTCAATGCCACAGTAACACACGGACGCATTAGTATGTATATAGTATATGCTATTATTTTGTAATATTTATCGATATTAGAAAGTAATATTTTTATTCAAATAGGCCTATCGGTATATACTTTCGATGGGTTTTAATTATTTTTTTTTCCATAATAGTACGATAGGTGATGATAACAGTATTCGTGAAATGAAAACTAAAGCTACAAGGGTGTAAGGAGTCGAAACGTGCCCTGCGAAAATCGTATTAAAACCCTTTTTTTTCTCTACAAGTTGGTGGGTAAAGTAATGATGTAGTCTAAGACAGAAGCGGGCAAACCTGCTAGGGGCATGGCAAATATATTAGATATATTAAAATGCAGTAAATCATTTGAGGAAAGGTGTTTTTACCTAACAGTAGGATATTGATTAAAACGATATTTATATTATTAATTAGAAAAGTCTAGAGTCTAGATAGAATTACACTGTTAGTAGTAATAAGAACACTGAAAAAATACATAAAAAATATTTTAGCATTAGATAGTAAATAGTGTGCTTATACATAAAACCTTTACTATAACGTGTCATTAAATCTGAGATTCTGTTTCCGGTCGAACACCATTGATAAATTACGTCCCCAAAGAGTTTCAATTTCACAACTCATCGGAATTTTCGCGGAGCATTTTTCCTAACGTGCATCTTGGGATTCGAATGGAAATCTCGCGGATATCTGTCACAAAGATAAAATGCTGCTCTGCTCTTACTTTGAACAAAAGAAGAATGAACACTTTATCTGAATTCTCTCGCAGTCAAAAAACGTTTGTTATCAAGCTGACAAAAGAACAGATAATTTACCTAAACGAGATGATGTTGATTTAGATTTTATTATTGTAGGTACAAACACATTGGAGAGCACCCAACAACATGCATCGTGTGTTACCATAGCGTAACTAGTGCGGCAGTAGTTTCTGGTCAACTTTCTGGCCAAACACCAAACTTCTAACGAGACTCACAAGAGACGAAGTGTGATAACACTGCGTAGCGTGAGATGTCGAAGGAACGTTGTTATTTTACATGTCCAATAAATCATTACCATTAACCGGGAAGCGACACCTACACAGGCTGCCGGGTGTCGACGAACCAGAATGGTGTGTAACATATGTTTTAACACCTAACGGCATAAATCTGCGTATCCAGTGCATTTTTGAAGACCACTCCACTATAAAAATCGCTTTGCTGCGTGTATCGCTTTTAATCGTTCGTAGACAAGACATTGAGTAGCGTTAATTTCGATTCTACATGCCTTTAAACGGGTGTTAAATGCATGTAGAATATTCTATAGAATATTCTATAGAATATCGTGGGGTGTCAGGAGTAATCTAAACGCCCAAAAGCAAACTATCATTAAAATATAAAGATTATCTAAGAGAGAATAAACAATGTCTTATCTCATTATATCTCGTACTGTGAGAAAATATCCCATCGATTTTGAGTTTATTTTGCTCTCGATATTCTTTTAATACGAAAATTCTTCGCGTTATCAAGGCAGTAGTCGAAGCCGCTGGAATTCAGTTTGCATATTATATTTAAAAGCTTTTACACAGAAAATGGAGGGCAGCTATCAGACCACATACAATGCAAATTCAATTTGTTACATCCCAGTCAGCAGACAACGCTGTCAAAATATATTGAACATTTCAGCCTTTAAAATATTAGACACATTTGTCGAACCCTCCCGAGTACAGGTGAATTTATATTTAATACCAGTAGAATAGATTTGAAATCAGTTTATGGCAGATTACATCAAGCTCCTTTTTCGGCAAAGAGACCAGCTTTCTTCGTATGTGGGTCGCCGCAGATACAAAATACGCGCGCAATCATTGCGTTGTTGCATTTGCTTCGCTTCGTTCTGCTGACTCTACTACTATACTGCAAAGTATTCAGCTTTGAGTTCTTATATAAAACTCTCAAGATGTAGATACCTCATTTTTAAAACACAAATGTCTACTATCATGATTTGAGGTAATAATAGTTTCACCGCATTTTTTTACTAAATCAAACCAGATACTCTCTGTATAAACTCGTATAATTTACTATGCAATGTGGATTAATTTCACAAAATGGTTAGCAGCACAACTTACACAAAACATTCGTGCGGAAATAAATCGCACTACATTGTGTCTAATTTGCATACAAAACACAGAATAGGTAGTGAATTTTTGATAGCGTGATTTTTAAGCATACAAAACACAGAATAGGTAGTGAATTTTTGATAGCGGGGTTTTATAATCATAGGTGCGTGTACGTTCATAAATTGGCGTGCACAAGGTATCAAAACTGGGTCAGACTTATGAGATACATAAGTATAATTATATATATAAGTGGTCCCGCAGTGGTCAAAATTCGCCCATAAATAATTTAAAAATTGAGTTAACATTATTAAGGTTCTATTATCAAAGACTATACTATAGTCTTCTATTATCACATATTCCGCCAAGGCACTGTCACTGACTCTGTAATTTTTTTTTCTCTCTTTATATTTCTCTGATTATATATGAGTGTGTGCCAAACACTTGGGAGTATGTGTAATGTTCTTTTTTTAATCATTTATAATGCATATTTAAAAAAAATATTAGTATTCTGTACTCCTTCTCTATAACTATACGTATTATGTGTGGGAAATTTCATACTCCCCGTAAGCGCAATTGTCGTACAAAGGGGTTTTGCTTCACGTATTAATATAAAGATTTTATAGATGTCTATAGGCTCACCTAAATGATAAAAAAAACTTGAGTATGAATGATTGCTTGAACGAAGTTGCTGTGAATAGTTAATGTGAGATGGTGATAACAAAAAGAACACCCGGTTAAGTTTGTGGTGGGCTTTTTCTTAGACTAGGGCGCGTTTGAAAGCCTCGTAGCTTTACTTTAAAGTTTACGAATGTAATTATCGCCATCATCTCACTATCACGTACACATTTTTAGTAACATACGCATCAAAAGTGCCATCTATGTTCTAATTTGCATAAATAATTATTTGAATTTGACTAGGACTTTGTTCTCAGCATGCTTTACCCGCTAATACAATTCTTTTGCGATGACATTACCAATTGCATAGTAAAATTGTTTATAATGCCGTACCAAACTATGTGGAGGTTATATTAATAGTCTGTACAAGGCTCATTCATATTTTATTTAAATGCTACCAGAATTGAGGCAAAATTACCGCGCGGGTAAAATATATAGTGCAGGCTAGCCCTTACAATTTGAACCAAAAGAGTGATCGAACATTCGGCAAAGAATCCTTGTCAATCAAACCGACACTTTCAAATGGCTTCAACTTTTACTTCGAACAATCTGATTAATTATCCGCTGTCACGCAATCGCTTCACAGTTCAGACAACTTTCAGGGGATTAATTTTTTAAGGTATTAATTTTATTTCCTCTAAATTGTATGTTTATCAAAGGTTCCACAAAAGATATTATGCTTAATTTTGCTTATTAGATTTTCAAATCTTGCACACAGACATAATTATTAAGTTTCAGTTAAAATTATATAAACATGACTCTGTAACTGTGTCTCAACTGTAACTCACCTTTGAAGTCAATATAAACTAAAGCAACAGTTAGAGGTCTCGAGTTTTATTTAATACTAGCAGATGCCAGCAACTTCGTCTGCTTAGAATTTCTGATATCCCGAAAGATCAAGAAATTTTCCCGCGATGTCGATGCCGGTCGCCACAAAGCAAGCTTCAGAATACCAAAATACCAAATTTATTGATATATAACAAAAAATATATACTGTTCTACAAAATTTTTATTTTTATTAATTTTTAAATAAGTTGACGCAACTTCTATCTTTATACTCCACACCAACAGTCGTAGTATAAAGATTGATATAATTGTATACAGATTCTTTTGATTTTCGCTGAGTAAAGCAAATTAAGCTTATAATTCATAATATATCATGGAATTCCGCAAAGTAACGCCTACTTCTATCCAATAACTATTTGAGGCCTGTCTGGGCATTGAACCTAGTAACTCATAAACTTTATTTGATCATTTCACCCTCTAGGCTAGGTGAATGTACCGTACTGTTGAACGTGGATAACTCAATTCGCTAAAATTTCGATTGACCCTTCGTTATTTTTCGTTATTTACGTATCATCAGATAATAAAATTGCTTTTTGATGGATCGCTTGGGGCTCTGTATTGGTTAATATAGAAACCATTTCTGTAAGTTTCTTTACAATTTACTTTCTAGGTAAAGTGGGGGTGAATTGAAATCACATGAAATGCTTTATTTTTAAAAGCTTATTTACGTTTCCCAACACTCGAGTAATGAGACTACTTAAACACCATCCAGTTTTCATCCGGTTTTAGGTAATGATAAGGTCTAAGATGGTAGCTGGTTAACCTGATTGGGGTATGGCAGCTCCAAAAATAGGTGTAATATAAAAAATTATATCATCATAGAAAACTTAACTAATTAACTGTATCTTTCTTATGATAACAGTTATACAAGTGCAGATGATGTTGCTTCAAACTTTGAACATACTTTAAGTTATACTTAGCCGATCATTCCGAAGAAAGTTTTGGGCGAATCCACAGTTTCTTCAAACACAAAAGACTGAAGCGTTTCTTGAAATAATAGGATCCATTCACCGGAGTATAACTTCGTATACTTTAGTTTAATTAGAGTTATTTTCTTAAGAATTACTAAGCATTAGTTATTAAACTTAGTGCAAACAACAACAAAAATCATTGGAAATAGGTAATATAGAACTTCTTTGGTAAGGACCTATCACGAAAACCTTTATTTCATAGACTCCGGAGTATTATTCTATTATATATTATATATTATTTTCTTTAGAAATAAATAAATAAATATACTACGACAATACACACACCGCCATCTAGCCCCAAAGTAAGCGTAGCTTGTGTTATGGGTACTAAGACGACTGATGAATATTTTTATGAATAATATACATAAATACTTCGAATATACATATAAACACCCAGACACTGACAAACATTCATGCTAATCACACAAACATTTTCCAGTTGTGGGAATCGAACCCACGGCCCTCGGCTCAGAAAGCAGGGTTGCTGCAAACTGCGCCAATCGGCTGTCGAGAAATACCAACGTAGATTACTCTAGTCCAGTGCGTCTAAACAGCGTACATTTAAACAGAACAAAAAAAAAGGGAACAACAGTCCACACGCATAAAAATATTTTTAATTTTAAAACATATATAAATAGAAAGCAAACCAATTATTCATTTCTATCATCATTTTTATGTGTTAAATGACCTGAAGCGGTGGGGTGAGAAGTGTAGAACTGTCCCAAATTGTCCTCAAGTTTACTCAATGATTTAATATTTGAGTAAACTCTCACGAGTCTGGATACATACAGATGATAGTAAATAAATTAATGTTCTTCCGGTTCTTATTTATAAAATGTATCTTATAAGTATCTTAAAATCTACATTACAAGATAGGTACAGTTTTGTTTTATCGAAGGAAAAAGGAGTGATGTAGGTTGTTATTTAATTCATGAATGTGTCGAGTTAAATGGTTCATTCACATGGAACGAAACTTAATTTGTACAAAAAAAAAGGTTTTAAAGCATACATATCGCAAATGAACATTTTTGTTTCATGGAAATCAAAAATATTGCTCATGTATCTTTAAATATTTTAATATAGATGACAGAGCTTTATTAAAAACTTAATACTAAAAATTTCTATACAAACTTTGCGTTCTCCCAGATAGCTTTTGTACTTTACATAATTAACTAGTTTCCTCACCCGGCTGGGTAGGTACCTTATTTTTCTTATCCAACTTCTAGAACCCTTAACTAGCTTTATTTCAGACATAATACCATTCAAAGTTTAATTAGCTTGTGTATTTTACAACACTGTATCTCACGAAACTTTATCGTCTTAGACGTAAACAATTTTTTACCTTATCACCTTGAAATAGAATTTATTTCGCAATAATTTACAGGTTGTATACAACCAAGTGTTCGCTTACACTAAACCGTACCTTTGAGATAGTTGAATTAGAGCGCATTTTCATATAAACCTTTGGCTCTCAGCATTCAAAAGTCATGTATAGATAAGATTGATTGATGCCAGGTGTGACTAAGTAAGTTTAGTAAGTGAATTTCATAAACTAATAATGTATGGGATCGCATTATAAGTCCATAATAAACAATGTTGCCTGTATAATAGCGTCGAATTAGACACCGTACCAACAAACACAGTTTTGAGGGCGGTTAATATTACATACACCCCTTTAGTTTAAAAGATGAACATCGGTTATGTACAATACCCGCTACAATTTTAGTCGCTCTCCCATTTACTAATTTGACTGATTTGCTTTCATTGACAAGGTATTTTTTTTATACCGGAAAAATCTATGATTCCTGTAGGATAGTTATTATGCGTAGTAATTATTTTAGTGCCTCTTAAAGTTAAATAGATTTTGATTTCATTTTGTATTAAGGTACCTTAGATCCCTATCCCTACTAACCCTACTAATATTATAAATAAATGAGAATGAGAAGTTTGTTTGTTACGCTTTCACGCAAAAACTACTAAACCGATCATCAAGAAACTTTGTACACATATTTCTGGAGATGTTAGAAGTAATATAGGATGCTTTTTATCTCGAAATTAAGCTAAGTTCTTTTGGGAGAGGGGATGAAAGCGTTTGACGATTTTACACCAGGCTTAGCTATCCTAAATACATAAAGTGCTGCCACATTTATGAGGCACATCTCTTTCGAAAAACAAAAACAAAAGCGGACGAAGTCGCGGGCAACAGCTAGTCTGGGAATAAAGCAACACAAATTTCATAGAACATATATTTGATTATAAAAATAGAGAACACTCGTCTCATCTGCTACAGTATTTATTCCAACTGAGTATATAACAAGCTAGCTGTTGAGCTCGCGAAAACTTGTTTGTTAAATACGATACAACGTTCGTCATCACCACTAACCCATTACCGGCCCACTACAGAGCACGGGTCTCCTGCCACAATGAGTAGGGGCTAAGGCCGTAGTCCACCACGCTGGTCCAGTGCGGATTGGTGGAAGTCAAGTAATGAACATTTAAAAAAAAAAGCTTCAGTCTGCTTATCATGTATTAAAAGCAAAAGCGGATGACGTCGGGAAAAAGCCCTAATATTATTCAAGTCTGAACAACAAAGTGTTAATTATTAATAACATAACTTATGGCCAACACTGAAATAACATAATTTGTTAGATTTACTGGATTATCCCGAATATATCGCCTCAAGGATCGCTAGTACTGGTATTCTGTGCTCTAAGTAAGGTAACGTATTCTATTAAAAGAATAATATAGGAAATTTGAAAGTGTGGTTGCTCAAAACATCTCATTAAAGTTAAAATAAAAAAAAAGGACGTGACATTAATCATAAAGTTTCTTTTGGTTTCCTAGTAACTAACTTTTTAAAAATGTTGGTGGTGATTTGGCTAATTCGACCTAATTAAATTTTCGATCAAAAGCAAAGTTTATTTATAGTGAAATGCTTTTAAGCGAATCAATTTTAAATCCTACTTCTCCACAAAGCTATGTACCCACGAACATCGCTCATCGTGATGGATTGCGCTCTACACAGTCGAACGGATTTCCCTTCTATAAATTATAGTGTAAAATTTATAAGTGAATGTGTAGACTTACCTTAAATTCAACTCTTCGTTTATGTATAGAATTCATTGTAAACGGTTTTGCCTCATAATAATCAATAATAGTAGTCTGTTATGTAAAACAATATTCCTACAGATCCTTTGAGGGTTCCGTTTACTGACACTAAATGTATAATTACTTAATTTATTAATTGATTCTCAATAGTTATTTATGCAACTGTTGTAGAATAAGGGGTAATTAAACACCATAAGCAATCATTACAATTCACTCGAATATGTTTCTTTGATGTTTGAATGGCTTCCAATACCGATGTACTCGGTGGAATATTTGTATTTACCACTTCACTAAACGAATTCGTAAATATAACTTAAAATGTTAAAATATATCTATATAAAAACGAAATGTTGTTCGTTAGTCTCGCTATAAATCGAGACTGGCTGGACCGTTTAGGCTAATGGCTAGTAACCACCCTGCATACAAAGACGTTCCGTTACAAAGTCGCGTAGGAACTAATTAGTTTACGGTTCAATTTAACTACCATATCTATCACGTTACCTTTTTAAGCAGGTGAGATTGCAGTCAAAGGCTGTAGTAGAATAATAAAAAGTTTGAGGTGCGTGCCGGAGATTGAACTCGGTTCCTCGGAAATGGAGGCTGAAGCCACTAACTTCGCTTCCATCACTTAAAAAAAAAAAGAGTTAATAATTTTAACCATTTCGCAGTTCATCTCGAAATGAAATAAGCTTAACTAAATTATTTGTTCGGTTGCGTGAAAACAATTATTTAAAATTAAGTCATTCCTTCCCACCCAAAAAAAGCAACCAATTAACTTAACCTTTGAAAGTAGAGTTGGTTGAAAGGACGGAGAGTAACTTTTTACCCAAAACATAAGTTACTTTTTACCTAAAATAACGGTTCCTACGGGATTAAAAAAAAAATCTTTTGAAATGCGGACGAAGAACGTGGATGAAAACAAGAGATACTTACATTCGCATAAATAATTAATCATATTAGTAAGTATATTATAAGTACTATCCTTAGTAACCCGCCTATGACGTGACTCGTTTTGTGTAGAATTTAGCGTCGTTTCTGTCAGGCGTGACCCAACTGTGCTACTGGCACGACCAGAATAACAAATGATTGGCGTCAATATATTTTATTTTTATATTATTGACCTACTTTTGAAGGAAAATCAATAATACAATTAGCTAAGGTGAGAATCAACTTTTTTTGCGGACTTGGTTCACCATTTCGCGTATTTAAAAGGCGCTGCGAAATTGCCTGTAATAAGCAGGTGACGGGATGCGACTTTCATTATGCATAAAATTAAAACAGTTTGGACAATAGTTCTGAAAACATGATTCAAAATTCAAAATTCAAAATTCAAAATTCATTTATTTCAAGTAGGCCTAATACAAGCACTTTTGAAACGTCAAGTCTGTCCGTGTGTAGTGACTCTACCACCGGTTCGGAAGGCAGATTCTACCGAGAAGAAGCCGGCAAGAAACTCAGCAGTTGCTCTTTTCCAACATCAAAAATTCGACAAAATTATCTTCGAATATCTTATCTTTTTATCATCTTAAATTTATTAAAACAATAGTAATTCTTAAAATGGCTGTGAATGTTTTTTTAGTTTTACTGATACCTATTGTACTACCTTTATTTTCTCTCTATTCGGCATTAAACTATTATTACTAAACAAATATTTTCGGCCTATGACTTATTGACTTAACTGTGTATGGGCTAGGTTATTGAACAAACAAAATGGCACCGCTCCATTTGTGCTGCTGCACCGACCCATTGGACGGAGAGTGACATAGGTTATTTTTTATCCCAGAAAAACGAACGGTTCCACGGGATTTATAAAAAACCGTAATATACGAAGAACGCGGGTAATAGCTATTGCTACTAATATTACAAATGTGAAAGTGTGGCTGTTTGGATAATTGTTACTCAATCTCGCAAAAAAGGCTAAACGGATTTGGATGAAATTTGTAATGCAGGTAGCCTTTGCCATGGAAAAGTACATAGGCTACCCTATTACGCCGATTCCTTAAGTAGTTCCCGAGAGAAAATTGTTTACGAGCTAAGCCGCGGGCAGACAGCTTCGAAATTTGGTATACATGTCACCTATGCTATGGAAAAGGACATGTACTTTCTTTAACGATCTCTCAAATAGTTCCCTCTAGTCTCTCAATAGTGACAAGATTATGTCGTGTATAGGAGTACCTATATATATTTTTTTTTTATTCTACTACAAGTTAGCCCTTGACTGTAATATCACCTGGTGGTAAGTGATTATGCAGACCAAGATCGTAGCGGGCTAACCTAAGTTAAAGAGTATGGTAGTCATATCGACATGGTTCCTACGCGACATCGCACCGAAACACTAAATCGCTTAGCGGCTACTCTTTCTCGGTAGGGTGGTAACTAGCCACGGCCAAAACCTCCCACCAAACAACCCTCACACCATAGAAAATTCAAAAATTCCCAATTTTCGCTGCCGGGAGTAGAACCCGGGACCTCCTAATTAAACTCAGCGCTCACGGTTGCGCCAGGGAAGTCATCAAAACCTATTCGATAGACTTTGGGTACCATACTGGTATTAGTATTGAGTAGCTCTTCATGCAGGTATTGTCGTCCTTGGAATTATACATGGGATACGTTTTAGCCCAAAAAAATACTAATAAAATGCGAAAGTGAGATTGTCGGTTGGTTTTTCTTACACATGTTCAATCTACATACATTTTTTAGTATTAGAGTCGAGGAGCAGTAAGTGTACACGTCCAGAGCAAATTCTAATTAAATATTGTACAGAAGCAGGCGTTACTTTGCGGAAATCCATGATATATTATCAAAATTAAGCTTAATTTGCTATACTCCGCGAAAAGCAGGAGAATCTGTGTGGTGTAATTTATAATTTCTTCAATCCTTATACTCCACACCAAACAGATCCTCGGCAATACACCCTCTACGGACGTTTCGCTCCGAAACCGGAGCATCATCAGGAGATGTTGACTTTACAATGAATAATTGTTAAGTACTTAAGATGCTCCGGCTCCAAATTAAGCTTAATTTTGATAATTCTAATTAATCTAATGTATGACAAAATGCTCATGTCCTCTAGGAGTTTCACCATAAAGGCAGTCGAAAGCATGGCCGATAACCGCTTTAACGCCCTTAAACAAGCTTTAGTCCGTTAATCTAAACACATGAACCGTAAAAATTCCGTTCCGTAAAAATTAAAACATCGTCATACAGGTATAATGCAGCGTACTGTTAGCCCTAAAAACGAATATAGTACTAATAATTAATTTTATGTATGGTAAAATAGCAACGCTCGATTTTGCACTAGAACGGCTGTCAAAAGCATGGCCGGTAACCGCTTTAACGCCCTTAAACAAGCTTTAGCCCGTTTATCTAAACACATGAGCATTTGAGACGGAGCGCAGCACTAACATCATTAGTCGTTAGGGCAGTATACGTCACAGGCTAATCTACATACATTTTGCTCGTGGCAGAGATTGAATGGATAACTATTGGAACGCTATACTATATTAGCAAGATTGATTAGTTTATTAGCTCCTATTTAACGTTAATTTATACATCTATCCATCTACATTTGATTAGACGACAGGTAATTTCTTAACAACTGCATCTTAATAAGATGAAATTGTTACAATGAACGTGGTTACTATATATTTAGTGTTATTTTTCATTTCTTTTATTGTAGTGTATCTACACTGAGAATATTAGGTACATGATATTATCTAAATAAAAATTTCACCCAGTCTTGCTAGTTCTGTCATTTGAAAGGAGCTGTAACTTAAAGTCTGACAAAACACTACGTAACTATTCTCTCGTTGCGCCATGTTTAATAAAAAGCTGATTTTGATTTGATACAGCACTCATGCCCTCGTTTCATGTCATTATTGCAATTCTTTTAATTCTGCAAAGAAGAATGGTTCAATTATACTAAAGAGCAAGGTAACTCTAGTTATTTTCATGGTTTTTATAACTCGTAACCGAATAAAACTTGACCACAAAATGTTTTGAATAAATAACATGAAAAATATTTCTATAGTAATTTAGAGGTTCTATAGAATACTCCATACCGCGCGTTCCCGAAAATCCTTTCTGTAAAACGCTCATATTAAATGTAGGCGTTCTTGTTTCAAACATTTTGCGGGATTGAATTCTGCGAAGTGCAGCCACTATTGAAAATGGAGCCGTAGCATTTTATTTTCGTCTAAACTCTTTGAACTAGGTATATTATGTTACCATCGGTATACGAGTAGTACTTACTGGTGCATAAAGTATGCATGTACCTTATTTTTTAAATGAGACTGGTACTAACCGTAATGCAGCTAGAGTCAATCAAATATTAAAACTGCGTTAATTTAAGGAATTAATAATGGTTTTTACAAAAAATTTCTGTCATCAATAATCATCGCCAGCCTATCATCGTCTCACTGCTAGCTGGGTCAAAACTCTTCTCTCATATGAAAGAGAGTTTTCGAGCGTAGAACGACCACGCTGCTGCAATGCGTACTGGAGATCGATCGACTTCTTTTTTAACGATATTAGATAAGTACGAGTATTTAATATACTCATACTAACAATACACAAATCGCCACAACAGCGTACCTCTACCCCCAAAACAGCGTAGCTAGTGTTATGGGTACTAAGATAACTGATGAATAAATTATGTTCATCGCACAAGCATTTTCTAGTTGGGCATCAAACCCACGGCCTTGGACTCAGAAAGCAGGATTACTGCCCACTGCGCCAATTGGCCGTCTTATGTTTTCCTACTATTTTCGTCTCAAATAAAGAGTCTTAAAAATATTATAAAAGAACAAACCCGTTCTTTTATTATTAATTAAAAAATATTAGCAAATTATTTAATTATAAATTGGCTAGTTTTAGTTTTTAACTTTATTGAATAAAAAAAAAGTGTAAATGCAATTCGAAGTTTAAAACTGGTAAGTGCAATCTACCGTAGAATTCCTTTGAAGTGCTAATTTCAATGAACTCTTTGGGGGGAATCGAGCTGAAACCTTGTTGTCGACGGTTCGTTCCCGGGAAAAAAAAATAACGCAGTGTTGTTTTTTTTCAAAAATGAAAAGTGAACAATTTGTTCTACATGGCTGCTTAAAAAGAGTGTATTTTTTCAAAGGGATTAGAATTAGAGAAAAAGAGACCTGAAGGAGAAATTAATATAAAAATTACGATTTCAAACGATATGTAGGTACGTCAAAGTAATGCAATCAAAGAGGCCTGAAATAGCAAGAATACCAAAAATACAGTCAAACATGGTTAAAATATTATCGTATGTATAAGGATGTCAGGAAACGGGGTAGATCCCGTGAGAAAGATTGAGGGAATGTTGAATCAATTCCGATATAAAAGTAGGGGAATTTTTCGGCGAATGCCGTGCCCATTAAATTAATAACTCACAGAATCCTCATTCAGCCATTATTGTATGCAGTGCATTGGGCCCAAAAACAGTGAAAACGCCCCACGCACTTCTCACTTTACACCCGCGGAATGTTGCTAGCTCACAAACTTTGTCCCATTTTCCCATTTCATGGTGAACGCTTAGAACATTAGAGGTAAAATAATTTCTGTAAACTGCTAAATGGTACAAAGTGACTAACCGTTTGTTCGAGAAACTAATCTGAAGAGGACACTCCTCTTCAGATTGGTCTCTCGAACAAACGGGTCATATAGAACCGTGCGCACGATTAATATAGAAGCATCAAAAACCACTGTTTTTGAATCTTCTATATTAATCGTGCGCACTGTTTCTGTATGTTCTTAATTCTATGGCCGTGTGCTTGCGGACAAAATCCATACACCGACAACCGTTACGCCCCCAACTACTTAACGACCATCGGACGTTCACTAACTAGAGAACTTCCCTGTTGCCACCGCTAGCATAACTCCGTAGGCCAAGGTCGACGACGCTGATGACGCGACCACTACAATCTAAGGAACTAGAAGACTGACGCCGTGAAGGCCAAACGCTTAGAGAACAATGTTGGAAAGGAAAGGTTCCTGCGTAACCAACCAGAGCAACAAGGTGTTGCCTCGTAGGCCATAAAATGACCATCGGCTTTCGGCCGATCACAGATGAAATACCAGTAAGATTGCAGTCAAGGGCTAACTTGTATTTGAATAAAAAAAACACTGATAGTGGCCGTAACAATATGAGAGAAATATACATTTTGTATGAAAAGCACGACCAAAAATAACACCAAAGCATTTGTTTGCATAAGTGGAATTGTAAACTTCGTTCTGCAAAAAGAAAATCTTGATTAAGTTTACATTTAATTTTGCGAGTGTTTGCCGGAACCGGGTAGGTATAACCAACCCAAACAACAAGGTGTTGCCTCGTAGGCCATAAAATGACCATCGGCTTTCGGCCGATCACAGATGAAATACCAGTAAGATTGCAGTCAAGGGCTAACTTGTATTTGAATAAAAAAAACACTGATAGTGGCCGTAACAATATGAGAGAAATATACATTTTGTATCAAAAGCACGACCAAAAATAACACCAAAGCATTTGTTTGCATAAGTGGAATTGTAAACTTCGTTCTGCAAAAAGAAAATCTTGATTAAGTTTACATTTAATTTTGCGAGTGTTTGCCGGAACCGGGTAGGTAATTAATGTTGCATTGCTCGTTTGAAAACTTTAATTTTAGTTCAAGATTTTCATAATTTTAAAACTAATAACAGTAAGCAGCTCTTAGACATGTGCGCAAATGTAAACCATGCTGTTCATTTCGCATTTAATGTTGATACACACTTGAAAATGAGACGCATGAGGCTTTATGTTAACAAACTGGTATCATACTTAGAATAGATTCTCCAGTCAATTTACAACGGAGACAGAAATTGAGAACCTGTTCTTAGCTGGTTGTCAGTTTATTATTACAGGCCATAGACAAGAACCTGGTACGCTACTAAAACTTTTGGTTCTAGAAAAATTATAGCACAACTAATCGGTATTACCAATATTAAAAAAAAAGTAGTGTAGTAGCGCACTGGTGCTTATACTAACGACCCCAGAGTTAGTATAAACACTGAAACACACATACCCATACAACACCATAAACCCTTCAGGTGACGCCATAAAAATCTTTCAGGTGGTTATCAGATACTGTCCATATAGATAAAGGAAATATTCTTCTTTTCAAAGTTAATCGGCGTAACTATCAAATACTATAGGTAATCATATCATAAGAGGCAACAGTAACAGTTGTACCAAATCAAATAAATATCACCTCAGGCTTTGCTTGAACAAAACGTGCCGGGGCTCGAACTCGGTCTCCACAAAAGGAAAGCCGAAACCTTTCCCACTAGGCTTATTATACTAGGCTAATTAAGAACTGTGCCTCGCTGCGGTGGTTTCGAGGACGTTTTAGATTTTATTTAATTTGAAATAGTTTATTTTAGGTTATACTTATTATACTATATAATAATATTCTAAGAATATATATTATAAAGTTAACTTTCAAACATTTCAAATTCTTTCACAGTTTATTCATGCTTTAAAATATGTCCTAAAAAAGTTGTTTTAATACTCAACATGCATACGCGCCCCTGTGACACTTTTGATCACGCTAATGAAGGCGACGCCTTTACAAAGAACGCCAGAACACAATTATCAATTCTGAAATGCAAATTTCTTGACATGCTTTCGGAATGCAAATTTCATATCATGCAGCGTTACGGCTCACTTTTCGAGAGTGCTCTCTGCGCGTTACGAATGAGTATGGCTATGAGAGCTCTAACTTTTGCCACGTTATCATTTGCCCGCTTCTGTTTTAACTGCGAACTGGCAATAAAATTTCTCGTTATTGAACTTGATAGTTTTAACCTCCGTGCAAGTATAATCTCGCAACATCTTTAGGAGATATTTAGTTGGGCGGGACGATTCATTTGATGCTCTCAGAGCTACCTTTTGGTTGTTTTATTCTATGCATGTTTTATTAACTTCAGAGAAACATTCGCAGAAGTGGAGCTTTTTGTTACAGAGCTCGCCTGGAGAAGTACTATCGCTATGCTTATTTTGCTTTCCTTTAGGCAGCATTGCTTTATTCCGGTCAGAAGGGCGTGGTTAGCGATGTTATTACTGGCACATAAGGCACAACACACACAAACATACGCGTGACACCTATATGTAAACACTTACGCGTCAGGTGGATTGGCAAAGTGTTGCTCTGCCACACAGTCTATGCTTGATCCATCAATTATAATACAACAAAAGCGTACAAGATTTAAATTTATTTACTTGAATAATTGAAATAAACATAGTAGTTTATTTTACTCGTACCCACAGAATTAAGACGACTGGTTTTTTTTCCATCTGTTTATTAATATAGCTTATCATAATATATATTAGTTTATTATTTTTATATTTATTTGTGTAATTCTGTTTATGCATTCGTATGTAGTTATTTGAATGTAGGTTTATAATAATTTTACACCACCTATTTGTTTTCGCTCTTTTTGTCCTTCACATAAGGTTGCCTGGCATTGATCGCTTCTAAGCGATAAGGCCGCCTTTGGTATTCTACTCCAGTCGTAGTGTTTCTCTCTATTCCTCCTTTACTTTTCTAACTCTGTAGTGGTGTACAAATTAAGAGTTTAAATTAATAAATAAGAACACACAAAAACCGTAGCCACGACTAATATTGATGCATAAAAAGCAGCTCCACTTTAGAATTGTTCTCGAACAAACATTCTTAGTCTTAGGTTAGTCACTACATTCCATTTTGCAGTTGACAGTAATTATTTAACCTCTAATGTTCTACATGTTTACCATAAAATGGGGAAATGGGAAATAGTTTGTGAGCTAGCAACATTCTGCGGGTGTAAAGTGAGACGTGCGCGTTGCGTTTTCACCGTTTTTGGACACAATACACTGCATACAATAATAGCTGAATGAAAATTCTGTATGTTATTAATTCAATGCTCGTACAATGGGTACAACATTTTACCGACGAGATAACATGCTTAGCAAAAAGTATTCGCTGGTTGGTTGTAACAACGCAGTGGCTGTAGTTTCCTTAAAGATCAGACTAGGATTTAGAAATAATAATCCCCCAAATTAGCTTTAAACGTAAACGAAAGGCCTTCCATTTATGTGCTAGGAAGGAAGATTGTCAGAATATATTGACCCTCAGCAGTGTCCCAAAGCTGGGCAAATGCGACCTCTTTCATTGGAGAGTAGAATTTTCACCTTAGACTCCTACTCGCTGTTCTAATCTAAGTTTGCGGTTTTTAAAGGTTATGGAATGGGTGTCCGCCAAGGCGGGGCGGTGTGTCAATACTACTTTCCTAACTCTCGGCTGGTAGTGGCGGCTCGGCTAGCGGTGATGGCCTAGTAGTTAAAACTTAGGCCTCCCTTTAGCGAGGATCTAGAAGGATCACCGGCACGGACCTTTATTATGTGCGTTTTTTATTTAAGCTATTAAATGTTTTAGCTTAAATTAAAAACGCACTTGCTTCCACAGTTACCTAATAACAATTTTTTTCCTAACTTGGTGCTCTAACTCAGGATAACGTTAAATGTAGTCGAACATGATAACTACTAGATCGAAATGTATTATTTATTTATACTGCGAACCATGCGCGGGAATCTTCGGGTACCTACTTAAGTTTTAATGCGGATGCCGGAACAAGGAACGACCGCAACTATAATGGACCGTGAAGAAATAATAGAACGTAAAACGTACAACGGGAATGCATGAATACAAAGCGGAATTTTCTCTTTGAGTTAAATGTTAAAAACGTTTCATATCAAAACACGTGTTTAGTTGCAAAGCGGTAGAATGCAAAGATAGCGCCTTCCCGGCGGTCGGGCGAAATTTAACATTTCTCTTGCAGCCAATTTATTATGTTTCACATTTAACTGCACTATACCTTTTGAAACAATGAACCACAGAGTAGAACAGCTGGTTGATTCTCAAAAGAAACATCGGTTGCAGCATTGTGGGCCTTATTAATAAACGTGACACAACTTTTGTTTATATTTTTTTTCACTATGACATATTTTGAAAGTTGCTTTCAGTTAAAGAGTCTAAAACAATCCATAACTATCCTGTATCTGAGATAACAATATATTTATTTAGTTATTTGACATCTAATTTGTACGGACCCGGAGACCAACTAGACCTAGACCATCATTAACCCAATACCCGCTCACTCCGGGGGCTACTTCCATTCCGAATGAGAAGGGCTAAGGCCGTAGTCCACAACGCTGCCCAAGTGCGGATTGGTGAACTAACACGTTCACACTCCCTTGAGAACATTATGGAGAACTCTCGGGCACGAAGGTTTCCTGACGATGTTCATCTTCACCGATTAAGCAAGTAATTTTTAATTGTTCAAATTAGAAACACACTTAACTGCGAAAAGTTAGAGGTGCGTAACAACCGTGCTGGGCACCGAAATCGGTGTCCCCGGAAGGGAAACCGAACCCTTACCCTAGATATTACCACAGTAAACAATACACAAAACATCAAAAACAGAATAATGTACTGTGAAGTGGTATTATGCAAATATTTAATAACAGCTTATTCAATATTCTATTAATTCCTCCAGAGCAATTCGCGGAACATTGCTGCCCACCCGTCGTGGAATGGACCCTATTGATCAATGCTGTCCAAGAGTGCGCTGAGTGACAATAATGAACGTGTTGGGTTAGGTGCCATGTTCCTGCAATAGTGGTACAAACAGGTACCACACACAATTTTTTTTTTCGTTGACGATGGTTACTTATTACCTTTTGGTGCACTACATCACATCTAAACACATATAAAACATCACACATCTCGTAAGGTATGAAACATATTTTTAGTTGATCGTATGTACCTCTAACCTCCAGGTCTTACTATTCTAACGTTATGCCACGTTTATTAATAAGGCAACTTGATGCAATGTTAGTTTATTCGATGTTGCAATCAAACCCTTCAAGTGCCTGTGATAGGACATGATTAAAGAATTTTCGAATTTCATTTAGTATTTGAAATGTCTAAATAATATTTTTTCAACTACCCTCACTGTATAAGTATAAATAATGCATTATTAATGATTAAACGAACTTACCTGTACGTGAAGTTCAATCATAATTACTCGAAGGGCTTCGTTCGAAGATATTAGCAATGTACACATTGTAGTTTCACGTTAGACTCGCCGTTTCGCACTTTATTTCGGAGGTAGGTAGGAAAAAAACTCGATGTTACGACACCTGCCCCGATCATGTCATTAAGTTTAGAGAGTGCTGAGCTGTTGCTGTAGAATAATTAATAATTATCTTACGTATGTTTCACGCCTAAGGGTATGGCTTGTCCATGAAAGGGAGGGAGGGTTGCTAATATCTTCGAACGAAGCCCTTCGAGTAATTATGATTGAACTTCACGTACAGGTAAGTTCGTTTAATCATTAATTACTCTCGTGCTTCGTTCGAAGATATTAGCAATGTACACATTGTAGATGTTGAGAGAGTGTAATTATCATGAAACATATGTATCTACTTTATTTGTAATGATTATTTTGTAACAATCTAATTATAAAATCACTTTTATGATAAACACCACTTTAACAAAATCACTAACAAATTAATTAATAAATAAAAGTTATCAATTCATTATTATAAGAATTTTCTAAATGATTATAATATAATTACGTTAATCTTTTGTATGAGGTTTGCATAATTAAGTAAAGGCAATAATTATTTAAATTTTAAGTATTTAATACGTTATTGGCAAATACTCTATTTGAACAATTCTCATTAGATACTATTCTATTGTAGTATTTTGCGAAGGAGTTTGAGCTCCACCCTGCAGTATTTCTATACTCACTCCTGCCCTGACTTTGGAAATCGATGCATGCCTAGTACTGTGAGCAGTAAATATGGATGTGTCTATCCCACACAAATTTAAGGTACTTTTGATCCACCTACTCAATTGAGAAGTGACTTTCCCACGAGTTTCTCGGAATGAAATGAACAATGTATTTACATATTCTTCTGACATATCTTTGTGAAAAGAAAGGTAAGTATAATATTGGATGTAAACTCGGAATGAAATGAACAATGTATTTACATATTCTTCTGACATATCTTTGTGAAAAGAAAGGTAAGTATAATATTGGCTGTAAAGCACCCAACCATGAAGTCTTAATTAAGTATGGAATTTTTATTATTACTTCGGAACTTGTGAAATTAATATTATTTATATCTATCAGGGTGATTAATTTTTTGCTCAATTGATCGAGGTTTAGATTTTATTAGGGTACCAATCAGATAAATAATCTAAAACTTGGTCAGTATTCCATGTTAGATTATATTTAGGCAATGTAGGTGGTAAACGAAAAACTTATTTTAGGTATCTCTTAGTTAAATCATTGTTAACTACATCCTGACCTAAATAATGAAAGAACAGATCTACAAGTGTTTATTGTTCCGTATCTACGGATGCAGATATCAGCATTTGAATCAAAAGTATATGAAAGAAATCTCAAAACTTTATAAATATGTAAATCATTATCTTTACAGTAGGTAAACCATTTTTAAAACAAGTGTCATACTGTTTAAGTGTATTGTCTGCAAGCGACGCAGTCCGGATAAGAACCCTACAACCAGGGTAATCTGTCGGCGTACTGCGCGATCACTACAATGAGAAATTATCAAATTGTCCTGTGAATTTAAAATCAATGGTTTTTATGTCAGAAGTTTCGTTGTGTTGGCCACCACAATCCCTGTTCTCTTATCGTTAATTATTTTTCGCAAGGTCTTAAAGATAATAACAATTGGCGGAAATGCGTAATAGAAAAAATCACTCCACGATAAAGTAAATGCGTTGATTGCAAAGGCATCCAGATCTTTATACCATGAAACGTATAAAGATTTGTCACATTTGTGATTTATCCTACTCGCAAACCAATCTATAGAGGGAATACCAAACATCATTGTAATTGTAATATAAGCGTTGTTTGATAACTCCCATTCAATATCAGGATGCGTTCTTCGCGATTCTGCATCCGCGATTTTTTTTTTTTTTTTTTTTTTTTCTGAACTGCGAATATAATCACCATGGACCGTTATTTTACGTACTTCGCAGCATTTCCATAATTGCTGTGTTATCCCTGTCAAATGTGGAAACTGGATGCCTCCCCATTCTATTGACATAAGATTTTGCAGTCTTATTATCAATTCGAAGTAAAATTTAATAATTTTGGAGGTTATTCGCAAAATATTAAAGTCCTAAAAAGGCTGCAAGTAATTCCAAGTAATTTATTTGCCGTTCTTGTTCACTCCATGGCCCACAAGCGGTATCCTCACCACAGGAGGCCCCCCAACCCGTTGTTGAGGCATCAGTAAATATTTCCATGGCATAAGTGTCACCTGTTATTTTACATACAGCATAATCAATAATGCTTAGCCACCAATCAAACACCCATGTTAAATTGTTTGGTATTGTCATAGTTTTCATCGCTCAAAATCCTTAGTTTGTAGCCAGCCTTAATCTACAGCTTGGCACGCGGAGGTGAGTAAACCCAAAAACCGAGCAAACTTCCTTATTTTACACCTTTTTAAGCTTCTAAATTTATTTTATTTTTTTTTTTTTTTTCTATAGTTTTTATTGTCAGGTAATTTTATTTCAAATTATTATTATTATTATTGTTGTTTTTTTTTTTTTTTTTTTTGTCTATAATAAAACCCAAATATGTACAGGATTTTTGAGGCGTAAATACACTTTTATCTTTATTAAATATAAATCCTAAAGATTTTAGTAATGATCTTGTATCGGAAAAGTTCTGTAAACAATTATTATAAGATTGCTCGAATAAAAATTAATCATCTAAATAAAAGGTAGACACGTATCCCATGGATCTCAATAGTTTTGCAACAGGTTTAAGAAAATACGAAAGGAGCTATATTCAATCCGAGTGGTAAAACATTGAATTTGTAAAGGTTGCGATCCCATTGAAAACGTAAATATTTCCTTGAATTCTTATGAACATTAATAAGGAAATATGCATCTTTAAGGTCAATAGTACACATATAACTATTTATCGAAATAAATTTAATAGATGTTCTAAGATCTTCCAGTTTAAAATGTTGCGTATTAATGAATTCATTTAATTCCTCTAATTTTATTATGGTTTTGGGATAGGAAAAACTTTTGAAATAAATTAACTTTCACATGGTTGCCATAACCATACAGATACAAGATTACCTATAGATTCCTTAAATGAATTATATTCTGACAAAGTATAGCTTTCTTCTGTAGGTATAACTGATTGTGTCACTGAGCAAGAAAATGGAATTTCATAACCAGATATCCAAGAAAGAATTTTACAATCATTAGTAATCAATGACCATTCATAAAAGAAATAAGTCAAGCGGCCAGCCGGCTTTACCGTTTCTTTCGCCTGTGTCGTGGAGGCTGCTGATGCAACGACGTCTTCAGGCAGCGGCGTGCTGCGTCGACGTCGTCGTCTGCCTCACCGTCTGATGTCGCGCTGTTGGTCGAAAGCCCCTCGCTGCCGCTTGGTGCGGCGGCGCGCGCTGACTCGTGAAGGGCGCCCGGTAGTTTAAAGGCTGCCTGGTGATAATCGCAGCTGCGGGCGTTGCGGACTTTTGCGCTCCTGGCCTTGCTGATAATATTATATCAGACTTGTTGATAATTTTACCCGACCTTAAAGATTCAGATAAATTGTTACCAAACAGCAACTCATCAATTTTGGTCTTCTCCAGCTGCTCTTTTAATTCTTTTTTAACAGTAGTGAGAATAAAAAATCTCCTAAGCACTGAGTCACTGTGTTGAATATCACCTAGGATCTATTAATAGTTTGAGCAGCTCTTGCTTTGCCTCAGTCTTGTCCTCCACAAGAGTAAGGTAATAGCTGCGCGATACTTGCTTATTTTCTATTCCTTTATAATCCAGCAAAAGATGCTGGAGTTTCTGCCAGGGAGGCACGAATTTCGGCCTTCAGTGACGGCGCTTTTATTAATTTGCAATTAGCCGGAGCTAAATATCTATCTTTGAGCTCTTTTCGGTTTTTTTTTTTTTGCTTAACCCAGTAGCAACTATGTGACTTAACCTAACAGCTAAGTCTTTTTGTATATTATCACCACATTCTTTGACGGTGGTTGATCCTCTCCTAAAATACTCAGTAATTCTGTGCTTAATGTACGCTCTGTTAGTACATCCGGCAGAGCAGCTATCGATTCATTAGCAGTAACTGGGTCATTTGGGGGCTGGAGCTGCGGTGATGCGCTGGCTACAGGAGCAGCCACTGTTGCAACCGTATCAACAACGTCAGAATGGTGAGTATTCACATTGCTCTGTTCCAGGAGTTCTTCCCAATAAGAGTAGCATTCTTGAGGTTCTGTAACATCAACCTCAATGGCGGCGATCTTTTCGCTACCTGAGAAGCGAAAATATGCTTCGGTTATTTACAATAAGGGTGTATGTGAGACTCCGGTACGAGAAACACGCAACCCTTTATATTATGGGTGTATTGAGACTCCGATATGAGAAACACGCAACCCTGTATAATATGGGTGTATGTGAGAATCCGATATGAGAAACACGCAACCCTATTTTAAAGGCAGGTATATATGTGTAGCTCCTATTTGAGATACACGGAACCTAATTCTGATACCTATGTCTGAATATTCATTGCAAGAAATCACATCTTTTATTAAAAGTTAAAAATAATTACTTACTGTTCTGGTCTTGCAGCGACATGTCGCTATCCGACGATAATGTACGGCGTCCTCGCTTTCTCGATATTTTACGTTCTATTTTTCTTAACTTTTTCGCTAAATAATCGAAATCACAATCATCACTTCTATCTTTCTTCCTTTTCGGCATGATAAACTCTTAAAAATAATCTTTATTTCGAAGAAAACACTAATTTATATTTAAAACGTACGAAACAGCGATGCACTAAACTGTGAATAACATGATCGGGGCAGGTGTCGTAACATCGAGTTTTTTTCCTACCTACCTCCGAAATAAAGTGCGAAACGGCGAGTCTAACGTGAAACTACAATGTGTACATTGCTAATATCTTCGAACGAAGCACGAGAGTAATTGCATTCATTCAATGCAACAAGCTCAGTATACTATTTGAGTTTGTCGAGTTAATGTCAATATTATTTTTCTCAGAGACTGCAATTTATATGGGAGTGAAATTCTGTCATCGGTTTAATAAAATGTTAAAGTATAAATACCGTTACATTAATGGAAAATGTATGTCTACCCGTTAAATAAATCATCACTTGATTAATATACATGTAGTGGACAGAGCCACATGGGCGATGCAGTCATACAAAATAAGTTTTATTTGCTTCCATTTCATTTGCATAATTGCATGAATGTAACGCATTATTATTTAAATGAAAACGATATTCCGTTTGTCGCGTTACGCTCATAAGGCTCATTTTATACGATTTAAGTCGAGACATTTCCAGAGTCCTATCAAAACGCATCCAAAACGTAATATACTGAGTATTGAATAGTTTTAAAGTATGGAAAATGGATTTCTATCCCGGGATTCAATTCATCATATTGGGCCTTATCTCCTAGCGTGTAAGAAATGCTATCCCATCACACTATAAGAGTATAATATGACGTTATAAAATCTCTGGAGATGGAAAGCCGTGGCCGAAATCGGTGCGGGAAACTATTTGTTTTGTTTGTAATGAGAATATTGATAATATCGAAGATATATGTATTGAATTAAAATATACTCACGTGATATCAATAAATAAAGAGGCTTTGTCCGACTGGCTGAAAGACAACCTACAGCCCAAACGACTGAACTTAGAAATTGGAAATCTTTTAATAAATATTCATCTAAATTTAAGAGAAAATGTGACCGCAATAATTTGAACGTTAGAAACAAAAATGAACTTGCAGTGCAATACACTCGACTACACAAAATAAGCAATTAATTTAAAGGAAATTGCATACAATTTTACAATAAATTACTGGTTGATATCTTGGGGATGTCTCTAAAAAAGTTCAAAGTTTGTATTAAGCAAAAGCTTACAGAAAAATCATATTATAGTATTATGTAAACGATAAAAAAGCTTGGGTGTGAACTATTCTTCTAACCTTTAACATTTTCAAATGACAATGTGATATGGTGATGACAATGTGACATGGTTATAGCAAAAAAACCTGGCTAACTTTGTTGTGGGAGCATTTTGAACCCTCGTAGCTTTAGTTTGTAGTTCACGAATGTAGCTATCGCCATCACTACTCACTACTATGTACACATTTTGTTTGTCATCAACGCATCAAAAGTGCCATCTATGTGCCTATTTGAATAAAGAAATAAAATTTGACTTTGACTTGACTTTGACTGTACTACGAAAGGTGGCTTTCTAAATTCTACCCCTGATTGGAACGGGGAGAAAAGTTTGGTGTCTCTCTTTTCTCCCCGTTATAACCATGAAACTTTACGTTCGGTTTAAAATAACAAACGTACCTGGAGCATGTTCAGATTTTTTGCTCAGTTACTTCATGGCATTGGCGCATACATACATTGGTTTTCACAAACCTCAGTGGCTGATTAGTTGTGTTGGGCCACCTACTTGCTAATCCTACTTCTAATTCTAAGCTGCACTGCACACACGCATGTCACTAAGATATTGCACTTCGCTTAATCCAAATAATTCCATATGTAATAGTTGATTTATATTGAATCTTGTATATTTTCAGGGTTTATGCAACGTGTTACCGAATCATTAAATACTGTCAGCGTAATGTATATTTCATAGGGATTCACCATGTAAAATATTAAATCAAAGGAAACATATTTATTTTTCCAAACAAACTAATTCAAAACATTCAAGTGTTGAGACCGACACGCGCATAGTACTTACACTATGCGACACCTACCTAACAAAGTGTCAGGAGTCACTTGATTTTTATATTGCATGTGATGTTGATTAAAATTCTCCCCTTAAGCGTGTCAAAATTGGGAATGACAGCTTTTGCTGATTATTTTATTGTTTAGTCTACAAACATGAAATTTAAAAAGGAGGGACGTTTTAAAGCATATACATAAGTTCAGAAAATATTTTTAGATTTACCCCTGAAGCGGTAGAACAGGGATTAGAAATTTGTACGAAAATCCTATGTTTTTGAAGTTATAGATTAACAGATTATTTGAAATATATCCATCTAATGTACTGTATTGCCATCCACCGTATAAACTATTGAACTGATCTAAACGAAATTAAAATCTGCCAGTAACTTTCTTTCCGGAGAAGGTCAATATGTATCTACCACTGGACATCATCTCAAGATCACAGGATTACACACAATGCATGTTTTTTCCCTTTTTTTCATGAGATTTGAACAGTAAATTTTTAAACTTCGTTTTTATAAATATGTACACAGAGTTATAGACAGAAAGTATTTTGAAAATTAGGCTTAATTTGCTATACTCCGCGTGTAATTTATAATTTCTTCAATCTTTATACTCCACACCAAACAGATCTTCGGTAATGTACCCTCTACGCACGTATCGCTCCGAAACCAGAGCATCCTCAGGAGATGCTGACTTTACAATGAATAATTATTAAGTCTTAACAATTAGTGACTTAACAATTATTCACTTAATAATATATCATGGAATTCCGCAAAGTAATGTCTATTTAGTAGTTTTAGTATTTCTGTCCGTCTGTAATTTCTAATAACGAAGAAATCACGGCATATATTTTGAGGTGCTGGAAGTAATCGCAGTCCCCTTGGATTTCTTTTAATTTCAGGGCAAAACAAAATTTCCAAGTCGCGGGCAATTACTAGTTTATTATGTACATATAGAACATTTTCTTTTTAAGTGTATAATTGCCTGGAAGAGATCGCAATGTAAAGATAAGGCATTGCATCTTCTGCCTTACTTGTTCTATTGTATTAAAAGTGAATACATTAATTAATTTACAGGTTAAAACACAATTTACACTTTGCCAAGTTCCATAGCATCAAATACCGGGCTATTGTAAGCCCTAGAATTGTCTTATTAAAAGGCTGTTATTTTACTTTACCTCATAAATACATTGAAGTATGCAGAGCACGTTTATGAGCGCGACTCGAAAGCCTTTTAATCAAGTTATTCCGCGGTTTTGTTCAGTTTACACACGCTCTGGAGTATAGTTACGCAAACACTTCATAACTGTCACATTACGTTCAAATGCGTGAGACCACAAGTTTGAATAAACTCTCTGAATAGTTGGAATATAATGGTTTGAAAACGTTGTTGTTTTCACCGTCATATTTAAATATTCGTAAATTATTCGGGCTAAAAACTTTATTTTCATTATTTAATGAGTAATCAAGATATTGAATCAAAGTTTATCAAAATCTATTAAGCTATTTAACATTTATTGAATAACTATATTTGTAGTTCTTAATAATAATAGTTTATGTTATTCTTATTCCCACTATGTTATTATCTATGCAAAAAAAAACACTTTAATACGTTGAGTTTGCACCACTGGAATTCGAAGATCTACATATTATTTTATTTTTAAGAGCAATTTGGAGTGAACTTAATAAATGACTCGTCGAAATATGCTACTACCAACTGAATGTATATGTTACCTCAAATCTATTTTAAAAAGTTGAAATTATAATTTCTAAATGAAACTACCTCTGAGGAATATCCCAAGCAAAGAGGCGAAGCCTCGAGGTCCGTACCTCACCGATCGGTTTAAGTCAAACGGAGATAAACGGGTACAATTGTTTGTCTGACTGCAAACAGACACATTTGACATTTCTAAATTGCTTATCATTTAACATAGAATTTGGAAAGATGGAAATCAACTAAGATCGCTTATTGAATTTGAACTTGAGAATGAAAATTTCGAGTGCGAAACATTTCTTTTCTTAAGTTCATTTCCAAATATAATTTCGATAATCGAAGTTCAGAGTAGAATGCAAATAAAACCAGTCGCTTAAATATTAATGCAATTTGTAGAATGGGAGCAATGGTAAAACGCCTTTAAGGGGATATATTATTCAAAGAAGACTGTAGCAAGCAGCGGGCAGACGCCCGCGGGAAATAAACAAACTGCTTGTATCGATAATGCTGTATCAGACATTAAATCGAGGAAAAGAGAGGAAATATATTAAATTCATTCTTATTTTGTTACAAGTATAAGGCCTTTGAAGTATTTTCTGAAGTGCGTTTGCTATGTGAATATTGAAGAATATTTTATATTTAAAAAAAAAGATAAAAGGTCACATTTAACAAAAAAGATAGCCTTTTTTGTCTTGACATTGGTTCCCACGCTTGGTGGTCTTTATTATTGAGACCATTAGTTGCCTGAGAAAACAATATCCGAAAGACTAGGCGTTAAAGGAAAAAAATGTGTTTGTTTCAAAAATTTTAAAGATTCTGTGCAAGTTTGCAGTATAGTTATGAATTGACTGGCCCGAAGCCATGCCATCTGGTTCCTGATAAGTATCCTTTTTATTTATTTTACTTTCCGACCCACGACACCTTAGTATCAAATTCTATAATTAATTATTTCTTTGTAATCTACATATAATAAAATCTTAGACTATTCGTATTTGTACATTAAAGATGTTTGGAAATAGATAACAGTAAAACGTTAGAAATAAGCTATAGAACGTTAAAATGCAAATTTTTGAATTTTTGACTGTTTGTCTGTCTGTTTGTTTTTAAGACTGATTGTTTGTGCGCGCATCACGCATTGTGAACATTGTACATCACGCATGTACATTTATACATGAGATTATAATAAAAAATTATAAGTTTATTTTGGAGGGTTGGGTCAATATTATTGTTTATCTAACTACCATAGTTAAGACACAATGGCAGCTTTTGTGTTCTAAAATTTTATTACATCGCCGGTAGAAACAAAATTAGGTTAAATATTTCTACCTCAGTATCAATTCTTATTGAAATAAATAGTTTTATAATGAAGAGTATTTCTATAGCAGCAAAAACTTTTAAAATTCACTCTAATCGGATATTTAAGTAAGAAGTTATAGCGAGTTTTAAAAAATCAAGGACTACACCTAAACAAAAATGTTCTTTTTCGAGCTACACGACTTGTATACAAGAATAAACAACTTAAAAATATCTGTTCACATACTCGTACATCTGAATTAAATGATTTTTACAGAATTCCAATTTTAGTAGATATCCACGGGATTTCTAAAAATCCGCAATTAATACGGGCGAAGAACGCAGGCAAAATACATTTAAAAAAAGTTTTAGGACTGTGAAAAATAGTACCTATTTGTAATCTTGTATACTAATGCAATTAAAAACAACGGATGACAATTTCTATTGTGACGACTCCTAACCGTTGAGGAAGTTCCTTTTAAAAAAAAATTGCTGTGTGAAATAATATGTATAAAAATAGAAGGAGAACGTTTCATTACGTAACCCTTTCATTTTGACAGTCACAAGTTCATATTGTGAGATGTTATATTCGAAATGAAAGGGTTAAGACAAGGCATATTCACTTTGTGCAACATACATTGAACAATGAAAACAATGGTTGCAGGCTTAAATGAAAATGAATAATGAATGTTCGCAGTAGAACAAAACTGGCCGAAAAAGGACTAACTAATAACGCAGTCCGTGTAAATTCTGCTAATTCCCACTGTGCGTTAATATTGCAAAACGTGACTTGCAAAATACTACAAATGAAGGCAAAAATAAGTTAAGTTTTGACTGTCGTCAGTGAGATTTTATCTCATAAATATTTCAACGAGCAAATCTTGTATTAAAATCTATAAACTATGATTGAGTTTATTATTTCTAACACACTGTGTCAGCATACCATGTTAATATAACATTGTAAATACACCTTTGTTAAAATTGTTTGCTTCTCTCTTATTCGTGGGAGGTTTCGGCTGTAGCGAGATAATATACCAATTAAGACTTGACGCCTAGCAATGAGACGTTCTGGTATGCTGCGTAGAACCAATGGGTATGAGTTCTAATTCATTAAGAGATTCTAAGTTCTGAATTTTTGGGGTCTGGTTTAGTGGGAGGCTTTAGCTGAGGATTGTTGTCGCGTAGCAAAAATTGTTGCAGCGATTAAGAGTAGGTATGCCCATACGGATTAGCCATCCTAAACTGCATCTTCAACTAACAGATGTTATTGCAGTGTTTAAAAACTTCTACTGAAATATGATGATATATACAATAAGAGTTGCCCTGGATTTCCTTCCGCCATTAATTTATTCTCTATGAACCTTTACTTAAGTAGTACTTATATTACCAGCTGCTGCCTGCGACTTCTTCGGCATTTTTTTCAGTTGATTTGAATCCCTCGGGGACCGTTTACTTTCCCGAAATAAAAGGTATCCTATATCTATTTCTAGGATGCACGTTAAATGTGCGCCAAATTTGTGGCAATTATAACATTCGTAGAAAAATAACAAAGTAAAATATTATAATGGAAGCACGTGAGTTCTTCAATAAACTTTAAACCACAATAATGTGTTGCGTCTTCTGCAGTTACTTTTAATTAAAAGTGCAAAACCATGTAATCGTGAACTTAGTTGGGAAGTTTCCCTTTAGATTGGGAGGGGTTCGAGGGTGGGGATTAGGCCGGCCTTTGTTGATAGTGTGGATATCGGAGCAATCAATAACGTGTGATAAACTGAGAATTAACGTAAATCGACTGCTATAATTAATTTCTAAACATAGAAATATATTTTGGGCCCTCACGAAAATGTTTAAGTGGAAGGTCCCAGGTTAGATCAGACTGGTGAAATTCAAATTCCTGAATTTTTCCAGGGTTTTGTCTGGTCTGGCTTAGGCCGTGGTTAGTTACCATCCTACCGAAAAAGATTTTAGGGTTCCTGTACGATGCCACGCAGAAATTGACAAGCGGTATGTTTTAATATAACTGCCGTAACCCTTATAAGTTGGCCCTTATTAAAAGACTTTTATTTTTTATTTTTCTATGCACAAAAATGCAATTTAAACAATTAAAATATCACTTGCTTCAAAGGTGAAGGAAAACATAGTGAGGAAACCTGTATGTCTTTAAGTTCACCATAAAGTTATCAAAGGTGTGTGGAGTCCACCAATCCGCACTGGAAGAGCGTGGTGGACTACGGCCTTAACCCCTTCTCATTGTGCGAGGAGACCTGTGCCCCGTAGTGGGCCGCTAATGTACTGTAGACAAACCATTAGTGCAAACCATTAGTGGGTATTTACGTAACATGAACAATAACCTTCATGCTGTCTTAACACATTCGAAGTGAGAGATTATATCAAGTTTTATTGATTACTCTTAAATCCACGAGCAAGGACGGCCTATAATCTCTCGCCATCGGGGACCTGTAGAGAAACTATATTCCGAACTAAGTTTCAGATTGCACGGCTTCCCAGTTTTAATTAAAAGTGTTTGGAGAAGATGTAAGATGACACGATTTGATGATTCCGGATATACTTAGGTGGTATAACTTGAGTTCCGCACGTAAGTTATCTGATAACGTTCCTAACTCCTGTAACCAAATTACCCGAAAACTTATCGATTTAACTTCGGATACTTCTGCATACAAATCTCTAAACTATGCAGTCCTTTTCACAATATTTCCGGACAATATGGATATTTTAAGACTAAAAAAATTTTGTTTAGAGTTTTCTATACACTAGAATTGACACCAATATCTTTTAAAGCATACTAAAATTGATTTTTTGCACTCACCTCAAATGTTTCGGAGTTATAGCGTTTTTAATTTATAAAGTAATTTTTTATTCATTTCAGTTATTGTTTTATAAATATAACCTAAAATAAACTATGTAAAACTAAATAATATCTAAAACGTCTTCGTAACCACCGCAGCGAGGCACAGTTCCTAAGATGCTGGCAGCATTGCCTCTTTGGATCGCCAAACTAATTCGTTTTTAATTATAGCAATTTAAATATTACTAACGTAGAAGATCACATCGTGAGGCTACATGCCTGAGAGTTCCTAATACCTGGTATATCTGACTAAGCCGCATAAATGGCCAGCGTGGTAGACTACGGCAAAGACCCTTCGTATTCTAAGACAGCACACCCGTGCCTAGTATGAGGCCGGTTATGGGGTGGTAATTATAAAAACTATACAAATAAATATTCAAAAAATTCAAAAGCTACCTCTTTAAAAAATAGTTTAATGTTTAATTAGGTATTACTTAAGCAGTCGCCACATATAAACTTTCATTACATTTTTGATAGTCTGTTTATCGTTTTATTTTGGAACAGCGGAACCATGACTTATTATTCAAAAAATCCTGGAGCTTGTTTTTTCAGGCTCGCATCTACATTTAAGCTTTAGTTAAAATATCAACTATGTCTTCATACTATTATGTAGGTATTAGCTTAGTAGTACTGCTACTAAGCTAATACCTACATAATAATACAAAAATAATTTAACCGAAGGTTTCGAAGGTGATTTTGAAATATAAATTTAAATAAAATACGACAATACACGATAATAATGATTAGTTACTACTACTAGTAGACTTGCGTTAAGGCTACTAAGATAACTGATGAATATTTTTATTAATTAATATAGATTATTAAATACTTTACTATATAAACACCCAGATATTGAAGAACATTCATGTTAATTACACAAACATTTTCCAGCTGTGGGAATCGAACCCATAGCCCTGGACTCAGAAAGCAGTGTCAATGCGTCCACTGAGCTACAGCGAAATACATTGTGATTTAGAAAGCCGATATCTAAATGGATATATCTATTCCGCTGTGGCCCGACTCCATATTGTGCTCGAATCTTGTTACACCCAATTCTACAGAATTACGACGAGTAGTTAAGAAAACTGGTTTTCCAGTTTATTTTCTGTGCTAAAGTTCCTTATTCCCAATTTATTACGTGCTCTGTGAGCTAAAAGTTAACATAGGTATTTTTTAATAATAAAACCATTGCTTTATAAATTTCATGTTATGGTTTACACAATTATTATAAAAACCCAAATAGTAACACAATACGAACGTATTCATTCCAACAACGGCCGTAAAAAGAGCCAACCAGTAGTTCAATAAATAGAATTTACTACATTATTGTATTACTAAGGTACGGAGTTGTTGGCAGTAATGTTTATTTCATTAGTTCGTATAGCAGACGCTGTATATTATGATGAAGCTTTGATTACTTATAGAAAATGACTAGCTAAAGTGTGTTCAGGATTGTTGTAGAAACATGTGCGAGACCTTATTATATTTATTTACTACTAGCGGACCCCCGCGCCATCTGTCGGGCTGATTTGTGAATCAAAACTATTCAGGGTGGCACCCAAACGCAAACCAAAAAATTAATTCAAATCGGTACACACGCACTCAACAAATATATATATATAAGTTTGTACACTTTAAAAATATAAATAAAAAAAAATGTTTTGGGAATATTAAGCGACAACTGCCTAGTGCCTACTCTACCTGCTTTACATTGGTTCCTTTTTTTATTTTACTCTGAAGATTGTTCCCGGATTCTATAGGTAATGTTATAATGAAAGCGTAGTTTCCTTAAGCCTTTAATGCTGTTAGGCGTTCCTTATTTCAGCTTTAAGAGGACTATGAGCAACTTTACTTGGGGCCTATTACCATTGTTTTAAGTATTAATATTTTAAAACTACAGTTTATAAGACATACAAAACGGTAGAAGCATTGGACATAGGGCTGCGTGGTAGGCCAGTTATATATGAGCTTTATGTTTATCCAGGTAACTGGGCCGGCTTTTTGTTATATAACCAGAGTATTTGTTAACTTAACAAGTAATGAAGAGTCTTGTACTGATACAAAGTGATCTTGACGGTCTACGGTATATGAAGCAACCTTGTCCAAGAACACATTTCAAAGGTTTGTTTTTCATTTCAGCTGTTCTACTCGTCCAAATTGCTTATTGCAGAGCAATTTGGACTAGAAGTTTGAATCCTAGCCCGCACCTCTAACTTTTCTAAGTTATGTGCGTTTTAATCAATTAAAATATCACTTGCTTCAACGCTGAAGGAAAATAACTTGAGGAAACCTGCATGCCTGAGAGTTCTAGATAATTTTCTCAAAAGTATGTGAAGTCCACCAATCCACACTGGTCTGGTCTGGTAGGAGGCTTCGGCCGTGGTTAGTTACCATCGTACCGACAAAGATTTTAGTGTTCCTGTACAATGTCGCGTAGATATCAACTAGAGTATGGTCAACCTATATTAATAAAAAAAAGACTTTTTGTGTATGCACAAAAATGCAATTTAAGCAATTAAATATCACTTGCTTCAACGGTAAAGGAAAATACCGCGAGGAAACCTGTATGCCTGTAAGTTCTCCTAAATGTTTTCAACGGCGTGTAAAGTGTACTAATCTGTACTTGGCCAGCGTGGTGGACTACGGCCTAAACCCTTCTCATTGTGGGAGGAGACCCGTGCCCCGTAGTGGGCCATAATGGGATGATATGATGATGACGTTGATGACTCGTCCATAACCTCCGATGACGAACAAGTCATATACAGGAATTGCCACAAGCTCCCTTGCTATATGTGCTTCCAATAAATAACCAATAACCATTCGGCTGAGCGGCGAATACGTCAATTAACATGATGTGATAATTGCTGGAACGACGTTGATGTAATTAATGACATCAGCGAGGCGTACAGCAATACAAAAGTCAATTAAGCAAAAACAGGAGGTCACTGAAGAGTCTTTTTCCAGGTTTAATCAGAATAACTTTAACTCACAGCATTGGTGTTGGTTGGTATATTGGACTACTTATTATAAAATAGAGAGTTTGGCCAACCTACGACTACGAGTGAGATAGAGTTCTTTATGTGGTATGAAGTTTACAGCGTCTTTTGGCCTATCCTAAATATAGAAAGTATATCATCTAAAAACTCCCATTTTAATCCCTATTTATCAATTTTCAATTGTGGAACTAAATTATAAAAGAAAAAAACTTGACAAACGGTTTCATATAGGAAGTGGGAAAAGTATAGTAGGTAATTCTAATTCAATCTGCAATCTGAAGATTTTTGATTCGATTAATAACTAGCACGTTTATAAAACGGGACGTTTATAAAAAAACGCAACGTAGTACATTAAATTTTAAATCAATCCATCGACTGCTTATCGAGTATTGCAAACAGTAAAAAAGGTAACAGATTTTTTTATATAAATAGGTTTATTATAAATTTTACTAATGTATACAGATTGGTGGCAGAAACGTTCCGAAAGTGATATAGGATCGTTACTCACAAGCATAGAATAGTTCCAGAGCTGATGCCTCTTTGGTTAGGTGTACAACCTAACCAAAGACTCTGGTGCAGTTGAGTTTGGTTATTTTGACTTAATTCCCCTTACATCCGTTAGCACGACCAACACGTAAATATTGAAATTCATTTACACTACTCTCTAAAAAGGAGTTTAATATTTGTGAGATATGTACTTATATTATTTTCTTTATTTTAACTATTTAAACAGATTTGTCATGTATCATTAAAAGAAAAAGTATATGGCTGTTATATGATGCCTGTTTGAAAAGAGAACATTAACAGTATAGGGGGGTCGTCTTTTGGTTTTCTTTTAATTACGTACTTGATGACCATGACGGTCATGGTTTGACTACTATTTTGTACCTTTAAACCCGTAATGTACAGTTAAATACCTTAAATACATAGCAATAAAAAATAGCTATAATTGAAAATTCGATAGTCTGCAACCAACTTTATTCTAAAAACAGCATGTCATAACTCAATTCGATTATGTAGCAGACAATGCGGGGTAAGGTTTTATTGCTATTATCACATTAATGCCTTGTCATAAAAGGTCCAAGGCCAGATCTTTGCCATACAAAACATTAGAATAATAAAAGATAAAGATAATGCACAGGTCTTTTAATAGAACGGTAATGGCCGCCACGTCGTCGTTCCATTTGTGGTTGGGAAAAGAGATCCGGATATTGCGTTCCGTTTCACGTAATAATAAGCGTTGGTTATTTGCCATAAAATAACCTTAAAATCTAAATCTAAATTGTATTGTAACTTCATAAGTCAAATGGAATTTTGTTTACAAAAAAACATTGTTTCGTTGATCGACCTTTTTGTTGATGGATCCCGATTCTGTGTCCATTAACGCGGAATAAAACAATAGCATAGCCAAAATAAATTTTAGAATTTGTTCAAACTAACAAGGTAAAACCGTAACAATTTAAACGTACCTTTCAATCACCACGGTTTTTTGTGCGAAATTTTTATTATCAGTATATACATAAATATTATGGAAAACTCATAGTCACATCTCTAGATGAAAAAGAGACAAAAATCCTTTTAGATCTTAGGGTCCAAAACTCTTAGACATGTCGTGTTAGTTTGCAATATTATAAATAAACATTCACTATATTGTTTGTTATCTTTATAATAATTGTATTCTATACAGCATTGCAGTTTTTCATTAACAATTTGAAGTGGTATATAGTTACATATCTCTTTGTTCTTATACCTTGAGTCTAACCACAATTTGCAGGAGCTTCATAAGTGACAATTAGATGGCAGAGTGCTATTCTGTCCACGTCCATCCCAGTCCGCTGTAGCTAATAGATTTATCGCCTCTCTCGTTGGACAAAAAGCTACTTCCAACATTGTTCTAGTTTCTCATAGTTGAACGCACATAACGAGCCGTGAGAGCCACACGAGCTAAGCGCAACGTTTTTTTTTCGTTAGTTACTGTCTTTCGATACTCGATCATGAAGTTTGGTCGTCCAAAACCGATGATTTGAGAACTCAAAAACTTACACTATACCGATCGTTAAAGTTTGCGTCGTGTGTGACCAAAATTCAAAATTCATTTATTTCAAGTCACTCTATGAGAAATTTTGGTACATGAAGTCTGTCTGCTTGTAGTAAGCCGCTAGTTCAGATTCTACCGAGAGAAAGCCGGCAAAAAACTCAGCAGTTGCTCTTTTCTAACACAAAATTTATATTTCAACATTCATTTTATTACCTTGTTAGAGATAAAAGCAGAGCCAGATGCTTTCAAGCAACCTTATCATTGAAAAAATCATAGATTGTTTTGTTTTGTGATTGATTTGTTGTTAGTAAACTCGTTGCTATAAATGTATTTTAAAATATTATTTAAACTTATGCATTGGTAGGTCCAATTATCTCAGGAATCAAATTTAAAAGCGTATACCAATCCTATAAATAACTTCTGCATATGTTACTAATTTACGACGAATTTGTTCGAAGACTCTTGCTAAAACGCGTGCTTGTAATTGGTCAAGACGGCAGGGCCTTGCCCTAAGAAAATTGTAAGAAAATAATGATGGATAATGACAGTAAATTCCAATTGCACGGAATGAGAAAACCTTAAAAATAGCTTCAGTTTATGTGATATAAAGTGAGTAGGTATGTTAAAACATCTTCAGCAGTTGAAACATAAAGAACCAGAAAAGATCATACGATTCCTCAGTAGTTCTTAAATCAACATTGAATGTATAATATTGTTTTTAATTTTCTCACGATTTTCAAGTATTTTTTTCACCGTCTATTAGGTTTATTGAACTCTGACGAAAACCTTTTATTTGAAAAAGATAGACAATAAAAGGTTTTTAAAGTTACATACATTTTCAGTCCAAGAACTTTCTGTGAGACAAATGTTAGGAATATTTGTCTTCATCGACATGCTTAAGGAAGTCTTTCAGATAATTACTATATATGTATAATGCCGAGGCCATCCTGGGCCATCGGAACCGAAAAATCCGTCAAAAATCAGTCGAAGTGAAGAATGTGGCATTAATCGTACATATCTGCGGTCCTTATTTTACATTCACACTTTTGAGAGCAAACTCTTTCCTCACTCAAACAGATTCATCCAAATAACATTGTCCGTGACACTGAGCTTTAGTGTGTTGTGGATAGACCACAGTGTACTTGTACAGTAGTTCTAATACTAATTTACGTTTTTTTACATATATAGATCCTCATCATCATATCAACACATTTTACAGCCCACTCCTCCCACAATAAGAAGTGTTTAGGCTGTAGTCCACCACGCTGGCCAGTGCGGATTGGTGGACTTCACACGCCTTTATGAAGAACTCTCAGCTTGCAGGTTTTCTCACGATGGTTTCCTTCACCGTTGAAGAAAGTGTTATTTAAATTACTTAAAACGTACATACATAGCTTAGAAAGTAGGAGGATAGCTTAGATTTGAACTCAGCCCCCCAAATGTGAAACCACGGGACTTTCACCGATGTTTAAATAGTTATTACGAACTTATTTCACCCTCAGTCTTTTACTGTCTCTCTGCTGGGCACATACCTCGTCTCTCATGGGAGAGAGGGTTTTAAAACAAAGACCGGTATAAAATGTGTAAATGAAAACCGATAAATACTTCTCTGAGACTTATCATTAAAACCGAAAACCTCAAAGTTTTTGAGAAAACCACTGCCATAGTTTCTACGAAATCAGATACAGCCCTAATATCACATGCAAAATAAAAACCATGTTACTCCTGTCACTTTATTAGGTACGCGTTGCGTAGCGTAGGTACTATGCGCGTGTTTGTCTTTTATCTTCAATAGGGTTGTCATAAGTAAACACTAAATGTTTTCAATATGCTTATATCGAAAAATAAATATGAAATATACTTACCTATGCATCCTTCAATATTATTTCGTAATTCGGTTATACGTTGTAAATCGACAATGGTTAGTAGGTCCTAACGACTACCATCACAAGTTAGTGATAATAACCGGGAGCGAAGACTTCACGTGCTCTCTAAGGCAGGGGGTCAACACCACCAATTTCCTAAATCCTCTCTAGTATTGAAAATTCTTTTAATTACGGAATACAACAAAAAAACCCAATTCTCAACAAGTTTGGACAGACGTAGGATGCGAACCTAGGATCGCGTGATTCTAGTTATCGTAGTTAAACATACTTACCCCTGGGCCAACGAGTAAATTATTCATAGCAGCATATTCAAAGACGTATAAAGCTAGCTATGGTAAAAGCGAAATATAATTCTCAAGAGTATTTCACCCTGAAGGGAATAAAAGCATAATATGGTGGCAATCAAATGGCGTTATAAGGGTCTATGTACTAAAAGGGCGACGTAAAAGTTCCTGAAGATATAATAAAGCAAGATTGGCCGTTTGAGGGAATATGTGGTCCGAGCGCCTCATAAAGTAACATTGATGGATTCTTGATTTTCTTCTTTTATCGGTTATACATCGTAGCATTTTTTTTAGCCCTGATAAATTAAAAATAATTTGAAGTTACATTAAAAATAGTTAGTTTAGAAAATTATAAGTTTGCATCATAACTACTTCTTTTTTGTAATACTAACGACGATTGCGATATTAAAAGCATATATCGCCAGTTATACTGACATTAATTGTTGTGACGAATTAAACATGTGCTAATGTCCCGTGACCAGTACTTTAAGGACCCCAAGTTTGCTATTGCGTTTGTGGGTCATCGGTTGATCAAAATAGATAAACCTGTACCGTGACCGATCAGAATTCAGTTGTCACCCCCCTGCCCTTTCCGCGGGTGTCGTGAGAGGGAACTAACTACTACCACTATCCAGTGGCGAGCATGGAGGCTATGAACAGCAACAGAGTAAGCAGATGATATAAAATGATGAAAATCTCCAGTACGAGCTATAAAAAACTGAAGGATAGTATTTATAACTCGTACTAGAGATTTTCTTCATTTATATAGGCAGTGGCGTGCATATCCTCTATGCATGCTACTGCCTCTATCTACGGCACCACTGCTACACCAACTGGCCTATCAACCCAGCGTGGTGATTATGAGCAAACTCTCTAGAATCCTCTGTTAACTCTGACTAACTCTAATTAACTCTGTTAGTCTCCCAACGAAAGAATTTGCCTTAATCCTGGCATGTGCCTGTAGTCCAGCAGTGGACTGTTATAGGACATAGCTGAAGTATAAAACTTATATCTCTGTAGGTCTACCTCAGTATTAAAAGCGTTGTTTTACGTGCAGAGAATAATTTATAGCCCTAGCAACTGAATAGTTGCATTGGCATCTGATATTATTATGCAAAATGACAGAGTTTCATTCTCTGACCAAGTCCTTCGCTATTCGCGTTAGTTAATGAATTTATCGCCGCTCCCGTCGGACAAAGAGCTCGTTCCCAACTTTCTAGTTCCCACTAATTTTGAAGTTGGTTTCGTAAAATAGGGTATTTATCATGTTGAATGTTATTCACTTCTAACTTCATATTATTAATTAATATTTCAAATTGAATATTAATTTTGACGACAGGAAGGACTATTCTTGGATTTTAACGCTCTCTGTTGGATATTTATGAATATAATTTTCTGAAACTATCACAAAATAGGTATTACAAAGTATTATGAGTGAATTTAGTTGTGTTACAACACCATAACTTATCGTTAGGCGACCCGGAGTAAAACCAATTTTCTTAGTATGCATTAAAATAAATTCTTATTAAATTGATAGTGTTTATCAAAACGTGTTATGTCATTGTCTATTACACAGCAAGTTTTTCACAACGTCTAGAAACTAACTTGAATTATTGATTGAACGCGAAATGTGGTTTACGTAAAACCATTCATGCTTATATCTCAGGTGACCTGCAATATTTTTAATAAAATTTTTAAATATTAACTAGTATGATAAATTTTACCTACTAATTATTATACGGTCTCAAGTGAAGCAGGCTCTTCACAAATCAATTACTATGAATAGACAAGTTGACTGGAATTTGTTATCAGTTTGGGCAAATCAATAAACTTAGTTTGAAAGTTTGTTTGGCTTCCTTTGTGGTTTACGAACCAATTTTGAAGATATATATTAACCACTTTAAACCCCAGGTCCCTTTTCTAATTTAACTAATAATAAGTATCTATATGCACTTAGTCTTCAGATTTAGATGTTTGTACCCAGCAGTAGGTATACATAAGCTGAGGTTGACGTGTGTACAGAAATCTCTTTGACTTATAAATTGTTATCTGTTGTTTTTTGTTCTTCGAAGGGTATCTGTATGTTTTCAATTCCTTAGACGAATATAGATTGTACTAGCAGACGATAACGACTTCATCCGCGTATGAGTCAATCGAGAAGCTAGAATAGATGTGATGCTAACATCATAATCATCGTGGCTAGCTATAGACCTACTATTATTTTACGTGGTATACTGAGTTAGTAAGTTGTCATTATTTTAGTTGATATATACATACATACATCCATCCATACATCCACCCTCACAAACTTTCGCATTTATATATTAAGTAGTATGGTACGCATGTATTCGATCGTTGTCCCATATGCCTTGCTACTTGCTGTTATTTGTGAAGAGTTATTTCTTTTATCTCCGACAATACTTATCAGATCTTCATTAAAATTAGACACTACATGTTTTATAGTATACACATTAAAATAAAAAAATAATTATTAAAATCGGGTCAAATGTAACGAAACTCATAGCTTCTAATAAAACTGTTAAAATTTTTCATCCCGTTTCCCGGAGGAAACTTATTGTTCATCGGGATAAAAGGTATCCTATATGTTGACCCAAAATATCAGCTACCACTATACCAAATTTTATTTAAATCCGTTCAGTAGTTTTTGCGTGATGCCCGGACAAACAGAAGGACAAACAAAAATTAAATAAAAATCTGTTTTGGACTCAGTATCGATTATAAAGCAGCCCCCGATCAAAATTTTCAAAATATATTAAATGTACAGCAATTTTCCAGTTACAGTTTTATTACAAGTATAGATTAAAATATCTTTAGTCAAATTGTCTTGTGTCAAGAAAATAATATTATTGGACTCAGGTCCAATAATTTTGAATATAATATTATTTTCTAAGTGGCTAAGTGTGTAAATGAAAGGTTTGGCACGAGAACCTTGATTAAGTACATCTTGATCTTAAAAAACTACCTTAATAGGTAGTTTTGTTTGTCTATTTAACTTTAACGGATTGATTCAATTTTTTACACAACATTACATTAAGTACGTTTTAATCATTACACATTTATTTCTAAGTTTCGATAGAGTTTTTCTTAAGCCTTGCATTTATTTGCATATCGTTAAGTTTATCGGCCAAAATCTGCGAAAAATTTAGGATCATATCTCTAGGCGAGCGTTTGTCTGAAACCCATCGAAAGTGTAAAGACAAGATGAAAGCTAACCTGTCGACGCACCGTTATAGTAGCAGCGAATAAAATGCTAAGATAAATCACGTGCCTGCTGAAAAGTCGCAATCAAGAGGCGTTCTAACCTTTTCCCTGAATAGGGGAATAAGGATACAAACAAAAAGAAAACATATCAGAATTCAAAGTTTGGTTTTACAACAATAATATGAATTAAATTTCTGGAGCTCGTGAGCAAATATGATATAAAATTTATTGCCATGTTTGCGTTGAAATGTTTGTTTAAAAGTACAAAAGTTAACAGAGTTGGTAAAATGTTATCTTCCTGCATTAAGCTGTGACTGAACAAACAAGATATTATGTTTTATGAAGTACTTAATTATATAACTCGAATTAAAAGTTGTAGTTTGGTTGTCTGCTTATTTATATTAAGGTTGTGTGTCAAGTTACACGAAATATATGCTGTTATTATAATTGTGAAAGTTACGTAATATTGTAACGGACTATAATTATTGTATGTATAATATGTCTCATCTTATACCTTTATACGATGAATTCTTGTAAATCCAACATCTAGCTACGTTTCATTCCATGCCTGTTTTTTCAGGCAATGAAAAACTGCTACAATATCAAAAAAATACAAAATTATAATAGCTCAGGTGGGAAATCAAGCGGTTCCGGAACACGAAGACCCCAGTTCGAGTCCTTATTATTATATTTTCCCCTGATATTTGTGGATTTTTTTCTGATTTGCCAAAAATCTCATCCAGGTTGTTAAACTATTTATTTATTTATTTCCTAATATTTAGGAAATAAATTAATAACTAGTTTGACCCCGAAAATATAAGACCTCAAGTTCCACGTCCAAACATGCTAACCATAAGGAGTAATAAAACACAAATAATACAGAGAACCTCGAAATAGTTATTAAGAGTTTCGTCACACTTCAACCGTCCGCATCTTTACTAAAACCTAGGCAAAACACTGAATAACTATTCCGACGGCCATTACAAATCTTTGAATAACACTAAAAAGAAGCGAAATAAATTCACAAAGAACTTGAAGATTTCAACTAGTTGCTAACACCGGTAAGACTTAACAATTGTTCATCGTAAAGTCAACATTTCCTGAAGATGCGAAACGAGTACATTGCTGAAAATATGTTTGGGCGCATAGAAAATGAAGAAATTATAAATTACGCCGTAAAGATTTTCCTGATTTTCGCGAAGTATAGCCAGATAAGCCTCATGTTCATTGTATATCATCGAATTCCGCAAAGTAACACCTCTATCAAATATTTGAAAGTAATGTGCTAAAAACATCGATGTATTGTTTTCCCACGCATCTCCTGAAGCCGAATTATATGTCACTTTTTTATATTTTACTAGCGTACCCAGTCCGCTTCGCCGGGCTAGATTTTGCTTTATTTTATTTAAACAATAAACTTACATCATTAAATTTTTAATTTAAGTCTCATAATATATTAAATCATTTATTTCTCTCCGTATTCAATCTCTTCTATTCTATTCTCGGGCGGGTGAAGATCATAATCTACACCCATGAACACCCAACCATAGAATATCAAACATAAATAATAATAAAAGCTGTATTTGACAGTTTGACAGTTCAAAAATAGGAGTGCTCCGATCGTCACCAAACTTTAAAGGATTACTAGCCAGGTAAATCCGGAGATTCCCTGAAAGTTTCATTGAAATCGGTCTAGCCGATCGATGAATCGGTCCGAATACTTTCTCTTTTATATAGAAGATATAGGCCAGTTGTGACAAACAGGAGCATGTCCGTCGTGGTCTCCTAACGAGCAAAATGAAAAAGTTGTGATGTAAAAAATATATAAACATTATTAAAAGAAAATTACTTTGGAACTCCATTAGTGATCATTCTGTAATTTTCCCGCACCCCTAAGTCAATAAGCCATCATTTCTAACTACAGCAACTAGTAGAAATCATATTTATATCTAAAGTGCTTTTAAAAGCAAATAGAAATGCCAGTAAATGCGATACACCGACACGATAACTATTGGGAATATTGTACTTTTGAACTACAATTGTGATCGTTTTATGGGAAACTATTGGAACTTGTTTTGTTATAAAGTTTTTAGTCAGATAACTGTTATTAGTGTCGACATATATACGTCGCCTTTTTCATCATCATTATCATCAGCTTTTAAAGTCCCTATGCTAGACTTTCTTTTTCCTTTTTTTTTATTCCACTACAAGTTAGCCATTGCCTGCAATCTCACCTGGTGGTAAGTGATGATGCAGTCTAGGATGGTAGCAGGCTAATATGTTAGGGAGTATGGTAGTCATACCCCTAATCAGTTTCTACGCGACATCGCACCGGAACACTAAATCGCTTAGCGGCACGTGTTTGTCGGCAGGGTGGTAACTAGCCACGGCCAAAGCCTCCCACCAGATCAGAGAGAATTCAGAAATTATAAATTCGTAATTCCTGCCGGGACTGGAACACAAAACCTCCTACACACATTCACAGCGCTCACCGTTATGCCAGGGAAGTCGAGTTCGAGTCCGAGTCGACTTCGAGTCCGAGTTCTGACTTTTCAGTTAAGTGTGATTTATAAAATACAAAATGGATATTAAAAGGAATTTGAGTCGCAATAATAACGAAGTGGAACTCTGAACAATAACAATATCGTACTCACTGAAGTTAGTTTCGAACTATCGAGATCGTTTGCACCAAACGATATGAACTTGTTTTATCCAATTTAACTTACAGCTCTATACGAGGACATTATTTTGTTAATTATTTGCTAACCAAATAGCGTCACGAATATTCCTACAAGTATGATACCTATTCTGTATTTTTTTACATATTCCTTATTAATAATGTTCTCGATTATTAGTCCCAAGATTCTGGTAAAGCAATCCATCCGTACGGTGTTTTCATACCAGCACCTTGGTCTTTGGGACTACAATGTTCATCTGTTCTTCAAGCAAGGAGCCTTCGCCAATTATCACTTCAGCTTCGTGACTCGTTTTGTTATATTGGTAACTCTAGTTTTTCTACGGACCTTCTCTTTTTCAGAATTGATCACTTAGAGATACTCCAAGCAAACTCCGACTATCATCTATTCGCATAGATTTCGCAAATTTTCGTTCTGAATTCGCAAATATTCGTTCGGGCGGATTTGAATGTAATTTTGTATTCTTATAGCCGATACTCTGTCATCATCATCATCACATCGACCCATTACCGGCCCACTACAGAGCAGGGGTCTCCTACCACAGTGAGAAGGGGTTGAGGCCGTAGTCCACCACGCTGGCCCAGTGCGGGTTGGTGGACTCCACACGCCTTTGAGAACATTATGTAGAACTCTCAGGCATGCAGATTTCCTAGCGATATTTTCCTTCAACGTTAAAGCAAGTGATATTTAAATAACTTAAAACGCACATAACTTAGAAAAGTTAGAGGTGCGTGTTGCGATTCGAATTCGGCCCCGAAAGTAACGAAGTCGAGCTATCCAATGCGCTAATGTTACTCAGTGTTCAGTTATAATTTGTTTTTATCTCGAAAAACAAAAGGGTTTTTTCGGGTCAGGGCATGAAAAAATGGTTCGTTACTCATTAAATTCATGAATTTTTAACTCATATTGACAATATTTTTGCATTGGAAAGGATTTTTAGATAGAAATGTCGGACAGCGGTGACTGAAGTCTTGCCGATTGTTACAGTAATTTTATAAAGTGGGTAAATAATAAAACATTTGATAAATAACCAATGTTCATGACATGGGGTTGATGGGTATTTTTAATATAAATACGACTGCATTATCGATATACTGCAGTCCTACATGGACTCGAACAATGCAAAGATACCTTCCGGTGTCTTAGTCGTTTATCACGATGCTTAATACATGTACACATGCTACACATAAAAGAGTTTCGAATAGTTGAGATTTTCTTTAATTAGAAGCTTCATCTTTACTATCTACAGATATCATTACGAAGCTGACCTAATTGTTTGTATGCCTACACTACCAACATTGTACCACTACAATTATGCGTCTATTTATTTAGTAAGGTTGAAGGTTACGAGTTACCTTACGAGCTTCACAATGACAGCTAGTTGAACGTAATTACTATTAGTTTACAAGGGATTTCATTTTATCCATTGGAAACTTTTATCTCTAAAATTATCGGTGATTCTTTACTTCTTTCTTTCTCTGGGCTTGTCTCCGCACTTGGTCGGCCGGAACCATCCGTTGTACGTAGTGCCACTGGTAGGGCTCCCCGCTGGGTCACTCTAGCCAGCCGAGCCCACTCCAGAAGCATAGCAGGCCGCCCAGGTCGCCAAGTGCTTCAGGGAGTGATGCTGGGGTGCCAAGGTATGCTGCGCGTTGCTCTGCTACTCCTCTACATCGGAGCTCATCATCGGTGTATCATCGGTGATTATAGTGATCATAACTTGGGTAGTACTTTTAAAGACTTTTGAACTGAAGCCGTATTTTTTTAAACTAATTATTGCCGGACATTTCCAATAAAGAGGAATATATAACACTTCGCAGAACATGAAAAGAACCCGTCCTACAAACGTTCAGTTTGACCCCGAAATATACGTGCTTTCCTGTGTCTGACAACCTTCAGATGTTAAGCCTCATGTGCCCTGCAAACTGGAAAATATCAATGCTACTTGGCGGCAGAAATAAGCATGTCGGTAGTGCTTCCCCAGACAAGCACTGTTGCAAAAATCTCTGCTACTACTTTTTTTTTTATTAACGATAGGCCAGCGCTTGACGACAATCATGCCCGTTAGAAAGCAATGATGAGTTCTAGGTTGGAGCACGCTTGCCTAGAAACAGTCTATTCACTCTAGCCTTGAAGGTACTCAAATGTCTGTGTTCTGTGGTAGAACGGGGAAGGAGGAACAAGATTGTGAAGTTCCTGAGCACACTCACCGAAGTATATCCGGTAAAAAACCGATAAACAGGCTACATTGCGTCGGTGCTGGAGACTATGTAGTTTCGCCTGTGTTAACGATACTTATTTCTATTAACTCCTTTAACTCTTTCTCCCTCTCTCTTTTAAGAAACTATTTACATTTCAACCTGAGAGGACTCCCGAGTGCTCTATGTCGCCTTCTAAGGATGGAATGCACTCAAACTTCGCCGTCACCTGTATAACATGCTTATTTCGAGTACCAACTGTGACTCTAACACAGTAAGTAAACTTCCAACAGTTAACGGTAGGCCAGCGACGCTTTCAGTACCTACTAGTGAATTTCAATCGAGTTATCCACTATGATGCAGGCAGGAGTGCGGCTGGCACATTCATCAAGTTTCACAACATAGTTACATGTAAAGCTGAGTTGATTTAATGGATGACATGAGCAAGCTAATAATAACGTTTCATAGTACATTCAGTACCTAGTATTTAAAAATAAGATCTTTATCAATCGGTACCAATCTGATATATAAATATGATTGTAATTTGTTACTTATAAGACTTAACAGATCATTAAAGTAAATGTAAAAACTCGAAAACAATACAACGGCTTTAGTGCAATAAAGACACGCATTATTTTATATCCAAAAATAAAAGTATTTATTTTAGATACCAATATTTACTTTCATTTTGTACTCCAAACAAAACTGAATGGCTGGTTAAATAAGAAAGCTTTTCAAAATGTTTTTTATAGAAATTGCGATGAAATTAAAAGCGAGAAAAATCTCGGCTCTAATTTTCCCACTAAATTTACATTCATAATTAAAACGATAAGAGACTCGTCGTTATTAGTCGTAATAAAATTAATTAATTTCTTTTGTTAGTGAATGAGCTCAAGGGTTGCTTAGTTAAGGTCAATAATTGACGGTATGAAGTGGCTTCGAATGGTTTAATTAAATAGTTTTATAATCTCAGGACACTGCTAGGATCCCAAGGTGCAAGCAAAGCCAACAGGATGCCGTGGTGGTTATACCCCTATTTAGACAGTGAGACCAACCTAACCTCCATCCTAACTAAGGGTTGTAGGTACCCATAAGTTTTTCCACCACAAAAAAGAGTTCCAAGGTGCTTGAGATGACTTTGCATTGAAATATATAGCTTGGACAGACCCACCATTATTTAAACAAACGACAACAGTATCTCTATATCATACGTAGAAATATAGCATCTCCATCATCACATAAACCCATCACGGGCCCACAATGAGAAGGGGTTAAGGCTGTAGTCAACCACGCTGGCCCAGTGCGGATTGGTGGACTCCACACACCTTTGAGAACATTATGTAGAACTCTGAGGCATGTAGGTTTCCTCATGATATTCTCCTTCACCGTTGAAGCAAGTGATATTTTTAATTGCTTAAAACGCAAACAACTTTTTTAAAGTGAGAGGTGCGTGCTGGGATTCGAACTCGGCGAAAAGTGAATTCGCGCTCCTACCCATTGCGCTATCAACGCTTTTAAAAATATATAAAGAGAGGTAAATCTTTCGATTCAGTGCGAAATTTTATTTTTCAAAGGCAACATTTTTCCGACACTAGTATTGGGCGTGGCACTTCGGTGTCCGTAGATGCAAATGTTATCTAGGGTGCAACGTGAACACATTTTACATATGTGTGCACTCCCTAATTTAAATTCAGTCCACACGGTGGATGGTTTTATCGCAGCTGAGTTTGGCCACGTCCGTACGAAGTTGGTGTGAAAAAGGTTTGCTGCATATACGGACAGAAGTAGAAAAACGTGTCAGTATTGTTAAAGCTCTGCATACAGTTCTTCCATTGTCAGTTAGTCTAACAAAAATATGATAAAACCTAGACACTTGAGTCAAACTACGAATCAGACTTTGATATAAACTGAATTACTCCTTCTATTAATATTAATGATCCATTACGAGTTTTCTATTTTATTTATAAATTATTCTTTTTATTTTATATGTTATTTATAAGTTATTCCTGACTGCAATATATCCTGGTGCTAAGCGACTATGAAGTCTAGGTTTTTTATAAGGTTTATATGCTTATAGTAATGGGTTGTTTATCAGTATCTAGTCCTTTACTATTTTCCTTAAATACCAATATGATATTTTTTAATTACTTGAAATAATTATAATGTTTTTTTATGTTAACTATTATTGGGAACGCTACCTACGCTGTCATAGATCCATGTATACCTAAGCATGCACTTATTCACTCTTGTTTTGAAGATACTGAAGGTAAGGGACCAGACAAAAAATCCATCACCTATCATTGTATAGCTGCCGGCGTTACCTTGTAGAATTCCATGATATAAAATAAAGCTTAATTTGCTATACTCCACGCAAAGCCGCGTAACGTTTTCTGAGGATGCTCCGGTGTCGGAGTGAAACGACAGAGGTAACATTGCCGAAGGTCTGTCTGGTGTGGAGTATAAAGTTTTCAAAATATATAAACGCCTACCAATTACTATGATTATTTACAATGAAGTACTTTTTACCGGCAATATATTTATTTAAAGTTTGTAACATAAGAGTAGTTTATGACAGATATCCTATCCCCCCAGAGAAACCTGTCCTTGTGTGGCAAGTTACATTCAATGTATTTTTAGAATCCCCGAAAATCGAGGCAATCTTTCTCGCTAATGGTTGAAAGTATCAACTTGAAGTATACTGAATACGAAGATCAATCAATAATTATTGCTGCTAAAATTACAAGTCTCTAGTTAAAAGCAAATAAGATTTGCTTTTTGAAGCGTGTTTTCATTAAAAAAGTTCTACTCACTGACTGCCTTCAAAACCAATCGAATACTTCCCGGTTCTTGAAATTTGGCACAAAGGTAATATTTTAGCGCAAGTGGAGAGAAAAATCTGAAGTCATTTCAATTTCTGTGTTGAATTATTGCCAGAGTCGAATTTCAAAGTAAGTTCACTAGGTCAAGTGTGATATCATGCGAAAGGCTTCATTTGCAGATTCTAAAATAGCTTTTTTATATCCCTTCAAACATTTATCATATAAATAATTTTAAATAAAAAAAACACTTCTTCGGAACTTGAGCAGAAAACCTTTATCTGTGTGGATTATAATAATAATTCTTTTTTTTGCAAGATTGAAGCAAGATCTTTTTAAAACAAAGTTGAAAGCAACTCACAAGATTGTGTTTATAAAAAAAAGCGTGAGTAGTTACTGAAATGAAATTGTATCCAATATGAGAATGTCAATCCATCATATGTCAACCTATTATAGAAAGGATTGGACTTGGTCTGGTTTATCACAGTTTCTGTGACCATTGAAGTTTTTTTCTTTGGGTATTCGGTAGGAAATGTTGGGAAATAAGCGGGATATTTGCCATTAAAATTTTAATGGGGTTTATGGGTTCTAGTATGGAACCCGGTAGACTTAGAAGCCATTTTTTTAATTAAAAATTATCCCTTTTATTTTTTATTTTTTTTTATGTTTTTAGACGAGCGCTTGACTGCAATCACACCTGATGGTAAGCGATGATGCAGCCTAAGGTGGAGCGCGCTTGCCTAGAAGATGCGAAGCGCTTCGTACGCGTCCGCGGTGTATCGACCACGTAGGGATGCAGATCCTTACGGTGCCTCGCGGTTCGATTGTAAAAAGGCGAGGGGGGAACTAGATGAAATAGTTTTTGAGCACACTCTCCGAAATATATCCTATAGAATACCAAAAGGCAGGCAACCTTTCGACGATATTCCAAACTCTGAAGTTTTTTATAGGCTAGGTCACCGATGCCTTCTAGCACGGCGATATAATAATGATAGTAAAAGTTAATGGAAGCGGAGATAGATTGGGTGGGACTTCGTCGTGACTTACAGGGAGGCGAGTTCGAATCCCAGCACGCACTTCTAACTTCTAAGTAATGTGCGTTTTAATCAATTAAAATATCACTTGCTTCTACGATGAAGGAAGTTGCATATCCTCAGGAAACCTGCATACCTGAGAGTTATCAAATGTGTGTGAAGTCCAACAATCCGCACTGCCAGCGTGGTGGACAACGACCCTAACACCTTCTCATTGTGGGCGGAGATCCGTTCCATGTAATGGGATGATATGATGGTGAATAAAAGTAATATACAAATAAATCATAAAAGTTAGAGTAATTTTTTTATTTGTTTTTATTTATTGAAAAGCAATAGATTTTTTTCTGTATTAAAACATACTTTCACTCAATAGTATATACATAGTGAGAAAAGTAATAAAATATAGTGAATGCAAAATAACTAATCTCTGTAAGTGCTTTTATGCAAGTGAAGTGAAGAGGTCGTAATATTTTTCCGCGAACCTTCTTTCTTTCTTGAGACGCGTCCCCGAATAAAACCGATTCATGTATAATATTTAGGGACTACGTATAGCAACCAGGTATATAAATAAAATTAAAAAATAAAATAATACAATGCATTCAATAATACAATTCATAGTCACATTAGCGAATATACGTATTATTTTTGTAGGTTATAAATTATCACAAAAAAATGATATAATGATTTATTTTACGCATATCAAATTATTATAATTTTCCTATACTAAAACCTTTAGATACAATTTTATTTTTAATACGCAAAAAAATATTTTATAAAGAAATCCACCGCCGTGTCTCATACGCAAAACAGAGGAAATAAATGCCCAAGATTATTTACTCGGAAAAGAGCCTTCATCATCATCATCATCCGTAGCCTATTAAAGTCCTGAGCACAGACCCCACTGCTCATAGGAGAGGCGGCTTAAGAGCATAGACTCAACACGCTGATCTCATGCGGGGTTGGTCGGCTTTAACAAGTATTATCACGCAAATGATGAAAACAGAGACCAACAGCTTAACGTGCTATCGGGACTGGCACTGAAAATTATTTAACAAAAAACACTACATAACAATTCTTGACCCGGGATTCCAACTCAGGACTAGACCAACGAGGAGAAAGTATCGTGAATTAATGTTGAAAAGCCGAATCCTATGTAGAGTCATTATCATTCTTCCCTCAGTGTTTCTGTACACGTTACAGCTTTGACACACGTCATATAGCCGCGCGGCTGCATACATCATCCGCGACATGCGTACAACGTGACAGTGATGTATTTTATTATAATAGCTTTTGTTGGCGCTTGCCGAGCTAACAATTAAGCTATAAGGGTGTGTTCAAATGAGGCGCTTAGTGCCGCGCGGGCAATGTAGTGCTGCACAATATATACGAACCTAATTACAGCTAACAGCTGGTGCAAGAGATTTAAAAAACTAGTGCTGAATTTAGTGGTTTTGGCGTAAAAAAAAATGGCTTGTTGATCAGTAATGAGTTGAAACTCGCACCAATTTTTTCTCCTTTTGAAGGTAGTTTCAAAATCGAAGTCAAAACAAATAAAACATATAAAGATCTTTCTTTCTTTTTTTTTACGTTTCCTACTAGATGACGCTACTGTCGCTATAAGACTGATGTGAAAGGTATATACTAATTTCGGCATCGACAGTAGGAGAGCCGTAGCTTAATTGGTGAAAGCGCTCAGGCCGCGATTGCCATTAAGAGAGAAATTTTTAAATGGATTTTAAATTTATAAAAATTGATAATTCCTCCAAGTGTAGGTAAAAACACTAATAAAAATTATATAGCTCATTGAATTGATAACCTATTAACGGACAGTTTAAAACCATAGCTCTCCATAGTTCACTTCTAATTACTTAATATCATTTTATTATTTCTGACGTTCTTGTTTCACAATTGTAATCATTATTTAGGGGCATCAAGGAATGTCATACAAAGGTATGCCAGCAAATCGTCAGCGATGTGGCGTTATTTGAATCCACCCTTAAACTGATAGGCAACCCTATCTATTTTCACCAAACTGGAACAGAATAATTGGTCTGGGATGGGCTGACATTGTTTTATTAGAAAAATAATAGTTTTACGAACTCATCGATCCTGGAAATTCTAGTTATAACACTATGCATGCTCGTTCAATAGACTGGCAGTTAAAACTGTTGGGACTTCTGAAATACACCATATTTTCTAATGCATTTGTAATTTATTTGATATTATTATTAGTCTCGATTTTCGGAGTCCCAAAAACCAATCTTATCCTGAAAAGAATTAGCATTCTTCTCAGGATAAGATTTAAGTGAAAATGGAGTAAATACTCACCTTCCACAGCTCACAAAAGTTCTTCTTTGACACAGTTCCTTTACACCAACGCGCAGATACAAAATATTACCTTTAAACTTTACTTGAAACTCAGACGAGATCTATTTAATGTCTTTATGCTATTTGAGAGTTTATTTACGAATTTATTTTTATGATTGGTTCGAATTACACTTCGATATTTCGAATGCACGCGTTCAAGATGCAAAAAGTCTTCACTTAGAAGAAACATACACAGGGTTCGCCTTGCGTGGGTTTTAAATGGTAACTAGTTTAGAAATGTGATTGAACATATAGGAGTGAAAGGGATGAGAAGGTCACGTCAGTCGACAAATGTCTGTTAATTGTTTATCTACCTTCAAATTTATTAATATATGCGTTTGAGATCCACCATAGACTATTTAATATGGCAGACTAAAAAAGCATAGTCTGCCATAGTTAATAGTCTATGGTGGATGGTAGTGACTGAAAAAAATCTGTGCCATAATGTTCTTATTGCATCGAAACCCTACCAAACAAAGTTCAAATCGACAGTCGATAGGGAATCATTGGGCGTTGACTTTTTAATTTTTTTTATCAAAATTAAGCTTAATTTGCTATACTCCGCGAAAAGCAGGAGAATCTGTGTGGTGTAATTTATAATATCTTCAATCCTTATACTGTTATTTGTTTCGTTATATGTTTCGGAGCGAAACGTGCGTAGAGGGTATATTGCCGAAGATCTGTTTGGTGTGGAGTATAAGGATTGAATTATAAATTACACCACACAGATTCTCCTGCTTTTCGCGGAGTATAGCAACTTAAGCTTAATTTTGATAATATATCATGGATTTCCGCAAAGTATCCAATATTTTTTATTTTTTTCTTACAAGTAATAAAGCGGTTAGCTCGGACGGGATCTCTTTTAGCTTTGAATCAACTTATCGATAAAAAATAAAAATAAAGCTCTTATTGCGTCTGAAGCACCGACATACGTTAAACGCTTACAAAGGATTTTCAATGGATTACCTAGCTCTAAGCCGAGCTTACTGGCTATCCGAAGCTAGTGATGGCATACACCGTTATCGACAATTGCCGGCCAACGATGTCACTGACGTGTGTATACGAAGCGGTAGGTACTTAGCGACTAATCCATAACGCTCGAGGGAAAACATGGATGACTTGATTTCTTAGCTACTAGTAAACACCACATTGATATCAACGCCAAGGACAAAGTCAAAAATATCTTTAGCGAAATATGCTTAGAAATGGTAAGGTCTTCGGCTTCCCTTTCAGGGGAAATAGCTTTTCAGAGTAAGTTGTGTGTGTGATATTTATTTGTATGAATTACACATGCTTGTAATTCATGCAATTAAACATCACTTGCTTTAACGGTAGAGGAAAACATCGTGAGGTAGTCTGCTCATCTGAGAGTTCTCCATTATATTCTCAAAAGCGTGTGAAGGCTACAAATTTGCATTTGGCCAGCTTGGCAGTGGTGGACTATTGCCTACATCCTTCTCCCACTGAGAGTACCCGGTCTCTGTAGTGAGCGAGGAATGGGTTGGAATGATGAAGTATGCTTTATCATAGATGGTATTGAGATGATGGCAATAACTATATTCGTATACTTTAAAGTAAATCTACGAGGTTTTCAAGCGCGCCCTAGTCTAGGAAGTGGCCTAAAACCAACCTAGCTGGGTGAGACCCATATAGCTACTAATATTTTTTATTATAATAAAAATAACCAGCGTGGGTCGCTTCATAGACATTTACGTGAGGATTAAACTGTTTAGAGAACACCTTTACACGAGGCACACTGGGTTATATCTTCATACAAATTTCACTTACTTTCTTCGACTAAAAGTTAGCCCTTGACTTCCTAAACGTGTCTTTCAGTTTTGGTTTGTATTTATATAAATTAACTTGCAGTTGCCCGCTACTTCATCTGTGATTTACTTTTGATTTGCCCCAAAATGAATTGAAATACACGGGCCCGCCTACGGCTATTTCCAGCACCTTAAACTGTTCAAGGAATTGACGTTATCAGGTCAAAGTCAGAAAGAAAAACGTACCCTCTGTAACTCTCTGTACCATAATATTACATCTGATTTATAAAAGCAAAGTTTGGAAGAATACTGTTAAAAAGCTTGTCATAAATATATCGGCGGATGTACCAAACAAAAAAGGATATTAGTAGTGTGCTTCCTCAGGGTGATTATGTGGATTCCCGCGACTCCGTTTGCGTAGTATTCCTAAATTCCCGCGAGCTTGAGATGATCTACTAAGTTACCTGTACCGTATCTATATCCAGAAAGAAAGCTACCGGCAAATTTCAATTTCCCTATGATCAGTTCAATAGTTTATACGGTACGTTAGACGGAAGTTTCAAAGAATGTGTTTATCCCGAAAGCTGCAGTGTCTTAATCTTACCATCTAAGTCATCAAGTCATCCCTCCCTTTTCCTTCTTCTACTGGGCCGGTAACAGCATTAAGAACTTCTCATCTATTGTACGTGCATCCCTGACTCATTAGCCCTTTTATTTACAATTAATAATTTAAGTGAGAAGTTTGGTGTCTCTAACTACAAAAACATAGGACTTTCATAAGATAGATTTGGATAAAATATTATCTTAACTAATGCATATGCTTTAAAAGAAACCTATATTCACATATTTTACCACCCTTAAAAGGTATTTAAAAAAACGTCGGTATAAGTATTTTTCATTGCTAAACTAAATACGTATTTCCGTGTATCTAACCTCGAAAACATCATTCTTTCACACAAATTTCCAACCCATGTTTACCCCTTTAGGGGGTTAATTTCTCAAAACCGTTTCTTAGCTGACATTAACGTCCCATAAGAAACCGACCTTTCAAATTTTAAGTTTGTAAGCTTTACACTTCCTGAGATTTCGTGATTAGTCAGTGCTTTTCTCTTTTATATAATAATTAGAAACCAAACCTTTCTTTGACGTTTACGTAATCATTTATACTTGCTTATAAATTTCATTACTAAGCATAATTATAAGGAAATATGGATACAGTACGTAATACAACAGTAAGTAATATTACACTGATGTAGTAAGCTTACAAAAGATATGACTAAAATATCTTTTCAAATTATTATGAAGCTCCAAGTCATTATAAACCCAAGCGGTGAGTAGCAAAAACAAGCTAGTATTTTACAATATTTTTCAAACTGGGGTCTCACCTTAATTCTACATAATTAATCATTTCGTATTTCGGCGATGTTCCATTTAAGCCGTAGTTTTTCAAAATGAAATATGAAGTGAGGGTATTAGAGATTGTTTGTTCCTTTAAACAGAATTTGTGAGATTTTTAAGCAAAATATGAATTAATGCTTTTGGCATAAACACAATCATTAAAATAAATGGTTTTGATGTGAAACATCTATTAGCGCACCTTAGAAGTGGAACCAACTCGCATGCCGTCACGGTAGACGGCATGACGCTCCGTTATGCCGTCATGCTAACCTTTTTTTTTTGGCATCTTGGAAAAACTTGATGGCTACCTCAGTAATTTTGGGCATTACAGAGGCTATGTGGGGCTCATATATTTGAACTAAAAACCACCACGTCATGCCCCTCACGTTGGCTTTACAAGACGCAAGGGGAACCCGTATGTACTTTATACTTCAAGAACGTCGAACAACCGGCCCAGCTTAAGTGTCAGGGCTCCCACGCTGAAACGGAGGGGATTGGGACAGCTTGATCCCCCGCCTTAGACAGTAGCAAGTCTCGTATAGCTAAGAGCATATTAACGTCTGTTGTCGTCTGTTATATTTTCCCCTGTAGCTATTAAAACACATATGGTTGCCTCGAAGAGATAGCTATCGAAGAGCCTCGAAGAGTTATGTGTGTTTTCAATGTAACCAATTTAAATATTACTTGCTTTAACGGTGCAGGGAAACGTCGAAAAGAAGCCTGCATACCAGAAAGTTATACCATAAAATTCTTGAATGCGTGTGAAGTCTACGAATACGCAATTGGCCAGCGTATGGTGGAGTAGAACCGCGTGTGTTGCTATAGAATTGGTGGAATAAGACCTACGGTTTCTTATGCGATCCGTGCCCTGTAGTGGGACGGTAATGTATTGATTATGATTCTGATGATCATGCTTTTGTAGGTATAAATAAAGTGTATTTATTCATACATTAATACATTTGGTAACTCTAAAGCTGTATAATTTGTATCGTGGTAATGACTTGTCGACAAGCTTAAGCTGTGAATTACCCTAACATATTAGCAAACCTCAGCAACTCAGCTTGCAGATAACCTTTACGCTATAAAGCTTGGTTTACCTACTAACTGCGACAACTTAAGTTAGATTTACTAAACGTAGATAACTACTAAGATATATATTACTAGCTGTTGCCCGCGACTTCCTCTGCGTTTGTTTTTGTTTTTCGAAAGACATGTGGCATTCGATTTAGGTGTAATTCCACGCACTTTTTGTATTTAGGATAGCTAAGCCGGGTTGGCTGCCGTCCGCTGAGGAGTTGTGTCCTCTATCTCCAATCACATTCATCAGATCTACACGAAATTTGGGCGAAATTGAACAGACATTATAACCTCTAAAGTAATTATTTAAAACGGTTACCATTTGACGGCGTAACGGTGTAAAATCGTCAAACACCTTCTACCCCTCTCCTAAAAGAACTGAGCTTAATTTCGGAATAAAAAGCATCCTATATTAATTCTAATACCTTCAGAAATGTGTGTACAAAGTTTCATGATGATCGGTTTAGTAGTTTTTGCGTGAAAGCGTAACAAACAAACTTACATTCACATTTATAATATTAGTAGGGATAGGGATAGGGATGTAGGAAGGTAAAGTAAGACTATATTTCAATTAACACTATTATTAACTCGAACTTTAATACGTCATCGTTATCGACTTTCAATAAGTCATTTTATTAACATTGCCTCAGCTTATTTCGGTCCACTGCTGAACAAAGGCCTTATAAAGAGAGAGACTGGAACATGAAGAGGGTTGGTGGGTTTCTAGTATTAATATCACATGTAAGTTATAATAGCCGAGACCAAAACGTCACACGGCGCCTATTACACCACTCTCAGAGGCGTTGGGGAAGAAAGTGCCAATTTTCTAACTCCGGGCCGCTGATAAAAAATTCATAACAAAAAAAATGCCTTTTTTACCTGTCCCGGGAATTGTACACAGTGTAAATATTTTTTTTTTTTCATTTTCGATGCCTATGAAACAACAAAGTAATTCCGAGAAGTCATTAGACGGCCGATTGGCGCAGTTTGCAGCGACCCTGCTTTCTGAGTCCAAGGCCGTGGGTTCGATTCCCACTACTGGAAAATGTTTGTGTGATGAGCATGAATGTTTTTCAGTGTCTGGGTGTTAATATGTATTATTCTAAGTATTTATATATATATAATTCATAAAAATATTCATCAGGCATCTTAGTACCCATAACACAAGCTACGCTTACTTTGTGGGCTAGATGGCGATGTGTGTATTGTCGTAGTATATTTATTATTTATTATATTTATTTATTACTCGAAATTTTTCTGGATCATTCCTACTTATTTTATATCCCAGTAAATAAGGTCTATTCCTCAGAAAAGTGGTATAAAAGGCGTACGTCGCGACTGAATTACTCTGCTGTACGAGCCTAGTAAAGTAACTTCGAAGCGAAACAAATAATCAAGTGTGAAACCTATTAACCTCGGATACCATACTGGACTACGATTGAAAGGCTATATATATATGGAAACTTGGATTAGCCCAAGCTTTAAGAACTAAAGTCTTACAAGAGTCATCAGATGTTATTATTATTCAAAATCTTCGAAAGTAACAATATATATGAACTAAGCATACTACTCGTGGTCAGCAACAGCAAAGAAAAAGCACATTCATTGTAAAGTACTGTAATATGAATATGCATACCTAAATCTGCAATTCGTTGAACTAACATATCAATATTGACGTAGACCGTAACCGCTACAACCGTTACAAAAATCCGAAAGTACCTCATAAAAATGTCTTTATTCAAAAAATGTCCAGCCGCAGATGCGATCTTATAGCATAGTCTGAAGCAAATTGGTGTAATAACTTCATTCTATTTTGAGCTCTACGCGAATTATCATAAAGTCTATTTAAATGTATTGCGGTCTTTTAGGAGCCTTGTAAATCTCACAGTAGAAGGCCGGCTTAGCCGATGACAGTTATATTGGTTCGGTTTAACTTATTTACGTTCTGTATTTCAGTTTAAGTCTCGCAAAGTATCTAAGTGGTAATATTTTATTTATTCTACTTGCCAAGTTGTTCGAAATGATTTTGAATTCGTTCACGTATGATATTATAAGTTTAGAAGTAGTAAGATATTAAAACACACGATAAGCTTCATCCTCTAGCTCACTTTGTGTTGGTTCTAAATATATATATATGTATATTAATATATAAAGACATCTTGATATAGAATGCTTCCTTTTTCTGCAAAGTCAAACTGTATTTAAAGAAAATATGAATATTAGGAATATTTAAGAGTCGAACTAATTGTTGAATTGTAAGGATATGTTCTAAAATTCACGGTCGTATCACAAAAAAACTTAGCTTCAAACAGTCTTAGAATTGTCTACAGAGTGCAAAACATTTAAAAAATATTTATTCATAATTTTTTATGCATTAAAATCCGTTTAAATACTTTTTAATTACTAGTCATTATTATAAGATGAACTATATAAATAAAAAGTACAAAGGTACTTTCAAATGCTGGCTTAAAGTTAAAAATACTGCAGCGAGACAAAAATCGTAGACAGTATTCAATAAAGTACTTGAAGTGTTTAAAATTTAGAAAGGATTGCTATTGCTTAGCACATGCAGTTGCAATTGTGCATTGTGAAGCCAACATATCTTGAGAGGTTGAGATTGGTGTAAGACCAAAACATTTGTAGAGAGCACATTGTCTTTAAAGATTGAAGTGACTTCAAATTGCACCGTTCAATTGTTCTGGTTTTCGCAGATTATGACTAAATAAACGAAACGCTAATTTTACGCCAATAATTTAATTTGATTTGATTTTTTAACTCACTCCTCAACAAAAATAATTCTTGAAATGATAATAAGCACTTTGACTCTGACCATGATAGATTAGGTTATTACCGAAGTTTGATAAATTACCCAATTGACAGACAGATTTTGAAGATTTAAAATTTTCAATGACCCTGATAAACGAACGCAGTGAAATTATACCACCGTTATAGATTTTATTATTTAATCTAGAATGAGAAAACCGCATCGCTTGTTCAGTGGTTACTGTGATTAATGGCGGATCCCGAGGCCCTGATTTCGATTCCAGGGTCGCGACATAAATTTTAGGTCAGGTGTGAACCCAGCCTATAGGACACTGTACTTTCATCACCGTGTCAACCCATAGATATCGATTGCTGGTTGCTCCTTAAATTTCCACAGTCTTGAGCTTCCTACTTTTTTTCTCTTCTTACTCACGCTGCCGTGTAGATGAGAATACAGTTGTCACCACCCCTCTTCTTTCCACGGGTGTCGTACGAGGCGACTAAGAGAATATATCGGAGAGCGGGCAGCAGCTGTGCTACGACTAAGATCGACTGCGATCACCAAACCTCATACCCAGCGTGGTGATTATGGGCAAATCCTCCAGTTGGGAGAGGCCTTTAGTACAACATTATACTGTAATGGGCAGTTGATTATGATATGCTTCCTATATCTGATACGAATTCGGCTCCTTGTGACTCATTCGATGTCGTATCTCCTTGTAGTGGAAGCGCTGCCAAAGATGCGGCTTAACATCAGGAGGTTCGTACCAATCCTTACGCTGAACCTAACCTAACATTTATACCTTGTGTTACACTATTCACGTATTGGTTAGCTTATAGAAAACGAGGATCAGTAGTTGTCTAGTCCTTAATGGACCGCTTTCATAGAGTACTAGCTGCCAGCATGCCTCGCTCGCGGTGTTACGGATTATTACAAATCCCGTGGAAACCTTTTGATTTTCTTGAATAAAAAATAGCCTATTTTTCACTCTCGTCCTTCCAAAAAACGATATTCCAAGATTTGAGACATTTCTGCAAATTGGGGCGTAAAAGTCAAAGTCAAAGTCAAAGTCAAAAATATCTTTATTCAAGTAGGCCCATAGGTGGCACTTTTGATGCGTACATAAGAATTACACGGTAGTGAGATGATGGCGATAACCACATTCGTAAACTTAAAACTAAAGTAGGGACAAACACACTTTCGCATTTATAACATTAGAATGAAAGTATTGATTTATTATTCATTACTTCTGACTAGCCCTATTAGTTATGTTTCAAGGCCACATTTCAGCATACCTACCTTTATAGCTCGCTTGACCACCAGAACCAGATTTGCTACCCAAAAAATTCTAATCAAACATGCTAACTCATAGACAAACAATGCAATAAAAAAACAGCACAGGGTGATTTTAATAAAAAAAAATAACAAATGACCAAAAGAGTTCACGATACCCTTCTGCTACCGAGAATGTATACATAATATAAATATTTATGAGCCAAGTTATTTAATTTGGCGAGGACACGGTCCGGTATACAAACAAACTTAAAAGTCGACCACATCTTTCCATTATTCAGCATTTTCAAAGTTAGCACTATGGTTCCGGTCACTTTTCCATTAAACTAGTTTTGTACGCGACTCCGCTGCGTAGAAGTTGCGGTACTGAATATTCAGGACCCACCTTTTCTAGTAAAGGTTACTAAATTTGTGGGAATGCTAATATAATACTGCAAGGCTTCAAATTACGTTTACTCTGAAGACCAAGCTTCGCTGATGTTTTCTTAGACTCGATAAGCGTACGTCAACTTAATGTTTTTCATCCTAAGTGTAAGAACTGTTTTATGCGTAATTTTGCTTATTTTTGTTTTAAAAGATCGTTAATTCCTGTCCCTGACCTGTCAATAATTGAATTTAGTTTAGAGATTTTTGCAGAACAGAATTGTCACCAGTGTTAGGTAGGGGCCGCACTACGGTTTTTTCCAGCGAGCGGTTAGCCGCTATAACCGCAAAACCACCCGAGAATCACACACTACGATTAAAAACCGCGAAATTGCTTCCAATTTTCGCAGTATTGAAGATGGATTTCAAGAGAGCAGTATGTATTGTTGCTCTAATACTAAGAAATAGAAAAAGAAGACGTCAGCGTAAATTTCGCAAATATTGGGTCCAAAGTTTATTTTTCTCGTTTCTATCACTATACTGACGCAAAGTAGTATCATACAAAGCTGGTCTTTTTTGTACTTCCACTATGATTTTTTGGGATAAACTTTCATATTGTGGATCGTGTGAAACAGACTCTGACTCGGTGGACGACATAGTTACAATAGCGTGACCATACAACCACTCTTCACGGCGGTCTGCCGAATACTGGCAAAAACCGCCCGCGGTTAACGCGATAGTGCGTGCGCGCTAAGTAAGTTCTATGGATTACAAATTATAGCACGGTTTTTACCCGCGAGCATTTTGTAACATTCCACGGTTTTAAAATCAGTCGCGGGAAAAAACCGCAAGTGAGGTCGTTTGTATTCGTTTGCTTGACTCACAAAATCACACGTTTAAAAACCGCGGCGGTTCAGCCGTAATGCGGCCTAGCACTTAAGTTAATATAAAAAAAAAAACACTATTTGATTATGTAGTATTAACAGTTTCATGTGACTTAAGTATTGTGGATGGCTGTACTGAAAATTTTTGGCTTTAGAAATATTCTAGATCCATGAGAAACTAGAAATGCTATTCTATAAAGTAGTTAAACATTTATGACTGATACAATCTAAACAGGTCCCATTAAATATTCAAATATCGTGCCATAATTATAATGTCTACTAGCGCGAGTCGTTCCTAATTCAGTGGGCCGTTATCGCTAGCATGCATTTATGTTTCAACCAATTAACATTTCAAGTGTTACAAAATTCATTTTAAAGTATGAAAAAAACCATTAATTTAAAAATAAGTAAAAACGGTAAGAACAAACCTCTTCAATCGAAACGATGTATTATATCACTATCACCTCAATAGCACTGGCCTTTGCTTGGTCAAGGATAGCATATGTTGTCGATTATAAACTTTAAATAAGTAATAAGGTAATTTCTTACATTATCATTAACATGTGATAGTAATCATTTACACACTTTTTTCCCTCACTCTCATAGTCCATGGGACGGTAGCTCCGTCACAAACGGACAGAGATCAGGCGCAGGAACGACTGCTTAACGTACTCTCCGACACGAGGATTCTAAGTATTCTAAGTACTCCAAGCTAATACTAAGTTTTTATTAATAGAAAAATTCAATACCATTATTTATTTATTTTTATTTGGTAATTATGACCCATCTACACTATTACATTACAGAATAATTAAAAACTAAACTAAATAAAAAAAACTTACATTATATGTTTACACAGTTTATGCAATTATAGAATTATGAATTATTGGCCCGATCCGGGCATCTAAACTAAAAACTCGTGATCTGCCACGTTGTTTTGGTCTCTATTTATCTAGGGATTATGGCGCTGTAAGTAATGAAGCTGTAATTACGAGACTTAAATTGAATTACTCAAAACACCATAAAATAAGTTCCAGAATCATTTGTATGTCAACTTTAGAACCTCAAATGGGGACAAAATGTAAGCTGTCTTGTGTATAGGGACAGCCATTCCTTTGTAAATTATATAGGTCAGAGATTCAGACCGTCAAACTGAGTGACTTGGGTAAACGTTGCTTCACTAAACCAGTAACTAATATATTTACACAATGAGCCTTAACACTCACACCATCCTCTACCACGCTACCATCGTGTGGTTGTATCTAATTCAGCGCCTCATTATCAGACGGTCTCATTTACCGGTCGTTGCTCGCGAAACCCCGAACACAGTGGCGTTAAATTAACATTTTACAACAAGTTACGTCGTTATATTAAAACGTAACAGCGTGCTTATTTGTTAACTTAATTAGAATGTTATTTTATACTTTAAACTGCTGTTCACAAATGGTCGTGGTCTGTCCTGGGGCAACAACACCGCTTGATATCATAGTGTTCTTTAAATATGGATCATTATTTTATATATATATAAATATATATTTTTTTTTTTATACTTAAATTGCTGCACCAACCCGTTCCTTCGTTTTTTTTTTCCTAACGTCAAAGGTTGTCTGGAAGAGATCGCTTTAGTGATAAGACCGCCTATTTTATTTTTATTATTTTAAGTTTCTTCTATTTGTGTTTAATTTATATAAAATGTGTGTGTGCAATAAAGACTTAAAACAAACAAACAAACAAACATAATTATCTTAATAACAGCGTTATCAATATTAACAAGAAATTATTCAAGTGGTGGTAGCAAGACTCCTATAAGTATATTTTACAATCAAAGTGCAATAGTTTATATGACATCTAATTTGACATAAAACTTTACAATAGATTCTCGTATGAAGAAGTTAACGATGATGAACAAACCCCGGTTGAGAAAACATTATACTACCAGCAATAATAGAAGTCTTAAGCGATTATTATTACTTTATAACTACTTTTATTATATATTATTTAAGATCAGATGAGATTAACAGTGCTATATTGTAAGGTGTATAGTTTTGGAAAAGAAGCGTAATGTTCAATTTTAAACCTAAACGGGAACCCATGCAGGTCTCCTCTCTCATAGGAGAGAATGTAGACCCACTACGCTTTTCAAATGCGCTCTGGCTCTATCGCTAGCATTTTATGATAAACGATATCAATTACTAATCGTGCTTTTCGAAGCAAGGGGACGCGCAACCGCAATTTCCTACTTACGGGCTGGTAGGAAAATCTAACACAAGACCATTTTAGGCTTTTGGATGCGTGGTTGATAATGCGCCGTTGCTATTTACTTTTATATTTAAAACCTGTGCCAACATGTAGCAGGAAAAATTAGTTAAAGGTGTGTTTTCAGTGAAAACAATTACCATTACAGGTTATTATAAAAGCTAGCAGACATTTCAAGTACCAATGTAATTTTATTTCAGGATGCTTTTGTGATGCTATTTTTAAATAATAATAATGTTTGGTAACATTCTCATAAGCACACCTGTTCATAACCTTGTAAAAGGAAAACCTTTCAGTCACGCCTCAGGTAGCAACGCTCTCGAAATCATAGGACAGCCCTCTGATTTTGAGAGAATGAATATACGCTAATAAGCATGCATACACGACCGATTGGCGCAGTGAGCAGTGACCCTGCTTTCTGCGTCCAAGGCTGTGGGTTGTTTGTGTGATGAACATGAACGTTCAGTGTCTAGGCGTTTATCTGTATAATATACATAAATACATCATTAGTTATCTATGTACCCATAACACGAGCTACGTGTTATTATTAATTTTACACAAAGGGTAAATAATTTAACTTTTGATAACTATAAACCCATATTGGCCAGATATTATATTAAAATGATTAGGTTTTTAACAAATACGCTAATAATTATAATTTAATTACTAAACAGTTTTTAAGCAACAATTAAAATTACATTTGATTAACAACCAATGTTCATGACATTGAGTTGGTGGGTATTACGATACACTGCATTATCGATACACTCCAGTCCTCTATGGACTCGGACGATAGTCCCAAAGATAGTCCCGGTGTCTTAGTAGTTATCATACGCTTACTTTAGGGCTAGATGGCGATGTGTATATTGTCGTTGTATACATATATTTTGTAGATTTATATTCATACAAGCAATATTTTTTAGACACACGGTATTATGTAACAAATGTTCAATTAATAGCGTGTCAAGCTCTACTTAATAATTTCTTCTATATTTTATCGCACTACGTGGTAGCCGTTAACAGCAGCTTCGCTTGGTGGCATGTGATGATGCATTCTAACATTATAGCAGACTAACTCGTGTGTGTGGCAGTTATATTAAAACCCATAAACTCTTATAGGTTAAATCGTTTGATGGCATATATTTGTGGGAAGGGTGGTAACTCCACTAGGCCGAAGTTTCCCCACTGGACCAAAAAAAAACGAATTCAGTAGTTATATTAAATTCCCAAATTGCCCCTGCATTGGTTCGAACCATTTTTTCCATTATTTCAGTATATACGTGGTATATACCTTAATTTGATATTAAACTCAAACCTGGATGAAACAAGTACCAAACACAGAATTAAGAACATACAGAAATCGTAAACCCGATTAAAACCATTTAGCAGTCAGTTGACAGTAATTATTTTACCTCTTATATTTTAAACTTTTACCATAAAATAGGAAAATGGTAAAAAAATTGTGAGCTAGCAACTTTCTGCTTGTAAAATAATACTTGCGCGGGGCGTTTTCACTGTATTGAGACACAATGCACTGCATACAATGTTTTTAATTCAATGGTACCATACACGTATTAAAAAATCTGAAACCTTTAAATTGTTGTAGCAACAGAGTTTTTTTAAATACGTAAAATAACGTGTTCATATTATAGAGAACACAACATTTTTCTGTTGGTACTAAATACTGCTCATAGACCATGACTAATCAAAACACATGACATAACTTTAGTAGGATATGGCTGTTACACATACGACACACATATAGTGCCGGAAAAGATTCCTTATTTAAAATAGAAACCATAAAAAGATTTTTGCCATTTAAGAACTACCTCCTTTTTTGACGTCGTTTAAAAAGCAGGAATCTCAAGAATAAATAAATCTACCCTCTATTCTATAGTAGCTTTTATATTAATTAATATTACACGCTGTTAAGGAAATTGTGAACAGGACAGAAACCTAGTTTTAATAATGTTCGTAAGTTTTAATTAAAGTTAGAAGACGCGAAAAGTCTTTGGGCAGTGTTGTGAAAAAATATATTTTCTTATTATATTAAAAAACTGGCAGCCGAACGCAGCAGCACGTAAATATCTTGTAGTGTAAATACTTAAACACTAGTTTTATAAATGCCAAAGTATCTGTTTTTTAGATAGTTAATAAACCCAATTTATTTGACAATTTATTCATCTGACAAGGTATTATTATTTTTTTTGGTCAATTTTGTACTTCTTTTTAACATTAATTAATCTTTAAATATTAAGATATTCATTTGAAAGAAACTACATAACAGGCATTTATAATAGCGATTTTAATGAATTTTTTTATTGAGATGATTTTCGTCCTTGTGAATGACTTTAATTACTGCGATATTTAAAAACATATAACTTATGCGGATAATTACATGGACAACAGCTTATTACTAATTAAAATACTCTCACCAATTTAATCTTAGAAGAAAGACATGAAAAGTTAAGGCTTCGTTTAGTACAAATAATAATAAGATGTTTAATCCTTCCATCAAAAATAGACCGTCCATTGGTGAAAACCGAATATAAATCACTACTAAATACCCTTACCGCCGCTCCTGGTCGAGACTTTTTACGAGTCCACTGTCGGGGTGTTGTTTCAGGCCCTCTGCGCCACCCTGCAAAAAGAAAAATAATTAATTTCACTGGTAAATTTTCGGAGTTTTTCTGAAAATTTTCCGAATTTCCAAAATTTCTAACAAAATTTTCACATAAGCGTGTGCTCCTCACTAGACTGCACGACACCCGCACGCGCGAGAGCGGCGCGCACGCGAATTTCGCACGTTTTAGACGGTCGGAAAAGACATAAATCTTGAACCGAGGCGTCATAGGCCCTACAAAACTGCCATACTTTGAGTGATTTCATTCAACAATTTGACTACTAAATACACTTACCGCCGCTCCTGGTCGAGACTTTTTACGAGTCCACTGTCGGGGTGTTGTTTCAGGCCCTCTGCGCCACCCTGCAAAAAGAAAAATAATTAATTTCACTGGTAAATTTTCGGAGTTTTTCTGAAAATTTTCCGAGTTTCCAAAATTTCTAACAAAATTTTCACATAAGCGTGTGCTCCTCACTGGACTGCACGACACCCGCACGCGCGAGAGCGGCGCGCACGCGAATTTCGCACGTTTTAGACGGTCGGAAAAGACATAAATCTTGAACCGAGGCGTCATAGGCCCTACAAAACTGCCATACTTTGAGTGATTTCATTCAACAATTTGACTACTAAATACACTTACCGCCGCTCCTGGTCGAGACTTTTTACGAGTCCACTGTCGGGGTGTTGTTTCTGGCCCTCTGCGCCACCCTGCAAAAAGAAAAATAATTAATTTCACTGGTAAATTTTCGGAGTTTTTCTGAAAATTTTCCGAATTTCCAAAATTTCTAACAAAATTTTCACATAAGCGTGTGCTCCTCACTGGACTGCACGACACCCGCACGCGCGAGAGCGGCGCGCACGCGAATTTCGCACGTTTTAGACGGTCGGAAAAGACATAAATCTTGAACCGAGGCGTCATAGGCCCTACAAAACTGCCATACTTTGAGTGATTTCATTCAACAATTTGACTACTAAATACACTTACCGCCGCTCCTGGTCGAGACTTTTTACGAGTCCACTGTCGGGGTGTTGTTTCTGGCCCTCTGCGCCACCCTGCAAAAAGAAAAATAATTAATTTCACTGGTAAATTTTCGGAGTTTTTCTGAAAATTTTCCGAATTTCCAAAATTTCTAACAAAATTTTCACATAAGCGTGTGCTCCTCACTGGACTGCACGACACCCGCACGCGCGAGAGCGGCGCGCACGCGAATTTCGCACGTTTTAGACGGTCGAAAAAGTCCCTGAGATTAGTGAACATAGGGTGACTTTTTTTATTATATGCAATTTTATACAGTCTTGGATAATTTTAAATTATCCATATGAGACAGTTTATAATAATTATGCACCAAAAATAGGTATTTAGCTTATGATATTGTATTAATAATTATGTTTGTTTTCATCACAGCGTGATTTTTTGTAATAGTTAAAAAGTAAAGAGCTTACTTAAAAAGTGCAAACATTACCTACACTGTATCCCAGTTTTTCTATTTTCATCAACCAAAATCACGAAGCCACGGGAAAAGTAGTATTGTAGAATAAAGTACTTTAAAGGGGGCATAATACTTCACTGTCATTCAGATGTTCATTTAACTCATATAATGTGTTAGAATTAAAAAACATTGACGTTGGAATTTAATCCTCTCAACTCAAAAGATAAATATCACGATGGCTTGATGTTTGATTTAGAATTGGGGTAAAGGGGGCACGGGGAGGGTCCTCGTGCCGCGAGAGTTCTTAGTTTAGGGACACGAACTTCAGCTTTTCATTTGAAATAATCAAGCATGTATTACGAAGTTATTTAATACAAAAGTAACGTACAAAAGTGTATAATATATCTGTATGGTAATCTGTACATACCATATTGCCCGCCCTTTGCCTTGGAGATCAAGTAAAGCAATGAATCGTATTAGTATCGCCATCATGTTAAAATTAATCGCCAAAGCATGCCAACCCTCATTTCAGCAGCATTGTAGGCGTATTCTCTAGATCTTTTTCTTGTATCAAGGAAGAGGTCTGTGCCTAGTGATGACATTTATAAGCTGAGAATGACGATGAAGCACAAAATAGTTTTATTTCGAGCAAGGTTTCTTTATTAACACTTTTGCAATGTGAAATAAGTCTATTTACGGTAAAATAACTAAGCTTATAGAACCTAACAAGGAAATTACATAGTATTTTTCTAAACTTCTAGTAGTTTAACAAAGTTGGTTTATTAGTTATAAAAGCCAAATGCCAACTGCTCATAACCCATTACAAGATATTGCTCTTCCCAAGGCCGGGATGTAAATGGTTGAGGAGTTCTCCCAGTGCCTCACCAGCTATTTATTGTGATGAGCATAAATTGCTTAGCAGCCATATACCACAATCGAAACGCAACACGCGTTATATTAATTATAGTATTATTCCAGTGGCCATCCAATCTCTTCATCATCCGTTACACTTGACCATATAATGGTGCATTTCGAAAGAAAATGCACGAGTACTTTTAAAAAATACTAAACTTGCTATATGTGTGTATGTGTATATTTGAAGAGTTCCCTTGATTTCTCTAGGATCCCTTAAATAAATCTTCACTAAATTAAAAACAAGACCACCTCTTGTTGTCGTCCATGGTTATCGTGCGTTATCTGTGGTCACGTGAGTGGCAGCATTAGACTAGTGGCGCGCTCGGCGAGCGCTTTAACGTGTAACGTGTGGTACGACGGCTGTAGAAATGGCGGCAAGGCGGGACCTTTAAGGTATTGTGAAAAATATCAGTATCCTCGGTATTGTATTAAAGATTATTTAATAAAAGATTTCCGTTCGTATTGGGTCTGGAGCATTTTGGATTTTGTAGTCCTACAAACTATTATTCCTGTACCGTCCTATTTATTGTAATTTTCAGATATATCACTTGCATTATATAAATATGTATTAGCATAACTCTTGCTAAAAGAATATTATTGTACATATCTGCATATTTATGTGAATTAATAAATGGTGTATGTTTAAGATTGTCTTTTAATACTCTGAAGTATAAAAAGAACCATCAAAATAGTTTTATAATTGGCGGAATACTGGCCGTGCAGTCGAATTACGAACTTCCTCCTTTTTTTAAGTCTGTTGAAAATGAGTTTTAACACGTTGTATAAACTTCTGCATTGGTCAGTTCAAAATTAGTTTTATAATCATATAAAAGCGTACGATTCAGCCCCTCTAAGGACTTCTGTAAATGGAACAGTTGAATCAACATACAAGTATGCATACAAACAAAGACCCTTTAGACAGGTAATTACGAGTATATCTACTACTACTAGAACCTTATGAGAAAATACGGAAGGCGTTCACATTTGCATTATATTGTAATCTTAGAGCTTACAAGGTTGTTGTTATTCACTGTGTTAAAGAAAATTGGACATGATGTGAACTCAAAATAAATTCATTTTACTTGTGTGTACCAAAATAAAGCTGTGTTCAAACTGGATTAAAGTCGCTTGCGCAAATCGCGTCAGAAAATGACCTCCCTGGCGCAGCGGTGAGCGCTGTGGTTTTAAGATGGGTTCTGGGGTTCTGGGTTCGATACCCGTCCGGGGGAATTTATTATTTTCTCAAATTACCACACCACCGACAAAGACGTACCTACAACTAAGCGATTTAGCGTTCCTGACTGCCATACTTCCTTACAAGTTAGCCCGCTACCATATTAGACTGCTTCATCACTTACCGAATAGTATGCCACTTTACTACTAACAATAGTTAAATTTCGTTAATAAAAACAAAGAGACATGTTTCTCTAATGAAGAACCGACAATAATGAACTTGAAGGAACAAATTGCTACAATTTTCGTACTGCGTCCCGCGCGGTATTCACTACATTTTAATCAGAACTAAATTCTAAAACCTCACTAACAAATTATCCTTCAACAAGAGGTTTCTGTACTTTATTTATTTTGACATAGTTTCTTTATTTATTTTTACATAGTCTCTGAAGTAGCGTGTGGGCTTACTACAAACATTTTGAGTGGACGAACTATACGGGCAAAGGGTATTTTAGCAAGCGAATACAATTAATTGTATTATCTTGCTTAGAAACCCTTTAGTAGTTCCGTCCCTTTTATTTTTTTACATTTATACTCTAATTAAGAGATATTTAAAAAAAAAACTTTTCTTCTTCGGTCTGTTGTGAAACTTTGGCCACCTACCGAAAAATAAAGACGTTCAAAGCTCAAGTTTAGCGTTTAATTAGGATGCCGATTGAACGCCGTAAACAATTAGAGGTATGGGTTTTCAATATATCGTTAGGTATTTCTATTAAGACTACCCACTGCAATACTTACATCGTAAACTGCAACATCACTTACCATCAGGTAAGATTACGGTCAAGGGTTAACATATTGAAAAATTAAAAACAAAATTTTAAAACACATTGTTAAAAGACTGCTAAAATGTCCCCAGTGTGCTCTTGTGCTAAGAACCAAATGCAACCAAAAGCTAAATTTACGTGACTACATGCTACGGCGTAGCGCGCTACGCCGTCGCGATCCCGTGGGTGAACCATTTCTCCACGGATAGCAATCTATGTGCCGCGAAGAAATAACATTTGTTGAGTTTCAAATACTGGTCGTGTTCTGCAATTTCTAGATTTATACGACAAAGTGCCGCCGGAGAATCTGGTTTTCTATTTATAACTGTATCCCATTTTATGCTTGTGCCACTTGCCACGAATATTTTTTACCAATAGGGTAAATTGTAATTTTAAGATTAACGTGCATGTGTAACTTAACGCAAATTAAGTTTGGGTTCATAAACACAGCAGATTATGCGCCTTCAGCGCACTAAAGTGTTTTTTTAGGACTGGTATGTCTCATACTATACTATTTTGTCGCTCGGAAGGCCGCGTGTCAAAAAACTCCCTTTCGCATTAAAGATCCTTACTACGTATCAGTTGCATAAATAGCTATTATTGGTTGAACTGGATGCAAATGGTAATTAGTATGCAATTGTGTAAATTATTTATTAATCGTTCACAATCAATAAAACAATAACATCCTAATTATTTATCATCAAAAGTGTAATAACAATTAAAAATACATATGCTGATATACTACTTTTTCTGACTGTATTCCTAAACTTTTTCCTGAGATCGATGCTTATAGAGATTATTACAGAGTGGACAGAAAAAATACGTAGGGGTCAACCAACGTCAAATTGACGACATCCCTGCGTGAAATAAGTACGGCAGGGTTCTCTGGTCTGATCTGGTGGGAGGCTTTGGCCGTGGCTAGTTACCACCCTACCTACAAAGACGTGACGCTAAGCGATTTAGTGTTCCGCTGCGATTTCGCGTAGAAATCTCTTAGGAGTTTGAATGCCATACTCCATAACTGGTTAGCATGCAACATCGCAGACTACATCATTACTTACCAACAGGTGCAAGGCAGTCGAGGGCTAACTTGTAGTGAAATAAAAAAGAAAACCAAAACATCAGCTGCTGTATTAACGATTAGTATAGCAGTATAGCATCATCTGCAAACCAGTAGTCGTCCTGCAAATCGCTCACAGTAAGACTGAAAGTATTTTTTTATGCAAGAAATAAAATATGTATTAAAATCTTTTATAAAAAATTTAAATTTGCTGTAGGATGTAAATTTGTCCACGACAAAATGTGAGTGCAACGTCTCAGGAACGTGCCCCGATTACGGTGGTTCATACAATGTGCAACGTAAGTTCGCAAGGATTAAAATAAACGCACTTTCAAAAAAAAAACATAATTGTTAATAATAATAGGTAAACTTTTCGGTTTCAAGCAGTAAAATGGTAATTTACTAATATGAAAAACTAATACACGCTTCCTGTAGTATTTTTAAAACAAAAAGAAATCTCCTTGCGGGCTAAAGCCTTAGCAAAGTACTTTTATCTCGCTAACTACTTACTTATGCTTAACCGAACGCTGTAAAAATGTGTGTTTAAGTGTGAAAGTTCTCGGTACAATTTCAAACATGGTAGTCGTCATTACTAGAACTTTCATAGAAAATTCAAATTCAAATGTCATATACTCTTTTGTCTACTAATGGTTAAAAAGTTTTAAATTCCTACGTGACATCGGCGAAGTAAATTGTACTCAGTTTAACAAGCCATAAAACCAAAAATTGAATTGAATTTAATAAGTATAATGATTTTGTACACTCCTTCACTATTGCATTAATTTCGTTTGTTAAAACTTCAAATAACTTCACTGTGGAGCTCCATTCTATCCGAAGTCCTTCATCATACAACAAAATCTTTTCAGATTTGGTAGACCTCGAAGATGAGGACAAATGACATCGACCGAGTTACTACAGGAAGCCGCTTGAACCAAGACCGGCGACACAAGACGTGGTATTTGGGAGACCTATAACTGCAGTGGACGTTCATTGTTTGTCATGATGATGAGACTATGGTCTAGTTTCACTAGTCAAGTAAGTATACATAACAGTGGGTGTCCCTATTTAGTGAAGTCAATCAATAAATATTAAACTTGACCGTACTCTCTCGTAGTAGTTCATGTACAGTCGAGACTTGTGTTACCGGATGTATATCACGTCGGTACGCTAAATTCCCCAGCTAATGGGTGCAGTGTTTACACGGATGCCGTCTCACATGCACCGCTTGCCAGACCTTGGAAATTGGCGCATAGGTGCAGATTTCTCTAAAGTGAGAAAATTAAAAATATGTCGCAATTTTTTCTCAAGTGATTATATATTTTATTAATTTAAATGTTAAATGATTTAAACACCGAGAAAAGGTTAAAGGTTTAGTGTATTTTTTTGGATTAGATCTTTGATGTAAACCATCAATTAGAATGCAGATAACAATTCGAGTATCTGAAAGCTCGTCAGTAACGAAAGCTACTAAATCCGTTAGCTAAAATTTATTTATTTTACACTTATTAAAATCCATTAGCAAGATCATACTACGCAATGATGAGAACCGATCAAAAATTCCTGGAGTAGGGTCTCTGAGACTAGCGTTCACAAGCTCGTCGGAGGGGTTCTGTTTTACAATATGGACTTTGTAATTTTCTGTTAAAAAAAATACAAATAGACTAGTTTAACATAAAAAAAGATCCCATTACTCAATTGGTTCGGGTAGGTGAGGGTTTGGAAACCTTACAGTATTGAGTACATCTAAGTGAATTGACGATAAAGTCCCATCATATTTATTTTAGGAAAAATTTGCTATGAGAAGTATTTCTCAAGTCATTATTTTCTTATAAGCAAAGTTTCGAGTATCTCGAAGTCAATTCAAGTCGTATAAAGGCACACAATCTTTGGTTCTATCCACTTGGTTTATCTTACGAACGATATTATATTCACGATTGGTCCAAGTACCCAAAAATTGCTTTGTATTTATAGGTAAATGTTTGATCATACGATTTATTTAAAAAAGCATTCTGGTAGTATAAGTCTGCAATCGATAGTAACATAATTAGGGCTGTCACTACCAAAATCTAGGCAATATTTTATACTACCACCGTCTCGATGCCGTTGTTCTACTTTGTCGCTCCAAGTCAGTCTTTATTCGAAACCTCGTAGATTATCAAGGACATCTCAGAATAATCACTGTGCACCAGTTCGCTGCCAATAATATTTTTTCTATTATTAAAAAGTGCAAACGTTTGGATGCTACGGAGCAAGCTTTAAAATATTTTCGACCGAAATCAGAAGTCTAATTGGGTGAAAGAAAGCGAAAAAAAATCGCGAGAGGCGGATATCAATTTATTTCATGAAGCCTACCTAGATTATATTGGAACTATCAATGAAAGAATACAAAGGCGAATATTTACAAACACATAATATTATATTCACGTAAAAATAGAAACTATTTATGTGACATTTTAAAATAATGTAATTAAATTAGCCTATCTAACAAAATAAAACGAAATAAATCATAAAACGGTTCCGAATCTATTATATATAATTGCAGTGTCACGATGTTTGTCCGGAATGAACTCCGAAACTATAGATAACTAGTAACTATTTTATATTAGCTAGTTTATATTTTATATCTGAATACAAGAAAATCACAGCAATGCGTGGACGGGTCTGCTAGTATATATTTATATTATAAGTCTTCTGTGTTTGTGTTTGTCACCTAACTACTTGTAAGCGGTTGCACGATTTGGTTGACACTTTCTGTGCATATTTCAATGGTTTCCTCAATGATTTAAAAATCAATTGGACGGCATTAATATGATTGATTGAAATTTCCAGAAAGCCCACTTCAGCAATGTCCGCTAGTATATTTACATAAATGTATATGTGTGGCTTTAGTGAATCCGCATGCGAATTATATTAATAATAATAAATAAATTTACTACGACAGTACCATCGCCATCTTGCCCGAAGGTAAGCGTAGTTTATTCAAAGTTCAAAATTCAAAATTCATTTATTTCAAGTAGGCCTGATATAAGCACTTTTGAAACGTCAAGTATGTCTGTTTGTAGTGATTCTACTACAGGTTCGGAAGGTAGATTCTACCGAAAAAAGCTTTTCCAATATAATTTAACAATTTAACATTCATTTTTCTATCTTGTGTGAGATGAAAGCGGAGCGGCTTGCTTCCAGGCAACCTTGTCATTAAGAAATTCATCAATAGTATAGTAACCTCGGTGTATTAAATGTGTTTTTATACATTCTTTAAACTTATGTAATGGTAAATCTAATATTACTCTGGGTATCATGTTATAAAAGCATATTATCAGCCCCACAAAGGTTTTCTGTACCTACCTACGTTCCTAAGACGATATGCTGATATCACTAATTTATGACCGTTTCTAGTAAGTCAAATTGCTCTTATATCCTTTTTAATTTTATAAAGATTAAGGTTTAGTTTTACAAAGATTAAATTGTTATAAATATATTGCGAAGCTACTGTAAGTATAACTATTTTTTAAATTTTTTAACGCAAAGATTGACGCGATCAAGTTTTTATATAGATCGGACAGCTCTTTTTTGTAATCAAAATAATGTATATGTCAGCTGCTTTTCCCCATAGCAAGATACCGTATGACATAACTATACGAAAATATGCAAAATAGACAAGTCTAATTAAGTCTAATTTTTCTGGCTGCATAGGTAGCTGAGCTAAGTTTAGCCGCAAATGTCTCTATATGGGCACCCCACTGGACAGCCTACAATCACTACTAGAAAAACTGTGGAACTCTCAATTTTATCGATTCTCCGTTAATCATTATAATTTTATCAAATTGCCTCACATTTGGTTAAATAAATAATTTTGTTATGGGTACTAAGATGACTGTTGAATATTTTTATGAAAAATGTACAATAATTATTAAATATGTCCTAAATAGTGTTCATTAATCCGTGCTCATGAATATATTATATAAATTATGCAATATAAATTATATTATATTTATGAGCACGGTGAGACATCTGTATGTGACATCCATACCATATATAGATAAATCATGAATATACATTATATTGTTTAAATGACTATCCCCAGCCTTTTAATGTTTCAATGAGGGAACTGTTTTGATGAGGGATACTTTGTATGTAATAACGACTAAATTGAACCGAAGTTTTCGTATGTTCACTTCCATGTGTTACTGTAAAAACGTTTCTCTCGGCAATTTATTCATCTCAAATTTACTAATGTAACTGTAAATAAAGCTGTCATCAATAATTATATGACCATCTTCATCACCAGTCAATGACCCAGTTCTGGTCACAAACCTTATTATTATATTATGAGAGTGGGATTAAGAGCTTGAGACCCAACACGCTACTCAAATAAAGTCTGCAGGTTAGATAAGATAAATAAATATTGAGGCCAACTAGAAAGCATATGAACCTAAAATATGTAGAGTAGCATGTCGTTTAATAAACCATATTAATAGGATTAAGTTGACCCTGTTTGTTTCACATAACGAATGTATCCTTTTTACAATAAGGTAAAAGTAGGACGATAAAAGCGTGCCATAATCCAGTTTCTCCACAAAGGAAGCACTAAGTCTTTGAGTGCGTCGTTAATCCAGGACGCTCTGCATTTTGTCTTTTAACACATTTTGCAAACCTTTTACCATTATAGGTCATGTCCTTTTTAAAGTCAATATGGCAGGATTTAATTAGAATTGTAAAACTGGCGCGCAACTAGTAACATTTGCAGTACTTACTGAAATTCTTATAGGTAATGTTTGTGTAAAAACATGGTTATTCACACTTGGATAGAAGCAGGCGTTACTTTGCAGAAATCCATGATATATTATGAAAATTAAGCTTTATTTTCTATACTCCGCGAAAAGCAGGAGAATCTGTATGGTGTAATTTATAATTTCTTCAATCTTTATATGGAGTATACATACATACAACACCAAACAGATTTTGACTCCGCAATGAATAATTGTTCTAACAATTATTCATTGTAAAGTCAACAGTCTCCTGAGGATACTCCGCTTACGGAGCGAAACATGCGTTGAGGGTAAATTGCCGAAGATCTGTTTGGTGTGTGTGTGGTGGAAAAAAATATAAATTACACCATACAGATTCTCCTGTTCTTCGCGGAGTTATAGCAAATTAAGCTTAATTTTCATAATATGTAATTCACACTTGCCTGAAAGCATGGAACTGATAGTTATATTTCATAACAATTGCGGTTTATGATTTGGTCGATTCTCTTTACATATTTTCCTTACCATGGCAGTAAAACAGACTTAAATTCTAGATCTATCTCTTAATAACCTTGCACTTTTCCGGGATAAAAAGTACCCTGTGTCCACCACACCATAAACTATGCATAGAAAAATCATCCCGTCAATTCGTTACTAGTCGCTGCGTGATTGCAGGTCGAACCAACAAACTTATGCATTTTTTTAATGTATATTAGGGAGTGGGATTGGCACATTACTTATGAGAGAGTAGGTAGTTAATGGGCTAATATTAAAATGCGTTCGTTAATATGCTAATATAATGAGCTATTATTATCTTTATTAGAAGAAAATATATAGTTATGTATAATCAGAGAATAATATAGTTATGTACTTTAAAGATAGATGGAAACTAAGGACAAATGGTTAAAATTATCGTAACGGAAAATTACGCTTATTTCGCACAGGGAGGGCAGTCGAGAACTTTTATAAAAGGGAAGTTTCTTCGCTACAAAGAAAAGAAACAATGGCGCCCTTAAACTTTGGCCGGCCTTTTATATTACATTAACTTTGTAACTTTGAAATATCAAAGTTTCAAAGTAAAATACGCTGAAATTAAACATATCCTTGCTATTTACCTGTTTGTATGGAAACTTTTTCATTATTGGTGACAGATTTGCGTTTGGCCCTCGGAATAATGAAGGTTTGTCCGAAACCTCATCTTTTGATGCTTTGATGTTATATGTTTTTATATCATGTAACAACTTATACAAAAAGCAATTATAACTGAATACCGACCAAAAATACGTAGTGTATGACTGCAAAGTTTTTGCATCGTAAATAAATAAATAAATATAAATATACTACGAGAATACACAAATCGCCATCTAGCCCCAAAGTAAGCGTAGCTTGTGTCATGGGTTTAGTACCCATGTCTGATGAATATTTTTATGAATAATTTACATAAATATACAATTAAACACCCAGACACTGAAAGACATTCATGTTCATCACACAAACATTCTCCAGATGTAGGAATCGAACCCACAGCCTCGGACTCAGAAAGCAGGGTCGCTACCCACTGGGCCAATCGGCCGTCATCGTACAATATCCAATTCATTATCATCACCATCATCTCTATCGATTGACGTCCATTCTTGGTCATAGGTTTTTTGTTGTAAGTACCAAAACTCACGGTTCTAGGCCGCTTGTTTAAAGTTTAATGTCGTCGACACACGCCATTGGGGGTAGATCAACCCTACATTTGCCGGTAGGGGTTTGCCATTCTAGCACCCTGGGACCCCAATGGCCTTGGCCCCCTGGCTATCATAATATTATAACGTACGACAAACATTTTTGTCAGTTTTATTCAGTTGAGAACATAGTTTTTTTGTGATCGAACATTTTTCTGCACAACTGACGCCATGAGCCATTAAAACATATTAAAAAAATATTATAGTGGGTCACGCGAAAGAAGATATCTTTATGCATTGTACATAAAGTTATGTTAAGATATGCCTACACTCGTGGTAACTATTTTTATCTTAAAACTCTTGGCAATTGAAAAATACCTAATGCTTGTACGTGGTAAATGTTACCAACGCAAATAGGTGCCTACCTACTCTGTGCCAACCTCAAAATGCACGATATTTTCAGAGTACAGTCGGCATCAAACTCAGCTAAATGATTTCTAATGACTTAATTAATGGACGAATATAACTGGTGGCATGGGCCTTTTCGACTATTACAAAAGAGCACTCACTTACTACGTAGAACAAAAGGGCTCTTAATTATAAGGCTTGTAAGCTTTTTCCGTCATTAAAAACGATGAAAAAGCCTCTAAGCGTTCTATAAGTAACATTATCACGTTAAATACATTTCTTTTGTTTATATAAAATTATAAGTATCATTAAAAAATCTTTAGAAACAAAAGTTACTTATGAGCGAAAATAAAATTAACCACCTTCTGGATAGATCGAATACGAAATTTTAAACATTACGTTATTTATGCATTTACTATATTTATTTATTTACTATATTTATTATTATTATCCATTAATAATGGATATTGCCTCTTAAAAAATTCATATTTCATAGTTGTTAATTTTTTTTATATATTTGGAATGCTTGATGCATTCCAAATATTGGAATTGGAATGGTTGACTGGTAGAAAATGTTATGCATTAAGTACGTAGAAGACATAATACATTATTAAATCTAAGAACCTCTGAGTAAGACAGTAAGATGGTATAAAGCAACAAGTATCTACAAAGCGTATGTAGAGTGCCATATTAGCAAGTTGCAAGTATTAACTCAAGACTACTTAGTTGTTTCGTTGAAGGCAATTTACGTCCCGACATTGTGCCAACATATTCCTCAACTCCACAGTGTAACATTGTAAATTTTATTCTGTTAGACGAGTTATATAAGTAGATTAGGTTGTAAGCGTCTTCAAAAAGTTGTAGGTCATCAATTCAGAAGTTTATATATTTTTGACGTTATACCATAATATTAAGCAAGCGTTGATAGCGCATTGGGTAGAAGCTCGAGTCGAGCTAAGTTCTAATCCCAGCCCGACCTCTAACTTTTCTAAGTTATGTGCGTTTTAAGTAATTAAAATATCACTTGCTTCAACGGTGAAGGAAAACATCTTGAGGATATCTACATAATGTTCTGAAAGGTGTGTGGAGTCCACTAATCCGCACTGGACCAGCTTGGTGGACTACGGCCTTAGCCCCTTCTCATTGTGGGAGGAGACCGTGCCCTGCAGTGGCGTGCATAGAGGGTATTCACAGGGTATGCAGATGATATAAAATATGAATAAAATCTCCAGTACGAGTTATAAAAAACTTAAGGATAGGTGTTGTGAGAGTTATAAAAAGCCTACCCTTAAGTATTTATAAAACGTTCTGGAGACCTTCTCCAATTTGTATCATCTGCATACCCTGTGCATACTCTATGCAAGCCACTGGTGCCCTGTAGTGTAGTGGGCTGGTAATGGGTTGATATGATAATCATCAACCTCGCCATTTTCCTGCCTCCGGGGCCGGTACTGAAAATTCTTTTACAGAAAATAAACAATACCTTATACAATTTCCAGCCCAACCCGAGATTCGAACCGAGAACGAACAAAATTTACCAGTTTTAGTAATACTTGACGGACTAAGTGGAAAACCATCAACTATAACAAAGCAACATTTCGTAGGGCAGCCCCGTGTCAGTCAGCCTGAGTCGTGGGTGTTAAGGCTAATACCTTATGCATTTCTAACCCGACCCGAGAATCAAACCCAGGACCTCTTGATCCGTAATTGAACAAGTGAAGCACTAGATCAACGAAACCTTTAATTATTACATTAAATAATAATCAGTTAACATAAGAAATCAAATTTAGCATTTTAAGTGGTATTTCATCAATAATTGTCAGATTAATGAACGACTAGCAAATTACGACGGCTATAATCTGGGCTTTAATCACGTATTGATAACATTGAAAGCGAAAGTGTTTGAAATTAAATCAATACACCTGAGACGTGTATTGATACACCTGAGACGTCCCCCCTGAATGATACACGAAAATTGCTATAACATAAAACCAACCATCCAAAACACATGACGTCTTTGATAAATTACAGAAATATCAATCCATCAATCTTCAGGCTTTTTATAGATTTTTGATATGATCTCGCTACCACTTGACATTTAGCTTTACGCTTACGTGGTTCTGAATACGTAACGTAACTACAAGAACTTGCAAACGATATTGTCTCTTGTTCTCTTGGTTTTAAGATATTGTTTCCTGTGATATATTCGGTTTTTGCTGCCAGTAAAAGTTTCCGTGATTACTCTTAGTTAGTTATAATTTTGAACGAACACCTCAAAGAGATTCCTATGTTTACATTATCATAATCAAAAAGCTAGCAAGACGATAATTTTTTTTGTATATAATATACAGAACAAGAAAAAAATTTATAATCAATCGGTTGAAGTAATGATAAGTATCAACGTATCATTAGTTCAACCAATTGACGCCCACTGCTGGCCATAGGTCTATTATATGGAGTTCCAAAATCCATAGTCATAGGCCTCTTTCGGGGTCAACTAACGCTTCTTTTACAAGTTACAGAATCGCAATTTTACTACCTCGGAACATTAACGTCCATCGATTCAACGAGCTATGTATCGATTCCCAAACCATAGCCACTTCAGCTTCACGACTGTCTAGTACTTCTACGAATTTCATCATTTCTGATTTGATTACGTACTTCGAACATCGCCCTCCCCATCGCTGGTTGAGTGATTCTGAGCCTTCTCATTAGACCACAAGTAACAAGTCGTAATGACTTACTTTCGATTCAGAGCCGCTGTAACACGAACTATTCGAAGACTTTGGTCTTCAGGCACTGAGGGATTTTGGACGACAGATGCCACGAAGTATTTATTATATTATTCTCCACCATATCATTTTCAGTTAATAATATAATAAATAAAACAATAACAGAGCAAAATATATCGTTATTGGTTAAGACATCCGCGACCGTACTATTTCAGAATGCTATGTTTATGTAATCTTTGTGGCCTTAGATTTAAGTGAAACTATTAATAAATATATTTTTATTGTATCGCTGTTGATTACGAATAAATAAATAAAAAAGACCTACTTAAGTATATTATATACGTGACATAAGCTACTATTATGGCAAAACATGTTTAGATCAACTTTATTTTGTTGTATTTACCATATAAATAAAATTATGTTACCCATGTTTAATGCAAATAAATAAATTTTTATGGTTATTTTATATCGAAAAATGCTGGTATAGTAAACTGGTTGAACGAATTTTTATGAAATTGGGTATTTTTATCCCGTAAGTACACGTATACGGTTTGTTTTGACGTAAATAAGTTTGGACGGCCGATTGGCGCAGTGCGCAGCGACCCTGCTTTGTGAGTCTAAGGCTGTGAGTTCGATTCCCACAGCTGGAAATATGTTTGTGTGTTGAACATAAATGGTTTTTAAGTGTCTGGGTATTTATCTGTATATTACAAGTATTTATTATTCATTCAAATAATCATCAGTCATCTTGCTAACACAAGCTACGCTTACTTTGGGGCTAGATGGAGATGTGTGCATTGTCGTAGTATATTTATTTATTAAATTATCATTCTTACACGCAGCAACTTTTGCATGTGAGTTCACCTTGGACTTTATAGGACTATAACTTTCTTAAAATCAGACGTGTATGGTGTAGTAAATTTGCCTACTTCAAGCTTATTCCCCAACGACGACGCCATAAACTGCTTCACAACTGTTAAACTATTATTTAGCATCGTATAATCTCCGTTGTCCACCGATATGACGTCATTGACATAATATCTCGGTTGATAACTGAGGATTAATTTCCTACAAGCAAATTATTTAGAATGATGATTATGTTACTTTAAACAAGATTAACTTCGTTCGTGAACACGTGAGCCGTATGCCGTATGTGTGAACTAAATCTCTTATGAGCCTTTAATAAATAAATAGAACTCACAAACCATGACTTTTTTTAAACTGAAAATAAAATAAAAAGATTTATTTTATAAAGATTTGTCAAATTATGAATGTATTTAAGAGACAAACGCGCGTAATTTTGTTTGTCCTTTACAAAGAATAAGTACATAAAGTTTATTTAAGCTCCGAGACAAATCCCCTCCTCGGAAAGGCAGGAATTTATTTCTGCACCGGTACAAGTCGAATAACTCGGTATCTCTGTTATTTTCCCTATTAAATCAATTATAAAAGATGGGTCACATCTGTGTAGAAACATTCCCTTGACAACATAGGAAAAGCTATTTGGGATCTAGTCTGGGAGAAGGAAGGCTTCGGTTCTAGTTACCACCCTACCGACGAAGTCGTGCTGCCAAAAAACGGTGGAATCCAATGAGGAATATCGATTAATATAACTGCAATATCCCTAACAGATTAACCCAATACACATCACTTACCATCAGATGAGACTCACTTCTCCCCAGGGAGTACGGATAGTTTAATCACCATGCTTATTCAGTCCAAAAATAGATAGGTATGTCCTATGTGAGCTTTGATTTAGTTATACTTTTTAAACCTATCGAGCCAACCAAAAGCCTATCCAAATCGAATGCTTAGTTGCTGTAGTGGTTAGTATGTTCAACTACTGATCGCAAGATCCTAGGTGCGATAACCTGTTGGATAGAAGCAGGCGTTACTTTGCGGAAATCCATAATATATAGATGTTTTGCAAAATAGATTTTTCATTTTATTCTTTTATTAACGATAGGCCAGCGTTTGACGACAATCATGCCCGTTAGAAAGCAATGATGAAGTCTAGGTTGGAGCACGCTTGCCTAGAAAAAGCCTATTCACTCTAGCCTTGAAGGTACTTAAATTATACGTGGCAGGAAACACAGTTTCCGGGAGGGCGTTCCACATCTTAGCGGCACGTATCAGAAACGTGGATAAAAAACGTTTGAAGCCTATTCAGTTCAACTGAACAGTATAAAACTAGTCTGACTTACTTCGGATCTGTATCTGCATGAAACGTGCGTAGAGGGTACATTGCCGAGGATCTGTTTGGTGCGGAGTTCACGGATTGAAGAAATTATAAATTACATTATGCAGATTCTCCTGCTGTTCGCTGGGTATAGCAAATTTAGCTTAATTTTCATAATACGATAACCTATTTGAAAATTTGAATTGGATGATTCTGTAACAAACATCGCAGCACCAGCGCGGAGTTAGTAAACTGGGAGTGTTAATCCATCTCGGAAAGCACGTTATGCTCACGGGGGTATTATCATTTAGGCTTTTATTTTTTGAACGCGCGTGCTGACGCGCTTCCAACGCATTTTAATGAGATTCAGTCGCAGCCAGTAAACTTTCGATAAGATAATAAAGCGCCTTAATGGCGCGTTAGTGGAAAGTGAGCCGTCATCTCGTAAAAAACACGTGTTGAAAATACGCCCTAACATGTGATAATTATGGCTAAAATCGCCAACTCCCATTGGAGTAAAGTTATAGATATATCTAATACCCTCTCTCCTGTGAGAGAGGCCTTCGCTCAGCCGTGGGACTTTAAAGGCTGATGATGTTTATGTTAATGATTATAAAAACAACTGTAGTGTGGTCAATGAATTTAAAATTTAAATTCTTTCTTCTATAACTTGCACGAACTTTGTAAAATAAATATTGATGAAAACCGAATAAGGCGTAAAGTTGAATATGCTTTTAACTCGCAGCCTCATCAAGTTGGCAAAGATCCAGTTACAGCGAGGAATATCCCAACTATGCTTTAACAAATTCAATATAAGTAACACTGGGGCACGCGAGTTACGTCAGGCTTTCTCACGTATTTCATTTTCATTATTCAGGCTAAATAATAAGCTAACGGTGTAGCTTTATGTGACCGCTGAAAGAATGCATTCCTAATATCTGTCACCGTGTACAAGGTTACAAAGCCTAGGTGAAAAATCAGCCTATCCCAAAAGCCGCCCCTCGTTTCAAGCACAGATAATTATTTTTCCCATGTTCTTGCTCGGTCATCCTAGTACTAAATAGTTAAGACTTAATCTTGTAACAGCGCAGTATAAATTTACGGATCATTTGTTATCTTGTGTTTTCTAAAAGAAGTGTGTGCACGTGTGCATTTCTAACTTCCTTCCGCATGTTTAATGGCCACGGGCTCTCAAAGGCGGAAAGCATAAATTTGCGATCGAGATCGGAAGCCTCAGTTTCCGAGCGCCGATACTAAAATACATTTGTTACGTTCCTTCAACCATTTTACCAGTTCATTTTATCTATTTGTTCTATTCAAATAAAGTACTACGTTTCAACTTCGATTGATTACGCTATCAGGAGTCATTGCAGCCATCTGGACAAGCAGATGAAATTCTTACTAATATTATATATGTAAAAGTGTTTGTTTGTTCTTCCTTTACGCCTTAACTGACCAATCAATAAACTTGATTTTTGGCAAAAAGTTGGTTAGCAGGCGCACACACTACTTTGCGGAAATCCATAATATATTATGATTATTATCCATAATATATATATTAAGCTTGTTGATAATATCAATTTATTAATTGTAAAGTCAACATCTCCTGAGGATGCTTCGAAACCGGAGCGAAATGTGCGTAGAGGGTACATTGCCGAAGATCTGTTTGGTGTGGAGTTTAAGGATTGAAGAAATCATTAGTTACACCATACAGATTCTCTTGTTTTTCGCGGAGTTTAGCAAATTAAGCTTAACTTTCATAAAAAAGTTAGTTGCAAGGACGAAGAGTGGCATAGGTTTATTTTTATTCCGGGAAATCAACGGGTCCCACGGGATTTGTAAAAAACCGTAGTGAACGCGGACGAACACGGGCATTTTGAGCGAGTTGTGAAAACACACACACAAACAGACACGTCTTTGGGTAGGGGTTAAAAACTACCAAAATCTGAACAACTTTTTAAAGACGTTTTATTTTTTCTATAAATGATAAAATACACCTAGTTAAGACGATAAACTGATTTTGTTACACGCTTATTATTTCTTGAGTGACTTCTCAGACTACTTTAAATAATGAAGAAGTGTTTTTTTTGTCATAAACCTGATCCATGAGGATTTAAAAGACCTTGTGACAATAAACTCAACTAAAGCATATTAAACATTGCGTAAATCTTTTTTAAATTATTAAAACTAAAAACTTCTCCTAGAGTTTCCGTCTGAAAAGACCTATGAGAATAAATCTGTAATAGATCGGAAACGCTTCAGGGATGCAGTTAGGGTTGTCTACTTATCAATAATTAAATATTAATAAACATAACTACCTACTTAGAGTTTACAACTTATAGAAAGGTAGCTGTGCTCCGCGGTTTTAACCGCGTTAACTACGGGTCATAGCGTAATGTCTACATAGTCAACAATCTCCTTCGATTAATGTCCCCGAGGAACTACTTCGGTTTTACCTTACCTAATAGTGAAATGCTCGAGAGATGCGTGGCCTAGTAACAGCATCAAATAATCGATTACACTGGGTGAGCAACGTAGACTCCATGCACTCCTCTTCCCCTCGGACAGCGAAACAGCTTAGACGTGTAATTTGTGTATCCATCAAAAATTATTTTATGTTTAAAATCGCTAAAAACAATAAAATTACTTAAATATTGGTGTGCAGAATAATAGGAGTGCATAAAGTGAATACAGTATCTTCCTCGGTCAATAATTAGTGAGTTACGATTCATTCATACTATTCTATTGCTCATGAAACAAACAATCATTATATGAGGCGAAATACAAAAACAAAAGAGATGACATGATTATCTAAGACCGCTTAATAATCTTACATAGGTCAACGTAATCTGGACGGGCGATAAATGTATATGTAATCGTCGATAACCACCATTTTAATGAGACCTCTTTGAGTTATTAACTCTTTGCAAGGTATGCGCTCCTAGTAGATTGGCTTGACTTGATTGTCGGTACGGCCCGTGCGGCGAGACAAATTTAATTAATTGCTTTTCCATCCCTTGCTATACGTGCTGCCGCAGGCGCCTTACGTTTCAACTCCCGCGCAGCCGGAAATAATATTAGGCATGGAAGGCATAAAGATGCAACACGGCGACTCAGCGCCTGATCTACCTACGCTTGGACTAAGCATTACCGAGCGCAAAAAAAGGAAACATGACGGACTTAGTCCCGATACTGCGACATACATTAGTGAGATGTTCAACTCTTTTTCAAAAAAACAAGACAGGCTTTTTCAAGAGTTAAAGGGGACAATTAATAACTTAATGGAGCAAAATGAAGACCTAAAAAAAAGTGTCGACACAATGTCGAGCAAACACGACGAGTTTATATCCCGGATCTCCATTCTTGAATCGGAGAGAAAAAATGATAAACTTACTATTCACCAACTTGAGGAAAAAATTGAAAACCTGGAACGTAAAACACGATGTACGGGAATTGAAATTAGAAACATTCCAAAAAGTAGTGGAGAAACTAAAGATAATATGACTGACACGGTTAAGAGCCTAGGGAAAGCCCTTAAAATTGATCTGATTGGCTCGGATATACGTGATGTGTACAGAATTAATACAAAAGATGGATCAAACCCTATTATCGCGGAACTATCTAGTGTCCTAATTAAAGAAAAAATCCTATCCAAAGTAAAACAATTTAATAAATTAAAACCAAAGAATGAAAAATTAAATACATCACATCTTAAATTTGCTGAGCCTATTAAACCAATCTTCATTTCAGAAACTTTGACACAAAATACACAGAAGCTCTATTTTTTGGCGAGAAGTTTCCAAAAGAATTATAACTACAGTTTTTGTTGGACATCTAGAGGAGTAGTATATCTACGTAAAAACGAAAAATCTCCACAGATCAAAATTTGCATGGAATCGGATATCGAGAAATTAAGAAAGACACAATGACTAGCTTTGAGAATTTATTACAATTTGTCTCTGTTATATTTTATACAATTATATTTTTTACACTTCTTACAACACACCTTTACAAAAATTTTACACAAAACTATGCATAAAAATACAAACTACAATTTTTTACACCGAACACTAATATTTATAAACAACAATTATACCTATTCACCTTCAAGGAAATATATACATATTTTTTACATAGTCAAAAGACGATACAATCTACCGAAAAATATTATAAATAACTATAAAATTCAATAATTTAAATGAAATATCAAATGACCTGGACAGTGTGTCTATTTCAAAGAGTTTGACATGTGAGCTTGAGGATTGCTTCGAGCATATTAACTCAAGATTAAATGACAGTTTTACAATGATTACACAAAATATTCGCAGTATTAATTGTAATATGAATGGTTTTGAGGTGTTAATGACTAGACTTAGATTAGATCTGGATCTAATAGTTTTAACAGAGTGCTGGGTATCAAACACACAACACTTGCCTGTAATTAGCGGTTACAATTCTTTAGCTACAAAAAATAATAAAAATCAAAATGATGGAATAGTAGTGTACTACAAGGAACAGCACAGTTTTATATTTGAAGAACCATCATTCCAAGACGGAAATTGTCTTGTTTTGATATCACAAAAAATGACCGTGATTGCAATTTATCGATCACCGTCGTTTAAAAAAATTGATAATTTCCTGATATCCTTAAATAACGTACTTCAGAGCTATTCTAAGTGTAGGAACATTGTAATTATTGGAGATACAAATATAGACCTTATTACGGACAGAATGGACGCTAACTCAGAGAAGTATCTAAATTTAACTGCATTTCATGGTTTATTACCGGCGCACAAATTTGTGACGCGAGATGCTAGTGGCTCGTGCATTGATCATATTTTATTAAAAACATTAAGTCCCTCAACAACATTAGTACCACAAACATTATTAACCGATCATAAGCCTGTAATATTTAATATAAAATTAAAACAAAGTTATACTCATTATGCTATGGTTAACATCAAAAAAATCGACACAAAAATGCTATACTCAAATATTTCAAATATTGATTTTGCTCCAATTTTAAATTGTCCGGACCCAAATACCGCTTTAAATTACTTAATTGATAAACTAAGAAAAGCTATCAATAATAATACACAAATAATCACATTGTCTAGACGAAAGAAAATTATCAAGCCATGGATTACACCTGGCCTTCTTAGATGCATCCGTCACAGAGATAAATTACATAAAAGGGCCAGATGTACTCCAGAAAATGATACACTATGTTTAATTTACAAACGTTACAGAAATTATTGTAATACATTATTAAAGAAACTTAAAAGAAATTACGACCAAGAACAGGTGAATATGGCAAAAAATGATAACAAAAAATTATGGAATGTACTTAAAAATCTTATGAATTCCAAAAAACAAACAGGGTATAACAAAGAGTTATTAAATTTGTTAGACTCGCCACAATTGTCGGTTGACATGGTCAATAGCTTTTTCATAAATATTGGTAAAAATTTGGCTGAAGGTTTTAGCAATGAAGTTGACATTGCACCTGATTTGTGGCGGGACTCACAAAATCAAATAAAATCTTTTGTGTTGTTGGATACGGATGAGGAAGAAGTACACAATCTCATAATCAACTTAAAAAGTGAATGCACTGTAGGATGGGATGGAATTACAAATAAACTGCTTAAAAAATGTATAAAATATTTAATAACACCTTTAACGTATATTTTTAATTGTTGTCTTCGAAAAGGTATTTTTCCAAAAGCACTTAAAAAATCAGAAGTTCGTCCAATTTTTAAGAATGGTGATAAAAATAACCTGAACAATTATAGACCTATTTCTATCTTGTCATCAATGTCTAAAATTTTAGAAAAAATTATAAATAGGAGATTGGTGCAATATTTAGAAAAGAATAAATTCCTATCACGCAATCAATTTGGCTTTCGACACGGCAAATCCACTGATGATGCAGTACATTATTTAACCAATTACATTGCTACCAGTCTCGATCAGGGGAAAAAAAGTATATGCATTTTTTTGGATTTAGCTAAGGCCTTTGATACCGTTTCCATACCTTTATTAATAAAGAAGCTAGAAAAAATAGGTATCAGAGGGCTCCAGCTACAACTTTTCAAGGATTACCTAACGGATCGATACCAGTGTGTTAGAGTTGATTCCTACTGCAGTAGTGAACAACTGGTTACCCACGGTGTGCCACAAGGCAGTATTCTGGGACCAACACTTTTCCTTGTTTATATTGATTTGCTCACACGTATCCAACTGCACAAAGGTCAAATATATTCATATGCGGACGATACTGCCCTAGTTTTTACAGCAGATACCTGGACAGAAGTTTATGAAGCGGCACAAACTGGCTTTAATGCTGTTACTAAATGGTTATATAATAACATACTCTCACTTAACGTAGAAAAGACTAAATACATCACATTCTCTCTGCGGCAAACTTCAAACTTGCCGAATGATCTGTGCCTGATATATCACTCTTGTGCTAATGATTATAATAATTCCTCTTGCTCCTGCCGAAGTTTGGAACGAGTTGAGTCTATAAAATATTTAGGCGTTACTCTAGACTGCAATTTAAATTTTAAGAAACATATCGAGTTATTGAGTTCTAGATTAAACAAAATGATTTACATTTTTAAAAATCTCAGGCATGCCGTAACTGCTGCAATCATGAAACGCATCTACCTTGCTTTGTGTCAAGCTCTAATTACATATTGCATATCTTCGTGGGGTGGAGCCTCAAAAACTTTTATAAAGAAAGTTGAAATCGCACAACGTGCTTTATTAAAGGTTGCTACTTTTCGCCCTTATTTGTTTTCGACATCTTTGCTTTATCAAAGCTGTGAAGTTCTCTCAGTAAGGAAATTGTTTATATTAAGTGTCTTATTAAAGCAACATGCTGAACTTACGTATGATACTGCCCATCTTAATAAACGCCGAAAACATACCGTAGTAAAAACATCACAATTATCAAACACATCATTTATTAAAAAATTCTTTTCTTTCCTGGGACCTCATTTGTATAACAAAATAAATGAGTCAACGAACATCTACCCTCTCAACAAAATAAATTGTAAAAAAGCCATAACTGCATATTTAAAGAGTTTATCATATGACGATACTGAAAACCTACTTACTATTTTAAAATAAAAAGGGCACCCATTTTCTGTTAAAATTTTATTTACTAACAACTTTATTTACAAAGTACCCTTTACACACATTCATTCTCATCAATGAATACAACAATACACACCCTCTCTTCACTACACAACACACACACACAGGCATACACCTTTATATTTATTATTTTTTTATAGAGAGGAACAAGTAGTATATAACATATTAATAATCAACCTTTTACAAAAAATATAAATCAATTAGCCCGTAGTAGTTAGCGTAGTCCTATTATTATTAAGTAATTATAACTGCATGTTTAATATTTGAGCTAAAAATAATCAAAAACCTTAGGGGGTGAAGGCACTGAAGCTGAAATACAAGGTTTCTTAGTTTAGCTTCAGAAGCTTGTAGTAATATAATTTTTAAGATTTCATGGATGCCCCATCCTATAAAATAAGAAATGTTTTTACTATATTGTTTAGACTTAAGATTTTTGGAAATAAATATTATTATTATTATTATTATTATATTATGCATTAAATTAATGGACGAATCACACTTTGTAAGTTTGAAGCAGAATTTAACATCAGCAAGTAACAGCTCCTTTCATTACACACTATAGTAACAGTAATACTAAAGTCGAAAAAGAATTTTTAGTTGACTTGTGAGGTTAACCCAAAAAATACCTGGAAAATATTATTTTTATTACGTCCTAGCGGCCACTACATTATGGTATGTGTTCATATTGTATTAATTAAAGTATTATAAGGGAATTTGCTGCTGCCCAATTGAAGAAGAGTTGCGATGTACAATACTCTTAAGATGAACTTTGGAACCTTCCCAAAATTCAAGTTCCAGAAAGGCTTACTTTACTTGTATCTCTATATTTTGATCTTTCTAAGGTTCATTTCAAGGACTCATTTTATAAACAGATATCTTTTTTACTCTTGCTAACTTTTACAAAGCACTATTGAAGAGATAACGGGAGAATTCCCAAACATTTAGTTTCGTACAAAAAGTTTGACAACCCTATTCAGAAGTGCCGATACTGGACACATTATTGTTATGTATTTCAGACCTTCGGAGTAAAGTTTTGTGCGAATCCGGTGGATAAGATGTTTTCTATCTACTTTTATGGAAAAACTGACACTATTTAGATAAACTTGTAAGAATGAATCTACCACTTTATAACTATCTAATATGTCTTGGGGTAAGCATCTGCTGTACCTAGTTACCTACTGTAGGTACCAAATGGCAAAAAAATTGTCAGTATGGTACCATTCATAATCTAAATCATATTATTGGCTTCTCATGTATTTTGTTAACATACATTTTGATACTACTTTATCGTCATCATTATAAACCCCTTAACGGCCCACTACGAGCCGAGATGCAATGAGGAAAGAATGAAAAGTTTTCCTTACCAGTAAAGCAATTGCTTAAAACGCAAACCTCTAACTTTAGAGTGGGCAAAGAACTCAGTAGCCCCGAAAGAGAGTAACCCCGAAAGAGAGGCTGAAGTCCCAACAACTAAGCTATCATTATTCAACTTTTTCGTCACCGTTTCAGAGCGCTTTCATCTAAGACTGCATCGCCTTTAACAAACAGGGCCCTGTATATTTATGGCCCGCCTATTGCAAGTTACGACATAAAGCAAAACTTTACGTTACAAAGTATAGTTTAGCCTAGGTTAGTTTGCTCTTTTCTCAGGCATCATCTTCTCCTACTATCAGGGCCCTTTAATGACGCCTTCGTTTTATCCCTCACAAAAGAGAATAAAGATTATTTTGTTGCAAAATGCTGGTATTGAACAAGAGCAACTATTGAGTTTCTTGCCGGCTTCTACCCAGTAGAATCTTAATTCCGGATCGGTGGTAGACACACTTTAAACAGACAGACTTCAGATTCCAAATTTTTTATAACAACCTAGTTGAAATATAATTTTTAATTTAGCGCCAAAATCTTAACCGCTAATGGATGTTGTCACACCTGTCTATAAGCAAGTACCCTTAACATATTGAAACCTTATTTCCTGTAGAATTTTACGTCACAAATTGTAGCTTAGAGTATGTTACGAACAAAAAGTAATAGGGAATAAGAACCTGATGATATAATAGTTAAGCTAACTACTAACTGCTGAATGCCAACTTGGGAACATGATGAATATGAAATTAAAAATTAAAATTAATTTTATATACTGCAAATACAAGAATTATAAGTTTATCTTATGCTACCTACATATAGCGTGTGAGTTCAAGTCAGGAAGGTAACAAAAAATACGAAAATGCATTGCACCAACTAAGCATTATAAGGTAAACTTAATTTTAACTTTTCCCAGCTCTATGTTGAGCGAACAGAAAACATGCGAAATAAACGAAATAAACTTTTCGTTGACTCATTAAAAAGATATATTTTTGTATGCCTACGTAATTTACTTTGGAATTTTTAATTAAGTAATGAAAATAATAACGTGTGCGTTATTCGTAACGTGTTTACTCTACTACAGTAATGCAATAAAATTAATACAACAGTCTATGTACGTATACACGTGTTACATGAAATAGAATTTTTTCGAGTGTACATAAGATCCACCGCTAGCCCTATTCGATTTTTAAATTCAAACTTGAAAAAAACATTATTGTGAGGTTATGGTGATAATTTACATTCTTTAAAACCAAAGAGAGAGTGAGAGTGTGCTCAACAACTGTTTGATCTAGTTCCCTCCTCACCTTTTCACCATCAAACCGCAAGGCACCATAAGGATCTGCATCCCTACGTGGTTGATATACCGCGGACGCGTACGAAGTACGCTTTGCATCTTCGTTTCTGATTCGCACCACAAAGATCTGAAATGCCCTTCCAGCTTTGAGTGACCTTCAAATCTTGAGTGATTAGGCATCTTCTTGGCGAGCGTTCCACCTTAGGCTGCATCTTTACTTACCATCAGGAGTGATTGCAGACAAGCGTCGTCTATAAACAAGCTCGTCTAGTAGGGTTACGAACGAACCTTGGTCTAAGAAGGAGTCTACCAAAAAAATTGGCCGGGTTATTTTTATGTCATCATCTCACAGCCATAATCACATGAAGTCAGAGTAATTGTTACTAATGAATAAGGCAAAAACCATGAAATATACTTAATCATTATTGTTTCAAAGAAAGAAAGTGAGCTTTAATGTAAACCAAAAATACACTAGCAATATTTAAATACAATCGACCTATTGTTGTACAATTGGCAGCCATATTGCTAAAAAGAGATGAAGAACCTTAGCCAGGCAACAAAACTGTTAAGTATGAAAGAATGCAACTTAATCTAATAATTTTATATTTCTATACCTCCACTATACGAGAAATGTTGGGTTCTCTTTTGCCTTACTTTTTTACTCGTTCTTCCATCCTCTGTTATCAGATATAAGTTTCTCTTTGAATGATGACTATCGAAGCGCATATTACTAGTATATGCGTGGGAAAGAAAAGGTCAACCAAAGTTTACTTTTTCTCATTAAGACACGTATGTTTCACACATTCGTCCATTATTTTTTCCATTTTGGTACCGATTCGAAGTTAATTAATTGAATATAAGTGGAGTTTTTATATCAATCTCATTAAATTTATTACTCAACTCATTTATGATCAAATGAAACCGCATAAAGCGGTCGGTGTTAATAATTACGAACGATATGGTGCTTATGTGGCGATTATCTTGAATTAATCGATCAAAACATAAGCACATAATGAGCTTATGTTAATTTTATTACAGAACAAACTTTTATTATTACTATATAATTAACTTTCTTTCTTTTATTATTACTATATACTTTTACTGTATAAATTAAACTACGAGTATATGCCCCTCGGTCTGTGTTATTAGTGCACAATCCTCATGTTTCTGTTGGAAAAACATCAATAAACGTATAAAGCAGCGTAGGACATAAAAAGGGAATTAATATACTTCATGTAAGATTACTGACTTTAATACTCAGGGCGCCTTCCCACCCTGACTTCCTTGCTTATTTCACAAAAAATTAGTTTGTTAATTAGCTAAAACACTTTTTTTTCCTCATTCTATGGTGGCTACTAAGCGATAAGGCCGCCTTTTGTATTCTGCTTTTTTTTCATGTTTCTTTTTTTTCTTGTATAATTCTTCATGTGGTGTACAAATAAAGAATAATAATAATAATAAAACACGAAAAGTGAAATTCTGTTATCAGCCCCACAACGGCTCCTGTGTGTTAAAAGCTTAATTCTCCCACTCTCGCATATGGCACGAGTAAACACCATATCTGCAAAAATAATGGAAAATGAGACATAAAATAGCAAAAAAATAAGTTAGCTAAATCACACTGAACAATAAAATTCTGTGACCAACCCCACAATGGCTCTGGTGTGTTAAATGCTTAGTTCTCACACTCTCCCACATGACACGAGTAAGCGCTATGTCTGCACAAACAACGGAACGTGAGACATAAAGAAGGCAAATAAAATACTTTATGTTACGTAGCACATTCCCGAATAGGTTTTTTTAATGCTCACAAAATACATTACTTCAAGTTTTTACGATGTTTGCTACATTTGGTGTTGCCTTTATTGTTGTTGATAAATGTTTTTTGAGATTATGATATGGAACAGGCAAACAAATGTTCATATGCTAAAAGTTTATATCCGGGAACGAAGACGTTCTGCCGAGCAACTTAACGTTTTGGTGCGATACCGACAAATACTGATCAAGGCCTAATGGTGAAGCCAGTATCAAAATGAACAAACCAAAAAGTAAAGTGATATTTTAAAATAAAGACTGTTACTGAATAATAGGGAAATAAAAATTTGAACCAAAAGAACTGCTTTACTATTGCAAGCGTTCAAATCTTAATAAGGGCTCAGGAATCTAAATAGCATTTCGTAGCCCTATTCATAAAAAATAGTTTAAATAACATGTTCCTTGGCCCTTAAAAAATACTCTGGGTCACTTATATACAAAAGAAAAATTATAAGATCGAGCAAACTTGTAATAGATACCGGTGCTGCACCGCGTCGTTCGTCGCATTTGCTATACGGTATTTCGCAATATACTGATTTAGATATTTATATAGAACTTACGAAATTTACCTATTTAGCTATTTATTAAGAAATATTTAATTATTGTACTATTAATATAAATGAATAGTGCTTTTTGTCAGTGATAACTTAGTATGGGCCTGATAAGAAAACTCAAAGTTAACTGGTCGCGGCCGAAACCTTTCAACAGACCGGACCAGAGAAAGTTCAGAAATTTTAAACTACCAAATTGTGCATACCACCAATAAGGGTTACCACAGCACCAGGTATCAATTATAAAAAAGCTCACTCGGTGGCTATGGCCGCCACCTAGCCAACAAGCCCAGTTGCTGAACCCACGTGAACAGGACCACGGTGTGTTGAAAATCTTTACAAAAGATATAATTGACGGCCGATTGGCGCAGTTTGCAGAGACCCTGCTTTCTGAGTCCAAAGCCGTGGGTTCGATTCCCACTATTGGAAAATGTTTGTGTGATGAGCATGAATGTTTTTCAGTGTCTGGGTGTTTATACGTATATTCTAAGTATTTATGTATATTATTTGTAATAAAATATTCATCAGTCATCTTAGTACCCACAACACAGGCTACGCTGATATTGGGGCTAGATGGCGATGTGTGTATTGTCGTAGTATATTTATTTATTGACCCACAAGCATATTTCGCTTTTAATTAATATTAGAAGATTCTGGTGACCGAGCACGTCCAGAAAAGTACCACCGCCATGCTTATTTCTCCAGCATTATTGCAATACCTGTGTTCTGGGCATCAGGCCTGGTTGACGGTGTTATAACAGGCACATTACACTTAGTATCTGCGCCTCACGGAAATGGACACAGTTGCAGGACGTGTTTCTTGCATGCCTTGCGAAGTATTTCTCTTTTTATAGACGATGTTTTTTTAAATTATAATTACTGTACCTACTACCATGTTTATTTAAAATGCATATAAATTTTTTTCGTAATCGACAGGATTTGAACCTGCGACTCTGGCAATCGCGGTCTGAGCGCTTTCTTCAATTAAGCTACGGCTCTCCTACTGTCAATGCCGAAATTAGTATACGCTTTTCACATCAGTCTTATATTTTATTATTCCTCTGTAGTTAAAAACACTAATAAAAATTATAAAAATTTTAAAAAACTTACCAAGTAAGTTTTTATTGTAGTTAAATTAATTCTGGCTAATATAAACTTTTAGTTTCAAAAACCAATAAAGGTAACATTAATATGTAAAGTTTACCTGTGAGACGACGCTTCCTTTACTAATAGGCCGAGAACACTAATTCTGAAAGTGGAACCCACTTTCAGAATTATAATAATTTTTAATACTCACTCCTTTAAACACACATTCATGTCACCCATATTTAATTACTCATATTTTGTGTCTATGGACTTTATAAGAAGGCTCAAAGTAACACAATGGACGATGGTCATAGCTAGTCTCGGAGGATCTCTACGTGATGAAGCCAGAAATGAGTACGTGTAAGTTGCAAAGCTCAAGTGACATTGTGCGGGGCACGTAACTTGGAGAACTGATGGACTTTGGAGTCCTAGGTGCTGGAATTTCAACCTCATACTGGTAAACGCAGAGTTGTTAGAACTCCGACGAGACGGACAGACAAGGTAAAGCGAAGGAGCCGCTGAATGCAAGTGAAACAATACCGTAGAATTTGGAACTCCCTATGAAATATCTGTCATATGTGTAATGAGGGAGTCCACATCTTTGTATACTCATTGACAGAAAGAAAAGCCAAGTCGCTCTACTGCAGGTGTCGGGGCAGAAGGGGGCTCCGTATTGCACCATTTCATGCCCGAAATCACTCTCGCTTATTACTGCATATATTAAATATTACTATTTATATATACATTTGTATATGTCCAGCAGTTGACGTTCATTGTTTTTTTTTATATTTTAGATATAGATGTAGAATAGAGATAGGCGCTTGACGACTAACGTGCCTGATGGAAAACAATGATGCGGTCTGAGTTTGGGCGCACTTGCCAAGAAAATGCCTATTCGCTCTTGCCTTGAAGACTGTTTTATTCCAGGAAACATCAACGCAGGAAGAGCGACAACGATTATGATTTTGTGGCAGATATTAAATTTATTCTAATATAAGTATCTCGTTTCTGATTATATATTTAAAACCAGCTTTCATATAATATCTTAATACTGCCTACAGAGAGTCAACGTGTGTCAGTTAGGCTATACGAATTCATAGCACGAGACAAACAAAAGTTCTCCCTTCTCTGAATACCATTGCGCACACGGCCTTAGATACGAACTGAAAACTACTCAGCCTTTGTAAAGTACACAACAAAACAAACACTAACCGCAAATGATATTACCGTACCTTACCACCATCGCAATTGAGGTTGTATGAACTGCATATTTAAGTTTGTAAATTGCTTGTATCCTCAACTGCATAACACCGTAGTGCAATTAGTAGAGGAAACCGGAATCTATGTTGGAATTCCTTCTCTAACTACGTGATAGAGGCTGCCCAGAATGGGCAATTTAGACGTGTGGTAATAACTTTGCATACAAGACTCCCCTCTTGTCTGCATTTATTCTGTTATTTTTAATAAACTATGAACAATTTTAAATCCAAGATGGCCGACACTACAAAATAGCATTTTTAGGGCTTGACAAGTAAAATAATGATATGAGTAAATAAAATCTTCTCAGTGGCCTTCCGAACCGGTGGTAGAGTCACTACAAACCTACTGACGTTTCAAAAGTGCATATAAATTAGGCCAACTTGAAAAAAAAAATTGAATTTGAATTCTGAATTTGGAATTTGAATGTACTATGTATTGAAAGTATGGGGTTTATAAAATATTTAATTTATATATTATACCAAATAGGTTTATGATGATGCAGGTGCTAATTTTCGGAGCTCCGTGATATACCGGAAAGGGAAAATTTCAAACACAGCGTACAGCTTATTTATTGACAGAAAAACGCATTATCTAACAATTACTGGCCCGACCCGGCACTGAATAAACCACACAAAAATAAATTCTTTACAATATTTCTCAAGAGTATAAATAAATCAGTATAACTTAATTATAGACAGCGCCGTTCTTATTAAAATAAGCAATAAATTAATATTACTCTCTAAAATGTCGAAAAGGTAATTACTGGTGAACTAGACAGGTGAGTGGCAGTCCTCAGGGACTTGCCTTACGGATAAATATTTTAGGAACGGTTAATGGCTCTTTTAAATATTAAAAAAAAATCTAATGTTATATAAATGCTTTTTCTGATAGTAAGAGATGTCAATTCTCAAAATTTATAACAATTTGATGATTTGATTATCTGGATTAGGAGACGGACAAAATTTGCATAAAATACAATTGCGACATTTTTTAGAGACGTACAAAACTTGCACTAAGGACACTGCGACGCTTATACGAGACCTACTAAACTTGAATAAAATACCCTTGCGACCATTACGAGACGTACAAAATTTGCATAAAAGACACAACAATTGAAAAACAGACAGTCCTGTTTCAATTATTGGGTACGGAACTTAAAAAAAAACACATACTGGACCCCACGAATGAAAATGGTACCACAAACATTACTATCAAAATTTCCAAAGGGTAATTACCTAGCAAATAAGACACAGGACTGACAGTAGTCAGGGACGCGACGGCGTGATTGCTTAACTTTCCGCATAATTGCCGGGCCAAAGTTATTTGGACTTTGTAGAAAATCGTGGGCCAAGCAAACTCTGTAAACTGTAAACATGAAACTTTGTTTTCTAAGGAATGAATCATTGCTTTATTAAACAAGATTCTGTTTTTTACTTTATATTAGAGAACCTTTTTGGTTTGGACGTTTTGGACTTCTGTGGATTATTTGACTAATAATAATGGCTTCGTCCGAACGTCCCCGTGACCGTCGTATGGACCCACGTCCGGGTTACGTCAGAAATGGGGCCCCACGTCTTCGCCGGCGAAAAAGATGTGCAGCTAGCATTAACATCTTATTGATCCATGATATTAGAATGGGAGTTGGAGCAACGACCCACCATACTTCTCCAATGCAGATTGGCATTAACGATTATTATATAGTTAGTGTAAAAAACTGGAATTAAAGGTTTAAAATACTATCGGAGTAGGACACCACAAATTTCCTAACTCGTTGCTGCTGATACTGAATATATGTACATAGAAAAATTGGACACTTAAAAGTTACTGAAATTAAACGGGACTCGTACTCGGGATCATTTGATCCACGGGTGTGTCAGCCATGTCAACCGTGTCTAACTTTTTCACGAACCATTTAGCGCCACTTTTGCCTTCTTATTAATTCAAAATCTATTTAACATCAACACATGAAATTTTGTATATCTCAATTCTTTTGCCACCACCCTAATACTTCATAAAGAACTTGGCTTAAAATTTGTACATAAATTATGTCTTTGATCGTATAATTATTACTGGACCAATCAGGACAGTACATAATTAATTATGTACCTGTAATTTTGAAGTAACACTTCTTCAAACGGATCAATTGTGAATAGCAAAGTAAATAAAAATTCAACAGTTTTAATTTTAAAAAATTTAATAGCTTTTTGAAAATCTCAAAATATACTTGTTCATTTATTAATTTTGTAGTATATTATTAATAATTTTTCTGACGATTGCGCAATTCTTTATATTCAATGACAAGGTTATATTGACATGTGCTGATCTAACCTTAAATTTTCTACCCTCAATTTTTCTATTTAACAAATGAAAATATTTATAAAATGTGAAAGTGATATTAATGAATTTTTAAATAGTATGATTTCGGATTTGTTAAAAGGGTTTTTTTTATATCTTAACTGAAATGCCAAATGAGACCTACTCAGCCTTTTACAGCCTTCATTCAATCAAATGACCCACGCGTCCGCGTTACAAAAGAACAATATTTCGCTTTGTTTAACAAAATAAATCATTGTTCCTACATAACAATTAACAATGGATTGTTTTCAAAATAAAAATATAACTGAATAATCCACACAATTTTGCAAAAGTAATTGAAAGGAAGTACGAATGAATTGCCTCAATAAATTGAACAAATAGCAACGTTTATGGAACTTTATTGCTTTTTCAATCATTTTAATGTCCGGGACTTCCGCGGGGCAATCACAGTGCGAAACAAAAATGGACATGAGACAAATGCAAGAATCGTAATGGAATCATGACACGAACCCCTAGTATAATGACCTATGCACACGGACAAGTAGCATTTATTATTTTATTTCATAATGAATTCTTAATATTAATAATTTTGCTGCTTACTTTACAGTTATATAGTTTACTAGCTGTTGCCCGCGACTTCGTCCGCTTTTGTTTTTGTTTTTCGAAAGACCTCATAAATTGTGCCTCATAAATGTGGCAGCACTTTATGTATTTAGGATAGCTAAGCCTGGTGTAAAATCGTCAAACAACTTCGTCCTCACTCCCAAGAGAAATGAGCTTAATTTCGGGATAAAAAGCATCCTATATTACTTATAATACCTTCAGGAATATGTGTACCAAGTTTCGTGATGATCGGTTTAGTAGTTTTTGCATGAAAGCGTAACAAACAAATTTACATTTATAATATTAGTAGGGATAACCCTCATGAACTTGAGATCCTTAGAACCTTGAGAACTTGAGTCAATTTGGGAATTTATAATTTATGATTTTTATCTGGTCCAGTCAGGAAACCGATTAGGGTTATGGTTTTACTATAAATTCCATACCCCTAGTAAGGTGGCCCTCTACCAACTTAGACTGCATCACTTACCCTACCAGGTGAGATTGCAGTCAAGGGCTAACCTACAGAATAATAAACTAACGTAAGCTCTAAGGCCTCAATCTGTGAGATAAACAAACAATTATATTCACAGTGCTAAAAAACTACGTACAAAGCTAAGGCATTTCGCGTGTCCGGAATGAATTTCAACTTTTTTATACCACCATTTTCCGCTATAAAAGTTAGCCAATGCGCATAGTTTTAAAACTGCGACCCGCTTTCACCGGAGCGACAGTAATGCCATAATAACGCCGCGGTGAGATGCAACGGAACAGGGTTGGCTGGCGTAGATAAAAACGCTCTTCATTTAAGTTTTTCAGATCAATACTAGTTCATCACTTCATCATGGTAATCCATTGCTCAATCACTTTCATAGAGATTTTAAAATTCCGCTTCTTGTTCTAGTGGCTGGGAAGTTCAACCACGAAACGCAAGGCCCTGGGTTCAATTCCCAAGTGGGGTCAACAATTCTTAGTTATGTTTTCTCTGTTAAAAATCCCAGTACCGGTTATCATCAACAAAGCTTTAATTCATTAACTGAATCATTTACTGATATCACGATCAATATTCTTGAACACTATTGATATCCATTGCAAACCTTGTAAAAATATTTATAGTGATTCTACGAAGGAAGCAAATGATACAGCGCAGAACCAATAAAAAAACAGATTTCTAAAAATATATGTCAATGAATTAACAGATTTTTAAAAATATGAATGAATGAATGAATGAACAAATACACTTTTATTGTACACCAAAGAGAAAAAGTAGTTACAGAGATATAAATACCGAGCAAGAGAATACTATTTAAAAAATATATGTTTTTTGCTTGTAAAATTTACTTTAAAAGTAGGTACTTAATCTTGGAAAAATTGTTTAAATAATTAGGTTGGCTTTACAAGCCGTTGTACGACAAGATACATTATGAGTATTTCAGCAATGTCACTTTCTTAGGAGAATAATGCAGTAAGATGAACAAACGTAGATGAAAGGATATTTAATAAAGACGTTACAAAACCTCGAAGAATAGCTCTGTTTTATTTTGTTGTTATAAAATATCTCTCTTATTACAGTATCAAAAGTAACGTTGAATATGCTTTTTTAACTTTATTTTTCCCTCTACTGGCAAACAATTGTATGTGACGGCTGATTGGCGCAGCGGGCAGCGACCCTGCTTTCTGAGTTCAAGGCCGTGGGTTCGATTCCCACAACTGGAAATTGTTTGTGTGGTGAACATAAATGTTTTTTGTATCTGGGTATCTGTAAATTATAAGTATTTCTGTATATTATTCATATAATTATTCAATAGTTATCTTAGTACCCATTACACAAGCTCACGCTCACTTTGGTATTAGTAGCGATCTGTGTGTTTATATGTAAAACCTACCGACAAAGACGTCCAAAAAGCCCATCAATTTTGGGTTCAAAGAACTGATGGGAATTTAGGAAAAAAAAGAAGTTATTTTATCTTTTTATTATTTAATGACCTAGGAGATATTTAATGACCTTTTACGCACCTAATATTTAAAGTATGAATGTAATGCGTACACGTAGAACGTAAAAAAACTTCAAAGTAGTACTTTCGTTACTTAGGTAACCCTAAAAGTGCAGAAGACGGGTTAAGTTGCGCGTGATAGATTAAAAAAGGCTTGTGTGATGGTCAAGTTTACTAATTTAGGTTGCTTTTAAAGGCGCTGTTATTATTCTGAAGCAATGAAATTGTCCTTATGTTTCAAATGAGCGAATGTCTATATCGTGCCGTACGCGGAATTGTATTGTCATCACAAAATAGGAAAAAGGATGCATAATATCCATTGCAAAGGGGCACACCATAGAAAACTAAGAAAGGGGGTTAAAGCCTCCCATTAGATCAGACCAGAGAAAATTCCGAAATTTAAATTACCCAAATTGTCGGGTATCGAACCCGGTACCTTCGCGCATAAGATCACAGCACTTACCACTCTGTACGTACCTGGGAGGTCATCAATCATTATTTTTACGACTCCTATAATGCTAGCTAGGTAATATCTACCGATATATATTACCTAGGTATCGGTATTGAGACCACCCATGAATAAGCTTTAAACTAAACTAACCTGCTTTTGAATTTTCGTCATAGGTTTTTCGCAAAGAATCGATCCCCACGACATAAAACAATGCTAATTGCTTATTGCACCTTATATGCATAGTTATGCAATTAAGGTGCGATCTACTTTGGTAAATACAATGAGACACGTTTGAAACAAGAGATGACACATTGCTTTTTTATAATTTTATTATTAGTAGATCGAAACTGCAACGTTTCCTACTAGATGACTCTACAATCGCTATAAGATTGATGTAAAAGGCATATACTAATTTCGGCATCGCACGACGGTAGTAGAGTCGTAGCTTAAATGGAAAAAGCGCTCAGGCCGCGATTGCCAGAGACTCGCAGGTCCAAATCCTGTCGGTTTCGAAATTTTTTATATGCATTATAAATTTATAAAATTATACCTTACTGTTTTTAATTAATTTATAGTAATAATTAACGTACCAAGTAGGTGGCCCACCTGAGGTAAGTGGAGAAACATCGCCTTTAAACATAGCAACACTTCACAGTGCCTGCAAGGAGAACGTTCTGCAACACACCGCTCTATGTCCATTTATTTGAGGCGTAGGTGTTAAGCCTCAAGTGCCTGGAATTGAAACACCGCCAACCACACCCTTGCTTCTGCAACAATTAGCAGCAGAAATAAGCCTGGCGATAGTACTTGCCCGGACGAGCTCTGACACAAAAGCTTTACTACTACTTCCTTATATTAACGCCCGAAGTTAATAAAATAAATGTATTGTGAATTCTTTTTTTTTATTGTTCAAATTAAATTGTAACAAATAACATTAGCCATCCTCTTAGAAACCTCTTGCGTTTATGGTACTGTACTCATATGAATATACAACAACTTAATCTCAATGTTTACATTTAAAATTTTATTAACATAGTGTCCGAAAAATTGGTCCTTACGTCTGGTGACCCAAGAGCTGGCGTTTATTTAGCCCAACGGCTAAGTCTAGCTATACAAAGGGGCAATAGCGCCAGCATTTTGGGTACCATGCCCATAAGTGAACTGTTAGACGGCTTATATTTATTATAAATATTAATTTTAGTTTGTAATTATTATTTCCATCTATATGTATTATTATATATATGAACATTTTAAAAATAAATTAAATACCATGTTTACATTCATTTAGATATTCTTCATCAAAAGTGGTATTTTTTTGCACTGTTGGCTTAAAAATGTCTATTACATTTCCTTAAAAATATATGTTTGGTGGTGGTGGGATATCTTCAAATATTTTGGGTAATATGTATTTTTCCGTACACATTATTTTTTTTCCGGTAGATTAAACTTTTTATAACAGGACAATCTACTGTTTCTAGGCAATCTGCAAATATAGTAATGCTACCCTTATCTATAGAGAAAAGTAGGGAAAGAATAGCACCACTAAATCTATTCTTAATACCAGTGTTTAATAATTGGCATCAATAAAGTTTCAATCTCGGTGATAAATTCTCCGAGTCATGCTATAATAAAAATCTCCTGGTAATATTTTCACCTTATTATCCTAGGTATACTATACTACTATGAAGTTAGACTTGACACAGTTTCAAGAATAAATTCATAATATTACAATTACTTTCCCAGCAAAGATGTGGGCAAAGGCAAAGTTGTAGTATAAAGAATAAACGTTAAATAAAGTTAAAAACTAAATCTAGGTCATCCTGTCTGGGATTAACAATGCACTTAAGAAGTTAGTGCTCTCTTTGTCTTGAAGGATATGGCGTCCTCGTAATCCTTAGCTTTAGGAGCAAAGAAATGGCTCTTAAAAGGCAAATTGATCTTCAAAGTCGCATCAAAGAAGTGCTAAGTGTAAAGAAAATAAGTGTTAATTTGTTGGTGAAGTTGTCTTTTGAGTCTTCAATTGTTAAATTTACAGCTGATTACTTCTGTTATCTCTATAAAAAGGTTAACAATGATAGCAGTCTCTAGAAATTACGTCAGAGTCAAGATTTTATATGTATTTTATAATGCAATTCTTATTATCGTAAGTCACCAATAGCTTACTGTTGGCCTCTCCTAAAGAAAGGATTTGCCCATTATCAACACTTTGGATAGACTTAGTAGTAATATCACCAATTCGCGCAGTGGGCAGCGATCCTGCTATCTGAGTCCAAGGCCACGACTGGAATGTTTGTATGATGAACATGAACGTTTTACAGTGTCTGGGTGTTTATATGTATATTATAAGTATTTATGCATAATATTCATAAAAACATTCATCAGACATCTTAGTACCCATAACACAAGCTACGCTTACTTTGGGGCTAGATGGCGATGTGTGTATTGTCGTAGTATAATAGGTTTTTAATAGTTTTACTACAGGTTTACCAGTTTAAAGATGATGTGGCTACCGATCACAAAAAAAAATAAGCTACCCACACCATATGTGGGCTTGTAATGAACATGTTTAGAATATAATAGAATAGAATAAAATGGAAAAACTTTTTTGCAACACAACACAATAGGAAAAACACAAGGAAAACATTTCGTTTATATAGAGTCGATGGGTGGAGATTCGAATTGAACCTTTATACTTCCTCCGTATGGTTAAATTACTAAGAGATTGGCTAAGAGCTGCCGAATACTAAACTTAGGCTCGCCAATCCATATTGGAGCAGCGTGGGGGCTAAGTGTAAAGCTTTTGGGACAGATCTCGTCCGGGGATGTACTACCTTATTTCTGCCGCTAAACCGCATCGTTGCAATGCTGAGTTCCGGTCAATTATTACTATTAAAAAAATAAAAAAAAGAAGTTCTATAACTAAATCATTACAATTTTATAATTTTTATTAGTGTTTTTACCTACACTTGGAGGGCTTAAATTAATAAATACTTATATCCATTAAGATGAAGGAACCAATTTATTTGGGCACATAATGGGTGAAACTTAATAGAATCAACTCCTTCATCCAAGGAAAAGTTGCAGGCAGTTAAAAACCTGAACGTAGAAGCATATTACCGTATTAAAAACTAACAGTGCCCTGCGGCTTCGCCTGAGCTAATTACGCGACACAGAGCACTGCTACATAAATAAATAAATAAATATACTGCGACAATACACACATCGCCACCTAGCCAATATTTTTATTAATACAATACGAATATACTCGTGTACTTAAACACACAGTTCATCTGGATATTATAAATATACACATATACAGTGAGCACACTGATAAACATTCATGTTCATCACACAAACATTTTCCAGTTGTGGGAATCGAACCCACGGCCTTCGACTCGGTAAGCAGGGTCGCTGCCCAAAGCGCCAACGGCTGTTCTACTCAACGAGAGAGATACCTAACGTAAAGATATTTTCAATCGTACTGGTAGTGACGAATATACAAATCAATGATAATTAGTACAGATACGAAAGACAGTGATGTAAATTCTTTTAAAATATTTAAACAAACGACTGAAGTATTATCGCAATCGGCGGAGTATAGCAAATTAAGCTTAATTTTGATAATATATCATGGATTTCAGCAAAGTAAGACCTGCTTCTATCAAATAAACGACTGAGGTGTGGGCTCGTAATATATCTGTAATTGCTCTTAGAGTTCTTATCACTGTTTGAAGTTTTTAATCATATAAACACGACGGTCCGGGAACCCACAACCGACTCGACGTTATTATAGGGAATAAATACACTTTAAGTAATGCTTTTATTTCCCTGTAACAAAGACCGCAAACCATGTGTGACTTAATAGCAGTACCACATATTAAGTTCTGGGTAAGCAACTTTCGCTTAAGTCAGTAAATAGGTGGGACTTAATTTTTTTTTTATTCCTCTACAAGTTAGCCCTTGACTGCTATCTCATCTTGGAAGCAAGATGTTAATCAGCCTAAGATGATAGCGGGCTAACCTGTTAGAGAGTATAGCAGTTATATTCAATCTATACCCGTAATCAGCGACATCGTACCTAAACGCCAAATCGTTCAGCGGTTACTAGCCACGACCTGAGCCTCCAACCTGATCAAAGAAAATCGAGAAACTATAAATTCCCAAACTGACCCTATGGCCTATGCCCAAAAATGGGCATTCCAATTGACGTAGAATACCTAACATTGACATTAAATACCTAACATTGACATACAACGATTTTATAAATGACAAAGAAAAATAACAAAAACAATTAAGATTAAATTTAAGATAGCAAATGATTGTAAAATTTTGACATACACAAACTGACTAAAATTACAATGAATAAATGTATGAATTACTATGTACGACTAAAAATTGTTATTGACTTAAAGTTGGAAATAAAGGCCTTATTATTATTATTATTATTATTATTATATTTTTTGTATTAAATTCAAATCTCTTCTTTACGAAGGTATAATTAACAGAGCACGGGCCGGAGCCAAGTGCAAAATCAGGGGAATCATGTCAAAAACCTTCGCACCAAGCAACATGTGTTTAATATAACGGCTTTTTGTAGGAGTGTATATGCAGACTTATGTATATTTAGCGTTTTAAGCCCTACGTGGAGAGTGTGAGGTATTACTCCTGTGGATGAAATAATTATAGGGATAGTTTTGGAGCTATTGATTTTCCACTGTGTTTTTATTTCTATGGCTAGATCTGTGTATTTTGAGATTTTATCGGTGTAGGTGGTGGTTAAATTATGGGTGTTACAGATTGCAATTTCTATCAAATAAACTGATCTATTTTCTTTATCTAGAATTGTTATGTCTGGTCTGTTGTTGTGTATAGTTTTATCTGTTACTATAGTTCTATCCCAGTAAACCCTATAACTATTATTTTCTAAGACTGATTGTGGTTGGTATTTATAATAAGGTACTTTCTCTGATATTAATTTATATTGAAAAGCTAAATTCTGATGAATTATTGCAGCCACTTGATCATGGCGGTGCTTGTAGTCTGTTTGTGCTATGGATTTGCATGCGCCGGTTATATGCTGTATAGTCTCGGGACTGCTATGGCAATGCCTGCATGTATCGCTGATGTTGGGTCTACGTATTATATATTTCTGGTAGTTCTTTGTATCGATTACTTGATCCTGTATGGCAAGCATGAAACCCTCAGTTTCTGGAAATAGATCACCTCGTTTCAGCCACGCGTTCGACGCTACCATGTCGACATGTTGTTGCTGTAAGTCGTAGCGGTGTCTTCCGTGCAGAGATTTCTGAGACCACGCTTTTATTTTGTCCTGGTGATCCGTGAGATTCTGATTTATTTGAATGTTTCCGTCAAATAAATTAAGGGGTGTTAGGCTTTTATCAGCGCTTACTATTGATTTATGTAGTTCAGAACTATGTGCCCGATCATGAAAATAATTTCTAAGTGCGGTTATTTGTCTGTTGTGTAAGTTAGTTATATCTATTATGCCCCTACCTCCCTCGTCTCTTGGGAGTGTTAATCTTTCCGTGCATGATCGTGGGTGATGTTTGCGTTGTTTGGTCATAGAGGTATTAATAACACGTTGGAGTTTTTTGAGATCAGTTTGTGACCACTTTATTATTCCAAAAGAGTATGTGAGGACCGGAATAGCGTATGAGTTTATGGCTTTTATGGTGTTACGAGAGTTTAATTGAGTTTTTAGAACGGAGTTAATTCTATGTGAGAACTTGCGGGTAAGTTCTATTTTGGTATCTGTTTGGCGGATTTGTCGGTCTTGTTGGAAACCTAGATATTTGTATGAGTCGCTCAGATCTAATGCGTTCATTTTTTCTCCTGTACTTAGGGTGTAATCATTTAGTTGTAATTTGCCTTTTTTTAGTGTAAAAGTTTTGCATTTGTTTATGCCGAATTCCATACAAATGTCTTTTGAAAATTGTTGGGTTATGTCTGCTAGCTGGTGTAGGGATATTACAGTGCTACTGTACAATTTTATGTCATCCATATATAGGAGATGAGAGAGTGAAATAGTGGGTGATGATTCATCTCTTGAAGAGTTAAATCTGTTTAAGAGATGTGACAGAGGATTCAACGCAAGACAAAACCAAAGAGGACTAAGTGAATCTCCTTGAAATATTCCTCGCCTCATTGGTATTTCACCAGTTTGTATAGTGTCCGTTCCAGTTCCTATTTTAAGGTTAGTTCTCCAGGATTGCATTGTGTGTGAAAGGAAAGTTATAAGTGTAGGGTGTATCTTGTAGAGTTGCAAAACTTGAACTAACCAGCTATGCGGTACCGAATCAAAGGCCTTACGATAATCGATATACATTGTGCATGTATCCTGTTTTTGTGCGTATAATTTTTTCATGTATACAGAGTCTATTATAAGCTGTTCCTTACAGCCTTGGCTACGCTTACGACATCCTTTTTGTTCTTGAGCCAAAATATTCTTGCTAGTGATATGTTTGTCTATGAGTTGTGTTATACATCCTGTAAGAGTACCTTGTGTTATGTGTGTTGGCATTAAGCTTGGGTTTCCAATGAACAGATTTAGCTGATTGTGTAATAAGGGGTGTGTCGTAGTAAATTTTTTATACCAGTAGTTATGGATGTGGTCTGGGCCGGGTGTTTTCCAATTGTGTGACTTTTTTAACACATTTAAAAAGATTTCTAACGGAATATTCTCAAATATCATTTGTGGTGTATTTATTTCGTTCTGTGATTCAATTTGAAGCCACTCGGCTTTTTTATTATGTTGTACTGGGTTATCCCAAATACCTGACCAATACTCTTTAACCTCTTCAAGGGATGGCGACGGTTTTGATATAGTAGTGTCTGTCGCATGGTGTGTATTGTTAGTACTTTGATTTAATTTCCTATAAAATAGTTTTTCGTTGACTGCAAATTGTGTATTTTGTTTTTTTCTTAGCGTACAACTCTCGTATCGTCTAAGTCGGCTACTAGTAGCGGAAAGCCTCTGTTTTAAGCTGTCTAGGTATTGCTCATTAGTAATATTGGATTCTTCATAACGCGAGTGTACTTTATATTTTTCTTTGATAGTTTCTATCTTTGATATAAGCCTATTATTTCTATTTCCTCTAATGTATTGTGTCATTCTACCGATATCCTTTCTAAGAGATTCTTTTTTCTGCTGAAGGCGTTTCTGCCAGTGTGGTGTATATGTTTTGTTATGATGTGTTAACGTGTTATAGCTTTCTATGTCTTTAATTTTGGCGCCATTACAAGTAGCCGCAGTATATGCCGCACAGTAAATTATGGTTTGGGTTGTGGTGAAATCATGATCGATGGATAAGTACTTAGGCAAGATATTTTTATCGATGTAACCTACAATATGGGATAATTTTCTTGATGTGTTCTGTTTAGGGATAAATGCTCTTTGTGTTGGATTACTATTTCTGTATAAGTCGTATGTATTTTCAAATGTTATTTGTATTTTACTGTCGAAATCTACCGTGGCATGTATATACTGTTGAGTTTCGCTATTATAATTAGAGATACTGATATTGCTGTTTGTAAACGCGGCAGAGTAATTATCTTCGGTTGATAACAATTGGCTTGATGTCGGGTTTTCGTTGTCTTTTTTATTATTGACTGTAATGGTCGGTATTATCAGTGTGTGTTCTACTTCATTTCTAATTTCTAATATTTTTTCTGCTGCAAGACGATTATTCTTTACTATAAATCTTCTTTGGTCCGCAATTCTTTGCTCCGATACGTGTGATATTTGTGTAAATTGTGAAGTAATGGCCGCGTGTAAAGGTCCCCTATAAGCTGTTTTATTTGACTCACATTGAGTAATTTTATAGTATTCTCTTATAATAGCTTCATTGATGTCATCAGTCCATCTTATTCTTGAGGAGGATCCAGCTGTATTAAGTTGAGATTGAGTTTTCTTGTTGTGAAGTTCTTCATTTACATCTTTTCTTATTACATCTATAGTTTCTTGAGGTAAAAGTTTATTCCTTAGTATGGCCCTTCTTTGATCACCTATTCTTTGCTTTGAAACCTTAAAATCCTTGAATTTGTCTGTAAATTTTTTATGTAATAAGTCCAGGTAATGAGGTTTTGATTCTAATTCACTAACTATCAGATATGTGCGCCAAATGAATTTATTCATTTCAATAGTCCACTTCTTTCGCGCACGGTTGTGGCCAGAGGTGGGTGCAGAATTTGTAGCGGTTGCCACCTGCACAACAATCTCTGGCCTAGATGAGTTAGATGATGAGGAGCTTAGACTATCCTGTACTTCAAATTGGTGTGGTGATGATAATGGAGAGTCAAATAAACTTTGAGTAGATGATGGTGATGAATGTTGTTCCTGGTAGTGTTCTGTTGAACCTGTGGCTGTTTTCTTTGATCTTAAATAGTATTTTGTAGTGTTTTGTCTTGTAGTGCCTGTTCTCATCATTTTCTTTTCGTTTTTCCTTTCTGTTTGATTATTATCGGAGTCCATTGGTACGCCTTGAGTTGTTTGATGGTTAAAGACCGCCACCCGGAGATTCTTCTCTCCCCTAACCCTTCGAGGCATCTTCCTACCATCATTGAAGTTCCTCTCAGGGTCGCCGGGCACTTGGGGATGTTCTGTTGCTTGCATTTTCATAATTTTGAAGTGGACTTGTAAAACCCATCATGTTCGTCCAAACCACGTGGGTGCGTAGTGAACTTAACTAGCAAGTTAAGCTCTATGAGCGCCGCCGTTGGTATACTAGATACTCTTTCGCCGCCGCCCTGAGCCAACATCCTACACTGATGCAAGCTATTCTGACTCAGCCTCTTTAGAACACCCATGTCTTCGAGCCTGAGACAGCTTAGGTTGGTGGATATACCTCCTCCAGTCGGTCGCCAGAGCCTCGTTCGTTACTTAGCAGGGGACACCACGTGCAGGTGAGGTTGGCTATTGGAGTGCAAAGATAGAAGTGCACTCCCTTACCCCCCTTATTATTATTATTATTATTATTATTATTAAACTGACCCTGCAATCGAAACCGGGACCTGTACCTAATAACCGCAAGACTCGCCGCTGCACAAGGGAGTTCGTCGAATATTCATCAGTCTCAGCTCCTATCACTTACAAAGAACAGTAATCGTTAAGAAAGAATCGAAACCTCATTATTAAATGATTAGCATTCTGAAGGTTTCTCAAGAAAATTTATGAAAGTTCAAATATGTGGCCACAGTTTTTGTATCCAGTATTGTTAAGAGTTAAATGAGGGGTTTGCTGCTGTCCGCTGAGGAGTTTTATTATCTATCTCCAATCATATTCATCACATCTACACAAAAATTAGGCAACACCAAACGGATAGTATAAACTATCCAGTAGCAAAAAAAATGATTAAAACCTGACGGAGTTATAGTGTAAAATCGTTAACCAGTTTTATCTCCACTCCCGAAGGAACTGAGCTGAATTTTGGGATAAAAAGTATAAAAATTAGGCAACCCCAAACTGATAGTATAACCTATCCAGTAGAAAAAGAATGATTAAAATTAATTATAATCTGACGGAGTTATAGTGTAAAATCGTCAAACACTCTTATCCCCCGAAGGAACTGAGCTGAATTTCGGGATAAAAAGTATACTACGTCCATACCTCGTTGTAGAAACTTAAATAGTACAGTTTTATCTGAATTCATTTAGTAGTTTCAGAGTGATTTGCGGCCCAAATAGATACAGACAGACTCGAAAAAAAAATAACAGTTCAGAATCTGTTATAGAATGCCCTCCATAAAGATTTTTTTTAAATATCTTTAATGTACAGAATTTGAAAACTGTTACGAGTTATATTATGAGCATAGATATAGATACTAACAATAGAAAGGCACGGCAAGAAGTCTTTGGAAATAAGTCTAAACTCTAAAATAACATTGTAAGAAAAACTTGAAAGACGTTGCCATACGTCCCAATTCCCAGTGACCCGGTCAGTAAGCTATTTGTTACGTTTTGAATGGAGGTTTCAAAAAAGGCAAAAGCTTCTCTGAAAATTGAACGGATATATATTCGAGTAACAAGGTTGCCAAAATACACTGCATCCTCAGAAATTCAGCCTACATTTTCTGGAAAGAGTCGGACATTTTATTTTTTGTAGTTCGCTTATTGGTTGTTTTTTCTGGACTAGGGCTTCAGCTGAAAATCGACGCTCGGTACTCTCACGTTTGATGTGACATGTAGCATAATGCTGGAATCTTTTAACAGGTTGTGTCACATATACCCAAACATGCCAGTCGCTGTTCTGGTACTTCTAATTTTTGAAAACTCTTTATTATTAATAATGGTATTTTTTTTCTTCTTTCTTCTTTCTTCGGTATCACTCTCCCTTTTTTCGTTAGAATCCGACAGTTAAATCCGACCCACCACGCTGCAACAGTGCAGGTAAGTGGGCTTTTAACGGGACGCTAATAACGCGATAACGATTATTATGACGTAATAATCGTTGGTGGTAATACAACTGGGACAGTCTGCTGAAGTGCTCTCTAAGGTACGTCAAAGTCAAATTACAAAATCCGAGCTGTTACTGCATTTTTTTTCAGAATACTCAGTATGAATCGAGTTATTGTATCCAGGACCAACATTGAACCGAAATATAATACGATTAAAATTAGTAGATCGTCCTAACAAATATCAAAAAGTGGTAATCACTTGTAACCTTGTAGGTAAAAATTAATTAATTTAATTTTTACTTAATATAATAATAATAAATCTTTTATTTGGAAAAAAATAACAACTCATCAAAACATCATATAAAGTACACGCAACACATCAAGGAGTACATAACAAAATATACTTATTTTAAAATTTTATTATAAACATGGTAAATGTATTTACAAATCTATTTTGACAAAATATCTATATTATGTCGTGCGTGGTGGTAGCCTAGAGGTCACGAAGGACGTCGGGCTAATTTTTGAGGGAACCAAGTTCACTCCCCGGCACCTCTAACTTTTCGGAGTTATGTGCGTTCCAGGCAATTAAATATCACTTGCTATAAGGGTGGAGGAATACAACGTAAGGAAACCGGCATTAGTTACGTGAGAGTAAAACATTTTGTTTTCAAAGGCGAGTGGAGTCTAACTACCCGCACTTGGCCAGCGTAGTGCACCACAGTCTGATCCTTCCATGTTCTAAGAGGCCACCAGTGCCCTGTCAATAATTCCTGGCCCAACATGAGGATGGTCAAGGCCCGCCAGCATCGTATAGCGCAAGCTAGGGTTTTGGTTACAGTTATATCTCGACCTCTCTGGCACAGCCCGCCAACCCGCATTGGAGTTAATAAGAGTTAGAACAACATGGTGCGATCAAGCTATATATCTCTCTCCTATAAGAAAATAAGGTCTGTGCCTAACATGGTGTCTCAAGTACGTGTACGATCATAGTTTATTGTCTACAACCCTTTTGTAAGTACCTTATCGACAGAACGAATACTTTAAAAGAACTAGCATAGACAGTTTTTCTTTCATCGTGTACCTACATACAGGCGCGGTAATGCCTTCCAGGTGTTTTCTTACAATTACATAGTACCAAGGCTCTCTAGGAACGATGAAAGGAAAACAGCTCCATTGGCTTCATGTGCATTGCACAATATACGAAAAGGAAATTGAAATTCATACAAAGTAAATGCTAGCATGATGATTGGAAAAACCGTTCTGTGTTATTTATTTAATTCTTTTTTTATTAGACTATACTTAAAATAAAATTTGAAATGGATTTATTTTAGTAACGATCCATTTTAGTATACGATACGATGCAATACGATTACGATACGTAGAATAGAAAGGAAACATGGAGCATAAACAAAAAACTATACGATCGTTTATTTTTTTACCTGCAGTTTGAGTAGTTGGAATTCTTTTTTTAAAGTATATCATATCATATAAATCATATCAAACATCATACAAGATATAATAAACGCAGTTACTTCTGTAACGTTGCTGACAATAGAAAAGCGAAACTATTTTGTATTTTGTAATATTAACAGTTAAGACTAAGCTTGCTAGTAAAATAAAGAATGTCGACGGAAGTGAAAACCGAAAAAACAAATTATAAAATTTGAAACAGTCTGTGACTCTCACACACACGAATTGATCCATCCAAAAAGTCAAACACGCATTTGATACAGTCAAGGTAATACAATGTATTGGATATAAATAATAAATAAATATACTACGACAATTCACACATCGCCATCCAAAGTAAGCGTAGCTTGTGTTACGGGTACCAAGATAGCTGATGAATATTTATTTATGAATATAATACACATAAATATTTATAATAAACAGATAAACACCCAGATACTGAAAAACATTCATGTTCATCACACAAACATTATCCAGTTGTGGGAATCGAACCCACAACCTTGGACTCAGAAAGCAGGTCCATGCCCACTGCGCTACTCGGCCGTCTAAATAATATATAATTAGTGTCTATATCCGCCGTGTAGTGGCGTAAGATCGGAATACAGTTGTCACACCCCCTCCTCTTCCGAGTGTCGTACGAGGCGACGAAGGGAATATAACGGAAAGCAGGCAGCAGCGTCGTCGGTGCTACTACTACCATATACTATGATCACAAACCCGCCTGTCCAGCGTGGTGAATATGGACAAACTCTCCCGTTGGGAGAGGCGTTGGGAGATGATGACTGAATATTATAAATGCGTATACATATACATGTAGGGCATATACATGTAGGTACATAGGCCGCTATACTATACACGTCACTAGTCTGGCGCGAAATGTTAACATGTCGAGGTCTTCGGTGACGCGGCTTTAGAATATGCGCTTTTGGTTATGAATGTTTTCATTTAAAGTTTTGTGCGTTTTGTGTTTAAATATCAGTTGATTCAACGATGAAGGAAAACATCGTGAGAAAACCTGCAAGCCTGAGAGTTCTTAATAATACACTCAAAGGCGTGTGAAGTCCACCGATCCGTATTTCGGCAGCGTGGTGGACTAAGACCTTTACCATTCTCACTGTAGTGAGTCGGTAATAGTTTGATATAATGATTATGATGATAGTATTGCCAAGTTGTACTAAGACAACAGAAGAAAGAGAGAGCTTAGGTATTGTAGCATATAACCGTTCCTAAACCTGCAAATGTCGTAATTAACCACAAACTCAATGTTCCACTAAGTTGTTAGAATGTTACCAAAGTGGGGAGCCACTCACAACGAAATCCGGCCTGGAACTATTTGAAATTAAGTTTCCAATCCTCCTTTGTTAGACATCGAATTGTGTCTTGTTTGAGCTAGATAACAGATCCATCGTAAGGGGACACTCGAAATTCCTGCACTAATCACCACTATCGCGTTATGCACTTGAGGGTACAAGATGTACCAACATACATTTGCAGTCCCTATAACCCTTATTTGCATAGAAATAAAGTTATCTTTAAATATACACGGTTGAATTATGCAGTGTGCGTGTTTATCCTAGTTGCGGTAAAGTTTCAATACCTGCATGGAATAAAGCACTTTGAGTCTTGCAGATCTTGTTTAATTTGTGGAACAATCAAAGAATACCTACTTTACGCTATGCGGAGTATAAATTACTCGTAATAGCTACAAAGAGATTTCTGAAACTAGCATAGGAAATATATTTGAAACCTGAGTAGGTTGATGACCTAAGTACTCAGAGTATATTGTGCAAACTTTACAAGTTGGGAATCGACAGAAATTGAGAGGTTTTAACTTTGTGTGTACTGTTAAGTTATTTACCACAACCACCAGGAATGAGTGATATTGTTTTATAACTGGAACATTCTGGATTCGATTTCTGGCTTATTGAAAAACAATGAGTTATGGAGGAAACAGGGGTTATTTTAAAAGCTGCTGTAAACAATAGGAACATGCATGTAAGGTTTTAAGTACCGATCTTATCCTCCTTAAGATTGCTAGCGTATAAGCTAACGTATACTTCTTCTTACTTGTCTCCTGTAAGTGGAAAACCTATTAACATAGCAATACATCGCAGGGCCTTTTAGTAAAGCGTTCTTAATAGTGCCGTCCTATGTCCACCAACCTGAGGCATAGGTGTTTAGTCTTACAGCCTGTAATTACACCGGCAACCACTAATATGCATGGCGGTAGTACTTTCCTGGACGATCTTTCACAAAAATCTCTACTACTAAGTACCTTTTACTAAAAAAATATAGTAGTTTATATATATACGAGTATATATATATATATATATAGGTAAGGTACTTAGTAGTAGAGCTTTTTGTAAAAGTTCGTCCAGGAAAGTACTACCGCCATGCATATTAGTGGTTGCCGGTGTAATTACAGGCTGTAAGACTAAACACCTATGCCTGAGGTTGATATATATGTTTATAGATATAAGAAAAGAGGCTTTTGGACTACTATTAATTAATAATATAACGCTATTAGGTATACCTCGTACCATTACATTCTGTTGTTGCAATATGGGCTGCAATTATATCGCGATTTGATGCATGCCACCCGACATGCGTGACGTCTGACTCGCGTTACTGTCACCAGTTTGATTTGTTATCCTTACATAATTCACAGCTAAGTAGATATACCTAATAACATAGTAAGATAGATATATGAACTCTAAATCGTCTTATACTTCTTATACTAATATATGAAGAATTTCTTTGTTTGTCTGTTTGTTTGTTTACTTGAATGCGATGATCTCAGTCTGATTTTTAAACATCTTTCAATGTTGGATAGCCGTTTATAAAGGAAGGCTATATAGACCATACCATGTGTAAATGAAAACGGTAATAATACTTCACAGGCTTTAGAGGTATATTATGTACTGTCTCTAACACTTATCTGTGGAACCGAAAACCTAATAGTTTTTGAGTAAACCACTGTCATAGTTTTTACTGAAAGAAATAAGGTACGGCCCTGATATCTCATGCAAAATTGAAATGATATAACTTCTGTCGTTATATTAGTAACGCGTCGCGTAGAGTAAGTACTATGCTCGTGTCGGTATTTTATCTTCAATAGGATTGTCATAAGTAAACATATAGAAGGTTTTGAATCCGTTTATATGGAAAAAATTGATTCCTTATGAAATATACGGCGTGGCGTACGCATCCTTCAACATTATTTCGTAATTTGGTTACACGTTGTAAATCATCATAAATAGGAACATAGCACGAATGCAGAATGTTTTTAAAATCAAGGTTTTTTTCCTTCTGAGTGCTGCGTGCGTTAAACGGTTAAAGTTTCAATATAATAATGTATGACAAAGTAGTTAACATAATATGTCGATCTTTTAAGGTTGACTTATACGCGGACGAAGTCGCGAGGTATATGAGGCATGACCGCTAGTCATTACATATTATATACACAAAAAATATCGATAAATTCAAAGATATTATCGTGGTATGAACTATATTTAAGAAATATGGTTACTTTTCAACATTAAACATTAAGTTAGTTTTCTGTTATTGTCCGATATCTTCAAATATGTTCTTCTTACCTTTTAACCTTTCTATAGCTTTTAACATATAAGACGATAGCCTTGGTATTAAAAGCTCAGACTCTGTAGAAAACTTGGTCCGTAGAAGTAAAACCTTATTGAATCTGATATCGCTCCTTGAATAGTATTCACTGGAAAACTCAAAATGAAATCGTACTTATTGATTACTTTTAAAAATTGAATTTTACGACGCTGTTCAGTGTTATATAAGGCAGCAAGTATTCATAAAAAAAACAGTTGCCTGCAACCTCGACCCATACAATTAATGATCTCTTTTTTTTTTTAAGTATACACCGGCACCAACCCTTGAGGGTTGTTTTAAAAAAAAGCGCTTTTAAATGTATTGCAGAGCTTAACACTTTTAGCCTAATAATAATTTATGTTTAATAATCATATAACTTTGCTGCAATCTTAAAAGAACAACTATGTTTTTTTTTGTATTCAATTAAAGGCTGATCTCAGGTGGACTTTACATTACGAACCCATTCGGGGCTCCCTTGCACGTTGACTTGGCACGACTGTTTGTATGTGTGTGTCGTTTTTCACCCCTTATGGATTTGAAATGGGTACAGGGTTTTTTGCAACACTATATTTATCGCTACGAATTTTATAGTAACACACTTGGTATTTTTGACGTGAGAACGTCTTATAATTCGATGGAGCCGGCTGCACACACGAAAAAACATGACAACATGATGCGTTACCTGGCTCTGAGGCGTTCCATTTAAGACTTGAAGTGCAAGCGAGAGCTCGGAACGAGCGACAAAGAGGCACAATCGGCCTCCGCGCTCGGCAGCGTTCGAGATCTGTTCTCTCTTACTTGAGTGATCGATGCGTCCGCGTGGACAGCTGCTATACTATAATACATTTACATGTTTTCGTCAAGTATGAAGTGCAGTAAAAAGTGAATGTGGTGACAATTGTTTATAGCAACGATGATGATAGAAACTATGTATGTACATAGTTTCTATCATCATCGTTAAAAAAAATGCCATAATTGTATTCATGCGTACAAATAAATGTAATTTGATCAATTCAATTGTCAATCTATCTACTTTCTATATCTATCAAAAAAATAAAATTTAAATTTTCTTTTGAAAAATGCAACCATTCCATCAGTATTATCTTATGACGTTGTCACGTTTAACTACCGTTAGTAAACCGAATTTACAGACTGTATTATTTCTGCTCAGCCACTTTAATTTTTGATCGCAAACATAATTTATTTTTTATTGGTTAAGTATTACGGTATATTATTAGCGGTCACCATGTTATTTCTCGATTCTATCCCGTTCGAAAATTGTCAAAATCAGATATTTCTTATATGATTGTTTACAGATATTTCATATTTTGTCTTTTGAAAGTGAATACCTATTTTAGAGTTTAATTTCTCATTAAAATAAACATTACTCAAGAATTTCGGCATTCACTTTCGAAAGACAAAATATGAAATATCTGTGAGCAAAATCCTAAATGTGACAACAAAACACGATAACAACTGATTCGCAACAGCGATCCATCACAAACAATAATAATCTGCATTAGGGAATTAGAAGATACCCAGCTGGCATTGCGCTTGAATTTTAAGTAGGTATTAAATCATTTCTATTTCAATAATATGTTCTACGAAAATTTATTTGCCTAAATGTTCAAGCGACCGTTGAATAAAAGTTTCTACTTACACTAAAGTGTACTTTAATAAGGTAGGTAATTTTATAATTTTTTATTAGTGTTTTTACCTACACTTGGGGGATCAATTATCATATTATCAATTTTATAAATTTAATATGCGTATAAAAAGAATTGATAATTCCTCCAAGTGTAGGTAAAAACACTAATAAAAAATTATAAAATTACTAGCTGTCCCGGCGATCTTCGTACCGCGGTTAATTTTTTTTTTTAATGAATGTTATATTTTAATACTTATTATCCTATTCCGGTCTAAAAGGAATCTAAAAAATCAAATATCATCAAAATTGGTCCAGCCGTTCTTGAGTTATAAGTGGTGTAACTAACACAACTTTCTTTTATATATATAGATAAAAAAGCAATGTGTCAGCTCTCGTTTTAAATGTGTCTCATTGTAATAATTTTTTTTACTTTTTTATTTTTTATTTACTTTGAAAAAGTAGATCGAAACTGCAACGTTTCCTACTAGATGACGCTACAGTCGCAATAAGACTCATGTAAAAGGCATATACTAATTTTCGGCATCGATGGTAGGAGAGCCGTAGCTTAATCGGAAAAAGCGCTCAGGCCGCGATTGCCAGAGATTCGCAGGTTCAAATCCTGTCGATTCCGAAAATTTTTATATTCATATTAAATTTATAAAATTAATAATTAGGTAAATGAAATTCGTAAAGTCTATAGCCACTCGAAGGTTAATTACAGTGTAGTAAGTTGCTTAGGTCCTACAGAAAACAAGCGTTATAGTATTCCTTACAGGTACTGTCATGGTACTGGAAGACAGCTGACGCGGTGTAACGTTGCCCACAACGACGTATATTTTAATTCTTTGAAGTGTTTCTTTTTTATCAAAATTACGTGTTATATTCATTTGTTATTGTACGTTGCTGTAGAATTATTGGGCAATACCAACTATTATTATTAGAATGTCATGTAAGCCCCATAGTCGGCGACATGGTCGCTAACTATGGGCCTCATAAGAAGGCCCCGAGTTACTCAGCGGGCGATGGAAAGAGCTATGTTAGGTGTATCTCTACGTGATCAAATCAGAAATGAGGAGATCCGTAGAAGAACTAGAGTTACCGACATAGCTCAGCGAGTCGCGAAGCTGAAGTGGCAATGGGCGGGGCACATAGCTCGGAGAACCGATGGAGGTTGGGGTCTTAAGGTGCTGCAATGGCGACCCCGTACCGTTAAACGCAGCGTAGGTCGGCCCCCAACGAGGTGGACAGATGACTACAGGTAGCTGGGAGCTGCCTGTAGTCAAGCGGCCCAGGACCGTGTATTATGGAACTCCCTACAAAAGACCTGTGTCCAGCAGTGGACGTCAATTGGTTGAGGTGATGATGATGATAATGATTATTAGAATGACATCACCCTCTCCATGGCTCATAATAATTAGTGTGCGTTCATCAATGAATATTAAAAATTTATTAAAAAATTACAGTTGATAAAATTAACACATTTTGTAGTGCTTGAGTTATCGGCTAGTCGCTCGAGCGACAAAAATAAACATACGTAAAAGACCTGTTGCAAGTTGTTCTTTGTCCTTGTTTATTACGGTTTTTAACAAATCCCGCTGGAACCGTTTGTTTTTCTGGGATAAAAAGTAGCCTTTATCTCTCCTATATCTCTGCGCCCTTTTAACAAACTCTATGCTAAAATTGAGTAGAATGGTTGCTTAGCAAGACGTAAGGACAAACAAACAGGCTTTTGCATTTATAATATTAGTAAGTATTTGCAAAAAATCTTGAATTGCTGACTAACTAACTGAAGTGTCTAACTGAGTTAACTCAATTTTGCGCCATGAATTTGCGTAGCCGCGCAATAAATTGCGCAGTGCTGCGAAGTTTTTAGTGCTTAACGCGGTGCACTCGCGCCTTATTTAAGTGCGGCGTGCGACGTGTAACTAAACTTAAAGCAAGAAAGAAATATTTTCTACAATATTTTTATTGGCAATGGCTTAAAAAAATACTAAGTATATAAATACATGTTCAATAGGAGATGTTGCGTTAGCACCTACCTTTAAGGTCGCGTCGATACAGGGATACCGGGCCCGGTTATTTCTCAACTTTTATCCTATTTAAACCTTGATCGCACAGGAAACTGATTATTAATCATAAGTCCACACGAGTCACTATCACTTATCACCATAAGTCTATGAGGGTACGAAGGATATCATCAAACGAGTGAATATCGACGAAATCTAGTGTATGATCAAATTAGTGAGTCCTTTTTACCGCTTGAGGCGCGGCGGTGCAATAAGTAACCAATGAACTGCGTCAGTTCTTTCTTTTGCAGCCAATAGAAAGCACTCAAAACGAAACATACCCAATGAACATAAATATTAAAAATAACCATCATCCAAATTGTGTTATCCGAAAATAAAAGTAAAAAAAAAAATTATGTATCTAAAAAATTAAAAACTATGTTCCTATATGGAACGATACTTTTTATACAGAAGCAAAGTACCAAGTAAACAAAACTTTTTTACCATTTTTAGTGGGTAGTTTTTCAATTATCTAAGTTATAGCCAAATGTCAACCAACTGCTCATAACCTATCACAAAACATTATTTTAGTCGGATCGGACGTCAATGGTTAAGGAATTCTCAAGGCCATCAGCTTCTTTATTGTGACGAGTGTCTTTATGCAAGTTTGTCGTGTACCTATTAATGTTATTTCACGGAGCAACAAAGTCCCATGTCTAAACCACTTTTTAATTCACTCAACGAAACTAACACAATTAGTGACAACGATCCACTATAGCAAACCGTCACAAACAGCTAACAAACTGCATTAGAACAATCGACGATATGCCATTGGTGCATGGATGGACGATTTTAGTGATTCGATTACTGTCCGACTATGCACACTGGAATACTGGTTAAACCTGGCTATTTTAAGTTACGGTAACTTAAAAACAAGTATATATTGTTTATTTTAATTTCACTACAAGTTAGTAGTTACATGACACAGTCTAAGATAGTAAAGGGATAACCTGTTAGACCCCTTAAGAGGTTAGCACGATACTATCTTAGACTGCATGTCTGTATTAGACTGTATGGCTGTTATATTAAAAGCTTTACTCTTACAGTTATTTGGTATCGTACCGGAGCGCTCATTCGCTTGGCGGCACCTCTTTGTTGGCAGGGTAGAATTCTAGCCACGACCGAAACCTCCCTTCAGACCAGACCACAGTGAATTCAGAAATTATATATTCCCAAATTGCCCCTGATCGAAGTCGTGCCCTAAAAACCTCAGCGATCACTGCTGCGTTGTTGTGGTGCGTTTGATATACACAATTTTATTCATCATTTTTAGCCAACTTTTTGATTTTATGCTCTCCTAGTATCCATAGGTCTACTTAAATGGTAATTATTTTTGGTGTATTGTTGGCATTGTACCCATTAATAAAGAGGTACAGCTATTTTTAATTTATTTCATGAGTCCCTACAAATTTATTTTATATTTTACTCCTCATCCAGGAATTACTCTTCTTCCGACCGAGTCTCGGTTTTGGAGTATACCGGACTTAACGTGCGTTTTAGCTGATTGAATCGTAGCGGAAATTTGCAGGAATAAACTGGAATTATTGAATATCTCGTCATCCATCGATAATGCAATCTGAGATGGTAGCGGGTTAAGAGGTACCGTAAAACGGGTTAATATTATGGGTTTAATATTATAACTGCCATAGTTATAAAATTAAACCTACAGTTTTACGGTTACGTGACATTATACCGTAACATTTATATCTTGGCAGCTCGTATTTGTCAGAAGTAGGTAGTAAGCTTTTAGTAAAAAAAAAAATTATAAATTTTTTTTGTTATAAAAATAAAAAAAAGCTTTTTGTAACAGTAGAGCTTTTTGTGATCTGTCACAAAAAACTCGTCCGCGTCCAATCCTGCTTGGTCCGTCAATCATTACTATAAAAAATAAACGTGGAAGCCCACCAGGCCATACCAGAAAATTCTTAAATAATTCTAAATTATTACAGAAAATTCTATAAATATAAGTTCTGAAATAGAGGGACTATTTCATTTTATTGTATGTGTATTTAGTGTATGGTATATTTATTTTTTCTGTAATAATCCGGGCTGGGAATCGAACCTACGATTCCCTGTCCAAGCCATCATCCAATCCACAGTGTTTGTGTGTTCTTCCTTCCCATTCTATTTATTTTTAATTAAAAATGGTATTTAGTATTGAAACTAAAACTTCGTTAACAGGTTTTAATCTTTCAAGGAACAAACAAACACAGTATAATAGTTATATAACTCTATATAAACAAGTTTATATAGAGTTGTTTTTATTTTTATTGATAATTTCGCAAAAAAGATAAAACACAACGCCAATAACGCAGAAATTTTAACCCTGATTCCTTGTTACAAATATTTTTTGATATATTTTATAATAAATTAATATTAGTGAATCTTTCTTTAAAAGGCGAACAATTGTGAAACCTCAAGCTGTGTACATAATTATCAGTGTAATTTATTGAAACTGTAAATTGTACTAAAGCACCACAATCAAATAACAATTACACGAAAACCTTCATCAAAGCGACCAGAGCACAAATTACTTGAGCAATTATTCAGGATGGTCCTCAAAGTAAACACTTGATTACCATAATAAATGGTTCTAAGAAAGGGTTATCTCATGCAATTGACATCGGTACAACATGTCTTGTGATTTCCTGATTGTTGGCAGTGCTGAAATTGTGATATTTCATAATATCGATATTGCTGTTTGTTATTTAAGTTGGTAGCTCTGTTTAAACAAAACGCGATGGGATACTCGAGATTCAGCTTAACACTAAAATATACTTGAGTCTTTAAATGTATTATTATGACAGGCAATTATCAAGCGTTAATGCATAATATTATTGGTATTGATAACGACGCGACGGTGATAACTAAGTTCGTTTACTTAAAACTAAAGGGTTCCAAAACGCGCACTGATCTAAGATAGCCCCAAACAACAACACAACAAACTTAGCCAGGTTTTTTTTAAATAAGAAATTGAACTAAAAATAGAAATATTAATTAGAAAAACAGTACGACAAATCTTTAGAATCCTGACCCCTAAACAAGGAAATCCCAAATAAGAAAATCAGAAATAAGTGATTATAGCCTAGATCGACAGCGTAAGAAAGGTTTATAGAATGGTGACGGTTTATAGTAAATGGCAAGAAGAAATTCCCGGTGAAACAATTAAAACAACGAAAACAGAGAAATTAGAAGCGAATACGTTAAGTTTACCGTTGTTGTTAATTTAGAAAATTTAATATCAAAGAAAAGCAATTTCACTTTTCGTCGAACGATACAAGAACAGATGGAAACATCAAAGAAAAAACAAAACCTTAACGTTTTGGTATTCTTAATGGGCATTCAAATTATACATTAAAAAGATCTTCCTCCCTTTAATGGGATTTTAATTGACTTATAAATTAGCATTTGGAAAAAAAAATTAAGGTATATATTGACCAAGTAAAGCGAGGTCGAAAATTTTCACGCTCCAACGTCACTTTACACAACTCCAACTACTACCGGAAGCTTTTGTTTCCCCTTCACATCTCCAGGATGCAAACGCGAAATTTCGCCAAAATCGGTTCAATTGTTAAGGCGTGTTAAGGGTACTTGTTTTTTTTAATTTCAACGGAACAAGAGCTCGGATAAATATTAACCTGTGTGTTCAGGACGCGAGATAGTTCTATGCCAAATTTCATCAAAATCGGTTCAGCAGTTAAGCCCAAAATGTTATATAGGTTATTGGATTATGAAAAAAATATAAAACAAATAATTATGAAACACAAGCACACCACAAACCTAAAGTTGGCCATCATAAGATTGTTTTTTTGGTGGATTACGACATACTACACAAATAATAGATAACCTACAGAGTACCTATTTTTGTTAAGTCGCTTTGTTGTGTCGAATAAGGCTAAATCCTTCTAATATATTATATATATATATAATATTATATACTATTATAAATGTGAAAGTGTAGATGTTTGCTACTCAATCACGCAAAAACTGCTTAACGGATTTGAATGACATTTGGCAAGCATGTTGCCTTTGACATGGAAAAGAACATAGGCTACCTTTTATTCCGATTCCTTTAGTAGGTAGCCGCGGGCAGACAGCTTTGAAATTTATATAATTATATTTATATATATATGTTATTTGTATACTTTTACGCCATTGATTGCCTGGAAGAAATCGCTATGTAGCGATAAGGCCACCAAATTGTACTCTCTTGATATGTATTTATATCTCTGTAACTACTTTTTTTCTTTGGTGTACAATAAAAGTGTATTCATTCATTCATTCAACTAGTCGCAAACCTTGACAAAGTGCATACGTATTTTCTTCCAAACTATCCACAACCTACAAGCGAAAATCAACCTTATTACAATCAACACGCTAGATGATATGCTACTCTATTGAAAGTAGGGAGCCATAATCCTACTAGCGAAATCCTTTGAACCAAAACAATCGAAACCATCTGGAAAACGAAATCTTTGCTTGAGGTGCAGGCGACCATCAAGAATTCGCTCCGCTGCACTGGACGTCAAACGAAACGAAATCTCTAGACACTCGCATGATTGATTTCAGCCTCTGCTAACCATACTTTATGAATTCATGTGAGTCTTGACCATCCATCTATACTAATGTTAAAAATACGAAAGTGTGCCTATAAGTCTGCTTGTTAACCACGTGTGTCTCGACCATTGCAGCAATCTAAATGAAATTTGGCACAGACTTTAGATCTCGGATATAATAAGTGATTCATTGATTGATTGTTCAACATGGGGGTACAACAATTTCTTACGTTTCGGAAGCCAGGATAAATCCCAAGCAAACGAGGAACCTTAGAGTACCTCGCGAGCGTAGCGGTGTTGCATCTAGAATCCTGAGTGTAGCGAGTTTCGGGACGCCCGAAACGAAGGCCGCATATTGTAACTTTTGTTCTTTATTTTAATTGTGTATTATTTTTAATGCTTGTTTTTTTTAATTTGGTGTATAATAAAATGTATTTGATTTGAATACACTAGTTTTCAACTTTTACAATCCATACTCTATGGTTCATACTTCACAGGCTCTAGTGAGTGACAGGAATACCATTATACGTTAGAGCGAGATAGCAATATTAGAATTCATAGATTTATGTTCCTTATTTAAATTATAAAAGCCTCTAGGGACTTTATGTACAACAGGCTTAGCGGGTAAGTAACCCGCTAATCCGATAGGATGTATTCACGAACGTGACCTTTCAATAATAGGCTATGTGATAAGGCATTATCGAGTGAGTGGTGTGAAATATTATTTCTATCCCAGAAAAACACCAAATACCATTCCCATATATAATGAATGAAAGAATTAATGAATATACTTTGATTGTACACCACATAACATACAGATAATTGTAAATATTATAAATATAATAGCAAAAAAATTAACGATAGAATTTTGGTTTGTTGGGAAGCGTCAGCCGTGGCTACTTTGTCACGAAGAACGTGCTGCAAAGTGATTTAGCGTTCGGGTATGATATCGTGTAGAAACCGATTTAGGGTATGGATTAAATGACTGCTATAAAAACCTATGCTACGCTTTTTATCCCAGAACAACAAAATCGTACGGCAGAACAAAAAAAAAAACGAAAAAAAACATGGATTAAGTCAATTGCAACCGTTAGCACTACATATTATAAATACAATTGGAAAATCTGTTAGCTTTACCCGCACTATTACGAAAAATTTGGTAAGGAGGTAGTTTCCATTCTAGCACTGCCAAAGCACGAGGTTCGCATAAAAATGGGGACGATTTCGCAGGTAATAGGTAAATAACCTACATTTAAGATGGCCAATTTACCGGCAAAATTTCGAAATATATACACTTATGATGGTTTGTCACTAAACATCAGGTCATCTGCTTAGCCGATCAATTATTTATTAGTATAAGAAAGGAATTTATAATATATTCGAGTCAATTAGAAGCAGCATCAGTAGAATAAAGTTTCAACTTTAAGGGAGGGCTAAATACTTTTATGGTTGTTTAGCGTTGCCGCACACTGAGCCTCCGTTAACGATGAATAATAGACGCTACAAGATGTGAATTAGATTTTTTGGGAGAACGCGATTTGAACAGCGTTGAAAGTTTAATCCATCTCTTCTGTGATAATAGGAGTTCTTTACGCAATCGCAGGACAATAACAGGTAGAGGAGAGCAATGGTATGCCATCGACAAAAACTAGTTGAATATCTACGGAAGCGTAATAAACGATGCTTAACGAGAAGCGTTTTTAACGTTTAAATACAAACAATTATATTCAAACCGATTCAGAGTAGTAGCGCCAAAAGTAACCGATATCAAATTATATAATACTATATATTGTCAACAGATACAAAACGTACGTTAAGTGTTTTTTTTTTTGATTTGGCTATTAGAATTTTGAAGTAAGGGCCCAATAAAATCAAAACCGGCTGATTAATAAACGTTATTTTAGCTGAACGATCATTAAGTGATAAATCAAACTGACAATACGCCAATTATTAATTTGTATGAAATTAATAGTCTGTATATATTTATGACTTACTTTCAGTAATTGTTAACTCTATTATATTATAAAAGTATTTATTTTAGAAAAATTACTCGCTTCTCGCTATCAGCCTCTACTTATCGCTCGCCACCCTCGCAAAAAGACCAAAGTCGACGACCAGCTTCTCCCTGTCTGTGCGAGTTACGTGTTTCTGCAAGTAACATGGGATATAATTGCGGGACACGGTGGAACAAGTCGCGTTTAGGCCGCTACCAGTTGTAGCGGACACTAGCGGTTGCTCAGTGTGCCGCAGCGCTTAAAGTAATCTTCATAGCGCAAGGCCGTCTAAGCTTACTTAAAATGCAAAATGATTTTGTATTATGCATGCCCGTTGATCTAGATAACGGGTCGCGACACAGAACATTAGCCTTCTTCTTAGAATGCTAATAGTGTCTTAAGTACATCTTTAGGCCTCAACTAAAAGGAAAAAGATGTTTGAAAGAAAAGGAGTAAGTAATCTGGAGTAAAAGTGCTTGTGCACTGCATCCGATCAGAATCCGTTCAAAATACGGGTCATAAAAAACTAGAACTGAATTCGGATGTCGTTAGTGCATTTCATTTCGGATTGTATGCAGTACAAGTGTCAAAATATTAAATACTATTTCATTCGTCATCATCATATAAACGAATGGACATCCTAGGTCTATGGTAGGGAGTTCCAATAGCACGGTCTTGTGCCGTTTGGGTCCATCGGCTTCCGGCAACTCGCTTGATGTCATCCGTCCACCTCGTCGGGGAGTCTATCAACTCTGCATTTACCGGTGCGAGGTCGCCATTCCAACACCTTGGGACCGTTACGTCCATCGGTACTCCGAGCTATGCGCCCCGATCGCTGTCACTTTAGCTTCGCGACTCTTTGAGTTACGTCGGTAACTCTGATTCTTCTACGTATCACCTCATTCCTGATTTGCTTAGTTAGAGATACTCAAAGCATAGCTTTGTCCATCGCCCCCCTGTGTGAACCTGAGCCTTCTAGCTATTTTAATATTTAAAAAAAATGTTTATTTTTTATAAATTCTTAATCATGATTAATTAAAATTAAAACAACACTAAAAAATTTATAAAAAAAGCGGGCTTTTTTTAACTTTACATAGATACAAATAAAACTAAATCCAACCATACAAGCAAAACTACGGCCATTTTGGAGCTAGCTAGTTATAGATATAATGCATACGACAATTTTTGTAGCGTTCTCTAACATAAAGTATTTATTATATATATACTAACACTATAAATACGGAAGGGTGTTTGATCATTTTGTTCTTTACCAGTGCACTGATCTTGGAGAAAATAGCTTATAATATTAAATTCTAAAATTTGGCTCCCACTGGCAAATAAAAAAAAATTAAGAAATCATTTATTTGCGACAAATATATAAATACACTCCAATTTCGAGTCTCATTTTCGCAATGTATTTCAAAAATTTGCATTTTTATGTTCCCAACAAACAATGTTTTACGGTTAAAAGCGCGTTTCCCTACAAGCTGTTTTATGCCGTAGTGCCATTTCAATTAGAATAAATGAATGTTAAAATTGTTGGTCTCAACTTAACTCGCAGCTTGTACAGGATTCAATTACGTTAGTGGGAGCTCCTAAGTTGCTACAATAGACCGACCGGTTTGAATTTATTGACGTGACAACGTCTTATAATTCGATGGAGCCGGCTGCACGCACGAAAAAACATGACGTATGCGGCGTTACCTCGCTCTGAGGCGTTTCATTCAAGGCTTGAAATGCAAGCGAGAGCGCGGAACGAGCGACAAAGAGGCACAGTCGGCCTACGCGTTCGACATCTGTCTCTCTCCTACTTAAGTGAGCGATGCGTCCGCGTGGACAGCTTCTATACAATAATACGTTTACATGTTTTCGGCAAGGATAAAGTGCAGTGAAAAGTGAATGTGGTGTCAATTGTTTATAGCAACGATAATATCTATCAAACAAATAAGATTAAAATTTTCTTTTGAAAAATGCAACCATTCCATCAGTATTTTCTTACGACGTTGTCACGTTCAACTATCGTCAGTAAGCCGACTTTACAGACAACCAATTTTTTTTTTTCGTTATAGTTGGCAGACCAAGCAGATGGTCTATGGATGAAGACAGATGGTGGTTGGAAAGCCATCGTCTATAAACAGAACATGCAAGAAACACTTGCAAAGTGCCACCCTGTCCCCATTAACGTTGGTGTTAAGCTTTATGTGCCTGTTATTAAAACTAATAACTTGAAGGCGAATTGTAAGCGATGATAGCCTAGTGGTTAGGACTCCGAGTTCGAATCCTAGCAAGCACCTCTAACTTTGCAAAGTTATGTGCGTTTTAAGCAATTAAAATATCTCACCTCTTATCACTTTGCAAAGTTATGTTAAGCAATTAAAATATCACTTGCTTCAACAGTTGACGGAAAACATAATGACGTAACCAGCATATCTGAGAGCATTCCGTAACGTGCTCAAATGCGTGTGAGACCACCAATCAGCACGTGGAAAGCGTGGACTACAGCCTAAACCCTTCTCTTTGCGTTAGGAGTAGGTACTTCATGTACTCAATTTTGTAGGTTGCCTGGTAGAGATCGCTTTTAAGCGATAATGCCGCCTATTGTACCTTTTCTCCTTTATTTGAATTGTGTATTTTTTAATGCTTTTTTTTTTTAATTTGGTGTACAATAAAGTGTATTTCATTCATTCATTCATAGGAGACCTGTGTCCTGTTGTGGACCTGTAGTGTCTTGATGAGGATGATAGGATGGGGACAGGCGCGCGCGCGGCGCCGGCGAGCAGCGCGGGCAGCACGCGCGCCGCCAGCTCCGCAACCCTCAACGGACAACAGAAATAAATACAATAATTACTATCTAATTATACCTTCAACCTTATTTACTTAATAAATAAATAAATATACTACGACAATACACACATCGCCGTCTAGCCCCAAAGTAAGCATAGCTTGTGTTATTGGTACTAAGATGATTTCTGATGCATATGAATAATATGCTTAAATACTTATAATATATAGATAAACACCCAGACACTGAAAAACATTCAAGTTCATCACACAAACATTGTCCAGTTGTCGGAATTAATTAGGTATAAAATTGTTCTTTCTTGATAATGAATTAAAGCGAGTACATAAAACAAAGGAAAAACATATTTGCTGCATAAAATCCGCCCTACAAAGTAGAATACGCATAGTATGAAAATATTTTTGATCATATCGATATCCGATACTGGCCGAAGTTCTGAAACTGAGAAACAATGTGAAATTTGCATGAAGAGATGTATCGTGTTTACGGCGTGCGTACATCGGTATTTCACCCATGTTTCACCTGCCTGATTAAAGCCTCAGAGATGTATTTGTGTGGTCATGTGTTTCATAATCACCGCTGTATGTTCATTAATTGGGTCAATTAATTGTGTTTACCTTAAATCACAAAATAGGTGTAATAGTGCAGAAAATACTCTCCGAAAGACTGCCACTGTTACTGAGAAAACTGCCCTACGAGGGCGGCAATTAAGTTGAATTTTGCTTGGATACACGTTATATAACTTTGTTTACAATACAACAATAGCCGGATTGAACCACACCGAAAGGCTCATAATACACTAAACCACGGATTGGTTGTCTCACGTGAAACGCTGCTAGCACCATTGAACGTACTTCACTGGCAGAAAAAAAATTTTGAAGTTTGCACTTTAGTATTTATGACCGGTTTCCATTTCAGTAAGTGTGCAACTTTACAATTTGCATTTTCTAATGTTCTTTGCAATTTTTAATCCTTAATAATTTGTAGTGCTTTAGTAGATTCAATATAATTAAAATTTTATGTTTTACTTAAGTGTTAATACCAAAACCTGCAGGGCATATAAGAAGGTATAAATGAACAAATTTTTAAATAACTAAAATACTCAGTAATGTCTTGCGACATAGTATTTTTATTTTTTATCCCAAAAATATAATAATTAAATCAGATAAACGTATTTAAAATTTTCGTTAGAGGCTACTTTTTTCTATTGAGATATTTGAATTTAACTAAATCGATTAAATTGGATAATCTTAAATTTAGTCAGAAGTCAGTTGTTTCAACCTCATTTAGCAGCAGAGTGCTATCTTAACAAATAAAAAATTAAATTCATTAATTCATTATGATTTCGTTATACTAAAAATTTTCTTATACGAGTTGAAATTTTCTTTCGCGTAGAAAACGATTCGGGGTATGCATTAAACATAGCTACCGCAACTGTTAAGCCCACTATCAGCAAAGATAGTGGCGTGCATAGAGGGTATTCACAGGGTATGCAGATGATATAAAACGAAGAAAATCTCCAGTACGAGTTATAAATACTTGAGGGTAGGCTTTTTATAACTCTTACAATGCCTATACTTAAGTTATTTATAACTCTTACTGGATATTTTCTTCATTTTATATCATCTGCATACCCTGTACATACCCTCTTTGCACGCCACTGAGCATAGACTAATACATAATCGTTCACCAGGTGAAATTGCAGTCAAGGGCTAACTTGTGTTGGACTAATAAAAAACCATTGAAGTAGCAACAACAAATCTGAGATGAGATTTTTAACTAGTCTTGCACTTACAAAAGCGTAATTACAAACATAATAAAATAAAAAATAATTTGCTGAAATAAGTAAATTGTAAGTAGAAGTACGTACGTAATTGTATTCAATAAATAAACTGCAAATCAGAACCTTAAAAAAGTAATCTTTAAAATTTAGCAAGAGCATTATTTAACAAGAAAAGCGCTAAAGTGAAAATTATTACATTTCCAACACTGTATTAGAAACTAGACGTTATTGCCTTTTTAATTATGGAAGTTCAACGGGAATCCGGATGCCTTCGGGAGCCTGCGGGAGCTTTATGTAAACACATTCTATACAACCACGGTCCGGTCTAATTTTTCAGGGGGCGTTTAAGTGGGCAACGATTTTAATCAACGGATGTATGAAGTTTGAAAAGTAATATTAAACTCAATATTTTTTCTTGAATATTCATTTTTGAAACGTTTCATTGTTTGTTTGCACTCCTAAGCTAACAAACGCAAGTTGCTTATGCTTTTACAAATAACTATTTATCGTCCTCTCTATCGGCTTCCTTGGCGCCGTGGTGAGTGCTGTGGTTTTAAGTTGGAGGTTGCGGGTTCGATTACCGGCAGGGTACTCAATATTTTCTTTGGAATATTCATTTTTTAAAGTTTTCATTGTTTGTTTGCAGTAACAACGTCTTAAAAGCACCACGATGCTTCAATGCAGGTTGATGTGCAATGATGATAAGTTAGTATTAATTTTATGAATGATAAGTTAAATTTCCATCTGATTCTCTCAACATGTTCTTTAAATATATTTACTTTCAATCAATAAAAGAATTTTCAAATAAATATGAACAAAAATTACATAGTCGACTTCAAAACAATAAAAAATAAATAAAAAAAGGTGGACCGCACGTTCATACAATCATCTATTATGCCAGAGGAAATTTACTAAGCTGAGTAATTTTAATTTTTTTTTTGTTAAGGTTATAACATAAAAATGTCTCTCATAATATTTACTGTTATAAAGACGAGACATTATGTTATATTCTGTGTACCATGTTCGCCTTCTTGTCCGCGCAAAATAATGGTCGTACATCGAAGACGGAGATAAAGAAAAAGGGTCACTTTTTGATTTTATACAACACCTTCTCTCTATTATGATCGCAAACCACTGCTCAAATCGGTCTTCAAACACTTGCTGGTACCCCGAGAAATTTTCAATGTTCAAGGAACTTCAGTTATACAAAAAGACGTAAATAGTATTCTTCATTGAATTAAGGATCATATTCTTCATTAAATTAAAGATCATTTTCTCGAAAAACTCAATTTATATTTCAACTATTTCTAGCTTCGTTAAGGCTTAATTAAATTTTGTTGAAAACAGTTGGGAACGAGCATTAAACGTGGTCGTAAACCTTTTCAACGCTATCACAGTTGTAGACGTTTATTACGCTTTTGATTATGAAAGTTAAACGAAAAATCCCGGATTACATACATTATGAGCTTCATTGCAGTAGATTAATTTCAAAAATGTCATTTAGCTCACATAATTATTAATAAAATCGTTTCTGACTACGTCTAGTGGTCGTACTGTGCGTAGTCAAAAAAGTCGTCAAAATTTGTCCGTTACAATATAATTTAAGATACGGTTTATAGTCTCATCTGGTGACAAAAGGGCTGGCTAATTTTTTTGCACAAAGGGTCATCCTGGCTGTTCAGTGCGGAAATTCAGCCAGCATTATTGGCACCATTCCACGCTGGCATGACCTTAGTAGTTCGTATAATTATAAGTTTTATTGTAACATCATCAATAAGAAACAATAATACAAAGATGAAAAAAAATGTACCGCTTTCAACCAAATTTTTAAGTTTCTCGACTATTATATTATTACTCTTTATTTAATAACCGCTGTATGCCAATCGTAAGCACCTACCCGCTTCTATAGATACTGTTTTATAGATAAATAAAATAAATGTATCGAAAGGAAAATAGGTAGTAATTTGTTTTAGTTTGCCTCCTCAGTTCGTATTATACCTCCTGAGTTCTTATTACAGTTTGGTACTGCACAGCACAACATAGTATCTGACTCATTCGTTAGAATTAATATTTTATGTTTTAGCGATTATCATTTATTAATTAACATAAAGCATATGATTTATGGTTTCGAAGGATCGTCGCTTGTATTGATAGGGCTATTGAGACCATCTTTGAATATTTTTTCTATATATACTTAACTAAATTAGCACTGTAGTATAGTAACCCTTAACCTTTTATTAGTAAAGCGCCCATTCGCACCGTTGCTTGCTTTGCTCGGGGGAGGCCATTTTTATTTCACAGTTAGCGCTGTGTCTAGCTTCATTCACAGATAATTAAATTATGTAGAGAACAAACAGAGTTGAAGCATTTAGCGTCGTAGTAAACAAAAAAACAACGTTTTCAATGCTTCCCTAGCACTATCTAGACGTTTATTGTTATTTTAATTATAATGGCTTAACAAAACGTACTCCGTACTTTTCATGGGACAACAGTAGACTGAATGCTATTTTGGTTCAGGGCTACGTGCGTAAATACGTTTTATGAAAGTGAATATACAGATTAATTTTTAAAAAAACGCCGTATGGTATTCAGTAAATGCTTATTGAATTTGTCATTCTATCGAGAAGTAAAAAGCAATATTATCCACCGAATACCATACAACCTTATTGTCAGGTAAATATCCGGTATCTGGCTAAATACCACCTAGTGGATAGCCGTTTCAACTTTATTGAAATGCGTTTTAAATCTGTACTAATAATCAAGAATTTGTTTTCGTTTCCAATCGGTATTTAAAAGTTTTCTTTGCATCTGATGATTCAAATCTTGAAGTTTAATTGAGTAATAATATTTAAATACAATATTTAATAATATTTTGAAATGCTATTTATTTCCTTGTTTTTTTCTTATTGTATTGGGTTGCAATCAAGTTTTTCTATTCTATTCTATTTAGAGAACTAGCAGTATTAAAATAATACTAGTTTGAGCGATGGTATAGTAAGCCCTCAGAGAGTATTGTAGGAAGTATGTTACGTGTCGACATTTTGAATCGATATCATTGATTTAGGTTTATATTTAAAGTAATAATTTCTAAAAATGCGTCTGTACCTTGTGAAAACAATTTCTATGTTACGCGTATACCCAATAAGCTCTCGTTAACCACAAACAATTGACACACATGATACGAAGTTGTGTATACAGTATAACAATAAGGAAGGGAGAGGTCTCACGTTTCTCTTAGATAGAATTGGCGGTGCGTGACCGAACTGCTTAATTATTATTGATATTGCTAATAATATTATTAGCTTATAGCTTCCTTGTACGATTTCTATTCCGAAAGATGCAATACTTAATCCCTTGCGACTAAAGATTTGGATAGATAAATATGTGTGCAACTATTCAGTTGCATTTATTTTTTACACGCTTTATATTAGCTTCACTTGTATGTTTGTTTGTAACCGACTTCTTTGAGCGTGATTTTGACCCACTTTAAACGGTCAGATTTCTTTCAAACTTTGAAGACATATCGAGGACCGATGATAATACACTAATCTGAAAAGATTATTCCAATTTTCACTATAAAAAATAAGATTTTTTACTAATTACTACAGCGCCATCTAGATCCAAATGTAAAAAACCTATGGCGTTCGCGTATCTAACAAATTCCACAGAAAACATTAAGCTACTAGATGGTAGAGGGCGTTAGCTATTACTTTTTAATGGCCTGTTTTAAATAATAATTAGAACTTGCATTTCGAGAGACGGGCACACTGAATAAAAAAAAAATATTTTATCTCTTTTATGGTGGATGGGTTACCGATTAATTTTGCTCTAATAAAAATAATAGATCAAGAAAAACTAAAAAATCGCTATTATGAATAAACAAAAAGAAAGAAATTAGTTTAGTTTTTTATACAAAGCGTGTTTTTTTAGTTTGTTTGAACTATTTAATTATTATTGTCATAACTAACAGACCGAGCACGTGTATGCACTAAGCCGGTAGATGATATAAAATGGAAAAAATCTCCAGTAAGTATTATAAATACTCAAGGGTATGCCTTCCCTTAAGTTTGATAACTGATATAGACTTACTACCTAAAACCATAGTAAAGTATTGTGTTCTAAACATGAACTTTTCTCTCATGATAATAAATTTTTTACCCATATCTGTACTAATGTTATAAATGCAAAAGTGTTAGATTATTTATTTGTAACGTATGTTTGGCTCAACCTCTCAACAATCTTCAACCTCTATTGTAACTTTTCAGAGGATTCAAAAATAAACCTATGCACGGCTCCATACTTCACAGCTAAACTGATCTGCCGAATATTTGTAGCGATAGCTATCAATCCGGGTAAACACTGACGGTTTTGGAGTAATTTTTGAAAAACCGAAAAATAAACGCCAACAAAGTCGCAGGCAAGTAAGTAATATAAATATATCCATTTAATTTCGCACACTACAAATTATTCAATACTATGTGTATAATGTAAGCATTTCGCAATAGCAGAATTGGCTTTATGCCAGTATTTAATCGCTTGCAGATTTACACGTATTTAATAAAGGCAAAAGTTTAAATGAATTTGCGTTAAATTATTAAAAAAGAACGTAAAGAAGTTCTATGATGTATTTAACAGTAACTAAATTATCATAAGAAGCCATAATGGCCTACCAATTAAAACTTCCACCTGCCTTTCACGGGGACAGAGTTCATTCCTGGCACGCACCTCTAACTTTTGGCGCTAATGTGCGTTTTAAGCAGTCAATTAATGTCATTGTTTAAGTCAATAATATTGATGAAGTAAATAAAACCATGGACATATGAATGTTACATTAAAGATATTAAAAAAACTAAGCATTTTCCCTTTCTACTAATCTCTGAATTTAAGAGTTTAAAATTCAGAATCAGAATAAAGAGTTTTATTTCTAACCCGCTTTATTAGCTTTGGCTCAACACGTTGGTGTGGATCTAACTCTGAAACCCTCGCTCCTATAAGAAATCCTTTTGCCCAGCAGTGAGATATTAACAGTATGAGGATGTTGGCTGATAAAAGATGCATTTAATTATTTTTCAACCAACTAAAAACCTACCTAGGTAACCTGAAGAAGCTAAAATGCTAGTAAGGGTAAAATAATCTTTTTTTTTATTTGATCTCTACAAGTTCGTTCGTTGATTGCTTGACTGCAATTTACCCGATGGATGGATTATGCGGTCTAAGTTGGTAGCGGGCTGACCTGTTACGTCTTTGTCGATAAGGTGGTGATAAGCCATGGCCATAGCCACCGGATTTAGGAGAGACCAGAGACAATTTAGAAATTATAAACTCGTAGATTGCCCTCGCCTGGGATCGAACCCAGGACCTCCCTATATACGACCATTGTGCTTCCCACTGCTCCAGGGACGTCGTCGAAAACAACTATTACAACTAGCCAGAAAACAATTACAAACTGTTGCCGCTAAGTATGGTACCCGAGACCATCCGATTATAAACCATAGCGCTCATCTCTGCGCCAGTAAGTCGCCATATTAAATATGTATCAGTCCCAAATATTTATCCAATTGCGAAATATCACTTTACAATTTGAGAATATTATAAAATATGGCAACATTGAATTCGTTGTGAAGACCTACTTGAAATGCACTTTCCCGACTAAACCCCGAGGCATTTTCATTATAATGTTGTTTATCCTTTTATTCCTCATTCCATTCTGAAATTCAATCTCATATCTTTTGTCATAGGGAGCGAAATTGTTATATTTTGCATTATTTTAAAAGTCACAAAATTTGCGTTATTTTCATATCTCAGTTGGAGTTCAGAATGATTCATATGTCCATGGTTTAGGTATATCCTCAATATTATTGACTTAAACAATGACATTAATTGACGATTATTTTAATTTAAGCAATTAAAAAATGCTTTAGCAGTCAAGGAAAACATTGTGATAAACCTGCAAGCCTGAGAGTTCATCACAGTGTTCTTAAAGGCGAGTGAAGTTTATCAATCCGCACTTGGCCAGCTTGTTGGACTATAGCCTAGCTCATTTTGAGAAAAGACCTGATCATGATGACGATGAAACAATTACATACGCCTCTTTTTCCGACATCCCAGCCGCAATGATTAGCACAGTGGTCTAAGGTTAAGGTCCTGAATTACATCGAAAGCAGAAACAAATTAGAAATACCAAATTTCTAAATTTTCACTCTTCTAGTCTGGACGCTTTCTTTGAAAACTTTAAATTTGTATTTTGTGATGTAACTAAAATTGTTTGTAGATTATTTATTTGGCCTGCACGGCTAGCATGGGCAGGAGACAATTATATACCCTGGAAAAGGATACAAATTTATCTTCACCCACAGTTATCATTTCTCAGAGTATTGGTGCACAAATGGAAATAATATCCAAATAATATATGTGTAATAATAAACGGGGGTAGACTTCTCCTCGACTTCCCTGTACCCGTGCTTTAGCAGGTGGACACGCTAATTATATCCCATGTCAGGGAAAATAATCGGGGGATATTATTTTTTGTCTCCTGCCTGCTGGGCTAAAAGGCATTGTCTCTTGCCATTTTTTTCGATTTGAGAACATTGGCAGTACCGTTTATGCTGCATCCTAGGACACTATTTTCCGATTCTAAGGGATTTACAACTAGACTTGAAGAAGAAAAAGAAGAAGTCTTTATTGCACATACAAATAGAAACCCAGGTTAACAAAATGAACGATAATATAAAACATATGCACAAAGGCTTGAATCATCGCTTGAAGCGATCTCCTCCAGACAACCTGACTTTGACTTTAGTATTTAATATTAATATTTAATTTAATATTTCAACTTTATAAATCCACACGATTCTGCAAAAAATAATCTTGATAAACATACAGACAGACAGACGAACTGACAAGGACTTTGTGGTACGGAAACCTTAAATGACCAACTTCTCATTATAGGAGCACTTTTCAATCATTAAATAAAGTCATTCAATCTTTAAAAAAATCAATGTACCGTTTAAATAAACCCAATGTGAACAAGCACGGCCGCCTTTCCTATCCTAATAAGTTTCTTCTGATACTGTCCATTTTTTTCTTTTTGTTGTGTACTAATAAAGTTTATAAATAAATAAAAATAAAAAAATATAATAATCATACTAATAATTGAATTCAAATTATTTAATTAATAAAATAATTGATAGAGGAATATATTTATGAATATGAATTTGTCATAATGATAACTCAAATATTTCACGCACAAATAAAATACAAAGCTATTACTTAATCAAAACTAAGTTACAACTATTCATTCAATACTAAGTAATACGATTCAGACTTGAATATTCATATTCTTATCGGAAATCGATATCCCCTTTTAATCCCCGACGCAAAAAGAGGGGTGTTATACCTAAGTTTGACCGCTGTGTGTCTACGCTACAGACTTTGTGTTCCTCGGACGAGTTCTGCTACCAGATACTTCTGGTAACGGAGCTCGACCGAGGAAGTAATACCGCCTTCCTTATTTCTGCCGCCAAGCAGCATTGTTGCAATGGTATCTGATGGGCGTGGTTATTGTTGTAATTACATGCATATAAGGCCTAACATCTCCCCTCTAACCTACCTAACCCCTCGGTTGTCGGGATTTATTTTAATGATTAATTTAATCTTTATCTTATCGTGAATGAACTTTACGAGTTGAATAGAAATCCTCATTCTATCCTTTTTGGCAGATGAGATTTTAATCTGAAATGGTTGAAACCGTATTCGAAGGCACGCTAAAAATAAATAACGATCTTTATGATAGCATTATAGTACTTTACCGAAATCGAAAACGGCATTCGAATCATTTGAAATCTGCACGGACCAGTTTCATGCGTGTAGATAGCGAGCATCGGGGATTCTTAATATTATTGAAGCGATAAAATTTCACGCGATATTAATTTATGGAGACACAAAAGGTCATAAAGGGAACGGGAATGTTCATCTTCTAACCAAAAATCGTAAGGTAAACGCCGTTGCATAGTTATCATAGCAAACAATGGACATTTTGTAGGAAGCTCTAAAGTCCATGGTCTTGAGTTGATTGCATCCAGTGGTTCCCTGCGACTCATGACTCATTTGATGCCCTCTGTCCACCTAGTCGGGGTACTGCCAACGCTGCGTTTACCGGCTTATTTTTAAGCCTATTAGGCCCCTAGGGTCCGTTCGTTTTCTCTTGGGTCGTTGAGTAATGTCGTTAAATACAGTAACTGCATTCCTGATTTGGTCACTTAAAGATACTTCGAACTTAGCTCTTTCCATTGAGTGATTCAGCGCTTACTTAGATACCCATAATAAGCGTACTACGATTCAATACCTCAAACCAATAAAAAAAATATTTGTGCCCTTAATGAATTCCTTTAATTTGGAGTTTAAAGAAAGGACTTAAAGGCAGTTACAAAATTTACGGACCCATCAAAATCGGTTTAGCTGTTCCAAAAATTCACCAAGACAGACAGGTTAACAAAGTTTATATTAATAAGCATGATGGGGATAAGCAAAAGCTCTAATAATCATGACAGCTCACTTTGAGCGAGGTATTTTAAAGTCTTAAACAGAACCTTCACTTCATTGGATAGATTGAATGTACCTGCGTTAAAAAAAGTTATTATCTGATTATACTGTTCCTACTCAGGACTATTTTAATTGATCTCAGATTACCACGAGAGACGCAGGCGTCTAAAGCGGCACCGACCGAAAATCGTGACACAGAAATTGAAGTTCATTACCGCTTTACCGCAACGGGGATATCTAATAACTGCATTTTTCCATAGAACTGAAATTATGCCGATAGAAGATTACTACTTCCTTTTCAAATCTTTGGAGCTAAGGAGCGCGCCGCGAGCTAACTATCTCTATTATTTTCTCATCTTATTTCTATAAGACAAGATGGGGCAATAATCTGACTTTTAAAATTCAAATACAGCAACTTATAACTGCTGTAGTACGAGTAAGTACTTATATTAGGCCTACTTAAAGTAAATGTTGTTTTGAATTTGATTTTGAGTAATAATTAATTCCAAAGCTTTATATCGTCCTCTCATCGTATCGTCTTATGTATGCTTACGTTTTATTCCGAGACATCTCCAAGATGTCATCCGATAGTGTCATTAAACAATTTCCTTTCAATGAATTACTACTTCGTCAATTCCTCCTTTGGTGCAGTCGGCTAGTGTTGCGGGTTTCATTCGCATTTCTGGTGCATACAAACCTATAGCGTGCGCCTCCTGCGGTAGTCTGCCATTACCTAAAATAATAGAAATCAATTCATTTATTCAATTCACAGCACGTTTTGTCGCTCGCTCTCGAAGGATAATCCCATGATATACGATGGAAACTCTGATTCTATTCGTACAGCATTTCTACTTACCTATACATCTACAAGTAGCGTAGTTTGGGAGACTGTTATTTACGGTATAAGCGATAAGAATTGAATGTAACATTAATGTAATATTTAAGACATACATAAAAGTTGCATTTGAATGAGATGATGTAATAACTACTGCTTCTGAGGCGGTAATAGGCCAGTAAGTAGTACTTCAGCTTCACTTTTGGGGGGGCAGACTTCGAATCCCTCCAGCACCTGCAACTTATCTAAGTTTTGTGCGTTTAAAAATATCACTTACTTCAACGGTGAAGGAAAACACCGTGGGGAAACCTGCATGCCTGAGGGTTCTTCATAAAGCTTTCGAAAGTATATATGTTTAATCCTGTATATTCTCCATAATGTTTTACTGTGTTGCCTGGACTTCCTCTATTTGCCTTTTATAACTCTATCAATATCGATCTCGGAATTTAGGAGATAAGCTGCAACAACCAGATTGGCGGACAAAGCCTGACTGCGTTGGGAGCAGTCAGCTCCACTTTCATATCCCGCGAGATAGAAAAATTATTGTAAAATTATGTAAAAGACCAACTTGTAAGTTTTTGGCCAGGTTCATTCTTGTGACACAGCTACTAGAAAAAGACAGATTTGAAGTTTCAAAAGTGCTTTACAAAAACAGTCCGTCTTGTTAAAAAGAATTTTTGAATTTTGACTACCTGATATATATTTTTTTATTTGTGTATCTACCGTATTTTATACATTAAGTAAAAAGTGGAAATTTGACATTTCAAGCAGACACTTTATCCTATTTATTTGTATAGTTGATAATAATTTGTATAGTTCATAGACAACGAAAAACTGGATGTAGCTCACCGCTAACACAAGCACATGGTTGGTTGGATGGACGGTGCTTATAAAGAGACCTTAAATCCAGCAGCTGAATACTATGGGAAATGATGTTTGATGATGATGATGAAACACTAAGCAAACATAAATATAGAGCCATGATAATACATTATACATACCACCATTTACCCTAGAATGTATAATTAATAGAGTTAAATTGGCAAACTTCGGCCCTCACGTTAGATTAACACCCCTCCTTTATGGCAGAAGCTTGTGGTATCCGCCTCTTGCTTATGTTTTACCAAAGCCTATAACTTTGATGAGCTAAACCGTCACGAACTTTCATGAACGATTCACTTATTGAGTCCCCATTTGCCTTTATTGTTTTTCCCTTGAGTAACTAGAGGGTGCGCCTCCTATTGAACTGGATACAAGATAGTTTATAGTGACCGCAGACTTGCAAAAGTCTTGTTAGAGCCTCCAAAACCATTTTCATGTACCTTGCCCGCTTGTACTAGACACTAGTACAGTATAGCCGGATACAATATCGGGGTAAAAAGTATTATTCTGGATCCCCGATGTAAGACCATCATCATCAAATCAACCCCACGGCCTACTACAGGACCCATGTCTCCTCCCACAATGAGGAGGGGATAAGAGTGTAGTATGTGTGTGGACTCCACACACTTTTGAAAACATTATGAAGAATTCTCGGACATGCAAGTTTCCTTACGATTTTTCCTGCACCGTTGAAGCAAGTGATATTTTAATTGCTTAAAACGCACATAACTTAGAAATATTAGAGGTGCATACATCGGGATTCGAACTCGGCCCCCTGAAAGTGAATTCGCAGTTCTCGTATCATCGTCCTCATCATCACCTTATTTACAACCCATGCTGGGCCTCCTTTCTGAGAGAAGGTTTTAGAGCAAATCGTAAGTGACGGGTTTGCCGCTGTCCGCTGAGCAGTTCTGTCTTCTATCTATATATTCAATCATATTCATCATTCTAATCTACACGTAACTTTGGCAAAACTAAACTGATAGTTTAACAGATCCAATACAAAAATAATTACTTTAATCGGTTTGCATTTGACGGAGTTATGATAACACTCTCATCCCCTCACCCAAAGAGACTGAGTTAAATTCTAGGATAAAAAATCCTATGTCCTACCTCGTAGTATGAACTGAAATCGTGCAGAGTTTTATTTGAATTCATTAAATAGTTACAGCGTGATGCGCGGCCCAGATACAGACAGACAGACACGACTGAAAAAAATTACAGTTTTGGGTTCAGTATCGGTTATAGAGTGCTCTCCAAAAAAAAATATACAGTTACAGTTTACCGTAGTACCGTTAAAGTTTTATTATAAGTATGTATATAGAAGTAGCGATAGTGAAACCACTATATCATATATTTCTTATTTTTTCTTATTTCTAAGCTATATTGTACTAAGACCTAGTAATGCTGCGTGTTGTTATACTATCAGATAATTAGTATCATCGAGATGGTAAACAACAACAGACAAAGTGCGTGTACTTGGAATTCAGCCAATTAGATGAGGTCACGGATAAAGAAATGTAATTTTCTTATGAAACCATAACCCGTGTCGTTATTAGCCTATGAATCAATTCAGATGTCTTTCATATTCGTAACAACTATCCTTTATTACTCTTGTATTACGACGTTTGTTATTTGTATTCATTAATATGATTTGTTTATATTTATTTATATCTTTAAATTATTGTAATTGGACTTAGAAATTTGGCCATATTACTCAACATCAAATTAAACTCCACTGGCTCACCATTAGACACAAACGCAACTATCATATTTTAACTTTTCTTTACACTATTCAGTTCCATCCTTATACTCCGACTTATCTAGAAGGTCGCTTTACATTTCCCGTTGCGATTTCAATTCTTCCACTTAGTCTCCGTTCTCTGAATGTCATTAAGCTGGAAATGCCAATCGTACGCACTGTTGCAATGATTTATTTACCATCAAGGTAGTAAAATTGTGGAATGATCTTCCACGTGACATTCGTTACGCTAAATCAAATAATATTTTAAAACTCGTCTCAAGAATAATTATCTATCACTGTAAGTATGGTTATTATATTCCACATTTACGTCTTCTAACGTTTATATTATAGATCAGTTTATTTTACCGTAGTGAAATATGTATTATTTTATTTATTTTATTTATGTACATTATTTATATGTATGTATATTTTTAGAACTTTGCGTACTGCTATAACGATTCATATGTGAGTCAATTTCTCATAATGGTTTCCTGGAAGAACTCACTATAAGTGCTAAGACTGCCATTAATTATTACACAAATTTAAAGTATTTGTACTTTTGTCCTTTTTTATTTCTATTTTGTTCTTGTATATGTAAAGTGAATCAGGAATTAGTCTTTTCCGGTATTAAATATGTCTCTGAATTCTAAATAAGAGCGCCATTTTTAAGTTTATTTTCCCAATAATGACAAAACATGAGTATTATTATTTCAATCAAGCCAGGCCAATGATCTTTGAACTTAAAAACATTTATATCCTAGTACCTATCTACAGATGTGCGTGGCCATTTGGCGTTAGTCGTTTGGTTTGTACATTAGTCTTTCCTGAAACTTCTGAGTTGATATTATTAAGTATACATATTTATAAGACGAGATATTTTTAACGGCTCGAGTACTTAGCTGCCATACGATGCCGTCTCAAATACACACTATGTAGTTTTAGCGAGTTTCTTAGTTTTCAAATAGTAAGATCCTTTGAAAGGAACATCTAAAAGACAATGTTCACAAAGGGAAGAGTGCGAGAGGAACATATTCGTACAAAATCGAATATTTGCTTTCCATATTCCGAGATATAACCCGTATTTTGTATGTCCTTTTTCGTATGTAAGACGTAGTGGAGAACGTTGTTCCTTTAAAGCTTTAGAAGATATTAATATTTGGTTTGCAGAACTTCTCTCTGTGTTCAAATCGATTTCGATTTAATTCCAGTTTGTTGTTGAAACTGTCTGATGTGTAGCTATCTTTTGGTTATGTACATCCATTGCGCCGTTGTTGCGAGAGAAGAAGGATAAGTAGCAACAAGCCTATCTGGTTCAGTCATAAAGGCTGTTGCCTTAGGAATGTAAGCCTCCCAGCATACAAACCACATTGAAGTAAAAACGTACAGAATCTCTTTCAGCTATTATTGTTTGCAGTGCATTGTGTCCAAAAACAGTGAAAACGCCCCACGCATGTCTCACTCACTTTATACCCGTAGAATTTTATTAGGTCACAAACTTTATGGTGAACGCTTAGAGCTAAATGGTATGAAGAGACGAACCGTTTGTTCGTGAAACCATTCTTAAGTGGAGTGGGTCTTAATGCTTCAATATAAATCATGTACAAGGTTTCTGCATGATCCTAATTCTATGTCAAACCATACAATTTGACATATGGATATATTTGACTTGGACTCATAGACTTCAATACAACAGGGAGGTCAGTTTCTAGATTACACGGATATTGGTGGTCAAACTCAATTCCGGATCTGCCGCAAAACTAAACGATTCCTGATTCACTTTACATATACATGAAAGTTTATGTTTTTGTTACATTCAAAACTTTACAATCGTTTTTAAAAATGCATCTACAGTATTTTCCTAAGCGTTTTTGGTAGTGTAACATCAGTATTGCCAGATTTTTACTTTATTAAAAACCTAAAAAAAATATTACAGATTATTATGGATGAAAATTTGCATAAAAACAAAATTAAAGGTTTAAGTAACATTTGCTTAAGTAATGACTTCTTTTGAAGCCATCTTTGGGAAATAATTAAAAGGACGGATAGCGATATACTTCTTACTATAATATTATATTTTGTTGGTTTTAAAAATGCTAACTGACCCGCGCAACTTCGCCTGCACCAAATCGTTTAAATATCTTTCAAAAACCTATAAACTAATTGCAGCGCTACCTACCACCTACAGTTTTATTTCCAAACTATGTTCCCGTCGTCGCCGTACGTGTTATTCTATACCAGTCGCAACTTCTAAGCGATAGATTCAATTTGATTATTTAAAAAACAAATTTGCAGGAATATAATCAAACTTAATATTAATATTATTGTATTTCTTTCGCATTTATAATATAAGTAGGATGGTACGCATGCCTTCAATCGTTGTCCCATATGCCTTGCGACTTGCTGTTATCTGTGAAGAGTTATGTTCTTTATCTTTGACAATATTTATCAAATCTCCATTAAAATAAGACAATACATGTTTGATAGTATACACTTTCAAATAAAATAAGAATTAATAAAATTGGTCGAAATTTAACGGAGCTATGAAGTAAAATTGATAAAAATTTTCATCCCGTTTCTCGGAGGAAACTTATTGTTTATCGGGATAAAAAGTATCCTATATTTTGACCCAAAATACCAGCTACCACTATGCCAAATTTTATTTAAATCCGTCTAGTAGTTTTCACGTGATGCCCGGACGGACAGACAGACAGACAAAAATTAAATAAAAATCTGTTTTGGACTCAGTATGGATTATAAAACATCCCCCGGTTAAAATTTTCAAAATATATTACATGTACAAAAATCTTCCAGTTACAGTTTTATGTATAAGTATAGATTAATGTTATGGTATTATGTTATGTAAATATGAACATTAGTAATGTTAGGTGCAGGCTGTCTCGAAGATGTTTAATAATGATTTTCTTTTGGGAAAAATAATAAATCTATATTATTGGTTGTTAGAAAGTTGGTAAAATTACTTTTGTAATATACAGAATTACGTCCGTACCCATCGAGGTAATATAGGTGGTGAAAATAACTAGTAAATCACGCAACAATCAGATATCTTGCTGACGTGCGAAGTCAGCTCCGTAACAAACTGACATGATGATAAATATATAGGTTATACATAAAGTTCCTGAGCTTTGAAAAGTAAAAATAAATATTATATTTATGTTGATTTTCTTTGTGTAATATTTCCAAGTATTAACTGTATGTTTTAAGTGTGAATGAGTTATTGCTCTAATAAGGTTGCATCTTAAATTGTTTTAAATTTCAATGTTACATGGTGATAGAGTCACTACAAACAGACTTACTTGTTGTTTCAAAAGTGCTTATAATGTAGGCCTACTTGAAATATATCAATGTCGATTTTTATATAGCCTGCATCCTGGTGACTGACATAAGATTATACTTTTTATTCCTGGAAAACCTTAACACGGATTTAGGTACGCTCAGCCGTGTCTGAGACTTAGTGAGTTTAGTGATTTTATAAAGGAACCCTTAGATAATTTTTAATAACTTGGGATTTTATTTCCTGTCACCGGAATGCAAGCTATCCCTGTGGTTAATATCATCAAATCTAATCTTTAATTTCTAGATCTAATTCAATTAAACAAAAAAAGGATTGTATGGTTTGATGATACCACGGTAAAAGTGAAACTTTTTTTCACATTAGAGACATTTAACTATACATTTTCGGAATAATATTAATTTAATTGATTGATTGATGTAGCGATTTTTATTAAGGGTATAAAAATCGCTACATCAATCTTAATTTTATACTTGGAAAATGGGAAAGATAACTAATATTTTTGTTAAACTCCGTGCACGACTTACATAATACATAACAATTACTTAGATGATATACGCATATTAAAACACTTAAACAATATTTTATAATCGTTAAGTCATTATGATCCGTTTTTTTTATCCGTTTGTTCAATTATTTTCAATCATTCTACTATCAATTCCATCTTCATCATTAGTTTCACAGTTTATAAATGTTACCAATATTTTGTGGAGCTGATGCGAACTATAGGCGCCGCCATATTGGCTTGGGCTGCTCTGACGAGCGCCTGTCACTTCATCCCTACTCCGCGGCCGACCGTCATGCGACATGCAACACGCAGTCGAAAAAGTCTGAGACGATGTAATAAAAGTTTCAATTTAATAAACACATTCTTGCAATTATAATGAAATATGTTTCATGCTTTTAGTTGTAGATTATATACTGTTGTTATAAGTTTATTTATACTGCAACACTAGTTACCACCCTTCCAACAAAGAAGATGTCGCGTAGAAACTGTTTAGGGGTAAAGGTTTAATAACAGGTGCCACACCCATAATAGGGTAGGTCGTTACCATCTAAGACTGCATCATCACTTACCAACAGTTAAGATTGCAGTCGAAGCTAACTTGTAGTTCGATTAAAAACACCATCTTACGACGCAAGTAAAGATATTATGATGTCGTTGCTTTACTTACACTAATTCCATAAACCCTAACAATATGTATTTAGGCAAATGGCCCTTAAAGTGACACACATTGCAAACCTAATTATAAACCAACTCATAGCACAGCGGGTCGCATACAAATTAAGCTTATATAAACTAAGTAGGTATACTGTTACGTAATCTATTATATATATAATATTTTAGTATTACCTATAGATTCCATAAATGGACCAGTAGCACTGAGCTCTATGATTACAAATACTAGGGATTTTCTTCTATTTAAGTATAGATTTAGTTATATAAACTTTAAAATGTATAAAATTATCATCGAGTGTAGGTTAATAGATTAAAATGCACATTTAAAGTTGTTTATGCGTGATTCAAATCCATACTGAAATGAGAGTTGATGTGTATCAAACTTCATATAAAATAACTATTTGCGGTAGAATTGCGAATCGATGCTGATAAATATAACTCTGTCCTAAATCTCCTGAACATAACATGTAACGTGCCCTTATATTGCCATATAAATGCGACGGGATAACCGCTCGCATTGCTGGTATCTTGATTGCAAACCGCATCGGTGTAACGGGTAATAATGTAGATTACTGTTAAAGATAGGTAGGTATACGTCGATCATCATCAATCAAATGTAAATTGTTGATATTGGAAAAGAGCAACTACTGAGTTTCTTGCCGGCTTCTTCTCGGTAGAAGAAGCCGGCAAGCCACCTGTCTGCCCGCCTGGATGCCCACCCTCCTGAACGCCTGGATGCCCGCCTAGATGCCCACCTGCCTGCCCACCTGCCAGCCCGCCTGACTGCCCGCCTGCCTGCCTTCCTGTCCGCCAGACTGCCCGCCTGTCTACCCGCCTGTCTTCCCGCCGACTTAGGTAAATAGGTTCCTTATTTAATCCTTTTACATTTTTAATAAGTGAATATTCACTGAACTTACAGCAGGAATAGGACGGGAAATAACGATGCGGCTTATAGTTTCGTATGAAATGAAATTGCCTCTATACGTGGTCTCATCAACTTGGCAATATGCCAGGTAGTGGAGAGAATTTTTGTGTAGATCACAACGATGTTACTTACTAGTACTTAATAAGCTGGGAAATATCAGAATATAAAATTTTGTTTCACTTAATATTTTCTTTATACTACAAGGTAGCAGTACAAGGTATACACAATATCAGCATGACTGCAAACTGACCAGGTGATAAGTGATGTTGCAGTCTATGATAGCGGGCTAGCAGGACGTCTTTGTCTGTAGGGTCGTATCTGGTAATAAACTATCAGCTCTACAATCAGACTATAGCCCGAACTTTCTTATAAATTGTATCGATTTTTTATATTTAAAAAATTGTAATGCGTAGACATAAGTCAAGTATAAAAATTGACTATGGCTCACACACACAGCGGTCAATAGAGAGAGTTATGTTAGGAGTATCTGTACGTGATCAAGTTAGGAATGAGGAGATCCGTTGAAGATCTGTAGTTAATGACTTCAATCAACGAGTCACGAAGTTGAAGTGGCAATGGCCGGGGCATATAGCTCGGAGAACCAATGGACGTTGGATCCCAAGGTGATGGAATGGCGACCTCGCACCGGTAAACACAGCGTGTGTAGACCCTCCACGAGGTGGACGCATGACATCAGGCAAGTCGCAGGAAATCACTGGACCCAAAACCGCGAATTTTAGAACTCCCTACAATAGACCTATATCCGGCAGTGGAAGGAAATCGGTTCATAAGCTGATGATGATGAGACCTCGCAGGCGTGCAGGTTTCCGCGTGATTCTATTTCCGTTACCGTTAATGCAAATGATATAAAGGTGCTAAAATTCAAAACGCATATAACGATGGAATGTCAGAGTTGTGCCGGGTATCGATCTCGGACCCATCTAAAGATAAGCAGATTAGTGTTAAACACTAAGCTATCACCGAAAATAAGAAAACCAAAAATTCTGAATAAATAGAATATAGCATACTTAATCATCAGATAATTTATTGAATAAACTTTTGAAATACAGTTTTAAAAGAGCTACATCTTCCCGTGAAACATAAACTAGGAAAAACTTGCACTGATGAGACTGCCAGAGTTGTTACGAATGAAACTTGAAACTGTACGGAACAAATAAAAACAAAGAATTTTGTTGTAACTTGGCGGGAATTTATGTTGCAACGCGGTACAATACATCGTACTTTGCTCGTTTCTCAGTTTCATCCATATTTTCAGTTTCATATTTTTTAGAAAAATCCTACTATAATATTAAGGATTAACATAATAATCCTTAATATTATAATAGGATTTTTCTATAAGCTAACTATGTTTGTAATCTATATGAGGTATTATAATGTGAGTATGACGAAAATATGAAACTAAAAATATGGATGAAACTGAGAAACGAGCAAAGTACGATGTATTGTACCGCGTTGCATATATGATTATTAATATATTATTATGTTTGATAAAAAATCTTGGGTATGAATTGCTCTAACTTAAAAGCTCAACATTAACTAGACTGTGAGATGGTGATAACAAAAACCTGCCTAAGTTTGTTGTGGGCTATAATTGAACCAGGGCGCGTTTGGAACCCTCCTAGCTTTAGTTTTAAGTTAACGAATGCAGTTATCACCAACACTAACATCAGTGTAACATTTATATGTATGAATGCTTCATAAGTGCTTGGGATAAGGTCTACATGAATAAAACATTTTTGAATTTGTATTTAGTAAAAATGTTAAATCAAATAAATATGTTTAATTGTTTACTCTACTATTAGTTACCTTTGACTGCAAACTGAAGCAGTCAAGATAGTACCGGTTTTTCTTTTAGGACAGTTATATTAAAACACTAATCGGGTTTCTACGTGGCATATATATATATATATATATACCCGAACACGGCACGGCGTCACGCATTTGTCACTAGGGCCAGACTAGATCAGAGAAAATCCAGAAATTATAAATTCCCTTATTGTCCCTTCAGGGAATCTAAGCCGAGATTTATTTTTAATGGAGACAACCTACACAGTTCTATATATACTACTAGCTGTTGCCCGCGACTTCGTCTGCGTTTGATTTTTTAAAGTATTCAGTATCGCTTAGCCTTAAGTGAGTATTGTAGTATATATATACATATATATATATATAACATGTGACAAATAATTTGCAATAAAATAAAATTGCGACTATAATTAAAGATCTAAGATATCCTATCTCTTAAGTTGGACCAGACTGCTCACGGTGAGCCAATTTTATTTGAGTCCATCGCGGACAAACATCGTGACAGGAGATTTATATATATTAAGATTGGAAATTGAAATACTTAGATTATTTGGTTTAAACCCAAATTAGCTAACTTAGTTAATATTAGCTTTCTTGTGTTTGAAAAAATCAGGAGAATCAGCTGTATAGTGCTTTTTTATAATATCTTCAATCTTAATACTCCACAGCAAACAGATCTTCGGCAATGGACTCTCAACGCAGGTTTCACTCAGACACCGGAGCATCCTTGACAACAAAATCGAAATATGCATTTAATGCTTAAACTGTGAGTTTATCTTATAACAAAGAAGAACGATTTGTATTGTAAGGGTCACCACAAACCTTGTTACAAATTGTACAAGCGTGACTAAACTTTACCCATGAAGAATTAGATACACAAATAATTTACTTATCCATTAAATTTTAATTGTCCAATAGAGTGTATTACAATAATTATGTACGAAAAAACATGACAAAATCTACCGATAGAAACAACAATATTATTTATAACTCAATCTTAAATTGGTAACATAAGAAAATAAACTAAACCCTGGAATCTGATCGCAGCGTCACCTACCAAGTCCAATTTTCAGCAAACTATAATGAACTACATATTTAAACCTTCCCATGAATTATTTTATCTATTGGTGAAAATCGTATGAAAATCTGTTCGATAGTTTTTGGGTTAAATACTGATACTGGTGGATGGCTGTTTTTATTAAATTTATAATATAATAAGTCTGCACTGACCCTAAAGTGCGATTATCACGTTCTGCACGTTCTTTTAAGAATGTAACTATATTTATACAAACATTATCGTTTTAAGAGTAGGAGTATATGGATTCAGCTCGTATCACCTATAGCCTAAAGCGAAAGAATATGCACTGAAAGAAATCTTACAAAATAATTCTGAGATGCGTTTCTTTCATATTTTCATTTCGTTCGCAATCTTGCATACGGAAAAAAACTTTTGTTTTACAAAACAAAACTCATATCCTAGCCTAGCGTATTTCGCAATGAACGTAGAATACTTTTGTTTTTTAAGAAATCCTGGAACATTATGTGTGTTCTTATATTTTTCATTGTCATAAAACATATTTTAATAATAGTTCCATTTTAAATCAAGTAGGTAGATTTAAGCTATGATAATTAATAACTATATTTACGCCTTATTTTCATAGACTAAGGATAAGCAAACAGTGCGAGAAAAACCCCCTGAATGGCTTCAGCAGTAACCTACATAGCCTCTTTACACCGTCGCAAGGCTGCCTACAGTATCGGCTTTTACCAAGAGATCAATGTTGTCGCGTTTATATACGTCTTTTTCGCATATCATAGAATAAATACCGACTAGACTAAAATTAAAGGAATTAAATGAGATTTGTATGTTATGTGACCAGTGAACGAAAAAACAATGTGACATGAAGTAGAGTTCATATTATTTGTGCCACAAGTATTGTGACACGAAGACCAACAGCAGACCACTGGGTGCGCACGCACACACACACTTGGGACAACACTTTATGTGACGACGTAATCTGTTGTCATAAAGTGAGACACGACTTTTGGTTAAGTCAAAATAATATTCAAAGCCCTTTACTAACTAGTCGCCTTCTTCTAACTAGGCATTTTATTAACTTTTAATAAAAATGCAAATATTTAAGTGTTATATTTTATTTCATAATTTTTTTTTTACATTAAGAAATATTTCATTTCATTTACATCAGTAGGTATTTATAACAATTTGAATAAAACAGGATTAATGTATTCATATCTCATAACTACGTCTATAAAATTCAGAATATTAACAACTTTTATTTATTACACCTACTTTATTAAAATTTACCGATAAAAATGTATTTTCAATAAAATTCAAGCAATCAGTCATATGAAAATAAAAATATAATACTTTATTGTGTTATTTTGAGCCGGAAATAAAATTATATACAAATATTGAAATAATAAAAATGTAAATTATATTTACAAGTAAAGTACATGTTGGAACTTTGAAAAAGTTGAACAAAATATAAAATGCTTACCAATGTTACAATGTTATATTTTTTTTATTGGACAAGGTTGCTTTGTTCATATTGTAGTAAACCTTTGCAAGTCATTTATAAAAAAAAGTTAAATCTGATATTTTCGTGCAACTTTTTCTGTAGTGATTAGTTCAAAATATTATGTAACAAATGAAAAGCTAGAACCTCTACAATGCCCGAACTTAAAAAAAATACTTCATTACAAAATAACTTAACTAACTTAACTAAATTTTGTAGTAAATAAGCAAAATAACTAGTTGCGTCTTAAAGAAATGCCAAATGTGACCCTATAATTTTATATTTTTTATCCAAAGTTTTAAAAGCCAGGGGTTATTCCTTAGCCCATAACTTGAAGCACTTTAGTGTTAAAAAAAAAGTTAAACAAAAGTGGAACGTCCTTTGTATAACGCCTGATATAGTTCCTCGACAAAACGGGACCCTAAGACCCGTTAAACCTTTTTATCACAAATTTATAAATCTTATTATACCTTCGTCAACTTCAATTTTACTAGCATTTTAACCTTCCCTTCCCGAGGTATTTTATTTCTATTGTTCGTGTTAAAGCAAACTCTATAAAATGGTTTTCCTGATAGGTTTCTTATTGTAGAATACTATTTGAGAGTATTCTGAATAGAAATTTAATAATATACAATTTTAGAACTTGGTTTCCCATTGAGCTTAATTTAAACGAACTCACCGAGATGAAGAAGGAGGTGAAGAGAGTTCCTATGCTCAGTCATAATCATCACCATCATTATCATCATCACCGGCCCACTACCTTGGCTGTGCTCAGACAATGAAGCAAGTAACAGAAATATCTCTCATATATATATATATATATGAGAGATATTTCTGTGTCGCTCAGACAATGAAGCAAGTAACAGAAATATCTCTCATATATATATATATATATATGAGAGATATTTCTGTGTCGCTCAGACAATGAAGCAAGTAACAGAAATATCTCTCATATATATATATATATATATGAGAGATATTTCTGTTACTTGCTTCATTGTCTGAGCACAGCCAAGGTAGTGGGCCGGTGATAATGATAATGATGGTGATGATTATGACTGAGCATAGGAACTCTCTTCACCTCCTTCTTCATCTCGGTGAGTTCGTTTAAATTAAGCTCATATATATATATATATATATATAGGCATGATGACATTAACAAAGATTCTCTACAAAGTACTCTAATCTCTCTAGTATTTTTCTAATGATTCATGCATTATTTTTGTTTATTACGAAGTGAAATTGGTATTTATTTTAAATAAATAAAACTGCAAAACTAGGGTTTCGCCATGACAGATAAATGCCGAATTCAATGTTATAATTTGCTAGATTTTAGCAAAAATATACACATGATAAAAAGTAGAACATTTATCATTATTTTCTATAGAAATGCATGCATTTAGTCAATATACATTGGAGAACTCTTCATAATTAAAATAAGGTGGTAAAAGTCTACTATTTTTCGTATTTTAGCTTACAAACCCTTTTTAAGTGCTTATCTTATTTCGAAAGCGCATTGTACTAATATATTAACTTTGCCATATCCGCCATTAATTTTAAATTTGGTACTCAGTGTAATTCCATTTCCATGTTTTATTTAGAGTGTTATCATATACCGGCGTCATACTCGTAGATGAAGGCTTGAATGTCTCCCGATACTGTAAAAAATAAAAATAAAGTTTAATATTTTAATTACATATCGAAGTGTAATGTCGTGTCCTAAAAATTAAACAACAGCAACGCATTAACGCTTATCAAGGCCAACGGATAAGTCTGGCTATACAAAGAGGCAATAGCGTATACGATGCCCAAATGAACAGTTGGAAGGCTCATATGGTTTGTAAAAATTATTCATAGCTGAAAGTTATTTTTGTTTGTACATATTTTATGTTTCCGCAAAGTTTATGAAAAAATAATGAAATAAATTGATACCCTAATAACGTTAGGTAATTACAACTATATCTTCAAATTATAAAACAGTTTTTGAAACGGAATCAGGTCTGTTATCGTGTAACGTACGTAACGTAACGTTTGCTACACATTTACTAGTTGTGTCGGTCTTAAAAGGATTGTTTCCGATTCTTAACACTAGGTCGCGTGGAAGCTGACCGTTCAACATTCATCCCACAAAAAAAAAGAAAAGTGATTGACTTGTTGGCTTCTTCACGGTAGAATTTGCCTTCCAAACCGTGACAATACAAACAGACATACTTGACGTTCCAAAAAAGTGCTTTGAAAACTAGACCTACTTGTTTTTTACTTTATTTTTTCTTTCCACTACAAGTTAGCTCTTGACTGAAATCTCATTTGCTGTTAGAATACAACTTCTTTAAACTTTTGGCGATAAAGAAGTTTTATTAAACCTCTACCCTTAATCTGTTTTTACGCGACATCGTGCCGGATCGCTAAAACGCTTAGCGGCATGTCCTTGTCCGAAGGGTGGTAACCAGCCTCCCAGTTAGCAGCGATCCGGCTTTCTGAGCCCAAGGCCACGGCCTTGGGTTTAGAAAGCAGGATCGATTTCGATCGAGTTCGATTCTCACAACTGGAAAATGTTCGTGTGATTGACATGAATGTTTTTCAGTGCTGGGTGTTTATATATAATTTTTATAAGTATTATAAATATTTATTTATATTTTTGATAAAAATACTCATCAGTCATCTTAGTACCTATAACACAAGCTATGCTTACTTTGGGGCCAGATAGCGATGTGTGTATTGTCGTAGTATATTCATTTATTTATTTATTTAATTAATTACTGTTTGTGACACAATATACGCTGTGAATGTATGCACGCAAATAATGTTAAAACCGAACTTGTTAACTCTTCACATATTTTGCATGTTTTACGCGGACGCCACATAATTAGCAAGTTGAGAGTTTGCATAAAATATTTGTATAGCAATTCGTTTTCCTCTACATCAAACTATATGGACGGTGTACAATTTGTTATACAAATATTTTTCGTACTTTTGGACGAGAATATTTATTTAACAAAACTAAAAATAGTCCTTAAATATCTTGATTAGATATTTTTGTTGCAACAAAGCTTCTGAAAAGGTGGAACGATTTTTCAAAAAAATGAACATCCGATTTTTGGATTCAGTTGTCATAATTTGCTCTCCGCATTAAAATTGATTCAACCGTTAGAACGGATAGAACCGTTTTCAATGACATGAAAACTCTGGGCCTAACACCAGGAATGACACAAGACCGTATTAAATGGCGGATAAGTATCAGGAGGGCCGACCCCAAATAGGGAAAGCGCCAGGAGAATGATGATTATGATGATGATCAAAATTGATTCAACGGTAATAGAAGTTTGTAAAGCATTTTTGCCTTCTCGGACACTGGGAAGGAACGAATGCAGTTCCATTAACCAATCGGCCTTGTTCCGGTCATACTCCGCCGTGGCGTCTTTTCATTTTATTTTCATAGGTACCTGTGTAGGTGTTTGCATAGGTAGTCCTTGCGTATCCCTCGAAGGTAGACACGGTGGCACCAGATTCAGGGGTTCATATTGATCATCAGAAACTCCGCTGTCAGGAGAGTCTGGTTCAATTGAATTGACGTAACCTTTCGGCTCCCGGCTCTTGTGCACGCAATAGTCCCCAGTAAACGGGTTCTGGTACGCCACTACAGTTCTGAAAAATATGATTAGTTTTAAAGAATGTTGAAGAACTGCAGTTTTTATAACTAAGGCTTGCGACTTCTCTAGGCTGAAATACTTCATAGTAAGTTATCATACTGTGTTAGTTTCATACCATATTGACGCAGCTTGTTCTGATTTATCCGGATCATTAACCGCTGCTGTTCACAAAAGAGGTCCACAAAAAAGTTTACTTAACATTAATGTATTTTCCGTTAAACTTATATTCATTATTGAAATCAATAAATGTATCTATTATAATAATATATTATTTTAAGATATTTTCGGAATAAACTAGTGATGATTTTACTAGGAAACGTTGATAGCTCCTGCCTTTCCACCAGAGCAAGTAGTGAACAATTTCAAAGCTACGAAGCTATGTGATCGTTTCCAATAATGCTACGGATAAGTTGTGTAGCACTCCCTAGCGCATATCTAGCTCACACATATCCGTAGCTCAGTAACTTTAGCCATTGACAAAAATGAATACGATGATGAACACACGTGCTTATGATCAGTTTAGCCATTGATGTGCACTGCGGCTTTGTCCGCGTAAATTATGGGACATAGCGTACTGCTTCATAGTCTTCAGTCTTCACTTACCTTAGTAAATCAGATACCAAGTGTAAAGTTTTTTTCAATAGAACTGTCAAATATAAAAACCTATGATTTTAAGCATAGATAGTATTTCAACATATTTAAATGAGCGACTAACTTGTAGGTTTATTTACCTACTATTTGAAACCATCAATCACGTAAATATTGCTAATCGCAATGCCTGTCTCAAGGACCTACTTCCGTTTGCCTTATTTAAAACTTTGAATTCATTATAACAAATGACTGCGTTATTAACCTAGAAAATTTCTCACAAACTTTATGCAGTCCTAGCACCAAAGTACCCATAAACGTGGCAACATTTAATGTATTCAGTATCGTTAAACCTTAAGTAAGGGGTTTGCTGCTACCCGCTGAGGAGTTCTGTCCTCTATCTCCAATCGCGTTGCAACTAAACTGATAGTAGCTATACTCTATCCGGTACTAATATAATTATTTAAAACGGTTGAATTTTGACGGAGTTATGGTGTAAAATTGTCAAACACTTTCATCCCCTCTCCCAAAGGAATGGAGCTGAATTTCGGGATAAAAAGTATCCTAGTAATGAACAAAAATCGTGCATAAATTCATATGAATCCATTTTGTAGTTACAAGTTACAGTTTTGTTATAAGTATAGATATCTGTTGATCGGAGGATAGTACGACTGCGAAACCTTGATACTTTTAACGTGATAACAACTTTCGTTCATGATTGAATGACACTTGTATACAACTATTGATGTCAATATAGGATTATTTAAAGGAACGGATAAACCAGTGTCTCAAAGGCCGGCAATACGTTGCTCTCTTCTAAGTTCTGGTGCTTGATATTCTTAACTATGGCGACTCTTGCTCGCTACTTAATTTAGAAAAAAAAAATAAAAAAAACCATACCTCAAAATCAATCAGATTTGCAAATAGAGACTTGACAAAAAATGTACCTCAGTTGGTCATTGGTTTCTCCCTCCTTTTTATGAGAAAACAGCACTTTTGTAGGTCTTAGCAGTATAGCAACCTGAAAATTAATGTAAACTTTAAAACTATGATTCTTAAGTGTATATCTGTAAACAAAATAGCTTCAAACGACTGACTGAATGTCTAACTGACTGACTTACTGACTGACTGACTGATCTATCAACGCACAGCTAACACACAAACTACTGGACCAATCGGGATGAAATTTACATACATATAGAAAGGATTTTTCATAGTTCACCCGCTGTTATACTAGGCATTGGTTTTCCAAGATGAAAAGTAATCAAAGATGAAGTCCCTGACCTAATTAAAAAAAATATATATAACTAACAGATGTGGTCTTAAGATCTATATAACATATAATAAATATTTTTTTAGGATAAACGTAAGATATGTTACGCTGGTCAATAACATATCTATATAAAAAATCATATCAATCCTTTGCTCTTCTTTTAAGTTAAATAAAGAAATGCTCAAAACCAAACGCTTGCATTTATCATAATATAAGGGAAATTGGGATTTCGTCAATAAAACAAGGGTACCTACTCGTAGCTCCCCGGGCGCGGAATCTACCCAAATGAAAGATTTCCCTTTGAACCATACTTCGACTATGTACAATGTACATACTACATAATATTACCAGTTGCTCCCGCCTCGGCTGTAGGGAAATAAATAGAGCCTTTGACTTTGACTTCTATAAAACTTTAACCCTAAATATTTAAACACGACACACTTAAAAATGTCTCGTTGGTCTAGTGATTAGCATGTTTGATTACAGTGCATGAGGCCTTAAGTTCGAGTTCTGGGTCCGGTCAGTAACTGGCCTGCTATCAATATTACTATCTAGAGACTCTTAAGGGCAGGTAGGTGTAGTGCCTTAGAAATAATAAAAATAAATATCATGACTACCTTATATCTTGTAGTCATAATGAGGATTTTATATAACCTTAAGTATCTTTAACATAAAAATATAGCGAAAACTAATTTGATTGCTATCGACACCAATTATCAAAGTCACAACCTAAACATCAAATTGTTTAATGGTTGCTTCGAGACTGAATTCTGTATCACAACGCAACTGTATTTAAAACATGAAAATGAACAAATTACAGACTATTATAAATTTAAACAAAAAAATACAGTAAAGATAAACAATTACAGACTACGATAAAATCAATTAAGTAAAAAAATAAAACATATCAAATTAAAATTAAAATTATAATTATATTAAAAAATAACGTGTCTAGTTAAAATAAAAAGTAATAAATAATTCTAGCAACGTTTATACAACGCAAGAAATATTATCATCTTGTTCAACATTGCCATTCAGGCCCAGGTAGGAGACCTGTGAGACTCAAAGTGAAGAGGGTTCAGCCCATAGTCCACTACGCTGGCCAAATGCAGATTGGTAGACTTCAAACAACTTCGAGAACGAAACAAGAGAACTCTCATACATGCAGGTTTCCCCGTTCGACCGTGGCTCGTTACCACCCAACCCACAAAGGCGTGCAGCTAAGCGATTTAGCATTCCGGTATCACGTCGCGTAGAAACCGATAAGTATAACTAAAGATGGTAGATATAACTCCCATACCCTAACACCTGTTACTATCTCACCATAAAGTGAGATTGTAGTCAAAGGCTCACTTGTATTAAAATAATGCCTGATGCCTGCCGGAGTTCAAACTCGGTCACCCAGAAAGGTAGGCCGAAGCCACTAGACTATCGCCGCTATTTACATATATATAATATGCTATATAACTTAATTAAAACAATATACCTGTCCATTCTGTTGTAGTCTATGCACACGGTACACAGAATAACCGCATGTCAACAAAATTAATAGAAGCTGAAACAATAAATATTTAGTCTAGTTTAGTTTAGTCTATTTTTAGTCTTAGTAAGGCGGCTAACACACGACGCTATTTGCGTCGCAGCGCGGCGTAGCGCAGAAGCGGCGCGTAGTAGTGGACTGGCCACTTAACAGCGACCTTAGTACAAAATGTGCAGGCACGAATACGTCACAACTATATAAGCCAGTGATCTTTATTTTAATATATTATATAGTCAATCGTAATTGCAAAAGTGAAATAGCATAATAGAAATACCTAATAGTAAGGGTACCTAATAATGTCGTATTAAAGTTGGAACTGAACAATGGCTTCTGTAATGATAGCTTAAAAATCGACGCCACATGTATGGCGTACGAAGTGTGCCTACATGCGGAGACGAGGCGACGTTAAAGTTTGCCTAAGTCCGCGTTTCTAAACATGTGCTTTATTTTAAGGCTAGAGTTACCAACAGGACAGTGATGGAATAAGTAGTAGCATTTTAGTTTTCGAAATTTTACTTAACATTTAACAAAGATGAACCATACTTCTTCGCAAGCTAGTGCGTGCCACGATACGTAGTAAAGTGATCTTTCCTTCATTTAAATGTTACGTCAGACCTGACCTGTTCAGTAACTTTTTTGATAGCTACTAACTGGTGGCAACCAAAACTAATACTGCTTTAAGCAATGGTAACAAGCCTTCAGTTGGCCACTTAAGGATAAATAACAGACTCGCACCGCCGCTGCGGCCAAGGGCGCCGTGCATTACCCACTTTATAAATATGAAATGTCAAATACTACTAATACTAAATGCCTTCAATTATTTTATACAGAATATTTATAAAATAAAATAGCCTGATAGTATATAAATTAAATATAGTTGATAGAGCAAGCAAGTACTAAAAAAATCACAATTCCATATATCAAAAAGAAAACAAAATCTTTTTTTTGACTCTTAGATACTAGGAAGCCATGACTTACGCAAACCTCATTCGAATTGGGTGGTTTATCTTCATGCTACAATAACTACCGCAGCTTGATGATACTGAAAATGAGCACTGCAGTCAAAGTTGAAGCGCTTATTTTCAGTAATGACATGGACTGACCGGTAACGTATTTATATAATAAGGTATATGATTTTTTCAAATAGTATCATTACCGATTTTCTCTTTTGGAAATATCGCTTTACCTCTACTTTTTAAACTGAATACGGGTTCAAGCGATATGCTGCTCTAATCGTGTTTGGTTAATGATCCAGTATTATCTCTTACGTAGTCTCTTAAAATACAATAGACCTTTATATTCAACGCCAATTATATGTTTTTATTTTTATTTAAGTATAAACCACGACAAACCCCCTAAGCTTTATTAAAGTCTAATTTTGTATTGATATTTGATAACGTAACTTTGTAGCTTTACGGAAAAATATTTTTCATGAGATTTGTATTTTTTATATATCCTCTATGATTTTACGCCACAACAAGTAAAGGATAAAAAAGATAACAGAAATGTATAAATATTATTAGCATACAAAATCCTGTCTAATCGCTTAGCAGCAACTAACTACCAGGCAACCATAAAAAATCATGACATAACATCCTGTAAATATTCCAACATATAAAAAAACTAAAAAATAACTTTATTATAACACCAACACAACAATAAGTATTATAACTTATTAAAATCTACGTAAGTAGAGTGATCAAAAAGCCCGAATTACAGTAACATCAGATGGAACTTACCAAAATAGACAACAATATGATATCAATATATATAATGATCATATTTCCCTCAACACTTAACACTCATCTCACTAAATTGTTTAAAATAACGATAGATTACACGTAAATATGAGAAAAAAACATTCCATGTTATAACGTCAACGGACACAAGAAACTGAAAATAAGGAACTTCCATGGTTTTCCTATTGGCCGAATATATTATTCGTGACTTCACGATTGGTCACTATCCACAGGGAAATGTAAACAGACCAATCGGATTCCTGTACAGTTTTGATATAGACGCAACCACACTTTTCAAAGATCATAAATATAACAGAAGCCCCAAAATGCCGCGCAAGTTATTAAGACAAGAATTCATCAGTAAACTTCAAGCTTTTCATAATCAAACTGGCCTTTTAACGAAATGTTTCTAAATGCAAAGCTACTGTTTAAAATAAGGAAATAAATTGCTTGCTTATAGAAAAATAAAAATATGTCTGATTGTTTACCTCTTTACGTGTATGAATATAAAAGTATGTCTGATTATTTATCTTTGTACGTGTTGATGAACCGATCTTCGCGAGATTTGGTACATCTTCTAATATAATAAGACATGTAAGAAAAAACTGAGTGTAGCTTACAATTGTTACGTAGGCATACCCACGGGATAGCCAAAGTGTGTCTGATAACCAAGAAGCGGCCGAATTCCGGAGGCTAGCTTTGAATCGTGATGATTGACCTTTTCTACCACGCTTCCTATGGGAATTGATTGTAAAACCTAGGCTATCCCAGCTCGTGCCACAAATCGGCCGGGCATAGTTAATAAGTTTAGTTTGAATATGATAATAATTAATAATGTAACTCTGAGACTAATAAATTAGTTTTAGTCATAATATCTTTTTATTCTGCACCCTGCTGCGACCCTAAATATAAGTCAATTAAAAATAAAAATAAACGGTATATTAACTTCACGGACTACAGCTAGTAGAACATAATTTTTTAGAATAGATAAGATTTTTTGATCATACATTCAATATCTTATATATTCTGCATAGAAGCAGCGATAGCCTAGTGATAAGGATGTCGATTTCACTTTTGGGAGGCCGAGGGAATTGAAACCCAGTACGTACATCTATTTTGTGTGTATTAAACAATTTTTAAAAGAAAATCACACTTGCTTCAACGGTGAAGTAAGACATAGTGAGGAAACCTGCATGCCTGAAAATTCTGCATAATGTTCTCAATGGCGTGTGGAGTTAATCAATCCGCACTAGTGGACTACCGGTGGACTAAGGCTTAAGTCCTTATTGTGGGAGGAGATCCGCGCCACGTAGTGGGCCGTTAATGGGTTGATATATTGATGAAACAAGTGGTTAACACAGTTTATTAGGCAGGCTGGTCAGGCCTCACACCTACGGCTCAGGTTGGTGAATACGGATGGACAGCACTTTATAAATCGTGTTCCATGTGTTTGCATGCCCTGAAATGTTACTTTATTATAGAAGAAAGTTTTACACGCACCTTCAGGTGGACCATCTTCAACATCAATTACTATAAAAATACTAAAAAAATCAAAGAAAGAATGTGTTTGAAATAAACTTTATTAACATTAAAATTCCGTGTTAATGTTGCTTTCTAACTGCAAACAGAAAAGTGTTGATTAAGACTAGGTTTATTCATACTTTCATTAACTGAATGATGACAATAGGTATTAGCTTTCAGAGAAAGGAGTAATGTCTTCTCTTGCGCATAATCTATGACCAGTAGCGAGAGTTGGCGCCTATGGTGTCGCGACGTCTGTCTCCGAGACACAAGTTCGTTATCCCGATCTATATTCGTGTAGAAATATCATAGTTGCGAAAATGTTGTTTATGAATGTTATCTTCAGTATTCTAAGCCTACTATTGTCCCACTTCTGCAGAGAGAGAGATTTAGACCGTAGGCCTTCCAATCCAGGTTGACGGGCATTAACAATTCATATTACACTAATTAAAGTTATGAAATGTTTGCCTATGTTATTCGCTGCACACGAATAATATGCTCCTTTATATTGCCTACTTTATAGATAAGTAGATTCCAATTAAATTCAGCTTAAATTATATTTAAAAAAAAAATCTAAAATTAACTGTGTGTAAATAAGACTACATAAAATCTAGAAAAACCACCGCAGCGATACCCCACACCTTTGAATGGCCAAACTAATTTTATAGCCAAGATAACTACCAGCATATATACCAGCTGAAATAGATTCAAAATTCAGAACCTTAGATGAAAAATTAGAGAAACAAGAAAAACAAATTGAATATTTGGAAAGACAAAATAAGAAGAAAAATTTAATATTTTTTGGAGTTCCCGATGATGAAAACAGCTACTTCCAGCTGCAAGAAAAAGTAATTAACATCATATCAAAAACTATGAACGTAACCTGTGTCAGCTCAGACGTAGAGTATATTAGACGCATCGGAAAAAAAGGGAGCAAGGCTAGGCCTATCTCTGTCACTCTACTAACAATGGGGAAAAAAATTGAAATATTGAAAAATAAAAGCAGTCTTAAAGGCTCATCATACTATGTGAAAGAAGACTTTCCCCCAAAAATAGTAGAACTGAGGAAGAATCTGCAGGCGCAAGTAGATAAACTTAGAGAAGAAGGTAAATACGCCATAATCAAGTACGACAAAATTGTTATCCTTGAAAAACGATACCATACCAACAAAGATCAAAGAAAACGGACTTTTTCACCATCGCCAAGGGCTACACAGAAGCATATCAATTCCACGCAATCTACCAAAAAAACCAAACATACAATGAACAGTTACTTTGCTCCAAAGAATGTAAGAATCAATTCATTAGAAGACTCCTCTGTATCCAATTTTGACACTAATACTATAATTTAGCAACCAGCATCGCCCCCTCTCACTCTCCCAATACGGCCGGTCCCCGAGGGAGGTACAGACCAAAACCCTCCAGAGAATGACATTTTAAGTGACTCTACGAGTAACCTTTTTTACATCGCAACATATAACGTACGAACTCTGTCAAGCAATAACCGTTTACTGGAACTTCTTGACTCTCTAAAAAACACTAAATACGATATAATTGGACTATCAGAAGTAAGGCGTCTCGGTAGCTCAATACATGAATTCGAAGACTTCATTTTATATTACATAGGTGAAACGCCAGGATTATACGGTGTAGGGTTTATAATAAAAAAATATCTGAAACCATGCATTGAATGCTTTATTGGTCTATCAGAAAGAGTGGCTCTAGTAAACCTAAATCTTCAAAACTTCCGAATTTCTATCATACAAGTCTATGCTCCTACGGAAACATCAAACGATGAAGTTGTAGAGCAATTTTATTGTACTATCGACAAAGCGTTAAAACTGTCGGGTAAAAACATAATAGTTATGGGAGACTTCAATGCGAAAGTAGGTCAACCTAAACCAGAAGAAAATATGATAATGAAGAATTATGGCTTCGGAGTTAGAAACAGTAGAGGCGAAAGGTTGGTTGATTTTGCTTATGAGAATAAACTGGCTATCATGAATACGTTTTTCAGGAAGAACAGCAAACAGAGGTGGACCTGGCGGTCTCCAAGTGGTAGCACCAGAAATGAATTAGATTATATTTTAACTAATCTGCATAAAAACGTTACAAATATGAACGTGATAAATTTAGCTTTTCCTTCTGATCACAGGTTTGTAAGGGCTACAATAAGTCTACAAAAAATCAGAAGTCGTATAAAGTATGCCAACAACTTAAAGAGCGCGCTTGAATCGGAAGAAGAAATATTAAGTTACCGAGAAATATTCAAAACCACTATAGAATACCTTATTCACCCGCACAAAAACGATTCCGTTGAGGAATATTATAGAAAAATAACTGGTGTCATTGAAAATTGTTTGAAACAAGCAAAAAGGCCCAGCGCGCGAAAACGGAATTGCTCTGTTATATCTGATAGCACAAGAAAATTAATCCATCGCAAACATGAGCTACTTGCGATTAAGCCAAAAACACGTTCAATGAAGAATGAACTGCGAGCTCTTTTCAAACTCATAAGCAGACATATAAGAAATGACTATAAAAAACATCGATTGCATGTAATTCAAAAACATTTAAATACCACGGGAAGCCTCAAAAAAGCTTTCAAAAAATTAAATGATCACAAAACATGGATTGAAGGACTTCATCGACAAGCAACGATTTTTCGAAAAAGGTCAGAAATACTCAACGCTGCAACATCTTTTTACAAAGACCTTTACAGTGAACATGCTAGGCCTCGCAAACTCGAACTAGAGGATCTGCATTATGATAAAGAGACTACTCCCGTGGACGAGTCTGAAATATTAAACGTAATAAAAAAGTTAAAATTAGAGAAGAGTCCAGGCCCTGACAATATTACCAACGAGGCTTTAAAAGCAGCGAGTGACTATCTTGCAACACCATTATCACAGTTATTTAACATGGTTATTAACTCTGGCGTTACACCTAAACAATGGTCGCAATCGAACATTATTCTACTATACAAGAAAGGCGATCCTAAAAATATGAGCAACTACAGGCCAATAAGTCTCCTTCCCTCTCTTTACAAAGTTTTTGCATCAATATTAGAGAAAAGGATAAGCATTTCGTTGGAAAAATACCAACCAATCGAACAAGCCGGATTTAGAAAAGGTTTTTCTACTGTGGACCATATTCACTCAGTCGAGATGATAGTAGAGAAGTACCAGGAATTCCGAAAACCACTCTACATGGTCTTTATAGACTATAAAAAAGCTTTTGATACCGTCTGTCACTCGTCGATATGGGAAGCTCTACAATCACAGGGTGTAGAGAGAAGATACATCAATGTTTTGAAGCATCTATACAAAGACTGTACTAGCAGAGTAAAACTGGAGCGAACTGGGCCACCCATTCCTATAAAAAGAGGCGCGAGAAAAGGCGACCCGTGCTCTCCTAGAATTTTTATAGCGGTACTCGAAATGGTGTTTCGGAAACTGAATTGGCAAAAGTTAGGACTAAATATAAATGGTAAATACCTCAGCCATCTGAGATTTGCTGACGATATAGTGTTGTTCTCAGAAAACAGCAAAGAGCTCAATCTAATGCTACAATCATTACAACTAGCAAGTAGAGACGTTGGGTTGGAACTTAATCTCAGCAAAACCAAAATCATGACAAATTCTTTTGAGTCCTCTATTTACCTTGGAAGTGAACCTATACAATATGTTGACAGCTATATCTACCTAGGAAAGCAAATATCTTTTAAAAGTCAGAGTAACGATTTAGAAGTAGACCGAAGAATTAAAGGCGGCTGGAACAAATACTGGAGCTTAAAAGAAGTTTTAAAAAGCTGCATGCCAATAAAAGTAAAATCAAAGGTTTTGGATACATGTTTGTTGCCGTCAATCGCTTATGCTTGCCAAACCTGGAAATACACCTATCGCGTAAAAAATAAAATCAAATTTTGTCAAAGGAGTATGGAGAGAAGTGTGATGAAAATAAAAAGAATTCAAAAAATCCGCCATGATGTCATACGACAAAAGACGATGGTAACAGATGCCCTTCATGATGCCAAAGATTAAAATGGCGATGGGCAGGCCACATAGCTAGGATGGCTGACGACCGTTGGACATTAAGGCTGACGTCATGGCCAGGTCCTGCAGGCCATAGAAAGGTAGGCAGACCGTATGCAAGATGGTCTGACGATATCGTTAAAGTTGCCGGCATAAACTGGATGCAAATAGCCAAGGATAGAGACCGGTGGTCATCTCTGGAGGAGGCCTTTACCCTCGCATGAGAGGGGTTCCTGCTAGAAGTTATATAACACCAGATAACACTTATTAATTGAATCACTTGTTATTTTTTTTTTATTTTTATTTTTATTTTTTTCTGTTTATTTTGTAATGTTGATGTTATCAGTATGTTGTAAGCAAGAATTAAAAGGCTTTTTTATTTTATATTTTTTATTTTTTTATTTTATTTTATTAACTACCAGCTCTAAGATCACACAATTCCTTAGAAAGAGCTCGGGGCTCGCTAGGCTGAAACCTGTTCGGCACTGGTAGCAGCCGCACCCACCATTGACGAGGTTGCCTGGTTGTGCGATGCAGTTAGGGTATCGACAGACGTTGCAACTTGCAGCAAGACAAGAGAACTGTTGAACTTACCTGCTGTTCAGTGGTGCGCATAGAGGGTATGCACAGGGTATGCAGATGATATAAAATGAAGGAAATCTACAGTACGAGTTATAAAAAATATAAGGATAGACAATTTAAGAGTTTTGTGTTTCTCTTTTTATTTTGTTTTTGTGTGTGTAATAAATAATTTAATAAAAATAATAATAATAAAATACTACAAATTTAAAACAAATAAGAAGAATTGATTGATTGTTTTCTGTAAATAAATACGAAATGACCATCTTATATTTAGAAAGCAACCTGAGATACCAAACGATGTTTATTAAAACAGGACGAAGCAATTAATGGAAGTTTGCGTAAACAAAGATGAAGGATCAACTTTCATGGTGTTGTTTCTGACCCTCGTTATATCTTGAACAAAATGTTCAATAGAAACAAAACAGAACTGCAATTACTGTTACAGTCTCTCTTAGGGTTGATTAAAAACTCGTTAGCACTCGTTGTTTAAAAATTAATAAAAAATATTCTGATCGTATTGGAAAACAATATATTACAAAAAACAGAGGTTTAATAAAATATCTAAATAACAAACTCCATGTGAACTAAATCGCATTCTATATAGTCTTTAAACTAAAAAAAGAAAAACAATAGAACAAGAATTTTGAAAACTTTCCAAAATACGAATTTCGCTTAGCATTTATTTATTTACTGATTCTTAGTTAGATAATCACAATTCGTTCAAGTGCTGTGTTGTGTGCAATTTATTTCTGCATTTCGATCTCATTTAAACAGACTACCATATGAAAGTGGTTTTTGAATATACGTAACTTTAGTAACGTCCTTGTTTTACATATCTCTGCCAAATCTAATCTAAATCTAAACTAATTTACAACTATAATTTATTTTAAGTATAACGTCATAAAGAAACTAGTTGGGCCCATTTAATGGATTTGATGAAGACCCTCCGAGATTAAGGATGGAATTCTTTAATAGAATACAGAAAATAACTCCTCATTATTACGACTTAAAATCTTAAAAAACATACACGATTAGAGGGATAAACTATAAAGGAGGGATAATCATTTTTGCAATTTTTTCACGAAAATTGTAAATTCATGTTCTGGTGTCTTATTAATCGCATTAAAAGGGATGCCGGAATGTTGAATCTCTAGTTGGTACGTGGAATTGGAAAATGGATTATCTGCGGGAAAATTAATATGTGCGACAGAGTTTCGAAATCTGACTCTGCAATTTTTCCGATTACAGTAAGGTAAGTACCGGTAATAGGTTTATATGATGATGATGAAGTACTTACGCACTTTAAGGTAAGTTAGAAGTATTTTGTGATGAAACAAACTTACCTTACTTACAAGTGTTATACACACAAAACTTTAAAACTCTAATACATTTTCCGCCGAGTTTTATACAGTCCTGTAAATAGAAACGTTTACTATAATATATTTAGTAGTACGTAGTAGAGCTTTTTGTGGCAGCTTGTCCGGGGAAGTACTTGCACCATGCTTATTTCTGCCCCAAGGCAGCAATGCTGTGTTTCTGTCCGAAAGGCGTGGTTGCTTGTGTAATTACAGGCACATGAGTCTTAACACTTACGTCTCTGGTTAATGGACACAGGGCGGCACGTTGCAGGACGTGTTCCTTGCACGTCCTGGGAAGTGTTGCTTTTTTAAAAGGCGATGGTTTACCGCTTACGAGCATGAAGCCATCTATATTTTCCGTCAATTATTAATATTAAAAAAAAACGTGTGTGTACTTATGTACACACGTTAGAAGTTATACTCCTTTGGCGTAAATAGAAGAGCGGGGCGAGTAGAAGAAGAGCGAGATATAAATTTAAAATCTCTTCAAAAATATCATTTTACGCCTTAGTATACGTTTGTAGAAAAAGATTTTTAATATATTGAAAATTTTATTATAACGCAATATCAGTTAGTTAAATAAAGTTTATTTAAATATAACAAAAAAATTCTATACAATCAAATAAATGGACATAATAAACATAATTAAATTTGGAATAGGTACTATTAGACTCATTAAAATTCAAAATTCAAAATTCAAAATTCATTTATTTCAAGTAGGCCTAATATAAGCACTTTTGAAACGTCAAGTCTGTCTGTTTGTAGTGATTCTACCACCGGTTCGGAAGGCAGATTCTACCGAGAAGAAGCCGGCAAGAAACTCAGCAGTTGCTCTTTTCCAACATCAACAATTTACATTTTGCATTTTAACATTCATTTTTCTATCTTGTGAGAGCTGAAAGCGGAGCCGGATGCTTCCAAGCAACCTTGTCATTAAAAAATTCATCAATTGTATAGCAACCTCGCTGTCATAAATGTGTTTTAACAAATTCTTTAAACTTGTGCATTGGCAGGTCCAAAATCACCTTAGGAATCATATTATAAAAGCGTATACTCAATCCCACAAATGATCCCTGTACCTTACGCAGACGATATGCAGATGACACTAATTTATGACCATTTCTTGTAAGTCGACTGTTTATGTCCACTTTTTGTTTATAAAGACTAATATGTTGTCTTACAAATACTATATTGTTATAAATATATTGTGAAGCTACAGTAAGTATGCATATTTCTTTAAACTTCTCACGGAGGGGTTCGCGTGATTTAAGTTTATATATTGACCGTACAGCTCTTTTCTGCAATATAAATATAGTTTCGATATCAGCTGCTTTACCCCATAACAAGATTCCATAGGACATAACACTATGAAAGTACGCAAAATAAACTAGCCTAGCTATTTCAACGTCAGTAATCTGTCTAATTTTTCTGACTGCGTAGGCAGCCGAGCTTAGTTTACCCGCTAGTGAATCTATATGGGCACCCCACTGTAGCTTATTATCCAAGGTCACGCCCAGAAAAACTGTGGAAGTCTCTATTTTTAGTGATTCACCATTTATCATTATATTTTTATCAATTTTCTTTACATTTGGTAAGATAAATTCGACACACTTTGTTTTTTTTGCATTTAAAAGTAAGTTGTTAACTGTAAACCAGTGCGACACATGCGACATAACACGGTTTACTTCGTCAGAGTTATCTTTACTCCTATCAGTCTTAAAAATTAGAGATGTATCATCTGCAAACAATACAATGTCGAATGTTCCACTGACATGGTACGGTAGATCATTTATATACACTAAAAATAGAAAAGGACCCAAAATCGAGCCTTGTGGGACACCCATTGAGGTATTTGAACCCTGAGACTTTGCATGATTTATGCAAACTCTTTGGGTTCTATTGCTGAGATAAGAGGCAACCACATTTAGTGCAACGTTTTGGATACCATAGTGGCTTAGCTTAAGAAGCAAGGTTTTATGATCAACACAATCGAAAGCTTTAGATAGATCACAAAAAACACCCATGGCGTTCTGTGAACATTCCCAGGCATCATAAACATGTTTTATAAGTTTAGCGCCTGGGTCCGTTGTGCTACGACCTTTAGTGAAGCCATACTGCTCAGGATGTAGTAAGTTATTTACATTAAAATGATATAAGAGTTGATTTAATATAATTTTTTCAAATATCTTACTAAGAGCTGGTAAGATTGAGATAGGTCTGTAATTGTTTATATCATTTTTATTACCAGATTTAAATAGAGGAATGAGTTTACTATGTTTCATTAGGTTCGGGAAAGTACCTAAATCAACACATTCATTGAAAATTATGGCTAAAAGAGGAGCAATGACTTCAATAATTTGAGATATTACCTTTACCGACATTCCCCATATATCACCTGTTTTCTTTAATTTTAACAACTTGAAGTTTTTACTGATATCCGATGCATCTATATGTTTGAAATGAAATAAAACTTTGCACTCATTAATGTTGCCTCTTAATAAATTCTGAGCTGCAGTAGGTGAGGAATTTAGTGAATCTGTTAACAAAATAGGAACATTCTGAAAAAAGTTTTCAAAAGTACTAGCAACTTCTGTATCAGTAGTTACCATATTATTATTAATAGTTAATTCAAAATTTCCGTCTCGAGATTTAGTTTTCCCAGATTCATTATTAACAATTTTCCAGGTTGTTTGTATTTTGTTTTCAGATTTTAGTATCCGATCTTTAATGTATAGCGACTTAGCTTGTCTACAAACATTTTTAAATATTTTGGAGTAACTTTTTACATATTCAAGGAAAGTTGGAGTCTGATTGTATTGTTTTTCATCATATAGCTCATACAACTTATCCCTGCTTTTGTAAATGCCTATAGTCGCCCAATCACTAAACCTCATTTTTTTATTAGAATCTATGTATTTAAAATTAAATACTTTATTAAATGCCCTTTTTATTTCATTGAAAAGCGTACGATAAAGATTGTCGGGATGACAGTTTTCAAAAAAGAGAGCAGGAATTTTGGCTGATATTTCACCTTCAAATCGCGTCAGTTTACTCTGAGTTATCGGCCTGTACTTAACAATATGTTTATTTCTATTTGTACCAACAACAGTAATTTGTTGGCCACAATGATCTGACCTTAAATTGTTTAATATCGATTTACCTAAGATATCACAGTTAAAAAAAATATTATCTAAACAAGATGCTGAAGTTGCTGTGATTCTAGTAGGTTCATCGAAAGCATTATTCAAATTAAAGCATTTAAATAAGTTTAACAACCTAGTCGTAGTAGTATTATGTAATAAGATATCAACATTGAAATCCCCGCATACTATTACATTTTTAGTAGACATACACAATCGCGTAAGGACATCTTCCATTACATCCTCGAATTGGTTGAAATCACCTGAGGGGGGATGGTACACACACACTATTATAAAACGCTCCAGCTCCACACAAGACAGTTCAATTATGCGCTCCACAGAAAGACTAACTATATCTTTTCGCTCCTTACATTTTATATTATTGCGTTCAAAAATTAAGGATCCACCATGAATAGCAGTCTTTCTAAAGAACACACTTGACATTTTGAAGTTATTGATGTTAACTGCTATTTGTGCTCCAGTGAGCCAATGCTCAGTTATACACAATATGTGTATATTGAATTTTTCAACAAACAGTTCTATTTCTAGTTCTTTGCCGGTGAAGCTCTGTATGTTTTGATGTACAATGTTCATATTACAGAGCTTCCCCGTTGTCTCACTGTCTAGTTTAAATAACTATTTATTATAGTACTAGAACAAGTACTAGGGTCAATATTAGAAATATTGGTGATACTTGAAGTACAATATGTAGAGGTGTCAATAGACTTAGTTACAATACTTGTAACAGTATCATTTAAGTTGTAAGCTAGTAAAGATGCCAAGTGATGCTTACTTTTCTTAGATAAAATTAAACTATCTCTAGACAATAGGGATGACATGGATTTATTGATGTCAAAATAAAAAACTGCGTCACTATGACGGCATGTCAGGTTATAAATTAATAAATTTAAATTATAAATATGTTCATTCTGCTTTGAACTAAATGTGCCACAGTAAGGAAAGGCACACATAACGAATTTACATTGAGTTTTACTATGTAAAGCTAGTAATTTATCAATGCATCTTATAATTTGATGCTTTTTGACTTTCAAACTGTCTCCTATTAAGAGAACAACATTTTTATTTACATCTAAATAGTCACTATTCAAACTATTAATAAGATAATCGAAACTAGCCCCCGGTGAACATCTATTAGTCACTGAGTGATCAAGGTAATGGTTCATAATAGGTCCAAAACCTTTACCTAATTATCGGACAACAAACATTAAAATTTGAGATTTATGTACAATTGGATTAATTGAATCACCCGAATGCGCCCGCAGACTTTGACAATTGATTGAATTGTGTACACTTTCAAACCTTGTAGCTAACTTCAGGGTGTCGGTTTTTGAGAAGCTGTGCGCGCGCATCGTAAAAATTTACTCTCATAATTTTGCCCTAACGCGCCAAAAGAAGTAAGTTAATAGTAATAATTAATAAAAGCTAAAGGTAAAAAGGTATATCCTAAATATTTTATATAGTCCCTCTATGCGATGCTTTACACCGTTACTTACCTAGTTGATATCCCATGGGCATCTTCTTCCTCGTTTATACCGTAATATAAGAATGTATTTATGGACTTTGTAACGTAATAAATGTCTATTTAATTTTATAAATTAATATTGTTGGAATTTTCGCGCGGGCAATCTTCCGAAATGTCGCGAAACTGGCATCCCGGCGCGAGGGGAGCGGTGCGCGGGGACCAACCGCGCTCGCGTCTTTTCTCACTTCGCACGGCACGGCAGACGCCCAGAATTTCTACCAGAGACTGGACGCCGCGCGGCCGCTGTGCGGCCGCCGCATTTTTTTTTCCTTACGACTCTCACCTGATTGCTGCTTTTGCCTTTGACCTTAAGGCTACTTACCCTCGAGCTATCTAAACCCCGTGTATCGGGTAAGTGTTGAACGTTTCCTTAAAGTTTAGACGTTAGAATATCTTTTAATCAGGTACTTTACGCATGCGAGTCGCCAAGTGTAACGGTTCTAGCCAAGTCTATTTAAAGATGGAACACGTCATCACAGATTTTATTTAGGGTAAAAAAGGTCAGCGGTCGTGGGTGAAAGGGGCCCGTCAATTAATTCGCTTCCAAATTCTGCAGTGGGCGAGTACTGCCCTAGCTTGTAGCCGTTAATTGCGTGGCCCAGAAGAAACAGGCGGAGACACGAGGTGGTCTTCAGCTGCACCAGGAGCCGGCACGTTGGCGATGCAACGCTGGTGATCGGCGTCGGAGGTGACGTCGATAACAACAGAGTGTCGAACTTGGACCGAAGCAGGCGGAGACACGAGGTGGTCTTCAGCTGCACCAGGAGCCGGCACGTTGGCGATGCAACGCTGGTGATCGGCGTCGGAGGTGACGTCGACAACAACAGAGTGTCGAACTTGGACCGAAGCAGGCGGAGACACAAGGTGGTCTTCAGCTGCACCAGGATTGTGAACAACGCATCCGCCATCTTGTGCAGTGCTTACCGCTTAGCTGAGCCGCGTGTTTGCAATCAGACGAGTTGAAGCGGAATTATTTTTCACACGAACTTGGACCGAAGCAGGCGGAGACACGAGGTGGTCTTCAGCTGCACCAGGAGCCGGCACGTTGGCGATGCAACGCTGGTGATCGGCGTCGGAGGTGACGTCGACAACAACAGAGTGTCGAACTTGGACCCTGGAATTTTCGTCCAGCGTGTGAAAAATAATTCCGCTTCAACTCGTCTGATTGCAAACACGCGGCTCAGCTAAGCGGTAAGCACTGCACAAGATGGCGGATGCGTTGTTCACAATCAGACGGAGTTTACATTATGAGAGAATGAGAAGCATTAAAATAAAACAAAGGACATTAAGACTAATATTAAATAAAAGATAGCAAATAGCAAAAGGTACGTGAGGTTATTAGCAAAATACAGAGAACTACTATAGTATGAAAATCTGGGAATTTATCGAAATAGGAAAGTTAATTATAAAGAAAAAAATAGGAATTAAGCTGCAGATGAAATTTTAACAAAGAATATGCAAGGATTAAGCCAAAATATGATCGATGCATGGGTCAATGTGCGAGAACAAAGAACAAAGGTAATGAGCGTAATGGCCGACTCGCATGCGTAATGTACCTGATTAAAAGATATTCTAACGTCTAAACTTTAAGGAAACGTTCAACACTTACCCGATACACGGGGTTTAGATAGCTCGAGGGTAAGTAGCCTTAAGGTCAAAGGCAAAAGCAGCAATCAGGTGAGAGTCGTAAGGAAAAAAAAATGCGGCGGACGCACAGCGGCGGCCGCACAGCGGCCGCGCGGCGTCCAGTCTCTGGTAGAAATTCTGGGCATCTGCCGTGCCGTGCGAAGTGAGAAAAGACGCGAGCGCGGTTGGTCCCCGCGCACCGCTCCCCTCGCGCCGGGATGCCAGTTTCGCGACATTTCGGAAGATTGCCCGCGCGCAAATTCCAACAATATTAATTTATAAAATTAAATAGACATTTATTACGTTACAACTTATTTATTTAATTGACACATTGTGGAAGCGGTTATACCCCAGTGGTTAGGACTTAGGCTTCACTTTCGGGGGGCCGAGTTCTAATCCCTGCACGCACCTCTTAATTTTCAAGTTATTTCCGTTTCAAGTTATTAAAATATCACTAGCTAAAACGGTGAAGAAAAATATCGTGAAACCTGCTTGCCTAATAATTCTCCATTATTTTCTCAAAGGCGTGTGAGGTCTACGGCCTAAACACTTCCCGTTGTGGAAAGAGACCCTGTAGTAGGCCGGTAACGGGTTGATGTGACGATGACGATGGCAAATAACAACTACAAATATGTTAAAACTTTACAAATGATACTAATGAAAAATATTTATAGGTTACCTTTTGCATCACAAACACCTATTAGTGAAAAACGATCACATTTTTCATTGAGTACTGAACTAGTATTAACTGTGATCCAGTTTCAAGAAGCAATCAAGACTGATTTAGTATTTCCTAGATAAGTACGCTTATCTTAGACTTTATCATCAGTTTTTTTTTTTTACACTACAGCTAACACCGCCTTTAACTGCAACCTCACCCGGTAGCAAGTGATAATGCAGTCTTAGCGGAACGTTTTTGTCGGTAGGGTGATGAGTAGCCATGGCCTAAACCTCTCACCAGACCAGATTAGAGAAAGTTCGGAAATAATAAATTCCCAAATTGCCCTGCTTGGAAACGAACCCGAGACTACCTACTTAAAATCACAGCGTTCACCCTAAGTACAACCAAGCGGCAGTTATAAAACTAAAAATGAAGACGTATTTGATTGATTTGATAAAGAGGATTGCCTCTTTGGGAGTGCGGTTTTGCTCAAATCAAAGCTCTCTTACAGTGCTCATTGAAACGTGAAACACCTCATAACATTGCGTTTGTATGGTCATGACCGCGAGCTTCGCATGCGATTTAAATTCAGCAATCAAACTTGGTTTTTTTGCTTCTCTTTAAAGACAACTATAATCAGTTTATTCTGTGTCTATAAATTGGCGTACAACACACAGTTTTATTAGTAGTGGAACTCTTTGCATTCCTGTGTTCCGTAAATAGATAACGTATCTCACGACAGGCTTGAGACCGGCGTTAAAATTTCGTTCAGGGTGTTTCTCCCAGTACTCTTGAGGACCTGTGGGTAATGGAAACAGGTTTGTCAATTGCCTGCAATTCCTCGCGTTGGTCAGAGTTGGCACGCCTCTTACGTAAACACGGGCACGTTGTGCTCAAGATGGGTTCGCTTGGGTGGATATCCGCTGGCGGAGTCGCGGATGTGTGCAAAAGCATTACCGTGGCCTCGTCCGGCGGTGAGTAGAAACACCGCGGAGTTTTAGTTCGAGTTTGGCACAACCTTTGCTACTCCATGGGGATTTTCCCACGATAAAAAAAAGCGTATCTCGCAATCTTTGCTATCGAAAGTAACCTTTGTAATTTTTTTTGTATGCAAAAGTTGGCCAGAAGGGCGTGGATGCCGTGTTTACCATTGCGCCCGGGAATTCTTCGAAAACAAAAGAATACAAGTAATCATTGTATGTTATCTATATGTTATTGCATTTTATTATTATCAAGACGCACCCGTTCGAAGGTAGATGATATACCTTAAGGAAAATAGTAGTTACGGGGCTTTTTGTGACAGATCTCGTATGGGGAAGAAGCTAGCAATTGAAATGCGAGGTTGCCGGTGTAATTACAGGTATAAGACCTAGCCTTAGGTTGAAGGGAACAGAGCGGCAATTTCTAGGACGTGTGCTTCGCTTCGCTCTGTTTATAGGCGACGCTTTTCCAGTTACCATCAATCGGACCTTTTATTTGGTCTATCTATTATCATCAGCTATCTCAGTACCCATAACACAAGCTACGCTTACTTTGGGGCTAGATAGCGATGTGTGTATTGTCGTAGTATTTGTCGTAGTATTTATTACTAAAACACAAATTTGTAAACTAAACAAAAATTTTAAGGTCTCAAAGGAGTGCTGTCCATTAAGGCAGGTCCTGGATTCGATCCCGGTAGAAATTTAAACCTTCAAATTTCCTATGGTCTAGTCTAGTGTGGAAGGCTCTTAGACACTACCAACGGAGAAGTGCCGCTTAGCGTTTTAGAACTAAAACCGATTTGTATAGTAAGGCTTGCCATACCCCACCATAGCAGTGGTTTATCTTTGCCAAGTTAATAAAGAAGCAAACGAATAGAAAACAACAACTTTCGCATATACGAGTATTTCAAAATATTTTCATGACTATCAGCATCATCATCGTCACTTCAACCGATTAAATTCCACTGCTTGACATAGGTTTTTGTAGGGAGTTCCAAAATCCACGGTCCTGGGCCGCTTGTTTACAATGGCTCCGAGCGACTCGTTTGATGTCGTCTGTCCACCTCGTGGGGGCCGACGAACGCTGCGTTTATCGCACCAGTATCTTGGAACCCCAACGTGTATCGTTTCGAGCTATGTGCATCCTCACCATATAAATATTCCACTTATGGGCACAGGCTTACTATAAATAAAAAATAAATAAATATACTACGACTATACACACATCGTCATCTAGCCCCAAAGTAAGCGTAGCTTGTGTTATGGGTACTAAGATGAGTGATAAATATTTTAAAGAACAATATACATAAATACTTATAATATACATATCAGCACCCAGCTAATGAAAATTATTCGTGTTCGTGCCAAAAACTTTCATCCAACCCATGGTCTTAGATTCAAAAAGCAGGGTCGCTGCCCACTGGCACTACCAATTGGCCGTTGCTATATCATAGGAAAGCAAGCTTTAAAACATATAATATATCTTCCACGCTATGGGTGAGACAGGCTTTTACAATATACTTTTAGCAATTAATATTAAACGAATGCCCAAAACAATATATCTGAATCGCACTCCCAAAATACAATGCCACTACCAGGTTCAATTACCCGCTGAATTCACCCGGGTGCTCGATAAATTTTAATTGTGTCGATAAATATTTGCATTACAGTTTGCTTTTTGTAATCTAAAGTACCCTTTGTAACCATTTACCTGTTGATAGTTTTAAATTTACAGTTTGTACTTTCAGAGCGATTTTAAGTATCTGTTACGAAACAATTTGCGTTAACGTAGAAATGAAGTCTAAAAATATAGTTATTCACTTTAGTAAAGAACAACAACTTCACGACTGTATTATTATTAGTATAGGTTATATTAAAAGTTATAGTTATTATGGTAGATTTATGTATGCGATGAGATAAAAAACTATATAAACAGATAAATAATAAAAATAGTAAATTTCGTGTAAGCGCAAATTATTGCGATACTCTCCGTGGTTTATAATTTATTCTATTTTTTTTTTTACCTGTTCTTACGTTAATTTAAACATCCATTTCATTGCCTTTCTCGTTTCAAAAATGATTCTGATTTATTTAATAACATAACATTTTCGAAACATTCTTTACACTAAAACATAAAGAAAAGATTGTGTTGGATTGTAATTCGCGCGTATTTGCGTACCTAACAGATATTGAAAAAAGAACGTATTTATTTGATAGCTCAGTATGTTGTTAAATAAAGAGCTGTACACTTATACCATATTGTGGGATTGAGTATACGCTTTTATAATATTATGATTCCTAAGGTGATTTTGGACCTGCCAATGCACAAGTTTAAAGAATTTGTTAAAACACATTTATGACAGCGAGGTTGCTATAAAATTGATGAATTTTTTAATGACAAGGTTGCTTGGAAGCATCCGGCTCCGCTTTCAGCTCTCACAAGATAGAAAAATGAATGTTAAAATGCAAAATGTAAATTGTTGATGTTGGAAAAGAGCAACTGCTGAGTTTCTTGCCGGCTTCTTCTCGGTAGAATCTGCCTTCCGAACCGGTGGTAGAATCACTACAAACAGACAGACTTGACGTTTCAAAAGTGCTTATATTAGGCCTACTTGAAATAAATGAATTTTGAATTTTGAATTTTATTAGACTGCATTATCACTTAAAATCCGGTAAGATCGAGTCAAGTGACGGCTGATTGGCGCAGTAGGCAGCGACCCTGCTTTCTGAGTCCAAGGCTGTGGGTTCCATTGTGTGATGAACATGAATGTTTTTCAGTATTTGGGTGTCTATCTGTACATTATAAGTATTCATGAATATTATTCATCAGTCATCTTAGTTCCCATTAGACAAGCTAACCTTGCTGTGGGGCTAGATGGCAATGTGTGTATTGTCGTAGTATTTTTATTCATTTATTTTTTATTTAGGTGGTTAGTTAGAGGCATTTGAATGTATCATTAATAATAAATTATAATGATTTTCCAACTTAGTTTTCATATTTCCTTCGTACCATAAATAAGATGAAAGAAATTATACGACAATAAGTCTCAATCCAACAAGTTCAAAATCTGAGAGGCTAATGACTCCCATTCAGTTCGATGATTAGAAACTTTTAATGAATGGCCCAATAAGGCAATTCAAAGCTGATGAATAGGATGTCCCTTAAACTTTGTAGCAATAATTCATGTGACTTTTAAAAATAGGCGATTACTAAGTTATAACCTGCGCCAATAGGGCATAGATTTATAAAACGCGGCTGATATCGTGCGTTGTGATGACCGTCGGGCGCAGTGGGCAGCAACCCTGCTTTCAGTATACTAGGCCGTGGGTTCGATTCCCACAACTGGAAAATGTTTATGTGATGAGCATGATTGTTTTTCAGTGTCTGGGTGTTTATCTGTATATTAAAAGTATTGATGTGTATTATATTCATAAAAATATTCAACAGCTCTCTTGGTACCCATAACACAAGCTACGCTTACTTTGGGGCTAGATGGCAATGTGTGTATTGTCGTAGTATATATATATTATTACAAAGGTTGTTTTTTTAAATAATGTTTCCAATTAAATAGCAGTTGCTTTAACGGTGAAGGAAAACATTGTAAGAAATCCTGCACGCTAGATAGAGCGAGTGAAGTCTACCAATTTGTACTTAGTGATGCGGCAGCGTGGTGGCCTACGATAAACCTTTTTTATCCTGCACCCGAGCCCTATACTCCCCTACTAGTAAGTTGATAACGACTACGAAGATACTATCCAGGACCTTAAACTTTTTTCTGTTAACTTAGAATACTGTGACCCCATTTGACCTCAGAAAACACAGTTGACGTTATGGTTGTCACTGCGTTGCTTTTTACGAAAACTTTGGCGATCCTCACATTTTCCAAGTAGATGGCGCCACAAAGATCCTGCAGATTTGTTCACAAATAATAATCATATATGCAACTTCAAAATATAAATGGTCGGACCACGGTCCCCTAGCAAAAAACGCCCGCACGGGACAAGATCTTACTATTGTTCCGATCGAGAACATCTCCATAGCTCCCGTACGATAGGATCGGATACGATCTCACAACATATTTATCTCAAGTAATTATTGTGGAAGTAAAATAATTAATAATTTGACTACTGTACCTAATACCCAGCCGGTTTATCGCTTTTATAACTTTTTGCCCTTTCTAGAAGTTCAGTAATATAAAAAATTTTGAATGCATATCTAGACAACATCGCTACCCATACTCTGATTTGAATTTAACCATTATATCCTTTAAAAGGTAACCTAAAATTATTCGCAGCTTAGGAACCGGTTATTCAATTTGTGAATCAGATTTACCTGTCATCCTTTAATACGATTTTCACCCTTAAACCATAACTCATAAGGGTGTTAAACGGTTTGCTTTTGATACCGTATGAGTCGTGTCACATTATACAGTATGTAAAGTGAAGAACAATTGACTTTCTAATAGACATCTGTTGGTAACGACGGAAGGAAAGTTGAGAGTTAACGTGCGCTACAGGTTTCATTTAGCGCATTGTTTGGCTTATGCACAAATGAGATCAGTTTACTTCATAAGTATTTTTATCACGTTAGCCAATTGTAAAAATATTATTACTTTGTGATTAATGGATGAATCAAAGTTTGTAAATTTTTCAAAAACTACAGAATGGGTTTTGATTAAACTGTACAGGCTATGATCCTACTAATATTATAAATGTGAAAGTGTGGATGTTTGTAACCCAATCACGCATAAACTGCTAAACGGATTTAGATGAAATTTGGCATGCATGTAGCCTTTGACATGGAAAAGAACATAGGCTACCTTTTATCCCGATTCCTTAAGAAGTTCCTGAGGGAAAATTGAAAATCGTTTGCGAGCTAAGCCGGGGGCGGACAGCTTTGAAATTCTGTATGCATGACACCTATGTTATGGAAAAGGACATGTACTTTCTATACCGATCTCTCCAATAGTTCCCCTGGTAATTTTAAAAATTGTTAACGAGCGAAGCTTTAGACGCAATTCTGAAGTCCACGTAGTAGAAGTCGTAGGCAGAAGCAAATAGATATTTAACACAAAGTTAACTGAATTCTATCTGCTTTTGACGGTATGTTTGTTTATTATTGTTCCTATTTAACGCAGTAGGTATCTTTTGCATTTTTAGTAAGATCTGTTGAGAAGCAGGCATACATATCTTCTAATCATATATCATCTATTAAATATTGCATCCACATAGAGAGGACAGTATTTTAAGCTCAATAGTTATAAATTTACCGGTAGACATACCAATTACAATAAATATAATAAAGGCATCGAAAAAAGGTATTTTCCAAAGAAACAAAGTAGTCTAATGAGGTTTCTACTTCGAGTCGCGTAATAAACTACCACAGAAGTGGGTTCCTAACTATCAAGGTCACGTAGTGCTTAACAGTTATAGGGTACCGACTCGTTTAGTCTCGACCCTACTTGAGGGTTTCCTTCATAGTATCAGAGACGGCTGCCTAAAATAACGCATACGTAGAACATACAGAAATACTGAAGTTTACCTTACACTGTTTCTACTGCCATTGATCTTCTATACATCCTTAGGTACTTGTAACGGAGGCTAGTTAATATTTAACAATTTTATAAATATTGAGACTATATTTTTATTTTTAATTATTGATTAGTAAAATAATTTAACCTACCTCTTTTCTATGTTTTTTCCTTTTCGCCATTGGTTGCCTGGAAGAAATCGCTATGTAGCGATAAGGCCACCAAATTGTACTCTCTTGATATGTATTTATATCTTTGTAACTACTTTTTTTTCTTTGGTGTACAATAAAAGTGTATTCATTCATTCATAATTGTTTTATAAAAAATAACCTAAAATAAACTTTTTAAAACTAAATAAAATCTAAAACGTCCTCGAAACCACCGCAGCGAGGCACAGTTCCTAAGATGATGGCAGCATTGCCCCTTTGGATGGCCAAACTAATTAATATTGAGATGCATATAAAAATTTCAGATTTGACAAGCCTTGAACCTGCGTTTCTCAGGCAATCGAGGCTTGAGCGCTTTCCCACTAAGCTACTGCTTTCGTACCGCCTAGATCAAAATTAGATCATGCCTTTTATATCAGTCTTAAAGTGACTGTATTTTATATACATTTTAAAATTATAAAATGTATATTTCCTCCAAGTGTGGGCAAAACACTACAATAAAAATTATAAAACTTTCACAAATTTAAATTTACATGTAAACTACAAAACTTAAATTACGGATACAAAGGAGCCTCCTACTTGATGATGATGTTTATAACAGAAATATGATTTTTATAATTAACTTTTTTTTTTTAATTTAGTGAATTTTTGTTATGTAACCGGTTTCTTAAACATTTATTTAATTTAGCAGTTAGAAGCTTCTTATTACCAAAGATAAATGCGCTGTCATCGATTATTGTGTATTCTTGGCGGGATACGCATTTTAGATATTCGAAATGATATCGGTCTTGCTAGTTATCATTTCAACGCATTTGTAAATTGTTGTCTCGTACACTATTAATATTGGGAATAGATTGGTTCGACCCTTATTTCCTATTGTGAAACTTTGTACAATTAAGTCGTGAAAAAGAATTATTTAATCTTTATAGGTAACGGGTAAAATTATAAATCAGTTCAAACTTGTATTTATAATTATTATTACTTAATATAACTCTTTATTTGTGTTGTACACCACATCTTCTTTAAATGTTTGTTCTTTTTAAAATATAAAAAGCGGCTTTATCTCTTAAAAGTGATCTCTGGCAGGCTGCCTTAGAATTTATGTAACTTGTCTTTAATTACTGCTTCTATTGTCACCCTACCTCATTAAAAAAAACAACACGTTATATCTTTTTGGAGATAAGTCTAAACCTTATACTTATATTATATTTCTTTTCCAATATACTATATCTAATAGTTATACCATCTATACTTTCCCCCAAACGTTCTCTGGAAGAGTTTGCTTTATGAATAAGACCGCCTTTACATACCAATATTTGTATAAATTATTAAGATGTAATTTGTGCTCTTTCTTTTTTTGTGTGCAATACAGTGTTTTATCTGTCTATGTAAGCTTTTCTTTTTCTTTTCGACCCATCTCTTTACAAGTGCTTCAAATCGAAAAAGAACTATTAGAATTAATCTAGAATGAAGTAAATTTTCTTCTCGCAACGCGAACTAACGAGTCGCGAAGGTGAAGCGAATGGGCGGGGTTCGGAGAAACGATGGACTTTGGGGTTCCAAGGTGTTGGAGTGCGACCCCACACCGGTAAAAGCAGTGTTGGTCGACCCCAAACCAGGTGGACAGACGACGTCAAGCGAGTCGCGGGAACCGCTGGATACAAGCGGCCCAGAGTCGTGGAGTTTGGAACACCCTACAAAAGACCTATGTCCAGCAATGGACGTCAATCGGTTGATTTGATGATGATAATGTCCACGAACTATACAGGTACAATACAAAATTACAACTCCGCAAAGCCTTATTAATATAATGTCGTATATAAATTTATAGTAGTAGTGGAACTTTTGTAATAGAACTCGTTCGGGGAAGTTCTACAGCCATTCTTATTTCTGCTGCAAAACAGCATTGCTGTGTTCCGGTCTAAAGGGCGTTGTTGCCGATGTTTTTTCAGGTACAAACAGAGTGGTTCTTTTTAGTACGAGCTTCTTGCACTCCCTTTGAAGCGTGGCTCTATGCGATAGTTTTCCACTAAACAGGTGCGCCATCTGCTTTGTTTGCCAATTATAACTATAAAAAATCAAAGAAAGAAGAAATAGGGAAAAGGCTGGTACTATTTTAAGTCCTGTCAATTTGGCTTAGTTTAGAGGTTTAATAAATATAAATCTCTAAACTAAGCCAAAAGGAAATAATCGGTACCAACGCCGAGCAAGTTTTACGAGAAATAATGTATATATTGGACCAAATAAAAACGTTTTCGTTATCTTCTGTACCTTGTTACTATTATTACAACTCAAATAGTCCATCAATTTCTTCCCACTATCTTGTCTTGCAGCCTTTCAAAGTCATCTTAAAAGAAAATGGCCGCGCCTTTATCGGATATTGATTGCATTTAGGAATCAGTCTACTTCCATTACTCTGCCGCAAGTCCCCATTTGACGTTTCTCGCCTAATTTCCTCTAAAAGCGACGGTTCAGAATTCGATTCCCGATCGTTTTCCGGTCCGATTGATTTTATTACCGCTACTCTTAAGTCACTTTGCGTTGGAAAATGTTGCCTTCGTTGCTCCGCCGCCATTTTTATTTCTTTATTTGCTCAAGCTTAAATGGTTTATGGCTTTGAAGTCTGATAGATTCAACCTGTAACAAAATTAGACTAGGTCTGCCTATAGATATAAGCACTCGTTATGGGAATGCGAAAATTAATTTATAATTTGGTTTGAATTATACAACGTGTACCCGAACTATAATTATAGTGCATAAGCATGGGCGCGACTAGGGGGGTAGGGGAGCTGCCCTGGAAATGCAGTAAATGTATAAACTCTAAATACTCACTCACTCAAAAATTTAATCAAGAAACAAACAGACAAAAATAAAAAAATACAGTTTCGCTTCAGGAATATATAGCGGACCCACTAAAAAAAAATTCAAATCATTTTCTATGTACAGAATTACCCATTACAGTTTTATTATAGGTATAGACTACCTATAAACACTAAATATACATAATGTTTCATGTAGGTCTCTTCGTGTAGTGTGCATAAGTTAAGTGTATTTCATAAGGAAACACCCTGTAAAAATATTAAATCACAACATTCCCGGTGTTTATTTTTGACAAACCTACTCTAGATAAAAGACTGACACACACATAGTACCTACGCTAGGCAACGCATACCTAATAAAGTGACAAGATTCACTTAATTTAAATTTTGCATGTGATGTTAGGGCTGCATCTGTTTTCTTTTAGTTACAACTATGGCAGTGGTTTACTCAAAAACTATTGGCATTTCGGTTCCACAGATAAGTCTCAGAGACAGTAACTAATGTACCTCTAAAACCTGTGAAGTAATCTTTCGGTTTTCATTTACAGTTGTATGTATATGTATATGGAATAAGTACTAAAATAAGTGATAAACATTCAACAAAATATACAAACGACCTCTAACCGTATAAACCACACTAAACTTATTACACTATCATCCTTCGTATATTCTATTCCCATTACGAATTAGCCTTAGACAAACCAGGCAATCTTAAATAGCTATATTTGCTACTTGATTATTCTATAAAAATGTAGCCAGTTATCCTGATAAAATATTAACAAATGTTTCTACGCGGCATCGTACCGGAACGCTACTATTTTTAATTATGATATATCATATAATGTATTAGTATGTAGATGTGATAGCATTGGTTAGGACTTCAACATCATTTTCAGGGGGGACGAGTTTAAATCCCATCACGCACCTTTAACTTTAAGTTATGTTTTAAGCAATTAAAATATCACTTGCTTTAACGGTGAAGGGAAACATGGAGAGGAAACCGGCATACTAGAGATTTCTCCATAATGTTCTCAAAGGTGTGTTCTCAAAGTCCACCGATCCTAACTGGGCCAGCGTGGTGGACTACGGCTTTAACCCCTTCTCATTGTGGGAGGAGACCGGTGGTGTACCCTGTAGTGGGCCGGTAATGGGTTTGATATAATTTATAAATACATATTAATTTAAGTGTAGATATATTTAAACAATAATTGGAAAATAGGCAAATAGTTTTTGTTATGTCGGAATAATTGTTATGTGACTGATAATTTGATATGTTCACATTAATTATTTGCCAAACTTGGTTGTGGTATAGCTCAATATAAGCTCTGGCATCGTCTTGATTTTGGAGATATTCAACTTTATCATTCGACAGTTTTAAACTAGTATGCTTCTAATCCTGTAATATGTGCAGTTCACATCAAGATACCCACTAATTGTAGTTGCTGGTAAGAGCACATAGTAAGTTATATAGAAGAGCTATCTATACGTGCATAATTTGGGCTTTAAGTGCTGATATCACTGTTCTCTTTGGAAATCAAGTTCAATAAAACCAAGTTTTGCTGTACGTTCAAATGTTAAAACTGCAGCCCCGAGTCAGGTTGCTTCTTGATCGCATTAAGTTTCTACTGTGTACTCAGGACAGAAAAACGGTTTTTTTTATTATTTAGCTCGGTCACTTCCGTTAAACGTACATTTTTAGTTCATGGATTAACCATCTGCTAAAAATATACGTTTAACGGTGAGATAAGAATCAATCAATCAATCAAATCAAAAATACTTTATTGCACACAAGAAAAAAATTAATTAAAGTTGTCTCTTTAATTTATTTTTTTCTTGTGTGGTACAAACAACAAAGGTACAAGTCAATTAAATTTGTGTAACAAAGGCAGCCTTATCACTTGTAGTGATTTCTTCCAGGCAAGAATCTTTCGATTCATCGATCAATTGATGTTTGACTACGAATCACAAGGTCCTATGTTCGATTCCAGGCAGTGGCGTACACTGGGTTTCTTACAAGGGTATGCATACAACAGGAAAATTTTATAAAACGGAAAAATTCTCCTCCTCTACTCTAAATCAATTTTAAGGGTAGGCCGTGCTTTTGTGCATGTATGAAGTGCATGCCATTGTTTCCAGGGTAGGGAATACAATTGTTAGGTGTAGTTCCGTTTCTCTGTTACCCCCGAATTAATAATCCGTCGAATCCAATATCTTCTGGTGACAGAAAATTTATAGTGTCGGATAGCCTTATCGAAAGTTTTGTCCTTTATTAGTTTATTTCAAGTGACAGAGACAAAATTTGTGTATAAGCTATACGACACTTATAAGAAGGTGGTGAAATAGGCCCTTAGTGTAAGAAACAGATTAAAGCTTCCAGTTAATATATACGCTCTTAATTCTTCCTATGAGAGAGGATTCTTGGGCCCTGCAGGGCTAAGATCAAAAGATGATTATGCCCACCCATTATTTTGTCTTATTTCAGACAAGTTGTACGAGAAAATGTGAGACATAATTATCCCATGCCGCGCATGCTTGGTCTACTCGCTTGGGACACTATAATAGTAATATATAATATAACATTGAAGATGCTGATAAATGAATATATCGTAATTATAAATACATTTGGTATTATATTATATTATTATTAATCTTAAAATAAAATCCTGCCTTTGTAAAATTTTTATTTATTACTTAGTATGTCGAATACGGATAGTTTAAAAAAAAATGTTATTACTAGTACAATTAATTGTAAGGGTTAACACGTTTACATAAACAAGATGGCACAATACAAACATACAAAATATATCACACTTAGGTACACTCTTTTTCTAAATCCTGTCTTATTAGGTAGATAAGCTTGTAAGATCCTAAGTCAGACATAATTTTGAAAAAGAAAAATATATCAAAATAAATAAAAACAAATAATATAAAATATATTTTCTGCATGAATGTACATAAATTAATATCCAATAGATACTAAAAACATATTAAACAGCAATGAAAACATTATTGCCATAATGATACAAGTAAGAAATAAAATTATTTATCTAAAATGTAAACAAAGCTGATGTTATGGTTGTAAATGCGTAATTTTATGACATTTCTGTACACTTTTCTTTAAAAGTCTATCTATCTATAGGTCTCAGGAAAATGTTAAGCAACAAAAGTTTTCACTATCATGATTATGGTTAATCATCAGCTTAGACTTTTTCAAACTGGCTTTGTTAATGTTTGAGGCGATAATAAATACCACATAAAATTCTAGCACCGATATTTTCAGGACAGGTTCGTAATATCAATAGACACCCATGAACCAAAATCCATTAGAATTAAGTAGATATTAAGTTTTTACTAAGAGCTAAGTAACTTTGTTAATACAATGGTGCCAATTCTGTTGGATACAAATCTCTAAGCGGGTGTATCCTTTTCTACAAAGAACATAGAGAAAATAATGGCTCTACGTTAAGACCTTTCAGTTTATTTCCGTTAAGAAATGTTTCTTCAAAAGAGTTTGTACATTGGTACAGACACTTTTGAAGAAACTTTAATGGCCACTATTTTTTATAATTTTTTTCAAATAATTAATAACAACTAGATGTTGCTTACGTTCAATAATTGCGAATTTGTATAAATTCGGTCGGAACCGTTTTCCTGTCATAAAAATTTGCCTGTCTCCGTCCTTCCAACTGACTCTATACCAAAAATGAGGTCTATGATTGCTTAATTACGGCGTAAAGTAAACACACATCACTCAGAACAAACAAACACACTTTTGCATTTATAATATTAGTATGCCTTAATTACGGCCGGCCTATAATTATAATATGCAATTGAATTGAAAGCAAAAGTCTAAAGTCGGGTAAGTTCCTGTTTTTAATTGTAACGCTAAATTATTAATATTCGTAATATTTTTATATTTTTATTATTAATATTCTTAATTTATCTCCAATAATGTATGACTTCAATGTTTTTATGTAGATTCAGCTAAAGGTGCTAACTCAGGAGCGGATGGTAGAGGCTTTTCTTTCCACTGCGGTACCAAAGGCTGCTTAATTGATGGCGGCTGTAGGAGTCCACGTTTCGATACCACGGCGAGCAGAATCGTTACTGACACGAAGAACGAAAGTAACTGAAAGTCGAAAAGGTTTTATATAAAAAAAAATTGCAGTGTAAAAAAATGTGTAAGTATTCATAACATAGTAGGTATATATTTGGGATATATAACATTTAGTTTTAAACCACTACATCCTTCCCGTGCACGTTTATGGCGCGTGAACGCTTATGAATGGACTGATCCAGAAATTTAAAGTCACTAAACGAGCTATAGAGAGGGCTATGTTTGTTGTTTCCCTGGAGGATAAAATTGTAAATCGCAATGGGCAGGCCATGCTTGTTGTAGGTGCGATGGCCGTTTGATCACGAAAGTGGAGACCACGAACAAGTAAGTATAGTAGGTAGGTAGGCAAGTAGGTGTGGAATGGCCTCCAGCACGATGGACCGACAACATAAAGAGAGTGACGGGTAGTGGATGGATGAAGAAGGCTGAGGACCGGGTGTGCTGGCAATTCGTGGGAATTGTTCAATAGTGGACGTCCGCAGGCTGATGATGATGATAATGATAATATTTAGTGGATAAATGACCAACATACCAAGCCAAGTAATATATTACCAAGCTGTTATCCAAATAACGCATATAATACTAATTTAATGGTAATTAAAAACAAATCAATGCTAAAAATATTTAAACAGGTTTAGGTACACACTGATATTTTATTATTTTACTAAAATATTATAATACAATTATTGGTCGTACATTTTAAAGAAACCTTCGCCGTAATAACGTGCAGTCGGTGTGCAATAACTCTCTCAGGAGTAAACTTAGTGTTTGTATCTCCTTTTTAGGTATAAATATAACGACGAAGTTTAGATAACGCCTGTAGTAAGTTGATACTAGGTATTTTTTTTTTTTTTTTTTTTTAAATAAATATACTAAGACAATACACACATCGCCACCTAGCCCCAAAGTAAGCGTAGCTTGTGTTATGGGTACTAAGATGACTGATGAATATTTTTAGGAATTATATATAAATAAATACTTAGAAAATACATATAAACACCCAGACACTGAAAAACACTTATGCTCATCACACAAACATTTTCCAGTTGTGGGAATCGAACCCACGGCCTTGGACTCAGAAAGCAGGGTCGCTGCCCACTGCGCCAGTCGGCCGTCAGGTATTAGATTTAATACTCAAGTAAAAATTCAACCTGTAGATTTTTACTTGAGATAACTATTAATATTAAGTATTAATATAATTGTGCGAAGTGTTATATTATGTAGTCTCAATATTTGTCTATAAAAACGTAAAAACTATAATACACCTAAGTGGCTATAGATCAACACCAATCTAAACATTAAAACATAATAGGTAACCTACGTTCTTAGCGGCTACTATGGAATCTATTCGTAGTTAAAAATCCTTGTAAGGTACCTAAAACGGTTAAATGATACAAACAAGCTTTATCTACTGACCTATATACTATGAATCGAGTTATTATTAACCACAATATTCCTTACTCACCGCCGACACGCCAAATGTTGTCACCACTGGGTACGACAAAAACATCTTTGCTTTATTTATGCACAAAACATACACATTAAATCCTGCACTGTCAATTAAGCTTACAAAAGTAAACAAGGAAAGAACTAAACCACAGTAACGGCTAAGGTTTTATCTGAAGACTCAAGTAGCACCGTGACATAAAACCTAAAGAAATTAAGCACCCATTCATAAACTTATTTAGCATGTGACAGCACACACGCAATTGGAATACAGGTTGACAATGTTGACATTAACCTGCGCGGTGCGGCAACGTCTCGTTACAGTGTCAAATGTTTCGATATTGATACACAGGTGTAAGTGGAATAGTAGGTACACATAATGGAAAACCAGACGCATGCGCGCAGAGTGGCAACGTCGCAAGCATGCGTCATTTGTTTCTTGATTTAAAATTGATGCGCAGGCGCATCGGCTGAATTTGCAGATTACTTGATGCGTTTATTTTACTTCATTCACATAGTTTTCCATACGTTGATTTGATCTTAACAAGATAAAAGAACTTTTTTTTTTTTTTTTATTTGGTTAACAGGTCCGAATACGGATTGCGAGGTCCTGCGATCAATACCCGGGACGGGCCATCAATTTAGTCTACCAACCCACCTCAGTCAAATGTGATATACGTTCTCCGAAATTGGTTTTTTCTTATAAATTTTTATTAGCAGGACGGGCAATAAGTATCTAACCCGCCAACCTGCGATAGCTCGCTGTAGTAGATTTATACATTAAATAGAAGAGGTCCTATGAGAGCCTGTGCCTAGCTTAGGGAGCATCCGTAGGATGTGGGTTATGATAATGAAAATAATGATAATCTACCTTGTCTTGAATTTCTAAGTGCAGCAATAAAGCGTGAACTATGCATTATATGTAGGTCCAGGAAAACTAACAAATCTAGGTCTGACAATCATTGTAGTTACGAATTAATGTATTTATTTAAAGTTCATTTTTGTAACTTTTTAAATAATAAAATTATTTCTATGTATTTTCAACTCCACGAAAAATATCCCATAAATACAACCAACCGGAACCCTGTCTGATAACTCGGGCAAAGTTACCCGAACATAAAATTGAAAAAGACATTATTATCTGTCGCGGTTGACGACTAATGTATTCTTATCACTTCCAACTTGGTTTTACGAAGTTAGATGCTTTTAGACGATACGACAGTTGTGCGGTTTTTTAAACCGCAAGTCGCGAGCAACAACTGTTACAGTATAGAGTATTCTGCTTCTTATGGTCATATAATTAATAAAACCTCTCACTGGTACTAATTCCACGGTTCAAAAATTTTTAAAGCAAGCTAATATGCGATTGTTGTATACTTTGTTTTGTTATGGGTACTTTTCTTTTATCTCCTTTTTTGTGCAATAAAAGTATATTCATTAATTAATTCATGAATTGACAAATCTAAAAGTAGCAACATTCTATCTCGGGTCTCCTAAGTATACAATCTTTCACCCTTCGTGCTAGTTGTGGGATTTTTGTGGCCTCACTATAATAACTTTTTTGTACTACAAGTTGTTTTTATTTATTCCAATACAGACCTTGACTGCAATCTCACCTGGTGGTATTATGATGCAGTCTAAGATGGTAGCGGGCTAACCTGTTAGGCAGTATCGGTATCTACGCGACATAGCACCGGAACACTAAATCGCTTAGCGGCACGTCTTTGTACCCACGTTAGTGTTGCGATTTAGTGGTAGGGTGGTAACTAGTCACAAAAGCCTCCCACCAGACCAGACCAGAGAAAATTCAAAAATTATAAATTCTTAATTTGCTCCTTTCGGGAATCTAAACCGAGACCTCCTACTTAAATTCACATCGCTCACCGTTGCGCCAGAAAGGTCGTAAAGTGAGTCCTTGACTGCCAACCTATTAGTAAGTGATGATGCAGTGTAAGATGGTAACAAGCTAACCTGGTAAAGGATATGTTTGCTATATTAAACCCATACCACTAATCGGTTTCAATGCGACACTGAACCGGATCGCTTAATCGCAACGCAGAACGTCTTTGTCGGTAGGGTAGTAGCAAACCACGGCCGGAGTCTTCCTCCAAAAAAGACCGGAGAAAATTTAGAAAACCCGAACCCGTGAGGTCGCGAAGACTTTATATATTTACCTTCGTGCATTATACCATGAACAATCCTAACATAATCGACGAAATTCAAAATAGTAATATGATTAATTGAATTAGATTCCAAACATAAGAGCAGTTATGACTAGTCAAAGCTTTGTCCACTGTGCTATCAATAAATTAGGTTATGAGCAATAAATTTAGAATATTTAATATGAAACAGTAGAATGATTAGATCATATATTACAAACTATTTTACCAGTACTATTATGCATTCAATATGTGCAGTATTCATTGAATATTCTCGTTTAACTGATTTAATAATATGACGCAAACGATACCTATTATTATTTTACATGAAATAAAAAAGTTTAAATTTTGTCAGATGCCAACCATAGTTTTATCCTTTTGGATAAAACTGATAAAACTATTATTTTCCATAAATATGGTGATAATGATTACTTCTACGGCAAATGTCATGAAATAGAAATGTTAATTTACTTTCATTAATATTATAAGTATTACGAGATATGTATGGTCCTGCAAACAAACATTTTACACTAATTTGACACACACAAAAAACAGCACCATCTCTTAGAATACTTATTAACAAGGACACCTCATAAATTCATCTGTTTCATAACCTGGTCCAAACGCAATAATATAATAAGTCTATGATTTTCATAACGTTTTAGCAACTTAAATTTTTTTGAATAGTAGATAATAATTGAGCTAATAAGTTTTACTTACCCATTTTTTTTCTGCAAACGAAAAATATCCTTTTCCATCTATAACGCTAAGCCAAAATCGTATCGCACCGAGTAAAAGGCGCCTCACGAGATATTTATGGGATGTCTACTGAACGAGAGAAATTCCATCGGAATCTATTTAACTTTCAAGACCTATGTTTGTAAACTTGCTGGGAAATGTTGTTATTCTAAGAGTTGCAGGAAACTTACACGAATATGTTGACAAAGTATTATTGAAGTTTCAACGAAGTTTAGTATTAATAAACAAAATCATTTATTCGGAAAATAGTTCTGGTATCCACAAGGAGGATCTATACAGCCTTAGTTTATGGTTTTTGTCTACGTTAATTGTCTCAGTATTTATATTAGTAGTAACACAAAACATAATGAAATAATAATGAAGAAGAAAAACATAATGAAATAATAGTATTTAAGTTTTTCTTTTCAATGTCACAAAATATTATTTTTTTATAACGAAATTAAACAATAACATTGTAGAACGTTTTTCTTGCGTTCTCTACAAACTGTTATTCTGTTCAAAGGCGGTGTATTTCCACTTCCCATCAGGTGGGCTATCTGCTAGGAACAAGGAACGGCGAAGCATCTTTTTTATCTGTACTGTTACGTTGTTGATGTCCTATAGATACGTTTGAAGCACTGCGCTTCCTAATTTCTAATGCAAAAGAAAATCTGGAAAACCTTCTGACTTCCTTGTTCTTTAACACTCATAATATGAGTACACACCTTAAAGTCAAGATCAAATCCAGGTCAAATAGGTATCTTAACTAAGCAGACGCTTTTAAGATTTGGTCGCTCGCAATCGAGGAGTAGTTTTCTAGTATTAAACTCTGTATCGTTTTAGGATCGCAAATCCCATACTACGTACTGATTTTTATTTTACATACGTTCTGCCAAAAGCCCGAGAAATAAAATTGAAGGCAAATTTGAGGCGTAATTAATATAAGATTTATTTTACTCCGCAGTTACTTAAACTTCGGAGTAAAATACTCGAAAACGATTCAAGTAAAAACGAGCAAACCTTGTACTAAGGCTACAGGTGTGATTACAGTCACACGGTAGTATATATTTAAAAAAACGTCTTTATCCTCATCAACCAATCCTCATAAGTAGGGGTACTTACAAAACTAATATTTGCAAACTGTGCTTCGGAAAAGCTTAGCTGAAATTCGTGTGAATTGATAATCCTTAAAGTGCCTTTATTAATGGAAAACTGTTCGCGCTAGAATTTTAATGTATGTGTGACGTGAAAAATGGTTAAAACTTGGAAATCTATTGTAGATTGATTGATGAAAATTCCTACCACTACTAAAAATTTTCACTAGGAAATTCCTCTCGGGTATTGGAGGTATAAAATGTTGCCTCTACTATTTTTTGCTGACAACTCTCCAAACTGATTCTGTGAGCTCACAAACTTTCGTATATACATATAACAGCTGGTATTTGGTATAAAACTATTCAATGTCAGCCTTCTCGTTTTCCTTGGTTTGCTAATGTTAGATTAAGTAGAAATTATATACTAGTAACTCATAGGTTGCGTTCTGGACATTGTCCATCTAATAAGTTCGCATTTCTAATGAAGAAAGCTAATTCTGCCAACTTCGATATTTGCGGTACGATAGATAAAGATGTCCATGGCATGATATCCAGGAATGTAGCAGATACAATTTGGAGCAACTAGATGGTATGCGGAGGTACAACATCAACAGATTTGACGTAGGTGCTCTAACGAGCCTTCTCTATCAACCGACCACAGAAGGTTTCAGGTCTGCTGTTGAGATATTTTAGCGTAGGATTAAGATTAAGGAACAGATTGTATCTGTTACATTTTTCTTATAGTAGGTATTATTGTAATAATTACGTTTCTTTGTTATTTACCTAGTTACTCAGGGGACGAAGGGGCTGGCATATACGTGTTGGATAAAAGTCCCAAATAAATAATAGCTATAGCTAGAGGGTGCGCGACTTCATCTGCGTAGAATTTCTGATGTATTGAGTAAGAAGTGTTTTTTTACATTTTCATCCTGAACAGCAAGTCCTGCCCATTCTAGCCATGCTGCCATGCTGCGCGCAGCAAAGTCTATGCAACTGGGATGTTTTAGCTAAGGATCATTGTCGCTTTCAAACTATTTGTCCTAGTTACTTAGGGTAAAGCACATAGTTTATCTAATTTAAATACGAGCACGGTTAGCATAGGCAGGAGACATTATATCCCCGGGGAAAGAATAAAAAATCTGTCTTCTCCTACAGCTTTATCAGCTTTCAGAGCACTGGCGCATAAGTGGAAATGATATCCAAATAATATATGTGTAATAATAAACGGGGGTTAATTTATCCTATTACATGGAATAGCAGCAGGAATAGCCCGTGGTTTAGCAGGTGGACACGTTCATTATATCCCTTGTCAGGGGATATAACGGGGGGATATAATTTTTGTCTCCTGCTCATGCCAGCCCTGCAGAAGCGATAAAAGTATTTATTTTGTTAAGAATGATACTATAAACATAATACTATAGTGTATTTAATTATATATCGCTATATTTATTATATACTGACGGCCGGTTGGCGCAGTGGGCAGCGACCCTGCTTTCTGAGTCAAAGGCCGTGGGTTCGATTCCCACGACTGGAAAATGTTTGTGTGATGAACATGAATGTTTTTCAGTGACTGGGTGTTTATATGTATATTATAAGTATTTAAATATATTATTTATCAAAATATTCATCAGTCATCTTAGCACCCATAACACTTAACAAGCTACGCTTACTTTGGGGCTAGATGGCGATGTGTGTATTGTCGTAGTATATTTATTTATTTATTTATTAATAAAAAAAAAAAAAACTATCTTGGCTATAATTGCTTCCAGATAAAAGATATGGGGCACGCTAAATAGCTCGATGATGGCGGCTTTTTCCATCTTACCTGATACTTACTCATTGCTATATTTTAACCCATTTACGCATTCATTATAAAAGTTATAGCCTATGTGTTATTCTAATAACCTATATTACTGTACCTAACCGTATCAAAATTCATTAAGCAGTTTCGCATTAATAATATTAGTAGAAAAAGATTATTAGGTATAGAAGTATAGATAAATACATACAAGTTATTTATTGCACCACAAACCTTGCATGTATAGCTATCGAGCTATTTCTTTTACGCCTTTGGCTGTCTGGAACAGATCGCTTTATGATAAGGCGATAAGGATACCATATTGTACCTTATATCTTGCTATTGTATTTATATTTATATATATGACTTGTATTTATTTAAGTGTAACTTTGTGTTTATGAGTTGTATGTTTTCATTCATTCATTCATATTTTTATGACCTACCAGTTTTAACTTCTGGTATTAGAAATGGTGTGAAGCTCCACGGAGTGTATACGCAACCAAAACGAAGGTTCCGAGAACAATTTCCCAGTAAATAGCCCTGTTCTAATAAATCCCGTTAATAAATCAAGGGTCAGCCTCGACAAATACCACGAGAGGCATATTAACGTCTTGGAATTTTCGTCCGATCCATAGATGCCAGAAGGCACTGCCTCATGTACCAAATTGACCAATCTCAGTAACAATACGAAATACTTACTAATGAAACGTTAGCAGGTTTGTTCATTTGTTCTAATTTCACGCAGCAATTTATACAATGATGCATGGATATAGTGATTTTCGTGAAACTAAATCTACTCAGTTTTTTCCATTACTTGTTAGCTCTATACAGAAATGTCACTTGGTGGTAAGTAATGATGCAATTTAAGATAATAGCGGGTTTACCTTGATATAAATACCAATATTGCCGACCCAAAATGTCTATTATGTATATAGTAAACTAAGGACGGCTTATTAAAGAAATAAAAAGAGCAGATTGAAACACCTAATACTCAGGTTATTTCTTAAGAAAACACATATTCTTATTCTTAATCATCATATCGACTTATTACCGGCTCACTTCAGGGCACGGGTCTCCTCCCACAATGAGACGGTTTCAAGGCCGTAGTCCACCACGCTGGCCCAGTGCGGATTGGTGGACTCCACATACCTTTGAGAACATTTTCTAGAACTCTCAGGTATGCAGGTTTCCTCACGATGTTTTCCTTCACCGCAAGTGATATTTTAATTACTTAAAACGCACATTACTTAGAAAAGTTAGAGGTGCGTGCTGGGATTCGAACTCGGCCCCCCAAAGTGAAATCGAACTTTTACCCACTGCGCTATCACCGCTTCAATATACATATTAATTTATTAATAGAATACAGGTTCACAATTCAGCCTCAATTCCGGGGATCGAGCTCGTTCAGAGTTCCGTTTATCCCGGCACGCACCTTTAACTTTTCGGAGTTATGTGCATTTTTATTTAAAGCTATCACTTGGTTTACTGAGGAAAAAATAGTAAGGAAATTTGTATGCCTGACAGGTAATCAGCACTAGCGTGGTGAACTATAGCCTAAGCTCGTCTCAATCTGAGAGGAAACCCGCTCCCTGCAATGGCCCGGCAATCGCATGATATAGTATTAATACGATATCAAACTTTAAAGTAAATCTATATATATATAAATGTTATGTTGGTTTGTGTACGCTTCAAAAACTCAAAAAGTTCTGCACCGAGCGAGCTGAAATTTTTGCATCATATATAATAAATAAATAAATAATAATAAATATACTACGACAAAACACACACCGCCATATAGTCCCAAATTAAGCGTAGCTTGTGTTATGGCTACTTAGATAACTGATGAATATTTTTATGAATAGTATACATAAATACTTATAATATACATATAAACACCCAGACACTGAAAAAACATTCATGTTCATCACACAAACATTTTCCAGTTGTGAGAATCGGAGGCCTTGGACTCAGAAAGCAGGGTCGCTGCCTACTGCGCCAATCAGCCGTCAAATACGCATCAATATAATACGCATCAAGGATTGTTTTTATCTATTTTTCTCAACCATTCAATCAAAATGTGCCACAGCGAAGCGTGGCAGGGTACAGCTAGTGTTTTATAATTGAGAATGCTCAATTATTTCAATCAGTTACTTCACTCAACAAACTTATTTTCAAACGAAGAACAAAGTACCTTTGTAAGGTCGTTGGTACGAGTAGAAGTAATATTTAGCTTCACCACACCAACAGTCGCTAGCACCCGCCGCATTATATTATGTTTCACATAAATAACCAAAACCAACGCGGAAGAAGCCGCGAGCAACAGCTATTATAGTATACCGGAACCATATTGCCCGCTAACCGTAACGTGAACTAACTAAATTATCGGTCCAGACCGTCCGGCAACTCTTTACGGCACAGAGTGTAACGAGTTAATTAATTGACTCCGGAAGTGGTCGAAAATAGCATGGTTAACCCTTCGCTATGTCAATAAATCTGTTAACTATCTCAGCCTTGTCTTTACTACCTAGTAGTTTAGAGCATTTTGTGACAGAGCTCGTCTGGGGAAGTACTGTGAACATGTTTATATAAGCCGCTAAGCAGCGTAGCAATGCTGTGTTCCAGTCTTAAAAGCGTGGTTGCCGGTGTATTTCCATGTACATGAGGCTTAACACCTACGCCACTGAAACTGCACGACTCTAAAAAAATAGTAACAAATTGGATAAAACCATTAACGTACGACGAGACAGAATCTCTCTTCATGATTATTAAATAAAAGCATAAACATAAACACACACATTCAACACACACAAACACTTACACACACCCACTCACATTTTTTGAAAATTCTAAACATTAAACAAAAAATAAAGTATAAAATATATTGTTGGAAAATCCAAAAGTGCACGCCTCATAATCTCATTCATTACAATAAAATTGAGATTATTTGTATATAATAATTAAACTACATCTTATCAAAATTAAGCTTAATTTGCTATACTCCGCGAAAAGCAGGAGAATCTGTGTGGTGTAATTTATAATTTCTTCAATCCTCATACTCCACACCACACAGATCCTCGGCAATACACCCTCTACGCACGTTTCGCTCCGAAACCGGAGCATCATCAGGAGATGTTGACTTTACAATGAATAATTGTTAACAAACAACAACACAACACTTATTCATTATACTTAAGGAGATGTTGACTTTACAATGAATAATTGTTAACAAACAACAACACAACACTTATTCATTGTCCTTAACAATTATTCATTGTAAAGTCAACATCTCCTGATGATGCTCCGGTTTCGGAGCGAAACGTGCGTAGAGGGTGTATTGCCGAGGATCTGTGTGGTGTGGAGTATGAGGATTGAAGAAATTATAAATTACACCACACAGATTCTCCTGCTTTTCGCGGAGTATAGCAAATTAAGCTTAATTTTGATAATATATCATGGATTTCCGCAAAGTAACGCCTGCTTCTATACAATAAACTACATCTAATTATACCGTGAAAAGAAATAGGCTTCTACTCCTCAAAATACTGAAGCCTATCAAAAAAAAACCAACTCGAAAAAGTGAAGTATTTCGCTCGTTATCGTGACCACAAGATACGGGATACGCACATGTCTGTAAGTGCGGATCCCGTATCTTGTGGTACCACGGACTTCCAAACCGATTCCAAACACCAAACAGATCTTCGGCAATATACCCTTTGAGGGTATATTGCTGAAGATCTGTTTGGTGTGGGGTATAAGGATTGAAGAAATTATAAATTACACCACACAGATTCTCCTGCTTTTCGCGGAGTATAGCAAATTAAGCTTAATTTTGATAATATATCATGGATTTCCGCAAAGTAACGCCTGCTTCTATCCAATACTTTTTTAAACAATTTTTTGATTAGTTTAAATAATTAAAAGAGATTTAAAAATATCATGAGTGTTAAAAATAGTGTTTTTTCTCAGCATTTGTCTATTTATATTCACTTATAAAAGCAATAAAGAATAAAAAGGGACATTTTAAGTTGGAGAATCACTCGGTGTGCGTAAACTGACAGTCATACCCACCTCAATGCTTCGCTTATGAGGCGTGCAAAATAAATTGGTTAAATATATGTGTAAACTTTGTATCGGAAAGAGCGAGACCTTCATACAGGTTTTTTTCCAAACTTAAATGGAGGTCTTAGCGTTTTGTTTTGTAATGAAATTGAGATAACAAATAAACAACACCTTTGCCTAGGTTGATGGGCACAGGCCGGCACGTTGCAGGACGTGTGCCTTGCATGCCCTGCAAATTATTGCTCTGTGAATAGGCGATGGTTTTTCACTAACAATCAGGTGGTTCATTTGCTTGAGCCGTCAATTATTATCAATTATAATCGTAAATCATATTTTTCCTCGTAAAGCTTCTTAAATGATAATCTCCATATATATTAAGTACTAGCTTCTGTCCGCGACTTCGTCTACGTAGACTTCAGAATTGTTTCTGAAGTTGATAACAATTTTCAATTCTGCCACAGGCACTATTTGAGAGATCGGTATAGAAAGTACATATCCTTTTCCATAGCTAGATGACATGCATACCAAATTTCAAGGCTGTCTGACCGCGGCTTAGCTTCTAACAATTTTCAACTTTCCCTCGGAAACTGCTTAAGGAATCAGGATAAAAGGTAGCCTATGTTCTTTTCCATGTCAAACATGCATGCCGAATTTAATCACAATCCGCACTTTCACATTTTTAAATTTAGTTAATTGTTAGTACAGAACACTGACCAATTAAATTCACCATCTTTGTATTTAATTATTAAAGAAATAGAAAAATATACTCTTTGTGAAAATCTCAACTCTTCCTATTACATTTCATGAGGTGGTGGTCCTGCTGGCAAACAGACAGACGGACTTTAGTCATAACTTGCAAACTTATAGTTATGGAAACTTAACTCCTAATATGATCGGGAGTAAGGGTTCCGTACCCTCGCGTATATTATTCCAAATGTATGTACTTTATTCAATTGGGCATGATTATATTGAAAGAATCTAGGCAAGCTAATAAAAGTACTAAAGACTACAAACCACCTTTTTTGTCGGTTGGTTAAAAAAAACATTAAACAATAAGGCGCCCACGCGAAGCCAATAAAAATAACGAAAGTAAATTGCACCGAGCGAAAAGTTTGTCAAGTTAAGAATTCGTTGTGAACTCTCGAAAAGGAATTATTTGTTTAATTTATTAGAGAATTTCTTCGTTTTCACTTTGAAGATTGATCTCCAAAGAGAAAACGAATTTTTTTATTAAACCTACTTAAGTTTACTTATGTAAATTTATATTAAATCTTGCGCCAAAAAATATTTGTCATGAATTTCCACTGACCTTTATTATACTAAGGTCAGTGTGTATATCTGTAACCTGATTAATCTTGAAGTGAAACTTGTGATATAGCGAAATCAAAACGAATGTCGGGTAAATTTGAAACCATTGTAGGGTGACGAATGTAGTTATCGCCAACATCTAACAACAATGCAAAAAAGGAGGATTAGGATGGAAAAAAGTAGGGACTTAAGTATTACAAACAATTATGTACAGAATATTACCATTGTTTTTGCGAAAATATATCTTTCATGTACCCCACGGAGGATATTTTCAATTTTGCTAGGACCTCTTACATCGCGATGATATTCGTAAGAAAACTTCGTGTTCACCCTAAGGCTATCGCTATCCCTATCCCTACTAATATTATAAATGTCAATGTAAGTTTGTTTGTTACGCTTTCACGCAAAAACTACTTAACCGATTCTCATGAAACTTTGTACATATATTCTTGGAAGGGTTAGAAGTAAAATAGAATACTTCTTATCCCGACATTAAGCTTGGTTACTTTGGGAGAGGGGATGAATGTTTTTGACGATTTTACACCATAACCGACAAATTATAACCGATTTAAATACATAATTATTTTTGTACTATAGTGGTTATAATATGTGTTTAATTTTCCCCAAACTTTGTGTAGATCTGAATGTGGTTGGAGATAGAGGACAGAACTCCTCATTTAAGGCTTAGCGATACTGAATACTTTAATTTTTTTAGAACTACTACTAAATTGAATGTCTCATCAAAATACAAAATCAAACTCAGACGAAGTCGCGGGCAACAGCTAGTAGAACTATATGGCCACATTACTTAGGTTGTCGCAAATCTCCAGTGAAAAAAAAACTCTAGTGCGGGACATTATGCACGCCACTGGGTGTACATACTCGTACATATAAAATACTCATAGAATTTATGAAGTCTACCTTATATTGAAATGGGGTTAAACGAAAATCATCTCTTTCATTTAAAAATATATATTTTATTACCTGAACAGTAAAATTGTGAAAATGTCTAGTTCATTTCCGGAATGGTTCAAAGGCTTTCTACGATGAGACAAAGCTTCGGGCAAAATGTTCAAACTTTGCACGTTAGTTTTTTACGACTTTTCGGCCGTCCTTTCACAGGATTTGCGAAAGGTTGTTACTATTTAAAAAAGGCTCAGATTTAAGTCGGTTTCTTTTATAACAAATGGAGAACTAGCGGTTTATAATGAGTTTGATACCCTTGAGAGAATTTACATTGTCTTATTTTTCTTATTATTGTAGGTTGTCTTCACTTGGGTGACAGAAGTAATGAGTACAATACAGTAGAGATGAGCGCAAACTTTTACGAACCACAAAATGTTAATGATCAATGCATATATTCGTTGATAGTTATAGTGAGTAACTAACATTAAAACATATAATTTTCATCATCATCATATCAACTTACTTCTTTTCTATCTTTCTTTCAATTGTTTTTTTTTATTGCTTGGTCTTTGGTGTACCTACAATAAAATGTATTTGATTTGATTTGATGCTCCAGTGAGCATTACAGGCCTTTGAGAACATAACGGGGAACTTTCAGGCATGCAGATTTCCTCACGATGTTTTCCTTCTCCGTTAAAATAAACTAGGCCACAGTGATGGGAAACAAACATTATCAATAGATCCGATAAGGCTCGGATAGACACTCCGCGGGAGGTTCTTATCGTTCACGGCACATCTGGCGCCTAAATTCCTGCGTGCAACGCACACCGCTCGCAGGAGTCGCACTGACTTACGGAAGGCTCGTTAACCAATGCAGGAATAGTATGGATAAGATCCTAGGGAAAAATATCAAAAATCCCTTATTTAAGCAAATTCCTACAAATAACGGACAAACTGTGATAGTAGATTGTTCAAAATTGGATAACGCAATGTCTTACGTTTTTGGCGCCGGGATATTTCCCAAGCGTAGCAACTGTGTTAAACCTAGAATCCGGAGGGTAGCAACGGGTTTTACACAGCTGTTAAAACAATTATATCACATCGCTTCAAGGGCTGACCAACTGAAAGGGATGTCATGATTCATTAAAGCGAAAACACAATATTCGAAACGCTAGTAAGAGAAATGCCATCATTCGTCGAACCGAGATAGCAATATTAGGATAAACATAATATTTTTGGATGCTTCTTTATTCTAATCTTACGGATTATTGCTAATTTCAGTTTTGACTGTTTTAAAACATTATCCGAAGTAGGAATAAATTTGATTGAACTTAGCTAATAAATTAGTTATATTACTGACAAGCTTATTATACAAAACCACCTTTTTTAGCTGTTATTGAGCCCTGAGTTGTAAAGAGATACTAAGAAGTACTTAATAGTAGTGTATAGCATTTTAGTTTTTTTTTTAAACGAATATTTGAACAAAACAAAAGCAAGTTTCGTTTAGCGTATCCATAAGCTCTTTAGTCTCACATAAGTGTACAAACGTTATCGTATTTCGAAATCAAACATTAAATATAATGCAGAAACGACAGGTAGGCACCGTATGCCGTGCACACAGAATGTAAAAAAACACGTCGAAAATTTCCGTCACAAACCACCGATACAAATAAGAACCTAATGATCTAAAGTTTAGTGTTTAAGTTCCTTTGGAGATGGAATATAATAAATCTTGTAGTACGATGACACGTGTCAGGTATTCCAGGAGCTGTCAGAGTGACGTAATGTGTTTATTTATGACATGCGGCCGGCGTCATCGATGACGTGGGAATGTCCCGAACGGACAACACTGATCTATGATAGGCTTACTTGTAGTTCAACTCTGTTTATGTAACTTGTCTATAGTAGATGTTTGTAATTACATTAGTGATGTTCACAAGATACTTTAATTGCATTGGAATAAAAAGTTATATTCCATTCAAGTGACTGGAATACATAATATATATTTTTTATGTAGTAACTACTAAGCAAACTTGCTAAAATTAAAAAAAAATGACTAGCAGAGCAACTCTTTTACTCGAACTGTTGGAAACTTATGGCCATGTTATCCTTTACGTAAGAGAAACTGCAAATCGGCTTAGCGTGATTTCGCAAAGCAGGAAACTGCGAGACGAATTTTTGCGATGCGGTTTTGTGCGGCTATACATCTTGCGTTAATAGTTCGAGTGACCATTACCTTCACGTTCGTCCACCGTACAAACATATTTTGTACTAGATATCGGCATGGATTGGGAAAGATATTAATTAGAACTCCTGTTATCACTAAGAAGAAACGAAGAAGTTTTTGGGCTCATCCAATTATTGGGTTCTATTAGCAGAAGAGGTTATGATTATCTTTTTTGTGCATAAATATCTTCGCTAGAAGAGCTTTCAAGTTTTTTATCAAATAACACACGCTGTCTCACGATTGCGTGAACTGCTGATGTTGCAGTGATCGTTACACGCAGTGGCCCAAACACTTCAAGTTACCTTCAATTAGGAACATAACAGCATTAGCTATAATTGTATATATCTCTTTTGGTCATCACTTCGCAAAACAGCTATAAGCGTCTTCGTCTTAATCGATAGAAGTCCACTGCTGGACAAAGGTCTGCTGTAGAGATTACTTTATATTATATAATATTTTAACAGGTACGGTATTGTGCCGCTTATATCCAGCTGCTTCCTGTGACTCTGTTATAGCTGTCTATACGCCTAGGGGGGTCCACCCATTTTATATCATGTTCAGAGCCGTTAGTTATTGGGCTAGCTGCCTCATTGGTGTAGTGTTTAGCGTGTTTAGCCACAAAACTTACTAAAGTTAGAGGTGCGTGCTGGTATTCAAACTCGGCTCCTCGAAAGTGAAGCTAAAATCCTAACCATTAGGCAGGACTAAGTTAAAGTCAACATCGAATATTATCTTCAATTTGGCAATATTTCTGTTTACATAAATTAACTTAAATTAAATTTTCAAAAATGTACGACTGTCATTATTTTAAAGGCTTTAATTGTATTGCACCCATTTTATGAGTCGCACGAACAGCCCGAAAATAGTGCCAATTACCCCATGCTAAAAGTGATTCTGTAACGAAACTATACCAGAATTAACAAGAAATGTATTAGTTAAAAGAGAAGGAAATGGTACTAAAGACCTATTTATACAATGTTTGGCTGGGCAGTTTCTCAGAACAAGAAAATAAATAGTATACTTACGTGGTATATTAAATTTTTGGTGCCATCTAAAAGTAATCATTCCGTTAAAAATTAAAACCCAATAACTTCCAAACCAATTTCAACTTCTGAGAAATCAAAGAAGCACGACAACACCACGCTTCGATATCATCCTGAGTGATTTATAAAGTCGGAATTTCACGATATAAATGATAACGTTGATTACTATAGCCATAAAATTATAAAACCTATATGATCACTAAATTATTTTATAGTAGGTTTTTGCATGTCATTTGTGTGTTATAACTTTGTTAAGAATGAGTGTCTTTTTAGTTTTATTTGTGGGCACATTAGTTAATTCGGTAATAGTTTCGGCTAAAAATGATATTTATTCTGGGTAAGTCTTATTGCAATCACACTATAATATATAGGCACGGGCTTTATGTTGGCATTGAATACAGATAGATAACCTACTTCAATTAACAACTAAAAATAGTTCTCGTGAAGTTTTTCATTACTATCCATTACTGTCCCAAGGCACGGCTCACCTCCCAGAAAGAGAAGGTCGTAGTCCACGCCGGCTAAGGGCGGATTGAGAACATTGAAGTAGGCTGGTTTCCTCACTATTTTTTTATTACCTTTTCACGGGAAACAAACAGTCAGAGTATTGCCGTATTTTTATATCACTTAATGAAGTTTCCACAACTTAGTTACACGCTGGTTGAGTGCGGATTTTGAACATTACGAAGGACTCTAAAGTATGCAGGTTTCCTCACAATTTTTTTTTTATTAGCTTTTCAAGCAAACAGTGTGAGTAATGCCGTATTTTTTTATCACATAAAGTAATGAAGTTTCCACAACTTAGTTATGTATAAACGAAAACATTAACCACAAATTGCTTAGGAATTAAGTACCAACGAAAATTACACAATAAATTGAAATTTTAAAAAAACAAAATTTTGATAAGCTTATCATACTTATTTTGCCCTAATTATTTCGATCAGTGCCAATTTTGACGCGAAAAATGTCCGTCTCACTATATTTGCTATTAAAAGCATTGAACGCACGAGATAAAAAGTTATTTGCCAAATACCTTGTCTTCCATCTAGCCCACTATGTTTTCTTTCAAAGTAAAATAAATAAATATATATATATCGCCAATAAACAAATCGCCATCTAGCCCCAAAGTAAGCGTAGCTTGTGGGTGGGTTACGGGTAACTAATAAATTATTTTTATTTTTTATCACACTGAAAAACATTCATGTAAATCTCTACAACATTTTCCAGCTGTGGGAATCGAATCCACAGCCTTGGATTGGAACCCACTACGCCAATCGGCCGCTGAAGCAAGTGAAATAAATTACTTAAATCGCAAACTCCGAAAAGTTTGACATGCGTGCCGTGGACTGATTGAAATTTTCGCTAGATATTATTAATTTCAATAATGAATCAGTTTTTCATACTGCACTATCTATCGTACGGCCCCCTCTGTTTTATGTTTAGGGATTTAGCTATTTTTGTTATATATCTTTGTAAACAATATTATTGTTAATTTACTTCTCAATTACCTGTATAATTTATACATTTAGATACTTTCAGGAATTAATGTATAATAATGCACTTGCAAAATTAAAAAATCTTTGTGTCCTTTTTTTGAGAATTAAGGTTTAAAAATTCTTCAGATACTCCGTACACGGGGTTCAGTTACGTAGCCGTTCTGACCAAATAGTTCTCTACAACCTACAGTCAGAGCTGAACGTAGATCTCTGGGAGTATGGCGCACCAAGCACTCGGGACGCCTACATCATGGTATCGCCGGAGAACAGAGCTGAAGTTTTCGATATGCTGGATGCAAATAATATGAAACATTACGTCCACTTACCGGATGTGGCCAAGTAAGTTTCAAATAGTCGGTGTTACATACACCGACTATTTATATAGATCATATTTAAAATTCTTTAGAAGTCGTCATCATCATAATTTCCAAGTAAGCTTTCAAGCTCTTTCTTCGACGATCGGAAAGATAAATTAAAAGCATTTATAAATCAGGAAGACGTTCTCCTGTTAAATCATTGCAGGTAATGCTAATGAATAAATAAAATAAAATAAATAAATATACTACGACAATACACACATCGCCATCTAGCCCCAAAGTAAGCGTAGCTTGTGTTATGAATGATGAATATGTTTATGAATGATATCCATAAATATTTATAATATACAGATAACACACCCAGACACTGAAAAACATTTATGTTAATCACACAAACATTTTCCAGTTGTGGGAATCGAACCTACGGCCTTGGACTCAGAATGCAGGGTCGCTGCCCACTGCGCCAGTCGGCCGTCTGAACTCAGACTCACATCTAATTACATGATACAACTGCCATTTTATCTTAAAATCATTTCGTCATTATCATCTTCCACCTCTTAATACCTTTTGCTGTGCACAAGCATCCTCGCTCATAAGAGAAATGGTAAGCAAAGATAAGAAAACGAGTAAAGATCCACCAGGATCCTATGCGGATAGTGACGGCTTTAATTAAGAGGCACGATTATTACAACACAAATTTCTATAAAATCATTTCTGCTCAGCACACAATCATTTTTCCAGTTGTAGAGGTCGAACTCACAGCCCTGGACTCAGAAAGCAGGGTCGCTGCCCACTGTGCCCAATCGACCATCATGATCCCGACATCGTTTTATTATCAAAAACCAAAATCGCTTAAAAACCAAAGTAAAATCGGACGAAGTCGCGGGCGATAGCTAGTATGTGATATTTTTAAATAACTCGATTGTATGTTTTCTCTTCCGTAGCTGTCCTTTATGCTATTTTTTACTTGGATGAGTTCGCTATGTAGCGATGAAGCCCAAAAATATTACGCCATGGAATAAAAATTAAAAGATGAATTAATGAATTTTTGCTCTGTACTTTTATTTGGTTTACCTACAAAAACAGAAAAGCAACATGGAGTATGTTTGTTTAAACACGGTAATCTATGGAACTAACGATAATTTGATAGATCTTTTTATCGATTTCATTGCACAATGATTTAGAAAGATAAAAGTTATAAAAATTATAGGTATAACATTCCTTATTTATATTTTAAATACAAAAATCTGTGTTTTTCTTTTCTGGTTCTTTGTCTTTTCTTCAAGCCCAAACTAAGCAAACTTGATTTTTGGCATAGTACTTTTTATTAGTTTCACTGATCAATCAAAGTCAAAGTCAAAGTCAAAAATATCTTTATTCAAGTAAAAGAAGAAGGTGGCACTTTTGATGCGTACATAAGAACCACACGGTAGTGAGATGATGGCGATAACCACATTCGTAAACTTAAAACTAAAGCTACGAGGGTTCCAAACGCGTCCTGGTCTAAGAAGAAGCCCACAACAAACTTAGCCGGGTGTTTTTTTTTTTGTTATCACCATCTCACAATGTCATTTAAAATTATTAGAAGAGCAACCTGGTTAGAGCAATAATTTACACCCAAGCTTTTTTATCGTTTACGTAGTCCTTTATACTATAATAGGACTTTTCTATAAGCTTACGTTTAATACAAACTTTGAACTTTTTAAGAGACATCTCCAAGATGACAATTGGTAGTTTATTGTAGAATTGTATGCAATTTACTTTAAACGAATTATGAATTTTATGTAACCTAGTATATTGCACTGTAAGTTTATTCTTACTTCGTGCCTTCTCCATCTAAAAGACATTGGCGTAGTACCTTGTGCCCAGTTGGCACAGAAAAAAAGCCATAAAAAAGAACTGAATTGATTGAAGGTGAAATTAAACACGTGATCAGTAAAAAGTATGCCAAAGCTCAACGGCAAAGACTTTTTCGCATGGTCTCAAATTTAGCAAAGCTTCTCAATAACGAACATTTAGTGAGAAAGCTTAAACCCAGAAGTCCAGTAACGATTATTATAGTGTCGATCAGTGCAAATAGTAAAACTAGTGGATATGTTAAGTGAACAAAGTGAACGTTAAAACATACTAAGTCTGAGTTAATTCATGGGCTATATCATAACGATTTACAAGTAGTCGTTTAATTTAATATCAAGTTACACATTATTCTTATACATTTTTTTACCTAAGTACTTATTTTTATAGTACCCACATTAAGCTGTATATTTTTGTTAGACCACTATTTATCGCCATTTGTTATAAGTTAATGAATAGTTAGTTTAGTTTCGCATAAATGTAATTGTAGAATTTAGCTTTTTGTATTCACGACCAATGATTGTCGACGGCGCAGGGTGTAACGGTAAAACTCTTAAGAGTTAATGAATGTTTTACACCTTTTAAATGTAAAACTTTTTTTTTAATTTTTCAATGAAATAAATAAATAAAAAAAAATAGTCAATTTAATAGGCCATATTGGACAATAAAGCATCACTAACGCTTTATGGTAGAGAAAAAGAAACTTAAGAAAGACAAACCTTCAGAAATATTAAACGTTATTAATAGTTTAATTTTATAATTGTTATAGAGCTGTTGAACAACATGAGGCTGACTTGTCTCGTTGGCGACAGACGAGGAAATCCCTGGTGCCTTTTGAGACTTATCCAACATATGATGAGGTATTAAGATTATTTCGGTTCAAACTATTTTCAAGAGATTGGTTATTATTATATTGACCTCTATGCTGAAGTTTTTAGCGCAGTGGTTTAAACTGTGGGAGATCCGGAGTTCGACCCTCGGTGGGCCCGAATCTGGATTTCATAATTTCAGAATTTTCATTGATCTATACCGGTTCGACGGTTTCGACAGAGACCTCTATTTAACCCTACTGACATTTTTCTTTTTAATATATAAATATACTACTACAATACACACATCGCCCTTTAGCGCCAAAGTAAGCATAGCTTGTGTTATGGGTACTAAGATGACTGATGAATATTTTTATGAATAATATACATAAATTCTTATAATATACAGATGTTCATCACAGGAAAGATCGCTAACCACTGCGCCAGGCGGCCGTCAATGATGGGCCGATTAAGCAGTTATAATAAGTTTATACCCCACGTATGAACTTATTATAACTTCCTTAAAACTGTAATTATTGTAGAATTATTCATATTGTTTTCAAAATAACTTAGGTGTACCATATATGGAGGATATGAAGGACCATATATATATTATCTTCATGTGAAGATAATATATATATATGGTCCTTCAAATATTTTACAATTTCGACCTACGAACGAAGAAGCGCATTCTCTTAAAAAACTTTTCAACTATTACAAACTAAGAAGAAATTATCATCGTAATAGCGTCACTAAGTAACTATTGAAGGACTGAATTTCAAAAATATATACCGATAGATCAGGGATTGCTTGTTATATTCAGTTAAATGGTGCTGCAATATATTTCGTGTGAGGTTATTTTGTGCACCCGGTTAGTTCTCTTTTAACGTTAGGTATCAATGATTCGGTGATTTTTTTGTTCAATGACAAAGTCAATCTGTTTTTTTTCTTTAATATATATGTATCTTTAAACAATATTTATACATATATCATGTAATATTTTATAATAAGTTTTGTTTTTGCCACACCCACACTCGTTTTTTCTCGCAATGCTTTAGGATTAAGTCCGCCTTTTGTAAACTACTTTTTTTGGTGTCCAATAAAGATTTTAAAAAATACAGTCTTTGACTGAGCAAAGCTATACGCATTATATATCGATATGATTTGTTTGATGTATAGTTAAATTCTAGGTGGATGCATATATGGAACGTATTGCCAGAGAGAATCCCAGCTATGTAACATTAGTGAATGTGGGCGAAAGTTTCGAAGGACGAGCTATCAAATACTTAAAGGTTACTATAAGTGTTTTGTATGTAAATATTTTGCTATATTCGAATGTGTCAAATGCATGTACAACTTTCGCTGTGTAAACTTACGAGGGTCGGTAGCAAGACCTTTCGTATTTTTTTCGTATTTTTCATTTCGTATTTTCGGTATACTTTGGTATTTTTACAACTTAGCTTAGCTAATGTAATAAAGGGTTCTGTTATGAAAACAAAGCTATCCAATTGATAAATTTCATATTTAAAGATACCTATTTACTTTGATTTTTCTTGAATATTTATTATTGGAAAGCACGTGGAATATCTAATAACATTAAGATCAATGCGTGCGACTTGCCAAGCTAATCTAACTTTAAAAAAAAAGCCTTTACTTCTAAGCTACACGTAAATAGCTTCTGTGAATTTGTTTTTAAAATCTTCCCCTGTTGTAGATATCAACCAGCAACTTTTCAAATTCAAGCAAACCGATCTACCTAATGGACGCAACAATGCATGCGAGAGAGTGGGTGACGACCCCAGTGACTCTTTATACCATTCATCGATTGGTGGAAGATTTGAAAGCAGAAGACTTTGATCTACTAGAGAACATTGACTGGATCATAATGCCGATTGTCAATCCTGACGGATATGTATACACTCATACAGACGTAAGAATATTACATAATTATATTCTACCAGTGGTTGCACCCGCGTTCATTAAGTTCCTTTTAGTACCCAGATTTAGATAGTCGGCTTCCATTCTCGATACTCTATTAAGTCGGAGTGGAATTTATATATCTTGTTTTAAAGCTCGAATTCGTCTACACTTCTACAGATTTTGGAAAAATACAATAAAGAATTAAAGAATCTGTGACTCTTAAACGAGTTGCATTCAGTCCATTATTCTATGTCGTTACAGTGTTTTGATACGCGAAAACGACTTTACAACTGCGAGTATGTAAATCTTATAGGTAAGCGTAATGCACTCGTGCGACTACGATCGTATTACAGGCATCTAATTTGAAAGCACCCTTATCTCATCATATCAACCAATTACCGGCCCACTACAGAGCACGGGTCTCCTCCAACTATGATTAGGTTTTAGGCCTTAGTCGACCACGCTGGTCCAGTGCGGATTGGTGGACTTCCACGAAGCTGCGCTCGCAATTGTCGCAGTATCTACCAGTACCGTTAGTAAAATATTTTTTTGTAGTCTTTCGAATTTATAAATATCATTTTTCCGTCTCCAGTATGCAATTAATAATGGTGCAATAATTAATTACGTTACGATTAATTCAGCTGTTGCACCAATCATAGGTAGCACATATTACAATAAACAAATGTGTTATGTATGATACTCGTAGGAACTCTTTTTTTTACCTGGAAGAAAATTATCATATATCTAACTCAAGGAAGCGAAATATCTCTGTACCTAATTTCGTTAAGATCGGACCAAACAAACGAACAGACGTACACACTTTCACAGACATCCTGTACCTGTACAAGATATTTGTCATCCGTTAAGTTTTCATATTAATTTTCGATGTTCAGGAATCAATTTTATGTTCAGGAACGTCTCTGGCGCGGAACCCGATCTTACTACCCGACAGTCAGCACCACTTGTTATGGGGTCGACGCCAACCGCAACTTCGACATCAACTTTAACACCCTTGGCGTCTCTAGCAACCCTTGTGCTCTGAACTACCCGGGCCACGAGCCCTTTTCCGAGCCCGAAACGCGATATGTGCGGGATATCCTTTTGAAGTATATTGACCGAATCCAAATTTACATGAATATTCACAGTCACGGAAACTACGTTCTTTATGGCTATGGAAACACTACTTTGCCGTCTAATGCAGTGCAGTTGCATCACGTGGGGGCTGCGATGGGCGCGAAAATAGATGCTTTGAAGCTACCTGAAGCTGGATATTATAGAGTTGGAAACAGTCATTTGGTACTGTACGGCAGTTCTGGTAGCGCTCAGGATTACGGTCAGGTACGTACGTGTACAAAAAAATCTCATAATTGTATGTGTTTGAACTTTTATTTAATTAATTAATCAAATTTTAGAATATTTTGATTTTTGAGAGCACGTAGAGCTGAAGGTACGGCTATAAAACCATCATGTGATAATAATCGTTAAACCGTGCAGTGCGGTGGACCTATTATCTAACTACCTCTCTCTTATGAGAGAGAAATTATATGCCCAGCTGTGGGACATTGAGATATGTATAAAACGTTTAGAGAACGAATAATTAGTTTCTTAAAACTATCTGCTAAACAAATACTAGATGAGAAGGGTGGCACAGGATCGTAAGCACTGGCGAGAGCTGGAGGAGGCCTTTGCTGTGAGGTACACAGAGCTAAGGGACTTGATTTAATGATAAAATGAAATGTAAAAACTTTTCTCTGAAATAAAAAGCTTTTTTTTTATTATTTTATTAAACAAATACTATATATAAGTAAAGTATTATAAAATTCATTCACTTTTTTATATTAATAATAATGAAAGGACCAAGCAGATGGCTCGCTTGATGGTAAGTGGAAAACCATCGCCTATAAACACAGGCAACGCAGGGCATGTAAGGAACACGTATAAATACGCAGAAATAAGCATTGCAGTAGTAGCTTTGTCTAAAAGCCACTAATTAGCGTATACAAAGTAGCATTTATTATTCTATATTTGTATGTTATACGTTTATATATTATATATATATATATTATTCATATTTATATTTTACACCGGCTACCATTTACTACCTTTCTTTCACCAAGGGTTGCCTGAAAGAGATTGTTTTAGCAATAAGACCATCTTCGCATACCAATATTTGTAAAAATTGCAGATTTAAAGTAGTTTGAAATCCTTCTTGCTATATTCATTGTGGAAAAGGACACCGCTGTTCTAAAATTTAAGCATGTGTAACAACATTTTAGAAGCACCAATGTCTAATAAGACAAAACAATTACTTAGTCTTTGTGTTTCTCTCTATTCGTCCTTTATATTCCAAACTGTATAGTAGTGTACAAATAAAGAGTTTAAATAATTAAAATAAGTAAATACTTATTGCAGGCTGTTGGCGTACCATTCTCCTACACTCTGGAACTCCCCGGTTATGGCTACGGGTTCCTGGTGCCCCCTGAGTTCATCGAACAGATAAACGCAGAGACCTGGCAGGGTATAGCTGTTACCGCCCGTCTCTCATATTTGTATTATAGAGCGAGGAACGAGAGAACTTAAGAATAATAGTAAATTAAAAGCTTAACCTAATGAAAATTTTAAGACACCTACCCCTTTTATTAACGTCGCAATATGTTGAGGATCGAACGCTATTTTTGCTCATTCTATCATTCTTGTAATATCTCGATAATTCCGAATTCGATCGAAAAAATATATAAACTATCAAACCATTCACATGAAAAAAAAATCTTGCCAGCTTAACGGAATATACGGCCTTTAAAATTTTTTCCTTATGTAATTTAGTAAAGAAGCTCTGAGTTAATATTCGAAAACGATTAAACATCTTCGAACTACAAAAGTTTGTAACCGATGCTTCGGTCATCCCGAGAATTGGAAGGCTTTTAGTATAATTAATTGGGACCAATCTTCTCTAAGAGACAAATATCTACAAACTTTCTCGTAATTCCGGAAAAGTGTAAAGTTTGTTTTAAAAATAATAAAAACATAATAAATGCATAAAGTTACTTTTATTTTTACGACAATATTAAAAAGTAGTAAAAAGAACGATTACATAAAAAACCAGTTCGTAAAAATAGAGTATAACCAACGTTTCTTTATACAACGTTGCCGAAATGGAGCACTCACAATCAAATATTTAACCTTAAAGATTTAAAAAACAGATACTATTATCTTGATATCAATAAGTTTACGAAGATAAAGGAGATAACTATTAACTTCGCCCTTAATCATTTATTTTATACCAATTTATGTCATAAACAGTTGAAGAATGGTATCCTAACGGCATTAATGTTTGATAAATCACAAAGAATGAGTGCCGTTATAATATTTTTATTTTTTGGTATAGCAGTTAATTTTGTGGTAGCTGCAAACAGCCATATTTATTCTGGGTACGTATTTTTTTTGTTAATCTGTGCTTTGGGTGTCATTTTAAATAATACCTCTTTAAGCGACTGTCTTTTTAGCATCGCTAAAATTCTTAAGGAATGACGCTTGAAGCGTGATATCCTAATGGCTAGGACTAGATACTTCCTTTCCGGGGACCAAGTAAGATGCCCAAAGGCACCTCTAATTTTTCGGTGGAACAAATTTTAGTTGCGTTTTTTATATGAATAATAAATGAACGAATTATGATGCCAATTCTGTTGTATATTAAATTCGATTCTGAAAATAGTGCTATCCTTTTCAACAAGAATGACTTTGAAATTAATAGTTTTGGCCCTTTTGATTTAGTTTAATTTAAAAATTTCTTACAGCAGAATTGGTACCATTTTTACATTTTGTTTGCCGAACTCAGAAGAAAACTCCTTGAACAAGACATCGGATTCAATTTCTAACTAAAACCAAATTAACCTATAACATCCCTAGATACTCCGTCCACGGTGTCCAGTTACGTCACCGGTTAGACCAAATAGTTCTCTACAATCTACAAACTGATTTAAACGTAGATCTCTGGGGTCATGGCGCACCAGAAATTCGTGATGCATTCATTATGCTATCACCAGAAAACCGTATGGAAGTCTTAGACATTTTAGATTCGAATGGCATGAAACATTATCTCCACATCGCTGATGTGGCCAAGTAAGTTTATCTCTGATTCATAACATTTAGTCGTACTCCCTGTAAATCTTTATTTAAATCGTATATAATAAATTAAGTTTAAAAAAAACCCGTGGGCTGAATAATTTTTTTCTATTTTCTTTAGTTCTGTCACGGGTCGAATTATATTCATCAAATCGAGATAGAAACATTTAAATCACAGGAGGGAGAGGGACGCGACATTATGAGAAACGAGATATTAGAATAAACAGAATTTACTTTGGATGCACGACATTACTAAATTCAAATTACATTACAACAACATTACAAACCTGCTCATCCTGATGAATGTTTTTTTTTACATATTTAGGTCTTGTAATAAAGCACTGTTGAGGGAGTGATATAAAGTATTCATTTCTCTGAACAACCTTATAGCAAACTGATTAATTATTGCGTTTCAGATCACTTAAGAAACATGAAGCTGACTTATCTAGTTGGCATCATGGCAGACAGAACCTTGAGCCTTATGAGACTTACGCTAGACATGCTGAGGTATCAAAATACAATATTATATTGATAATGATATAAATAATATTTTACAATATTTACTTAATATATTTCGTGGCATCCACCACTTATAGAATTAGGATTGTTTGTTTTCTTTATAAGATAATATTTTGATTGATTTTAGATTAACGCGTACATGGAACGAATCGCAATACAATATCCAAACATCGCGAAGCTGGTAACTATAGGCGAAAGCTTCGAAGGGCGAGACGTAAAATACTTAAAGGTAACATAAACATTTTAAATACTCATCGCATCAACTTTAATTACATTCATTGCAATAATAATAAACATTACCTAAAGGTGTATCTTTTGGCACAGAAAAAAAACTGTCTAGTTAATATTTTACTATTAATTACATCACTTGTGACTTTATTTCAACCTATCTATGTTTTATACATTCAATATTGATAATATTAAAACCCTCAAATTACATGATGTCAATATTTATCTGCTAGCAACACTCGCTTAATGATTGCAAATCAATAATAACCTACTATGATAAAAATAATATTACCCTTGTTTTTTTTTTAAATTATGTTCCCTTTCCCGATAAGAAACTAATAAATATTAAGAAGACCGAGAATGAATAGTTTTGTAATCCATTCACTGTTACTTGTCCATAGGGGATGAGTTATATCTGTAAATCTGTCTGAATGGACTGTAAAAGTAGGACGAACTAAGTTACAACCTAGTTTAATGACTGAGTTAATTTTATGGTATAAATTTATCATAGATATCAACAAGTAATTTTGCAAATACGAGCAAACCAATTTATTTCATGGATGCAACAATGCATGCCAGAGAATGGATAACTACACCAACAACCCTTTATTCAATTCACCGATTGGTGGAAGATTTAAGAGAAGAAGACAAGGACTTGCTGGAAGACGTTGATTGGATCATACTGCCAGTCGTTAATCCTGATGGATATGAATTTAGCCATACGGAGGTAAGAATATAATCTTCGCACGCATTAAATTAGGTTGCCAGAAAAATCCTAATCTAATGCTAAAGCATCTAAAACTTATTCATGTAGGCCTGTAAAGCGCAAATAAAGTTTTTTCTACTATTAAATTAACTCCATAGTGTCTTGCAATACACTTTCAAACTACAAAATATCTGAGTTAGTTAAGTTATTTATGTATTTTGGACTAACAAAGTACTCAACAGAAACATTATAGAAAGTTATTGTTCTTTTTCAATTAAAAAAAATGTAATTATTAAAAAAGTATACAATATAAAAGCTTATCTGAATATGAGTCAAGTGTGATCGTCTAAGCTCAAACTTCTTTCTTTCATTTAAAAATATTTAATCTTTTACCTGTTTTCAGAACCGTCTTTGGCGCGGTACCCGTTCAGTCAATGAAACAACCAATGAACTCACGAACACTTCTTGTGTCGGCGTCGACCCCAACCGCAATTTCGACGTCAACTTTAACACCCTTGGGGTATCTAGCAACCCCTGCTCTCAGATTTACCCCGGTCATGAACCCTTTTCGGAGGTCGAAACTAGATACGTCAGGGATATTCTCTTAGAGCACATTGACCGTATCCAAATTTATATGGACATCCACAGTTATGGCAGCTATGTTCTCTATGGACTTGATAACGCCACGTTGCCGGCTAATGCAGTGCATCAGCATCACGTAGGAGCCGCGATGGGTGCTAACATAGATACTGCAAAGCTGCCGAATGCTGATTTTTATGCTGTCGGGAACAGTAACCTGATGTTATATGGCACTTCTGGCGCTGCCTCTGATTATGCTCATGTAATTATGAATTTACAGGCCCTTACTTCTACTTATTTTAAAAACCTCAGGGACTATTTGTTTCCTTTTTTTTAAATCCCACGAGGAATGATACAAAGAACTATCCTATGTTCTAAGAGTGGAAAATATTTACAAAATTTCATAAAGATCAAATAGGTACCCTACAAACCTTAAATAAAAAATAAATAACAGCTTTTATGTACTGATGATAAAGTAGCCTTAGAAGTGATATGGCGGCGCCAATATTTTTTTTTTTTTTTAAATAACTAGAATCCAGTTCAGATAGATACATAATACTAGTCAAAGATACCGGCTATCTTTTGCTGATAATCTCCTATCGATTATAATTACTATCTAACTGTATCACCTGATTAATCTGCGCCGACAATCGCTAACTATCTCCTGCAATTACTTAACGCGTATTGTTGTATCTTATTATATCGATAGGTATAAATAAGTGTGTCATAGTCGGTAATAAAAAACAATAAATATTGAGATAAGTCGATCTATACCTATGTCAATTGCATAGTATTTCTGTAGATATCGATGCAAATAATTATTCAGTGATAAAGTTATGGTTTGGCCTGATGAGTGAAAAACATCGCTTGTATACAGAACAACACTTTGCAGCGCACGCAAGAAACAAGTCCTACAAAATGCCGCCATTTTTCGATCAACCTAAAGCATAAGTGCTTAGTCTCATGTGCCTGTATCTACACCGACAACCACGCCTTTAAGTCCGGAATACATAACACAGTATTGCTGGACAGCAGAAATAAGCATGGCGTCTATAATACCTACTAATGCTACTCTTTTCTAGGGGATACATTGTAAAAAGAACACCACTAATTCTGTCTATTTATCTAAGGTTAGAGATTCATGTATAACAAAATTAGCACCTTTGGTATTATTACGAGTAGGACGCATGCCTAGGTAGTAGAGTTGTATCAATACAACGTTTTGTTCCTTTTTAGGTTGTTGGTGTACCGATGTCTTACACACTGGAGCTACCCGACTACGAATACGGATTCGACATGCCTCCTCAGTACATCGAGCAGGTTAACATGGAGACCTGGAAAGGCATTGCAATTACGGGTCGACTCGCCGCCTTGTATTATAATGCGAGAGTTCGAAGCTGAAAATACAAAAATTAATCTATAGACCACTGTGTTTTCGTTATGCTTTTATTTTTATTTTTATAAGATTAGGATAAAAGAGACCATTTTTTATTCAAATCTTGTTAGTACAGCAAGGCCACTTTCAGTAACTAGATGGAAATACATTACGTATGGATAACTATAACACAAATTAATGAAAGTTGACATTAATAATTATACAAGACTTGAGAGTATTGTACCTAGTCAGACACCACAGATAATATTGTGTCAAAGATAAACTTTATTATTATTTCTTAATTATTATATATATAATTTGACAGCCGATTGGCGCAGTTTGTAGCGACCCTGCTTTCTGAGTCCAATGCCGTGGGTTCGATTCCCACTCCTGGAAACTGTTCGTGTTATCTGCATGAATGTTTTTCAGTGTCTGGGTGCTGTCGTAGTATATATATTTATTTATTTAATTTGTATCACAGACACTTGAGGCAAATGAACTAAATTATGCTTACTAACAGTTTTTTTGCCGCTTTTTATCGTTGCGGTTTATTCAATAACACAATGGCCAACTAAAATTACGTCTTTCAAGCGTTGAAAAATACCCGATCAAGGATGTGTTGTAGAGTTCAACTAACGTCATATCGAGTATTAACAAAACGAATTTTCATTAATTATAACAGTCCACTGCTGGACTAAAGGCCTCTACGAACGGGAGGATTATTATACGCCCATAAAATCAATGCGTATCCATTTTATAGAAATTGAACACAGTACTCAATAACATAATACGTAAGAATCAATTTAGCTTACCACTAACATTTCAGTCTACGTCACAAACGAACATTTAATCACAAAAACAGAATAGTTCAAAATGTCCAATGTAAAAACTAAGGTCTCGACCCATATCAGTCTTCGTTGGTAACCGAGCTGCTTTAGGGCTTTATTAAAGTAACGACAAATGAGCGATGGCTGTATGAGCCAAAAAGTGACCACGCAGGATGTAAACTAGAGGAGTCAAACTTCATCGGTCATAACTTCTACTATTCAGAAGAAGGATTAAATTGCGCACATCGCCATTATTGCATATAAAGCTCATTACCTAACACTTTATGTCATTGGCAAAGACATAGAGAGAGGCTACTTATGATGTAAATAAAATACCTACTGTAAAATGCAAGGTACTAATATTATAGGAATAATATTATATGCCTAAAAACAACGATTCAAAACACATTTATTATTTTCAAATACATTATTGTGGCTTATAGGGACCATTACGCGTACGCGCGCAGCTCGGGAAAGTTTTTTCGTTTGCCTTGGTTTACAATTACCGTAGCTGAAAGCTTATTTTTACTGAAATTAAATGCAGGATAAAAAAGCTTTCAAAAAATTAAACATAAAAATCGGCCAACAAGCCATTCCATTTCCATTTTATAATATCAAAAGTATGGTAACATAGATTTTTTTATAGCTACACCGACGCTCGTTTTCACCCACGTCTTAGGTCAACTGGTTAAAAATGCTTTAGCTTTAAGTAGGCTTTGTGAATTAATTAATGAATGAATACTCTTTTATTGTACACCACATAAAAATACTGGAAAAATTATAAAATAGCTAGTTTACACGGATATTTAAAATTAGGAGGCCTTTTCGCTTCATATATATATCTCGTAGTTGTGAAATATAGAAATGGGGCGAAACACTCACTTTTTTCTATTTCTTGATACGTACAACAACAATACAATAAAAACTACCAATTACTATTAAATTATACCAAATAGCGATCTCTTAGCTTTATGTAAAACATACCAACAAGACTTTTGAAACAAATGCGGACGCTTCTTTGGTAATCGCTTGAAATTTAAATTACCTACACATAACCCGCCACTTTTTCACAAGGTTTGCTCAGGAATACAACATTAAACCCGCTCACGCTTATTGGTGTGAACGCAATATTCAATATAATCCGCCACGCTCAGCGTAATAAAGTGTCACACTAATCCGGGACACGCTACGTGCAAGCTTGCCGGCTTAATGTCTTGCACAAGTTTCAAATGCTTACTTTTATATTAAACCTTATGTTATCGACATCGGTATATTCTGTTATTTATCCAGAGATGGCAGTACTTACAGATTTTCTTTATTTTATTCTACTACAAGTTAGCCCTTGACTGCAATCACACCTGGTGGTAAAAGATGATGCAGTATAAGATGGTAGCGGGCTAGCCTGTTAGGGAGTATGGCAGCTTTATTCTTTTAATTTTTTAAGGCTTTTCCTAGGTTTAGTGAAATCGGGCATAAGTGTTTTTTTATGCATGGTGTCCTAGTAGATAAACCAGCCTTGTAGAAAGACGAAGAAATAATACAGTAATCGCTGCCAGACTTATAACCATAAACTGAACTTATAAACACTATTTATTGTTAAGTATATTGCCTAAGATTCTCAAGCAAATTGGTCACTAAGAACTAAAACAACGCTCTCCAGAAAAGCAAATAGAGCAGAATAAGGATGAAATATTATACATAAGCGATAATAATTACTCAACGTAATGGGTGATTTCGGTGCCCAAATCGGGAAAGTTCTTAATGAAGGTGATGTTACACTAGGTCCATAACGTTCATGTTATATGTGCTACAATAATATAGATAATATTAATATCTTAGGTGTACCTAAGCAAAATAATCTTAACAAAATAAGCAAAACTTCGAACAAAACATTTAGTCTAAAAAAGGGCTGTCGAAACAAAATTAAAATGATATATTTTGCTAATTAAACATATTATCTATCTTTACCCTATTATTTATATGTACTAATAATAAAACTGAGGACTTTGTTTTTTTGCTTAAACTTGCTAATCTCTGGAAATTTCAGTCGAATATAGAAAACCTTGTTTGAATTTAATAGACAAATTTTTGAGGAATTTTTGCTTAACTTTTTAATTTTTCAAGAGAGTTCTATAGGGGATGAAACTTTATATAACAGTCCGTATTTTTTCTTATCGGTAATTCATCCGTATTAAAATAACCACCGACACAATGTCATTAACATTAGCTGTAAATTAATTATAACCTTTATTATTTCGTGAACACTATTTTACACGATGTGATGTGATTGTGACATTGGAAAACGCTTATAAATTGGTTGTTAAATAGCATTAGTTATGTATCTCAAGTTTATTTATTTACCCATATTACAAAATTGCTATAGCAACTGGAAAAAATTTATTAGAAACATATTTTGCTTTTAAGAAAGCGTTTTAGATCGCACTCGTCACAATTTTTCTCAGGGGTAATTGACTCGAGCGCTCTTCACTAATTGGGATACCGATTGCACTTTAGAAGTAAGAGTTTCCTCAAAGTGCACCCTTAGTACGTAATCGAATGCCTCGCCAACTTTTACGAATTACGATCAAGAAACTCTGGTACGTCGCTTTGAACTCTAAATCACTTCTTGTTTCTTCTTGCCTTGTCAACATAGGAGTAGTCAACTTAGTAAACTATGGATCACGGGATACTGTGTCGATAGGTGGGGTCGGTTACAGATAAGGTATACGGGTTGTTCTGCTAAGAAATTATCAGTACCAGTAAACAATGTTTATTTCTCAATTCCGGCAAGCTACCATCCGTTAGTATCTATACCATGTACAACCTAAATTTGATTGAATTTTACTGACTGAAAAACTAAATTGAAGGTGTAGTAGGACCTTTTTTGAACTCAATTCTTCTTCTCATTCTTCTCCGAAAGAACTCAAACCAACAAGCAAAATTTGTTTGGTTTGAAGGGCAAGATGCTGGTGTAATTAAAGGGAAAAGGGGCTTAACACCGATGCATTAGGTTGATGGGCACATGGCGTGACTATTGAGCATGTGTTCCTTGCATGCCCTGCAAAGTGTTGCTCTGTTTGTAAGCGATGGTTTTCGCTAACCAACCGCTAGGCCATCTGCTTGGTCCGTCAACCATTACTATAAAAAAGCAAAGATGAGCAAGAATTTTATGAGTACTTACACGAGCTTCCCCACAAATGGCGAGGTTACTGATGTACTCTTGGTGGAAACACTCCAGATTGTTGATACAGTTGCGTTAGTTTCATTCACGTATAAGATCACTGCCTAACCCAAGATCCATTATTTGTGAAGGTCTTTTTCTACCATCTGTCTGCTTATTGCGATCAAATGTGTGCTTATGCAAGCCATGGCGATATTCATTTTCAACCCGCACCCCTAGTAGCGATCGTGTGATCGGTATCGGTACGACTTTAGTACAAAGAGCATCAGAACAATTTTACTCTAATCGTGAATTTAGTGTATTGACTGACACTCGTAAACTTTTAATGCCTGCGATAACTTAAACTAATGATGGCTGTAATTACCATCTCTTACTAAGGGTTACTGGTAGATTTCTTTGATAAAATTATCATAATTATGACTTTCAAGATTAAATTTAAAAAAATGTCAACACTATCGTGTCTGTTGCATGGCTATTAGCTGGCAATTGGAATTAAAAATATAAATATAAAACATTATTTAACGTGTCCAGACATTTTGGTTGGTATTAACGAAAGCAATTCCTTTTTTTTCAATTATATTTCAAGTTTTTGGCTATTTAAGGCTTTGGCTTTAAAAAGTCAAAATTTTGATTCCCCGTTAATAGACGTCTTGCTTGCTGCTTTATCTTAGAAGCTGTAACATTTTTAAATTTCTTTCATACTTAAAAGAAATAATTAAATAGTTCAAACAAACTAAAAAAACACGCTTGGTATAAAAAACTAAACTAATTTCTTTCTTTTAGTTTATTCATAATAGCGATTTTTTTAGTTTTTCTTGATCTATTATTTTTATTAGAGCAAAATTAATCGGTAACCCATCCACCATTAACGCCGCTGTAGTAATTAGTAAAAAATCTTATTTTTTATAGTGAAATTTGGAATAACCTTTTAAGATTAGTGTATTGTCATCGGTCCTCGATATGTCTACAAAGTTTGAAAGAAATCTGACCGTTTAAAGTGGGTCAAAATCGCGCCCAAAGAAGTCGGTTACAAACAAACATACAAGTGAAGCTAATATAAAGCGTGTAAAAACAAAATGATTGTATCCGTAGGCAACCTTGTAACTCCTAATTAAATACTTCCGATACATAGTTTTTGTATATATGAATATAATAATATATTCCGAATGAATAACAGAAGAATAAGATTAGCCTACTTTAATCCAAGACCTCCTGTTAAAAAAAAATAAAAGGTTTAACGCGAATCTTGGACCTTACACTCCTGCAGTTTGGATTGGCTGGTTAATAAATAAATAATAAATTCGCTACGGAAATGGACATTTCCAATGTAAATAAGGCTCTCGTAGAAGGCAGACATCGCCGACGTCTCGGACTTTTACGGTCCTAAATCTTGGCGCGGTAAATAATTCATGAACACGCCTTAAGGTTTCCAGGATCGAATATTCAGATTCTAGCCTGTATCGGATTTGTTTTCTCTCCTTCTATGGTAAGTTGGACAAGCAAAATATATTATAACTAGCGGACTACCGTGACTTCGTGTGTGTCCGACTGCCTCCAAATTCTCATAATGCTTACCGCGTTCATACTAATGAACTTACATCCCCCATTTAACCCCCTTTGAGGTAAAATTTAAAGCGTAGTATCCAAAGGTTAGCGCGTTCAAACATATGAACAAACTCTTAAACTTTATTATTAGTAAATGTTATACTGAATGTTATAAGTACTCTTATGTATTGAGCGTGAGGCATACTCAGACAACATCGAGTACATAAAGAAAAGACGTAACAACTTGCCATGCCATCCATGCCTATTTCTAACACCAACATTGTACTGCTGTGGTCAGGCACATGAGACTTAACACCTACACGCCACAGTGTGGCGCTTTAGAGGTCGTTTATCTAGCATGCCCTGCGAAGAGTTTGTTTTTTTTTTTATTTTAAATACGGCTCACTACAAGGCTTGGGTCTCCCGCTCAGAGTTAGAAGGGCTTGTTCAACCTGGTCAAGTGCAGATTGGTGGATTTCCCACGCCCTTGAGAACATTATTGAAAACGCTCAGGCCTCGGGCAAGCAGGTTTCCTCGCCATGTTTTCTTCAAAGCAAGCGAGTGATTCAGAAGCGAGTTATATTGTTTGCTTAAATTAAAAAAAACAAATAATTCCGAAAAGTTATGGTTGCGTGCCGGGGCTCGAATCGAAAGCCGAAGCCTTGGCTACTTAGCTACCACAGCTCACTATAAAAAGTCCGTATTACCTTACTACTTCGGGAATTCATTACGTCGAGTAAGTTCGGGTACCTTATGGGGAAAGAGAGCTTCTCTCAAAAGCATAGAGCAAAAAAAAAGACCTAACTCCATAACATGACATGTAGCTTGTTTAGATTTTATCACCGTAGTTGTGTATTAGAGTGGGAGAAAACTGACATGCAGCATTGCAAGAGCCCTCAAAAATAAGAATTAAAAACAAACCTTACTAATGCTACTTTTTTACTCTGCGGCATGTTGCAGCCATTTACAGAATTAGTCGATATGCAAATGAGATAGCTTGAATGTTTACTTGCGAGTTCTTTCAATCCAACCTTTAATTAGGTTAACGAGATGACATCAACGATAGCTGTTTGCGTAAGAGTGGGAGATTATAACGAACTAGCTGCTACCTGTGACTACGTCCGTATTTGTTTCGGTTTTCGAAATATCATTCATGTTTTGTTCACCATCCTAGCGCAGTCTGTGCTGCACGATGGTCGTCAATGCAATTGCAATACAATTTGTTATGAAAATTAAGCTTAATTTGCTATACTCCCCGAAAAGCAGGGGAATCTCTATGGTAATTTCTTCAATCCTTATACTCCACACTTATTTAAAGCATAAATAATAATTCACTACTCCAACAACTGGTTTGACCCCCAACATTAGACGTCACATCAAAAAAAAGTTTTAAAAAGTTCTTATAGAAAAATCAGCGAGGTAATTAAAAAAGTTACTTCATTAATTAGATTTTCACTTCCTGCGGTTTTTCTTTAAGTCACAAGAAACTTTGCCCTTTCAGTTAAAGCTTAGTTCTTTTGTTACAGTTTCGGTTAAATGGATAAAATATGTTACAAAATCACTATATAGTACCATATTATTAAGTAAGGAAAGAAAGAATTTTTTTTTCTACATTGCGCCATACATTACAATGTTAACGAAACCACATACGCTGTGTGTGGTACAACCTAGAAAAAAGGTGCCAGCTCAGCAATGTTCTGCGTGCGCCAGTGAGAGCATACAGCGCTGATTTTCAGTTGGCACCTTGTACCAGGTGACCACTGAAAATCAGCACCACGGAAATGCGTAGCCATCTACTGACCACATTTTAATATTTCAATTTTATAATAAACTAAACGCTGTCTACTTAGTTTATTATTACTAAATTAAAATCTAATAAAAAATAATTAAAATTAATAAACTGAGTAGACAGGTATCCAAACTTAGAACGAATTGAAATTAACTTGCACATATTTCAGGGCGTTCAAGATTAGTACGAAAGAAAGAAAGAAAAATCGTATTTATTGTCACACACTTGTGTAAAATGTTACATTTGTGTTATAAAATTGTTAAAGTATAAAAATAAAAAAAATGTGTGACAAAGGAGCTGGCTCAGTAAAGCTGCAAACTAAAACGCGCAGCACTGGTTTTCAGCCAGCCCCATTATCTTCGTCGTCACTGAATCCTCGCGACTAAACAATAACAAAATAATCATAAAAAGGACAATAAAATAGAATATAATGTATAAACAAACAAAAGATATTTTTTCATTAACACAATCTTATTTACATCGAGAAATACAAAATCATCAAAGAGGTAAATAATAAACAAAATCAAAAATTATGAAATTAATTAACATGAAAAACTAAAAAAAAACTGGGTCTGAGTACCGTTTCTGTCGTACGGTGAGAGCAGGTCAGAAAACAGTTGTCACCACTCCGCCTAAAGACGCGCGCGTCTTACTAGGTGGCTCAGGGAATATAACGGAGAAGGGTCAGCAGTGTCCTCAGTTCTGCTACTACCATCTGATGCGATCACCAACACATCTGCCCAGGGTGGTGGAATGGGCAAACACTCCTGTCCGTTCCGCTCTTAGAAGATAAAAACACATCACCATAGAATGTTTTAAAATAGAGGAATACACGAGTATTACAAAGGAAAACTTCACGGGCTTAGAAATTTCGAGAATAACAGCAATTCGGTGTAACTCAAAATTAATTGCAACTGTACGTCATACAAAATGATTCCCTTGTATTAGGCGGATGTTACGGAAGGCGGGAGATTAATATCATCTGACAGAGGGCGGAATTGCACGCTAATACAAATGTGCCCCTAACTCGGCGAGATAAGCTGTGGTTTTACCTACTTAGCTTAAGCTGAGTTCATGTTACTGAATCTTTTTTTACTGAAACGCAAGTAAGCAGTTTGAAAAAGTGGTATGTATATATATATATATATATATATATATATATATAAAAGGCAAAGGTGACTGACTGACTTACTGACTGATTTATCAACGCAAAGCTCTAACCACTTGACGGATCTGGCTGAAGTTCTGCACACAGATAGTTATTACAACGTAGGCATCCGCTAAGGAAGGATTTCTGAAAATTCCAACCCTAAGGGGATAAAAGTTTGTATAAAATCCTTCATTTATCAATTTATTTTTCCAGTTACATTCATGAAACTTTGATTTTAGGTTTTCGATTAAAAATAAAGAAATACGTGCTTAAGTTTCACATTTTTTAAGTAATGTAATTTAAACTTGGTATACATATAGGCAAAGAAGACTGACTGACTGATCCATCAATCCAGGAGTCCGGATCTAATTTATATCCAGTATGGCGATTACGATTTAGCCAGGATTGATTGAACTTGTAAAATGTTCTGATGAATATTGTAGAAGTAAAAAGTTACACCGACTGGTCCTTTTTACCAAAGGTAAAAATGTTCTTTTCGTACCCAAAGGATAAAACGGGAACTTGCGGCCACCTGCCTGCAAGCCTGTCCGCCCGCATGCCTGTACGCCAGCCTGCCCGCCTGCTTGTTCGCCTGCCTGCCCACCTGTCTGCCCGCCTGCCTGGCCGTAGAGGATAATCCACGTATATATTTCAGACGATAACAATAAAGCGAAGTCTTTAAGTAGCACAGGATAACAAATTGCTACTTAAAAAAAAAAAAAAAATTATGCTGCCTTTTTATTAATGAATTCGATTAATTTTCTTTTTCTGTGGTATCATATATTATATTGCTTACTATATTATATTAATCCTAGACACCTAACATCGGTCACTCTGTACCCGGGGGATTTTTTGCAAGTTATTCAATTTTGGTGAGTGATAAAACTTTATTTTCTTTTTTGTCCCACTCTCTAGCACTCTATTATTGTGTTTTTATGACTAGTAAGTAATAACAACTTTCATAAGGTCACAGTTTGGCGCCCAATGGTAGTGTTTTTATTACGTACTTTATAGTATATCGTCCCACTAAATGCCTAAATATTTAGAATTACTAGAAATTAGAAAGTTTGTACACACTTCAATTTTCAATCGTTAATATAAGATTTAATAAAGATTAACAGTTATATCTGTTACAGAAACAATCAAACATAATCTAGCTGTGACTCGAAACTCTTTTTTAAAAATTCAAAATTCATTTAAATGTTTCACGTTTGTAAGCACTTTTGAAACGTCAAATCAGTCAGTGTAGTGGACTCTATATTATGTATATACAAACTATTAACATTGCCAATGTTGCCACAATATGCAATAAGACACGTTAAACTACTGATAATCTCTATTACGTTCATTAAAGGTAGGTATTTATTATTTATGATTTTGTTTGTATTGTTTATCAACAACTAATAATGTCGCGTTCTTCAAAAGTTTTAAAAATGGCAAACTTATACTAGCTTTTCTTTAAATTCCTTCTAGTTTTAAGGATTTGTCACGCCAATTATATATAAGTACTCATTTTTCCGACTTTTCACGCTTCAATTTGTGGCCCAATTAGCGAAGTGCACTCTCGCCAATTAACCCGAAGAAAATTTACTCTTAGTAATAACCTAACTTGCTTTCTTACAAGTTGAAATTCTCAAGTCACCTTAATTTAAATCGATAAATATCGAACTTATTAAAATTGCTCTTTGAAAAAAGACATAAAAAGCGTTGCAACTTTTTCGCTATAAAGTAAAAATTTTTAAGGATGTATAAGATATGATTAGTTATTTATTTTTTGTTGAATCTAAATTAAAATAAAAAGAACAGAAAACCATGTATTCACCTATGACTTTTTGTATATATATATATATATATATATATATATATATATACAGTTCACGTACCACCTACTGCGTTAATCGGTTCAGTAGTTACAAAGTATATCGATTACAAATAAACAAAGAAACGCGAGATTTGTTTGTTTTTTTATTTGTAATCGATAAACTTTGAAACTACTGAACCGATTTTTATAATTATTTTAATATCTTTCAAAGCTATTTTATGCACTTATTTCAGAGTTATTGCGTATATTAAAAATGACCTGTTTAACTAACTCATAAAAAAAATAATTTGAAATTGATTTTCAATCGTAGCTTCTAGGTATGTAATATTAGGCCTTACAAAAAAGGGTCTGTTTATAATTAAGATCACCTTATGTAGCTAAACATTGCCCTTGACAGCATGTCGTTTGGTCGCATAGTTTTTGAGACAATGAAAAATTAATATTTCGAGACGTACGGGATTGGAATACGAGAAAAGTGGTCGGTCATATAATATAACGTTATGACCCTTTACACAGCGCGGTCCACCAATCCGCACAGCCAGCGTGGAGGACTATGGCTTTAACCTCTTCTCATTGGGAAAGGAGACCCGTGCCCTGTAGTATTAGTGCCCGAGGTTTATAGAATGATAATGAAACCTTGGGGAACAGCTAATTTGCTATAATCCACGCTGAATGTGCACGTATAGTATGATATTTTTTTTTCTTTACACCACACCGATCCTCATAAACATAAACTATTCGCACGTCTGACAACATTGCATCTTAAGAGTACCTAGTGTGAAATTATTATATAAACTTACTGGGAAACATTATTGTCACTAGATGGCACTCTTTCATACAAATCATAAATAACTTTCAAGAAATCGAGCAGGTAGATAATCTCACAATAAGACTTAAAAATAACAGTTTACATTATTGTCACTAGATGGCACTCTTTCATACAAATCATAAATAACTTTCAAGAAATCGAGCAGGTAGATAATCTCACAATAAGACTTAAAAATAACAGTTTACATTATTGTCACTAGATGGCACTCTTTCATACAAATCATAAATAACTTTCAAGAAATCGAGCAGGTAGATAATCTCACAATAAGACTTGAAAATAACAGTTTAAAATCTTTTAAATTAGTTGCTACATATCATTGTTTTTAATATCACTGTACGAGTGCTAGTGTTTCATTACAGAAAAATAATTGCAATGAGGATGTTACTTGTCTATAGAGGTCTCGCCAGGTACAATTTCTCGGAAAGTCGTTGCTACGAGGTTCAATTTGTAGAGCAATTACAGAGACCCTGTCCGCAATTATGATTTAACTCGCCCGAAGAAATACCCAGGGTATAATCTGACCTGCAAATGAAGGTAGCTTAAACTATTACGGAAAGGAGAATATCTGGATGCAAAAAGAAGATGCAATGTCTTTTTAACATTCTGATTCATGACGCATGGTATGTTATGTGACTTTTTACCACCCTAATTGCAAAGAGTTGCAGCCAAGCGTTTTAGCCTCCGGTTGAACGCGAAGAACTGGTAGAACCGATTAGTGGTATAGTTACGCTACCATCTTATGCTTAATCATGACTTACCACCAGATGAAATTGCAGCTTAGGGCTAACTTGTAATTTAATATTAAAAAAAGTATCACTACGGCAGCGTATTGCTTCTAAATGGATTGACTGTTTGCAATGAATTAAAATTGCTTTTTAAATTTTAATCTGCAATTTTTTACTCTGACCTACCGCAACGAATAGGCCTTCCAGGGCTATGACATTTACAGTTTTTTTTGGGTAGTATTGTGTGGAAAATTAGGTGACTTTGTGGTTTGCTGTCCCACTTCTGTTTGCCGCCTTTCCGAACGGAAACGGTGGCGGCACGAGACAACTAAAGTGAAGTTTGACGAACGCAAAATAGGCGCCATCATTGAAAACGAGAATTTAAAGTCTGAGTTCCGTTAGTTTGAACAATTTTTGCTGAACTGGCTGTGAAGAACGTCCGTCAGACTATAAATAGTGTTGGAGCACATTTGTTGGCAAATCTAGTTATATTAGTTATATTTTCCAACTGATGTAACGCATGATGATAATAAATGTAAAAACTTCTGTTATTTCCCCCGTGTATTCCTGTAGGTTCTTTCACCGGTTATTATATTTAAGGAAATAAGAAAAATTAAAGCTTCATTGTTAGTATAAAATAATGCATGTAGATTTTAATTCTTGCACGTCTTGACTCTACTAAATGGAGAATACCTTAATAACATTTTAAAAACATATCTTCCCTTTAACCTTCAATGTATTTTATTTATTTAAAATACGCCTAATTTTTAACGCTTGATGTAATTATTAATTAATTGAAGTAATCCAATATTTGTCAGATTGTAGATTTCCTCATTATCATTATCATATGAACCCGTGTTTAAGTACAGCTCGAATTGGTGAACTGCACACAGCTTTGAGAGCATTTTGGAGAACTCTCGGGCATGCAGGTTTCCTCACGATATTTCCCTTCATCGTTAAATTAAGTGGTATTTTTATTGTTTAAAAGTTAAAAATTCGTACTGAAATTCGAACTCGGCCCTCCGCAAGTGAAGTCGAAGTCCTTCCCTCCTGGGCCACCGCTTGGCAGATTTAATTTATCTACCGGGCAGAGCAGGAAAAAAATAGCTCTCCTAAATTAAATCTGAAATCAGAATATTTTGGATTGGATTCATTATTAATATCGGGTGAAATAGAAATATGGCGCACTTCTCACCGTACATCCTTATTTTGTAACTTTTCTGACAGTTGTCCATCAGTGGAAACCTGTCATCTAAATACAAAATTTATGATGAGGGTACAACAGTCGTTGTCAATTTATGTGTTTTCCTTCAGTTGGCAATTTTCGACAAAAGTACGCAATACGAAAGCTAAACGTTTAACGTAACTTTAGGATAGCATGAAAACCAGGGCCCTTATTTTTTATTAAATTAAAATTTATATTTTTTATTAAATTAAAATTCGTTTTGTGACAAATGCGACAGCTATTTTATCAGCCGCATTACGCTTTTAAGATAACACATATTTGACATATTTTAAGATAACACTACACATAAGATATTGTAAAGTATTGTATGGCGCGGAAATTAGCGTTTTTCAACCACGTTCTTCACAAAGCAAGCTTATCCGCTAATCATTGCTCGTGTACCGTCGTCTGACAGTCTATACGGCAATTAAAAAAACGACAAAATTCTTAATCAATTTTCAAAAACGGTTTCTGTGTTCAACCGGATAAATAAAAGAAATCAAAACCTAAACCATAATTCCGAATCCAGGATAAACAATCGAAATAGGTATAATGTTTTTACCGGTTTCTTAAGCCCTGCATTGAGTACAGAATCTGTGCAGAAAGTCCTCAAACACATAACAATGTCATACCAGTTTAAACTCGTTTATCGAGGTGGTCAAACTTGGATTAGAGGTGAAAATGTGGATCACATAGATTCCGACAAAACCACGGGTCCGTTAGACCCTCATTAAAGGCCGATCTAGTTCTAACCGAATACAGTTGCAAAACTCGTTTATCAGCTTAGTTTGGAAAATGTGGTCTAATTTGGACGATGGAGTTAATATTGTTGTCAAAGAGTCACACACGCACAACTCTCGGTTAAAGGTACCAGCACACAAGATAAAGTAAAAATAAGCATGTATCAAGGTACTATATTTAATAATATAACTACAAACTATAGGCCCGTCGCGCTGCTTCAATGCGGTTTGGTGGGCTTACTATAGGTAAAGTACTCCGACTTACGACATTACGACTTACATTTATTATTATTGTGGTGGTAGAGTCACTACAAACAGACAGACTTGACGTTTCAAAAGTGCTTACTTGAAATAAATGAATTTTGAATTTTGATAAATTAAAAATTAAAATTAATTTATTACAACCATTATTATTTTGTTGTGTTTTGAGTCTAATTAGTTAAATAATTCCGAGAACATTTATCTCAAATTGATTTCTGGGATCGAATTCGACTAAATAGAAAAAACATTCAGTTACCTATTTGAGCCTCCAAGGCTACCGACAGAATGGTTACTAACCAAACCAACCACTCTATGACTGAAACGTTGCGTGCCATGATAGCTCAACCTGCATAAGAGCAGCCTAATGGGTCTGTGCTCCAAAACACTCTTTCCCATAAAAAAAGGAGGCCTTTTTGCAGCAGTAGAAAATTTATAGGAAAAAGGACGGATTGATTGAGATAATCCTCAAAATATCTATAATCTACAAAGCCTGTTAGAACACGATGTAATATTCAGTAAAGTATGCTCAAAATTACCTAGTTCTCTCTGACCATTTTACATTAAGCTTCGAAGCATCGGAAGGCACAATTACGTAGTTGATATCCTATGACCACGATCGAAGCGACTTGCTTTCTCGTTTATAATACGTAAAGTTCTGGAATGCCCTTTCAACTTGCATATTTCCCGTCACCCTTATCATATATGTGCCCGTTTCCACTAACGACGATCAAGGCAATGCCTATAAAAGTAGTGCCTTTTCTTAGGAGACTCAAACATTTCGCCTAAATCATTAGGCATTCGATTAAAGCGATGCCTAGGTTGAGTGAAAACGGGCAATAGGCACTTTCAAATCAAGATTCCAAGAAGAAGACCTCTTCTAGGCCTGCGCTTTTTATGTTGTGTGGATGCATGTTTATATAATATTAATTGTACTACCTGCTAAGCCTTAGGTTGCCTAAAAACGAGATAAGGCCGCCAAATTGTAGCTTTTATTTACCAACCTATTTCATTTATTTTAATACTAGTGGACTTCAGAATTGGGTCTAAAGCTTCGCTTGTTAACGATTTTCAATTTTCCCTTGGGAACAACTTAAGGAATCGGTATAAAAGGTAGCCTATGTTCTTTTCCATGTCAAAGGCTACATGCATGCCTAAATAATTCATCAGTTATATGAGTGCCCATAACACAAGCTACGCTTACTTTGGGGCTAGATGGCGATGTGCGATTGTAGTAGTATATTAAATTATTTGTCACTAACTAACGAAATGCAGCCAAGCGGTAGAAAAAGACGTTTCACCTTACAGACTTGCATAAATTACACAAACCGCGAACTAAACTAAAGTAAATCGAATTACAGCCAAACTTGGCCGTAAAGTTGGCAGGAGCAATTCATTATTCTTCCTGGTAAGTGCCAACCGAGCGTAGTAAAAAGAGTTTTATTTTATCTCTCTTCTTTTAGGGCGTTGATCTCTGAAGTTTAGCTTATAGCTCACGAAGTCAGAATGACATACATTAACGTAACCGTGGACGTAAATACACACTGACTGTTTTTCGAAATACAGCGGTGACCAAGTAATTTTTTCCAACAGGTATATTACGATATAGGTAGTCCAATTTCTTGTCAACGATTGCAATAATTGTATCTTATACATTTATATTATATACCTAGTGTTTTGATAAACAAAATGCAAAGTTGCGGATTATAGCAAAACATTCTAAGCATTGATTTAATATGTTAACTACTTACTGATTCTAAGTTTTTAAACCTCAATACTATCTCCCTATCCTTCGTTTAATCAAGAAAAGTCCATAAAAAATACCATAAAAGAAAAAAAAAAGTGTGTGTGCGTAATTTACGCGCATTTTATTATTATTTATAGATGAAAGAGTAAAATGTTCCTGGGACTCCGCCATTTCATTTAATATTCACTATTTCATCTTATATTGTATTTAAAATTCATTAATATCACTTTCACATTTTATAAATATTTTCTTATTATATTAGAAAATTGAAAGTTAGATCAGCACATGTCAAAACAAGCTTGCCATTGAATATTATAGAATGTCGCAATCGACAGAAAATGTATTAATAATTTATTTATTACAAAAGAAATAAAGAAACAAGTATATTTAGAGATTTCTAAAAGCTTTGCAATTGAAAATATTTTTTTTAAAACTGTAGAAGTTTTATTCACTTTGCTATTCACAATTTATCCGTTTGAAAAAATTGTAAATAAATAATCCTAATTGATTATGATATTTGCCGCTAGCTGGCGTATAATTCAAGAAGCGTGGAGTATATGACATATACTGACGACCAATCCAAATTATTATTTTTAAATAGCGGAAACTATACAGACGTCTGACGTAGGTGTTAATTCCGTCAGAAAAAAATCTGATTTACTCTCTAGTCGCGCCTAAAGAAGTTTTACTTCAACAACGTAATAATAAAATAGTAATACGTAAATAATTATAAAATAGTAGGTAAATATAGGAAGCCTACATGATGCGCAACATATTAAAACTACGTGCAGTTTCATATTTCATCAAAAGTTAATTAAACACAGTATATTTTAGAACACGGCTAATTACAAACTTCATCCAACAAAATTAGTTGCATTTCTCAAAGTACTCGTTAAATAAGAGCCTTAATATTACAAATTACCTTATAAGTTCGCCATGCACTACTGGTATAAAAGACTAATTTCGCCACGCAATTTAGTGGGCATTAGTGCCATTATTATAGTAAAGCCGAGACTCTACGGTAAAGTAAATCTGTGTTTATACAAACGTTCCGCCCGAACCCTAAAAATGGAAACAAATGAGTACAATTTACCAGCACGTAGTTTGGCCACAGTCACACCATAATGTAAGACGGAAAGAGACCTTTTTATGCGTTTCTGCAACATTATCTATGTCGTAATCGTAACTACAAACTTTACAAACGAATATAAGTTTTCTTAAAACTTTCGGTTGTATTCGATTAGTAAAGTTATTTCATTAGTAAGTTTATATTCAAAATCTCAGTCATTTCAAGTAGGCCTAAATATAAGCACTTTTGAAAAGTCAACTCTGTTTGTAGTGACTCTACTACAAGGCAAAGAAGGCATTTCTACCGAAAACAAGCCCGCAAGAAATTCAGCAGTTTCTCTTTTAAACGTCGATACTGTTGTTGCTCTTCGCAAACCAATGTAGAAGTAGTAGAAAAGAGGCATGTGACAGCTATGGGTGATTAATAAGCATAAGAGGGCAGCTGCTATACAGCCGAAAGCTATCAATCTGTGAGAAACAACAACAGGCTTTTATATAATGTTTTTGAAGCGGTAGGTGCTAGACTTACCATTTAGGTGGAATCCCAGCACGCACCTCTAACTTTTCTAAGTTAGGTGCGTTTTAAGAAATTAAATATCACTTAATAATAATAATAATTTATTAACCAAAATTCACAAGAAGACTTAAAACTATTATGGTGTAATCATAAATTCTTACGAATTTTACCGTACACCACCGTGCCGTCGACAAAAGGTAACATCTAAAGAAATTAATTAACACCCACCTACTTACAATCAAGATATTCCATATAAATGAAATTCCCTCAATATAATTAGGTAGATACATCGGAAGTTTAAAATTGGTAGTAGGTAGGCAGGTAGGTACTATAAATATATTTTAATATTAACTAACAATCTTATTTAAACCTATATCCTATAACTTTATTAGTAATGTTAACTATTACTATTTAAACTATTGCTATTTACAAAAAACCTTAGTGGATAACAAAGCAGGTAGTTTCAAAATGCGGTAAGTTAATGCCACGAACGTCCATCAAGCAACGCAATACAGGATGTTCAGTTGTCGCATATTTTTAGGAATTAATTGTTATTGTACTTTGAAATTGTAATTTGTTGATAGTAATGTTTTAATTTAAATTTTATGTTTTTATGTTTTATGGTGTCTTTGAGTGACTTAGGTAGCTGATTAATAAGGTAAGGCACAATGTAGTTTAACCTTCTTTTCCCGTACAAGTTATTATATTTTGGTAGACAGAGTTTAGGATTATCAAGCCTACGGGCTGAATATGGAATTTGTGCTTTTCTTAGATTTTCATTAAAATATTCGTCAACTAGCAATGTCAGTTCTGTTTTTTCATGTATAGGAATATTTTACGGGCATCTTCTTTGAAGGTTATTTTTATTTTATTTGGAGTTATTTCTTTCAAAATTCGCAGTTGTAGTGTGAATATTTGATCAAGGTGAGTTTTATAAGTTCTACCGTAGCTTGACAACCCATAAGAGATAATAGATTCGGCTAGTGATTTGTATAGTAATAAAAGTGTTTTATAAGGCATGTTGTATTTAATTAAAGAGAATTTAGCTAAAATTCCTCTAAGCCTATCACATACATGATTAACATGGTATTTCCAATTGAGTCGATCATCTATGACTAGCCCAAGGTAGGTGTGCTTGGCTACTTGCTCAATGGCGCAATTTAAAATGAAGGCAATGGTGAGAATGTGCTATCAGTTTTGGCTTTGACTTGCTTCTGTTATGACTGAAGCTGATGTAAATTAATTTAGTTTTATTGGCATTAAGTACTAATCCAACGTCGTGAGACCACTTTGCCAGTGAGTCAAAATCAGCTTGCAGTTGCGAAAGTGCATCTTCTACATTATTCCCTTCACTTGCTTCACTGTGAAGGAAAACATCTTGAGTTTCACGCCTGAGAGTTCTCCATAATGTTCTCAAATCTGCACTGGGCCAGATTAGGGATACTTATATTTCCAGTTAATATAAAATGATCTGTGTCAATCACTCTCTCACAGTTTCTCACATGTTGAAATGGTTTTTTCTTTCGCCCTCTATCAAAGTTAACGAATATCCCACAATCGGATAGTTATCATGGGACGATTTTTTGATGATTCTTAATATTGACCGAGAGAATGACTTTGTCTGTTTGTCTTTTAAAGCGCTTATATTGCGTCGTATAGAAATTTACTGACTTTAAAGTGCCAAAGAGGTATTATGTGATCATCCAAAGTCAAAACTTGTATTAGTAGTAGAGCTATTTGTGACAAAGCTTGTCCTGAGAAGTACTATCGCCAGGCTTACTTCTGCCGCTAAGCAGCGTTGTTGCAATGCTGTGTTCAAGTCTGAAGGCCGTGGTTGCCAGCGAAATTACAGGCACATGATGCCAAACAGTCTCAAATTAATGGACACAGGGTGGCCTGTTTCAGGACGATCTCGTTGGATGACGCGTAAAGTGTAGTTCCGTTTATAGGCGATCGTTTTCTTCCCAGCATCAGACGGGCCATTTGCTTGGTCAGTCAATTATTACTATATTGATTTGAATTTATTACTATAAAAAGTGGCTATCACCACAAATACATCTATGTTGACAATAGCTTTGATTGTTAAAGAAGCTGTTATAGAGATACAGTGTGCATCTATCTTAAAAAGGCCTTAACCGTGAAATGTTTAATTTTGTATTTTAATAACTAAACAAATCCGTAATGATCTAAAAGCAATCCATACTAATATTGATTAATGCGTCAGTGTGTTTGTTTCTTCGTTTGTTAGTCCTTACTTTACGCCCCAACTTAGCATGGCATGGGAACCGTGAGTTCGAACGGTTCCCACTGGATTTGTAAAGCGACGAAGAACGCGGGCAACAGCTAGTATTTTTTTTATGTTTGACCCGTTAAGTAGTGTTTCGTTTAAAGGGTAAGAGTTCCACTTGTTACAGTACGGTGTAAAGGCGGTCCACTTAATTACATTCACGTTGGGCACAAGTATATGCCGCAATAAACGCTCGTCTGTGCCGTAAATCCCGAAATACGTCGCGATGTCGAACAATACTGAACCTTTTTTTATTATTACAAGCTATTTACGATGTGCCTTTGTTTAATTAATTTAATTTGTTCATGGAGAGCCACAGAGTAGATAAATATGTAGACTTAAAGTTTTAATCTTGGTAACCCTTTTTAAAGCATAGCGGGTTTTTCACTATTTCAACTTCCATAATCAAACTATTAGAATGAGATAGGTAAAATCCGTAGTCCACCATGCCGGCCAAGTTCGGATTGGTGGACTTACACGCCATAGAGAAAATTATAATGACATCTCAGGCCTGCAAGTTTCTTCAAGATATTTTGCTTCACCGTTGACACGAGTGATATTAAATTACTTAAAACGCACATAACTCGAAAAATTTAAGATCTGCAAGACAGTGATCGAACTCAGTCCCTCTGAAAAGGTAGCCGAAGTCTTACCCATACGGCTACCACCACTTGGTTATATGCTTTGAAATAATTACAGTCATTATCATGTTTTTTTTGACTATGTTATGGCAACATTACAGTAAAGTTTCCTGTGAAGTTAGTAGTGACTCATTTCCTAAGATCGCAATATAAATAAAAGTAGTTGTGTATACTTACAAGTTTTAAAGGGTTAAAACTTGTAAGTACACACTGACGTAATAAGAAATGCGTACATTTGTAAACGTTCACTTTGAGTTTACAAAGTGAAAACTTCTTCAACAAATAAACTTATCAAAAGTGCTTACGGACCGTATTTTTTTAACTTTACTGTGAGGTAATATGATAAAGCTACATTTGTTAACTAAAAACGAAAGTTGTGAACGTTCCAAACACGCTTTTGTCGACTCTGAGCCAGCAACAAACTTAGCTGGGTATTATTTCTGTTTTCAGTGTCACTTAAAACTAAGTTCGAGCAACCTAGTAAGAGTACTTATTCATAACCAAACTTGTTTTATCGTTTAAGTAGTTATATATATCTGTTTGACAACTGCACCTAGTTGTCATCAACCATATTAATGTTTCACCTCCTCTCACATAGCATAAAGATATGTGATATGTCATAAGCTTTTATCTTAAACTTTTATATTAAACAAGTCAGCTATCAGGCTGTGATCTGTAATACCCTCAACGCTCACTGAAGAACAGAACTGAAGACCACGTCTACCGTTAGACTTCTTAGTAGTATTCCAAAAGGTGCGGAAGTCATGTTTCGAATGATGCGACGCCAAAATGTCCATTTTTATTTGCCCGCTGTGGTTCTGACACCATTTTAAACGTGTCTTAAAAATATTTCGACTTTGTTGCATGTCTTCATAAACGCTTCCGTTTTTTAGTTTCCCACACCAAACCCACATCAAGAACTTCGACCTGGCCTCCCCATTAACATATTACTTCACATTAACATACAAAATGGCTCCAACTTATTGGTACAAAATCTTTACAAGAGTTCCAGGGCATATAAATTGATCTTTTGATTTAACTTAAGAGACATTTGTCTGTATTTCCGTATAGCTTTTCTAACAAGGTTTCTAAAATACGATGTAGTTTCGTTGTCCGTGGTCACTCTCAATCTCATTCACTCACTCAACTCATGAACTTGTTTCTTAATAGATCTGATCAAACATACAAAATGGCTCCAACTATTTGGTGCTAAAACTTTAAAAGAGTTCCAGAGCGTATAAATTACATTTTCAATGCCGATTTAACAGCAGTTGTTAATAGAATAAGAATTTACGTCATTGTCGGTACAAAGACGTGCTGCTAAGCGATTAAGTGTTCCGATGCTATGTGGCGTAGATACCGATTATTTTTACTTGAGTATCAAGGGGTATGACTACCATACTGCCTAACAGGTTAGCCCGCTACCATCTTAGACTGCATCATAATACCACCAGGTGAGATTGCAGTCAACTTGTAGTGGAATATTCTGTGTAGAGTACTATTATGATATTATGATGCCGATGAAAGCCGTCTTATCCAGTACCACTTAAAGGCCTTATATACCTCTACTTCTACTTCTGCGCCAACGAGCCAAAGAGGTCGAAATCGAGCGCCTGAATGTATTTATTATAAAGTCCAGGGAGCCGTAAGTACCAAGTAAAAAGCTATTACAACACCGTTGTATTGAAAAGGGTTAAACGGAGGGCCAGGGGCATTATCCTTTTAATACAACACAATAGACAAGAGGGGCTTACAAGACACCGGACCTTCTTAAAGTATGGCCATAGAAAATACATCTTTATCACCTTAGTTTTAAGATCGGTATTACTAAGACAACTGTTTCGGTATTACACCTACGCCCTACAAGTCTTAAGTCAACCGTAGCTAGGTTTCTTAAGTAAGTAAAGCATGATGTAGCGCTTTTATGAGAAAAATAATATACTTTTCCAGACTTCAAATAAAGCTAGGTCCAGACATTTGCCCGATGTAACATGTTCGCGTAATGTAGACTTTAAATGATACGGGATACGGCCCGTACCATACCCGTTAGATTTTTGTCCGATAATCCAAAAATAGCAAACACAAACTGAGCTTCCCACAATGAGATACAACGTTTGATGCAGTACGACGGTATATATTGCGGTAGCTGTAAATTAACGCTTAATAAGGTGCTTGTGATAGGCCATAAGAATATTTGAATTTGAATTTGAATTTGAATTTGAATTTGAATTTGAATTTGAATTTGAATTTGAAAATTTGTAAGGGTGCAAGATAGACCTATTTTTTTTAAAGTGAGACGTGAAAAAGGAGTAATAAAGTTTATTATGATCGTTGTGTTTTCATTGATCAGATATTACCCAAATATCAGAAGTGTGATTCGAAGCCATGCCCACGACGAACCTAAATTACAGGATGAATTTTACACAAAAACCTTCCTCATGAATCCTCCTCTTCCTTTATTGAGAGTTTTACTGCCGTGCGCCGCAATAATTATTAATGATACATAAAATAACACTACATGTTTGAAGAAATCGCCATTGCTGTCAAAAAAGTTCGCTAGGCTATATGTCTTTAATCAGAACTCGGGTACAATCGAAAGATGATAATTTTCCTTTTATGATATTAACTTTTATCCCAATAACTAGTTAAGATTATTATGTACCTGTAAATTCCTCTTTAAGTAATTCAAATTGGACCTATCGTTTAGAAGTTACGACGAGTTTAAAAATGCTAAAAGTACGAAAGATGTCAATTAAATAGTTAGTAAGTATAGTTAGGTACACATTTAACAATTCAATAGTCCATAAGAATATCATTAAGGTATTATAGAGTGGAAAGATTTTTTTGTTTGTTTAATGTACCCTATAAAATTCGTTACTTGACTTGCGCTGAGAAAACTATTGATGATAAACAAAAGTTACGTACTATATGATTAAAGTTCGCATTAATGCCCGAAAACAATCACCGGAAAAACTGACGGTTCCCCCGGGATTTGTGAAATACCGGAATTAAAGCGGGCGAAGTTCCGGGCAACAGCTAGTCATTAGATAAATACAATATTTTAGCAATTCCTTTAACTTTCATCATGCCTATTCCGTGGCCTTTATAACCCTGAAAGATCCAGCTATACATTTATGTTTCGCCTAAGGTTCCAACCCAAACAAAAAAAGGTCAGTTCAAAGAAAAGTTATTCAATATAGCTGAAGCATATTGAATAACTTTCCATGCACATTTCGTGGACTTCACAAACAGAAATCGCATATCAAAACCGATTTTATTACCGACTTTTAAGAAGGATGAGTTTTTATATTCGATTCGTTTTGTTTTTTGTATACGTTACGAATATAAATTTAAAAATGTATTAAAATACATTTTATTAATCGTGGTTACAACATGATTGATGAATTCCTTAACATGTCGTCTGCTTTGAAGCACTCCGTATTAGTCTCAAACAACATAAAAAAATCTAAAGATTGTGAAACTGTAATGATTGGATCATACATCAAATGTCAAAAAAGGTCAATCTGCTGAGTAGCTTGCCAGCTCTTCTTGGTGGAACCCGCAATCCGGACCGGTAGTTAGGTCACTACACACTGACTTGTCGTTACAGAAGTATAAAATAGGTCTACTCGAAATAAATGAATTTTGAAATGCTCGATAAAATCGTCCCCAATATTCATTATTAAAAAAAGAATGGCTGAGAAGTTTTCAACCCTCACTTCCATCATCCGCAACCGATCGTGTCCAGCAGCAGTCCAGTCACTTCACTGAAAGGAAGGAGGGAATTTGAGTTTAGAACGCATCTGGCGTCACGGCAAACGGCATGACTCTCTTACTCGTATATTGAAATGCCGTATTATAGAGTCAGTAAATTATTGCAATGAACAAAAAGTAAAGTATTATCTAATGTTATTAATAAAACGCATTTATTTTTTATCTTAAATTTTTTTTAAAAGTAAGTAAGAACAAAAAGCGGCTTTATCGCTTATAGCGCTTTCGTATCCTACTATTTGAAAAGTCTGATTTATATTTTCTTGGCATGTTGTGGAGTATAAATAAATATAAATTTACATTTATACTGGTAGCTAGATATAAGGCACGTTATTGTATTATGTACTTAGGACAATAAATTCATTTGCTAATCAATTAGGCTTATTGGGAGAAATTACAGCCACAGAGGAATTACAGGCATCCCTGTTATGTCTAGGACCCTCGTCATAGGCAACATTCTAGACAACAATTTCACTATCGCCTCCAGACGAACTTCAACCAGAGCTTCTCAACTAAATGACATATTAGCATGACTGCTACCTTTGTAATTTTTATATGCGAAAGTTTATATATCATAAAAGTGAGTATACTGTAAAAGTGAGTATATTTTAATATACTTGCCCACTTTTGCACATTAAATTATCCAAACTTATCTCACATAGATCTCGGGTTCAATTCATAATTATTGTAGAATATCGAAACAGGTTAGCATAATCCAATGATATATATATATATAATTAAAATCACTGTAACGAACTTAACTAAACTATTTTATGTACCATTTATGCTTACGTGAAATGTTACAGATTGCATTTCCGCAGTGGAAAGGCAGACTGATCGTTTGAGGCAACCTTTTGTCACCGTCGAAACCTTACTTCGGTATTTCCAATCCCACTTTCGATTCATTATCCATGTTTCATAGAGTTAGTGAAAAAAACGTCTATGTGAATTATTTAAAGTTTAATAACTAGAAAGAGAGGGAAATTAAACATAAAATAAAGATAACATGAATACTAGGAACTGTGTTTTTACGCCAATAAGTCATATCTTTTAACCGTACATATCTATAGATTTATAAGTATTTAAGTGTTAAAAGAAAGGAAATTTTTAATTTCGATAAATACTGTAACTTATATTTTATATACCATTTTAAGCTTATTTTTTCCCTCTAATGAAAAACTGGAAATAACTATAATGTTTCAGTATAAAATAGCATTTTAAAAATCAAATTTTTGTGAAGTATCACTAGGTTTATATTAAATAGCTTAGAACTTGAATTAAGTGACCCGAATACTTCGCACGGGTCACCTACTTAATTCATATAGATTTATATTTAGTTCAGTTGATAAGTATTTGGTTTTCAGGAGACAAATTCCTGGGCGAAATATCCTACTAATACCATAAATGTGAAAGTGTGGATGTTTGTTACTCGATCACGCGGAAACGGCTGAACCGATTTGGATGAATTTTGGCATGCATGTAGCCTTTGACATGGAAAAGAACATAGGCTACCCTTTATTCCGGGAAATAAGACAGTTTTCGTGGGAATAAAAAAACCTTAATCCACGCGAACGAAGCCGCAGGTATCAGCTTGTTATCAGTTATCAGTTTGATATTTTAAACTGCAACAAGTCAAAATTTGTTAATAGCTATAGCGTGAAGTGCGTATATATAAAATATACTAAATCAGTCACATTTTTACGACCGCAATGCAAGTTTTCTTTAAAATAAACCAGGAATTAATAAAGCCGGTAAAATAAAATTTTAGTGTTAACTGTTATGGCCAAAAACTATTACCACGGAACGGAATAACGGTGTACGGAGCGTGTATGGGTTAATTGAAATGTTTGAATATTGTATAGAAACAGGCGTTACTTTGCGGAAATCCATGATATATTATCAAAATTAAGCTTAATTTGCTACAATTACTTAACAATTAATCATTGTAAAGTCAACATCTCCTGATGATGCTCCGGTTTCGGAGCGAAACGTGCGTAGAGGGTGTATTGCCGAGGATCTGTTTGGTGTGGAGTATAAGGATTGAAGAAATTATAAATTACACCACACAGATTCTCCTGCTTTTCGCGGAGTATAGCAAATTAAGCTTAATTTTGATAATATGAAATGTTTGAGTTTTGTTCTAGAATTACCTTCATCATATCGAGTCATCCAATCGACATTTACTACTAGGCCCTAAATCGACTTTTAGGTCAACTATTACGACTTTAAATAATTGAATGTCAGTAATCGATCAAGGTAGAAATAAGTACTAATGCAAAAAAAAAAAAATTAAAAAAAGTTGATATAAAACTTATTTTGGCGCACTGGGCAGGCCTCTATTTTAGATGATTATCCAAGTTCTGTTTACTTTTCGCTCTATTACCGTAAGGTTCTCAATATCAAACTAATAAGATCATTATCATCATATCAATCAATAAACGGTCCACTACAGGGCACGGGTAGTAATGAGAACGGTATAACGATAATAGTAGTAGTTCCCGCAATGAGAACGGTCTACACCCGCCATCGCCCAACACGCTGGCTCAGAACATTATGGAGAACTCTCAGGCATGCAGGTTTCCTCACATGCTTTCCTTCATCGTTGAAGCAAGTGATATTTTAGTTACTTAAAACGCACAAAAGTTAGAGAAATCGGCCCGTGGTCAGGACTTCGGCTCCGAAAGTGAAGCCGAAGTCCTGACAATTCTGAATTTATCGTTTGTTCGATATGGTATTTCAAAAATCTATATTCGCATTTTTCTTTTTGTTAGTATTTTATCGACCACTGGGAGACAATTGCAATAGTAAACTTGGATCCGTGGAAATAGATATTTCGCAGCTATTTCATGTCGTCTGTCCATCCAGTTGGGGTCTACCGCTATGTTTTCTGTACAGGGTGCCGATCTAGAACCATGACTGACGACAAGCACTATTTAATCAGGAACTTTAGTTTCAGAAGAAATTTTGGACAAATTATGTCGCGAAATTGTATGTCCAATCGAATTTCAACTTTGAATGGAATTGTCTGATATATATATAATATCAGCTTCTACAATTTTGAATGCAGAGTTCTCAAGGATTAACATTACTATTTTATTTTTGTATTTCTCTAGAACCTAACATCCTAACTATCTACTGCTGCGATAGCCGACTTGTCTGCCCACCGCAGCATGGTGATTATTGGCAAACTCTGCCGTTGGGAGATGCCCTTTGTCCCGCAGTAACTATTAGTATAGACTATTAATGATAATATATATATATATACTAGCTGACCATATTTAGAGGGATGAAAAAATAGTTGTTGTCCGATTCTCAGACATACCGAATATGCACCCAAAATTTCATGAGAATCGGTCAAGCTGTTTCGGAGGAATTTAACTACAAACTATATAAGATATATATATATATATTTTATATAGTTTGTAGCACTTCACTGCTACTACTACCATGATAGCCGTTTTCCACCGCAGCATGGTATGGCATATATATATATATATATATATATATATATATATATGTATTTTTTTTAATTTCACAATAAGCTAGACCTTGGCAACAATGTCACCTGGGAAAGACATAATGCAGTCTAAGATGGTCGCAGCCTAAACTGTTAGGGAATACTGTAGATCGAACCCAGTAATTCTAACTTAAAATCACAATTTTTTTGGGAGAAGGTTAAAAAAGACTAGCTAAACCCATAACCACAGAACGCAATAACAGTGAAACGCCGTGCCGTTAGTATCGTGCATCGGTTAATTCAAATGTTTCGGCTCTACCTCTCCGGTGTTTGTATAAGCCCGTTTTACTTCTATTCTAGGTGAAGCTTCCACGTTTATGATCTACTAGTTATTGCCCACGACGCGACATACGCGTTTATTACGGTTATTTATTAAGAAATTGGTGTTTTTTAAGAAAATTGTGCGGACATTTCCCACACTTATATAGCTTATGTAGAGAAGAACTGCAGAATACTAATATTTTAATTAAAATTAAAATTTGTTAGTATCAGTGTCTTGGCGAAATCTTTGATTATAGAAATATATTATTTGACAATAAAACCTTAATATGTTCAAACTTATAAGATATTTAAATTAATTATGGTCGGATTTTGACCACTGCGGGACCACAGTTTTATTTAAGCCGTAAAAACAGCCTATGTACTATTCCAAGCTATAATCTATCGTCGGCCGATTGGCGCAGTGGGCTGCGACCCTGCTTTCTGAGTCCAAGACTGTGTGTTCAATTCGTACAACTGGGAAATGTTTGTGTGATGAACATGAATGTTTTTCAGTGTGTGGGTGTTTAGCTATATATTATAAGTATGTTATGCAGCGTACGGAAAAAACATATTTCGATGATTTTAGGTATATTATTTATAAAAATATTTATGAGTCATCTTAGTAGGTACCCATGACACATGCTGCGCTTACTTTGGGACTAGGAGGCGATTTGAGTATAGTCATAGTTTCCTTTTTTATTTATTTCTGTGCCAAATTACATCAAACATCCACCTCCGCCAAAATAACATGTCAATGCCTTGTTCTGTGAAAAACAAAAACAAATCTATTCCACATACATCATCTATTTCTGTGCTAAATTTCATCCAAATCCGAAACCGTTCTGGCTTGGTTGAGTAACAAACACCCAAACAATTTTTGCATTTAAAATATTAGTATAGAAGCTTTTTAAACTCTCTTGGTAATCGTGCGGTCCTCCAGGATTCTAAGAAACCTATGTATCCTACTTTAAAATGAGAAGAGGAAGAAGCGGTGATAGCCCAGTGGTTAAGACCTCAGCTTCACTTTCGGAGCGCCGAGTTCAAATCCCAGCACGCACTTCTAACTTTTCTAAGATACGAGCGTTTTCGTTTTTTTTTTTTTTTTGAAGGTTTCCTCACGATACCTGAGAGTACTTTATTATGTTCTCAAAAGCGTGTGAAGTCCACCAATCCGCACTGGGCCAGTTCGGTGGACTACTGCCTAAAACCTTCTCATTGTAGAAGGAGGCCCTGTAGTGGGCCGGTAGAAGTTGATGTAAAAATGATAATAATGTATCCTCCCAGATCAAAGCGATTTTAATTACGCTAAGCTCGATGTAGCTATGAAGCCTTGCATATAAAACTAAGATTATTTATTTGAGTTCTGTGTAAATGTTTCGGGGTGCTTTTATGACACAAAAAGTATGTAGATCAACGGTTTATCGAAAACACCATGTAGAAACTTATATAGTTATAACGGTGGTTCTCATCTCATTTAGAATCAATTGAATGATTTAGGTTTAATTTTAATTTTAACAGGTTTTTTTTAAATATTTTTGTGAAAAAAAAGAAAGTTGAAGCAGACCAAAGAGGAGATAGTTGGATTATGTGAAAGAGGATATGTTCGTGTACTTGGAGTGGAAAATAACGTGAAGCCCCACAGAAGCAAATGGAAGAAATAGACATAGTATTGTACCGTCTAGATAAGAGTATAAAGATTTTTTTAGAAGTTGCAAAAAACAATACATCTTTATAATTCTCTTGGTCCAAGAAAAATGTATCTTTATCTTGGTCCAAGAAAAATGTATTAGCATCATTCTGCATAATACCTAGTCAGACCATTATATCCATACTAAGTTCCTATTTTCTCCTCCAAGAATATCTCTGCTAGATTTGATTTTCTCGTACAACATTAATCACTTTTCTATTCTATTATATTAATTGTGCTACAATTGTTAGGTTGGCAAGTAATCAACGATCGTGATTCTCGAAGACGTTCTACGAGATATACACCCATATCCACAAACATAAAAATATAAACTACGATAATATAACATTTGGATTATGAAGAAGAAGTTCAAGGTGTTGTTAAAGAAGTTAAGTTTATCACTGAATTTTTTCCGCCTACAATATGCAATACGTGAAATTTTAGCATACAAATTTTAACTTCCTATACATTTATATAGCCTTGGGGATTTTAAAAAAACAAGCCAGTTTTTAAAAAAAACGCTTCCATTTCATTCCACGCGGTATATCATTTTTAAACTATGCAGATTACAATATTAACATTAGAAATATAGAACATTCAATCCAATCCCCGTTTCGTTACTTTGAGGTAGATTTCAGAAAAAAAACTCTTTCCTTGATGGTAACAAAACCCTACCTTCTTAATTTAAAAACACATACTTTAAAAAATCATACGACTGTCACCCTCTCTCATAGGATAACGCTAAAATAGCTGATTCTTGATTAACACAAGAATACTTTACCTCGGTAAAAGGTTTTAATCCCACGGAAAAACAGAAATTCCAAACTCGCGAACGAAAACTAGCTCCAACATAATAAAGTGGATTACACAAAGATTATAGAGATTCCTACTGAAATGAGAAAACTGTCAGATTGTGAAAAAGGCACAGGGGAATTAAGTATTCCATTTAATTCCAAAGACAATCCAAATAAATCATGGAATTCTCTTCCCACCTGACAAAAAGGTGGAACGACCGAAATTTAATAAATGTACCTTCGAATGGCTGACCCTTATCCGGATGACACATTTGTTAGCACCTAAAGAGATTGCCGTCATATCTTCCCATAGGGAAAGGGCACAGGAAAGGTCGTAAAACAAGTGTCTTTCTTAATTTTATGAATTGCTACATTTTAAATCCGACTTGCCTACTTAATTTAATTAAATAAATATACTCGTATTATACCAAGCAGTATAAACACAATCTTATTTTTCTTCTGATGAAGATTTTTTAAGTAATATATGAAAGAGCAATATTTCGCAGGGCATGCAAGGAACGTGCAACCTTATTTTGCATAACATTGTTTATTGAACCATTCCGATGTTCTTTTATATTTAAACGCGTTGGATTGTGAACAGTTACTAAGGATTTAAGAACAATGGCGAACTCCCAAACAAATTTTTGTTAAGTTTTTTTCTTGCGTCTACTAATAAAAATTAGTTTATGTGTGGAGTATGAATTCCTACATATTTTCTTCCTAAGGTTTTAGTTATTTACTTAAATAAAGTCAGGAAATAAAGATATTGTGGTTTGGTGTTGCTGACTTAGTGTTTGTATCCTCTTTGGTTTCATAGATTTTTAATTTTGTCAACCTATGAGTGTACTTTTATTTTTGTCAAACGTCAAAAATATACGGATTAGGTAGTTACTTGAAATCCAATAAAAAATATTGGAATGCATATTTTTTTTTGTAATATCCGGACTTCGTAAACATAATGATTATTAATTATATTTTCATATAAGATTTCATGAGGCATGCATCTATACAAACTTCATATAAACTCGCTGCACCGCATTCGCATTAAAAACACCTAGAAATCGTGGTTTTATTATTAACTTTCAAAGATGTTTGCGGTTTTGTGTTAACATACTCTTTGGTTTTATTTTATAAAAAAAATTACCTTCTACGCTTTGTTATTAAATTAAAATTAACACTATCTGCATCTCAGATAAATTTTCACATTCACCGCTTTGTTCTGATAAAATTATTTGCACTAGAAAAACCGGAACTTTGAATATGCGCCTCAAATAAAGAGTAATACAGTTTTCTAAGGTTAGTACACAGCACTGAAAAGACTCAAAGTCCATGGCTGTTGCTCACAGATAATATTAGACAGAATATTCTTTAGAATACTCAATTCATGTCTGAATAATAAATAATTTTGTTTCCGGACTTAGACGAGCCATAAGCATCATTTGAAAAAATATAAGAAAATATTTTATCTAGATCTGTATCAGTCACATTTGTGACGCTCCCGAATTCTATCAACATTTTTTTCGCCATTGTTCTTTCGTGCAATAACCTAGGCACATACGCCGAACCGAATATTTGGTTTTAGTTTTTAGTTAACTTCATATTTACACGTTAAGCCCCAACAAACCTGAGGCGTAGGTGTTAAACCTCATGTGCCTTTAATTATAACAGAAATACGTGAAGGAGAAGTTTTTGTAGTCTACACGGAGGGGATCCTGAATTATTTTGAAAATATTTCCAACTCTTTAAAGTGTGATAGCCGGGCGAGTTCTATAATAATGCCAAATTTCACAGTTATTTAAATTTAATTATTAAGTACCTACTCACATTATATCTAGACAAATACATCCAACTATCTTACAAGCAATAAATTCATCGAGGCAGTATGAAGGCTATTACGACCGCAATTCAAATATATCTACGATCAACGTGGATAAAGTACAAATAATATTTTATCAGTTTCCTTTATTATGTTTCTGCGGTTCAATATTATAAGATTGTTGAAGTTTATTTGTTTTGTTGTTTGTGAACGCAAAATCAACCAACGACTGCACAGATTGACTGGAAACATTTGAAAGCAACGTCGTTAGCTGAGTTGGTAAACATCCATCCATATTATATTACAATGAATGCGAAAGTAACTCTTTTTGTTTGTTACTTTTTCACTACTAAATTGCTAAAGTGTTTGTTATTAATTCGTCAAGGAATTATATCTCAGGAAAGAATATGGGTTATCATCACCATATCAACTCAATACTGGCCTACTACAGGGCATGGATCTCCTCCCACAATGAGAAGGGGTTAGGCCGTAGTCCACCACGCTGGCCCAGTGCGGATTGATGGACATTATATATAACTTTTTTTTTCTCCTCAGGGGGCCTAAAAATAAGGGATTGGATAAAGCTAGGGAATGAAACTTTGTAAGTCTGTTAAAATTTATACAAATGAAATATTAAAATATGTAGGTAAAATTTGCAAACACTTACTTCAGAAATTACCAATCTGATTGTAACGAAATATTTTGCGTTTATATACATTACTAGCTGTTGCCCGCGACTTCGTCTGCATTTGATTTTGTTTTTTGTTGTAGATCTAAAAAAAAATTAAGTATTCAGTATCGCTAAGCCTTAAATGAGGGGTTTGCAGCTGTCCGATGAGGAGTTCTGTCCTCTTTGAGTTATGTCCAACCACAGTTTGGGCAAAATTAAACACATATTATATTTATTTAAATCGGTCATAATTTGTCGGAGTTATGGTGTAAAACCGTCAAATACTCATCCCCTCTCCCAAAGGAACCGAGCTTAATGTCGGGATAAAAAGTAATTTAAATTACTTCTAACACTTCCAAAAATATGTGTACAAAGTTTTATGAGGATCGATTAAGTAGTTTTTGCGTGAAAGCGTAACAAACAAACTTACATTGACATTTATAATATTAGTAGGGAGTAGGGATATATCGTGTATCTACACGATGTATATTTCTTTATACATACAAATTATACCTATTTATATATACAAGAATTGCTAAGATTTACCGTCGAGGATCTATTTTCTGAAGATCCCCGAATAAAGGTCGTGCTTGGAATACTAACTAAAAATGGTGTTTAGAAGCATTTAATACGAAATGTAATGGCACTAATTTTCATGCAATTAAAAATTGTTTACTACGCGTTTTTAATCCTTATAGCCCCGTTTGCGTGTTAAATACTATCAATACATTTATAGTTTAAAATAAAATTTACCTTCATGTTCAGGACAGGTTCTAATGGACTAATGTACTTTATTTACGTAGAAATTTAAAAGAGCGCCCCTATTCAAAGATAAAACAAAACATTTTGGGGCTTACGATTTTATAATGAGGGTAATGAAGAATAATATATTATGTCCTGTATAACGTTCTCATCGGCGTGATAAATTTATCACATCACGTCAAATGCATACATGCTATGAGACCCTTGACGCGCAAACACGGCGCCGACATTGTTACAGTTCATTCAATTTTACGCTTATTAAAATTCCCAAATCATCGTGCTTTTATTTTCTGCTACGCTGTTAATATTACAGCTGCCGTGTTTAACGCCCAAATTGTGTAAATTTGATTGGGCATCATAATTTAAAGCTTAGAAATATTAAATTGATTAACGTTAATATCTACTTCAATTTACCACTAGATAGAGAATATTAAGTTACCTATAAAATTTTAAGAGCATCATAAAGTATGATTCCTGATTATGGATTACAACGCCAGTTTTATGGACACTATTTTCGCGTATAAAAAACGACAAACCCGCATTGATATAAAAGTTTTCGTTGTAAGCTAATTCATAACGTGAGTAATGAAGAATACACATAGGTATATTACGTTCACAAATATCGGCGTAATAAATTTATCACATCATGTCAACAGCAAACAAGCTATGAGACCCGTGACGGGCAAACACACCGCCGACATTGTTAGAGTTCATTCAATTTTACGCTTATTAAAATACGAACATTATAACGCTTTTATTTGATGCTTCGCCGTTAATATTATAGGTGGCGTGTTTCATATGTGCATTATTTATATGTTATAAAAATTTGGCTTTGTTGACAAAACACATTGAAATTTTATGATGCATCGTTTATATAAGTTCCTACTACGATTAACCCCGAAATAGAGATGATACTTACGAAATATTGTAAACATGATTTCTGATTAAGTTAAGATGAAAATTGTATGTGAACATCTGGAGAATTGATAATAAACATTGTCGAGAACGATTTTATAATGAGGGTAATGAAGAATAATAAACTAATGTAATCAAGAAAAATACCCAAATAATCATTCTCTTCTTTTAATGCTTCTGAAATTCAAACTCAGAATTCCTTTCTTTCAGTTTGATTAATGGTCAATTTTTAATATCCCTGGAATAAATTTTATTAGTCGGATACGCTAATTCGGCATTACAGGCTCGTAATGTTAAACGATATATTATTATTTGCCAATTGTATTCATTGCCTAAAGGATCCCAGAATTACATGAAACTACTATATACATATTAGTTTCATGTAATTAGTAGTAGCAGATAGTATATACTATGATATATTAATTGTCTGAAACAGATACACCAGACTAAAAATCAATACGCCTACATATTGATGCTGGTTCTACAATTTGCCTGTGCGTGCAAAACATCTGTTAAACAATTTAGCTTAATTTGCTCTAATCTGTGACAGAAACAGCATGGTTGCTTATAATTGGATGAATTATTGGTTGCAATTTAATCATACATACATGTGTCAACATTCAATCAGACATTGAACCGATCTTAATAAAATTATACACATAGATAGCTTGTGCTCTGGAAACAAAGGATATTTCCAAATAAAAAGTATTCGAGGAAAACATCGAATTGCTACAGGTTAATTAAGACCTCTGTTAAATCAATAACTTTATTGTGTATACGAGTAAATGTTTCGACTTTCTACAGTATTATTTCATTGAAATAAGCACATTAAAAAGTAATACACGTAGGGTAGCCTTCTTACCTTCTTCTTGCCCTTTTCTCTCTAAATACCTATAGGTACTACATATTACATATAGGTATTACCTATAGGTAATAATATGTTCTTCAAACTTTGACACGGAGTTGTTGTTTATGTTTTCGCATATTCATAAGTTCAACCGACGCCTGACGTTATTAGTTGTTATTATGTTAATGTATCTTCTTTAGGTGCTTCTAGAACTGGGTTGGTCTTCAGATTTGATATCTCGTCTTGTCTCTCGCAAGGTTTAACAGCTGGGTGGCATCCACGATCCCAATACAGTCCCTGATGTTGCGCAACGAAGACTCCCTCTTGCGACCGGCCCGGCTCTTCTCAGCAACTTTCCCTATCATTATCAGTTGCAGGCGCCTCTTATCTGCCATGCCGAGGCACATGACCCAGATTGGCAACGGTTAACAGTATTCCAAAGATCACGCTGACTACTAACTCCTCGAAAGACTCCCTCATTGGTAACTGCTGAGTCCAGCTGATTTCTAGAGTGTGACGATAGGCCCACATCTCGAATGCTTCTAGATGTATTTAAATGTATGTAGTTGTGAAATCATTGTCTATAATACTAGCTTATTATAAAAGAAGGTTCATGGTTTCAAACCTGACGTATCTATATATCTTCTTTCAAGTCGCAATTACTTCTCCCCATACTCATAAGAGTTCTCGGAAAAAAGTGAGATTATTCAAAAATAAGCGCACCATTCTGAATAGCCAAGTTTGAACAAACGACGTCCATTACAATTCTCAAACTCGTTTCTATAATAAATGCGCGTAATTCTTCCTTTCCTTTAACTCGCTGCCACTAATGCTCCCAAGTGCACCTTGCGAACAAAAAGCAAACGATGCTGTCAAGGACATACTGTTTTGCCTCTAACGGTTCCGCACATAAAAATAATACGAAAATACTTATGCTTTCAAGTGTATGTTAATGTAATTTTAGGTGAATGAAATTATAAAATAGCCTGACCTATTGAAACTGAACGAAACTGAACGGAACTCTAAGCAAGGTTGCTAACTATCAATATTCTCAATACACATAGATCATATTAATTAAGTTTTGTGATAGATAGTGCGACTGTTAAACATTGAGATGATATCTGATGAAGCTGGGTTCGGTGTGTTGCTGTGCCAGGGCGAGTTGCTCTTTTGACGTGAGCTCGGAAGGGGTGCGGTGTGATAGTATGAGCGGAGCGGAAACTTCCGTTCATATTCCTCGCTGGCGTCACTCTCACATATCTCTAGCTTTTTCGTATCTTCAAATACATAATTCCACTAGCCCTTTCTAATGCAAAACTGCATCAAGCTAGGCTTATTTTATTATATTGGTGATTTGTTTTCTCGTACCTCGCACGTCTAGTGAGAACGCAGCCTTATAGTCGCCAGGTGGTGTTTACTTTAAAAGATTCAATCCATCTATATTCCGATATATTTGGGAAGATCATTGATGATGTAGGTAGTTGCGGCATTCACTTATTTAGATGACCTTATTAAAGCGAAGAAAAGGTATAGAAATTTAAAGCCGTTCACGATATTCACTGCGTTAGCAAAAAACAAATACAATTACAATTTTTCAACACAGTCTCACTAGCATACCATAGTCACACACAGTCATCACACTTTTTTAAATTTTCTTCTAATGTAACTTCGTAGCATAATCATGGACTGACGGAAAACCTCGACCTGAGACAATAGATGTCCACCATTACACATATGTCTCTCGGAAACATTACCACACTCCAGTAGCTGTTCAGTCCTCTACCATTAATTTTATGGCATCTATCTATATTCAACTTTATCGTGGGCTTCTTATTGGACCATGGCACGTTTGTAGCTCTCGTAGCTTTAGTTTATAGTTCACGAGATAAGTTATCGCCATCATCTCACTACTATGTACATGTTCTTTATGCAATGTATATATCCAAAGTGCCATCTATATGCCTATTTGAATAAAGAAATATTGGACTTTACCTGCCTCTTGGAGATCTGCAAACGCTGTGTCATAAAATGTAGTTACAGTTATCGCACCATAGAACCCGAAAATCTATATTATCTCTAAAGCAAAATGAAATAAAAATTTAATTACAGTCTAACGGATCCCTAGGCCAGCCAAGTCCGCATTCGCAAGCACCTAATGTAGGTAAGTGGCCACTGCAAAAACCCTGAATTTTCCGAGCTTAATCCCCTCCGATAGATTAACGCCACGGCACGTACACTACAACTTGTATTTTTAGATTGAATGAGTTGAATTGGCATAAACCTTTTAATTAATGCTTTTTATTAACGTTAAATATCATTACTACAAGTTAACTAAGTTACTAAAGGGCTTTGTAGACAAGAGGCGTTTGACGTTTGCACTTTGTGCTCGTGATTGGAATGCAATATTAGCTTAGCACCAATAATTTTGTGTAATTTTTTGTGTTCTATGACCTTTTCCGGCATCAAACATTCTATAAGTTTATGTTCTGTACACATTATATTAGTGGATAACTTGGATTATCCTACATACGTTTAAAGTCCCGATACTTCATTATACAATCAAAAACCAATCAAATTTTCAAAAATTAAGTTTAGCAAAATATCAAGCCTGACGGAGATCCTTCGAATTCTCCGCAAGTAAATTATACATATAATAACATTTATAAGAATTATTTTATTTAACATATCTTAGGCTATAATATAATTAACATTGAGTAGTGCTTACATAAGTTAACAAAATTTAAAATAGTAGCATCTTAACACTTCGACTGTTTTAATTAAAAGTGGACGACCGATTGCATAAATATTAAACGAGTTGCTAGTAAGATTTCACAGCAACCACTTTGCAGTCTCAGAATTTCTTAAGGTAAGTAATTGCTATATTCACTATCACAAATGTCAACATCGTCATCTTTTGCAGCGACAGATTCGTCTCAAAGCCCTCTTCAGTCCAGCGTAGTAGTGTATAACTTGCTCCTGTAAATTCAAAAATTCAATATTAATTTATTTCAAGAAGACCGAATAATATAAACACTTTTGAAACGTCAAGTCTGCATGTTTGTAGTGAGTCTACTACTGGTTCGGAAGGCAGATTGTACCCAGACGAAGCTGGTATGAAACTCAGTAGTTGCTCTTTTCAAACATCAACAATTAACATTTTGACGGCCGACTGGCGCAGTGGGCAGCAACATAGCTTTCTGTGTTCTAGGCCGTGGGTTCGATTCCCACAACTTAAAAATGTTTGTGTGATAAACATGATTGTTTTTCAGTGTCTGGGTGCTTATCTGTATTATAAGTATTTATGTGTATTATATTCATTAAAATATTCAACAGCTAGCTTAGTACCCATAAAACCAAGCTACGCTTATTTTGGGGCTAGCTGGCGATGTGTGTATTGTCGTAGTATATTTATTTACATTTTTTATTTTAAAAACGAATGAACGTTCTGAAATCTTGTTCTACCAGTAGAGGAAATTATGGAAAAACCAATATACTACCTAATAGAAATATAAAGGTAATTTAATATTTATATTAGGATACTTGTTGAAATGGCATCTACTCCTTCGATGTAACTAGCATAAATTATTCAGCAGCAGGAATATACAATGTGCGAAACTGTCATTTTCACTACGAAATGAAGTACTTTTTGAACTAAAACGTGCTTTTTTTAAATATAATAGAACTCTGCCCCAGCTGAGTTAGTATAAAACGGTAAAAGGTGTAAGTATGCCTATCTAATAGTGAGTTAGTTTAAATGTTTTATTATTTTAATATCAGATATACAAAATTAAATAAGATAAGTTAAATTATTTTGCACGTTACCTGCATGAGGTTGAAACACATGGCTACCAACGCCATTCCCAGCATTAGATAGAGAGAACACACTATGAAAGAGGTCTCAATACGTGGCGTGTACACTCGTTCGCCTGGTACGAAATCACCGAAACCGATACTGAAAAAATAAGAGACAATAAAATACTGCAGTTCTATTGAGTTTGATGGCATTAAAGTAACAATGGCATTTTAAATAAAACACGGCGGGCATTTTTGTATTATTATATCGAAGCGGTGATAACTAATTAGGGCTTCGGCTTCACTTTACAAGGGCCGCACCAAAAACACTTGCTTAAAAGGTGCGGTAAAATATCGTTAGGCAACTTCCATCTCTAAGGTTACTCCATAATGTTCTCAAAGGCGTGTGTGTAGTCTACCAATCCGAAAGTGATTGCACACAACTATTTAGCTTTTCTTTTTCTTTTTGTGTATCATGTACCTATGCAACAATTTCTTTATTATAAAGTTTTCTAAATAAGTAAAGCTGTGCTGGACTTAATAATACCAGTCGAAAATCAAGAATATTAAACATTATTATAAAATACCTGCTCAGTGATATGAAGCAAAAGTAAGCGCCGTCTAATTTGTCCCACTTCTCCCAAAGCCCAAATATCATTGACCCGAACATTAGGTACCTATAAAATAAAATTATTAAGTATTGCATAGAAGCTTTGCGGATTTCCATGATATATTATGAAAATAAAGTTTGCTACACTTACACACTAGCCTATATTACTAAATATCTGTTTGGTGTGATATCAGATTGATAAAAAGTCTTAAGTGAGAGGAGGGTACGAATGCCGGCAGATGAGATTCAGATATTTCTGAATTTTCTCTCTGGTCTGGTGGAAGGATTCGGCCGTCGCTAGATACAACTCTACTGATAAAGACATGCGTGCCGTCAAGTGATTTAACGATCCGGTATGATGCCGTTTAGTGTAGAAACTAGAAATTATAGACCGTAGAGGTACGGTTGAGATAACTGGCATACCCCTTTCAGGTTAGCCCGTTATGAAAGTCAAGATCAAAGGTCTTATACATTTTACACTCATCTACTAAGGATGCTCCGGTTTCGGAGCGAAACGTGCGTAGAGGTAACATTGCCGTAGATCTGTTTGGTGTGAAGTAAAGGATTGAAAAAAATATTAATTACACCGTACAGATTTTCCTGCTTTTCGCGGAGTATAGCAAATTATGCTTAATTTTCATAATATATCATGGAATACCGCAAAGTAACGCCTGCTTTTATCCAATAGGTTACCCCGTTACCATATTAAACATCATCACAGACCATTAGTCGGGATTGCAGTCACGGGCTATCTTGTAATAGAATAAATTAAAAAACAAAAAAAACGTAACCTAGGGCTGATTTTCAAGTTTAATAAAACCACGATTTGCTGAACTACTGAAATGTTCAAACTACAACCCTGAACTCAGTTTAATGTGTAAACTGAGTTTAGCTTGCTTGATGGCGTTTATTTTCTAGGATGAATTCGGGCTTTAATGTTTTACACGTTAGGTTGCACTATTATTTAGTTTGTTTTTTTATTTTTATAAACAAACAGTAAATGCACATTATAAAGGCAAGTTTTATCGCCAACACTATATACTTATTACTGACAACGGTAGCACAATTTAATCTACCACTAACGCCATCTGTTTGCACTATATATTTATATCTGAGGTCAGCTCCTATACTACTGGTTTGCACTTTCGAAGATTTTAAAGACTACACTAAAGATTTTTGCAAAGACATAGCAAGTAACAAACCCTTTTTTTCATTTGTGTACAACAGAGTTAACACTAGATTATGACGAATCTAGTCTAGCAAATAAAATAAGACTTACCCAACCATAATAGCCACGCAAACACTTATTGGCACTGTGATAGTTTGAGCATCAAACGTCACATAGCTGAATTCGCTTAAAGCAGGACTATCGTGATGCATTGGTTCAGACCAGCCTCGGACTTCTGGACGCATTCGAGGGGAACAGGGTTGAGGCATAGATATACTTCGCATGTAGCCTCTTCTGAAAAATTAACAAATCGCTGTTTAAAACCGGTTAAACGCGTTTTGACGACCTCAATGGCGCAGTGGTCTTTTAAGTGGGAGAACCCAGGACGGGTTCGATTCCGGAAACATTTAAGGGAATAGAAAAATATGTAATCGACCAACTGGCCGCGGCCATCTTAAAACATTTTTCATGAAACACAACTAAAATAACACACTCACACACTTCAGAGTGTGAGTGTGATTCTTCAGAGAAACACGTTCTCTTCCTATAACTTCCCTTCGTTTTTACGGACGGGGTTAAGAATAGTAATATAGATGTTAAATTACTCTTACCTTGGAGCTGGGGGGTACGGTGGTATTCTGTAGTCGGGAGTTACATCGGAGTCTGTATAATCTCTCCATTCTCTCGGTCTCTCTATACTCTCCGCTTCGCTAGTTTCATACTGAAACGAACATTCAGTCTTATTTATTTTTTTAGTACAGTGGTTTTACAACTTTATTATAATATTTATCTATACTCAACAGAATCCATTTTTAAACACGTGTAAATTTAATATTGTTCTGTAATAATAATAATAATAATAATAATAAATATTATTTTAACCGATTCTGACAATAAACTTCTATAATATTCGAGCCAAATATTTTTGTACTTGTGGCCATATCTTAACATGATTACATTCCATGAATACAATACAACGGCCAAGTGCGATACCCAGCAATAGAAGATCGGATCAGATATTATAATATATCAAAAATAGTTCCATTAATTTACTTCTTTATTTAGTACTTTTGACAAATAGGAAAAAAAGGCTAAAAATATACCTGTAACGAAAAAAATAATCATTAAAGTACAGTTGAGCTCCCGTCATTAAAATATATAACCAGAAATCATGCAGAAATTAACTATATAGAATAAGACACTTAATACGACACTATTTTATTTTTGGAACGAAATTCTTTGACCTTACCAGCTTGCGCTAAGAGTCATCTGGTAGAAATCCTCAAGAAGGGAAAAATTTCTCAAGCTCTTAGTTTAGTTAGTTAGTTAGTTAGTTTCGGTATCGCTGGAATAGGTTCCAGCGTTACTAAAACTACCAAAAGTATATGGCTGGATATGCCCCGTATAATCAGCTGTTTATGAGCGTTATAAAGGTCATTATAACGAATAGTGTTTCAACTGCTATTGTTAACTCTTCGTGCTACTTAGGTGTGTGCATATATAAGAGGCCTCATGATACAAAAGTATTCACAAAAGGAACCCTAAAGAGCAAATAAAGTACGCACGTATAATAACGAAAAAGGCCAACACCGTATTATAGCATATGAAGCGCGACGTGTAATGTAATTACTCGCATCATTATTTGTACTTCTGGCATACCTACCCGTATGAAGGTAATTTCAGAACGACGCGCAAAAATCTTGTTTCAATATACGTGAAGGTTTTTTGTTGGTATCATGATCCAACTGTAGGTAACTGGTAGTGATTGAGTCGTCGAACCGTGATGGTACGTAGAATGGACCATGTTCAGCAGTCAAAGCGTATATATAATGTTTGGCATAATGTATTAACAAAGTTATTACATACTTGGGTTCGAATGTGGACCACCCTTCTCCTTGAAAAACCGGGGCATCCTCGGCACAGGCACATCAAAGCATATATGCATTTGAACCAACTAGCCAGAAGTTCACCTGTAAAAAACAGAGACTATTATCTTCTCGCAGTACTAAAAAGCGTCTCGCAGTACTCAATTGTCTTCTGCTTCTTTTGTGGGTGTTTTTATTCAACAGTTTTGTGCCGTTTGTATCCGTATGAGACCCTGCGACTCGTTTGCTAAAAGCAGTGATAGACTTGAGGTAAGGTGACTTCTGTTTAAGAGTTAAATCCCCGGCACGCACTTCTAACTTTACGGAGTAGCGTGGATTTTATGCAATTAAATATGTGCTTTAAATGTGCAGGCTAGACTGATCTGATCGGATCTGACTGGACGGTAATTGATTGATAGTGATGATCGCTGCTGTTTTGTAAAGGTTCTTCTGTCCATCGATCTAACTGCCTCTGTGTCGTACCTTGAGCTTTTTCCTCACCTGACCAAACTATACTAACTGACCACGTATCAAAGCCATATTCAGTCAAAATAATAAAAAAAATTAATTCATTAATTAAGTTTTTTATTTTTTTGTTTATTTATTTCTGACGACAAGTCTGTCTATTTATAGTTACTCTACCACAAGTTAATAGATTCTACCGATAAGAAGCAGTAAGAGACTCACCGTTTTCTCTATTCCAAGATCGACATTTTACCATTTAATAATAATTTTGGTTATCTTTTTAGGAGATAAAAGTGGAGATTCCGTCATCTCCACTTTTATACCGATACAGATACCCATGGGTATACTGTTATCAAAGATATGTAAAGTAAAAATAAACAGTGTTCGAGAAAATCTTACCAACATTACTAAGGTACAGCAAAAATAGTGGCATTCCCAGGAGTGCATAAAAGACCGTCATGATCTTTCCCCAACTGGTTCTGGGACTGAGATGGCCGTAACCTTAAAGCAATTAAAACTTTTTATAAAGGACTGTTACCAAATATGCTGAGGTCTACTTGCATAGAAAATAACTCAGTGTTATGAAAATTGAGCTTAATTTTCTATACTCCGCGATTGAAGAAATTAAAAATTACACCATACACTCCTGCTTTTCATGGAGCAAAGAATCCTGATAAAGTTGTTTAACTTGCAGCTCAAACTAAACTTAATCTGGGCATCATAAATAAAGCACAAGCAAACAAAATACCCATAGTATTTTAAAATAAACCACGCGTTTGTTATTAGACACGCATTATTGTTTTATTTTGGATTATGAGCTTTATATATCGATGTTTTAAGGTTCTCGTTACGAGCAAGTGTGATGAATAAGTATATTATGTTCAGATCACAATACGTTTCATTTGAGTGTAACATTTTAGAGACTAAATCTATTAATTGTTGATATAATCTCTAAAATGTTGTCTCTCTGAAGATTTTTGATAACCTGTCTAACGCGGTTCGATTATTAAAATCTGGCCTTCTCTTTTAAAAATTAGTCCTAAAACCATAAAACTCATTTTGTTAGAAACAATACCCACCCGTTGTTGGGTAATAAGTAGGTATATTCGCAGATAAGGTTTTATGTTCGTTTTATGTAAAGGTCTCTTAGTGCCTCATAAAATGTGGCAACATCAATGCGATTACAATAATATTCTGTTTACCCTCTTACTGCGAACGATTTTATGGTTTTGGGTACATATTAGTAGAGCTACTATTAACCTAAAAGGGCATGAAATTGAAAGAGGTCATAGCACTAAAAGAGCATTACTTAATATCCTTTAAGAATAAACATAGTGAAAATCACAGACAGACACTTCGCCTGCATGTGTTTTTTAAGTTCATAAGGCCAATATTTTGAAATTATTATCACGTTTAAACAAAACTCTAATAGGTACGCTATACCACTATAATAGGATTTTTACAGCAAGATTTATTTTGTTCCATGGAAAAATATAAATTCAACGAGGAAATGGATATCAGCTAGTAAATAAAATAAACTCCTCTTACTCCTAATTTGACCTACCACCGCTACGTTTTCCGGAACAGGTTTGTCAGTTACTTGGGGCCCAACGTCGCCCTATTAAGAAACTCGTAACTTAATACTTAATGCATTCCAACGGAATGTTTTTACCGGGTTGTTAGATCTATCAAACTAAAAGTATAATGAGACGAAAAAGGCAAAGTGAGTAACTATAGACCTTCTACGGAACTCATCATCATGTATAAGATCGAGTAGAGAAGCAAGAGAGAGAGTAAAAAATATTTGAGTTACCCAAGCATAACTCTCTCCATAGCTCAGTGAGTGACTCTTATGCTGGTGGTACATACTAGTTGAAACAACCCCAGACCACCTAAGAGTGAGTGTGAATCTTCATGGTAATCTCACGTCGTCTCGCCTTGTCACCACTCAGTCGCGTACTCTCGTAGAAGATCTAACATCCGCGACACGAAATAACCTCGCCGAGTGTGTACAGCCGGCCTTGTGTATCAATAGTAATAAATTATAATCATCAGTTGCTTCTTACCTATTGTAGTAATCACAGTAAGAGAGTACAAAAAGGCGGATGAGAAACTCCACTGTCTCGACGATCTACCTCCGTCCCAGCCACGACGCACTGCTTTAACAATTTTGCCTTGATAGCTTTTAAGCTCGATGCTTATACTAAAACAAAAGTTTGAGTAGAATGACACCATTCCAATTTCACAGTAGCATACCCAGTGTTGAACAAACGAGAAATGCAACTGTATTAGTGTGGTATAACCGTATAATATCAAAGATACTTTTCTAGCACAAAAGTTCTTCCGCGACTGTAATGTTTTTTATACGAAGTACGTTTGTAATTGACCCTTCGGGATACTTGATAATCAGGCCTAATATACATAACGCACTAAAAGTAGTATATCTACTAAAATACTATTTCAAAAAGTAGTCGAGCTCCTGTGACAGCTCGTCTGGGGAAGTACTTATTTCTGCCGCTAAGCAGCTGCTGCTGTTATCCGGCCGAAAGGGCGTGGTTGCCGGTGTAATTACAAGCACATGATGAACATTCATTGCGGTTCCTTACATGCCTTGCGAATTTTTGCTCTGTTTATAGGCGGTGGTTTCAGGTGGACTATATGCTTCGTTTCACAATTATTACTATATAAAAAAAATCAAAGCTTCACCTTTCCTTAAGAGCAGTTTCGTTGAACAAATTGAGGGTAAGCGTTACATTTTGCCAAAGGTACTGGGCAGTGCTGTCTCTTTCCCGCGACATATTGTTAACTCGCTCGATCTCGCTCGCACCTTCTATCGCTTGAAACATAAATGCACCTGTAAAAAATACAATTATTATAGTGTAAATATTTTATTTACTGGTTGCTAACTACTAGTATCGAAAAGCTTCTAACCGGTTTTAATATACCGGTCAATTTTGGTTAGTAACCGATTAAAAGTAACTCGGTTAATTAATTGAACGTTTTCTAAGGAACCGAAATAGCTTCGCTTACCGGTATTGACGTATGTTAATGGCAGATCGAAATACAGATGTTGCCAGGGTGGTTCTTTCCGGGGGTTTCGTACAAGGCGACTAAGGGAATATAAGGAAGAACGGGCAGTATCTTCTGTGATACTACTACAACCTACTACTATCACAAAAAACAAAAACAAAAAAACTCCGCTTACTATCTCCCGTTGAGAGAGTCCTTTAGTCCTATAATGTTTTACGCAGGTGGTGAAGAAAATAAAATGTAATTATTTAGTGCTAATTAAAATATTTTCTACTGGCACGCGGAAAATTACAAAATAGCTGAACTGGTAAATTACGATCAACGAAGAAAAACCGAGCAAGAAATAGTTTCAAATGTAACGGGTTAAATAAACGAATCCAAAACCTTACACAAAATGATTCTAATACTGGTATTGTTATTATTAACCCTGGGACGAATGACCGATTTTTGTTTTTTTTTTTTCAAGCCTTGCTAAAAGGTGGAATAGTGAAGACCGCTTGAGCGGTTGCAGTTTGTGGAAACTAGCAACTTTGCACCACGTACAAACTTGTCAGTTGTAAGTTGCGGCAATTTTGAACTGGTTTTGTCACCGAGTACGGCACCTGAAAACGGTGTTCGATTACCTAAACTCAAGCTGTTAAGTCTAGCTAGCTGTTAAGGCAGTTTCTTAAAATTATTTGAAAAATTCCATAAACAAACTTTGAGTTTTCTATGCTATCCTAACTCCAATTTTGCACCCAATTCCTAAATTTAGTAACTTCGACTTCTTAAATATCTAAACAGGTACAATTATACCGCTTTTAAAGATTGGTTTTATTAAAAATTAAAAATAAACTCTTGAACAGCTTTTCAAATATGGTACCCACTAAAAAATATATTCAAATGGTGCCTACATAAATAGAAGATAACGATTGTTAACAGGCTACATTTTTAATTTAAGACCTGTGGATAAAACGGTCTCTATGCGGTAAACACAAATTAAACCAACACGGTTTAATTAGTGCCTACCTCATAGTAACATATTAAATCAATGTCTAACTCCATTAATATCATTAATTTGTTTTTTTTTCACATATCTAGATTAAAACTAACACCTAGCAAAAGAAATAAGGTTTAATATGTGAAGTCTAAAGAAGGGTTAGGTAAAAGAATTCTATTTGCATGTCTATTACTTAAAACACGCAAAAAATTTGTTACGTTTCCTTGCCTATCATGATAATTATAGCTATTATTCTCGTCCTGGTGCCCGTTTTCACTAACGACGAATTAGGCATTGCCTAAAAACTAACGCTCTAAGGAAGTATTAATCTAAGGAGATCTCTAGGCTGCTAGGCCTTTCACCAATAGTCATCACCTTCCTTTCACCAACAGTTTGTGAAACGTTTTGTTTCTATAGACATTTCCTTGATCATTACGTATTCAATTTAGGCGATGCCTAGGTTTATTGAAAACGGCTATAAGTCCCATCGCTGGGCAAAAAACTTCTTTCATAGGATACTTAGAACTAAAGACCATCACGCTACTGCAATGAAAGTTGCCCAGATTTGAGATAATAACTGCATCTAAAAGCTTAACTTTCTAACATGGACATGGATTTGGACAAAACCAATGTTCTGACAGGTATTAAAAAAAATATGATACAAAAACTAATTACTTTATGTATTGCTAGGCCTACTTCGGAACTATAGGACCTTGTTATCCTCGATTGTACATACTAAACATTACTTAGACCGATAGCTCCCTAAGTAATATCAGTTTAATTCTCAAACTTTGGTAACCGACCTTTTACCAAAGTCGTTTCACGACAATTAAATCCTGAATCTTTAGTCACCCGAAAATTAGCTTATTCATTGATAATTCAAAGGTGTACTCATTGTCTAAGCCTAATTTCAAACAATACCCTTTTAATAATGTAGCGATAATTAAACGCCCGAACACAATAGATTATTGGTACAAAAATCGATTTCCGAAGGTCTTTGTTAATGTAACAGCATAAATAATTTACGCTCCATTAAATTTTAAATCACGATGGAAATGATTTATTTTACATTATAAAGAGCTCCTATAAATGGAAATGTTTTTTTGTTTAATGAGCGTATTTTTTCAAGACTGCCTTTTTTGTCTGAGATAATGAATTTTGTCTATGTACCCATATTTCACCCTCGTTATTAATTAATATGGAAAATGAACATGAAACTGAATTTTCCATATTCTGTCACAACCATTAAAGTCTGTGGGTACAGTGTAATTTTCAAAAAAAAATGTACTTTTGAAACGTCAAGTACCTACTTTTTGTAATGACTCTACCACCGTACTATTACCGACTACCATTTGAGACTATATGTACTAATATGATAAATGCAAATATTATAATTTATTATAATATTATGTATATTTGTTTGTTTCTTTGTTATTTAGCCCAACATTTGAATCGGGTGCGGTGGGCATCAATCCTGACTAAACCAGTTGCCGACTTACTCGTAGCTCAAAGAGTCGCGAAGCTAACATGGCAATGAGCGGGGCGCACAGCTCGGAGAACATATGGCCGTAGGGGTCCCGAGCTGCTGGAATGGCGACCTTGCACCGGTAAACGCAGCGTTAGTTGACTGTGTGGACGCCTTCACTCCGATCCAGCCACTGGACCCAATCCGCAAGGTACCGTAGCATTTGGGCCTTTGGACCAGTAGTCCTACTTATGGCCAGCAGTAGTCGTCAATTGGTTGACATGATAGTGATGACGATGGGTACAAAACTTAATGAAAGGCACATTTAAAGCTTGCACCTCAAAAAACTATTCCAAAACCGCATTAGAAAAACATGCCCTCGGAATTATAAAAATAGCATTTGTTATTGCACGGCTTCACAATTCTACGAATTTTCGATACTAAGCGAAATAACAGTTTCACATGATGTGTCGATATTAACGCGCCGACAATCACGTAATCGGTCGGTCTAAGCTCAATCAAGCGATAAGACTCAAGGCTACACACCAAGGATGTCCGAGTTAAGTGGGACGAGAGGTTTAAACCGAACTGTGGAATGATGTATCCATTTTTTCTAAGCTTAGCTGAAAATTAAGCTGCTCTATTAATAGTTTTTTCTTACATCTCACACATAACTAAGCACGTTTTTAAGTTTTTTTTTTTCGTTCCAATACAATTTAGATGATGGAATCTAAGATGGTTTCGGTCTAACCTGTCAGGAATATAGCAGTTGTATGACTAAGTTTCTAGAGGGCATTGATTTAGAACGCTAAATCGCTTGACGGCACGTCTTTGTCTGGTGGTAACTATCCACGATCAGATCAAATATTAAGTAAACTATAAATTAAAAATCTATTTCATTAATTTTTTTATTATCCAAGACGGTTCGTAAGGCAGATGATCGAGTGATTTCAGACGAGCTCTATCACAAAAAGTTCTACAAGCTATCTTTTGATATTTTAACTTACCAGCGATAGTATAAGCGACGACCAACACTACAACGCCCACGTTAGAAAATAGGAAGGCTAGAAGACTTCTCACGTAGTTGCGGATGCGCGAAGCTAGCCTGCGCTTGCGACGTGGCATATTCTACGACATCCTGGCCGCGCTTACGCGTCTCGACGACTAGCTCATGGTGCAGACAGGAACATCTGAAATTTAAGCAATTAAATATCACTGAAACTGATCCATGCCCGTGGTGACTCAAGCTGGTGCTAAATTAGCACAAAAGATAAGCGTAATCCAAGGGGAAAAAATGGCAGTGAAAACATCGTGAGGAAACCGGCTTGTCTGAGAGTTTTTCATAAAGTTCTCAAAACTTACACGGCTTTTTGTAAATTTTGATCCGAGCGTTCTGTCAATGCGGTGCGAGTTCAGCATAACTACGAGGCGTGGTGGTAAAAAAAATATATACATATTACGAAAATACATACATCGCCACCTAGCCCCAAAGAAAGCATATAGCTTGCGTTATAGGTACTAAGATAGCTGATGAATGTTTTTATTAATAATATGCTTAAATACTTATAATATATAGATAAACGTTCAGACACTGAAAAACATTCATATTCATCATACAAACATATGCCAGCTGTTGGAATCGAACCCATAGCCTCATAGCTTTAGACTCAGGCAGCCGGGTCACTACCTACTGCGCCAATCGGCCATCAAGTTATCCATATCCGTCAGGTATCAATGAGAATTTCCCCATGGAAAAAAAAGGTCCCGAGCCTCCCGTGTCGACACTCGAGACTTTGATGTTTATAATGACGAGTTGTTGAAATTATTATAACGTGTTTGCTTATCGTCGAACATCGACAGCTCCTTTAATATATTCTAATAATTAGTACCAGTAAAAATTAAATTTGGAATAGAATAGAATGCTCGAATGTGGTACATTTTATGGTCTTAAAAAAATATTTTTGACTTAATTCAATACTAAGCATGCATTTTTGACTCCGCTAATTCGGTTAGTTGTCAATTTACTCTATAAGATGAAGTACTCAACGCGGATGATTTTAACAAGAAAAAAACTATTATTACGAGTAGCTACGTCTCGCCAGAAACAACTCGTTGTAATTAATTTATTCTGAGAAGTCTTGACAACCCAGGGCGGTCTTGTTTCCCTGGATATTAATAAATATATAAATATACTACGACAATACACACATCGCCATCTAGCCCCAATTTAAGCGTAGCTTGTGTTATGGGTACTAAGATGACTGATGAATATTTTTTATTAATAATATACATAAATACTTATAATATACATATAAACACCCAGACACTGAAAAACATTCATGCTCATCACACAAACATTTTCCAGTTGTGGGAATCGAACCCACGGCCTTGGACTCAGAAAGCAGGGTCGCTGCAAACTGCGCCAATCGGCCGTCAAATTAGGAAGTCGAAACTTCACAAACGTGTGGCTTCCAACGTACGTGGTGAGTTATTCCAACCTCAAAAATATTAGTAAAAGCCTCATAACTTATCATAGTTATATTACATGAGTATCATAAAATTAATTATAAAAAGGAAACGATGAAATTCATTGGTAAAATATTTACATTATACCACCAACGTGATACACATTTTGAAATGAATGATATCAGTCGGAAGTTGTGTATCATAAATATCACCAACATTAAACCATTTCAACGATAGAATTAACGTGAAATCTTTTTTAAATGTTACATGGGGTAAATCGTCATTTTTTCTTATTTATTTTTAGTGATGGCAGATTTTGAATTACGTACAATCTTTTAATCCTTGAGAGTTAGTAAGTAAGTACATATATCTATATCTATTATCTACTAATGCGGAAGAGTGATTTTGCTTGTACCTATGTAGGTACGAGTAGATACGCTTCAATAAGAAGTATCAGTCCGATTTGAAAAAGTATTTATGATTTAGATAAGCCTTTTTTAAAATAAAACTTAATATAATTTTTATTATTAATATCACGGCTGGCACAGCGGGCGTATCTTATATGTGGGGACGTGGTCCCGGATTCAATTTCCGGTAGACGCAATTTGGGAATTTATAACTTTGGAGTTTTCTCAAGTCTAATCAGATGAGAGGCTTCGGTCGTTTTTAGCCACCTGTATCATCTCAGATGTGCCACCAGATCCTGTGCCCTATAGTGAGCCGGCAATAGGTTGATTATGATGAAAGGATAATCATACAAAAATAATTACGCTATCTATAAGCCGTTCTCAGTAGTGTTGCCCAAATTCAGTCTTGGTCTTGCAGTCTTGGTCTTGTTCTTGCGTTTTTGCAAGACCAAGACCAAGAACAAGACCGCGTATTTTTAGCAAGACCAAGACCAAGACTGACCGTGCAAGACTTGAGCAAGAACAAGACATAGCCTGCAAGACTCTTGCGTCTTGCATCTAGGACTTAGCGCTATTTCACGGAGTAGTTAGGTGTAACAGTTCGGTGTATAGGTAGGTAGGTACGCTTAGGAATTCTATGAGACGCAAAAAACTATATCAAAGAATATGAAAAACTGGACCTATGCGCATTACGACTAATACCATAAACATAGCGAATAAAAAAATATCTATTAAAATCAAACTGAGTGCATGCATAGTTATGTTTTAACCATCGGCACTTTGATAATGCGGCATCAAAGGTTTTGTACTTACTTCTCAAAGAAATTTGCCGCTTTTCGGAAGTACATGGTTATGATACACGCGCCGGCGGCTTCTTTTGAAATCTAAAACAATCGTTGCAGCCGCGCCGAAATCATAACATTTGACACTATTCATGCAAAATAATTTCGAATTTTAAGAGTACCTACAGGTATTCCAAAGAATAAATAAGTTTCAGATTGGTGATTTTAGATTGGTGGAGGACGCATGAGATAGAGTATCCGATTTTATCGAAAATGGCCCGTGATTTTCTCTCAATACCTGCAACTTCAGTACCTGCTGAGAGGTTATTTTCTAAAGCATCATTAGTAATTAGAAAACATAGAAATAGGTTAAGTGATGAGTCAGCCAGATGGTTACTTTGTATTAATTCTTGGTCAAAAGAATTGATATAAAGTATCATAACCTAATGATAAAGCTGTTGATTTGTGTTGTATTTTATTTTTTATTCAAATAAATGATAAATCGTAAAACTCTTTTATTAAATTTCTTATAAGTTGAGGGTTCAATCTCTTTCTAGACAGATAAGTATTGTTCTTTAAAATACAGTCAAGTTATTGTAATTAATTTGTTTTTTTACATGTTTTAGCAAATGTAAGCTTATAAATCATAAATGTTTATTAAGAAACAGTTACTTCCATGGAAAACGACATATAGGTCAGTTGATTTTTCGAATTTCTTATCAAATCTTCAGTTATTTATTAATCTGCTTGATCTTTACTATGGCTATGTTAATTCAAGCTCACAATGTTCCAATTCTAATACGTTTTTCTAAGATTTAAAGTAAACTTTAATAAATAGTAATAGACTAATAGGTAATTGCAAGACTTGCAAGACTCTTGCTGCAAGACCAAGACCAAGACCAAGACTGGGAGCGCAAGACCAAGACCAAGACCAAGACCAGGTGTATTGGCGCAAGACCAAGACCAAGACTGGCTAAGTCTCGTCTTGTTCTTGCATTTGGGCAACACTAGTTCTCAGCCTTCTCATTTACCACGAAATCGAAGACATTGAAATATCGGATCTATTTATCTACACATATATTTGAACGATAGATTTGATTTTTTGTATGTTTTTATGTAAATAGAGAAAGTCAATAATGTTTCGATCGAGTAAGCTATATCCTACCAGAGTAACATAGGCTTATAAATCAATGAAAGTCGCCGGCACGCACGAAAAATCATGACTCATTGGCACGTTCCGCCTGAGCCGAGCTTGCAAGCGAGAGCGCTAAACAAGCGATAGATTCGCGTAGGCGATCGGCTTAAGCAAGTCGAAAAGAAAATATAGATAAACATAACCCTTTTAAGTATGTTATTTGATGCATACAAGAGATACTAAAATATTAAAATAAGATCGTATTAATTATGTGACGGTCGAGCGATTTTCAGTGTCACAGAGTTCAAGTAGTAAGTTAACGTTAATGAGTACCAATGCGATTCTTAAGTAGATGCGAGTGAAACCGCAGCGAACAGCAACTATTACTGTAATATAGTAGGTACAAAATCTATTTTGATTTCAAATGATAACGAATATACGAGTCTTAATATTCTTACGAGTACTTAAGTCTTCTTGACTGATATTTTCGTGGATAACTATTAACTGAATTGGATTTGATTAGTTACCAGGGCTTACACAAAGAGCCATCTCATTGTGCTTTATTAAATCGGACTAAGGACGGAATCTTCGGTTTCTAAGAGGTTTTAGGATAAGAACACTTAGTTATAATAAAGTGGTGGGGACAAAGTGTCCTTAAACCCTTTTAAGCTTTGTACTGTATAAGTTATAGAGTTCAGGCTTTTGCGTTATTATTACTGAAATTATATAAAATAATGAAGCGAAAGTATAGATTTATTATATGAACTAAAGTGTACGTTTTTTTGATTTCTTTGATTGTACATCTAATCGAATTTGGAAAATCTTTTTGTATTGATAACCTAATTCTTGAAGAAGCTGATTTCCACACGCTTCAACCCATAAGAGCCTAGAAAATGACGAAACGTTTTATGATTGAAAAAGATTTATTAAATTATCCCTAAAAAGTTTTCTTTTCAGCGTTACTTATAAATAAATATATAAATAAATATACTACGACAATACACACATCGCCATCTAGCCCCAAAGTAAGCGTAGCTTGTATTATGGGTACTAAGATGACTGTTGAATATTATTATGAATAATATACATAAATTAATAGTTACCTTAAAAATCATATAATTGTAATCAGAATATTTTATAGGATTGAGCGACATTCACACTTAGCCTCTTAAGCAGTACTAACAAACAAAAATATCTAATTAGCAAAGTAATATTTTTAGCTCTTCTTATTCACTCTTCAAGCAAATTGGATAGTGTACATTTATATCACAGTCCAATCTTGCAAGTTGGGTGGTGTATAAGACACAGTCCAATAATGTCGACTGACCAAGCAATCATAACAACCGGTGATTTATGCCCGTCCATATCTGAAGCTACTCGGCCAACTCTGTTTATCTTTCCTAGACCACGTGTAGAGGTTCTACGTATTTTGATTGCACTAACAGCAAGAATACCATTTTTTGTATATATGGAATGAAGCTGAAAAATATTTGCGAAATATGAAAAAGAAGGAGGTTTTAGATTTGGTAGCATCTCATTTTTTTTTAATCACGATAGGAAAAGATATACTTTCAGATCGGTCCCATAGACATAAAATTCGATTCTGTTGTTTGTTATTGGAATAAATAAGCCACGGCTATGTAATGTACAATTTATATCCTTATGATGACATGAATACTGGCAAAAAAACGGTTCTATATTTTTACAAGATCCTGTTATTTTGAAAAACATATCGAAATTGGTATCTTTACTTATGCCGAATAAAACCTTCAGCATGTGGCTTTCTAACCAATTTCTGAATTGACCTAGTAATTCATCTTTAATGTGTCAAATATAGAATTAGTATTAATAGAAATATAACTATTTAATTTGGCTACGATTTGGTCAGATTCAATTAGCCTAGAATAATAAAATGAATTACTATCCTGAGTCCTTATAAAACGTTATAGATAAGTACTGTTAAATTTGTAATGGCATGGAGTCACCTGTCTACGATTCAAATTATTGCACGTGATATTATGGGGTGAGTTATGTCGGATTCACTACATGCTGAGTAATGCAAAGTGGGTGATTCGCGTTGAGTAAAAGTGTATGGTACTAGTGTGTACTACTAGTGAGTCGTAATAGAAAAATAAGTCCGAAATATGTTGTTATCTTTTATAACTCCGACTAGCTCATCAACCGGCGTTTTATTCTATACTATACTATATGATTAAAATGCCTAGTAACGAAGGTAAAAGAATTAACGTGTAACATTTAATAAGTAAGCTACAAATTTATATTCCTAAGTATCTATATCTGTGTTTCTACTAGTAAGGATGATTGGTTAAGCCAAATATTAAATATACTTATAGGCATTTTGAATTTATATATTTCATACTTTCACTTTAGTGTAGGTGAAAAACCTTTAATTTAAAAGTATATGTATTTTTTGTTACGCCACAAATAAGCAAACGAACAGTCCCACTTTTGCATTTACGATATTATATGTCGAAGTATTGTTATGGTGTCATTATTATTTGGTACAAAGCGTGTGTCCTCAAACCCCGCTGACCCAAGTACGAGTATATAGGATAAATGTTTGTACACATTACAAAAACGGATTTTTCGAACTGAGTTTTTTAGAGCGAATACAAATCAAACGGACGAAGTCGTAGGAAAAGATTGTCATTATTATATTTTGACAGTCACTACGTCATTAATAATAAATATAACTTTAATATAAACGCAACGCAACTGCCAATAATTATATTATCTGATGGTTCTTGTTATATAATCTGGATAATTTTGCAAGGCATTCGATTTAGATTAAAATTGGCAAACATTGATCTTCTCAATCTATTACTACAAATTGAATCAATAATATATTACTGGTATTGATTGAAGTAATATTTTAATTGCAAATTTTACAATTTAAAAAAATATATTTTTCAAAAGATCTGACGATCCCCCAGCCCTCTATATAAACAGATAAAAAGTACGGATTTAGTTATTCGTATACAGTATGTATTTTATATTCTGTAACACCTGCACCTGTTTGTTCTCCTTTTTTTTCCTAATTATAAAGCTGCCTTTTGTTCTTCTTAATTGTCTGTTTTCTTATATATTCTTTTACTTCAAGGGATGTACAATTTTTTTTTTTATGTCTATAGACGAGCGCTTGACTGCAATCACACCTGACGGTAAGTGATGATGCAGCCTAAGGTGGAGCGAGCTTGCCTAGAAGATGCCTATTCACTCTTGATTTGAAGGTACTAATATTGGGGAAAATGGAAGCTGGAAGAGCTGGATTCCAGATCCTAGCGGTGCGGATCAGAAACGAAGATGCGAAGCGCTTCGTACGCGTATGATGCAGATCCTTACGGTGCCTCGCGGTTCGATGGTAAAAAGGCGAGGGGGGAACTAGATCAAATAGTTCTTGGGCACACTCTCCGAAATAAATCCTATAGAATACCGAAAGGCAGGCAACCTTGCGACGATGTTCCAAACTCTTAAGTTTTTATGGGCTAGGTCACCGATGAGCCTTCTAGCACGTCGATCCCCCGAATCCACGTCATCAAGCTGATACTTGGCAGAGGCATCCCATAAATGGGAATAGTACTCCATCCACGATCGAACTTGAGCTTGGTACAAGGTGAGAAGCTGTTCAGGCGTGAAATAAAGAGTAATAATAATAATACGGATTACTAACGAGGATTACTGACCCCGGTAGATACGAAAGATACAGCAAAGCTTGTGACCATCAGCAAAGTGATAATAAAATCATACCTAAGATCGTTTTCATTATTTTTCAAAAACGTAACTAGTACTACAAACTTAAAACTCCTTTTTCTTCTACTCAAAGGGTAAAGCGGCATAAAAATCATTGAGTGATACTATCACACAGTATAGTTGAGACTTTTTTTCAATTCTATGTTTTTTTACAATTTATTTCGGGCGACCGTGTTGCTTTTAATTTTTTTTTATTTTTAGTACATCCCAGCAGCCCTAAATATGCACCAGATGGCTCACTTAACTCGAAATCAGTTCTTTTTTCCGCCTTACCCTTGACTTACCAATTTTTATTATAGTGAACACCTTTGTTATTGTGTACCTAACCAAAGTTATATATCAGGTCAAAGGGGGCCGATGTCAGCGAAATTGGGTTCCATGAGATATAAAACGAGGGTCAACGTTATTGGAACACAACGGAATTAGCAAAAATTAAATATTAAGTAAGCAAATATGAAATATGAGAGGGGCTCGAGGTAAGTAGGGGGCAAAAATGCTTGGCGACCCTTGATTCCCTAGGGAATCAAACAACGTAATTAACTAGCTCCACATATTTGCACTGCAGTGCTTAAACTATAAAAAATACTGTTGTAGGTAATAACTCTCACCATTAAATTACCCCCATAATGTAATCATGGTAAGGCGGCATGGGGTACCGCGAGAAAATTACAACATCCCTTTAATTAATAAATGAATGAATACAATTTTATTGTACACCACATAAACATACAGAAATTTTTGTAATAAAAAATTAACGCAAAGTATATGCTTTTTTTAACGTAATAAAAAGGCCTTATCGCTACAGCGATCAAAGTCAAAGTCAAAGTCAAAAATATCTTTATTCAAGTAGGCCCACAGGTGGCACTTTTGATGCGTACATAAGGATTCCACGGTAGTGAGATGATGGCGATAACCACATTCGTAAACTTAAAACTAAAGCTACGAGGGTTCCAAACGCGTCCCGGTCTAAGAAGAAGCCCACAATAAACTTAGCCGGGTGTTTTTTTTTTTGTTATCACCATCTCACAATGTCATTTTAAATTATTAGAAGAGCAACCTGGTTAGAGCAATAATTTACACCCAAGCTTTTTTATCGTTTACGTAGTCCTTTATACTATAATAGGACTTTTCTATAAGCTTACGTTTAATACAAACTTTGAACTTTTTAAGAGACATCTCCAAGATGTCAATTGGTAGTTTATTGTAGAATTGTATGCAATTTCCTTTAAACGAATTATGAATTTTATGTAACCTAGTATGTATGTAACCTAGTAAATTATTGCAGTCACATTTTTTCTTTAATTTAGAAATGTTTTTATGAACATACATTAAATTTTCAAATATGTACTGACTATACACTGTCATTATTTTAAAATCTTTAAATTTATCTCTCAATGACTCTCTCGGACCCATTTTGTAGATAGAACGAACAGCCCTCTTCTGCAGCACGAAAATAGTGCTAATATCAGCAGCATTACCCCAAAGTAAAATTCCATATGACATAATGCTGTGAAAGTAACTAAAATATACCAGTCTAGTAGTTTCTACGTCGGTCATATGGCGTATCTTCTTTACCGCAGGCAGCAGAACTAAGCCTGTTCGATAAATTATTTACATGAGGGCCCCATTGATCTCTACCAGGCAACCAATGGCGTCAAACACAGCTCAAGAAGACTACGAAATTATATTGAATAGTATCTTTCATTGAATTTTAAATGGGTATGTATAACAGACTTTGCCCGACTATGCTTTCCTGAAGCAAATACTGGTTGCTAGCATATAGTAAGTAGGACTAGGTAGAACAAGGTCAGTTATATCGTTAAATGAAAGAGTATTTTAGTATTCCCACCTATACGGTTGTGTCATAGAACAATACAGGTGTTTCGTTCTATTTCGTTTCCGAACCAAACATTATTAGTATCACCGCCGTCTGTTTTGTAGACACGCAATACGAACGTAAAAAAAAGAAGTAAAGTTGAACTATAATAATATTTATCGTGGATGTATAAAACTGTAATGATCTGTGCATATGTCAGTCAAAACAATTATGAAGTTGAGTTTTGTATAACTAAATATCGTAAACGTATTCAAATGCACTCCTAAAGAGTAATAACCGTGTGAACGAATAAATGAAACAAAAACATATCCTATTGTCATTAGAAATAGAAACTACAAAAGAGATCAATGAGATGGGCCGTCTGCCGTCACAAACTGACAAATATAAATTATTAACGTGCGCTACGTCACATCCCTCCCACGCTTGTTTTAAATTTATTGTCTTGTGGGGCCACTGGTTATGCGGCAGTGTTTGCTTTTTAGATTGAAATACAGACGGGTTTTTGATCGGAGTAGATGGTAGTAGCTCAGCCGACGCTGCTGATTTTCTCTGTTATATTACCTTAGTCGCCTCGTACGACACCCGCGGGAAGATCATCACCACACGGAAAATAATATAAAATAATCAATCGGTAAATTTAGAACTGTTGCTTTAAATTTTAACGTACAATAAACTTGGGGAAAGGTCTGGTGGCTTGAGACAGGTTTTATCTAGTTCAAGCATAAGTCCCCACATTAAAACTGTGTATTAAAATAACCTTATATTGTACTTATATAAGTTATGTGGAGAAATAAATATATCATTCATTCATTCATGCATTCAATAATTTGGACAGTTGGATATAGTGGATTGGTTATGTGAGTTATGGACAGATGCCTACGGGATACGGGTAAATTAAGCGCGTTAACCGCTATCATCTCATGGAACGCAGGGTCTTTACAGATCTGTCCCCACTGCGTCATGGTGCTTATCGCTTCATCTCATAACTTGGTACACACCCAAACCATCCGTAGCAACAGTGACGAATGGCGACGCAACGCGCGTCATAATTAGCTCCATGTCACAAAACCAAGGTTTGATTCCCAGTTTATTACTTACGTTTTACAGAGCAATCAAATTAGAGTACCTTGTTAACCTTGCCTTAATTAAAATAAATATTTTGTATTCAAAAGCTTGCTCAAAGCTTTAAACGTCAACGCTAAATTCGCTAAAAGCAACACATAAGGCAACTTTCCACGATATGTTCAAGGATGGATGATGTGTTTTTTGATCAGACTTTTAACAGTGAGCTTAAGGTATCGGTGAGCGCTGTGAATTTATTTAGGAGGTCCCGGGTTCGATTCCCGGCAGGAGCAATTTGGGAATATATTATTTCTGAATATGCTCTGGTCTGGTCTGGTGGGAGGCTTTGGCCGTAGCTTGTGGCCACCCTACAGACAAAGACGTACCGCTAAGCGATTTAGTGTTCCGGGGCGATGTCATTTCATTTCATTTTTCGGAAGGACACTTGCCGATAACCACCTGAGGGGTTGCTACGGCGTCACCGGGGGAGTGGGGCGAGCGCGAAAGCTCGTCAAGAGAAGAGCCCCAGGGCCCGACAACATCGGGGGGGAAGTGGGAGACGTCGACCCGAGGATGCCTCCTGCGAGGACTCGGACCTCGGCTCGGTTCGACGTTAATCTGACTGTTGGTGGACTTTTGGACTAATCATTGTTTAGTCCGATCGCCCCCGTGACCGTGGTAAGGATCCACGTCCGGATGACGTCAGAAATCGGGGCCCTATAACGGTGCGATGTCGCGTAGAAACCGTGGTATGACTACCATACTCCCTGCCAAGTTAGCCCGCTAACATCGCATCATCAGTAGTGGAATAAAAAAAAAAAATGACTAAAATACTATGCTATACCGACTGTCTACTTGTGTGCGGGTCTCTTAAATTATGACATTTGTTGTGACGCCATAAAAAATGTCTAATCAGCGGGTGTGAAGATACGTTGTCCAAATTTATTTTGTGTCAATCAGAATTTTCCAAAGAGAAATACTTCTCGAGACACTCCTAGACGCTTTTAACATTGAATTTCACGTGGAGGAAGGAAACCACCTAAAGCCTTAGAGCCTTACAAATAAATAGCCTTAAGTTTCGCACTTTTCAAATATCAGGGCGTGACAAAACGCTACATAACTATTCCAATGTTATGCTACGTTTGCTCGTAAAACCTAAGAGTTTGTAAAAGGTCTGCAGGAGCTTTGGAATATTCTGTCAAGTAATGATCTGAGTGCACTAGAAAGTCTGGCAGGAGATCTACAGCTTGCAACTTCTGCTGAGTAAAAAATTATAACTTGATAGATTACTTCACGACACAACTACTTAAATATCAAAATAAAACTTTTTTTTTTCAAAGGGCTGTATTTGGTCTGTCAGTCAGGTAAGACAAAGCCTAAAAGGCTTTTTATAAAACTGGATTGCTGGATAGATGAACGCTGAAACTTTGGATTAACATTTATATTATTTTTTATTTAAAAAAAATTAGCATTGTGGTAGCATGTAAGTTTTCGAATCGAAAGAAAAGTCGAATTTTACACCTTAACACCGCCATCTCTACTTTGATTGAGAACAAAAATTCACTGGAATTTTCATTTTAGTTTTTCCAAAATTTTGTGTAAAATTCTGATTAATATTATAGGAGATAGATCAAATACATCCTGTAGGACAAAAACAAATTTCGCGTCGTCTTTGTGACCTTAGGAAGACAGCTGTTTTCGGTCGCTCAACAAACGCAGCCTAGCAGCCTTGCAGCTTGTGTCTTAATAATTTATCTCAGTCAAAACTGATACGATCTGGAATGGCCCTGACTGAAAATGATACAGACCCCATCCTGATCTGCTTCCAAATATATAAAGCTTTTCCCCCTTCGTTAAAATAAATTATTACAACAATATTCCAAAACCACTGAAGCTTAATAGAACTGTCGGAAGTTTAACAAAAATATTAAAATTCAGCATTCATTCTTGCAGTCGGCCCAAAAAGTTTTAATTTTCGGACCGGCATAAAATATCATGTGCGTTAATTACTTTGGAGTTTTCGTACATTTTTTTACGTAAAAGCCAGATTCCAAAAGAACGGACAAAAACCGCGGTGAAATTTGTGCCGCATTAATTAGGAAGCCACTGTGTTGTCACCGAACTTTACTCTTTCTGGACACTGTATTTTTTACTTCCGTTTTTAAAGAGGTTTAATTTATAATGCGACAACTTAAAAGTCTACTCAAGCCTATTTTTGCAAAACATTAAACGTATTAAAACAAATATAACGTTTTTAGTATCTTTCATATTTTAGTAGAGCTAAAGATAATATGTTAGGTCTGTAATAATTTTGGTATTTAAAAATATTATTGAAGGTTTGTATAAACGTTTTTTTTTTTACAAATTCAAATTATTACTATGAATACCTATGTCTACAATATCCCTAATAACTTTAATAATGGGATTAATCCAGCAGGGATACTTACATAACTACGTAAGTTAAAACACGTTCTGGTTTTCTCCTATATTTGCTTTATGAAAATGTGGGTAAATAGGAAATAAAAATCCTACTTATTTATAGCCTCACCTTATAAATCCGTGACTTTCTATGCATCATACAATCTCGCCGGAAATTGATTACAAGGAATATGTCCTGCGAAAGACATATTACATAAAATATTTTATACCAGATTAAGGCGAAGTAAATAAAGGGTGATGTGATCTAAGTATTATGCAACTGTAGTTGAGATTTTTAAGGCAGAGCTCGTCCGGGGAAGCAGCATCATCATGCTTATTTAAGGCACCAAGAATCATCGATTTGGCATACAGGCATACAGGCACATGAAGTTTAACACCTACGCCCCAGGTTGATGGACGCAGGGCGGTACGTAAAAGTATAGTCAGATTCATCAATAGTCCATAACCGTCAACTGCTATATATACTAAAGGCTTCTACCAATGGAAAGGTTTCCCTATAACAACCACGTTGGGCAGACGGGTCGCAGTAGATGGTAGCTATATAGATATAGGACAGAGGATTCTGCTGCCCATACTCCGTTATATTCTCCGATCAGATTATATTTTTTAATAATAATAAGTAACTTTACTTTCGGGGGTCGACCAACACTGTGTTTATGAGTTTTATTAACATTAACAAAATAATAATAACATAATAAGGGACCATAACAATATGGCAAATGGCCGCCGTACAACAAGAGTTTAGCAACGACACATAGCTCAACGAGTCGCGAAGCTGAAGTGGTAACGGACAGGAAACTGAGCTCGGAGAACCGATGGACCTTGGGGTTTATAGCACTGTTAAACACAGCGTTGGTCGACTCCCAATGTGGTGGACAGAAGTCATCAAGCGTGTCGCTGGGAGCCGCTGGAAACAAGCGGCACTTTTGGAACTCCCTCAAAAAGATCTAAGTCCAGCAGGGGACGTCAATCGGTCAAATATGATGATGATGTTGGTTGCCAAACTCAGCACTATGCAGTTCCTTGACAATAATGCTATTTGCTACAACTCATTTACGAGAGAACTGACAACCGCGCCTCAGGCCACGCTATTCAGCGTTACAATTGTTAAACCATTTTCCTGATGCAATTCATTACAGTCGAAATGTAAACAAGAAATTACGTTTTTAACGAACTACAACCCAAACACTAACATCAAGCTGTTACATCTCTTGCACGGTTTTGTACTGATATTTATATTATTCTAAACAATTAACTAAACAGTATCTGGTTAACATCACTAAATGTTTGAAGAGGTAAGATTTAATTTCGATCTATGCTGAAAATACATGGCATACATTAAACAGTGGATACGGGATTCAATCAAGGCATATTACATGCTTACTGAAATACCTATAGGTAAATTCTTCTGAAAATAAAACACTTAGCTGGGAGTAGTAAAAGTCAAATACGAGTATGTTACATTTTCTCACTGCAAACAAGTAATAAAAATAAATTTTAAAAACCTGTGTTGCAATTTTGAGACGTCGTTCATGGATGAATTTATACAAATAAAAAAGCTGAAGAGTTTGTTTGTTTGAACTCACAAATCAATGGAACTACTAGTCGAATTTAAATTTTAAAGAATCTTTTTAAAGAATCTCATGATTCGATGGACCATTTTTCGAGTAAGGCTTATGTTGAAATGACTAAATAACTTTTTGAAATTGCTCCCTTAGAAAGTCCAAGTTTTTAAGTTATATCGATTAAAATTCATATTTAGGATGGCAATTAAAAGGGCAAAATATCTTCATATTTCAGGCTATTTTATTTTATACCACCCATAAGTTTCGATCAACAGGCGATGCGTCCTGTTGAACTATCAACAATAAACTAGATATTTTTTTGATATTTTTAACTTTTTTTAACATATTATAGACATAAACCTATTGTCACCGAACTCACGTCTGTAAACAGAAACAAGCCAATCAGATTCTAGGTTTCTGCTATAACTGCTGTCAAACCTCTTTGAAATCACCATTTTAAGGTAGAATAAGATTATTATCCCCGTCCCAAGTAACTCATCTCACAGCTACGCCTCAATTCTCCTTAAAATACATGCTGCGATTGTAAAAAATAATATTAAGGTTATATAAAACCGTCATCTTGTACAAATTGGCATAAATATATGTGATATAACAATGGCCAAACCTAAAAACCAAAGGAAGAAAAAGATAGTACAATCGTTTTTTTTCACATCGTCTGTGTTCACAAGTTAAAGAAAACGTAACATCGACAAAAATACCAAAAAATAGTATCAATTGTTATTTGTAGGTAAGTCAAGTTGTAAAAGTCAAGGAATGACTGTCAACATGAGCATAGGTAAAAGTAATTAATGCAAATAATGTGATAACCATATCGAATGACTTTCGTCACGAGCCCGGTAGGCGAAAATATGTAATTCAATGGACATAATGGCAACTATAACGACTTGATCACAAGGACGTACTCGTACCTATAGAGAGGTTTGACTTTCATTCCCACGATAACAAATCTCGAATAGTGGCCAACGACAGGAGTTTGTTTCTCCAAAACCAAGACTAACCATCTTTAATAACCTACTGCAAAGTTTGAAACTTTGCGATTTAACAACAATAATTAAAATTAATAGAAGCGTATCGTCAAAGCTTTCATTTCTAGAAAAACCACAAAACTTACCGTCCGACAACAGAATTTTGTAACGGACTTGACGTCAGCCAGCAGTTCGACCCAAAGCAAGCTTAGCATATCGTCACTACTATTATTTAATCTGTAGTTGGTACCCAGCTCTGCCAATACACATGCATAAATACATTATTTAGGAATACCCGGGAGCATCAGATAACCAGACGTACGCTTTGTTTATGTAAAATTAAAAAACATAATTGATTGCTGAACCTGTCAGTTTTAATTCGGATTTAATTTCCACAAAAAAATCTACATTGCGAAGATTTTACGAAATTCATTTGATACGTTTTTTTTTCTGACCCCATAATTAACAGCGAAAACATACAATGATTGTTTCATTGTTCAATCGGGGCAATTATGTCTGTGAATTCTGGATAAACAAACCGACAGAATATATACAGACATAATGCACAAAAAATTGAATGTTATTTTATCGGAACATCGCTTCAGGTTTCACATAGGAGTTAACTGTGGTGTCGGACCTGTAATAATTTACCAGTAAATTTCTAATAGTAAAATATTATGTTCTACCGGTTAAAAGATTGAAAGATTACGCAGGAACCACCGAAATGATGCATAGTTACGAAACTTAACCGGTTTATGCCACGATATGAAAAAATCACTGAACGTGATGCATTGCTCCGACAAACTGGTAATTATCTGTGAGTTAAGCTAAATCGAGATCGATAGAAACGGGTTCTATATTTGATCAGTTAAATAAGTTCAAAACCGAAACTCAAACGATGATCAGGGTTTTAAGAAAACCCGGTTTTAAAACAAAAACTATCGTGTGTTGTCTACTTCTGCCGAGCTGGTTACCACCCTACCGGCAAAGACGTGCCACTAAGCCATTTGGGGATTCGGTCGATGTCGCATGGCAACCGATTAGGGGCAAAGGCCTTCACTCTCACAGGGAGGGTTTTAGAGCTGAGACTATGCTTTTCCAAAGCGGGTTCCCGGGGATCGAACCCAGGGCCTCGTGATCCTCTGTTGAACATGGTAACCACTCGCCCGTGTGGCGACCTGAGTCCTTTCCTATTCGTGGCATTGAACACACGCAGCTATACACGTAACATGACCAAAGTAAAACATCACAACAATGTCCTTTAATGATTTTTTTTTATAAGACACCAAAATTATTTTCTGCTTTGCCTGCCTTGCCATATCCGTCATATCACATTTGACATGATACAGCTGGAAATTACGAGGCAAAAGTCAAATAAAAAAAAAATAACTAACTTCTAAAAAATAATAATTAATTTAGCACAAAACATAAGAATACCGGAGGATTATAAAAGAATATATAATATTATGAATTCGTAGCTGAGTTTTGAATACAGAAATATACAAACAGTAGAGATATGTAGAGTTTGTTCAAGCACGATTTATTCCAAACTTACCGCTTTCATTATAATCCATTATATTATTTAAACGGGAAATTCAATTCTGAACACCCTTATCTGTAAACTTTTCATCACTGACCACAAAGCTTTACGTTATATAAAGCTTTATTTATTTCCAAGTAGATGATATTTATTTACATTAAATATCTATAGTTCTGAGCACTTATTGAAAGATAAAGTAAATGTTCAAATATAATAAGGAATGCAGATTGTTGGTGTGTAAAACTGCACACAATCTTTTAGATCGCCGACATATCACTGAAATTGGTCTACAATTGCAGTCTCATAAAGACTAACGCGTAAATTTATGACAACTTCGTATAGAGTTATGAAGAAATTGTATTTAGATTTACGAATAAAATACAAGCAGATTTTCGCAATTATATACTATATATTACAACACCTAGCTTAAAAGCTGCGCGCGCGCCGACTAACTCTGACTATCGTTTGGATCAATGATTATAATATTAACAGAGGTGGCAGGTAGTAATAGAAGATGTCATTTCGTGGTTTTTTATAATCTGCGATAACCATCCAAATCTACATTGTGCAATTTATAATTTCATCAATTTGTATCTACCACACCGCAGATATTAAGAATTACACGTAATTTACGCACATTTCTTCGGAAACCGGAACATCCTAAGGAGATGATGACTTGACAATTTTCATTTATTTATTATTGCTAAGAATCCATTGCTTTAATTGGATCAAAATAATACTGCTCTAAACGATAGTAGTAAATCCAACTAGACGACGAGGTATTCAAATACTTTGTGTATGTACTTAATACCTCGTTCGTATGTACTTAGTTAGCTGAGGCCTGAATCTAACTATTTTTTCGTCTGTGCCAAAGCAATGGGTACAATTTAGATTTGTTGCAATGGTGTATCTGAGTTATTATGCATACTCTATGATAGAAGCATCTAATAATAGTTCGCGTGCGACGCTAACCGTTCCCGTATCAGTTTTAGTTTTTATTGTACGCTCCGAGTATTTTTGGAGAACTCTGTAAAATTCACCAACTGGCACAGGATGACTAGATTTTACTATCGTCCGTTGCCTACTTTTGAGACCAATCCTTGAAGGTTAAAAACACGGCTTGGCTGGGAGTACCTAATTGAAAAAAACAAAAATTCTCAATTAAAATAGGAATTGCAAATCAATGCTTTTTTATAGTTATAAATGACGGAGCAAGGAGCTGAATTACACTGTACATTAATTACCTAGCCCAGAAACGATGCGACACCTACAAAATATTCAATTTCCACAAACAATAAAATAAAGGAATAAAAAAAATACGTTTAAATATTCCGTTTTACAAAGTTGATAAAAGTTGTTGCTTAATTCGTAATCCGGTATTTCCCGATTATATCTGAGTTATTAATGTGCTACCTGAATTTATTGTGTTTTATAGGGCTACCAACTCTAAATTTCAACCTTTCCTGGTGTTTGTCTTGTCAATATAATATTTCTCCTTTTTCTTTAATTTCTACCTGCATAGGTATTTTCGAAATCTTCATAAATGTTATGATAGGCATGTGGAAAACATGAAGTACCTACTACCGTTTTCCCACGTTTTCTTCCGCGTACAACTTCTGACAATAATTTAAAGTCCTGCCATACAAACTCTCATTCTATTACCCACCGCGTCGTTCACTTTCTCGCTGCTCAACCATCCATCTTAACCATCCTCAAGAATAATTGGACTATTAAATACAATAAAGTTTTTTCAAAATAGACCGGCAGTTCCAGAGATTAGCGCTTTCAACATACAAAAAACAAACTCTATAGCTTATATAATTCGCATAACATATGTTACTTAATTTTAATGTTTAGACAGCCCTATTGCGGATGAAACCCGAATTTTTTGAAACAGTCGTACAATAATCGCATATAATTTGTACCTATCTGTAGCAGGAAAATCTTGAGCTTTATTATCGAGTTACAGGGGATAATAATAAATATTGATATTGATTACATTAATAAATTGGGTAACTTTGCTTTTCAGTTAATTCAGTTTAACTTTGACAGTTAACCATAATAAGATTTTATTGGCTTATCTTTCCTATACGTGCACAGTCAATAAAGAGTTTTTCTTTCAATACTTGAATACTTCTATTTTTCGAATTCGTCTCGTTCAGCGCCAACATTATTGACAATATTCAGAATATCGTCATAATATCGGCGTGTATAGGCAAAACCTTTTGAGCTCTTTGGGAAAACCGTGTGTTACCGTTAACCGTGAGTTAAATATTGGCATATATGTCTTGCTTGCGACTACGCATGCGTTTTTAAAAGTATTAAAAAAATCTTGCTGGAATGGTCTATCTCCAAGATGCGAGCCATAGGTATCCATGCAGAAATTCGTCAAGATTGGTTTTGCAGCTAATCCGTCTTAAGAAAACCTTTCTATAACTATGCGAAAACGGTACCCTTAAATTCCGGTATACAAAGGATTCTATGTCCGTCTCCAGGACGCAAGCACACATGCCAAGTTAGATAAGTACGTAAGATCCGTCAAGGTTGAGCCAACAAAAATAACAAACCAACAAGTAAACAGACATACTGACAATATTGATATACGCAGATGACCGTCCCGGAGACCTATTACGGTTTCACCTTAGATATTTTTCAACCCCCATCACTAATTACTGCTAATAATCGAGATTATATGATTTTATTATGAGATTATATAATATTATTATATAACATCACCATAAAATAGTTGATTGCACGTTGCAAGCAACTGAAGTCAGTAAATGGATGATTGTCCAACAATGGAGGTTTGAAGGAGAATTTGATGTAGGGCCGACGTACCTACCTTTTATCCTGTATCACTAATAACGAATACTTTATTCAAACTGGTTTACATATGACAGACTTATTGTATAAAATCGGCAAAACTATGTATTCCCTTTCCCGATCAATTATATTTACGGGATCTTGGGAATTTGATGTTTTTCTAGGACTAAAAGTGGCTTATGCTCTTTCCGTCCTTTCAACTATCTATCTATATGTGTATCTATATCTGCACCAAATATCTAGCCAACTGGTTGCTTAGCTAGGGTGTACTCATGTTCGGCTTAATGATCTTGAGGTAATTTGGCACAGAGACAGCTTGTTCTCTAGAGACGGACACCGAATACTTTTTATACCTACCGGGATAATACCCGAGTAGTGGGATTTTAAATAATATCTTTGTTAGGTAGGTACAATAAGATAGCCAGTTTCAGCGAGATAACACTATAAAACCAAATTAATTACGCGATCGAAGACATGGGCTAAAGCTTCATTTTAAACAATGTAACTCGAATTTTAATATTGATAATTGATGTTATATATATTTGGTCAAGTTACGTTCTTTATTAGCAATAACCACTTTGAATTTGGTAGGCCAGTATTAAAATAATTATAAAACTTAAAAACCGACCGCACAGTGCATCTTTCTGCAAAATTTGGGATAAACATTATATATGCTACGGTTGGACGATTATTTGTCTATATTAAACAACTCCGAACCAAATGTTTTACTCGTTCGCTGCTCAGAATTCAGATATGCATCGCTGGCATGATCTTTAAAATTCATATAGAATTTTACTACATTGTCTTTTATTCTTCATAATTTATGTTAACTCGTAAATACGATAGTGATGCAAAATTCAAGCATATTATTGACTCTAATATTGACTATTTCTAATATTTCCTTTTTCTTCAGATACAACTGAGATTGAAATTAGAATAATATAAGCTTCATTAGTTGATAGTGTGTATCTAAAATACAAGAACGATTTACTGGCAACACCGTAGCTTCCATAAATTTGTCATATCACCAATTGTCAAACCATTTCGTTTGACTTTTCTTTCGCTAAAGTCCGTTTACGGCACCACACGTTTCGTGTCTTTACGACTTAAAAGTAAGTTATTTTTTACTTCAAATATTAAGTATAATCGATAAATAATGATATCCTAAATCAGTTTCAAGCAGCTTTATTCAATATAAACTTGAGTATTCTAAGATTAAGTTGGATTCATGTAAAGTGCGCGCGAAGTGAATTCCAGTGTAAAATGTTTGCCCTTTTTTACTATTAGTTATTACACGTGTAAGTTTTAAATGCGTTTAATAACAGCAATGTAATTGCGCATTAATTCTGAAAAGGCAATTTGTTTAAAGTTGTTGGTGTCAAAATTTTGAGGTTAAGCCGACCTGTGCTGTTCATTAATGTTTTCAATATCTTGTATAAAATCCTGAACATATTATCGATAAAGAATCCCAAGTCGGTACTCTTAAATTTAAGACAAGTTATGGAATAACACGGCGAAAGGGCTGTTGCCCGTCCTTTGTGTTACTACTATTATCTACTGGCCAACCAGTCTGCCCAGTGTGGTTGTTGAACTTTCCAGTTTCGAGAGGCTTTTATTTCGGCAATGGTCTAAAAGCCCTGTTATAAGCTATTGTTGATAGGTACTTGAGACTAATAATGTGCTTTGAATTATTGCAGAATGCGTTACGTGGCCGCGTATTTGTTAGCTGTGCTGGGAGGCAAAGCAGCCCCAGTACCAGCAGATCTGGAGAAGATTCTTAGCTCAGTTGGTATTGAAGCTGACTCTGACAAACTAAAAAGAGTCATTGATGAGCTGAAAGGAAAGTCTGTCGAGGACTTGATTGTGGAAGGTAAGTTCTTATTTTATTTCTAAGATAGTATGTAAAATGTTTAAATCAAATCAAACAATGCTAATGAACATTTTGAAGTAGTTTCAAAATCCCATGCTGCCCAATCACACTGCTGTTTGCGTGAACTCAATATATCTTTAACCTTTTTTTGTCTACATTATGCACAAGCTAGGTTACCTGGATAGTAATAACTGCTTATTATATGGTTTTTAGGCATTCAATGGTCACACAAATGTGTGAACATCTCTGAGCCAAATTCAGGCCAGGCAATTAATGTCACAAAATCTTTACTATCAATATTATTACCTAGTTTCTTCATGCAATGAGTCTAGAAAGTAACAATTATCAATTGGTCAAGTCATAGTGGTGGAAAATGTTAACAACTGGTAAAATGGAGCGCTTTGGTGTAAGTCTGTGGTCTCAGGTTGTATCCTTTTGGTTCGGAATTTATGCCTTTCATAATTTCTTGGCCTAGACGACACCAGCCGTGGTTAGTCACTACTGATGAAAATGTTATGCCACGAATTTTAGTGAACCATGCTGTGTAGAAACCAATTAAATAAATGGTATAAAAAAATTGTGTACATGATTGATTTGAGTGTGTCAGTCACAGTCAATCTCAAGAGCAATTTTTCAACTACGAGGATATATTATAGAACACAAGCTACTGCGCAAACAAGTGCACTGTATTCCCTTAACCTCATAGTCCAATGGGATGGCACGTGCAGTGGTGAGTTTAAATTAATAACTAGCGTACCCCTAGCAGGTTAGCCTGCTAATTAGACAATGATGATATAACCAATTACACCATCTTTCGTCTGAAAAAAATGCTGTTACATTTAACACTGATGCTAAACTCAAGGATAATTTGGTATCTTAAAAGGTCTTCTTGTATTAAAAACTGTACGACGTTTCAGGTCGTGAGAAGCTTTCTTCAATGCCAGCTGGAGGTGCCGCGCCTGCTGCTGCTGCCGCTGCACCTGCTGCTGCTGCTGCTGAGGAGAAGAAAGGTAAATAACATCTGTCTAAATCACCTAAAGATTAAAAACTAGAAGTATCATGTAGAGGATTCCAATACAAGAATTCTTGCAGTGTGAGAATCGTGCGAGTATTTATTTTAGCTTCTGCTGTCATATCTCTCTGTCAGTTGTTGTAATGCACCTATGTCATGAACTAATAGGTAGAGTTAAAAGAGTAAATAATAATTAATGAGAGCATAGAAGGGAGATTTGTATTTCAGCTTTTGTATATTAGCTGCCTTAACAAATAATATTGCCTGTCTTTTGTTTTAATTTAATCTGTGAAGGGAAGCATTGGAATGACCTGCGTACCTAAAAGTCCATAATGTTCTTAAAGGCATGTAAAGTACCAATCCCCACTTTCCTTTAGAGACCTCCTTGAACAATGGGTTTGATAATAAAAGAGTAATTCACTGCCCTTATTTCTCCTTGTAATGAATTACTGTTTTTTTTTTTTAAATAAAAACATGTACACTACCATATATACATACTAGATTGTACCTCAGTATAAATCTATGGAACAAGAATACCCAGCTAAGTTTCATAAATTTATTTTAGGACTGAGGAGAGTTAGGAACCCTTATATTATTACCTTTTCTTTTCATGATATGGTGTCATTATATATTTTCATATGCTGTGTTTTTACTAACACTTAAATAGAATAGAATAGAAATAGAGTAGAAATAAATATAATAGAATAGAAATAGAAACCTAATAAATAAAATAAAATTACTAAGTCTTGTAATGCAGTTCATATTATCTCACTGTAATGGAAAATTACAAGCAAAGTTTATTTTAAAACAATGGAAGAAAATGGTATTTTTGAGAAATATACTATCATGATGAACAATATTAACCATCTTTCGACTGAGAATCAGTGCTGTAATCTTCAAATACTGAAATGAAAACTAATTAATTCATAATTAGCATATAGTTATAAAGAATATACTAATATTGGTTTTTTTTTATAATTGCAGAAGAGAAAGAAGCCAAGAAAGAAGAATCTGAGTCTGATGATGAAGATATGGGCTTTGGTCTCTTTGACTAAGCTTTTTAAGGTATGTGTATTTCATAATAATTTGTTGTTGAGGAGATTATCTCTCTTTTTCTATTTCTTTTTCATTAACCTATGAAAGATGTAGCCAGTACATTGGGAAGTTAATTAAGTACATAATGTTAAATGGTAAAATCGGCAGGATGTAGAAAAAGCCAATAGCATCTGCACTACATAAATGAGATCCATAAAACAAATCCATTACTTTTTTGCCGAGCCAGTCTATACCAAACTTTATAGGAAAATATTGTTGCTGCCTGCTCACATTGGCTAATTAGTTTGCTATATTCTTCAAAAATTATTAAACAACAACCAATCTGGCTAAATTTCTATACTTTATATTTTTAATATGCTTATGTTTGTTACTTACTATAAATGTTTGGCCTAAATAATTAAATTCACTTTTTTATCTTTAATGAAACATCAACCAATGCCTACCTATGTAAGATTGAGCTGGCTGGTATTTTTGAAATATGTTTTGGGTGATTTTGGTGTATTTGATAGATATCAAATACACATCGAAGTATATCTGTTAAAATTTATAAGAGAAAGCTTAATTAGCCAAGGAAGGTTCTTTGTTTTTTTATTATTATTGAACACTAGTGAAATAATATAATTTCCTTTGTTACAGGTGCGAGTCACGCGGTTTATTATTCCATTTTTGGTGTAAGCGTAAATTGACTAAAAGTATGTTTCTGTGAAATATACATTGCAAAAAAAGACAGTTTTTTTATTTTATTAATACAATGGACCCCAATTTTTATTTAAGCTACACACAACACAACTTTAACATCACATTTAACAGCTATAACACTTCAGTTTAGCTTGATGTATTTCTCCAATATTTAGGTGCTTACTGCATTTATTTGCACAAGGTACACTGCACAAGTGGAGATTACACTTAAGATCTGAAAGAATAAAAGGGTCAAGTTAAACATTGAGGTCATACATATGTAAACATAAATGAGTGTCAGCTACTAAGAAATAAACTACAAAAAGATCCATATAATGTATTATTCGGATACAGAGCCAGGTGTTTTCCAATTTATGCAATCTTCATGCTAAAGACATGGGGACGTCTCAAAATACATGGCTTTTAAGCTGACGTGCTAACGCCATTATGCTGGTTTAACCTCCGAATCCATTTATCAACTTACTACACCAACTTTTATTTGAGCAAGATCACAGAAGAGCTATACTTAATTACCGTTATAATATTCGATCGCCGCAGACTGAATATTCCCATAGGTGAATATTGTGGTGTGTTTAAGATCAATTGTTTGAACATCAGCTCCAAATCTATTGATATGGGTTGACCAACTCCAGTAAAGTGATAGATTACTTTGCTTAAAATGGTCCGAGTTTTGTTCGCCTGGGAATTTTAAAAATTGCACTCCATTTGAATATGATTGAGGTTCGTCTTGCCTTTAACCTAAAAATCTGTTTTAATTGCCAAAGCTATTTAAAAAAGAAACAATAAGTGTCGAATTATGCGTGCAGAACATTGTGGTTTCCACCCATGTTTTGCTCGCCGTTAAAGCAAGAGATTATTTAATTGCTTAAAACGCACGTAACTCTGTCCCTCGTGGGAGTCTTGAAGTCCTAACCACCGGGCTATTACTGCGTGATATGAATGAATACCTATATCTTTCTACTCTCTCATGTAATGAAATGTACATCAACGTACAAGTTACTAGCATAAAACGGTAGCTATAGAGTAGAAGTCCAAATCCATACTAAAACTCCCGGTGGTTGAAATATACAAAATAAAATAATTCATAGATACTTTCAACAGTAGTAGCAACTTTAACGTTACCTACATAAATAGGCTTAGGTAGAGTTAGTATATAGTTACCTGATTAAAGATCCGATGGTAATTCTCAATGAAAAGCAGTATCTTTACGATTTGAAAGATGCAAATGATTAAGGTAAAACATTGAAACCAAGTATAATTATCTGAAAATTATAAAATCGTTAAACTTTTTACACGCAAACTACAATAACATTAATACCGAATCCCTCAGTGCGTGAAGTCTTCAAACAATGCGCGTTGCCAGGGATCTGAAACGTGATCGCTTACTTATGGTCTTCATAAGAAGGCTCAAAGTAACTCAGCGTGGGATGGAGAGCTATGTTAAGAGTGAAGTACGTACGTGATCAAATCCGATCCGAAAATGAGATCCGTAAAGGACTAGAGCTACGGGCATAGCTCAACGAATCGCAAAGATGAATTGGCAATGGGCGCGGCACATAGTTCGGAGAACCGATGGACGTTGGGGCCTCAAGGTGCTGGAATGGCGACCACGCACTGGTAAACGCAGCGTTGGCAGGACATCCAGAGCCGCTGGATGCAAGCAGTCCAGGACCGTGAATTATGAAACTACAAAACGCATGTGTCAAGCAATTGATGTTATGATTTGTGCTGATTTAATAAATCAATATTTTTAACCTACTGCCTCGTTGGTCAAGTGGTAAGCCCTGGTCGGGCTGAATTCTATGTATAAGGTATTGTGCATTTTCTGTTAAAGATTTTTCGGTGCCAGCCCGGAGTTAAGAAGTTAAAGCAGTCTATCCGGATTACTTAATTGTTGTAATAATCGATAAAGCCCACCAACCCGAATTGGTGTAGTGTAGTAGTATTATTGTAGTATTGTGGGTCTATGCTCTAAAACATTATAAGAGACGAAGCCTGTGCCCGGCAGTGGGACGTTAATAGGCTGCGGATGATGATGAAAGCGCTTTCATAAATTAATAGTCAACTGTTTTTTTTTTTTTAATGACTAGCTGTCGGTTAGGAACACGTTATTTCAGCGGCTAGACTGTAAGTTTCGGGAACTAACCTTGTGGTTTCGACGCACTTAGACAAAAATGATGACCATTTATAATCAATGAATAAATATTATCGACGATAATCAGAAACATAATGAGGCCGTCATCCTTATTCATTCTTAAAGCTACGTGGCATATAGAAACATAGGCGTTTGTCTGTGTGCGTATGTTCCTACGAATTTCCTTTGTTTTGACCGATCCTAAAATTAGAAATTCATAAATTAATATTTTTTTTAACAGCAGAAATCAAAGTAGGTGAAAGTCACTTTGACATACCTAAGTAGAAAAAGGCCGACCACTACGCTCAAACAGATCTACTGGGCATAACCGGTTTGGGATGTTAAACATCTATAGGCGGAGGGTAACCTGATATTTGGCGTGGCGACACAGGCCGTGGCGACGCATCGCCACGCTATATGATTGAATTTCGTATGTAACAGTAAAAATGAATATTATTTTTGTAATAAAACAGTAATTATTAACCGACTTACAAAAAGGAGTAATTATCCATTTGGTTGTATTTTCTTTTTATTTGTGCAAGAAATTTGTAATGCTTTATCTTTTCATTATGCAATATCTGCAGTAACTTACAGAAAACAATTTCGATGTTTCACATCTGCCAGGCGTCCCGTGACGGCTCACACGTTTTTTTAAAAGAAATAATAACTAGGATCTATAAAAGCGGTAAGTGATAATGCAGCCTAAGATGATACAGGACTGAACAGTTAAATCAAACCATACAATCCATACAAACCCCTCATCAGTTACTAAATCCGGCATCGTACCGTACGCTTAATCGCCTGGCGGCACTTTTTTACGCGAGGGAAAGGTAACTAACCACGACTGAAACCTCCTACGAGGCCAGTACAAAGAAAAATCAGAAAATAGAAGTTCCCAAACTGCCCTTCCGGTGATCGAACCCGAGACCTTCACTTTTTTGACCACTGCGACAGGAATATTAATTGACTGTTCTGGTAGAAATGCATAGTAAATATAGTATTTTATTTATTTATTTATTTATACTCTTTATTTGTACACCACTCAAGCAAAGAAACAAGACAAAAAAAGAACAAACACATGAAGAATGAAGCAGGATACAAAAGGCGGCCTTATCGCTAAGTAGCGATCTCTGCCAGGCAACCTTAGGATTAGGAAAACTAAAAAGAAAACAAATAGGTGGGGTACACTATTTAGTACATACATACAAATATCTACATACTAATACATAAACCAGACTACACAAATAAAAAAAAAAATTAAAAATACTATTGATAAATATAAAAAAAATAAATATACTAATACATATCCTAATATACCATAAATACTTAAATATGAGTTTGAGTAGATAAATAAATAATAATAAATAATAATAGTCGTCTTTACTGAGCGAGATAATGAGCCTTAACAGCATTTTTAAATATGCCCAATGACTTCGACTGTCTTATGATCAATGGGAGTGCATTCCACAATTCAGTAGCTTTGACAGTGAACGAATGCTTATAAAACTTCGTTTTGTGGAACGGCATGCTCAAAGTCAGCGCACGACTCGATCTAAGTTCCGACTGCACTCCAAGAAATTTAAACTTCTCCTTAAGATAAGAAGGAGTCTTAGGATTAAATAACACACAGTACAGAAGTGAAAGTACATGAAGATAGTAGCTACCTTAGAAGAAGAAGAAACACTTTATTGCACGTAAACACACAGGAACAACTTAGAATAATAAATAAATAGTTCAAACAAACTAAAAAAACACGCTAGGTATAAAAAACTAAACTAATTTATTTCTTTTAGTTTATTCATAATAGCGATTTTTTTTAGTTTTTCTTGATCTATTATTTTTATTAGAGCAAAATTAATCGGTAACCCATCCACCATTAAAGAGATATTTTTTTTTATTTTTTATTCAGTGTGCCCGTCTCTCGAAATGCAAGTTCTAATTATTATTTAAAACAGGCCATTAAAAAGTAATAGCTAACGCCCTCTACCATCTAGTAGCTTAATGTTTTCTGTGGAATTTGTTAGGTACGCGAACGCCATGGGTTTTTTACATTTGGGTCTAGGGCGCTGTAGTAATTAGTAAAAAATCTTATTTTTTATAGTGAAAATTGGAATAATCTTTTCAGATTAGTGTATTGTCATCGGTCCTCGATATGTCTACAAAGTTTGAAAGAAATCTGACCGTTTAAAGTGGGTCAAAATCGCGCCCAAAGAAGTCGGTTACAAACAAACATACAAGTGAAGCTAATACTTATAAAGCGTGTAAAAATAGGACTCATAAAAGGCGGCCGATATCGTGCTTTCTCTTTCGCACAATATACGGGAGTGCGAGCCGCCTTTATAAATCTATTTTTTAATGGCGAAAATTATAACAGGCTTTTAGCCCGTAGGTGGCATTCTTAACATTATTCATACCTTCTAACTGTACAAGTGTATCAACTGTTCAATGGAATGTGCAGATATATCATGGAAAATTGGAAACAAAATGTGATATAAACAGCAGATTTGACATAGGTCCTTTCGATCCTTCTTTGGAACAGGTTCGAGTTGGGATATTTCTTCATAAGCAGTAGTAGGTACAAGTAGGCTTTTTTTTAATAAGTAATAGGTAAGTTTTAAAAATGTAACTCATCAGATCAGAGCGCCAAGTGAGATTTTCTACCTACGTTTACTAATTAGATAATATCAAATAATTTTGAGCAAGCGCCATCTAGCACCAATACTGGGAAACCGTACTGTCACTAGGTGGCACTTTTCGATACCATATAAATCGTAGCGGAGTTAATCGAATAAGTAATCGTAGGTAGAAAACACATTGGGCTGGCATATAAAAAACTCTCAGTCACTGTAGCAAAATTTTACCAGTTAAACGTAGCATTCCTGTCAATCCATCATTTAAATACTCGGAAGCTTCAAAGGCCATTAGTGCCAAATACATCACTTGTAGCTCTAATAGCAACTTCGCAATATATATGAACTCATGTATGAAAAAGAATATTTTTTCATACTCTGTAAAATAAAATCAAGAGTTAGTACGTTTTCAATGGACCACGTTGCCAATTATGTTTACACAAATCTCTAATCGAACTAAATTGTCTGGGCTGAATGTAGTGCTGTCCGTTTCACGAAGTTTCAGTCAATGAGTGATGTATTTGCTGGTGTAGTTACAGGCACATGATGCACCTACGCCTCGGGTTGTTGGACCCAGAGCGGAACTTTTTAGGGCGTATTCCTTGCATGCCCTGCGAAGTCTTGCTCTGTGTATAAGCGATGGTCTTCGACGACTATCAGATGGGCCGTCTGTTTCATCCGTCAATTTGCAGAATACATACCATGAATGCGGATTATAATTGTATATACCATTGTTGAATGCATTGTTATTGCACATAATATGATAAAATACATTATTAATGTAGTTTTTCGAAGTCCGATAGATTTTCTTGGAACAACGTTGTCCAAATTCATACTTATTTTAACCTGAAAAGGAAATTCACGTAACTTGACAATGGTCAATGTGGTTATATACGTGTATACTTTGTTTTATGGTAGGAATATATGTTCACCTTTTCTAAAATACTCAAATACTCAATCATATTTTTCATCCTACAAGCTCCCTTGTAGGATCCGATCAGCGCAATAATTGAAGTTAAAATAATATTCAGCGACGACCAAAAAAGATGTCCTCGAATCTCTATACGAATTTCCATTTTCAAAAGTATAATAATGATTCCGGTCATTCCAACACAGTCTGCAAAATAAGTATATTAGAAGAGTCGCAAAGTAAAAAAAAAAAGTGTGTGCGTGTAAAATGTTTCTTGGACTCCGCCATTTCATTTAATATTCACTATTTCATTTTATTACACATTTGTTAAATTTCATTTTCTACTCTCAATTATTCTAATAATTGAGAGCAGAAAATTGAAGGTTAGATCAGCACATGTCAATATAACCTTGTTATTGAATATTAGGTATAGAATGTCGCAATCGTCAGAAAATTTACTAACAATTTATTTATTACAAAAGTAATAAATAAATTTATTTATTACAAAAGTAATAAATAAATTGTTAATAAACAAGTACTTATATTTAGAAATTTTCAAAAAACTTTGCAATTTAATTTTTTTTTTCAAAACTGTTGAACTTTCTTTTATTCACTTTGCTATTCACAATTGATCCGTTTGAAAATATTGGAAATAAATAATCCTAATTGATTATGGTATTTGCCACTAGCTGCCGTATAAGTCTAGAAGCGTGGAGTATATGACATATTACGACCAATCCAAATTATTATTTTTAAATAGCGGATACTACACAGACGTCTGACGGAAGTAACGCTTACTTAAAAATCTGAGTTACTCCCTAGTCGCGCCTAAAGAAGTTTTACTTCAATAATTAAAAATTAGAGCATATCTACGAAAAAAAAATATGAAAACCCACACCCACGGAATTAACAATATACAGAAACCGTGTACACGACTAATATCGAAGTTTCAAAAACACTCCACTGTAGTATGGTTTCTCGAAAAAACGTTTAGGCACTTTATAACATTTAGCGGTTGAAAGTAATTATTCTACCTCTAATGTTCTAAACGTTCACCATAAAATGGGGGAAAATATGTGAGCAAGCATCATTCCGCGGGTGTAAAGTGAGACGTGCGCGGGGCGTTTTCACTGTTTTTGGACACAATGGACTGCATAAAATAAAAGCTGAATGACGATTCTGTATGTTCTTAATTCAATGGTTAGACCCCTACACAGGTTATTAAATAATACCTAATTTTGTGCAAATATTGCATTAGCTCCCCGCGGTTGATCGAAGCTATTGATGGTTAGACGCTTTCATAAAAAAAAAATAGATAGCACGCATAGAAAATACATACTTATCAGAGTCATAAGAATTTTACTGTAAATAGTGTAGCTCGGTGATACAGACGCGCTGTAACAATTACTAAACTTCACAAGTTGCACAGGTGCTACGCCAGCGAAGCGTGCAGCTCGTAGCAGGAACGCCCAGCCTCCATGGATTAAACATCTATTGTCCTTCATGATAAAATGAACAGCCTCTACAAACTTATTTCCAAATCTAAGTAGAAATACAAATAAATAAAATTGAAATATTTGTCCGTGATTTCGAAATAACTCTGTGGACTTCGCACAACCTAATTACTAAATAAACTAAATGGGAATGTATTGTTGTTGATAAAAAAAAAATATTAAGGAAGAACCCAAAGCAAACCTTTGGGTTTCACCTAAATTTTTAAGCCAACGCTGTATTGAAGGAAACAAAACAAAAAAACACAATCGGCAAACACGTTTACTAGTTTGTGTGAGACTCACGAACAGTGTATTTTTATTTTTTCACCTATTCTTTTTAACGATAACATATAAACCTCACGTTTTTTTATTAATTTTGTATCTTTTTGACGCGCACAGTTGCTGTACCTACAATCTACAGCGTACAACCCAAAAACACCTTTTTAAGTTTTTGTCTGTATGACTGTCCAGACTTTTGATTGAACTTGCAATTGTAAAAGTAGTAAAGGCTATTTTATTTTCCGGATTATCATCCCTACGGGTATGAAATACAATATAGAATTTGATCTTGTTGCAACTTTTTCAAGTACATTATAATGTTGAAGTCTGAATAAACATAGGTAAATATACCGTGTCCCTGTAAAACTTAAAACTGTATTTTTCAAGGAGATATACGAGTACGTATTCTACAAACCAGTAAAATGATAGGTACTAGGTTGTTATGTTCCGAGCCCTAGCTCGGAACATTGAATAAAGAATTTTATTAAAAACATTAAAACATGATAACATCAATAAATTAAATATCTTTATATGAAGATACACTATAATAAGGTTATAATCATCTATGTAAGTTAACTACACCCTCTCTGTTAAAAATAACAAAGTCAACAGTAGTTATTCAAATACGAGTATTATATCAGAAGCCCGCGTCTTTACTCGCAAAGCTTTTTTATTGAGATGTATGAAATATGATACTTATTAGGTAAAACAACTTAGGTATATGGTAAGATTTAGAGAATTACGATGTGGTGTTAGCCTAAGTGGATAAGCCTACCTTTCGGAGGGACCGAGTTCTTGATCGACTGGCGTAGTGACGGAAGTAATGCTTCGTACCTAATGCTCTGGTAATGATTGGTTATTTCTTTATGCATTCAAATAAAGACATTAGCCAATCGTAATTTAATGATTAATTTATCATAATTAAATATATTGTTTAACCACAGCCTAACCATTGTTAATTTAAACATTCGCATTGCAAATATCGGAAATGCAGGCATTTCTCTAATAACTTATGTTGTGTACTATCTATGACGTTGGCTCTTGGAGATTTTCGCTATGTAGCAAATACAATATAACCATTTTATGCAAAACGATATCTTCGTACTTCGTAGCTAATTAGATAATCAATATCGATATAAAAGGCTACTTAGAAAGGACCCACAAAAGTGATCGCACGTTCGACGTACACTTTCTACCTACCTTGCAAAGTCTGCTGCCTACATGTGAATACATCGGTTCTGCCGCTCCGAATTTCCCCGGACATAAATTTTAATATGTGTTTAAGGGATGCTATCTTTATAATCACAAAATGAATAGCAGACAATACCAACTTGACGGTATGTTAGCTTCCGATAGCATCGCTAATTAGTGTACCTACGGTGATTATTGATTCAAACCTACATATTTTATGTCAAATCGGTTGGAGATATCTCCGATACTTAGTTTCCATAAGCGTAGATGTTTTATTATAGGGGGTAATGTTATTCTCCTAGGGGTCTCACGCTAGGTAGTATTTTCTGGGAGGAGGTATTTTAAACCCCCGACGCAAAAACGACGGGGTGTTATAAGTTTGTGGCATTGTATTTCCGGAACCGATTTTGATTCTGTTTGAAATGTGAATTATTTGGGAGTGTTCTTAGTTTATGAAAATCAGTCCAAGATGGCCGCCGCGCCGCCGCGTATATAATTATTTCACAACTCCCTCAATATGGGTATCAAATTGCTTGACTGGTAGAGTAATGTGCACTAAATGTTACAGTTGAAAATCGGGGGTTTTATAAATTAATTGATTATTACTAGGTGAGTTGTTGAATAATTATAAAATCACTGTGCAGAATAATAGTGAGTACTTCTTAGTTCTTAGTAGGTATACTTGAATGTTTATATATAAAATTAAATGACAAAGAAAGTATTTATTGTCTAAACAGTGAGTCCATTGTTTGAGTTTTTACTTACATCAGTTTTTGAAGTTATACTTCTTTTGGCGCGTTAGGGAAAAATGATGAGGGTTTTTTTTTTAAGATGTGCACCGTCACAAAAATCCGACACCCTGAAGTTAGCTATAGTCACGATTTTAGTTTTTCAAAAAGAGGTTTGACAGTGTAAACTTTCAATGGTCAAAGTCTGCGGGCTCATTCCGGTGATTTAAATAATTCAATTGTACAAAAATCTGAGTGAAACTTGGGTGTCCGATTTGACGAACGTTCAAAGTATTAAATACCTTTTTCTATTGTTAATGTCGTTCTTTCTACAAAAGTAGAATAAGGTGAAAGATAAAATTTTTAAAAAGATTCTTATCTTGTTTCGCCAAAGAAGTATAACTTCTAACGCGTTTACATAAGTACACACTCGTTTTTTTTTTTATGAATGCCTGTTTTATATTTCCTTATACAATTAATAAAGCAGTTTAATCCGTATGGTGTAGGTATACGGTATAGAAAATGAAAAATAATGGGACAGTAGTAATAAAGCTTTTCGATTCAGTCTACGTAATATTACACAAGTGAGAGTTATTATAAATTTTTTTCTTATAATAATTTCAAGAAAAATTAAAAGTAAATTTTTTTTTTTATGTGAACTGTATAAATATTGTTATGTTTTGCGATTGTGGTCAAAAGCAGAGTTATTCAAGCTATCATTCCAAAAATCTACACACTAAATTTAGCAAATTTGTAATCATAGTACCTAAAATGGTGAACAGTAAGGCGATTTTTGACATTTTTCAATAAAATGCTCAGATCACCAAAAAATCACAAAATTGTTTAATTATGTTTTTTCTAGGTAGTTATAAACACCTACCTCCAGTCTTTAGCTTGACGTTGAATTACGGGACACCTGTATAATAACCAATTATTGAACTTAGTGCCCTAATAACCTAATGTCATTACTGCAATAAACGCATCATAATCAATCATGTATTTCAGCGCCACCTTGTTACATTTACCCGTTAAAAAATACATAAGAACAGGCATCAGGCGTAGGTATCCAATCACTATCTAAATTAAATAAAACACATTTATTTTTAGGCAAAAAAATCGTAAGAAAAAAATTATACGTCGCACAACTAAAAAAGTTATACGAGTTACGACGTATAATTTTTGTTGTAGTGTTGTTGTAGTTGTACTTCATAAAGTTCATAACGTTCTTGTAGATAAACAATTATTTTTTGTTAAGTTATTACTCCATAATACGAGTAGTTTGTGTCGTAGACCGTAAGGCTCTACGTTTTCGCACATAATGGCCTTTGCACACCATATTTACTCAAAGCCACTTCGATTGCGACTAACATCCTTCAATGTAAGCGTTGTGCTGAAAAGGTGTAGGTATAAAAAACATAAGAACACGGTAAGTATTAGATAACTGTTTATTGTACCGTTATTATGAAATACCTACAAACATGTTAAGAAAAGTAGGTAGGTAATATAAAACGTTTACATATGTTTCGAACTAATCTCGAACTATGCAAATCATTCATACATTTTTTTAAATCTTTCAGCTTTATTCTATCAAAATGATAGTGACGATCTTTATAAAACAAAATTGATGAATGACCTTTAAATAAAATTTTACAGAAATATACCTACAAGCTCATCCTCGCACGTCCTTTTTTATTAATGATTGTTTCATATTAAGATTTAACAGACAAAAAAACACATTTCGCATTTAATTCAAGTTTAATTTAAATCGTACATGGGTGTTCAAAGAATAAGTATTTCCCACTTATCTATGTACTTGTACTGAAATGACTGCTCCCAAAGTTGTCCTTTCCTTTTCGTTAATTCCGTGGTGGAAAGGGTTAGACTACTTTGAGACATTTCATTTGAGATTGGAGATGATATCTTGGAGATGTCTCTTAAAAAGTTCGAAGTTTGTATTAAACGTAAGCTTCTAGAAAAGTCCTATTATAGTATTAAGGACTACGTCAACGATAAAAATGCTTGGGTGTAAATAATTGCTCTAACCACGTTGCTTTTTTAATAGTTTTAAATAAAAATTTGAGATGGTGATAACAAAAAAAAAACAACTGGTAAGTATGTTGTGGGCTTCTTCTTATACCAGGGCGCGTTTGGAACCCTCGTAGCTTTAGTTTAAGTTTTACGAAATTAGCCATCAACTCATTTCTATGCCATATTTTACATGTAATTAACACATCAAAAGTGACATCAATGTGCCTATTTGAATAAAGAAATATTTGACTTTGACTTTCACTTTGAACAAAGCAGTTAAGATTTGTAGATAACTTTCACGATTAAATAATAGATTCAGAAACGCCCGCAGCTACGATTAAATACCTATTCATGCTATCTCAAACTTACAATATTCACATGTTCGTAATACAGTGCAACCTTAATATAACGTACCTCAATATACGACTTCCTCGATTTAACAAATTCTTCGTAATCCCCTTGAATTGTCCATAAGAGTCTATTGTTAAAGATTTAAGTTAAAATGGCTCAGAAACGTAAAAGTTCTTTTACCTCTTTATAACGAATTTTAGACCAATCTAACCTCAACATAACAAACCTCAGTTCAACGAATTTCTTGATATTACGAATATTTTGTTGTTCCCCTCCGATTTGTTATATCGAGGTTGCACTGTATTGTGGCAAAAAAAAAAGCATCGGCCGCATGTCATAAATCCATTATTTAATGTGAGGTTGTTAAACTTTCCTGACTTCAAGAAAGGAAAAGTTTAATCTAACGTTAAGTTGCTGATTATTATTATTCTTTGACAAAACGTGATCAACCTTTTCATACTTTTCATATTATAACAATAAATAATTAAAGCAGCTTTGGAATTTTATTCTTGAAAATTCAATTTATTTTGGTTCATTTATAATCTGATTAGTCCGTGCCTACAGAGGCGTCAGCTCTCGGGGGTCGGAGCTGCTCCAGCAAAGGTATGGCCACTCCCACCAACTCTTCCCACGCCGCCAATCTCTTACACGGACCACATTCGCATTCCTCTATCTCACCTTCCTCAAACCCTAGGTCTTCACCAGAATACCTGAAGAATTATTTTAAGGTGGTAGATCATTGTTCTCCAGTGTGCGTTGGTGAGTTCAACGATTTACGATTATTATCACATATAGGGCACACACACAGAAACGTCAAACTTATAACACCCTCGTTGTTTTTGCGTCAGGGATTAAAAAATATTGGTACGAAAATATTCGATAATCTGTAGAGATGAAGGAAGTAACTTGCCAACGGCCTGAAAATAAGAAAGTTTCAAAGCGAAAATGATTATACAAATTAGTAATTACCGCTCCCCGTCATCATCATCGTAATGATCCAAGTGCAGGTCTTCTTCTACACTGAAAGCCTTGACTGCCAGGTTTGGTTCATGACAAAGATCCTTCATTTCGTCCTGATAATTGTTGTTGTCGACATCAAATTTTACCTGCCAAACAATTATAATTCGCTTCTTTTACTATTATTAAAATATTGGTTGAATCACTGATACCTAAACTGAGTAAAAACTCGTACTATGGATATCAGTGCTCTCCCCTATATAATTATTTTTGATACAAAAACATAAGACTACGACAAGTATATTTTATTTCGGATATGAATTTAACTAACATGCAACATGCAAAAATATTAGAGAAAAATAAATAAAATGTTTATTTTTGGAGATTGGGTATTTAAATGGTGATTTAAATGATGTAACATAGTAATGCAGTAAATGGATGTATGTGCGTACGGGTGTGTCTGAGTGTGTGTACTACTACCAACTAACTCTATGCCAATCGTCAAATCGATTGTTTGCTTGGCACTTAGACGTAAAGTAAGGACAAAGAAATAAACACACTTTTGCATTTACCTATAATAGAAATAGAAATAGTAATGTTTCATTAGTAAAACTCATTACAATAGTTCTTTGGAATCCTGACCTCTAAACGAGGAAATAATATTACTTAGTATGATTTGGCATAATTAAAAACGGGTAAGTATATTTTATTTTGTTCACAAAATTGCAGATTGACATCTATTACAAAAGCAGTGACAGACAGAGTAGAGTTAGAGGAGTTATAATAGAAGTAGATCTTTTTGTGACAAAGGTCTGGGCAAGGTCGTCTGAGCAAGTCCGTCAGCATTGCTATGTTCCGGTCTGAAGAGCGTTGTTTCCGGTGTACCTTATTAAAAATGCTCCAGGCTTAACACCAATGCCAGATTAAACCTAGTGACCTCGGCTACCATGGACGTTGATTGAACTGGGATTGCAAGTGTAACCGTGAACCTTGTACTGAAGCGCTGATTAGTCTGACTGCAGTAATTTTTTTATCGTTATAATTGATCAGGCAGATGGTCCACGATAATACAAATGTAAGTGAAAATTCATCGCCCATCACAGACCAACACTCTACAGGGTTTGCAAGGGGCAGCGTAGGAAAGGATGGTTAAGAATCACGTACGTGATGAAGCCTTGACAATTGCGGGTCGCTGGCACGTCGCTCGCCGATTTTTGATGCTTCGCAGGCGGTGAACATCGTATCATCGTCTAACAAAATAATTCATGTTTCATTTAAAAACTTATGTTGCGCACATTAAAAAAACAAAACACAAAATACAATGTAAATGTGAATTTAGTGCGAAAAAGTAAGAATACAAAAAAACCCATGTTGACCTGGTTTTCGCTTAAGATTAAATATTTTATTATTTTGAAAAAGACTGGTGATGAGGTAATGTTGGACTTGCCTACCTTTAATATAACCATAGCGTAAATAATTTTATACATAGAAAGATTTGAAAGAATCTTCAAAAACGGTATATTCAAAATAGAACAATGTTAATAATATAAAAGCTAATATTATATTGAATAAAAGTAAAAAAATAAAATACAAATTATAAAATCAAAATATTTGTCTCGATGACCCCGACGTGATTTGAACACGCAACCTTCTGATCTGGAGTCAGACGCGCTACCGTTGCGCCACGGAGTCGAGTGGTAGCTACGACGAAATACATAATCAGTGTATATTAATAATCTTTTAGTTAACTGTATCAATAATTAGGATTTTTTTTAAATTAGCTTTGCACACAAAATGTATGCTAGAGCGGAGAACCTACACAAAAATGCTTTTGATTAGGCCCAAAGTTTAGTTTATATTCTAGACAAAATTACGATATGCAGTAACTGTAACTAAATATTATGAAGGTTTATTTCAAATTTATCTCTATTCGCTATCGTCCAACACCTGTCCACTGTCTACTTTACTATAAATAACTTCTTACGCTCGTGTAAGAAGTCATTTATATAAGTCGCGAGTAGCACGTGGTCACTTAAAATTATATTTTAAATTTCACTAAGTATAAGTTATCAGGTAAGTCTACGCCCAGCTGTGGGAATAATGGCTAATATGCTGAAGATGATAAGTGATTTAAGTTCAAGTTGTGTGAGGTTTGTTGTAATAAGTTAAAAGTGGAAAAGAAAAGTCATAAGTAGGTATAAATGTATTCTAGTTGAATAAAGATTAAACTAGAATAAATTTATACTTATGACTTTCGTTCGTTCATGGAGAATCTTAGTGCCACCGCTGCTAGCCCTAGATTAGTTTTTTTGTTTTTTCTTTGTATAAAAAAATGACTTGGATTAGTTAAGCCACTCGATCGGCTCTCCTAATAGCATAGGATATTGCATTAATGATACACATCAACCGATGGTTGTCCACGGTGATGTTGTGCTGGACATAGGTCACTTAGAAAGGTCATGTGGAGCGCTCTAATGAGAAGTTCCAAATTCCACTAAGTCTTACGCCGCTTGCATCATGGCCATTTATTCGACGCTATACGAACGTCACCACTACCTTCGCAATTCGTTGAGCTATATCGGTAGCACTGCTTCTTTTACGGATCTCCTCCTTTCAGACTCGAACACGAAGAGATACTGCGAATCTATCTCTCTCCAACGCCCGCTGAGAGAGTCTCGTCTCAGAACGAGTACGGTTTTTGCCATCAAGCTGTCAAAGTGCGGGTTTTTTTTCACCTGCCTTTGAGTACGTTAAGGAGGTTTCCTCAAAATCTCTCCCTTGACCGATAAGGCAAGTGATATTCAATTGCTTAAAACGCACGTAGCCCTGAAATGTTCCGGGGAATGAACTCGTCTTACCCTCTAACGTTACCAGTGAAGGTATGCTCACCAATAAAGACGGATAGCGCAGCAGTGGTCTGTTGAGCTTGCGCGGGGTCGAGCGGGCGATGCGCTTGAGCGTTCCAAAGCGCGCGAGTGAGCAACGCGGCGGCTGGCACGTCACGTGTGTGCGCCGCATGCCTCAGGGCACGCGCCGCGGCAGTCGCTGCCTCGCCCGCACTTCCCGCGCCGCACACGTTCACGAGCACGCCCGCCGCCGCGCAACGCACGCTGGGGTCCTCTGCACAAGACAAGATGACACTTTCAACAAATCCTTACTAATATCACGTTTTATGCAAGAAGAGACCTTTGCCCAGTCGAGGGTAATTATGAAGTACTAGCTGTTGCCCGCGACTTCGTCTGATTTTGTTTTTCGATGTGGCATTAAATTTAGTTGTAGTTCAAAAAAATAATAAAGTATTCAGTATCGCTAAGCCTTAAATGAGGGGCTTGCTGCTGTCGGCTGAGGAGTTCTGTCCTCTATCTGCAACCACAGTTTGGGCAAAATTTAACACATATTATAACCTCTATAGCACAATAACAATTATTTAAATCGGTTATAATTTGTCGGAGTTATAATCGTCAAACACTTTCATCCTCTCTCCCAAAGAAACCGAGCTTAATGTCGGTATATAAAGTATCCTATATTTCTTCTAACACTTCACTAAACAAAGTTTCATGAGGATCGGTTTGGTAGTTTTTGCGTGAAAGCGTAACAAACAAACTTACATTGACATTTATAATATTAGTAGGGATAGGGATAGGGATAGGAAAGTATGTGTAGTCACCATGGTGTTGCAACGGAGACAAAGCATCAAGAGCTCCTTCCAGTACGATGAGTTGAGAAGCGCGAGCTGATCGCGTCAAGTTGCCCAGAGCCCGCACAGCCTCACAGGCTGCAGCGCCTGTACCGCGCACCCATCGACATGTAGCTGGAAAAACGGATTCAATGAACATACCAATTCAAACCAAGAAACGAAAAATCTGTAGGAACGATGACTCAGTACCACTGAACTGCCATTCAGTACTTTGTTACGATTATTCAGTACGATTGAACGACGATTCTGAGTTGTTTTAGAATTTTGAAATTTATTTTCGGCTTTGAATGAATAACGAAGATAAAATACCGAGAGGTACGGAATGCCTATTCTTACGTTACTGTTCCACTATTAAAAATTCAGCCAATCAATTATTTCGATAATTTTTTGATTTTTTATATCTGTTTGTCTAAGTTCTACACTTGAAGTAGGAAATTTACTACCTTTGCAAAGCTGATCAAGTATATTGTGGTGTGAAGACTCCGAAGGCTCGAAGAAGAAAGTAATATTGTTCAGAGTTGCAAGTGCCGCCATAGCCAACTCTTCGTGACGTTCCACCCATGAGTTGTAGTCTTCTTCTGATATCTCAACCGTCTATAATAAATTATTTTGATTATCAAAACCAAAAAAATATTTACTTAGTTATAGTGACACACGAGTAAAATAAATATTAGATACCTATACTTGATAGCATAATAAATTGAATGTGAATATTCGTATACCTACTTTTACATATACAAATGAGCAAGACTTGTGATTAGTTGTAAATAATATAAGAGATGCAAATAAGATGAGAGAAGATTCTTGCATTCATGGGGAAGCCTGGTGAGTATTATAAATGTGTTAAAGATTTTAAACTAAGATTTTCGTGGTTAATCAACATTATATATAGTTCAACGGGTACGATAATATTTTTGGATTTGTAGATATTTCGACCCAGTTACATGGATCGTGGTCACGACGGGACTGCGGAGGTACGAGATGTCAAGGATGTTACGGGCAGAATCTGACTACCCGCTTTAGTGTTCTTTTTGTCGGTAATTCACGAACTGTTTGACACACTACACTGAGAACGTCACTTTTAAATTGAGAAGCTGTACCTACTATGCAACAATTCCAAAAAATTTAAAACAAATCCAAAAATATTATCGTGTTATGTACCCGTTGAACTATGTCTAAGAAATATAAATGTATTGTTTGTTTGTGTAATAAAGACACCTCGCATGGCCAGCCTTGTGTAACACGTCACATTATCATGTAGCAGGTGGGTGACGCGAACTTATAAGTTTTTTCTTACCAAAAAGTTGTTCAACAAAAGCTGGTATGTGATAAAATAACTAACCTTATGGACGGGTTTTTCAGCCAACTGCAAGCAGGATAGGAGCGCGCGAACTGTTCGTTCTGCGTGCGACGCTGCCAATCCCCTACCAGCAAACTCGGCGAGGCAGAGGTTAGCTATCACGCGTACTGTCTATAAAAAAGAGATATTAAAAGGACTTACGTACTAATTTGATATGACGTACAGCTAGGGTTGCCAGCTCGATTCTTCCTGTTATCGGGATAACCGATTTTTCGGGATTTTAGGGCTTTGGTCGGGAGAAATAAAAAAATAAGTTAATAATATTAATTATACATAATATATTAAGTAAACAAACATATTTTCGGATAGCACTGTAGATATAAGAAAAACAAACATAGTAGGTATTTGTGACATATAAGATAAGATAGATAGATAACGAGCAAGATAACGAGCATGTTTATTGTTTTTGTTCTTGCCATAAGTATTTGTAATTTTTTTTTGTGTGTTGTTTGCAAGTTTCGTTTGACGAAAATGTGAACTTAAAATTATAAACTTGTTTTTCGGGAGATTATTTGCTTTGTCGGGAGTCGGGAGGACATACAAAAATTCGGGAGAATCCCTCCGATTCCCGACCGTCTGGCAGAATTTGCTAACCCGAGCTACAATTGCTTGCCAAGTACGAGTCGCAGCATAACATGAAGCTTCCGCATCCGCGGCACGTAAGTACCTCGTATTCCTCCGATATCCCTATAGTACCTAATGGATTAGCGTCTAGCAATTTATATATATATATAAAAATGTTATGTTGGTTTGTGTACGCTTCAAAAACTCAAAAAGTTCTGCACCGATCGAACTGAAATTTTAGCATGATAATACGCGTGAAGGATTGTTTTTATCTATTTTTCTCAACTATTCAATAACAATGTGCCACAGCGAAGCGTGGCAGGGTACAGCTAGTTTAATATATAATAAAATAAATTTTTGATTTATACTTAAATTTTAGCTAGTTTTTAGCTTAGATTTTAACTCAAACCCTAGTTTAGATTTTAGATATAAGTTAAAAGTATCTTTTTGCCTTCTTCCACCAAGACTCAGGCTGCCGTAAACTAGAGTACAGAGACCGTTTTGTTGGGTATTGTTATAGCTCGGTAATTTAAATGATGCTGTGATATAGTGATACTGAATAGAATTCCCTAAATTGGTTGTGGAAATCTTAGGCTAGTACACGTTTGTTAAACTCGAAGTTCAGCGAACGTCGTGCATTACTACAATCGAATAATTTGTACGTCGTATCAGAAAATGCATTCTATATCTCCGCCCTCCTTTTAATGTTTATATCTTGTTGTGGAAGACGGTGACAAAGGGGTAGTAATAGGTAATTCCTTCAAAAGAAAACCTTTATAAACTGTATAGAAGTAATTTTATTTACCCAAAATAAATTATTTTTATTTTATTTTTTATTTACTTTTAGAAGATAGGTAGAGGGTTGTATATATCTTACCTTTATAAGTACATCTTCATTAGATCCGTCAGATCCACCAAGGTCAGACCCTAGACAAAAATACAGAATCCACGTATTATCATCCAAATTCAATATGCATTTATTTCGAGTAGGCCTCTTATATAAGCTTTTTTGAGATTTCGAGTATGTCTGTCTGTTCTCTGTAGTGACTCTATCACGCACCGGTTCGAAAAGCAGATTTTACCGAGAAGAGCTCCAAGAAACTCAAAAGTTGCTCTTTTCATTAATTACATTGAAATTCATTAATTAAATTCAACAGAAATGATGAAAACGATGCACATCAAAAATTTGGTGCAAACTGCTTACCCACTAAATGTAAGTCTGGATCGGCATCAAGGTCTCTTGCATCGATCTCATTTCGTTGAGCATAGGACTCCAGAATCGTCAGTAGCACATCGATACCACCTTCTTCGTTGTAAATCTAAAAACAAGAAGAATCAGTAGGTTTTTCATAATTTTCCAATGTAAAATGATTATTATTACACTTCGTGTAACAAATAACAATACACAGAGATACACCCCGCGATTTTTGTATTATCTATATGCAGAGTGCAGACCAAAACGACTAACACCCAGCTTAGTTCTATCGCTAAACGGCATTGTTTTATTTGAAATACTCCTTTAACCTCTCAAAGCTCGCCATGTGCGTTTTTACGTATTTTCATTATACCTTCTATAAGTATGTACTTAGGGCAGCGGAATCTGAGGGTTTAATTAAAGTAGGGTCTCTGATCATTTGATCTGAAAAGATTGAATGCATTAATAAAGCCTGCCTTTCAAATGAACTGCAAACATGGTAGCAATAGTAGCCTGCTGAAGTTGCATCTTCTAAACGCTCGTGGACGCTGGATATATCATGTAGGTACAGTTTCTCTTTTACATGTATCATGTACAGTTTCTCTTTTTCATGCATAATAACGAAATATGCACAGTCAGGACTTTTTATACGGTGTTAACTGAAACCGGCCACTGCAAATCGGATGCTGAGGTTAAAACAAACAAAATAATTAATTAATCCAGAAATACACATTGGTTTTACATAGATTACGTACGTTGATACGAGCTTGTTCGTCAGCAGCGGCCATGTTGCCCAGAGTGTAAGCCAAACGGACAGTAAGTGGAGCTCTTGATGCGCAAGCGGCTAATGCAGTTAGCAATGCACTGGCACTTATTGGCGACGCACACAACCATTCACAGCAGCTCTCTTCGGCTGATAGAACGCTGAAACAAAAATGTTGGTATGGTGGGACGCTTCGGCTAAGGCAAGTTACCATTCTACTGGCAAAGACGTGCTGCATTACAATTTAGTGTACGGGTCTAGTATAACTGCCATAGCCTTAACAGGTTAGTACACTACACACCCAAATACTAAGCCATATACGACTGTTACGGCTACGTAGCCCAATGGACAGTAAGTGGCGCCCTTGAGACTAAAGTAAAGACAAAGTCAAAATCAAAATGTCTGGGCCTTATCCACAACCAGGTGCAAAAGTAACAATGAAAAATGCGTTGGTTTGAGCACGAGTCTTGTGGCTCATAAACGGATATTTATTTAGGTTTAACCAGTTTCTTCATTAGGTTTTGTTTTACAACAAATATATTCCTGAACGCTCTAAAACAGTTCTTCTACTATTTCAAAACCGTGCTAAGCTATCACCGATCGCTCATGCAGAACACCGCATTGTTAAGTGTGAGATTTAGCGGTCAATCAACTCAGTCAACGTTCACATATTTAATCCGGTTGTTAACGGATTAATTTTCGTTACCTTACCGTTTCCAAACATGAACCGATTGGAACTGCTATTACATTATTTTGAAAAAACTGCTATTATATTTATTTTTAATCTTTAATTTATCCTCTAACTGTTTACCTAAATTTGAGGAGTTTTCAAGCGTTGTGTCTTTTTTAACTACATCTGAAATAATGAGTTATTAGTACTAAAGTGGAATGATGTGTATTGCAAATGTGTATCATCTTACCTGAGACACCTTGCCACGTTGGTGAGCACATCTCGATCGGTGTGCAGAGTGAGCGCGGCTAACAGCTCGGCGAGGACGCCACTCGCTGCAAACGCTCGCCCGCTCTCCTCACCTCCCGCCAGGTTACGAAGAGCACCCGTCACTTGGTAAAGCGCGTGTGTGGCTTGCTCAGAAACATGACGAGGTCTTTCCGTTTTCTGAAATTTTTTAAACTTCAGGAATAGGTACTAACAACATCAAACGAGTCGCTGGGAGCCGCTGGAAACAAGGATCATGATATTGGGTTTTAGAACACCCTATAAAGATCTATATACAGCAGTAGACGTCAGTCCGTTGAAAAGGTGATGATGGTGAATAGGTACTATTATTGCACCAGATACCATGCATCTATAGTTATTTCCTTCTACTCCTTTGGTGGAAGACCTTGCTTTGTAGCGATAAGGTAGCCAAATTGTACCCTTTATTTATCTTGCTCTATTTCATTTTTATTTCAACTTTCTTAATGATAAAATCACATATTTCACAACTTTTCCAATCCAATTAAGTTTAAGGGTAGCTATTTTGTTACCTATATAATTTTTAAAACAGTGCCTTGAGTGTTTTTCTCTAATGGAAGACGTTATGTAAATTTAATTTCAGAGGTATAAAATGAAAATCTCGATTAGACAGGACATAGAACTCCCCCCACTACCTTGACGGATTAATAGCAACGAGTAAATTAAGAAAATCGCAGAAAGCACATTAAAGGACTTGAATGGAAAATGTAAACTAAATTTTAAATAAAGAAAACAAAAATCTACCGCATTATTCAATATCTTGAGGTGTAATGCAGTGAGTGGCAACGCACCAGCGCGATGCGCCAACGCACACAGTCGCGGCTCCAACGCCAGAAAACGCAACGCACCCGCCGCATAAACGCAACATTCGCTTTCCGTGAGTGGATCCACACGACCGCATCCTTCCACGAGCAAGTCTAGTAAAAGCAAGAATACTTTAGTACGTTAATCTAGTTTACATTGAATAAAAATATGGATATTCTAATAGTCACAATTGTAAGTTATAGGAATAGTGCCGCATCACTTACCAAGAAGATTACTATTCTTAAAAAAATGGTCGTTTTTGTCGTTTCTTGCGATTTTAAATACAAGTTTACAGGCGGCGGCTAAGTGTGAACCAGTTACACCCATCTAAAAAGAAAAAAAAAACAGGTTCTTCGATTAAAATTTGGACTTATTAGTTTACTCGTTCAGTTTACTGTAAATGTGAGATTTATAGATAATGATAAGCATTTAGATAATGATACGTCCACCAATCCGCACTGGACCAGCGTGGTGGATTAAGCCCTTCTCAGTGTGGGGGAAGACCCGTACCCTGTAGTTGGCCGGTAATAGGTGGATATGATAATAAGCATTTTGTCTGGTGATTAATGTAAGCTAGTCATGATCGTCAACAGTAATGAGCTGACAATATATTATATATAATGGCACAAGTTGCGTGAGAAGACACAATATAAATAGACGAACGCAATGAACAGAACGTAACGAAAAAATAGCCAAAAAAAAATTTAACCAAATTTGGCTCGGCTTTAAAACAGTTTTCAGTTTGAATTTTTGAAATAGATTAAAAAATGTAATAAATCATACCGTTAGCATAGCTCTAGCAGTAGCCACCAGAACACGTTCATCTTCGCAGTCAATATGCGTGTATAACGAACGTAGAACTAACTCACGAAGGCTGTTTCCTGGTAAGGTTTTCACGATAATACTTTGTAGAGCCTCCAGCAATTGAACTATTCGGTCGACATCTCGAGTTTTTTGCGAAAGCGCCTCGGCCAACTCCAGTACAGTCATGCTACACATCAATAAATTAAATTGAAAACCTAGCACACTTAGTTTACAATCTCTGAGCATTTATCTTTTAGTATTATCTATTAATTAAAATACAGGTTAATATAAATCATGGAAAAAATAATAATAATAATAACGTTTAATTCAGATAAAAATCCATAGCTACAACAATAACAATTATCTTATTTACTATCTTTAAATATATTCTAAACTAAAATTGGTCAAACCTATAAATAATAAAAAATTAGGAATCTCATAACAGTTAAGTACCCTCTTGAGCACTTGGTATGTGAGTGTGTACCAACCCAGTATAGCAAAAGCGATAATAATAAATAACCCAATAGACCAAACTTGACTAAAGCATTAGTAATAATTAAGATTTGGGACTGACTTTCTATAATCATCGTTGCCATTGAATGTGTTGGGCAACTGAACTTCTAGTTGCGTTACCAACACTTCTCCAAGCGCGACGCCCGTCTCATATGATACTGATTTGCTGGACGCGAATTGTTTTCTCTTAGTAGAAGTCTCTGGACTAGGACCTTAAATAAAATTATTAACTCAAGTATATTTTGTTCATCCAAACTCTAATTCTTAGCTATTAGTGTATTTAATGGCTATAATATGGAATTAAACACGTGATTTCCTGACTACGATACAGCTAAATCTAAACTAACATAAATAAAGCAACAATGAATTAGTTAAAATAGAGCTTGGCCTAAAGTACTCGTATAGGCGTGATAAAGCTCATCAGATAAAAAAGGTTATTCTCCTCGGTCTATTCTTAGGTCCTCCTTTATTTTCCCATTTCTTTAGAAATCTAAAAGCTTTGGTCTACTTTGTTAATATAGCAAAGGAACTGTATATACGTCTTACCAAGAGGAATTTTATTACACTTAACATGCTTATTTTCGTTTAATGACTTTTCGTTCAAAAGTGAGTTGTTTTCAATACTGAGAGCTCTTGTTATAGAAATCGACTGGGTTAAATCAGGACCCGTATTGGAAACTGCAATTTTATTAGGATCATTTTATTTAAACATTAATAAATTGCTTGATGCCTTGAAAGCTTCTGTCAAACACACAGTTGTTTTAAGAAATAATAGAGATACTAAATTATATACAAGTTGTACTTAAGTTTTTTCATCTTCTACCTATACTAATCATTCTAGTGAAACATAAAATGTGGCAATTATAAATAAAAGTATGGATACCCGATTGCTCAGTAGTATTTCTCCGATGCAAGGGCTTACTCCTGCCACTGAGGTGAGGTAATTTGGTAAAACGGCTCCAACCTTCGTTAGATCTTTCCTGGGCAGCTCGCAGTGGCCGTACCTAAGAAATTAGATTACATTCGTTGTAAAAATAAGGGATAATTCTTACTATAAGGAATTATGAGAACCATGAATTACAGTATTTTACCTACACGTTTTACTGTAATCAAAAGTCATAAAAAAAATCTAAATTTAAGAAAAAATGTGACTGCAATAATTTAAACATTAGAAGTAAAAGAAACTTACAGTGCAATATACTAGGTTACATAAAATTCATAATTCGTTTAAAGGAAATTGCATACAATTCTACAATAAACTACCCATTGACATCTTGGAGATGTATCTTAAAAAGTTCAAAGTTTGCATTAAACGTTATAGAAAAGTCCTATTAAAATAAAGGACTACGTAATAGATGATATGATAACAAAAGTAAAACACCTGGCTAAGTTTTTGTGGGCTTCTTCTTAGACCAGGACGCGTTTGGAACCCTCGTAGCTTTAGTTTTAAGTTTACGAAAACTGTTATCGCCATCATCTCACTACCGTGTAATTCTTATGTACGCATCAAAAGTGCCACCTATGGGCCACTACTACACTTGAATAAAGATATTTTTGACTTTGACTTTGAAGTCTGAACACTTTATAAAATATTGCATGGTGGTTTTATACTTGCAGCGGGTATTTTCTTGGCATTAATTCTGCTCCCTGGCAATGTATCCAGTCCGAAAGTTTCATCGCGATATCCAGGCTGAATATCAGCAGCAATACCAGCAACCAACTCATCTTCGCTACTCTCTGTTATTTTTAGATGTTTGAGGCTGAAATTAAATTGAAATTCATATAAATAAAGCAACTCAAAAATTCCACAAGTTTTAATTTCTTTTCTAATATCTTGTTAAACGGAGAGGTATAACTACTCAACGGATACCAGCGAATCATTCGCAATCAGTGCAATAAAGAGTTATAAGCCGAGCATTCCCAAAGATGAGTAAAACAATTTTGCAAAATTAATTTGAATTTATATATTTTCCAATCCTATAGTTGGTTGTTTAGTAGAAAGGACTTCACTCCTTTACAAGAATAACTGGTACCGAAATGGTCGAATTAACGAGGAGTCGATTCAGCAAAAAATATTGAGTTATAAACTAAGAAAATAAATTACTTTTTATGACTGGTAACCAAACCACATGTTAGAAAGGTATTTATTTTCGTTACATAATTATCCAAACGTCAATAGCTGAAAAGTAACAACAAGTGGTATTTTCTTCTAAACTAAGTGAAATTAATTCTTATATTAAACAAAAAAGTAGTATTAAGCGTTGAATTTCAGCTATTTTTAAAGCTTTTAATTCGAAAGTGATCAGTGATACAGAAGTGTTTACGTACGTTAAAAAAAATATAAAGTCAGGCATTGAAATTATAAATTATCAAGGGATGTTTACTCAAACGAGCTCGGCGGACGGGCGTCTTTCTTCCGCGCGTTTTCTGTGAACAGTGTACGTTGCGGCTCGCGTGGCGTAAACGGACGACGCGTGCGCAGCGGACGCAGCGAGCCCCCCACTCCATTCGCTATGCTGCTCATCTCTGTTAGGCGGAAAACAAATATTTTTTAACAAAAAATATTAAGCTAGAGTACACCATGATTGGTGAACGCATGAATTTTTTTAAAGCGAAGTCCAATTTGCGTTCTTAGCGCCCTCTACAATATACAATATACAATTTACATCAACACTCGAACACTCGCTTCGATTGGTCACACGTTGGACGCAAAGTTGACTGGCACGACGCTACGGTTTGAGCTGGCCTTAAATGCACCATTATTTTTTATGAATCCCGCTCGCTTTACCACGGTCAGCCAAAGCGTACGGATTTGCATTTTTAATAATAATTATTTTGCACTTATGCACGCGACATAAGATTAAAAGTGCCATAACTTGTTCTTTCTTAAATATCTACTCCGATAAAAACCGTGAAACAGTTCCCGATAGATATTACGTTATTTTATGTTTTCACTCCAAAATGGCAAATCCGTTAGATTAACTTGATGTTCTTATTAGTTCTAATGACTTGGCAATGATTGATGATTAATTAATGATTTTGATTTTGAAAGCGGTAAACGTTAAACTTTGCCGGGAGCTTTTATCATAGACTTTCGTGAAATAATGCTTGCTTCTATTCAACTCCACTTAATTTTCGGTGCACATGTCATAGACTTTACCTGAAATCTATTCTAAAAGTCTTATAAATACCTTAATTAACGTATTTGGAAAAATTCTTAGAAAAACAAGCACTATTATTAAAAAATTAATTATTTAACGGTGCTCATCCCGTTATATCACATTAAAAGAACACGTATTTACCTAACGAAAGAAAAACCATTGCCTGACAACGGAAACCTTAGCAACAACTTAGTAACACTCCACAACTTTACCACGACCTTACAGAGTTCAACTACCTACCGTGATGCTATCAGTACCTACATATTTACATATTGTACAAAAGACGTATTCCTTAATCTTAAGGTTCACAATAAAGCAATAGAGATTTATGTAGCGTGTTAAGAAACGTTTTGGTTTGAAACATAGATTGTTCGAAGGCGCCTTTTTTGTAAGCCATTACTTGAAAACTGTATTTGAACTTTGAAAACAAGAATAGTTCATGGGCGGCGAGTACTCTACGCATTTTATTTTGGTAATATCGTGTTTGTCAGACAAGATCTTAGTTGTTTAGATAAATTAGGAAAGCAAAATCTTTACTATAAATGAATTTTCGTCCCAATAGGCTGTTTACCTCAGATAACATGAAGAAAGGCGTAATTTTTTTATAAATCCTTGTGTGTGTCTTAGCGTGATGAACCGATTTTGGTTTTTTTGTTTGAAAGGGTTTGGTTTGGTTTCTACGTTTGATGAAAATACAAATAAAGGAAAACATTTATTGTTAACGTACAAAAGTTTTACCACTGTTAAATTTCGCGACGTGTCTTTGTAGTGTTCTATAGAAACTAAAGAGTTCTAGGCTGTGGGATTATAAATAACCCAATTCTGCGCCTTAACCAAATCATCTACTACAAGAGTTCATAGTTTATTGTCCTCTAATAGCTAGCATAGTAAAACCTTCAAGGTTTAATCGGTGAAAATGTTTCATACGAGTTTCCTGCTTTTACCCATTTGGATCGGCGAAAGCTTTAACGGCCAATTGGCACAATGGGCAGCGACCACGCTTTCTGAGTCCAAGGCTATGGGCTCGAATCCCACAACTGGAAAAATTTTGCGTGATGAACATGAAAGTGGATTACAGTGTCTGGGTGTTTATCTGTAAAACATTCATTTTTATCACGCAAACATTTTCCAGTTGTGGGAATACAACTGGAAGATATTTGCGTCGATCTGCGTGCGTGTCATAAGTATTATGTATAAAAATATTCATAAAAATTTTCTGCAGTCATCTTAGTACGCTATACTACACAAGCTGAGCTTACTATGGGGCTAGATGGGAATGTGTGTATTGTCGTGGTATGTTTTTTTTTTTTTATTTAACACAAACTCCTTAGGTTGATAGACACAAGGCGCCAGTTTTTAGAAAAGTGTTGCTCTGTTTATAGGCGATATTTTTCTTCTTACTATCAGGTGGGTCATTTGCTCGGTCGGTCACAATGAATTCTATAAAAATTCTGCCGATGACATAACGTCGAATAAGGACAAGAACTTTATTTTTAAAAAAGGAAGTGGTAATTTTTCTATATTATAGTTTATCTAGCTAACGCTAGTTCTCTGTGGCTTGTGATAGCGTTATTTTAGGGTTATATTGAAAACAATAATGGCTCAAATAATATGTTAATAGACTTTGTTGAATCTGAACTAAGTACGTAAGTATATACGAAATTTTGTATTCAATTGCTAGCGCGGCTGCGTGACGTCAGTAAAAATATTTTGTGACATTCGCGTGACTAGATGATATTGCGACAATAACGTGAAATTTAGTGTTGGAAAATGCTTAATCACAATTCAAAGCTCAGCTTCGAAAATAATGTGCTTACTCATATAATGTTATATTCACAAATCAGAATAAAATCAGAATGGTGCTCTACATAGATTATTGTTTATTTATTTCAAAAGACGGTACAGTCACCCATTTCAGCTCTCAAGAATTACAAGTATGATAGAAACATATTTGAATCCACAGCTGAATATAGGAATCCTCGAGAGCAATGACCAATGAATTTCCGTCTTCCGCATTCAGACACCTAGAGAGTCTCCTGGAGAGCTGGAGGTCTTTCAACGTCGTTTTACTGTTACGACTCTAGAACTTGTCTGCGTAAGCAGACGTCAGTTCTGCGACAGACATGACCTGGCTACATCTATTCCTTGTCTACGGTCGTTTCGGAGACTTTGACTACGTTTGGTTGGGTTGTTTTAAAACTAAGCTTAATTTGCTATTCTCCGCGAAAAGCAGGAAAATCTGTGTGGTATAATTTATAATTTCTTCAATCCCTATACTCCACACCTAACAGATCTTCGACAATGTACGCACGTTTCGCTCCGAAACCGGAGCATCCTCAGGAGATGTTGACTTTACAATGAGTAATTGTTAAACAATAATTTTCCTGCTTTTCGCGGAGTATAGCAAATTAAACTTAATTTTCGTAATGTATCATGGATTTCCGCAAAGTAACGCCTGCTTCAATCCAACACTTTTGGGAATCAACAAATTGAACATCTCACGCAGTTCTCCTTATTTATGTTTTAAATTAGTTTAAAGTTTTTCACGTTTATTATATGTTTTTTTTTCTTCCTCATATTTGCTTCATGATTTTAGTAAGTTCATGATATATACAAGCGTCACTTTTGAGGTTATCAGCCACGTGGGGTATCGTAGAAATGGAGATATACCTACACCTAATAATAATTAAATACTTATTAAAAAAAGTATACTAATAATTGAAAGACCAATCCGAAGGCCCAGATAAGCAGTGAAAAACCATCGTCACCAGAAAATAGATCAATACTTTGCAGGATATGCAAGGAATACACGTGCTACAAAGTGCCGCTCTGTGCCACATCAAGCTGAGGTTTAGATGTTAAGCCTCATATGTCTGTAACCAGAAACCACACCCTTCAGACCAGAACACAGCAATGCTGCTTTGCGGCAGAAATTAGCATGGCGGTAGACATTCCCTGGACGAGTTCTGTCAGCAAAAGCTCTGCCACTATTATGCAAATCAAAAGATTACTGTGATTGAACTGGAAGTAGGAAAAAAAACCTGCTCCATATACACACTAACCGGCGCTTATAGCAGCTCGGGCTTCGCTGATAATCTCCGAAGAGGTCTTGCGGCGAGGGGCAGCATAGAAAGGCGCACCGAAGCTCCGCCTTGCACCCCTGTCGCTCATCGCTTAATCTATAACAAAACACTGTCCATAATATAAAGTCAACGTCAAAAATATCTTTATTCAAGTATAGGTGGCACTTCTGATGCGCACATTACATGAGAATTACACGGTAGTAAGATGATGGAACCATATTCTTAAACATAAAACTAAAGCTACGAGGGTTCTAAACGCGTCAGATGCCCACAACAAACTTAGCAGGGTGTTTCTTTTTTTATATTTTATAAGTGGTGATAGACAAGTGGCTGCGGCTTCACTTTCGAACGGGGCGAATTCAAATCACAGTACGCACCTCTATCTTTTTAGTTATGTGCGTTAACTTTTTTATTAAAATATTACTTTCTAAAATTGTGAAAGAAGACATCGTTAAGAAACCTGCATTCCTGAGAGTTCTCCATAATGTTATTAAAGGCGTGTGAAGAAGACTTATCCGCACTGGGCCAGCGTGGCGGACTACGGCCAAAGCCCTTCTTATTGTGGGAGGAGACCTGTACGCTGGGTTGATACATTTTAAGGTACTGAGTGCTGTTAAATGACGTTGAAAAAATTTAAACGAGTTTTCCGCTTTACACGATTCAGTAAAATTTTCTCGATGGAAACAAATACAAAATTACGAAAGGTAAAGTAAGTAGTAAGAAAAGTAAGTTTTTCCTAGTTATTTATTTGCTCTGCAAATTAGGTACCTCTTTAATCCTTAATAATATTATGATTGCAAAAGTTTTGTTTGTTTGTTTTTCCTTCCTTCAAGCCCTCAGTAATCAATTTTTGGCATAGAGTTAGTTGAAAGGACAGAGAGGAACAAAGGCAATTTCTTATCCCGGGCAAATAAACAGTTCCCACGGGATTAGTAAAAACAAAAAATAAACGAGGACAAAGTCGCAGCCATCAGCTAGTAATAAATAAAATAATTACGTACTCATTTTCCGCTAAATTAGATACTACTACTCTTACAAAAATATAATTTTATTACCTCTTTGATTGAAATTAAATTATTTTGGCACCTCGTTTTTCCTATTTATTTAAAACAGCAGGTCTCAGTTTAGGATGAAACACTAATATGATTTACACAGAACATAAATAAATCGACTTAATGGTTGGATGTGGTGACACGAGGCATTTGACCCACTTTCATTAATGGTAGTATATCACAAATGCGATACTATCTATCATCATGAACGTATATAAGTAGTTTACCTAATTTTATGTTCATCATTATCCTCGTATTGAAGTATATACCTATTTGATGGAAATAGGTAGAACAAGTAAAATGAAGAAATCCTGCACTCCGAAAAACCGACTGATTGCGAGTTGAACTTGCTAGCAAATGGTTCCATATCACCAGGCAATGTGAAGTGCTTCAGGGTATTGCCATTATTGTCGTTATATATTATATATAAATATACACTATGACAATACACACATCGCCACCTAGCCCTAAAGTAAGCGTAGCTTGTGTTATGGGTACTTAGATAACTGATGAATATTTTTATGAACAATATACATAAATAAATAGCTATATACATATAAACACCCAGACACTGAAAAACATTCATGCTCATCACACAAACATTTTCCAGTAGTGGGAATCGAACCCACGGCCTTGGACTCAGAAAGCATGGTCGCTGCAAACTGCGCCAATCGGCCGTCAATTATCAAGATGGAACCAAAAACAAGTTTCAAGTAAATGGACAACTGCACCCCGATAATTAACTTAAACAAATTTGTAATGATTCCAATTAACCCATTGCGGTTTAGCACAGCCAGATTAACAGCGGATGCTTAGTAATACAGTCTAATTTTCAGCATTCAGGTAAGAAAGTTCTACTACATCTAAGAGTAAAAATTTCATAAGCTTGGACACATTTTGATTAAACAATCGCTTCAAAGCATTATTTGCTCTAAGTTTCAGCATTAACAAAAAGTTTAGCTAGTTTAAGAATCAATTTCTCAAAAATATATAAGCAAGGAAATAGCTATCCAGAGCTTCTTAATAGAGTTCTTATATTATAATTGTCTTTATATAAATATATTTATTAGTATACATTTTGCATGTATACTAATGTGGATTTATATTATTACCACCAACTACCTTTGTATTTAGTCATAGAAAAAACCGCCTAATTGTATCTGTACGTTGTGTGCACGTTTATCTGCTTGCTATACTTCGCAATGAAAGTGTGTTGATTTAAAGTTATTGTAATATTTACCTCTATGTTACACTTTCACATGTAAACTGGCACAAATAACGAGCGAGCGTTATGGTCCGCGCGCGAAACGCCACTGTTTTCATATCACGCCGCCTAATTCAGTCGTAGACTGTCTTTTTCGTAGCTCGTAGCTGTTATTGTAGCGGTTACACTGATTGTTTGAGTCACCGCTTAAAAACAACTTCACCAAATAAAAAGGAATAACATAAAAAAACCTTTTGAAGTTCGATAAATGGATATAAAATACTGATTTATTAAATATGGCAAGGTATGGCACGTTTAATTTGTCGTCGTCATTCGTTGACCACTTATTTGGATATAGTAATAAAGTATATGAAAAAAATCGATGTTGTCGACGGATAACAAGTGAAACCCAACATATAAATATTATGAATAGAATAACCCTTCGCTCTACAATGATTAAATATTTAGTCTTTTTTAGTTCTTCTAAATGAACGGAGCCTATTTTTCTTTTCTTTTGTATTTTGATACTCGAAGTAAACTCTAACACTGTAAGTGGTATGAGATTAGACTCTTGCAAACATAGTATTGGCAGGGTAAAGTGAACCTAATTTTCATTTATATCGTCCACACATTTGGTAAATTAACGGCAGTATAGCAGACTATAAAAAGAGAAGGTACCTTTTACTTTATTTATTTATTTAGTATCTATGACCCATCATTACGCACACACTATAACATAAATAGAATAATTAAAAACTAAACTAAATAAAAAATAAAACTTACATTAAATATTAATATGCAATATAAAAAAAAGTTACAAATTAAAATTTCTGCGTTCAGGCAGCCCTACGTGGAGTTTAATTTATTTACTTTACCTTATATATTTTAGATAACTGAAAACGACCCAAAGATTGCGTGGCTACAAAACTCATACTCATACAGTATTACCCTGAGTACGATACTAGGAGTAAATACTAGTTTTGTTAAGATAAAGATAAAACGTAACATCTGTGTACTTATAATATTTTGATAATCAACAAAACTATTACATCCGTATATTGCATGCGAAACTTTTATATTTTTAAGCTCCGCCGCAACAACTGTTATTTTATAAGTTTTAAGTGTATAGTTATGTATAATGCATATAAATTGGTGACTAACTGTTCGTAATTAATCATAGAAAGATACAAACATAAATCTAAACATACTTTACAACGTTCATTAGCGCACTCACAAAGCAACGATCGATTTCAAGCGGGAACTCGGGACAATCACCTTGGTAACTAGTTTCAAACACTTCAAAGAAACACTTGTTATTTGTTACAAACATGATAGATACCTACTTTATAGCAAAAATCGAAATAGTACTTCTCCAATAGGGAAAACAAGAGAGCCCACAGTCATTCAGCGGGTGATGAAGAGACCATTCTCAGAGTTCCTTGACCTTTACCCGTTGGGTTGACATTTTGAATCGAAGTTAACAGTAGTTAGGATTTTTTCGCGACTGAAAGCTAGTCTAGCACTTAGTATTCAAGTTTGATTGAAACATAAATGTACCTATTTACTTTTTAGTTGGACTAAAATTAATATCGAAGTCGGTTTTTTTTGTTAATAAATCATTTTCTATAATTTATTGAACTATAATTATCAAGTTAATTTGATAGATCATATAACTTTAATCTGAAATGGGACTAAATCATCACCTATCTAACGCTTTCTCGTCGGGACCATAACCAGTCCTTAAACCCAGACAATGAAAAAGATTCATGTTAATCATACAAACATTTTTCAGTTCATAAACTGAAATCGAAATTTCCGTCATAAATCTAAGATGACAAACAGACACAGATCGACACGGTTAAAAATAGTAATGGTCATTAATTTTTCATACCGATTAAATTATTCTTGCTTTCATAAGTGCGACATGTTAGTAAGTAGGTACTTAGTTTTTCTTGTAGTTATGTAATAGGTAATTTAATACTCCTAGAACTTGGTCTGCAGCTATAATCAGTTAGAATTCATCAAAGGCAACGTAGATCATTACACTCTTCACAAAAACATTAAATGTTGATGACATATGATAGTTGTGTTTGAAGTCTGCCAATTTTGAGTCGTAAATGATGGATCACTTTAATGGTGTTGTAACTCAAGTGAGAGAAAAAAGGTTGAATTTAATAAGCTTAGGTTAGATACAGCTTAAATCGATACAATAATTGCTTGCTGCCAAAAAGGGTCCGTGATAAATAGTTTCCACTGACGAATTTTGTCCTGGTGTCACCGTCTACCGCCAAAGACGTACCGCTAAGAGATTAAGCTTTCCGGTACGAAACCGTTCAGAGGTATGGGTAATCCGCCCTATTTATAACATACTAGCTGTTGCCCGCGACTTCGTCTGCGTTTGATTTTGTTTTTAAAGCATTCAGTATCGCTAAGCCTTAAATTAGTATAGTAGTATTATATATATATAACATGTGACTGTCAATTAATTATAGAAAAATAGTTTGCAATAAAATAAAATTGCGACTATAATTAAAAATCTAAACTATCCTATCTCTTAAGTTGGAACAGACTGCTCACGGTGTGCCAATTTAATTTAAAATCGGTTAAGTAGTTTGGGAGTCCATCGCGGACAAACATCGTGACAAGAGATTTATATATATTAAGATTAGTTCATCTTAGTTGGAGTCTAAGACGACAATATACTAATCTGTTATTAATCACGTTTGACTGACTCACCTGGTGGTGAGATTGCAGTCAAGGGTAATGAAATTAAAGTGCCTTTTTTCTTTCGTTTGCATAAAAGCATTAAAGCGACGGAATATTTTATTTCAAACAAGGTCAAAAAAATTATAAAGTTTGAATGTAACTGTAATTACATTATATTACAGTTTCATTCAAACTTTATAACACTAAATGTAAATGTAAGTATATGCTTTAAAACCTTACGCGTTTTCGGCAAAATTCTATAATGGACTGCCAATCTAGTACATTATTGATCAATGAGTATGTTGTGCAACGATCTGCACAAATTTAGTGATATCAACTTAGGTAAAACCTTAATCCATGTAGGCGGCCTAGAACCGACCATGTTTGACTACGGATCACGAGGTCAAGAAAGAAAGAAAGAAATTTTTTTTTTTTACATCGCGCCACACATTACAATATTAACGAAACCACGTATGCTAAGTGCGGCACAACCTAGAAAAAAGGTGCCAGCTCAGCATTGTGCTGCGTGCGCCAGTGTGACCATACAGCGCTGATTTACAGTTGGCACCAGGTGACACCACGGAAATTCGTAGCCATCTAATGACCACATTTTAATATTTTAATTTAATAATAAACTAAGCCAAAGTTATATAAGTAACAAAAAACAATCGAAAAAAAATTGGTTGTCTGTAAAGTCGGCTTACTGACGATAGTTGAACGTGACAACGTCGTAAGAAAATACTGATGGAATGGTTGCATTTTTCAAAACAAAATTTTAATTTTATTTGTTTGATAGATATTATCGTTGCTATAAAAAATTGACACCACATTGCACTTCATCCTTGCCGAAAACATGTAAATGTATTATTGTATAGAAGCTGTCCACGCGGACGCATCGCTCACTCAAGTAGGAGAGAGACAGATGTCGAACGCGGAGGCCGACTGTACCTCTTTGTCGCTCGTTCCGCGCTCTCGCTTGCACTTCAAGACTTGGATGGAACGCCTCAGAGCGAGGTTACGCCGCATACGTCATGTTTTTTCGTGCGTGCAGACGGCTCCATCGAATTATAAGACGTTTTCACGTCAAAAAAAGTGTGTGCGTGTAACCTTTACATGCGATTGAAGTTTTTTCGCTTTGCTATTCACAATTGATCTGTTTGAAAATATTGGAAATAAATAATCCTAATTGATTATGATATTTGCCACTAGCTGGCGTATAAGTCAAGAAGCGTGGAGTATATGACATATACTTACGACCAATCCAAATTATTATTTTTAATTAAATAGCGGAAACTATACAGACGTCTGACGGAAGTAATGCTTACGTAAAAAAATTTGGAAAACGGTTGACCTAAAGGCCATCCCTGCAACTTCCCGCTAATTCCATACTTATTTTGTTCTTCGAGCTCAAAAGTCTCATAGAAGTTTCATAAAGCAATATTTTTCGGATTTTAAACTTAAATTTAGAAATTTAGATTCGTAGCGGGAAGTTAAAAAAATAACACTATTTAATTATAGAAAATTATTAGAGTGGTCCACTCTTCAGGTTATTTCTTTAATTTTCCGTTAATTTCATACCTAAGTGCTTAAAACTGCGCAATAAAACGAATACAGCAATAAAACGAATAGGTACTACTACACTAACTAAATAAACCCACAACTATAATAATAATAACTTAAAACTAACGTATAAATGTATATAAACCTTAAAATAAAAACTTACATATATCGATAACTAATTAAGATACACAGGTAATAAAAAGGTAGATACCTACATAATTTAAACGAACTACAGCTATATGAGTATAATATTAAAATTAAATGTAAAGTTTACAGACTATCTCTAGAAAAATATGAATCCGCTACATGTTCTTGGAATTCCACCTGTTTGGCCAATAAATATTATATACCTAATTTGGTTCTTAAACCCAAACTCACTGAAGGTCACTGAGTTCGATCACACTGGAGCAGCGTGGAAGCACAGGTCTAAGCTTAAATCCTTTTCATATGGTGCAAATGGTAGTCTATTTGACGCAGGCCACGTTTCCACAAATACATGTACTTTCTGTTCAATTGATTTGGTGCATTAGTAAACGGTCTAAAATACCCACATAACTAGAATTATGTGGAAAGCTGAAAATCACGTAACCACAACATGATTTTTACCGTCATGCGGGTCATAAATTGGACCGGGTCTTCCGCAATTACATTTAGTTCTTTTGCAAAATGAAAAATCTGATGATTAGAATTAAATAAGTTTAAGATAATCTCATTAAAGCTGTTTCATGAAAATTACACCGACAATCACTAACTGCGCACTGATTATAATATTCTCTTTGACCCTACCGACGAAGACGGTAAATTTCCTAAATACGCACCTCCAGGGAGATCCGCTAATTCTTATAAATACTTTTCTCTGGTCTGGTCTGGTGGGAATGTTCGGCCGTATCTAGTTGCCAACCTACCGACAAAGATGTGCCACCAAGCGTTTTCGCAGTCTATTACCTACAGTGCCGAGTAGAAACCGATTAGGGGGAATATGTTGTCTCGTAGGTACTACTATTTCCTAACAGGTTAGGTTACACTTCACTTACCACAAAGTGAGATTACAGGCAAGGGCTAACTTTAAGTGGACAAAAAAGAATTAATAGCGGAAGTGTTATTTTTTTTTGTTTTGTAGTTATTTATACTGTATATTAGATATACTTGTATCTCCTGAATTACAAGTTTCATTATTTTTTTCCTTTTTCTTTTTCAACCCAACTATTGCTAAAACTAGCCACTGTCCCCACACCAGAAAATAATATACTTACGATATCACGCAAAGAAGATATATATCGTCCACCAACTTCAAACGTAATGTATGTGTATTCTCGCGGTATTATCCTTTGTCGCAATTATAAAATATATATATGACTAGGTAGGTACTAGCAATGAATATAAAAATACTATCGTATTACTAACTAGTAGTATATAGATAGTAATTTTATATTTTAGAATTAGAATTATCATACAAACTTTTAATATAAAATGAACCAAAGACATAACGTCATTACGAACAAACGACACATGTCAAACTCAATTTTGCTAATGCCAATTGTTGAATGTCGGTTCCGGTCGGTTCTGTCGGCGCGAGTCTCATGTCATTGTCATTGTCATTGATTTCGATTTGTCAACAGTCAACAATACGTTCGTTACTTCCTTGATTTTATGCAAAATAAGATAATAGGGAGCAGCTGAAGTCAATAATAGTGTAAACAATCCGTTTTCTCAACGCATTGTACAAACCGCTAATTCATATTGTACAGGCAATCATTAGCAAGATGACTGCAATGGCAGGCTCAAGTTGGGAAGGTACGAACAATGTGTAATCACTAATCAGTTCACAACATAAACCGGCGACGTAATGTTAACCTAATGTGTGACGTAGCATCTTTGTCCAGTACCTATTGGCTATTACTTGTAAGATTCTTAAAAAAATTATAAAAGATTTAGAAAAGAAAGAAATAAATTCACTTCACTTTGTGTAACTCTGCCCAAAACTTTGACAAATATTTTTGGCAACATAAGATAAAGGATTTATTTAAATGCATATATCAGCTATTATAAGCTATAGCTGGGTTATATCTATATAATACTTGCTATATATGGTTCTTAGTATTTAAAAATAAATAATATCTATGGAATACTGATGCAATTACAAGAATTTACTTGAATTATGAATAGGATGGCTTGGTTTTTTTTATAATTGATAAACTCAAACTACTTTTAATAGCCCCTAACTATTTGTAATTCCTTAGCCATTAGAAACCTTTATGCAGAAGTAATATGGACGATATTATATTTAATAACTCTTGGCGTACAAGAGTAGATAAAAAGAGAAAGCTGAAGAAATCAGATAAGAGTAAACTATCAGTCACCTACCTCTTGGAAAGGGAAAGAGTGGGCCATGGACAGAGTAAATGCAGATTAAAGCTACACAGACAAGAGTTTAGCTCTTGTCGATAATAAGATTAAGAAGGTGGAGTTGTTTGGATAATTGTTAATACATGATGGTTTTGCATTCAGTTTTATTTGTTGAAATCAAGAGTGAAGCTGCAGTTGTTATTATGAGGTATAAGTTGTAATATCCAAGACTGAAGGTAGCTAAATAGCTCTGGAGTGGATCACCTTTAACAGAGTGTCAACAAAATTGTCTTGCTATAGACATTGCAATGTCATGAACTTACCTAATTTATCTTTTTAGAGGAATTAGGTACTTATGTTTAATTTTGTTACAGATTTAAGAAAGCAAGCCCGTACACTAGAAAATGATATAGATGTTAAGTTGGTGGCCTTCAGTAAACTGAGCGTTAGCTCCGGATCGTCTGGCCTCAGTTCTGAGAGTGTACCGTTGATAAACAGTGATGACATGTTTGATACCTTGTCGATGGAGCTGCAACAATTATTAAATAAGGTCAGCATGATGCCTTAATTTCTACATCTTTGTGTCTGTATGTACCCTATCTGTTTCCATAGAATATCTAAACAAATCCTCAGTTATCAGTAAATAAGGTGTCTTTGTCTAACTTTTGTGATTTGTTATAAGACTTCCAACATGCCAATAAAAAAAAAGAGACCAGTGGTACATTTGCTGTATTGATTTTGCTATAAAATTAAAGATTTTCAAGTGTAGTTTCAAAACATAAACAATCTTTATGAAAAAATATTGAGCTCTAAGTTTTAAATTTTGTCATTCAACGTCAGCTTGTCCAAAATTGCCTTAAGAAAGGCAAGTGAGACCTTGCATTAAAATATTTATAAAATTTCAGCTGTCAGCAATGAACGATAGGATGGCAGACTTAGCACCAACTGGACAAGCCACATTGCATACCATCAAGCGACACAGAGAGATTCTTATGGTGAAATCATTAATCATTATTTTTATTACCTATGATTAGAACTTTTTTTAATGTTACAGTATTATTAACCGGCTGGTAGGGACTGCTACTAAGTGATAATGCTTTTGTATTACCTTTGTGTTTGTGATCCTATTTCCATAACCCGAGGTAGTGAGCAAATAGAGAGTATATAAATTAAATAAACAGGTCTCATCAGACAGATTAATAACTGAAACCAGTTTGAATATAACCAGAAACGGACATAAATTAGTAATATCTGCATATCGTCTGCGAAAGGTGCAGAACTCCTTTGTGGGGTTGAGTATACGCTTTTACAACCTGATTCCTAAGAAAATACTTGACCTACCAATGCATACATTTAAAAAATGTGTAAAAACGCATCTAGTACAGCGAGGTTATTATACATTTGATGAATTCCTCAATGACAAGGTAGATTGGAAGCAGCCAGCCTCGCTCTCATCGCCCGCAAGATAGAAAAATGATTGTAAATGTTGATGTTGGAAAAGAGCAACTACTGAGTTTCTTGCCGGCTCTTCTCGGTAGAATCGGCTTTACGAACCCGTGGTAGAGTGACTACAAACATACATACTTGACGTTTCAAAAGTACTTATAGAGTAGGCCTACTTGAAATAAATGAAAATGAATTTGAATTTGAATTTGTTTCCGGTTTCCAAGCCCTGCTTTCCATCCTTTCAACTAATTATGCATGCATCAAATAAAGTTGATCGTTTGCTTAGTTACAGCGAGAAGGGAGGAAAAAACACTCAAATTCACATTAATAATAAAGTTCGTATTCCACAGCAAATGGCTGCTTTCCAATTTCCGTTTAAATCCTGCATTGTATAAGTACTAGATGTCATTATTATTATTATTAAATTCTTTATTGCACACTAAAAACAAGAAAAACGCAATAGATAAAATAATAAAAAACTAGTTTAGGTGTGCAAAGGCAGTCTTATCACTAAAGCGATCTCTCCCAGACAACCTTTGGCGAAAGTTGTTGTTATAAGGCCCAGGTTGGTGCGGCAATAAAATCTTATACCTAAATATAAATATTGCAAACTAAATTATATATTTAATACATATTGTTCATACATATAATAATAATAATTGATTGCCATACACTATTGTTAATACAAGATTTTTAACAATATGGCAAATGGCCGTAAACTCAGCATTATGCTGTGCATGAGCAAGAATGCTCAGCGCTGATTTTCAGTCTGCTCCAGTATCAAATTGAGTCCAGTATCAAAAAACCGCGTCGCCCGTTGCGTTATTACTATAACAAGAGTTAATTTTTAATAAAAAATTGAAATAAAAAAATTTAGAATAAATTGAAATTAATTGTAAAAAAAAACAAATAAAACTAACACAAAAAATTCCATATTTAACAGTATAAAGTGAACAAGAATAAATGTAGAAAAAATAAAAATAAAAAAAAAGTTCAAAAATAAACAAAACATCAACAACATAATATATAACTGATTAAATAACTTACTATTTATTTCAAACAGAACTCATTTGGCATAGATAAATCATTAGGTATATCAGATAAAAAATCTCCACCCTCGTTCAAGTACCCTAAAGATGTGTATTAACAGGACTATCAGCAAGAGTTTCAAAAGACGTCAGCTCGCGTGAGTGCGCGACGCGAGCGGGAGGAGCTACTACGTGGAGGCAGTCCACCGCCCGCCGCCCCCGGGCTCAGCCGACGCGACCAGTACGCTAAAGAGGCCAACCACTTGCACAGGTATAATCCATACTAATAGTTATTTTAGTTTATATAAAACGTAAGCCTACAGAAAAAGCCTATTATAATATTAAGGATTACTTAAACGATAAAAAAGCTTGGGTGTGAATTGCTAAATAAATTTACTGTGAGATGGTGATAACAAAAAAAAATTACCCGGCTAAGTTTGTTGTGGGCTGTTCTTAGACCAGGGCGCGTTTGGAACCCTCGTAGCTTTAGGTGGCGTTCGTTGGCGAACGAAGTTATAACCATCCCGTTACAGTTATGTAAACATATATGTATGAACGCTTCATAAGTGCCTGTGATAGGCCTGCATGAATAAAGAAATTTTTAATTTGAAATAATTATTTCTCTTTAGTATGTAGATTAGTTAAACATAGTTGTAATTTGAATTTTAATTTTGATCATAACTTCTTTTATAATAATAATTTAGTTTTTCCCGTTTGTTTCTGTTTCGGCTTTTGTTGTTGTTCTCTTTATTCGTTTTTAGTTCATAAGCGGAAAGCTAAATTATAAAATATAAATTAAATTAAAATAGGTACAAAATATTAAAATATGTCAACTTAAAAGATAAAAAATAATTTTGATTAATATTCAGATAAATTAGTTATAGAATTAAGATGTTATACCATATAATTGAGTTTGTTCATATCCTAAAAATATACAATAATTGTTCATTAATGCCTTATAAGCTCTACACCACTGATTGAATGGTTGAATGATGATGAACTGTTTCAGTTCCCACATCCTGGTCGACGAGCAAATAAACATTGCAATGGAGGCGCGCGAACACCTCACCTCGCAGCGACAAGTCTTCAAACGGATGCAGACCAGATTCAATGACATCACTAACAGGTGAAGTGGCCATTAAACGTTAGAATTTAACGAGCGTCGAATCTGAAGTGTTGGATAGAAGCAGACGTTACTTTGCGGAATTTCATGATATATTATGAAAATTAAGCTTAATTTGCTATACTCCGATAAAATTGGGAGTAGTAGAGTTGGTGTGGACTCCACGCCAAGCAGATCTTCGTCAATGTTATTTACGCACATTTCGCTCTATTATATTGTCTCTGGTCAGGTCTGGTGGGAGGCTTAGGCCGTGGCTAGTTACCACCCTACTATCAACGAAGTGCCACCATGCGATCGGTACAAAGTCTCTTTTAAACCGATTAGGGGTATGAGTTGAATATAACTGCCATACCCCCAACAGGTTAGACAATTACCATTTTAGACTGCATCATTACTGTTCATCATGTTATGTAGGAGGAGAACCGTGCCCTCTAGTGGGCATTAATGACCCACCTCCTCCTACAGTGAGAAGGGTTTAGGCCGCCCACCACGCTGGCCCAGTGCGGATTGGTGGGCTCTACATGCCTTTGAGAACATTATGAAAAATTCTTCACGAGTCACAATGTATTAAAAAAGTAGTTAAAATAATTGCTTCAAACGCACATTAAAAAACTTAGAGGTGCTGAGACTCGAACTCCCCGAAAGTGAAGCCGAAGTTCTAAACAATAGGATATCACCGCTTCAATCGGGTGTTTATTGTATTGGACTAAATAAATACTTAACAATACAATTTATATTCACAGATTCCCGATGCTGAACAGTCTCATTTACCGGATAAACGCTCGCAAACGACGCGACTCTCTCATCATCGGCATCGTTGTTGCTATCTGTACATTCCTGCTCTTGTTGTATGCATTCCACTAAACTTATGGACAGGTCGTATGTATGCTGAAGTAATTGGTAAACCATCGCTCTATAAACAAAGTAACACTTCGCAGGGCATGCAAGGAAAGCGTCCTTCAACGGGCCGCCCTGTGTCCATGAACCCGAGGCGTAGGTATTTAAGTCTCGTGTAAGTAAGCATGGGCGGTAGTTCTTCCCCCGACGAGCTGACACGACACGCTCTACTATGTACTACTGAAACACGTGACATTACAGTGTTTCAGGAACTTTAATATAGTTAGCGGTTTTCTAAAATTCGCTAGCTACAATACTATAGTTCCAGAATTCTTTCAGTCTCTTGGTCACTCCTATAACAGAGTACGCCAGCGAGATAGCGCCAAAATGTCGTCAATCAACTCGATATGAAAACAAAACGTGAACGTAAAAATAGAGAATCACAGTTAAAAGGTCACGAGATAAATACCGAATATCTCACGATGTCATAAGGTACTCGCATCAGTCAATACTTTTGTAGTTATAAATCGAATAGGTTTTTTTTTGTATGTATTTTTGGTTTATTAATTGCAATTTTGGCTGTCCTTGATATAAATAGGTTTAGAGTTAGACTAAGATGTTATCATTTATAGAATCCTCTATAAAGTAGATCTAAGTAATGAAATTGTATTATGCTACTTTTGGTAAGGACCACATACTGTTATGAAGCTCTAATGACGTATTTAGACTACCTAGCAGAAATCGGGCAATAGTCTTGACAAATTCATTCGAGATTAGAATTCAATACGAAAAACACAGCGTCCGACTTTTTGAGTATGTGCTAAAGACAAAGTCGCAAAGCAAGCTGTTGCGTTAAACGTTGTGATTTACTGGATGAAAGTATAACAATGACGTATGTTGCGATATCAAAATGCTATAACTAGAAAAAATCCAAAATATCCAAAGTCCAAATACTAATTGATAGTTGATGAAAGTTTGGGGTCTTATCAGAAGTTGTACGCTATTGAAGTCGCGGGAAACTGATAGTTTTAGCGTATTTATCAAAATATATTTTATATAGTAATATAGTTATAAGACTCATACAACACTAGGTTTTTAAACTACAAACCATTGTTAGATGAAACGGTGCCACGAGCATAGATTTAGGATGTGGTCTGTTTGACTCCTGATTTTCCTCCTACACAATTTCACTGTGCCGTTCTAACTGCTATTTAAACTGTCGATTAGTACTGTGCAGATAAATTGTTAGGCTTCACGAACAGAGTCAATATTTTTTACGATTACGTAATTTCTTCAATATGTCCTGCATAGTGCGTACCTTATGCTTGTTATATGGGCATACGATTAATCTGAAGTGTCAGTGTGAGATTTTCTACCTATTCGATCGCGTGAAAGTAAACTCAGTTTTACTACGGTAGCACAAAAAAGGGTTAAAACTAATGGATCGCACATAAGAACGCTGTCTGTCTGTTCGTACCACATGCCTAAAGCGACACACAGCCTTGTAGTGTTACTTCATCATATGGTTGGGGTTAAGGTCGGCAATAAAATATTTATATAAAAATGTTTATAATGTTAACGTATCATTAGTTACTTATATAATTGTGTATCATACAGTTGTAAGTAAATTGTAAATACTTTAATCAAAGAAAAATAAATTATTTTATGATAGCTTTATGCTCTTTATTTTCACACTGCGGCAAGCAAAGGTCTTAGGAGTAAGGGTTCTAATAAGGCGGAGTGGAGCGGAGAAAAGCAGTGAAAAGTAGCGTTTCCAATTAAGCGGAGAGGGATGGTGTTGAACTGCATTGCAACTGCATTAAATATTGGATAGAAGCAGGCGTTACTTTGCGGGATTCCATGATATATGTTATATGATTATGAAAATTGAACTTTCTTAATTTGCTATATTACTCCGCAAAAAGCAAGAGAATCTGCATGGTGTAATTTATAAATTATACAATACAGATTCTCTTAATTTTCATAATCTCTCTCTTAGATAATGATGATCCCGAAGCAGATAAAGCAGAACCAATTGCCGCATATAATTTCGATAGAAAAGCGGTGATAGCCCAAGACTTCGGCTTTCCTCTCTTGGAGACTGGGTTCGAGCCCAGACACGCACAATTGACTTTTAGAAGTTACGTGAGTTTTTAATTATAAGCAATAACATTATTGCTTGTAATTAAAAACTCACACTTTCCTTCACAGTTGAAAGCTAGTGACATCACTGGCTTTAAACTGTGAAGAAAATATCCTGAGGAAACCTGCATGCCTGAGAGTTCTCTACAATGTTTTCAAAGGCATGTGAAGTCTACCAATTGTCTCTAGGACGACGTGGTAGACTAAGACCTAAACTCTTTCGTTCTGAGAGGAAACACGTGCCCTGTAGTAGGCCGTAAGTGGGTTGATGATAATGATTATGATGATTTGGATCCAAAAAGAAAATATTTCTACTAGGAATTTCACTGTCTTTCAAACGTGATGATAAAATAAACGAAAATTAAGAGTAGGTATGAAGATTTATTTTTCATGCACACAAAAAATATTGCATATATCCGGAACGTCGAATTACTATGTGGATTTAAAAGACGGACCAAGACTGCTCTGTCCACAGGTTCTCCTCTATTTAATTTCAAAGGCCAGTCGGTTCGACTGCACGCCGCGCACAGATTCCACGTGGCGGAGTGGAGATTTCGAGCTCTGCATCGTAACGCTAATACATTTTTTTTGACATTTGGACTTTTCTGTTATGTATATTCCTAAAAACACGGCGACCACTTTATAAGTTGCCGTAAACAAGTGTCCCAGTTAATCGGTCCAATAGTTAGTTTAGGACATTTCGAGTGAAAGCGGCCCACTCTTTAATCAAATGCTTTCAAAAAATGTAGGAAATAGTAAATTACGTATCTTATAATCTTAACCAGGAAATAAATTTGCTTTTATTTTTTATGACTTTGTTCTAAACTTATATTCTAAATCTACGTTGCATTTTGCCAATGTGACGTATACTTGGAAGATCCACAAACATTTTATAAATATAGCACTATACTTTATATAAAACTTAGTATTCCAAAATAAGGCGTTCGTAATGGAGATAGTTTTGGCAGCTCTCTCTTGATATTAACTTGTCATAGCCTAAAGAATTCTGAGGAGACTAAATGCCAATCTCTCCATACACACAGCATCACCTTATTGCGATTAAACCAACCCTTTTTGTTTTTGTGTAATAAACTGTCATACTTACAGTAGGTATTTCATTTTAACTAAGGTTGTATTCTTCTTATTATTATTATTTTGATTTATGGCTTTTTGTATGCCAAAACAGCACAATAAACTTTGCAAGTGCTCAAAAGGTTTTGTTATATTTCTATTAAAAATGTTTGAGCTGTCATATGTTATATTTTATTATCTGCCACTGGCAACACTGCATCAATCAATAGTCATTCAGTGCTTTCCGATGTACATTTTTGTTTATTGGAATCAATAACTTTATTGTTGCTGGAACTTCTAATTGGAACTAAAAGCAAAACTAGTTCTATTCCAACATAATGGCTGAGTCAAAGGAGAATATTTTTCTGTTTGTTCCAAACATTATTGGTAGGCATTAATAATTGTTTATAAAGTGGTACCTACTATCAATTTGAATTACCTAATTAGTATTTAACTAATTGAATTGCGTTTACAGGTTTCGCCAGAATCATCCTTGCTATTATAGCTTTTTATGTGATGCGGACGAATTGTTTATTGGCGTGTGGATGTTATATTACGTCGGCCTTGCTCGATGCATTTGATGGACATGCCGCTCGATTGCTAAATCAAAGTAAGTATGTGTAATCGGTCAATAAGGTCACTTCCTATTTTAATCATCAGGCTAATTAATGCTGCACAGGTAGGTTTTGATTATTCCTTTAACGATTACTATTTTTTGTTAGTGATAATATGAGCTGAGACTAATGGATATAAAATTATCTTTCAAAGTCCCAGAGGCACCCATCCATTTACAGATTTGGGTCAATGATGCTTACCGCTATCGACTAATATGTTGTAATGCTGTTAAGCCCTAAATTAAGGGAGAGATTGCTATCTGTGAACGAAGCTGATAAAACTCTTGACTCTTCATTGGCATTCTCCTCATCCTATTGATACCCTACTACTGGGCACAGGCCTCTTTAGGAGAGATAGTTTCAAAGCATACATCCATGATGCAGCTCAAATATGGGTTGGAGGGCATCACTGATTATTTTGTAAATTTTTTAGTTATAATACCTGTGACCAATTTTCTTAGCCTGATCTACGAGACACATGGTTAGTGCTAAATGAGGCAGGTACTACTACTAAATAAGTAATTAATTACTACAAATACGAGGGGTATAGGAAAGGGATTTAGTAGTAGTATTTATTTATTATTTATTTATTGATTGAGTAGTAAGTGCATGTTGCTTCAATACAGATTGACAGACACATAATTATTATCTCATGTTAGTGTTTTTACTTAAGATTAATGGCTTCACATGTTCTCCGAGGCACAAATGTGGGTAACCCAAATTTCTGAACTTTGGGCTGGTAGAGATAATTCCTCAGTGTAAAAGTCCAATATCCATCAAATGACAGGTCTTAAAATATAATGATTGTTACTGAGTTGTTTGTGGCAATGACAACAACTAAGTTGTTAGTGTAGTTGGTTTCTATCTCTAATAGACCTCTGTATTAAATACAAGATCTTTGTATTAACTTGGTGTATTTGCAAATTGTCTATTTTTATCTGCTTGTTAGCAATTTACAAGCCAGTTTAGGTTAATATTTGTGATAATGAACATCTCTCATTTACTTCAGTATATTCTAATGGCTGAACTTATATTGTGTATATCCTTATATTAACTGTCATTAATATTTTAGGCACCAAGTTTGGAGCAATGTTGGACCAGCTTACAGACCGTGCAGGTACTGCTGGCCTTGTGATGACTCTTGCAACATTCTATCCAGAGTACACTTTTTGGTTTCAAATGTCATTGGTTATTGATATAACCTGCCACTGGCTTTACTTACACACAACTACATTACAAGGCAAGACGTCTCACAAGTTTATTGATATGTCAGAGAATCCAATAATGCATTTGTACTACACTAATAAAAATGTCCTATTCACCATGTGTGCTGGTAATGAAGCATTCTACACTGGTCTTTATATGATGCACTTTGATAAAGGTCCAAATGGTAAGTTTATTTTATCATTAACTGATTAATATTTTATAGAAAATAGATAAAATAATACTTAGTTGTAAGGCCATAAGGCCATCATTTCTTCTGCAACTGCTGCTATGGTTTGAAATTAATCCATTCTAAAAGTGTTTCTGTGTTGTGTTTACTAACACAATATATATGTGTTTAGTGTTAAACACATATATATTGTGTTAATGCAATTTTAAATCATTACTATATAATTCGTGTTAGGTTGACAATTTTATTTCAATTTATCTAAATCAAGACTTGTATATTCACTTTGTTAAACTTAAAAAGCAGTTTATGTATTTAAATAATTGTTGCATATAGTAAATTTCACAGTAAAGAGTTACAGGGAAAAGTGACTGGGTTCAGTGAGGACCATAATATAATTTAGCTATATCATAGCTTACCTTCCTTAATAAATTACTATATAAAACACACTTTAAATATGAAATCCTTAATATTCCATGCATTCACAATGCAGGAAGTAAAAGGATTCTCTGAACTTCTGGATGGGCCAATCATGTGGCAAGGAAATCCCCCTTTCTAAGCTTCTGCTTCAAGCAACTTTTGAGACTTGCAACTTGTGCATAGGGCTAAGAGCTTGTATTGCATATTAATTGTTTTTATTAATATATTTTATTTTTCAGTTATGGGAATTGGATTATATGAACTGATTGTTTGGATATCAATGCCAATTGCAGTGGTGAAGACTTGCATTTCTGTGCTGCATGGTATTGTAGCATCTATGAATCTGGCTATTATAGATTGCAAAGAACGAGCGGCCTTAGCACAGAAACAAAACAATTAAGAACTACAGATAACAAATTCCTATTTTATTTAGTGTATTTTTGTATTGTCTGGATTAGCTTGAATACCTTGTAGTTATTACCAAAAATGCCAAAATATATTCAACTTTCATTCCAAATCAGCTAATTTCCCAAAATCTTAAGAGGCATTGTGGTATTTTTATGTTAATTTATTTTTTGTTCTGCGTATACTTTATTCTAGTTGTGCATTTAAAGGCAATGAATGAGCAAGATTTTGATTTCAGCAATATTTTTATTATACATAGGTTTATATTAGGCAAGGTTTCATATTTTTTTTCTATAAAGAGGATATTTTATCTTTTTCTTATTGATTCACCATTCATACTTTTAATATATTATTAACATTAAATGTTTATTATTCTCTTGGTGTTATAGATGTTTAAGATTAGTCTAGTTGGATTCGGAAACCTATTTTTATGCATTTAATTATTAGATCCTATTGATTAGATTTAGTTCTTTTATTATATCTAAGAATAACCAATCCAAATATAATTTTCAGTTATTTTATAATGAAATAGTTGTAGATAATTTATCAGACGTGTAAGTATCCTGATCAGAATAAAATGTATATTTTTTTAAGTTTACTTTACTGTAACTAATTCTGTGATATTTACACAATTTGCAAAAGTTGTGTAAATTTTGAATGATCACTAGTCATTTTTTATATGATGTTTCTAGATTTATTAAAACTATCGGTTTGTTAATGGCGTATATAAAGTTATCGGCAAATTATATTAACTCTTATCGAATTATACTATTAGTAAAAAAATATGCAAGATAGACCCTATTTATTAAAATTCAAACTTGATTTGAATAATAATTTATATGTTAATTATTCTTTATATAATATTTTAGAGGGATATCATACTGACTTAAAACCGCTAAGATGACCTAGATTGCGACAATAGACAAGCAAATAGACTAGTAAATTGTCATTCTAGTTTTATGTGACCACACACATGTCTAAGAAAAGATTTTAATAAAATTATTATCTTGATGTGAATTAGTGTTATTATTTTACAAGCCCATGGTTCTCTTACCACTTAGAAGCCAGTATATATATTCTGTAGTTCTCATTTAAAACAATTTAATCGGGCTCCATTGGTAAAACGGGCGTATTAAAAATTCTACAAATATCAAATCCACCAATGATCACAAAGTAATGGTTTGAACACGTTGATGTCCGGGACTGTAATTGTGATGATTTGAAATATTTTTTTGCGAACAACCTACGGGTGGGCGATGCGACTATATCAGTCACCATGAATAGCTTTATTTAGTTCACTGCTGGAACAAAGGCCTTTCCCAACAGGACGGTTTGCCTATAAGCACCACGCCAGTGTATTGCTTATAGGCTGACAGAGGTTGGTGATTACAGAAGATTGTAGTTCGGAGGACACTGCTGCCCGTTCTCTGTTAGATGAAAGTAGGGGATTCTATACTTGTAAAAAATTGGGATCAAAATAAATATAAAAAAAAGGATAATTTTTAAGCATTTATTAGTTGTTGTTATTAATTAAAATGGAGCATTTATTTCGCCCTATGCAACATATTAAAAGTGTAGCTCTTGTTAACTAAAAGAAAAACATATTAGAAGTAAATTAGATGATAATAATATAATGGTTAAGCAGTTCACTGGTACTTTGACAGTTAGCCTTTAAGGCTAGACATTCCAGCTCTCATGATTTCATCAACAAGAAGGAGGTTGCTGGCAATAACTGAACAAGAGTTTATGATCTGCTTCTTCACAATATAGTTGTCATATATACCTAAATCGGCTGGTTTAATTGCTTCCCCAGTACTAAGGTCTAAACCAATAGGATCAGGGCTTAGTCGTGATTCCTCTTGAAGTTTGACAATAGTATCTTGAGCATCATACCCTGAATTCACTGCCAAAGTTTTCGGAATAATTAATAGTGCTTCGGCATATGCTTGGATACCAAGGCGAGCCTTTCCCTTTACAGAGTCTTTGTACTTTTGCAGTTCAATATTAGCTTTAATCTCAAAAGCACCTGCTCCAGGCACAACACACTTATCCTCAATTGCATTGTTGATTGCTCTAAGGCCATCGCGAACTGCATCTTTAATTTGTGTTAAAGTGTACTTATTAGGGCCTTTAATTAGGATTGTGACTGACTGAGGGTTTTTGCACTCCTCTACAAAGGTATATTTCTCCTCTCCAAGGATATGTTCATAAACCACTCCAGCAAATCCAAGGAGCTCCTCAGTCAGATCATCCACAGAATTCATAGCAGTTCCTCCACAGGCTAAAGCCAACCGTTCCATATTACGTCTCTTGGCTCTACGGAGAGCGATCATACCCTCTTTAGCAAAAGCATCAAGTGAAAGAGGATCAATTCCCTTCTGGTTTATAACCACAAATGTCTTATTGGTGCCATCACACAGCTTTTTCTTTAAAGCAATTATCTGCAATAAACAGAAATATATATATTAATACATCAGATTAAAACTGGCTTTCCAAAGTAAACTGAATATAGTTTTTCAAAATAATCACAATATTATTATTACCTTCTTAACCCGCTGGTCAATAAAATCTCTTTCCGCTGCAACAAGTTTTTCGCGGTCTTCAGCTGATTTATAGAAGAAACCTGAGTTAACTTCTGTCTTCTCATATTCAAGGGAAACATTGCAAGTCAATATATAGGCATTTTCGACACGCTTCGGCATATCAGGATGACGCGCCCCATGATCCATCACTAAACCTGAAACATAATTAATTAACAGAATTCTATAAAACTTTAAAGGTGTGAACGCAACGAAAATAAAAGTTTTTTGATTTCTAAGGTGATGTTATGACTGATGTTGCAACAGCAATATCTGTCAATTGAGCAAGATATTTTTTAGTTAGTCTGCTTTTCTAAAATGCTGATACATTTCATAGTGGTGTTGCAGTTTGTTTCTATAATAATAAGTTGTCTGGGTTAGCTCCAAGTTACACCAGACTATAGTCGTAAAAATGTAATAGGCCCGTTTTGACATTTGTCATCGCGACGTAACTAGTTATGCAACCATAAGACTCGGGACTCGATACTCACGATAAATCAATTCAAGTTTGTATCAGTACTTGATTGATATTATTATGTATTGTAAAGTGTTCGTTCGTTCAAAGTATTCCTTTAACTTCACAACCAATACGCGTGACTGGCTGTTGATTATACGTCCACTTTTCAACATGTTGAAACAGAGTTAGTACTATATAACAAACACAAAAATCGAGTCAAATCACTATGTTTAAATTAATGTCCAAAATAGAAGAGCCATAGTTAACGTAATAATAAACAATATATATCAAACTTAAACGAGCGCACAGTCAACTTTACAAGATGAGGAACGAAAAACTGCGCAGTGCGCGCGGGGACGCTTCAGTCATGTGCCGCTTGGTCAGATACATCAACTCAGACTCTTTATTTAGAACCCATTTTGAGAACCAAGCTCATTCTTTGCAGTAAAGATAACTACACAATATTTAATTTTGATATTCAGTAAAAAAATGGTTACAGCTCTAGTATAAAAAAAAAAGACTGAGAACTTAACTGTTTTCGGAAGGTTTCGCAACAATTATAAATTATAATATATATCATAAGTAATTGATTTTTATTTTATTGTTTCTTTCATTTTTGTTCCAAGTTACATTGTATGGTCTTGCAAAAATGTCAAAACGGGCCTATTACATTTTTACGACTATAATTCTCCTTATACTAATACTTGTAAGGTGTATTGTGGAGATGCCAGCAATATCAGTTATATGGTAGAGCTAAGTTTGTGACAATATATTTTTTGCATGAAAACTTGAAAGTGGTGTTGTTAAGTAGTTTAATATCAAAGAAAAGAAAACTTTGCTAGAATAATGTTCATCTTTTAGGCTTTTTAGCCTAGTAAGAGTCTGCTTTACCAGTTGATTGAGTGACCTTAGTTTGAGAAGGTTGTTTTGTGGCCTAGCACAACAATAAAATTCTTCTCAAATTTTACTCATCCAATCAGCTCATGATTGGATGAGTAAAATTTGAGAAGATTACCACAGGTGTTACCACAGTCCTAGTTTGAGCACAAAAGATCCTGGAGGGTCAAAGTGCATCCGCTGAGGCGGGCCTCTTTACAAGATAGATAGATACCATAGTCCTATGGTAAGTATTGGTAATGTCTTATTTCATAATGGTATCAAAATTTGGCAGTGTACAGGTTTGGAAAACTAGATGGATTCTAAAGTTTATTAATGGTCTACAAAAATCATGCTTAGAAAAAATTTAGATACCTTTGATAAGTGACGTCTCAGTTGCAGTCTTGTGTTGCATTTCCATGAGCTCTACCATGTGTAGATCAACAGGTTTGCCTGGGGTGCGTATAGCTAGCACACCATCAACACAAGCAGCTGTTAATACATCAGCTAGACTTGGATGAACCTGTAAAGGCACCAAATTATCTTTAATATAGATGTACTTGCTATTGTTTAAAATTTAACTATTAACACTGCTCACAATTGTTGTAAACTCTGCACTAAATTGTAGAAAATTATACGCTTATTTGAGTCACTGCGTACATGTAATGCAAAACAATGAATTGTGTTATTCGCTATGAGGCCTTCAGGCCTTACAAGTTAATGTGGCAGTGCTGACTCACACCCTGGCCTCCTAAGAAGGCTTGAGCGACTCAGCAGGCAATGGCGAGAGCTGTTCTGGAAGTATCCGTAAAGAACTAGAGTTAGCAACATCACTCAATACATTGTAAAGCTAAAGTGGCAATGGGCAGAGCACATCTCTTAGAGATACAATGGATGTTGGGGCCCCAAGTTACTGGAATGGCGATTCTGCACCGGATAACACAGGGTTGGGCAACCCTAAAAGAGTTGGACAGAGGAGAAAAAAAAATATTACCTTAGTCTTTAATGAAGTTCGTGCAACATCAAGCAGATTTTCTCTTTTAATATCAATTGGAACTTTCATAGTCTCTAGTATTTCAAGAGCCTTAATGCGGGCCACATCATAACCTTCAGTGACAATTCTTGGATGCAAACCTAAAAATGTTATATTATAATTCATACAATTCTTAAGACTCCTTATAATATTGTCATGAATAAAAGGCAATGGAAAAGCTGCAGTATAGCTTTATGAATAGATGGAATAAATTTTTCCAGGAATGTGTCTGACACCATGCAGACAGTTGCATGCACTTTGTTCATGCATAAAAGCAAATTTATGTATAACATGACATACCTTCACTAATATAAATATCAGCCTGCTTTAACAACTCTCCAATCAGAAGAACAGTGGATGTGGTGCCATCACCTGTTGCATCGTCTTGTGCAGTAGAAGCACGGGCTATTAGTGAGGCAGTAGGATGCTGAATCTGCATCTCATGAAGTAATACATTGCCGTCTTTTGTGATTTTTATGTCGCCAGCTCCAGAAACCAACCTATTAAAAGGAAATAATTCTATTTAATTTTGCGCGTCACGCGAACGGACATGTGACCGAGTAGTGAACACAACGAAAATTTGGCCGGCATTATTTGGCTTATTTATCGTATCAGCTTCACTAAACATTTTCCCGTGATTAATGTACCGGCAACTGGCAGCCATATGACTTTTTAAAACAATAATTTTCAAGCAAACATAAGTGACACCGAATTTGTGTTAAGTGCATTCTAAAAGTACAGCTGGAAATTATATTTCGAAGCACTTACAAAGCTAGTAATCACACATATAGCAAAATGAACTTACATTTTCATGGTACCTTTAGGACCGAGGTTAGTTTTCATTACATCTTGAATACCCTTTGCGGCAGACATATTTACAGCTAAAGCTTGAGCTGCTCTCGCAAACTCAGCTTTAGGGTTTAATAGACTTATAGCAGCCATTGTTTTAGACTTATAATTCCAAAAATTACTAAAAACTAAGTCACAATTTCACAAGGCACAATCTCGAAGAACGGGAAGTGGGAGGTATAGACAAACATAGATAATACGAATTACGATCGAGCGATAGACTAGCCGTAAACACAGACCTAGTCACAGTCTAGAATGTAGATTCCTAATAGTAAATAATACTACCTACCTACTCATCAACGACTATAATAATATATAATACTTATTTCAGGATATTATTAGACGAGTGAATGTTTTAATAGCCGAATAGCAGGATGGGATGTTCTGAGTTCTGAGGTCTGGTAAAAAGTCTGTGACTGTCAGACTTTGTTGATTAGTTTTGTGGCTGTCAATTCAAGAAAAAAAATGAAAATATTCAATATGGCCGTTGATCATAGGACGTGCGCTGTCAGCTGTAATATTTTTTTATTTCTTTGTATTTATTACGCCTAAAAATGTTGTGATCACTATAAATACGTGAATATGGGTGTGAAAGATTCTAAGCCAAGTTTTATCTCATACGACGATGCAGCAAAGCGAGGTATTCGGTGTTATTAAAATGAAGTGCGTTGTATTTTCCGAGAAATATCGCCAATTTGGTGTTTAATTTGCAGTGTCTGATAGTGAGTTGAGGCGTATACGTGAGGCGTTCAAGAGATGCGCCGGGGCGAATGGTTCGGCCTTGAGTTTGCAGGCTTTCGTCCATGAAGTGCTGTGTGATGGAGTCCCGCATGAAGTATCCGAATGGTTGTACCAGGCTTGTGGTGGCACCAAACGGGGCATTACATTTAAAGACTTGCTTTGTGGTGTAGTTGTTCTCACGAAAGGCAACATCGAGGAAAAAATAAAGTAAGGAATGCTTTAAACATTTAATAAGTTATAAGTCATCAACTTCAGTTTAGATCTTTCCATTGTTCGTTTAAACGTTACTGTCCTATTATTTACATGATATAGTTAATTATAAAGTGATATGGATTTTTTTGTACAAAATAACAGGTTCCTCTGGACACTATATGTCAACAATCAAAGTGATAATGGCACATACATTTATAAAAGAGATTTCGCGCGAGCTTTGCATTTGGAGAACACATCCCTACATGTAACAGAAGCCCACCGGACTATAGAGATATTAACAAGTTTGTTTGGAAGTGGTGAAAAGGTCACGTTCGACCAGTTCCGTTCTTGGCTTCTCATACATAAAGATGCTACAGTGCTGTCTAAGTGGTTGCTTTGTGATAAAGGCAATGTGGCACAAGACTTAGAGACACCAACGTTTTACCAGAGCCTTGCTGGTGTCACACATCTGGAGGAAAGGGTAAGTTTTATAAACCAATCAAAATGATTTAAAAGTCTTTTAGTTTCCAGTAACTGTGTAATAGTTTACTTGAAAGGGCTAGTTCTAGACTACTTTCTTAGTCTAGCTCAACATAATCCTTTTATTGCCATACAATGTTATATGGCTTCCTAAATAGTGGCTCCTAAATTAAACAATACAGTGCTATTTAAGCATTAATAAAATGAAACCTATACATATTATATGAATTATTGTTAGTGATAAGAACAGGCCCCTATACTGTTACACAGTTGAAAATTATCCAAATAATGCTACAAAATCAATAAATAAGATGCATGTATTTATTAATGAAACAATGGACATAATTTTAATCTTTACTTAAACTTATCAAAAATAAGCATGATTTTAATTTGTTATCTCTGGTAAATCAATAAATGCCCCAAGTTTTCTGCAGGAACTGATGATTATATTTGATAAATAAAGCTCAGCTGGTCTTATAAAAGTTTCTTTAATTTTGTTTAAGTAATAACAACTTCAATAATAGGAGAAACAACTTTTTATAGTGAAAGCAACCATGGCAAATAACAGACCAATGTCAGATGCAAAATATAAAAACACATCTTGTTTGCTAATATTTATAATAGCATTTAGCATAATCAACCATATTACATATTTTTAAATAACTTTTTGTAAGGACTGTAAATTAGTGGCCCTTGCATTTGAGACTTTAAATGGTCCATGTGTCTGGCGATCTACGAAACCTTGCCCATAGACCAATTGGACAGCATTTTTAATCATCTCCTTTATCAACCCTTTTATTGGTTCATTACAAGGCACATGTGACCTTTCATAAAGAAGGGCTAGACTTCACACCCTTGAGATCACTATGGAAACTCTGTTTCTGAATAATATTTTCCTTCACTGTTATTATTATTATTTTATTTTTTTTATTTATTTGGGACAGAAAACAATTACATATTACAACAATAGCTCTTAAATTTAACAAATAGAAAAAACAGGGTTAATATGTAATCCACAACACTATCCACATAATATTGTAAGAAGCAGTAGGGCGATATGATGTAGATACAAGTAACACTTACTATATCTAGTTATGTTTAATTGCTCAAAAGCACATTACTCTGAAAAGTTTAGAAACGCATGCTGGCAATTTAACCTTATTATATTTATATTCAGACTACAAGTTAGCCCTCGACTCTATCCATTCTGCTGGTAAATAATAATGCATATTGAATATATAATGGCAGTTATATTAAAAACCATACCCTAATCGGTTTCTAAACGACATCGTGGAATACTAAATCGCTTAGCGGCTTCGCTTGTTTCCACTCCTGAAACCATCCACTAGACAGAAAATTCTGAAAATATAAATTTCAAAATTGCCTCTGCTGGTGATAGAACCCGGGACGTCCTACTTTAAACCACAGCCCTCACCGCTGCATCATAGTTTCGATCGTCAAAACTGAAATGCATGCATACAGTGGCGTACAGTGAATGTATCTGGTTACTTTTGCAAGAATGCATAGCTAGCAATTTGTGTTTGTTTTAGACAAGGTAGACAAAATTATTATGCATACTAACATACTAAATTATACTAAAACTAGGTAATATAGCTGTAAGCTTTATTTATATGTGTTTATATGTGTATATGTTTAGGTATGCTTGGATATCCCATTTATTGAAGAAAGTTATAAACATAAAACACTAGGCGAAGGCTACAGTGTGTAACATGATTATAAATCATGGCCAAATAAATGCTTATTTTTTAATAATTATTATTTGCTCATTGTTACCTAACTTTATTTTCTACAACGCTCAATGTAATGTGTTTTCTTGTTATCTTTTTGCATGTTTATATGGCATTAACCTCAAGTAAAATATATATTTTTTCTTATTAACTACATTTATTTTAATGTTCATCGTTTGATTGTATAAAGTAATTATTTATAATTTATCTTTAGTTCCCTTTCGATTTGTTAATATTTTTTTTTATATATTTTTCTTTCCTTATTCTGTCTTAAACAATATCTACACAAAATATGATCTGTTCTATGTATGGCGGCCGATTGGCAGCGACCCTGCTTTCTGAGTCCAAGGCCGTGGGTTCGATTCCCACAACTGGCAAATGTTTGTGTGATGAACATAAATGTTTTTCTACTATTCATAAAAATATTCATTGGTCATCTTAGTACCCATAACACAAGCTACTCTTACTTCGGGGCTATATGGCGTTGTGTGTATTGTCGTAGTATTTTTTCTACCGTTGCGGTAGGTAAGAAAGACAAATGAACAAATTTTTAACAACACTAAATCGGTATTTGAGCGTTGATATCCTAGTGGTTAAAGCTTCGGCTCTCATCCAAATCCCGTATCTTTAACTTTTCGGAGTTATGTGTATTTTTTAATTTAAGGAATTTAAATTATCAGTTGTATTAACCGTGAGGAAACCTGAGAGTTCTCAATAATGTTCATCAGCGTCGTGGAATATGACCTTAAAACCATTCTCAGTCTGAGAGGTGACACGTGCCCTGTAGTGGGCCTGAAAACTAAACTACTTTATAAAATAAACTGGTATAATAGAATAGCAAAACGCATCAAAAAATGCAAGAATAGAAATAACTTTTCGTAGACGACAACCGATAAAGTTCAATTTAAACTGTTCCGCAAACTGATCGGTAGTGTTTTGATAATGATAGCGACGAAGCGGTTTTAATAGAACATTTCACTAGGTACTATATTGGAAGTATAATATAATTTTGGTAGTCTCTGGTACCTCTTAGGTCATAGTAGTTACAATAAAAAAACTTTGAATTAATGCCGCCGATATGAAAGCAGCAGTCATTATTTACTATCTGAACTCCTTTCCGTTTATATGTGATAAGCGTTGGTTGAGGAAACTCACCGCAGGTTGTTTCTTATTTTTTTTACGTTTACACATCGCATACATAATCGCGTTGGTTTTTACGGCATGCGGTTGTAAAAGGAAAAAGCGCACTAAACAGTTACATGTTTAATAGTTCAAGTCTTCAAGTAGATACACTTTATATACTCGTAACTACATCTAATTTAACCTTCCAACATAAAAATAAGAATAAGTATTATAAGTTTATTTTTGAATAAACCTCGCTATCGATGGGTAATGTCACCTTATTTCAAATAAACACCCAACCTTGCACGGACTGTATAAGACATCCGCTGAAATAGTTCGCAGTGGATTATTTTGGAAACTTTAATTAAATAAATAGTTCGGTATATTATTTTATCATTTAAATTTTTTTGAATTTATGACCGACCAAGGAGAAGGATCGCAATTCGACCAGTATGATTTTGATTACTCCGCCCACTCTATTGAAGATACTATTTTGTTCGGAAGGTTCATTCATGTTCAACTGCTAATAGAGAAGTTACAAATTATAGAATAATAGTTTTATTTATTGTCTACTAGCTGAAAACCTCTTCTTGGCACATATAAACCTTGCATGTAGATGAACATAGGGCAATTGTCCCGGTAAAAAGAACAGTTTTCGTGTAATTTACCCGATTACACCCTCCGAAACCAGCAGAACAAAAAAAATCTCATTCAAACATTCATTTGTAAATTATCTTATTGAAATTATTAAATCCCTCAAACCTCTTACTTCATTTATTGTTATTATACAATCATGCGTACGCAATACGCATTCGCCCTTATAGGTTGCTAAAGTTAGTCGGCCATTGATCTGCAAACGAAAAACCAGTTCCCCAAGGTTAGATAAGCATGCGTATTACCTGTGTGAAAATGCAACATAACCCTTTAAGACCATCTTTCCACCAATAAAGGTAACTCTTGGAATCAGCGCTCTCGCTGCTACCGATTTTTCGGTATATCTGCTGAAATTGAAATCGAAACTGAACTTATATTCTAATATAAGAATACAGTCTACTGTATTAACATAGTTCAATTTACAAATTTCTGCCGTTATTCGAGTAGTTTTTTTTTATTCATTACAATTTTTAGTACTTCACTGCAATCTTACCAGTTGGTAAGTGATGATGCAATCTAAGATGTTAAAGGTCTAACCTAAAGCATTTATATTAATTACAGATTTCTATACGTACATCGTACCGGAACACTAAATAGCTTGGTGGTACGTCTTTGTCGGTACGATAACTAGTCACACCCGGCCGAAGCCACCCACAGACCAAACCAGAGAAAATAGAAATTATAATTTCCCCAGTTGCCCCTGCCGGGTATTTAACCCGGGGCCTTCACATGTAGGTACAAGCCATAAAGGTCGTCATGTAAAGTAGTATTTTGTTTACATATATTGTGTTCAATCTGCGTTTTAGGTTAGTCTCTTTACACGAGAGAGTTACAAGTCTATAGAGACTAAATTGTCAATGTTCGTTCAATAAAAAAATCGAGTCGCATCGCAAGAAGTTTCACTTGAAAAGAATACGAGTATAATTTTTATTTTCAGGATATAATAGAGCTAGAGAAATGTTTTTGGTCCCTTCGCAATGCAGCACCAACTGGGGAGTTGGATGCGACGAGCATGCGAGGTCTCCTGTCGCCACCATTACCCCGAGCCGCATTCGAGGGCACTTTCCTCGCCTTTGACGAGAACAGAGATGGACATATTGATTTCAAGGAACTATGCTGTGGACTCAGCGCTGCTTGCAGAGGTCCTACTACTGAGAGGCTTAAATGTAAGTCATTATTACATATCAATTCTCTATTTGTGCTGCTAACTAATTTCATAACCTTTCCAACAAGTTGCCATCGGGCCTTTGATTACGCGCCGTTTTATATCTTATTTGACAGCGACTATTTTATCAGTCAAACCGATTAAACCGTGGGGTCTTGTGCCGCTTATGTCCAGCGGCTCCCTGCGACTCGTTGGATGTCGTCCGTCAAACTAGTCAGGGGTCTACAAAACGTCGCTTTAGGTGCGGGGTCTCTGGCCTTGCTACTCTTTGAGCTATGTCGGTAATTCTGGTTCTTCTGTGGATCTTCTCATTTTGATTGGATCATGTAGAGATACTCCTAGCGTAGCTCTCTATCGCTGGGTGACTCACGAGCTCTCTTATTTGGTTGTTGACATACCTAATCATCGCAACTTTTATATGGAGATCACCTTGGGCACTGGTTACTGAATTAGGGGTAGCTTTAAGCCCCATGCTTTGAGCGCTTGTGGAGGTACGTCCCTAAACGTCACGCGTTGAACCTGAATTATAGATTTCGATAGAAAGTTTAATTTAATTCCATTCAAATACAATAGGAGTGTCCGTGACATGCGCAATCAGTAAACGGTTTTTTTTTTATTATCATTGCAGTAGTTTTATCATTATCATCATCCAGCCATATTGAGCAGTGGTGTATAAGTGTCCAAATTATTTTAGCCGATACTCATGATTCAGGCGTTTGTGACAATCACCAGGACCGTTGGCTTAAAGAGCTCTTAGTTTCGAAGTACTTCGTAATTTCTTAACACCAACACCCGTAATATTAAAACTTAACAATATGTATTTATATTGAAAATACGTTGTAGAAGCTATCTGTGTATTCAAATCTTTGTGTACCTACATGAATCTGATAAAAGCGTAAAGCGTTTGACGTCAAGTGAATTTTATATTTACAATATCGAGTTTGTAAAGATAATATCTTTTTAACAACATTTTTGTCGGTATTGATAGTTAATTATATTCTATTACTAGGCAACACCGGCTAAGCTTCGCTATCACTGTCTTATATTATTCCCAATTCCGTAGGAACTTGGATATAAAAATAACATACGCATAATATATTATAAAATAATTTTTAAGTTAATGATATAGTTTAGTTTTTAATGGTATGGTAATCATTCGTCAGCAGGCAGTGGCGTGCACTTCATACATGCGCAAAAGCACTGCCTACCCTCAAATTAATATATAACTCGTGTAGGAGGAGAATTTTTGGAAATGCAATTTTCGTGCTGTATGCATACCCTGGTAAGAAGCATAGTGCACGCCACTGTAACAGGGCATGTAAACCGATAACATATTTCCATCGGAACGTAACGTCTGTCAGGGACGCATTTTCTCAACGGCCGAACCATAATACCGCGGCGTAGAAGATTTTTTTTACATTAAAATACGAAAACCCCTAAAAAGGTCCTAACAGTGAACGTCCATCGGTTCATGTGATTATATTGATGATTAAATTCGGTAGCACAAAGCCTGCACTCGGGCCAAAACATAAACATTTATATGAAGTAAATTACCTATAATTATTATCAATTAAATAGCATTTAATTATGGATAAATAAGAAAACTAAATGTATACGGGTTCGTATCTATACATACCTACTATTCCCAGTTCTTTGATACTTGGTAGGAAAATGCATACAAAAAAATATAAATAAATGTTTAGGTAACGCTATTGTTTTGCAAATGTCTAGTCGAGCAACCGTGATGTATCTCGAAAGCATAATATTTCATACAGTATGAGTAATCGGATTGGCGCAGTTGGCGGCCGATTGGCACAGTGCGCAGCGACCCTGCTTTCTGAGTCTAACGCCGTGGGTTCGATTCCCACAACTGCAAAATGTTTGTGTGATGAACATGAATGTTTCTCAGTGTTGTGTTTATATGTATTTTATAAGTATTTATGTATGTTATTCTCTCATCATCTCATTCATATCTTTTTAGTAACCGTAAAACAAGCTACGCTTTTTTATAAAAAAAAACACTCATAATAAAACACTCAAAACAGAAAGGATTGCTATATTTTCTATGGCACTTGCATCTTTAACTAATAGCACATGAAAGAATGAAACAATGATAACTTTGCCTAGATGTATGCACTTCGGCCTCCTGTCGATTCATGGGATATAACATTTCGGAGTTATGTGCGTTTACAAAGGGATATCACATTCGATGAAAAACATGTTGAGGAAACCTGCAAGCCTGAGAATTCAACATAATGTCCTAAGAGGCATGTGAAGCCTACCATTCCGCACTTGGCCAGTTTGGCGGACTGCGGCCTATGCCTTCTTAGTCTGAGAAAATGCCGGTGCCTGGTATTAGGCCGGTAAGGGTTAGATAATAATAAAACATTCTGTTAGGGGCAGTGTTCGGTATAGTACGCTTCAAATGAAAAGAGGTCTGACCGCCTAACTGCATTGTACATGATTAGGTAATACAAATGCATAAAAATGATGGCCTAGTGTTTTATTATAATAGGTACAAGTTTAACATACTAAATAAACATTCAATTATTAATATTACCTGTACATACTGATAGAAAAACAGAACACTATTATGTAGACTTCAATACCGAGAACACCTCGTTTGTTTGTTTCTTTGAATACTCTATTGCACACACACGTTTTATACAAAGTAATGCCACACACACACACACACGGAAGTAACTTAGTCTAGACATTGAGGCATGCAAAGGCAGTCTTGTCGCTAAAGCATTCTCTTCCAGACATCGTTCGTTGTTTTGAAAAAGAAAGGAGTGGGTTGGTGTGGCAGTCTATTCTGTTCCTAACACTTAATATACTTTTAAATATTAAAATAAACTACATACTCATACATGCAAATGGTATATACATAATCATACATACGCACTATAATGTTTCATAGATAAGAAAACTTTTTTCAAACGGCTCAATCCTTATTCAAAGATTGAGCCAGATGTTTGTCAGCAGGGAGGGTATTCCAGAGCCTGACACCTTGATATACTAGTAAAAAAAAGACTCGCTCTAGCATGAAAATAAATTGTCTGAAATGAAAATGGCAGAACAATTACAATTAAAATGACTAGTGTTCTATAAACAGCTAACTCATAGTTACTTGGAAGATTTAACAACCTTCAAGGTCGTGCTATTTATAACCATGCTTGCACAACCTTACCTTATTAGATACGTATTATATTGCGCATCGGTCTGATAAGGGTTGGTTAGGACCCAGGAAACTAAAAGCTTACAAAATCTATCGAATCTGCATTTAAGATGTCACAAGTTAGCATTCGATTGCAATTTCACCCGGTGGTAAAGGATGATGCAGTCTAAAGTGATAGTGGGCTAACCTGTTTCATACAACACATACAATGTTTATATTAAATCTATAACGAAATACTAAACCCGCAACATACTAACACCAATCGTTTGATTCATTCTTAACATCAAATTCACGAACCTTTGGCAAAAAAGAAAAAAAGGTTTTCGAGGAACATACTGCATCGTAAATCGTGTAGTTTATTTTTAAGATACAACACCATTGCTTAAAATAAAGTATTCGAATTGTTTTACGCGGCATTCGGTGCCCTTGACTTTGTAATTATGTTTCTTCAAATTTTAATGTTAAATCAATTTCTTGTGATGAACAGATTATATTGATTTAACTGAAAATTCACTCATGCAAAAGTGTTATAAGACTTAGCTACTTTGCTCTATGTATTTTTGTTTTCTTTTGTATTTTTTTAAAGTCAATAATATATTTATTCAAGAAGGCCCATAGGTGGCACTTTTGATGCGTACATTTCATGAGATGATTGCACGGTAGTGAGATGATGGCGATAACCATATTCGTAAAATTAAAACTAAAGTTACGAGGGTTCCTAAAGCGTCCTGATCTAAGAAGAAGCACACAACAATATTAGCCGGGTAAACAAACTTAGCCGGTTTAGTTATGTTGTATACAATAAAAATATATTCAAACATCCATCATATACTTTGGTTTTTGAAATTATTTAAGACATTCTTGAATAATTATATATTAATTTTATATCTTGGTTTAAGTTCTAAAAAAAAAAAAATCTAAGCACTATTGCAAGCTATCATAGAATATTAGAATATGTCAGAATTACTGCAAAAAAATACATCATCCATTGGTTTTAGGATTTTGATAAGCTAGTAGGGTAATAAAATCCTGAAAGTACACGGAAATCCTTTCCATAATTTTTATGGATATTGGATAGAAGCAGGCGTTACTTTGCGGAAATCCATGATATATTATCAAAATTAAGCTTAATTTGCTATACTCCGCGAAAAGCCGGAGAATCTGCGGGGTGTAATTTATAATTTCTTCAATCCTTATACTCCACACCAAACAGATCTTCGGGAATATACACTCTACGCACGTTTCGTTCAAATTCATTTAAAATTCATTATTCATTGTAAAGTCAAATGAATAATTGTAGAACAATTATTCATTGTTAAGTCAACATCTCCTGAGGATGCTCCGGTTTCGGAGCGAAACGTGCGTAGAGGGTATATTGCCGAAGATCTGTTTGGTGTGGAGTATAAGGATTGAAGAAATTATAAATTACACCACGCAGATTCTACTGCTTTTCGCGGAGTATAGCAAATTAAGCTTAATTTTGATAATTTTTATGGATTATAAAATTTTGATAATAACATCGTGTCCAGTTACAAAACACTGACTAAACATCGCTGTATTAGAGTGTTTAAACGATATCAAGTATCAACTACCTAGTCATTTATGTGCAGATGAAATACACGCAATCGATAAGCTATCTACTTTATCGGCGTTCCCAATTCAATACGATGTCATCATGTCAATTATTAATCAGGCGATAGTGAATTTGCATTGGCGCCCATTGACTAATGATTACGTGCTTCTATTAGACCAGGTAAATAAAAGTAAGATTGTGAAATTACTTAATTATGAAGATTTAATGCTTCTTCTTCGAATCAACGTTATCCTTTGTGCAACTGACAGAGACTATTTCCACCATATTTTATCCAAATAACCCTGATTTCGATCAACCAATTCTCCCGAGATATTCTCAGAACACTGGTGAACGATACCATCCTTGCGAGACACCATTTAGATTCGTCAACTATTGTCAAACATATCCTTTGACTCTTAAGGAAAAAAAATCGATATCATCGAAATTCCTCTTCCTTTGAGAAACAGCAGGTTGTGACAAACAACATCAGAATCCCTTCCAAAGCAATCACGGCCCCTCAGTGGAGAAGCAAGACCCATATCTCGAATCTGTATGCGACATCGTACCGGTATGGTAAATCGCTCAGCAGCATTTCTTTGTCGGTAGGGCGGTATCTAGCCCGCCAGAAATTGAAATTCTCAAATTACCCCTCCCAGCTATTGAGCCTGGGCCGTACCACTTAAAAGACTACAACGCTCACCACTACGTCAGGGATGCCTTCATCTATCGTATGTTAATTGCTACCAGTGGAATTTCTATCTTAAAAAATATATCCAAAGATACAAATACCAGAACGAGCAGTTAAAATATTGTTTGGGGATTTAAAGCCTTTGGTATCTGTATAAATGAAATTCAGTTAAAATTCGTCATAGATCATAAACCGGTAAAATAGATTAACATAGTAATAAGGATTAGCATAGAGACAATCGGAATCGAATCGGACTGTTAAAACGATATACTTGCAACAATATATCATGTAGGTAAAATGAAAGAAGACACCTGTTTTGATGGTCAAATCATAGAAAGAAAAATTCTAATGAAGACCCAAACAGTTCGGTATCAGAGTTTTAATTTAAATGACTACAAACGCTATTGTGCATGATTACAAACATGATGCAATAATTGTTTAATTTTTCCTTGCTGATTTTGTTTAAGTAAGACCACGCCTATCTGAAGTTTTAGTGCAGAACATGGCTAGAATTTTGTATTTACTGAGCTGATAAATTAGATTTGTTTATGGTAAGCATTTCATGAGGTTTTATTTAAATTGTGGTACTACATTGTACGATGGCACTTTATTGTAGTGTTTGCAATAGTGTTGTCAAACAATTATCGAAAAAGTAAAATGCTAATCGCTTGAAATATATAGTAACCCATTTTTCTAACATATAAATATTTAATACTAGCTGTTGCCCGCGACTTCGTCTGCGTTTGATTTTGTTTTTTAATGTGGCATTAAATTTAGTTGTAGATCTAAAGAAATTTAAAGTATTCAGTATCGCTAAGCCTTAAATGCGGGGTTTGCTGCTGTCCGCTGAGGAGTTCTGTCCTCCATCTCCAACCACAGTTTGGGCAAAATAAACACATATTCTAACCTCTATAGTACAAAAATAATTATTTAAATCGGTTATAAGTTATGGTGTATAATCGTCAAACACTCATCCCCATCTCCCATAGGAACCGAGCTTAATGTCGGGATAAAAAGTATCCTATATTACTTTAACACTTCCAAAAATATGTGTACAAAGTTTCATGAGGATTGGTTAAGTACGTATGGGTACGGAATGGTTAAGTAACTTACATTCACATTTATAATATTAGTAGGATGTCATTGAATAGTAGTAGTTTTAGTAGTGAAGCGTTTTGTAACAGAGCTCTTCCGGGAAAACACTGGCGCCAAGCAGTATTGCTGTGTTCCGGTTTGAAGGGTATGATGCCGGTGTAATTCCGGGCTTAGGTAATATTTACGCCTCAGATTGATCGACACAGGGTGGAACTTTTCAAGAACGTATCTTGCTTTTTCACCATCAGATGGATCATCTGGATCTGGTTGGTCCGTCAAATTATAGCTAACTTTTTTACTGCTCCTATTAAATATCACTGCCAGTATTTCGCTACGTTAATAATAATATAACCGTCTTCAAATATTATCTATTCATAAATCTCTTTCGTAACTTTCCCTTAGTCGTCGCACGGTTCTATTACACCTTATCACTTTCTGCTTTTGTTACATATTCACATGACTCTACATGTTTATTAACATAATTATTAACATAAGGTCCACGTCTCCGACTAGGTCGACGAATAGTTATTAGTTATTATATTAGATATCGAAACATTATAGCCCCAGTAGTACTTCTCTACTGTGATTCCCAGAGTAATAAAGTACGGCAATTGTTCAAAGGTGTAAGTCTACCTAGGTGGACTAGAGCCTAAACCATTCTTATTCTGTGACGAAACCCACTCCCTGTAGCGGGTTGATAATGATATCCTTATTACAAAAATATTTTTTTATTGTCTCAGTATGAATTACTAACCTTAAGGAAAATAAAATTCAAGCAACAATAACATTACAATTATTTATTATAATTTGTTTCCTTCCGTTTAAATTGATTGATGGTTTCCCATCGACAAATAAAATTAGCATTCCGTCTAATATACCGAACCGTTATAGATTATGTTATCGACAAGGACGGATTTCCTGCCGTTTTGCACGCTCCAAACTATAGTTTTTTATATCTACTTATTGCCAACCCAACTAGTGCACTGTTAAAACTTTCAACCTCAGCCAACTAACGTTTCAATTCTGGGCACAGGCCATTTTTTCATAAAATCTCGGGGATCAAAAGCTTATCCCCACAACGTTGCTCCAATGTGCGTGCTTTGGCGAATATTATCATACTAGCGTCTGTCCGCGACTTCGTCTGCGTGGACTTCAGAATTGGATCTAAAGATTCGCTCGTTAACAATTTTAGATTTTCTCTCGGGAAATATTTAAGGAATTGGCCTAAAGGTAGCCTATGTTCTTTCCCATGTCAAAGGCTACACGCATGCCAAATTTAATCAAAATCTGTTCAGCCGTTTTTGCGTGATTGAGTAACAAACATCCACACTTTCACATTTATAATATAAGTAGGATAACCTGCTCTCTGGCATGGGGATGGACAACACCAAATTCCCATCTTCAGATCTGGTTCGGAGAGTTTTATGTCGGGAAAACAAAACATGATTTAAGCCAGTTATCGGTGGAACGTAGTTAATATTCCTTGGGCATGTACAATGCTTTGGTTCCTCGTTTCCAATACGAAGTTTACGAATACCTGAAATGTCCTTCCGGCTTCTGTTTTTCTCATCCTGACTTCATGTGAGATTGCAGCTTCCTCAGAAACGCTACTTAGCGCACCCGAGTGCCAACGGGGCGCTATAACTAATAAGCCTCCGCTACCCGCCTTTTCTTCCGTCCGTCTATTAGCCGGCTATATCTGACGTTAATGAAAATAGAAAGAGAGAGAGAGAGACAGGAGTGTATTTCATTTGCCCCTATAAAAAAAAGTTAAAGAAAACGACACAAGAAACTTGTTTTTGGAGTTTTTAATAAATCAATATGTGTACCATTTACCCATAATGTTAATATTGTTCAAATGTTTTATATTGCGGAAGGTAACCCTTTGGTGTGCAAGTCCAATAGGGTAAATTGTGACTATAACAATTATTATGACCCAATTATTACATGCATGCCACAATGAATCGGAATATATATATATATATATATATATATATATATAAGAAGGCGAAAATAGATAATATCATTAAAACTTCAAGCCTTTTCTACATTATAAAGAGGGAAAGTCTGTGCTAATTTGTAATTTTCTAGGTCCAAGGATTTTGGCTAGACATTGATGAGTCTATCAGTACGCGAATTTAAACGATTCTTTTTACGAGTATAACCTACACATAGATAAAGGTATAAAAGGAGATACCTTACCTATTTAAAACAATGAGCATAAAAGCGGAGATGCAATCGAATATTGTTCATGATATTAATCAAGTAATTAAATAGGCCAAGGCAGATATTTCCAATGTTTGAGCACCTCGCTTACCGAGAAATGGTTTATTGCATTTTCATTGTGACATCTATTTGTTAGGATGTATGGAACGTAACGGTAACTGCAATAAGATAGAGCATTTACAAGATAATACAAATTATTATTACAAGGTTACGTGTTCTATTGATAAATATGACGATAATGTATGGGAATAAAATTATCGATAAGTACTTAAACAAAGTGGGCAGAGTATTATTGGTATTTGATACAAAATATTCAAAGCAATAACTGGTATATTAATTTATTTATTTTTTTATTTACTTACAACTTTAATTGATATATTGTTGTTATATCATTTCTATCTATGCACCGTTATGATGCTATCAACGGACTGTAAGAAAATGCTTCAAGGTGTTCAGCTTCGCCTATTTACATGTCGCTTTTGACAATCTGCAATAAATAATAACGAAAGTATAATATGTAAAAACTTAATTGAAAAAAAAAACAAGAATCATTTTGACCACCCATGGTTTACGATGCCAGTTTCCTTTTTGTAACACATTTTCTTGGGTCGCCAAAGCAAAGAAATAATTTTGGCATAGCACATTTTGAAGCAATGATGTTATTTTTCTTGACTAATATTGCTCTTACCACTGCAGTTAGGTGTTGTACTATAGTAATGCCGCTATTATCCGACTGGTCTGGTCAACAATAATTTACCAATCTGTCTTATAAAGCGACATAGGGAGAAAGTTACTGACGTTTATGATGATGCATACAGCAGGAAAATTGCATAAAACGGCCAAAATACTCCTCTTGTACCAGTAATATATAGATTTTAGGGTAGGCAGTGCTTTTGTGCATGTATGAAGTGCACGCCACTGGATTGGACATAGTACTCTGATTACGTAGCGATAGTTCAATGGGTAAAATATAAACCCTCTACGACATTTGGACCACAGATAACAGTACCTGTAAACTATTGAGGATTTATTTATTCCAAAACAAATTAGCCGTTGAATCGCACCGGTTGTTTATTGATAATGCAGTCTTAAGATTGTAACGAGCTAACCTGTATGGCAGTTTTCTTGAACCCATACCCCTTAATATGTTTCTACTTTTCATCATACCGGAACGCTTAATCGGTCTAAATTAGCCACGGCCACAAGACCAAGTTGAATTTCTAAATTCCTAACTACCCCTGCCGGGGATTGAATCCGGGACCTCCCACTTATACCATCGCGTTCTCAACTGCGCCAGGGAGGTCGTAAAATTACGTGCGTAAAGTGGTACTAGAGAAGTGTTAATGTAAATAGCAAAAGTTTGATTGTATTTTTGTCTTTACAGTTTGCTTCAAGATATTTGATCTCGATCGAGATGGGATCCTCAATAAGAAGGAGCTCATCGACATGGTTGGAATCCTCTGCACTGTTGCCAACGAAGCTCTCAAGAATCAGGGTTCCAGGAGTTCAACGCCCTCTGACGGAGAATCTGAAAGCGAGAAGTGCTTCGACCCAGAGGTTATCCTGCTCAACTTGAGAGACAAGCTTATTACTGTTCCAAACGAAGGAAGGAAACCTGTGTTTCGTTTGGGGTCTACGAATGAGGATATTGTTATGCTAAGTGAGGTAAAATTATCATTTCAAATAACTTGACCTCTCATAAGTCAAAACTGATCGCATATCTGTAATCTTAGTAATGAGATTACGCATCGTTAAACATTCGAGTATAAAAACACTGTAACGTCATAGAAAACTGGTTAAAGTTCCAACATTATTAATATGATATAAGTTTAAGTACAAATCAAGCGTTATTATATTACTCTTACTCATAATTGATTACTAGTGAGAGCATGCTAATCCGCTCCTAAGGGTATATAATGTAGTTCGTAAACGAGTATTTCCACACACGAAAACGACTTTTCGTGTGTGGAAATACTTGAACAACGGAGTAAAATGCATTTTATTTGCATTCCGTTAAAGCTCAAATGCTTTAGCTCGGGCTTTTGATAGAACGTTTGTAAAACAAAAATCAGAAGTTCAGAATTTGCGACTAAACGAGTGAAATATGGTCCATTTTACTTTAACGACCTTTGTCCTTTTGTTTTCCTTATCCTAAGGTTGCCTGGAGATCGCTACAAAGCGATAAGGCCGCCTTTTGTATACTTCTTCTGTCTGGGTTTTTTTTATATTCTTCTTCTGTATTTTTATTTGTGTTCAAATAAAGATAATATATAAATAAACGACACTGAGTTCGAACTGCGAAAACGACTCTTCAAATGCGAGCGAGCAAATCATGTACTAAGGCTACAGAATGCGCAGCATATAAAAATTATGACGACTAACTTTACGGAATTCGAGCGCATTGCTACGCAAATAAATCTCGTCTAATTACATTAATAATCATTTTATTTCATTACCTAAGTCTCAAATTCAATTCTAAACTGAATATAAATTAGCGATCAAAATAAAAATTTCGCATTCAAATGTACTATCTATATCTATAGCACCAACAAGACACTGTTTTTACCTTACTGCTTATACTCGAATTTGGTCTAGTCATTAAATAGTATAAGAGCTAAGGTACTTTGTTATAACAGTAACATAGATTTTATTTATTAGCAGACACCAGAAGCACCGAAAGAAGATGAGGGTATAATTGGATCTGAGATGGCGTTGCGTCTAGAAGAGTTTCTTATATGGAGTGTGGAGGTCGCAGAGGCATTAGTTTCACCCTTCCTTGAGCTGCTTTTTGATGTGTGCCATGTAGTACTGGGCCTGAGACCGCAGTGTAGACATCGTGAGCGAGATATTGGTGAGTGCATTCAGTTATCTTGTTCACCAATCAATAGCATATACAGCCGGATTATATTAGATTATGATTAACAAATCACGAACTAATCTACGGTCTGAGGGAGGTTCAAGCTGTCCTGATCCCCTCCGCGATAGCGCGGGACGACGTAGTGGTAGACGTTCGGGAGGTATACTACGGGTTCCCCGGGCGTCTAACAAAGCCACCAAGAGGGACATGACGTGAGGGTTTTTAGTTTGGGTATACATAACCTCCGTCCTGCCCAAGGGTCGGAGGTAGCTTTACCACCACGCCAAATAAAAATAATAACAGTCCCTACGCGGGTATTATTTAAAACGCCCTCTACCATCTAGTAACTTAATGTTTTCTGTGGAATTTGTTAGGTACGCTAACGCCATAGGTTTTTTACATTGTTGGTAGCGCCCTAGGTTTTTTACATTTGGGTCTAGATGGCGCTGTAGTAATTAGTAAAAACTCTTTTTTTTATAAATAAAATTGAAATAATCTTCTCAGATTAGTGTATTGTCATCGGTCCTCAATATGTCTACAAAGTTTGAAAGAAATCTGACCGTTCAAAGTAGCACAAAATCGAGCTCAAAGGAGTCGGTGACAAACATACATACAAACATACATACCGGTGAAGCTAATAAAAGCGTGTTAATAAAAGCACAGAGGACCTTGCTGCTGACGTCTGTCATACTGTAGTACTTCTGTGAATCGTAACTAATAATTAATTTAAACTGAACCCTCTTACTGAGCTTAAAACTTTATTCCAACTTGTCTTTAAATATCTTTAAAACCAATTGTTTAACAGGGAGAGGAATGTAAAACGATATACGATAAATGAATTTCTTAACGACAAGGCTGCTTGGAAGCAGGCCGCTCCGCTCACAAGATAGTCAAATTCTAAAGATTTTAAACTGTAAAATAATGATGAAAAAGAGCAATCTGCTGAGTTTCTTCCGGGCTCGTCTCGTTAGAATCTGCCTTCCGAACCGTTGGTAGAGTCACTACAAACAGACTATCTTCAGACGTTTGAAAAGTGCTAAATAAACTAAGCCTATTTAAAATAATTTAATTTTCAATTATTAAACCAAAAATTACACCATAAAAACTAACAACAAAACAAAACAACAAAAGAAACTAAGGCACTTTATCAATTTGACTTATTACATTTCTTACCTTGGTAGCATAAATTTTCCCTGTCTGAAATGACAAGCATTTGATAAATCGAAGGAAGAATTCGAGTAAATTATTTCTGTACTTTCCATAATTGTTTAAATAGTCGCAATTTTCCTAAATAAACATAAAGCTATCCGTGTCAAGTGTAGTGTGGCATTGTGTCACAGATAACGATATTGTATTTAGTATGCTACGTAATAAATTGCCCCTTAATAATAACTTAATTATCTTTATGATCGACAGTTTTTGCATAAAATTATCTTATAATAAAAAAATTACTATCTCCTTACCGGTAGCTAGTTTTATACTTACTCGGCATTTATAATATACAAAGTTGCGAAGCGTTCGATTATAATTATTTTCTTTGTTATCAGTTGGTGTTATACTATTTATATAACATTATGTACGTGTGACATAATAAAATAAAGATGATAACACGCGTCTTTCTGTTTATTGTCATGAGTTTTTTTTATTTGGATTGGTAGTTACGAGGGCGTATCATTAATACGCAGAACGTGGAGAAGGATGGAAACTCTAAATATAAAATCTTTGAGGGCCTTCAAAATAAGCAGAAGTATATTATTTCTCTTTACGTTTAGTAATCAAGTAAGCGGTAAAAAGGATTACCTAATAACCATTTAAAAGTTTTTAAGTTGGAAAAACCTTTATAGCCTAAGGATATTTCGTCAAACAATCAGCCTGAGCTTTGATCATCTTCGAAAACGCTGTACCATTTAAAAAACTTAGTTTTCCCAGTAGCGTTTTTCCTTTCTTGTGAGGAATTCAATCATGGCACGCAATTTAATTTTCAGCATTGTTTGTTTTAACTTTTGAGTAGTTGATCTTGCGATATGGTTACGTTGAAAATAAGATTTGCCGTCGTATACTTCGGCGTCAAGGGCAAATATTAAAAACAATATCCTGTCGTCCTGCCCTCAAAAGCAGCGCCACCTACCAGATCCAATTGTGTTTCAAACCATACAGGATCCCACTGAAAATTCCTACCAAAACGGTCTATTCGTTTGGGAGGAGGTGGATGACAAGCTAACGTACAGAACAATTATTTTTTTTTGTTATTTTATTATTTAACTATAGGTTTCGACCTACCAAACGCGCCAAGGTTACATTAGAAAAGTTACATGTCGTTAAGGTTTCTTAAATTGTTTGCGCAACTTTCCTAATTTCTTTTCCCTAGGATCGGGTATTGGGTTATTGTTTTTTAAGATATGACGTGTAGAAGGGATATAGGTATTCTTTGTATATTTAGTGCAGATGGGCTGTTAATTTAACACTTTCTTCCAGTATTGGGTTGGGTGCGTCGCGAGACTTGCCGTGGCCTAGCGGTTGGGCAATTCTGGTACTTGGTATCGGCGGAGTGGTGGAACGCGTGGCTTCTTTACGCATCTGCAGCCCCGCATTCGTGCTGTCGAGCGACACGACCACATCTAGATGATGCAGTCGTATGTGACGACAGCTTTACCACCAATTCTACGGGTGAGTTATTCAGCAAGGATGACTATTAATGCCTATTATAAAATACGCGAAATATGTTGTAATAAAAAATAGTCTTACTATATTTATTTCAGCGTATTTCATCGGGATTCAAAATGATATAGATATTACATATATGCCGTCTACTTTACTTTACACAGTCGATGTTTTATGTGCATTTTTTTCAAGCTTTCTTGAGATTATTAATGTGATGATTAATTTTTGCTTTATGTTTTGCTGAAAGTGAAATATGCCTTTTAAAATGTGATGGTTCTAAGTCTGCAATCAATCGACAAAAAATAACTTAAAACAATCAAAATCGTTTATTAATTTAATATACGCCAAAATCTTACTATAATTTAATCATTGGATAAATAAATTCAATAATAGGTAGTCGAACATTACGTAATTTATCCCTCAATCAATTGCTCAAAGTTCAATATGTATCGTTATAAATTTTTTTTTCTCACCCTCAAACAATGTACGCACGAGGCGCTCTAAAAAATCCACTATTACAGAATCAATGGGCTCCTTACTATGGCGAGCTGAGAGTACGTCACTAGGCAGCGCTGGTGGTAGCAGCGGAGTAAGCAGCGGTATTGGGCGTGGTCCACCCCATCCTGGCGCCGTTGACAACTCGCGACTATTGGCCCCCGGCGCCGCGCCCGCAAGGACATTGACCGGGGAAGGCGGCCATTTACGAAGAGATATAACTCTAGCACAGCATAGGGACTTCGAGCTAGTTCCCGACGCTTTGTGGCGTGCATTAGCCTTGTGGTATGGGGCACCCGACCCACTACCCAGACAGGTTAGTTTATCATTTATGTACAGTATTTTGTAGTATATGCTTTTATATAATGATTCCGAAGGTAGATTTATACCGTTGACTAAGTTTAAATTATGTATTTAATTAAATGGTGGTTAGAACAAAATTGATGGTTTTTTTTAATAACAAGATTGCTTAAAAGCTCTCAAACGACAGAACATTGATTGTTCAATTTTAAATTTATGATCGTTAAGAGCAACAGTTGAGTTTCTTGCCATCTTCTGCTCGGTAGAATCTTCCCTCCTTAAAAGTGGTAGAGTTACCACAAATGGACAGACTTGACTTTTTGGAGTCCTTATAACGTGGGCCTACTTGAAATATCTGATTTTTAAATTTTGATATACCGCTGGAATGTCCCTTTTGCCAAAATATATGCCAAATTTCGGCGAAATCGATTCTTTCTTATGTCTACCCACATGTAAAAGAAAAATCGGACGCATTCAATCTCTGCTTTTTTTTTGGAATTTGATAAAAGGACAGTCATCTGATCTTTGGAGAATTCTGGTTTTTTTAGCCAGGAGTCTGTATTCTAAGTTTTATTTTTTTGGGTTTATAAAAATAAAACGGCAATAGTAATAGTAAGTAAGTAACCTAATCGTAAGGTTGATACAATATAAAACCTAAGTATTTTGTTGACAGGTTATAAGACCTCCGAACTCTGATGTGGAATTGGAACTGTACCCACTACAGTTGAAGATTTTGCGTCACGTCCCTAGTCCGCAAAGTAAGTGTAAAAACACAATCTAAAAAATTCTGGCATCCTAAAAAACACAATCCATAAAAAATAAAAATATTAAAAACAATCTAACATAATCTTATGTGAAACAGTGATAGTCTGCTTCGGCCTCCCTCAACTTAGCAGAGTTATATGCGTTTTTAATAGTTAAATATCACTTACTCTAAGGGTAACATAAAAAAAATTGTTAGGAAACTGGCATGCGTGATCCGTAGTTGAACATGCTAACCATCATGACCCTGCTTTCTGGGTCCATGGCCGTGGTTTCGATTCCCACAACTGGAACATTGTGTGATGAGCTCGAATGTTTTTCAGTGTCTGGGTGTTTATCTGTATATTATAAGTATTTATGTATATCCCTACTAATATTATAAATGTCAATGTAAATTTGTTTATTACGCTTTCACGCAAAAACTACTTAGCCGATCCTCATGAAACTTTGTACAAATATAATAGAAGTAATATAGGATAGGTACATTTTATCCCGACATTAAGCTCGGTTCCTTTGGGAGAGGGGGTGAAAGTTTTTGACGATTTTACACCATAACTCCGAGAAATTATAACCCATTTAAATAATTATTATAAACTACACTTACAACTAAATTGAATGCCACATCAAAAAAAAAAAAAGTCAAACGCAGACGAACTCGCGGGCAACAGCTAGTTATTCATTAAGTATTCATCAGTCATCTTAGTACCCATAACACAAGCTACGCTTACTTTGGGGCTAGAGGCGATGTGTGTATTGTCGTATATTCATGCATTTATTTACTATATCAACGAGACGAGCGAGTTGATTTGAGTACTTGAAGCTAAATCCACAAGTTTATTTCATGCAATAATTTTAGGAACAACATCTCTTAGCGCAATAGGTGCTATGGGCGCAGCGGGCATGGGTAGTGTTGGAGGTGCTATGTGCGCACCCTCTCCTCCGGAAAGACAGCTCGCTTACACGGCCGCTTTCTCAAGACTTGCCACTGTTAAACAGGTGAGTTGTTTCGTTGAGACTGGCTGCAATGCTGATGTCACAGAATTAAAAATATTTGGTGACTAAACGCGAGAGCAGTATAGAGAGCGAGAGTGCGTGCCTCGTGTTTTACACTTTCTGGAAGACCGTGATTTGATCCTCGCTTTAACTAGAGCTAGAGCTAGTTAAAGTGAGTGACTTTTCGAAGTTTTAAATTTTAGCTATAAAATATCACTTGGGCAGCGACCCTCCTTTCTGAGACCAAGGCCGTGGGTTCAATTACCACAACTGGAAAATGCTTGTGTGATGAACATTAATGTTTTTCAGTGACTGGGTGTATATCTGTATATTATATGTATTTATGTGTAAAATATTCATCAGCTCTCTTAGTACCCATAACACAAGGTACGCTTACTTTGGGACCAGATGGCGATGTGTGAATTGTCGTAGTATATTTATTTATAATGTTCTCAAGGGCGTGTGATCTGTACATAGACAGCGTGGTGATCTAAGGGCTAAAGCACTTCTTGATATGAGAGGGAGACCTATGTTCTGTAGCGGGCTAGTTATGGTTTGTTAATGATGGTGATATTTAATTGAATTGCTCTACACACACGGTCTGACTATCCTTCTAACACTAAGTTTGATTATATGATAACACAAATCTACAATTGGCTACATTAGCTACAATGAAACGTTTAAAAAGACTCAAAGGGCAGTGGTTTCGTACTTCATTAAGTTTTGTTTATATTTTACTCCTCCGTTTGTAAGCAGATTTGTGTTGTCATATAATCATATTTAGCTGCAATATAAACCAAGCTAATACTGCAAGTAAAAATGTAAAACCATCCTTTTATCAATGCTCTTTACATTGGTTAGTTTAAGATTTGTGTATAACCGTTTTACCTGCAATGTCTTCCAAACAAATGATTCGATTAGTTTTCTTACGGTTCAGGTGACAGAATTCCTATGTGGTGCATTGGGTCTAGCACGCGAGGATGTCCGTCTGTGGGCGCTCGGGAACAGCGCTGGAAGTGGCTGCGGCAGCGCTGCATTGCTTCTGGACGATGAACGGCCAACGCTTCAAGCGCTGCGTTTGGACGAACGGACAAGACTGCTGCTTGAAGTTCGGAATCCGGACCTCACTTGGCCAGAGGAGATCGGTGCTTTAGGGTATACCACAGCTTTTTTTAACAAACCATTGCGCACGCGCATGTGAAATTACCAAAGTTTTCAGGACACCAAAATAACACTCTTACCCTATTATTACGCAACAATCAAATAAGAAAACCTATCAATGTTAAGAAAAACCTTTATTATTAAGGCAGGTTTATCAAGCAATTTTGGTTTAAAATTATAAAAGAGCTGTATATTGTATCTCCTAAAAACTACGCGAATTTGACTTATTATTGCATTATTATTTGCTAGTTGATTGTAAGGCAATCGTTCTACCATGCTAGAATTGGTTGTTTCTTCTAAAAGGCAACGGACAAAGCTACACATTTTCGCAAAATATCAGTGAATATCCAATTTTGCATTTGCTTTCCATGTTGCATAATACTTCTTGCGATCGTATCTAATATTCTAGTCAGTCGGTACGTACTACAAATACGGAGAGAACTGGCCTATACGCACACTTTTGTGTGTGGGTAACTATGTATGCTGTGTGGCTGTGACAATCGAGTGCAACAAGGACAACATCATATATATGCAACATTAAGACGTTCGCGTTTGGCAGTATGCTCTGTGCCGCGTTGCGCGTACAAGCTCGTCAGCTAGGGCCCCAAAAGGGTTGTGCAATATTTGGGCATATTCGGGTTAATGTTTATGCAATTGTCGGCCTATTGGCGCAGTTTGCAGCGACCCTGCTTTCTGAGCCCAAGGCCGTGGGTTCGATTTCCACTACTGGAAAATGTTTGCGTGATGAGCATGAATGTTTTTCAATGACTGGATGTTTATATGTATTTTCTAAGTATTTATGAATATAATTCATAAAAATATTCGCCTGTCATCTTAGTACCAATAACACAAGCTACGCTTACGTTGGGGCTAGATGGCGATGTGTGTATTGTCGTAGTATATTTATTTACTTGTTAAAAGTAACAGTTTTTAATATCTCATCATAAATATATAATTAGTAATTGTTTGTTTGCGATCAGTGCGAGTAGTGGTGCCGGTAGCAGTCGATGGGCAGAGCGTCGTGAAACTTTGACCGTATCGCAAATGGCTGGAGCCACCGGCCTCCACAATCTCGGCAACACTTGCTATATGAATGCAGCACTACAAAGCGTGAGTATACAACCAATTAATTAATTTAAGATTTTTTTACTACAATATAGCCTAGCCGACTAGACCAATCCAGAGAAAATCCAGAAATTAAAATTTGGAGATTACTCCAGTCGAGTATCGATTCTTTAGTACATATTGCCTCATACAACGTGTAAATGAAAACCGAAATAATACTTCACAGGCCTCAGAGGTACATTAGGTACTGCCTTATCTTTTTGACTTATCTGTGAAACCGAGAACCTAAAAGTTTTTGAGTAAATCACTGCCATAATTTTTTACTGAAAGAAATCAGATACAGCCCTAACATCGCATGCAAAATTAAAATTATGTGACTCCTGACACTTGCTTCGGAACGCATCGCGTTGCATAGGTACTATGCGCGTGCCGATCTTTTATCTTCTATAGGGTTGTCGTAAGTAAACACATAATTTTTTTTTCAATTCGTTTGTAAGGAAAAATAAGTATGCTTGTTTTGATTTAAAATTTTTGCAAGGTGATTCCTTATGAAATATTTTTATGCATCCTTTAATATTATTTCGTAATTCTGTTACACTTTCTATACGTTGCGCAGTCTATAAAAATCCAGCTGTCGCAGGTGTTTACTATAACAATAAACTTTTCGTGTTAGATGCCTAGGTAATATCGCTTAGCGATATTTAAGAAAAGAAAACAGTGATGTCGTCATATTTTTTTTAATCAATATGTTTTCCTTCAGGTATGGAACACAGGCCCGCTTACACAGTATTTTAACTCGGGAATGCACATGTATGAAGTTAACACCAGTAACCCTCTCGGCACTAAAGGAGTGTTGGCGGTGCGGTATGGCGAACTGTGCAAAGAGGTCAGTAATTGCAAGCTTTTATAAACAATACTATGCGAGACTAGTACCAAGTTTATTTGTGATCATGAAATCGCAAATATATTATGGAATAGTTTGAGAGCCGATGGCGAGGTTCTAAGCATCACAATTCCAAACGCCACCAGCGTTTGGAATTGTGATGCTTAGAACCTCCAGTACAGTTCAGAGTTGTATCGAAAGTAGTTCTAAGACAATAACGTCCTTTCTGTAACAATTACTTATATACAAATGAAATATATAAGGGTAAGATTCAAAATAGCCCAATAACCTTATAACTGATGGACAAATTAAATATCTTAATAGATTTCCAATACAAAGCCTATAAAATTTTAAAGCTATCTTTAAATTTTACTTTATTGTAAAGAAATAGCCTAATGTATAATAATAATCTATCCACAAATAAGATGGAAAAAAGCGCAAAATTAAAGAAGAAAAAATACATAAGTAACATTTGAACCTCAACACTAATTACGAGTATATATCTAATAATGATAATATAATATTCAAAGACCTGAAATAAAAACGAAATTGCGTTTCTTTGTGAAATTACCAGCAGATTGTTGGTTATTTAACCAATAATTACATGTTTCAACATAATTTCACCTGTGAAATTACAAGAAACAAAACTAAAAGCCTTTATTTCATTTAAATAATTAATTGTTGAACAAACTCGTATTTATTTTAAATGCCACTTATATCACTGGTGACTTTAAAGCAGGTTCGATACGCGAACTCGACAAAAGCACTCGTATACTTATGCGTAAAGAGGTTTTCTTTACATATATGTGTAAAGGTTTTGTCCGATACAGGTATGGTCATGCAGTGCACGTTCAGTAGCACCATTGCGTGTGCGTTGGTGCGTATCCAGGCACGCACGTGCGTTGGCCGGAGGCGGACAACATGATGCACAAGAACTACTGGCGTGGCTGTTGGACGCGTTACATGAAGATCTCAACAGGGCCGCCCCTCCGCCTCGATCACCGCTCCCTTCTGCCTCAGATTCTGACAGCCGACCTGACCAGGTAAGCACGCGTCACGAAATTTTAGCATACGTATATTAGTACAGTGTGTTTGGTAGCACTGCTGCGCATGCGTTGGTACGCTCACAGACAACGCACGTGCGTTGGCGACGTTAGCGTCCAAACCATCAAGACCTACATAAATAATAATATTATTTTAGTAGCAAAGTTTGGTAGTAAATAACAGAGTTACTTTTTACAAAATAAGTCTTTCACGATTGTCAGTGGTGATATTTCCACTAGATAACAAAATATGTAGTATCGAATGTGAGTTATTTATCGATCACGTAGATCTCTGCGTGATCAAATCATAAATAAGCTCCCGAGTACTCCGCTTTCTAAAATACAAGCAATTTTAATATTGTGAGAAAACATGCACGCCTCAGAGTTGTCCTTAATTTTCTCAAGTCTACCAATTCACACTTGGCTAGCATGGTAGACTACGGCCTAAACCCTTCTCATTCATAGAGAAGACCCGTGCCCTGTAGTGGTTCGGTAATGGGTTAATGATGAAGGCGAGAGTGCATAATTATTTCGTGGCTCGCTTACTTCTCCAGTTCTAAGAGCCATATGTCATCACTGACAACATGCTTTGTGCGAAGAATTCGGTGTTCAGGGATTGCGTAATTGTGTACTAACAGTAGATAAAGACTTAGCACTAAAGACTTGTGTCACAGGTTGTTGCAGCGGAAGCATGGGCAGCGTACGCGGCTCGCAACGACTCCATAATGACGGAACTGTTCTACGGACAGCTCAAGTCCAAAGTGCGGTGTTGCTCGTGCGGCCGCGAGTCCGTGCGATTCGATACTTTCAATATGCTCAGTTTACCGCTACCCATGGAGTCATATGTACGCGCCACTGTTAGAGGTAAAGCCTTGGATTATTATCTGTTTGGTACTATGTATTTTAACATTGGTCAACCTTTTATATTTTCTTTTGTGCAATAAGGACTTTTTATATCTATATAGGTCAATACATCGTAAATATTCAACATTACATGATTTGCACGGTCGCAATCGAATCGAAGAGTAGTTTTTTAGAGTATTGGAACTTTTGGAAAAATGTTTGTAAGATAAAAATCAATAATACAGAATTTGCACAAGTATAAGGTTTATTTGAATTAGACGGTATAGACTTTAATACGCGAAATCGACAAGTAGTTTGCGAGAGTGGAAATCGTATACTAAGAGTACTGGAATGTTAAAAAGCTCCTAGACAAGAGCAATATTCTAAGACAACATCTTTGCTATCTTAATTTGCTCTATAGATAAAATACAACAAAGTGCGAGTCGAGCTGGTTTTTGCCCTATTCACATTATTATAATATTGTTCTCAGTAATTCTGTTGGACGGCTCGGTTCCAGTAAAATATGGAGTAAGGATTAACTCTGAAGGCACGTACTTAGACTTGAAGAAGAATTTGTCGGAATTATGCGGTTTATCGTCGGAGCTGTGAGTATACAGATGTATTTTGCCTCCTTATATATCTTCACATCATCGGCTTTATTTGTAAGGTAGGTATTTTGTGCATTATAATTGAAACGTTCTTCCGTTTAAAAGCATTAAAATTCATTAGAAAAATGCTCGATTGAATAAAGAAATGTTTTTAATGTTTATTTATTCTAATAAAGAAACATGATTATCTTAAAAAATATATATCATTACTGTACTGTAGAGCATAATGAAAGGACAAACGCACTTCAACATTTATTATATATTCATCATCATCATCATCATCTCAACCAATTGACGTCCACTGCTGGACATAGGTCTTTTGTAGGGAGTTCCACAATGCACGGTCCTGGGCCGCTTGCCTCCAACGGCTCCCAGCTACTCGCCTGATGTCATCTGTCCACCTCGTTTGGGGCCGACCTACGCTGCGTTTACCGGTGCGGGGTCGCCATTCCAGCACCTTAAGACCCCAACGTCCATCGGTTCTCCGAGCTATGTGCCCCGCCCATTGCCACTTCAGCTTCGCAACTCGCTGAGCTATGTCGGTAACTCTAGTTCTTCTACGGATCTCCTCATTTCTGATTTGATCACGTAGAGATACTCCTAACATAGCTCTCTCCATCGCCCGCTGAGTGACTCTGAGCCTTCTTATGAGGCCCATAGTTAGCGACCATGTCTCTGATCCGTAAGTCATCACTGGCAACACGCACTGTTCGAAGACTTTAGTCTTCAGGCACTGGGGGATTTTGGACGAGAAGATGTCACGAAGTTTCCCGAACGCTGCCCATCCGAGTTGGATTCGGCGGTTTACCTCTTTCTCGAAATTGGACCTACCTAACTGGATCGTGTGTCCTAGGTATATATACTCGTCTACAATTTCGAGTGCAGAGTTCCCAACAATTATTGGGTGGAGCGCAACATGAGCGTTAGACATAATTTTCGTCTTGCTCATGTTCATACGAAGGCCCACCTGTTGAGAAACTCTGCTGAGGTCATTGAGCATCGCATTAAGGTCTTCCAGAGTCTCTGCCATTATGACTACATCGTCGGCAAACCGAAGTTGAGTGATGTACTCGCCGTTAATGTTGATGCCAAGCCCGTTCCAATCCAGAAGCTTAAAAACGTCCTCCAACGCAGCGGTAAACAGCTTCGGGGAGATAACATCTCCCTGTCGCACTCCTCGCTGCAGTTGGATCGGTTTCGTAGTCTGGTCCTGTATACGGACTGACATAGTGGCGTTTTTGTACAAACACTTCAAAACTTCGATGTACCGGTAGTCAATTCGGCATCTCTGCAGTGACCTTAACACAGCCCAGGTTTCCACCGAATCAAAGGCTTTCTCATAGTCCACAAACGCTAAGCAAAGTGGCCGGTTATACTCTTGAGTCTTCTGTATAACCTGCCGCAGCGTATGTATGTGGTCTATGGTACTGAAGCCCTTTCGGAAACCGGCTTGTTCAGGAGGCTGGAAGTCGTCGAACCTATTCGCGAGACGATTCGTAATGACTCTTGAGAACAACTTGGAGACATGGCTCAACAGCGAGATAGGTCTGTAGTTCTTCAGCAAGGTATTATCACCTTTTTTGAAGAACAGAACAACCACGCTCCTGTGCCATGCCTCTGGCGTTGTGCCTTGATGAATGACGGAATTGAACAACCGCTGAAGGACTTTAAGTATCGGTTTTCCACCCGCTTTCAGGAGTTCTGCTGTGATTCCGTCATCACCCGGTGCCTTGTTGTTCTTAAGTTGTTTGAGAGCCATACTAATCTCGTAAAGGCTGACGTCCGGGATATCTTCAGTGAAGTGTCGGGTCAATTTGGCTCTAGGGTCTTTAGCCAAACTTTCAACAGGCTTTTGTGTTGAGGTGTATAACTGTCCATAGAATTTCTCAACCTCACTCAGGATCTCTGGTTTAGAAGATATGAGACTACCATTGTCAGTCTTCAGGCGAGTCAACAGGCTCTGTCCGATAGACAGATCTCTTGCGAACACTTTCGAGCCTTTGTTGCGCTCAATGGCGACTTTAATTTTCTCAGTGTTAAAGTGTCGCAAGTCTTTCGTCTGCAACTTCGAGATCTGTCTATTAATACGCCGATATTCAGACGCATCTTTTGAAGACTGTAGTCTCATTTCTTGTCTCTTCTCCATAAGCCCGAGTGTATGGGCTGAGAACTTTTTGGTTCTATGTTTACGGTGGGTCTTAAAGAACTTGGACCCAACCGTATGGACAGTTTCCACAAGCCTGTTGTTAAGATCGTTCACAGAATCGCAGTCCAGGCAATCAAACCGGTTTTGCAGCTCCAGTTGAAAGCTCTCGGGGTTTTGGATATGAGCACGAGTAGGCCGGAGCGTAGACTTTACCAGTCTGACCCTTTCCAGCTTTACATTTATATTCAATGTGCCTCTTACCATACGGTGATCGCTCCCGGTTTTCACCCTGTTGATCACAGAGACATCATTGAATATATGCCGTTTGGTCGACATGATAAAGTCGATCTCATTTCTCGTCGAACCATCGGGGCTCAGCCAGGTCCATTTCCTGTGCGGCCGCTTTTCGAAAAAGGAGTTCATCATAAAGAGGCCCTCCTTCTCCATAAAGTCGGCCAGCATTTGGCCCCGTTCGTTCCGTTGCCCATATCCAAATTGCCCCACTCTCAGCTCTGCACCGCTTCGCTTGCCCAGCCTCGCGTTGAAATCCCCCATCACAACACTGTAGTAGGTTTTCGAGGCATGTATGGCTTTCGAAATATCCTCATACAATGCCTCTACTTCCTCGTCGGAGTGCGCAGTTGTGGGTGCGTAGACCTGTATAACCTTCAGGGAATACCGTTTGGTTATTCTGAGTACAAGGTACGCTACCCTGCTCGACACGCTTTCGACTCGAACAATGTTGTTGACAAGGGATTTGTGGACGATGAATCCGACACCACCTTGGGACTGTTGTTCGCCCTCCCGGTAGTAGAACAAGTTGCCGGATTTTAGGATTATCGTATCCTCCCCCTCTCTACGGATTTCAGATAAACCCATGATACTCCAGCGCAACTTGCTCACTGCTTCTTCCAGCTCGACTAACTTCTCATCGGTCCTCAACGTGCGTGCGTTATACGTTGCCAGGTCCAGTCGTCGGGTTTGGCAGCGGAATCTCTTCCGGAGATTCTTGACACCCCTTGCCCCGCCGTTACCATAACCGCTGCCAGAGCCAGGAATAGCGGGGCTGCCGGGGACTAGGGGCTGTGGCTTTCTTTTCTCCATTCATACAAAGATTTGCCCGGTAATGACCACGCTGGGCAGGCGGGTTGGTCATCGCAGGGCTAGACTGATCGCACCGGCGTCGCTGCTGCCCGACACCGGTCTGTGCCATTTATTCAGTCTAGCCAATTTGAAGTAGTTATACCGCCACTTGTCGGTCGCCAGAGCCTCGTCGGTTAGACGGCAGGGTGCACCACGTGCAGGTGAGGTTGGCATTTTGGGAGGCTGACTGGTACTAGCCTCCCCCTTACACCCCTTACACTTATTATATATTAAAGTGCGTATAAATAAAAAAATCATCATTCCTTTTTTTAAATTTTAATGTTAAATGACCGAGAATAGGATTTTTTTAGTTCATTCTTTGCCGTTATAAGGTTATATTTAAGAAATTTTGTCTGGAATGTACATTAAAAAGCATCGCTTCAAACATACCCTTGTTTCTGTCATGGTCTCTTAAAGATAACTAAACGTAGTTTATTATTTTTAACTTTATCTGTCTTCTCCTGTAGAATGCTGCTTGTGCTGTTAGCTGGGGCTACTATTGGACGCGTGCTTGAGGATGGTGCAAAAGTTACTGCCAATACTGCGCAGGAACTTTTCGTGTACGAACTACCCGCGCCTGATACGGATTCCAGTGACGGGGAAGATTCGCTGCCGACCTTAGGTGAGGCGGTTCTTCGCATTAATAAACCGACTTAAAGACAAGAACAGATTCTCAATTTCGGTCTTAAGCATAGATTGGTGGATACTTGAAAAACTATTTTTAGATCCATGTTGGTCCATGAGATAGTACACAAATTTGATAAGAATACCAATTGCGTTGAGAATGCATAAGCAATAATAAACGCGATAATAAATACATGCTTGTTAGGCGTCAGCTCAAAGAAAATGCTATATCCAATTTTCGACGATTTTATCTGGCCAGGAGTTCTAAATCGATACAATAATCGATCTACGGAATAACGAAAAACTGTTTTATTTTCACGTTTTTTTGTGTCTTCCGCCCCCAGCATACCTACTTAATGTCGAAATATGATATCTTAATGCAAAATGGAATTTTTAGCCATTGAAATAAAGTGGCAAACGTCCCACAAACCAAACTCATGGAGACATTTAAATCATCTCAACAGGTAAAAAAGTTGTCAGTTATTTTTTACATAGAAAACCGAAGCTTGATATCGGATAACTTTGTCAGGGAACTTGGAACAGCAGAAGAATCTGTATGGTGTAATTTATAATTTCTTCAATCCGTATACTCCACAGCAAACAGATCCTCGGCAACGTACCCACTACGCACGTATCGCTCCGAAACCGGAGCATCCTCAGGAGATGTTGACTCTACAATGAATAATTATTAAGTCACTTAACAGACTCTTCGCGGAGTATAGCAAATTAAGCTTAATTTTCATAATATATTATGGATTTCCGCAAAGTAACGCCTGCTTCTATCCAAACTTGGTAACGCTTTGCTCATTAACTTCAGATTACACAAACGAACTGGAGGAAACGGACTCCGGTGTAACGGAGGGGTCAGCGGACGCGGACGGCGACGGCACCGCGTCAAGTTCGGCGGAGTACTCTGCGGAGGGCGAGGCACGTGCAGCCGGCGAGGTGAGTGTGGCGCACGCCGCCTCCTCCTCGCTCTGCATGCCTGCACTCTTCTGCTTTAAGGTTAGCGCACACCCCAGCCCTAGCCCCCGCTTATACACATTTAACACGCACACACGCAAACGCACGAACGCACACGAACACACGCACACGAACTTATACATCACGCAACACACGAACATGTTAGGAATACAGTATGTACATCATGGACGAAGTACGTGTCAGTATGGCACTGTAAGAATATCATCATGATATTAACCCATTACAGGGCACGAGTCTCCGCCCAGAATGAGGCGAGTTTAGGCCTTAGACTGGATTAATTGGTGCCAACTCTGGCCCATTACGGATTGAACTACACACACCTTTGAGAACATTATGAAGAACTCTCAGGCATGCAGGTTACGTCACTGAGGTTTACCTCCCCTCTGAAGCAAGTGATATTTTAATTGCTAAAAACGCACCTAACTTAGGAAAGTTCGAAGTGCGTTCTGGAATTTGAACTCTGCTCCTCGAAAATGTAATCTAAGTCCTTACCGCGAGGCTATCACCACTAGAATATAGTTTAGAATCTAATGATGAATTATATTAATATTTAAATACTTTTACAATAAGTCGTAATTAAATATAATAATTATCTAGTAGTTATTTCACTATATTCTAAAACGACCATACTAAGACGTACTTCGTCCACAAAGTACCACAAAGTATTCCTCACAAACGCGACGCACCCGAACTTACTTCTTGCACAACACACAAACGCACACGAACTATTACCTCAGATAACACCATCACACGCACATTCAATCTCACCCGACAAACGCACATTGATACTTACCTCGCATGTCGGAGAGACGCTCACATGGTCTCTTACCACACAAAAGATACAAATATATGGTTGTATATTATTTACAATGAGCGTGCGTTTGGGAATACACACATATATATACTTCTATTAGGTTCCAATGGGATATAATAAATACTGTTATTGTTTATTCCTGCTGTTCAACAGTTTAAAAAAAAAGCCCTGAATAATGCAATGCACACATAAGGTGTTAGTACACGCGTACAAACGACAAAAAGATATGTCTTTCGTATCACTTTTAAATATAATGAACCAAAATTATAGTTTGACAGATAAAGTTAATTTGGCAGTGATACTAAATTTAGAATTTAATTGGTAATGCTGTCGTGTGATATGTTCTGGCGTACTGAATTATATGCGCGATAAACATTAGAAAAACAAAACACCCAACACAATGCACCACATTGCCCAAAATACATAATGCAAACTGCCCACAAAAGCAAAAGCGTTTAAAGCCATCAATTGCGCTCCGAATCTTTCCCCCAACGGGGTGTGTGCCCGCTTGAATGACTGTATATATAAATATTATTTTAATAAAATAAGCTCTAAGAGTGCCACGTTATACATTTCCCCCATTGGGCTAATATCGTACCGATCCATTGTGCACACGCGTGACTCAAGATCGTAAAATTTGGAAATCCCTTTATAAGACATATGTCCAGAAGTGGGCATAAGTCTTTGGATAAGGCGGCGATGTCCTCGTCCACAACAACTCATGTATATTAACACACTTAACGAATACATTAAACTAAACAATACACATACTTAGAACATGATACAGAGATGGCAAATGATTGCAGAGGTTATTAATACCTATGAAATATCCACACAAATCACAAACATCGAATAAAGATAGTCACAAAGAGGTCCCCGTTTTTAAATCTTGGATAAAAGTTGGCGTTACTTTGGGAAATTCCATGATATATTATGAGAATTTAGTTTAATTTGCTATACTCTGCGAAAAGCAGGAGAAACTGTATGGTAATTTATAATTTCTTTAATCTTTATATTTCTCATTAATAATATCTTCGGTAATGTACCCTACATACCCCGTTCAGCAGGAGCATACTCGGGAGATGTTGACTTTACAAGAAAATGGTCTGGCTCTCTCATGGTTTACATAGCCTCTTTACACTGTCACAACGCTCGTCGGCATTTAACACGAGATCAAAGGAAATTTTCACTCCTTAGGAAGACTTGAAGTAGTGTACACACAATAATATTCTGAAACACGCACTCTACGATGGGACAATCACAAAGGGCCATGACACACATGACACATCTGACATTACAACATTTTTAATTATAATGTAAATATTTACTAAATAAATGTTCTTGTAAATATTTAAATTAACTACAGAATTAAAGAGTAAATTTTGCTTTAAAAAATAAACTAAAATTAATATCAAATAATACCAAAATAATCATTATTAATGGTCTAATAATAAAGTTTTATATATATTTTGTATAACAGTTTTATTTGGGTAGGTTTAGGAGATTGGTTACTAACGAACAAAACTCTAACCCTAACGTAATATTATTTATTTCGAAATTCTCTTGAAATAAAATATGTTAAAGACTCTGACGAGCCTTAAATATGAGCTCAGAATTCTGGAATTACGTAGTGATATAGAATTTAATATTGCTGGTTTGATGAAAATTTGATCACTATGTCAATTATTATATCATTTCAAGCATCGAAACCGAACTCGCCCGTCCCAGGAGCTCAAAAGATTTGTATGAAACAACGAAATTACTTAGTTTTTACAAAACGATTTACAAGAATGTACTTTAAAAAACAACAATAATATTAGAGAGATTTCCTATTTCAAAAATAATAACTCAGTGATCTAGAAGTCAAAAATAATTATAAAAAAATTGTTTTAAATAGTATTTAATTACAACATTTACAACTTGACGGCATACAAGACGCTTACAGGTATAATATGATTTATCCCTTTAATATATTTTCTTTGTGTTTGTTTTCTTTGCTTAATAATTATAAACAGTGATATGTATTAACTCTGGAGTCCAAATTGACGTAGTAGATTTGCTCAACCTGGTTCAGTTCAGCTTGAATAAGCTGGAAAGCAGGCCGAAATCGATACCGTTTACTTACAGTTATTTGACAAAAGTAAAAGATATAAATATTTTGCGCTAGAAAGCACTTTTTTACCGCTTGTACTCTCTCTAGGGCTAATATCATCTCACTGATTATTCACGGATACATTTTTATTATTCTTACAACATTTACCCAAATAATCCGTACTGGTATTAAAAAAAAAAATAAAGACCTGTATTTTAAAATATATTTAAAAATAATTAATTATATTAGGTATATAATATAAAAATTCGTTGCAATAGGAAACAACTAGTGTGAACGACACGACGCGGCAGCGCTGTTCTCGTTATTCATTTGACCGAAATATAATAGCATAGATTGTACAGGGTTTGGCACTGAAAGAAGATAAACTTTCACTAAGACTGTTTATCCTACTTGTTTTAATTCAAAAATTTGCTATGTTATTTGCTAGATGCAGCGGTAAATTACAAGGTATAGATATATGAAAAGGATTTTCTAGTTTGAAGCGTAGAGTATGTTGAGAATATTTCATGTTGGGCATTGGATTTTTTTGAAGCACCATCTTGTCGCACCTTTGTAGGCTTCTTTTAAACGAGCTAATTGTTCCCGCTACGTTTTTATGTTTTTATTCTGTAAGCTATTGTTTATCTTTACTCTTTTTTCGCTTATTCCAAAATTTATCGTTAAAGGTATGTGCAGCTTTTTAAATTATTATTTCATCTCGAGGCTTAGTGACAGCATCGGAGTTCAATGTATATATAGATGTTTTGTCGTAGTAGTAGACGTAATTGTGTTGCACCTTTTTTCAAAATTTTAGGTAATATATTATCTTTAACTCATAGTATTAGGTATTTTATCCCATCTTTTATGAAATCAATCAAAATCTGCTCGAACCGAGCAGGCTTCGGTTTTTTGGTTTTAAGTCGAGCTTTTTGGAATTATAGATATGAATTGTGTAAGTAGCACGTTAAATTTAAGTCAATTGGTTTTAGAAAGTTAGTTTATCAGATCTTAAATATACGTTAAAAATTAAAGCATCTGAAGATGTCATATAGCTGAATGGATTTGAACTGAATAAAATTTCGGAGACAGATAGAAACCATTTTCTGGATGAATGTAGAATTATTTTTATTATAGTCCAAAATCAAAATAAGTCTTGCTAATTAAAAAATTCAGTGTTTTTATCATAGTGATATATATATATTTGTCAATTTAAAATTGAGTTGCGGATCTTTGCAACTGTCATCTTAAGAAGTATCAATTTCTGCTGGGTTGTCCTTGGGAGCCATGTGAAACAATTGCTGCGGGACCGTGAATTATGCAACTCCCTACAATAGACCTATGTCCAGCTGTGGACGTACATTTTTAACTCATAGCAGTAATAGTTAATGGGACCGTCGACAGCTTTACGTTTTCTGAGGCATAGATTTTAATATAATGTTACTTAAAATAAGTAGATCAAATTATTCGCAAGCTTTCGTAAAGAAAATGAATTTGAATTAAATATTATGAATTAGACTGATGAATAACGATCTGAACTACTTTTGCAGCGATCGCGTTCGGAAATTCTTATGTCCCAGAGTCCACCAGACACACTATACGGAGAACGCCACACTTTACCAAGAGGGACGCGGCTTAACCACTCGCCAACGCCAAGTGTGCGTTCGTTAAACGTGCGGAACGCGCCGCGGTTCTCGAGCGTCAAATTCGCATCGTCACCTGCTCATATGTACAGACTGAACCACTTCAGTGACTCGCCGTCATACGATAACGCACATTACCTAGTCGCAGTTCACAGGTGAGACAGTCTTATACTTATTATTTCTTAACTTCACCAGTTTATATATATGTATCGAAATCAATTAGTCGCAGTGTGTTGAAATAAATATAATGTGACAAAGAACGATGACATTACTATCATTTAATGAGGTTGTACAAGTTGCTGGTAAACAAGGTCTTGAGGATGAAAAATTAAAAAAAAAAAATAGGACTAAAAAGTAAAATATAAGATAAAATATTATTAGTTTAAAGGAACTAAAAATACGCACTTTTAATGATAATAATAATCAGTGTAATGATTGAGATATGTTTCATCCCAACCACCTGAATGCTGGTATTACTCAACCGACCGTTGTACCAGAATATTTTATCTATACAACGTGTAACGGAATTACGAATTACTGTTGAAGGGTGCATAAATATATATAATAAGGAATCGTCCTGTAAAAATATTAAATCAAAAGACGCATATTTATTTTTCATACAAACTAATTCAAAAAATTCTCAGCGTTTACTTATGCCAACCCTGTTGACGATTAAAGACCGACACGAGCATAGTACAACCTACGCGACGCGTAGCTAATAAAGTGACAGGATTCACTTAATATTACTTCTGCATGTGGCGCTAGGGCTATATCTGATTTCGTTCAGTAAAAATGGCAATGGTTTACTGAAAAACTATTAGCATTTCGGTTTCACAGATAAGTCTCAGAGATAGTAAATAATGTACCTCTATTAAGTATTAAGTATTATTTCGGTTTTCATTTACACGCTGTATACATGCTTATTATCTTTAACCCCACTAACACTTTCGACGTTCGGTTTATGTGTTTTTACTATTCATTCATCCAAACTTTGATGAAGCACTGCACCGATTTTATCGTATATAAAGCTTGCATCCTGTAGATAAACATAGAAATCCTTTTATTCTTGAAAGTATCGGGTTAACGTTACCGTGGGTTTATCAAAAAACCATACAGCACAGCTAATTCTATACGTATGGAGACAGAATACGTCTCTGCCGGAAGAACTTACAGTTTCCGCGGGATGTTTGAAAACCGGAAATATTAATGATGATATTGTATGTAGGAAACAAGTGGCCGGAGAAGCGTATTTGGTGCCATGGCAAAGAGCGAGGCTCGCTCTGTTCGGTGTGCCGTTGGTGGTACGCGCCGCGCCCGGTGCGTCCGGACGCGAGTTGTACGCGCGAGTGTGGACGCACGTCGCCCGACTGTTGTCCGCACGCCCCGCCACCCGAGCCAACCATGCAACTGACTGGTATGTACCATAATTTATTATTTTATTAATCTTATTCATATTTATACATGAAATTTATATTGTTATACTAGTGCCACCAAACTACTCTCTATTTCACTATAATATTAATTAACTAGATACAGCATTTATTAATATTAAAATCGAATTAAAATTAAAATACAGTAAGTGCAAAGCAAAATAATTTGGAGCTACTCTCAACTCAATCGTTACATTTGGGATCTATCCCGGCGCCAGTAACTTAAAACAATTTTAAATAAGGCATTTCAATTTTTACCCGTCCGTCCGAATAGATAACCGTCCTAAAAGCTACGTGTACACGCGGAAGCATCCATTACGACTACAAAGTAGGTGTCAGTATCCACCTACCTCATTGTTCCCATTTCGATCCCGTTTCCAACAATCCTGTTTGCTGTTTCCACAAATAGAAGTAACTGTTCTATGAACTAACTGTAATGCAACGTTATATTAAAGTTTCAAGTTTACTTCGGTAGTTAGTTTTACTCGCAGGTTAGCCTTTTTTCGAAGACCTAAACCTAGGCTTTATCGTTCGAATACAAAACACGAAGTATTGGGTTCGATTTATAATTTTAGTTCAATCCCTTAAAATATTTTGCATTGGGTATTTCTTTTCAGCCACGTGCCCTTTCCTCTGAGTTTTGATACTTTGTGTTTGCTCAGACTTAAGAAACAATTAAAACAAGATAATTTTAAGGGTCTGGGTATAAATTTGTTTCCTTATATTGACTATAAGGAAACAAATTCCCATACTAATATTATATAAATGCGAAAGTGTAACCTAGTTTTGCCAAAACCGTTGAACCGAAACACTCCTAGTAAACGTTACCCGCGGGATAAAAAAAAATAGCATTAGTCATGTACCTGTGCATTGGTTTTAAGTTTACCAATATCGTTATCGCCATCATCTCACTACCGTGTAATTCTCATATAATGTACGCATCAAAAGTGCCATCTATGGGCCTACTTGAATAAAGATATTTTTGACTTTGAATTTGATCGCCTAACTTATCTTGGTGAAATTTTGAATACATTTTGAATTGTTTAAAGACGCAATCACAGAGCAACATCACGCCTGTAAAACCTGAAGGGTAACGCAGATGTATTCAGTACACCCACTTTTTTACCTTTATATAGTTAGTAGCATATTTTCTCGTTACTGGAAGCTTTTTGTAGCACATAGTATTTAAGTTTAAACAACATTTCAGAAGTAAAATAAAAAAAAAAAATTCAGAAGACGGTTTATTTTTTTGTACTCCCCGCGTATATATTCGGTTCTTGTTATTAATTCAAATTTATTTTACTCTATTCGTATAAAATTGTTCTTATTCGTAATCTGGTCTGGCCAATAGCAGAGCTCGCTTCCCGCGCCTCCTGAAGTTGAAAGGGTGCTACCGACGCGAACATAGCAAAACTACGCTGTTAATTCCCAAAAGGACAAGATTTTAATCTTCTATTATTACCGCAATCGTGGTAAACAACATGCTTCCCTATCTCCCATACCCTCGATATAAGACCAAACAGAACTCGGTCTGGATCGCCTTTGTACGACCAGGCAGTGTCTACTTGTCGTCTAGACCAGTGCCTTACATTTGAAGAGTAGGACCAGTCAGTTTTCCTTTGATGAAACTTGTGTCCCAATCAAAAAAGTGGCGTCACCGGATCTCCACGGCAAGATTCCAAGATTCGTGTTGTCAAACGTTTTGTTTTTTTGTTTCTATGTTGTTGATATTGAATTTGTCCACAGCGACGACAGCCTGGGCTACGAGTTCCCGTTCACGTTGCGCGTGGTGGGCGGGGATGGGTTGTGGTGCGCCATTTGCGCATGGCCTGCTCTGTGCCGCGGATGTGCGCTCCCCACCGACGATGCGCCACTCGTTGCTTGCAATGGTAAGCATATATAACGGACGCCTGCTGTTCTCACGAAAAACATTCATTAATTGTTTTAATAAGTTTAGAATTAATTGTATGTAGACTCTTTTTTTCTTAAATGTTATATCTAAGAATAGCTTTTCGCGGAGTATAGCAAATTAAGCTTAATTTTCATAAAATATCATGAAATTCCGCAAAGTAACGCCTGCTTCTATCCAAATAGTCCCCTGCTGGACTAAATGCTTCTCCCATTTGGGGGGGGATTGGGCACAATCACGACGCTGGGCAGACGGGTTGGTAGTAGTAGCTCAGAGGACGTTGCTGCTCTTTCTTCGTTGTTATTGCCTTAGTCGCCTCGTACGACACGTGCGGAATAACTGGTTGTGACAACTGTATTCTGATCTAACTTCACCACACGGTAGATCACTTGATTCTTATACCTAATATTTTCAAGACTCATTCTTCTCCTTGTTATCGTTATCAAAGGCAAGGTCGGAAGGTCCTATGGTTCCGGTCGTAGTTTTTTTTTAATACTAATAATTAATGGACCAAGCCGATGGGGCACACCTGATGGTAAGTGGAAAACCATCGCCAATGACCGAAGCAGCACTTCGCAGGACGTGGAACTACAGCAATACAACAATGAATGAATATACTTTTATTGCACACCACAAAAAGTACATAGAACAAAAAGAAAAGTATAACAAAACAACGTATACGATTTGGCGGCCATATCCGCTACATAGCGATTTCTTCCAAGTAACCAATGGCGAAGATAAAAAACAGTTACAGAAAAAAGCATCATTGCAACATCATATGCGGCAACATATAATCATGGCAGTAGTACTTCCCCAGACTAGCTCTGTCACAAAAAGATCTTGTTTATGGCTTCTTAGTTCTAACTGTCATACCCTTAACAAGATAGCCGGCTACCATTTATGGATGATGCTGCCCTGCGATCGACAAGGTTCGATATTAAAATAATTACTGAAAATTTAAATGTAATAAAAAACTCCCATCGTTTAGGCACAGTTCGAGCGAGACGGCGATCGGCCGGTGCCCGTCCCGATGTCCCAGACACTAACTCGCCGATAGCGAAGGCCAAACTATACAGGCAGACCAGTGCACGACTCACAGACGTCGAGGTAAGTTCCACGACCTACGAATATCATTATTATCGGCCCACTGCAATGCACGGGTTAGAAGGCGAATCCCTAGTCTATCATAAGTAAGTAACGCCTAATCAAAGAAGATTCCTAGCTATACTTTTACCTTCCACCAATCGATTTTTACTAAGCAACTCATATAACCTAACTTGTCTATGATTCTTGCCACAAGATGTGGTATCTGTGTTTGTATGATGATATTCTTCATATTCGAATGGATTAAAGCTTATTAAAAAAAAAACTGATTTATATTTTTTTCATCTACCAAGTGTCGCAATTTTTATATGAAATACAAGTGGTTGCAGCCTCCGCTAGGAAATCATAAAGTGTATACCTATGTTACTCTCTAACCCCTTAACTATGCTAACAACCATGATGTTCTCTTGCTCTGTGAATAAACAAAAATAAATCAATCCCACAAGCACCATAGATTTTTTCGTTATAACAAGTATCCAATATTATGCTATTCTAGACTATAATAGATGAACTTTTTCCTTACTTATTCTTTTTTTGTTAGAACGACATTCGGTTAGGCGGCGGCGAGATTCGACGGTTGGACATCAACGCGTTGCGAAACGTCCGCGGAAGGGTAATGCTCGCTATCGACTGGGACCCCACAGCCCTACATCTGCGGTACCAGACCACCCGGGAAAAGGTAAAGTACCGTGACACACTGGTATACTATGCGTTACGCTATTACTGTATTTTAATCTACCTTTACAAAACTCTGTATTATTTTAATACTTAAAGCAGTATTCTTTTTATACCGTTTATGTGACATACCTTGATATTTTAAAATTAAGGGCCAAAAATCTGAAATTAAACGTCAAAAATTACAAAATATTACTGCTCCAAACGATAGGATATGACAGATTAAGAGCATTTCGTTCACTAATCCTCTTTAATAACTCGGTTCCTCAATTGTTTGACATACTAACAAACTATCCGGATTCGTAATGTTAAAGTATTGATGATGTCTATATCATCAAAAATAAAATTAGTAAGTAATAAAATTCGTAAGAATTTATGCCACCATAATAGTTTTAAGTCTACTTATCAATTTTGGTTCATAAATTTATTTCTTATTATTATTATCAGACGTGGATAGAGCATGGGTCGGTGGCTGAATGCGAGGCCGCGGCGTGCAGGCCAATCGACCTGGCCAGTTGTCTCCGCGCGTTCACCTCCGAAGAGCGTCTCGAGCAACGGTACCACTGCGCCGCGTGTCGAAGCGCACAGCCCGCCACCAAGAAACTACAGATATGGAGGCTTCCACCTATCATTGTAAGTACAGATAAAACACAAATAAATAATAAGTTTAAGGCACATTTTCATTACTTGATGGAACTTTTAATTGTCCAACGCATTCAAGGATCAGGACGATTGTTAATATATATGATATCGATTTTATCGATCGGTGAATTGGGTTTTTACCTCGAATAAGTTATCAACAAATGAATGCGCGCCCTTATATTAACACTAGCTGCTAGTCCCCCGTACTTCTGCAAACCTTCTTCAACTGTTCTAAAAATATAACCCAATCTACCGCGTTTCTAAAGAATTGTGCCATAATGCAAAAACTGCTCTTTTTAATTGGACTAATATGTCCTGAGAGTTCTAACAGAAACAACTATTACCCCATTCATTATTTCATCCACTTTGGGAAATGAGCGCTGCCAAACAAAAATACCTACTGTTCATGTATATTATTGTTTATATTATTTATTAGTATAGATATCCTCGTTCATTCCAAATCCTAGCTAGCTATTCTCATATCCTAGTTTCTATTTTGGAATGTAACAACGAAGTGCTTCATCTACATAATTTTTTTGAAATATGTAATAACGCGTCACCACCTTATAAAATTAAAGCTATTCTTAAAAGAATCCTTTTTTTCCAGATAATTCATTTGAAACGTTTCCAATACGTGAACAACAAATGGATAAAATCCCACAAAGTAGTCAATTTCCCATTCCAAGATTTTGATCCGACGCCATTCCTAGCTTCCGTGCCGCAGGAAACCATCCTCAGGCACACGGAGTTGAAGAATTTGTCCAAGAGACGCTCATCTATGTTCGTTGATGTCGACGACCATATATCCGAGAGCGATACGGAGAATTCCGATGATGAGGCTCTTAAATCCTATGATGCAAGTTCCAATGACCCATCGAAGAGGACAAACAAATACGAAAAGAGGAAACGGGAGTCGATGGAAGTTAAAGGCAGACAGAGACTTGAGTCGACAAGTTTAACCGCAACCCCCGTTCTGGATGATAATCTGGTGGACTACCATCAACATCATCTGAAGCCTGATCAGGACACCTTCGATTTGAAGTACAGATTGTACGCTGTTGTGGTGAGTGTATCTTCTTCTCCTTCTCTTTCTCCTCTTACCGTCCGGCTACGATCTATTGTGACGCCGCGGTCTAGGTCTCCCAGCAAGCATTGGTCGCCGCCAGGAATAGCAGCACTTTCCTTGCTGCAAGAAGTTTGGCATCCTCTGGTTGTATTATATACTTCCCAGGAACAGATTAAGTGAAGCAAAAGTGAAAGTGAAACTTTGTCTCTTTCGGTGATTAATAATATTTCGCTTCTGCCATCTTGGCAATTTTTTATAAGCCTCATCTTACATTTTATTAGTTCGGAAATATTGGTTCGAATTGTCTCTATTTTAGCATTATTGGTTCGGTATTTAAATTGTTTATAATATTCAATAATATTCTCTAAAATCTATGTGTAAGTCAAAAAAAAATGTAAATGAAAAATAAGTATTTACTCACAAATCGGGCGCCTTTAGGTAGTTAGTTTGCTGTAAGTAATGATATAAATTAAATTACCTGACACTTGCTCTGCTACACATTATATGAGTTTGCATACTACATGATTAATTTATAAATACTAGACTTTGACAGACTGTTCTATAGGAGATAATCTATTCCATTTACATTTCTTCTCAATATTGGCCATTGTGGTGGACTACGGGTAAGCCCTTGTATATCTGAGGGCTGGTAATTGGTTGATGTTGATGATGATGATGATGATTAAGATTTTCATTTCAGTCACACTCAGGTCAACTAAGCGGGGGACACTACGTTGCGTACGCACGTAACCCATCGGGCGCTTGGTTGTGCTACAACGACAGTTCGTGTCGGGAGCTGCCCGCACGTCCCCAACCTCCACTGGACCCCGCTGCCGCGTACCTTCTTTTCTACGAGAGGAAAGGGCTGCGGTACGACGCGTATCTACCCGACACGAGGGGCCGTGCGCCGCCCGCACCGCCCGACCTACTCGACCCTGATGACGCGGACCTCGGGAAAATGTGCGTCATCTCTTAAACATTGTCCAGAAAAACCTGAGTCGCCGCGAAGTGTTACTCGAGTAGTAAGTTCCTATAGTACAGCCGTTATCATCTGGTTCTTCCAATAATAAACCGCTATGTTGCTCCAAAAACGCTAACGAGTGCGAGCGAAATGGATGAATAACAATATTTATATACAAGACGGATCAGACGACGGCTGTACTATTGACGCTATCAAAAACATCGCGAATTTCACCAAAAATGCGTTTGCGTGCGATATTTTGAAGGTTTCTAAGCGCAACATTTACGCGATTCCTTTTTTCGCGAGATTCGCTCTTCTGGACAAGCCCTTATAGTGCAGGAAAGTGTTACGTGAATCAAATGTTTGTAGTGTTGATGCACACAAGTGACTCAAGCATATGATCCATCCAAGTTAACAAGTTGACTATGTCATTTTGGCCGATTGGATTGAACTTGTTATTCCGCGTCACGCATGTTAAGTTAAATCAAGTAAACTATTTGTGGGTGTTACAAATGTATTCGCAGCATGAAGCAGAACAAATTATTTATCATGTTTATAAAAAAGCTAGTGCATGTACGGTGATTTATTCTCGACTGTCAGCCATTCTGCTCCTAAAAAAAAAATTAAAAGACGATTGAAGTGCTTTCGGCCAACACAATAGGGTCGACTGCTGGGTATAGTTCTATTACAGGGATTTCTAGAACCAAAGTTCAACTATTTTCGTGACGTCCACCTAAACTAAGGCCAATGAAAATAGATAATAAATGTGATTAAACATTGACTGTTGCATGCGAAGATAAGACAGCTGAGCGCCATCTAGTTAAAATATCGGGACACAGCATTGTCACTAGATGGCGCTTTATCGATTTCATACAAATCGCTGTTAACGATCACCCAATCGAATAGGTATAAAATCTCACACTAGGCACTCTGTTAGTATCTGCGTTATTTTCTATCTGTTTTTGTTGGCCTTTATTTAGTGGGAGGGTATACCCCACACTGCTCTTGTCGGTGCGTAGTCGCCTTTCGAGCACGTTGACCCCATATATCTTTGATCTTAGCTAAATGTTTCGAATACTAAGTGTCGAGAGTAGTGAACGATAGTGCCATGTCTCCACCGGCCAGGCAATTTGTACCTCCGGTATAAAATGCCTGCTTTATTAGATAAACTTCTCAAAAGTTGTATATAAATTAAAAATATCATATTGTTTTTAAAATGCATGTCAACGTTGATAATCCTCCGTAGCTCCAACAGTCGCAAGTACCATGTAAATACTACTTTTTTGTTAATATTACAGTAGGGTATTATTGGACTATGCAATCAATATAGTATTGAATGAAATAATGCCTAGGATCAATATCACTTATATTGAAGTTTTATTTATATATGTATTTAACAAATAATTGTTAAATTAATATTTAACCTGTCGCTATAAATTATTATTTAACCTGTTGTGTTAAATTTTAAATAATTTAACATAGTATCAAAAATAATAGCTCTATTGTTCTACTTTAAACTACACAGTTTTTGTTTTAATAATCATCATCCACAGCCTACTAATGCCCCACGGCTGGGCACTTGTCATACATAAGATATTGTTTTAGAACCGACGACGTTGTTCCAAGGCAGGTTAACGGGCTCTAAAAATTATTCTCACATGTAATTGAAATCAACGGGGAAAAAGTTCTTAACGTGCTTTCCGAGGCACGGGGTTGGACAATCCATGTTTCTTTAAACGGGTTAACTAAAAAAAAACCATCTGCTTATATTTGATTTCGCTTGACCCAGGAATTTTAGAAACAAATTTATTCCGACGTTTTATTAACAAATGAGACAACCCTTTTTGAATCGGGAATTAGCCCAGCAAAAATTGGGACGCATATAAATGAATCGCATGTTGATTTGTTCCTTAAGATATTACAACGGTTTGATTACCCTTACCTCGTCTTCTCGGAGTAATGAAAAATGTATACGAAACAATGTTAACCGCCTCACTAGCGATTTTCTCGTAAGTAGGTAGGTCCCATCGGACGTTAAAATAGTGCACTGTCGGCTTCGGCGGTGATTAGTTCACTTTATGATGTTTAAAATATATACGTGAAAATATGTAAAAATCATTGAAGACAGTACAATTTCAAAACAAACGTAAACTTGTCAGTTTCAAAAATCACAAGTTCGCAGTATTATTTCATACTATTCTGAAGCACTAAAGGACTTTACATTAGTTGCGCGAGGGTTATCCACGACAATGTAACATGCAAAATATACTTACAATATAAAGGAACTCAAAACTGATATTTTATCTAATACAATATTTGTAATAATGATAGTATTTCTGATAAAACAGTAGTGTCCAAAAATTAAAGTCCAAATATCATCCATTCCATAACACAGATCTCTTTTTTTACCCTACTCATGGGAAGGTGATGTATTTAATAGAATATTCAAACTATTCAAATCTTTAATAAACGAACCATTAATGAATTACTTAAAAACATTCTTGAAGTTTTCGGTGGAAAAAAAAAAATATTTACAAAATCTATTTAACTAAAAAAGTATTTAAAAAAAAATAGTAATGGTTACAAAATCAAAAACTTCTTATAATATACATTCGTAAAGTGGCCTAAATAAACCTTAAACCTTTTTTTTTAACAAATTGTAAATATAAATGACATTCTAAACTTTCTTGCCTTATAATATAAATGTTCCCGAAAATATATTTTTCATGTAACTTCTAAAAAAAGGAGGTGTATAATTTCTACCTGTATATTAAGGCGATGTTACTTCATATCTCCAACGAGTTTCAAACGGTTACAATGATGCTTTTGATTTCATTTCTCTTAAAGGTCTCCCCCACACTAATCGACTCCCAACTTTTGAATCAGTGTCAACGAGTCGTGAACTGCATTTTATGTATATTAGTAGACCGCGAAGGGTCATCGAGTGGACAACGCATCGCCATTGAGTCTACAGCTAGTCGTCAACAACTTCTTATATTATTTATATTCGGACAAATTTCGTGTTAGCATTAAGTTTATAGTTAGCAATAAAAATTATCATGTTTTTATGAGACATGTTTTCGAAATTTTGGGAGTGGTTTAGTTTTGGCGAGTACTACAAACTAATACAATGATAGAATGACGGATAGGGGACGCATTGGCAAAGAGTTTTACACTTGTCCTTAGGTTTCATTTGTCTTAAGCTAATTCGAATTATATTTGAAATGTTTTACGATTTTAATTGTTAGCTAAAAGTACATCTCTATAAAAGTGAAAGTCCTAGGCAAGGTTGCGAAATGGATTAAAAATTATAAGGACTTGTGGAATCAAATCATTCCATAAGTTGGAAGGTTTTTTCTAATGCTGTGGGGGATCTCATATCTTAATTTCGTTATACCACCTTATATTCAAATAATAAAATCAACTGGCATTTTATAAAAAAAAAATATTAATTCAATTCGGCGAAACTATTGAACTTGAACTTGTTTATTGAAAAAACCCCTGTGAATAAAAATAACATTGTCTGATTTTTTTTAGTTATTTATGGAGACTGATGTGATGTAAAATAGAATATTAAAAAATATGTGATGTAAGACATTAACTCAAATTTTATTTAAATCTTTAAGTGGTAAAATAACAGTTATTATTTTAGTTTTGCCCCATTAGCCTTGTTAGAAGTAATGCTTTAATTGTAATTTTAATAAGTAAGTATTGATTAATTTATAAATTCTTAATTAGTGTAGCCTTACCTAACCTAACCTAACCACTACTCGCATCACGTAAGGTTGGTTACATATAATTTGCTTTCTTTTTATGTTATGGTGAAAAATGGCCATATAGCATGTATGCCACTCATAACATAGCAAGTATAAATGGAACTAAAAATAGTTATTGTAAATTTATTTTATCAGCCGGACAAAGTGTTTTCATTAAGCAAACTCGTAATTTTTCTATTCTATAACGACCTGTTGGGGACCTTTTATAAATGACGTCACACGTTAAAGCGCAGGTTGAGGGTCAACAAAGCGTGGCAACAAATGCTCGTACAAAGTTAATCTATAATTCCTGTGACCTATTTTATGGACACATTCCCTTCATAAAAAAAAAAAATTACATGAGATATATGTTGTTATTTACAGCGGACGTTACCCGCCTTAAATAATTAAATTATCGATTTTTCTGCGCATTTACTTTTGCTTTTCTTTTTCCAATATATTATAACTAAAGCATTCCTTTGAGCATTGCGTTGAACAAATATAGTAAGGCATCTATTATATTATAAACTATGTTATCGTTTTTATTAAATCCCACGAAGAAACAAAGTGTGTGTCTTTTAATTTGTCTACTACTAACTGACTCGATTATGATATTTTTTTTTGCATTACAATTTATCAAATGAGAGCTAATTTTTAGTGAGTGAGTTTTGCGGTTTTAGGCAAAATGAAGCGTTTGCGATCGTGGGTTTTTAAAAAAAAAATGTTTTCCATTTGTTTTATCTAAAAATGTTTTTAAACGGAATCATGTAAGCTCATGATTATTTGTTGTGTATTATATTATTTTTAATCTATTATTAGTTTTTATTTAATCGTCATATCGTTTATAATATATTCACATATAATTAAAGAGAAGAAAATGTAAGTCATTAAAATAAGCGACACGAAACTGATATTTTATATTAATTAGAATAATTTGGCTATTGCAGTGTATTTTTTTTGTAATTGGCTTTGAATAATTATATTATTATAAATCTATAAAGCATAAAAACAATGCTATTCTTCTCTTGTCTATGTTACATACAGATAACATTTTAAACTATCATTAAGAAATTTATTGGCACAAACTTGTCATCTATCCTAATTTATCCAGTATAACCAATATTTTTCATACAAATATGTTATAAATTAGCATTTTATTACAGTCTATGTAATTTTAATGATTATAATTTTACTGTTATCAATTTAAATAGTTTAAGTTAATTACCCTGTGCAATAAATATTATTATTTTGTACAAAGTAGTTTTATTATTATTCTTATTTTCAGTTCATTGTGTAGGTGTGCAAACGTGGTGCAAGACGTTTGTCCTGCTAAAACATCAACCCATCGGTGTGATTTTATACATAAATATTACTTTATAAATTCCCGTCGTAATAGATAGCACGATTTTTAGACATGTACATTTAGTTTAAGTTTAGAGATTTATGTGGATGCTCAGGAGTTACTCTAAAATACCTCGCTATTATAGTTCGCTTGGGATATATCCCGCCGCCCGGCACGTAACGTAAGACATAGCAAATTTCACCTTGTTGAACTGTCTACTATTGTGGCTGTAACTCATTAATATAAGAGTTTTTTTAAAAAAAATAAGGTTTTATTTACATAAGTTTCTAAGGTATCAATTTTTATATTTCGTCACATTACACAGGCAGATTAAGACTTAATCTAGAACCCGTAACGGGGTGAAATGGGGGCAATGACTGGTGAGTTGCATATGTTAGGGCCATGTAAATTTGGATTAGTGAACCGTTTACCAAATTTTTCCAAAACAAATACTGAGGCAATGGATTTAAACAGTAAGATACACGGGCGTTACGTTTTGGTACTACGGTGGGGGTTTGAAGATGATTGTATGAAACTTCGATTTTTGCATAGCTTAGGTACCTTTTCTTAAAAAAAAAATTATAGGAAATCTAGGTCCTGATTTTCTAAAGCATTTGATAAGTCGCCTACTGCGTAAGATTTGTATTGTGAAATATTCACACATCTTGTGAATCTTTCAGGCAACATTTATGATTTATCGCTTACGCGTATTCGGCGGTAAAGGCTCTATATAAAATTGACATCGACATTTAGCTACGATTTTCATTCTTTAACTTATATATATAAACCGTACCTAAATAGAACCACTAAAACTCCCAATGCAAAATGAAAGTCGAAATTCCAGTCAAAATATTTATTTCCATGTCAAATATTTAATACGTAAGAAGGTTCATTGAGTTATTTATTGCAAGCGCTTATGACAGGCAGCATGTGTTAAATATCTATATCTGTTACCGTTGTATCTGCACAAAAGAAAATGCGTCTCGGCGCCTCACCTAAAAAGCAAGGTAAGTACGTAAAACTTATAAGTTTTTTTCTTAATAGATGAATGGTAGGTACTTTTTATCTACTCTCGTAGGTATCGTAAAATTCGAATTATAAAATTCAAAACGAGTATTGACATAGTTAATAAACACTACCGAAATTTGAATAAAAACTTTAATATTAACTCTTCCCTCCAAGAATGGAACAGACAGAACATTTTTTTTAGTTTAATCACAAAGGTGTTTTTAAGTTTTTTGTTAACTTTCAATAATTTAATTTTTTTCATTACGATGCAATCAATCCAAGATGTAGCCAAAGAAATTCCATTCATTTTTTTACTAACGGAACACATAATATGAGGGGTGCACAATTGTCTAGCATTACAAAATTGTTGAAATTTTTACTTATCTATGAGAGTTTAAAGAAGTTAAAATAATGACGGTGCATAGTCAGTACATATATGAAAATTTAATTTATGTCCATAAAAATATATCAAAATTTAAAAAGAAAATGCACTGTAACAATATAAATATTAGAAGCAAAAATAAACTCGTTGTGCAGTTTACTAGGCTACACAAAATTGCAATATATACTAGGGCAATTGTATATTATTTTATAACAAATTACCAAATGCAATCTTTGAGATGTCTCTCAATAAGTTCAAAGTTTATATAAAACGTAAGCTTACAGAAAAATACTATTATAATATTAAGGATTATTTAAAGGATAAAAAAGCTTTGGTGTGAATTGCTCTAGCTTCATAGCTTAATATAAATTTACTGGAAGATGGTTATAACAAAAAAATAAACTTACCCGACTAAGTTTGTTGTGGGCTCTTCTTATACCAGGGCGCGTTTGGAACCCTCGTAGCTCTAGATTTAAGTTGGCGAACGAAGTTATCACCCTCCCGTTACAATTATGTAAACAAATATGTATGAACGCTTCATAAATGATAGGTCAACATGAATAAAGAAATTTTGAATTGTAATTTGAATTTGAGTTAATAAATAACTAAATTGTAATAATGCAGAAGACTTTTGAGTCTTCACTCATTTTTTTTTGTGTAGGTAGATACTTTTTATTTGCGCGGTTTTGGGATTATGTAGTTAGGTACTTTTGCAATTTGCATGAAACCAACCATCTAGCGATCATTGCATGATCAAATATTTTCATGGCGTGGAAACAAATATAATTTTTACTGAAATTTCGACGTGGTTTTTATTAGCTACATGAGAATGGCTGGTGTATGAGAGTATCTTTATTATTTAATTGCTCTAGGTACCGTAAAACCGGGTGAATTGACACAATTTTGAACTTAGACTTAATTTTTATGTATATCTTCAATAGTCGAGAGAACATTATATTGTGCTTATATCATGTCTCCTTGCTATTTCAATATTTTTCAATCACCTAAATTGGGATTTATTCCTTAATTACAGCCCAAAATGCAAAAATATGTTACGTTTCTATTGACCCGCACATGGGTTCAACAGACACGAGATAAGGGTTGAATAGAAAAAAATGCTAGGGTTGGCAATTTCCAAAGCTTAAGTAGACACCTACCTAAGTGGTTAACGTAAGTGTAAAAAATAGGTACCTAGGTAGTTAAGGAGTAAATGTTACCTAATAGTAGAAATAAAACGATACGTAATAATAATTATGAAACTTTTTAATCATTAATTCAATTCAACGAGATCAATTATTTATTCTTACATTTGAGATCAACCAGTTGCATTGTTTATTGATTACACAAAAACATCTTATAATTAATTCTAAATTCGTCCAAAATCTTAAGATGCTAATTTTTATTTATTTTTTTGGATTTGTTCAAAGACACTGTTTTCATTGTAGTAATATATGACATATTTTCATTAGATAAAATTATCAGTTTTCGTTCATTATTTTCCGTTGCATTTTTTTGTTTATACGTCATTTCTACGCCGGTATCATTTTGCATCTCGTTTATTTGTATGTCATGTATAACAATTTCATTTTCACATAATAACATGTCTTCCATAATTATGGGCATTGATTCTATGGAATTGTTTGCTATAAAATCAAAGTCATTTATTGTGTCAAGTTGTATTTTTTCAGTTTCTTGTCCGTTTTCTTGTTTATTTTCTTTTTCAGCAATATTCTGATCTTGACTTTTAGTTTTTTTCGCTATACCTTTTCCCGTATATTTATTTCTTTCTTTGCCATCGTAAGTGTTAGTTGTAGTAATTTCTTTGTTGTTTTGTATGATTTTGGATGTTAGTCATCGTACTTTTTATACCTTTTCCCCCTAGGATCAGGTTTATACACACGCGGCATAATTATATGTACCCATAACAGAAGAAATTAATTATGTTGGCGATTAAATTATTACCTACCTACATAATTAGTAGTGATTTGGTAGTTTGTAATTTAATAACACCTACTAGCTCCCTCGAGCATTGACCTAGATACACATTAAGGGTATCTAGACCTAAATCTTAAAACAGTACAGTATAGATCATCAATATCTCCTCCGAATCATACATCTCCCAAGAGTTCTAAATTTCTAACAAAAAAAAAAAATTCAATAGGTAGCAGCCCTAACACATATTTTTCTAATCACCTCTTACTCGTTTCTATTAAACCCTTTCACGTGTCTATTGAACCTATACTACGTATCTATTGACCCCATACTACGTATCTATTCGACCCTTCCCCGTATCTATAAACCCCAATCACAAATTAAAAATTTCTTGGTTTACAATTTTACAAATATTTCGAAATTTATATCACAAACGTACTTACCTTTTTATTAATCTGGGTGACAAGCAACCAAGGAATATATTAACCAGTTGTGATGGTACCAAAATACTTCGTTTCACAATGAAAAAAGTTAATTTTACTAGAACTCGTTGAACCTGCATAAAGGGGATTCACTTCAAAATCTTTTTTTAGTATGTTGGCTAAATCTCACATCAATTCAGTGTTGATATTTAAAAAAAAAATATAAATTTCGGATCTTTTTTCTTTCAAAATGTTTTACTATAGTCTGTAGAAAAACATTTTTAGTTTTGTACCTATTCACCCCTGCGATTTTATTCACCCCGTTTTACGGTACTATTTCTATTCCACCAAAAACATTCTGTAAAAAACTAGCCAAGTCTCGATGGAGCTGCTTGTTTATCTCTGAAAAGTATTGAAATCTAGACAAAGTCGTAGCTAAGGTGCCTGAGATTTCTTTACTATTATGTTGTGTGACTTGGCCGTTGAAGTGTACACAAGGGTACAAAACCAGGTGCTCCATTACACCATTGCACCAATCTTAAGTTAATTTTAAGTGCTGGTTATAGCTTACTGGATGACGAAAATTTATCCGGAGGTTCTCAAATCTAGTCGTCAGTTCGTTTCCCTTTTACCAGGTCCTAATGATCTACACCCTTGCTACGTAGTTGATACACCACAGGCACGTACAAAGCGCTTTGTTTCCTCGTTTCAACTACGCATCCCTGGAATGCCATTCCTTTCGGCGTCCCCACCACCTATACTTTTATCAATCTAATCTCCGCGCTAGAGAAGCGCGCTATTTTTATAACTACCAATCATATTGTGGTCTAACTGTAGGCTGCACTGTGTTACAAATCTATAGGAACAGTTTAAATAAATGAAATCATGTTTTGGACTTTTGAATTTTATTATTAGATTTACACTGTCATTTACAATAAATTTCCATGTAGATGGTAGGACATAAATCAATATTGCATAACACTAAGGCTAATTGCATCAGTATTTTTTGTGGATAAATTAACAAAAATATATGCAATATTACAAATTCAAATAAAAATAACGCTAATATCTTACTCGGGCACGCACTTGCTGCACACTGCCATGCCCCACTACTTTCGGAGCAGTTCGAACAAACATTGGCCAGATTCAGTTTTAACATAGGTATGAAGATGGAATGTCTTCGAGTGGGCGATACATCGCAAATAAATAATTTTCCAAGTGCATAACCTTAACCTAGCACAACTTTAGAACTACCGTTTGTCCTGTAATAAACGTAGAGATGTAGCGCTACAGCGATATTTTCGAGAAACATGCGAAATTAAAAATAAATTAAAATATTATACAAAATCTCTATCACAATACTCGTAAGTAATTAAAGCGATTCAAGTGTGAATACTCCAAAGTTGTAATACGAAGCGCGGCCTCGTCGACACCCCTCACCCACACCCACCGCGCACTACACAGTAGCCGCGGCCGCGACTCGGCGCGATCAATACGAGCAGTACGCAGACACGGCGGGCGCGCGCCGACAGGTGGCGCCACTATCGCTCAGCTAAATATTGCGAGTAACTACATATATCATCTAATAAAAGTTACCGTTTAAAATATATCAATAAACGATCGAATGTATACAAATGAAGGGCACGCGGAAGACTCGCGGCCGGCCCGCGCCGCGACGGCGGTCACGTATAAAACGACTATTTGTGCAGACCGATTCGACATCGACACTGAGTGACACATACGATACAGAGTAATCTATTACATCCACGTGATACATACACTTCGCTACTGTGTATACAAATTAAATATATCGTTACATTTTATTGAATTTGTCGGCTTGTTACTATGCGATTTACGACAGAATTGAATACATTAATTTTACACGCGGTATAAAATACTTAGAAAATTTACAATTTCCATCTTAATAGGTTAGAAGATGACGGAGGAGTGTACTAGCATTAGCCGATACAGTACGAGTCTCCAGTGGAGAAGCTAAGTAGTTAACATTAGAGATCAATTCAAAGTGAACCATTAAGAAAATACATTCTTAAGAACATACACAGATAAAATGCAATACCAAAGTACTTTTCTTAAACATTATATATTTTTTTTTCTCGTAATCGAAAACGAAACATTGAATATATCAAAAGAAGTACATATTTAAAATGTATATTATTACTAGTAGATAATTTGACACGATACATAAACGAATGTTGCTATGTACGTCAGAATGTAACGGCCAATTTACTCAGTGTATGTATGCGAGTAGTTAGAACTTCCCGGAGGCGAGTTGAGCTGGAATACCTTTACAACCGGTTGTCATTGAGGGCTGGGTCTTAACATGATACTATAGTTATTTTTTTATTATATTTAAATAGAATGTTAAAAAGTATTACGACACATCCTGATCTTCCACATCCTGTGCTTGTTCTTTCTGTTCGGCTTCACCTGGAAAACATGTTGTCAATTAATATGTTGAATAAGTTCCTTCTACAATAACACTAAAGACTGTATTCACAATCATTATATACATTCATGTTCCTGCAGGGAACTCAGTATAGATAGAATATAAAGGCCGAAACTAAAATGTTTCTAGCAAATAATTACCAAACCATCTCTGTTGGGAATTAAGTATACGGCACTATATGGGAAATAAGCACTTTTCAGTGCTTCAAACTTTATTTCATACCACCCAGATACTGAACAGGGCCTGATGGGGCTTGTATTAATGTGTATAGTGAAGTTATTCCATCCATAGGTATAGTTAAAGCTATAACCACAACGAAAATCGCCCAATAATCAACAAACACTGTCTACGAGATTATTTGCTTATCTTTGAAATATATAATTCGAAAGCTAGGGTCGCAAATTTTAATTTTTTTCTCTCGAGATGCTCAGGTTTAGGGGTACACTGGGCATCAGGCACCACTGGCTTAGGGGTGGGTAGATAGTGGGTAATAGCTCAAAAGTCCCTAGTAGTGCACGATTTCTTACCTAAACCAACAACCAAGGAGCTTCTCAAGCCTTACAAACTTCCTATTACTTTCAGATTCAAAAAGTCTGTTGATTACTTGCATGCCAGGGGAGTCCTTATGGCTTATGTTCTCTCGAGATCTTCATGCTCTTAGAACTCTACCTTTGCTGAAGGTCCGGCACTTGCCCACGCTGAAGCTACGGCAACCATTCTGGGATTAGCTTTTACAAACAATCCGGGAAAAAAAGGTTCTCACCGGACTCGCCGTCGCCCTGCATGTCTGAGGTCCAGAGCGTGAGGTTGTCGCGCAGAAGCTGCATGATGAGCGTAGAGTCTTTGTAGCTCTCCTCTGACAGCGTGTCCAGTTCAGCGATAGCGTCGTCGAACGCCGCCTTCGCCAGCCGGCATGCGCGGTCCGGACTGTTCAGGATTTCATAGTAGAATACCTAGAAGATAAACAAATATTAGCTATATTTTCTAAGTAATATTTCATTAGGAAATCCACGTACGTCTCCTTGTGCTCCGAACTTTTTATAATTTCAAAACAAGTCAGCCTTCGACTGCAATATCACTGATGACTGATCTAGTCTAAGATGCGGGCTAACCTGTTCGGGTTTAGCAGTTAAAAGCCATACCGAATCGTAGTACCAGCACGTAAAATCACTTGGTAGCACATCTTTGTAGGTAAGGTGGTAGTAAGGTTTTCTTACAGCGGTAGAGCTTAGTTCATATATAAAACAGAACCCCATAAATGTAGAAGGAGGCGAGGGAGAAATGTACAAAAAGCTCGTAGCATGGCATATATTTTTGCTACGAACATATTGCATGTAACAATCTATAAACGCGATTTTGTTAATTCTCTTACTTTTCGATTATGTTTCCGAAGTATGTCAAATCATATTAACAATAATATCATGGTTGAATATAGAAAACACAAAAATGGTTTCATTGAAATCATTAATATTGTTAGTCCTCAAAAAAAAAACAATATATTTTGGTACAAAATTTGAATAATGTACAGTCAGTTTTGACTTCTTAAAAGTGAAATTTACGTCATGCTTTTAATACGAAACAAACAGTATAGTGATTGTAACCGTCATTTAACCATCAAGCAAATGTTCTTAGCCATTCTATTAACTAGCTACGAAAAATACACTTATGAATGACTATAACACATTCAGTGGTAATAAAATTCTTAATAAAACCTACGCAGACACTTACCGAGAAGTTGAGCGCGAGGCCGAGGCGGATGGGGTGTGTGGGCGGCAGTTCCGTCATGGCGATGTCGGAGGCGGCCTTGTACGCGACCAGCGAGTTCTCGGCCGCCTCCTTGCGGTCGTTGCCTGTTGCGAACTCCGCCAGGTATCGGTGGTAGTCGCCCTGGAAAACAAACAAGATACCACAATAATTATATCGTTTGGTATTATTACTGAATGGTTTATCTAAACAAACATTATACACAAATATAATTTGCGCGCTTTTAAAGCGACCGTTCTTGCCAAAAGGCAGGCGTCGGCTATTTCGAAGACTCAGTACTTAATTATCACCCGCGTCTTTCTATTTTGCTTTTTGCAGGATTTATATGACTAACAAACATGTATTTAGAAATTTGATTTCCGCTTTTCAAATAGTTTTTGTCAGGATGATATGTCGGAACGGTCAACCCCGCTGAAAGAAATTCAAGTAGTCCAGATATAGTAATTGCCTTTGATATCGAAAACTTTTACCGCTCTGAAAGCTATCAAAAAAGGCCCTATATAAATTTATCTTATTTCCGCTAAAAGTTCGCTGAAAGTTGTTCTATATGTATAACATTACGTTTTGCGTACATGATCATGCTTATTTCATTTACCACGTTGCATACAAAAAAAAGCTTTTAGTTCCAAGTAAGCAAGGTAGGAATAAACGTGCCACTCAGCCGTGTAAGGAGACATTACATAATATCCCCTGCAGACTAAATCGATGCGCAAGTCCCTAGTTTCATAGAGAGCACTGAAATAAAGGATGCACAATATGTAATGCGTCCTAGGAGGCCTTTCATCTCGTCTGCGTGTTAAAAGTGTACTTCATTATTAAAATGAGAAGAACGAACTGGATTTAAGGCCCTGCAGGGCTAGCATGGGCGGGGGACATTTTCTCCACGGGGGAAGGATATAACGTTTATCCCCTCACGCATTTATATCCACCCCCCGAGCATGGGCACACGGGTGGACAATATATCCACGGTGGATATAATAGGGGAAAGACGAACCCCCGGTAAATGTCAAAAATTAATTATTCTAATCTGTGCTCATGGTTTTGACAAATAAATTTTTCGTTTTCTGTTTTGTTTTAGTTGTCTAAGTTTTTTATTGTTTTTTTTATCTATAAATGTTCCTCGTCTGCGGCTGTTTGTTTATATTATTTATTCTGGATTTTTCAAAGTGGTATAAAACCTACCTTTCGAGAAAATAAAATGCGTGCTAAAAAGTAAGTCTTCTATTATAAAATGTTTGAAAAAGTGACTACCTATTGATTTAGAAGCGTACCTAATGAATGAATGTTTTACAGTGAAAGTAAACAGAGACGTTAATCATCAAGATCCAATCCTGTTTACATATCAAATTATTGATCTTGTACTATTTTATTTAAAGTTGTGCTTGCCTTTTTCTATGGCCCATTAGTTGACAAATTTGTGTTTATTCAGATCAAGAAGTAATAATTGCAAATGTTGGTAGATTTCATGCCAACCCACAACCACCTTGCCACTGGGGAATTCACAGGAACTCTTAGGAGCCAAAAGGGCAGACTCCCAGTGGCAAATCTTAGTCATTACTGAAGGAGCATGGGCCAGACGGGACGGTCAATCAGTTGAAACAGTTAAGTCAATTTTGCGGTAAAGTAAGCAAGTGCAAAAAATTTAAATTATTTATTAGTGTTGTTGGTATCAAACAAGTCTTGCATAATTTTTCTTTTATTTGCAGACGTGGCAGGACATTAAAAAGCTGCAACAGCACGGGGACACAGCACCACAGGCAACATATACATAGTATACATGTTGCTGTAAAGTCAACCAAGTGAAGAATTTATTTATTTTCCAGAGTAGGTATAGATGGAAGAATGCAGGATGCTCATTTATCACACAAAAATAAATTAAAAAGGATGAAAAGGTTAATTTAGAAATTTTATTAATTAAAATATGTATTTATAAATCTTTCTCTTTTTTGTCGAGCAACTGTTAACAATCTTGTTTGATCCATATTTGATGTCTGATGTCGTTCTTCGCTCGTATTTACAAAATTTACTGTCATTTGCTCCATTAGAGTTCTGAAATATACAAATTATATTATGCTCAATACTGTTGACCCAAATTAGTAGGGAAAATTGTATGTGAAAATGCAGGATCAATGATTTATAAGGAACCATTATTATAAGATATAATTTTATAATATTACCAAACATTAATGTGCCCAATAATAATAAGTTATGGGAACTTAAATATTATTTAAAGTATATATTTACAATACACGCCTATAATGATGCATAATATTATAAAGTGTTATGCAGGCATATATAAGTGGAGATGCTTTTTCGGGACTGTAATGAAGCACCCAGTCAATCCCCAAGCTGCGAAATGTGTCTTTGAGGTACCTTTCCACACAGTTTCTTAGTGGCAGTGCCAGTTTGTGTACTTCTCTGCAGAACTATTTGGTGCAGCTTCTAAATCGGGAGTCATCATCCAAGGCTCTAGAGCATAGCCTGAGTCCCCAATAAAATTCTACTTTGTTATTTAAACATGTAAATTAATTCCTACTTGTTTTGCTTTTTCAGATTTTCTCCAAGATTTTAATAAAATGTTGAATAGAAATATATGCACAATCCTACACTGTAATTTGGAAATGATGATTAACTAATTATCAGACATGTTAAATAATTTATCAGACATTTTTTTTGTATTTTCTTATATTTCATTACTAAATACAGTATCTACTGCCAAGTTTTTGTACTAATTCCTCAAATAAACAATTTTATTATAATGAGACATTGTTTTTTGTATATTCATATAAATAATTTACCAGACTAGTTGTATACAACATATGCAGCAGAATCCTAGGCATGTAATTTCTAGGTAATTATGAGGAGTATAATATAATGATATAGGTAGGTGTGTAACTTTTTTTGATTTGCATTGTTTCCCTTTTATACTAGTAAATGGCAACAATAAGTAAAGTTTTCAAAGTTTGCACATTTTATTTAAAACATACATAAGATGTAGTACTGTCTGATTCTACTTTCATACAGCTGTATCTTTCATATTTTACTTTAGAGTTAATAAATATGAATTGGTCATGGACACACACCACAATCTGTAAAACATATTTTAAAATTATTAACTTACTTGATTGTTTAAGTTTTTGATAAACTCTAGATCTAAATAATTTGTCTTTACCAGTTGAACATCTATCGTGGATCTCCAGAGTCTGTTCCCGGGAATAATATCTACTTTGGCATTAGTCTAAAATGAAATGAAAAATAATTAAAGTACCTAGCATTGAATATCTTTGCTATGTACTTATACTGAAGTACTAAGTACTGACTAATAACTTTATTATTAAAGTAAGTATATCTATATTTGATGAGGGGATGTCTGCCATTGCCAGACGGGTGATCAGTCCTATGTAAGGACCATTCCACCCTATTCCCCATGTTTGAGACACAGGTTTTACTGGTGTCCCGGCAGGGTCCTGAAACCTACCAGTCTCTTTGGTGAACCTAACAATATCCCCTAAGTTGAGGTTTGCTAGGTCTTCTTCACTTATTCTATCCTTACCTTGTAGTTCCCATCTTACCAACACGTACAAGGGGCACTCAGCTATAAAGTGAAAACTAGTTAACACATCACTGCACTCTGAACAGGATGGGATTTACTAATGAGAATTATTAGGAAGTAAGTACCTATATATACTCACATACTGACAATAGCTCCAGTAATTTGGGTCAGTTATTTGCTGACTGTTGTTTGAGCAACAGCCATGGTCTTGACCTGTCCCCGCTGATAACTACCGTCCGCTAATAGCCTTAAAGATGTGAGAACCTAGACAAAAAGTGATTAGCCATGCTTTTTTTTAAACCTACGTTCATATATAGATGATGTCTTTGCACAAGGTGATTTTAGGTACTTAATAACAACTTACTTTTATGTGTACTGGTAGTCCATCGACAGCATTTAGTGGTTAGTGCCTCTTTAAGGTCCTCGCACGAGTACAGCACACAATTTATACCCATCCGAAACAAGTGTTGGAACTCTGCATCGGGAAATTCGAACGGATTACTGGCGTCACGTATAGATCGCCGGTGTAATTTTCGTTCAGATTTCTCCATTTCACTTGAATAATAAGAGCCCCAGAAAGCACGAGACATGTTTTTTTCGACTTTAATTCGTTAACAGAATTTTAAACCCACGTCTAAGGACGGGGATAAAATTGTCTCTTTCAAATGTCAAAAAAGGATAGTCTTTCCCCTTTCATTTCTTCCCATGCTATGGGCGGGGGATATATATCCACGAGAAATGTCAAACGGGGATAAATTTATCCTCTCCCCTGTTGCCGTGCTCTGGCAAGGGGAAAAGATAATTATATCCCTTGATAGAGGATATAATCGGGGGATATAATTTATATCTCCTGCCCGTGCTAGCCCTGCTGGAGTTATTATCGAGATAAAACCTAATTATTAAAGTGTAAATAAGAATGTGTAAAACTTTTGATGTCAAAAAGTTTTACGATGGTTGTGTGGGAAATTAAAGTATTTACTCTTTAAATGTCGATGTCGACCTTGCATAGTATAAAAATACAAAGCCTTGTTCGAGCCCAACCCTAAGTGTGCTATGAAAAGATACAAATAATATAACGAGAAATTTTGTAAAATCGTGAAGTTTGGAATGTCTGTATCCAAGCAGAAACTGAAGTAAATTATGCCATTTCGTATGCCTAAGCACTACAATCTTGGAGGTGCGCCAGAATTGGGTCGGCGAACTGTTTTTTTATTTCGAATTACGTGAACTAGACTCCAGGATTACATAATGCCAAAGTGTTACTAATTTATCAGTCTATTTAATATTTGTTGGAAAGTTTTGAATTGCCAACCTCTTGAGATTTTTTTAAAGAAATTTAAGTATGACGAGTGTCCCTACATTTCAATGCTGCGTTTTTTTTACAAGCATGTTTCCATAGTAGAGTAGGTACCGCTCGGAGTATGATAACAATATTTTAAATAGTTTTTCATTGTATTTGTACAAAAAGAGCGATAACCGCTTGCCATTTTGCACATTGCCAAAACACAAATTTTTGAGTTTTATTTCAATATTTTTAAAGGTAAGTAATTAATAAAAATATCATACAACTTTCAATTTAACAGCACATCTACAAATATATGAATCAAAAAAAGTTGATTTAGGTTAAATGAATACGAAAATCGCTATTATAAACTTCGGGAAAATATTCTCTTCCAGGTTTAATTTAAGTCCCGCATAAAGATTTAATTTACTGGTCGCCGTACTCACAGGTATTGATTATCCTACATAAGAGCTTGTTGCGGCGTAGCAAGTTAGTAGAACCACGCGGTTTGCCAAATATGACGTCATAGACGTATTCGAATGACGCGACTAACATCGTAATTGGGGGTTGCACTGAACGAAGGGTGTGGCATCGCGGCGACCCAGAAAAATATACCTACCATCAGTTACGTAATTATAGTTTCATTTTTATTTTATATATTAGACCACAATCTCATTAGACAGATCGTGCAGACAGACGCGGTACACATATTTCTAAATCCTCGTTCATATAAAAATCAGATAACTCAAATTTGAGAAGGGCGTTTCCAATCCAGTTGGGAAAGAAGACTTCGAGCGCTTTCTGCTAGTATTTGGGGCAAAACAGGGATGTTTCAGGGATGCAAACCCGCTCTTTGTATGCCGGTGGGTTTGTTAAATGGTACCAATACCGATTTGAAAAGTGCCTACACGCAACAGATTTTTTTATCGAGTAGAGTAGAACGAAATACCTACGCATTTGTGACGGTTTAATGAACATTAAGCTAAATCTAGAGCTCTTAAATCTGTGATAACCTTGCGGAATTACGGTAAACATTTTATTATGTTATAACAAAGGCGACGGATAGAACTTTGTTTATGATCAGGGTATGAAATGATTTCATCTGGACGTATGTTGCGTCATTTCGGTAACAAAGTGTTTTATCAAAATTTGTAACTTCATTATAATTACAAGTAACAAAATAATAAAAAGCATTATTTATTGAAATTCCAATACAGGAAGCTTATGTTACGAGTGGGCGATGGAACTATAGACTTAGGATTTCATTCAAGCTTTATTGCCTTTAATTTACGTATAGTTTCACCGCTAAGACGCCTCAATGTGAAGTAGTCATGCTCTAGATATATTAAGCGGCTTGACGTGCACTTAAAAAGGAAATAAGTCATCAGCACGATTAACGCTTATTAAATTAACAATCAAGGTGCCGGGTGTGACAATATCACTGCTTTATATAAATAAATTCACCGCTTTTTGTTAGATGAATACCTAAATCAGTATAGAAATGGGAAACTAAGGACGTCACGTTAAACGTTGGACGTCGGGGTGCTAAGGTGCTGGAGATGCGTATTACAAACGATATGGAAGGCGGACATCAGCAAACCAAACACGGGGTGCTCCCGCAGGACGCAAGCGAAAAAGGCTGTGGAACTTGGAACGCTCGAAATACAGTGCATTCCTCTACAGTGCTTTTGAGACCTTAAATGTTTTATAATAGGTCGTATTTTTCAGTTAGGTATTTTTTTTAATTTTATGACGCTGCCCAAGCCTTTGCCAAAAACTAAGAACAATTCCAACCAACTGGTAACCTAAAAGAACCTGCATGGGCATTTATTAAACTGATCGATAAGACTTGTGATTACTTAGTTTTCTTTATCAGTTAGTATAAATTATTCCGCAAGAAAAACCGTAAACAAGCTTATTATAATCTATAAAATGGGCTACCGTTCAGTGGTTAATCGATGTGAATCGGTTGATGCTTTGATACAACTATAAAAGCCTATTTATAAAAAGAGTTATATCAATCTTAGCTTAGGGAAGAAAGGTTATCGTGATAGAAAAGGATAAAATATGAAATAACGTTGAGCCAAGTGTGTTACGTCGGAAGGTGAAAAGATACCGTGGTGTTATTGGATTTTCCCGGGAGTTGTATGGTTAAATGATTGTGTTATGCTGACTGAAATCGGCCACTGAATATGTAAATTGAATGGAATATGTAAGCTTTTTGTTTGGCATGAGCGTGAAAATGAAAAATAGGTCAATACTAAACTGGGTAACCCTGGTACGCAAACGTGAACGCGAATGAACGACTTAAGTCTGTCAGCACACACATTAGTAGTCGTTACTGGCGGATTGGGTCTCATTGAAGAGTTTCGTGAAAATGTAAGATATCGATTTTATTTTAATACTTTACTGGTTGATACACATATATTAAGTTGTGGTAGTTTATGTTCAATAACTGTCTTAAATGTGTATTGTAAAAAATAGGATTATGCCCTTTTTTCTGCAATGGAAAACAAACCGTCTATTAGTTACCTACTAATAAAAACTGTTTGATAAATGGTCCGTTTTTACCACACCAGCCCGCTAGTAGTGAAGCATTAAAACGTTGGTGAGGGGATCTCTGCAGAATGTCATATTCAATAACTTTTTCAGTTGCTAACCGGGAACGACCTTTCCGTCAAAACTATGCGTTTTTTTTAAGGTTGTTTTTTCAACTTCAGAAAGTTACTGAAATGGCGAAGCAAATAAATCGATTCGCGTCAAATGCATAGAGCCAGACAAAATTTTCACGTCTTCATATAAAATGTACAACAGCCTTGTTGATCTAGTATTGAGAATGTTGAGTCGAACATGCTCACCACCAACTAGATTAGGTTGGGTTAGGTTTGGTTTGATTGGTCGTTGGGTTAAATTTGTCTTGGGCTCGATCCCAGAGTTATGCGTATTGTTTGCACGGCTTCGGCTTCCCGACCTCTGTCTTTTCGGAGCTATGTGTTAACAACACACAAAATGTTCAAAAGCGCATGTGAAGTCTACCGATCTGCACTTAGACAGCGTGGTGGTCGGTGGCTAATACCCTGCTTCTGAGAGAAGACTCATCATGGCCTTTAGTGGGCCGGTAAAGGGTTGATGATGATGATGCAAATTGGCGCTTTGGTCATGGTCATGGTCAGGCTTGGTATGAGATGCTTAATATGCCAGAGACCGAATACTATTAAAGTTTTCTTTCAAAAATTTCTAAATACCAGCAGGGAGTTTGGAAGTTGGCCTTGATTCACTCCCGTGCTGCGAAGAGTACGTTAAGCTGTCTGTCCTACACCTGATCTCTTTCCGGTGGTATCGGAGCTGCTGTCCCATCGGACTAGGAAAGTGAGGAAATACAGAGTATACAAGTGTGTGTTCTTGTACTCTATATCTCCCACGTAGTTGGAAATATCTGGAGTTTGACCACCATGGCCGAAATCTATTAGACAGACTGTGGGTTTTTTTTATAACATCCATCACCTCGTAATGCCTCAGTTCGAATGATAAAATAGCTAGGTAAAAATGAATAAAATCATCAATTCAATTAATAAGCAGATAAACTCCCGGTAGAAGAAGAATGTGTGTAAGACTTGAGAGATTAGATAGAGATCTACGAGTATATCTACATCCTATATAATATGAAGCTTTCTTAAATGTGTGCATTTGTCGTAAAATTTACATGAATCTATTCTAATATATATAGGTTTATACCAACCTGTATTTTTCTAGAAATCACGTAGATATAGTATGTAGGTTTAGGGAACTTTATTTTATTTTTTACTTCGTGCATCATCCACATCCATTTATCATCTTTTTATCAGCTTCGCACGGCTTTTAAAGATCACTTTTACTGATAAGGCCGCCTTTGCACCCTAGCACTAAATAATTAGCGATAATTAGTCACCCCCCAATTGGCAACCATATATATATATATATATATATATATATATATATATATATATATAATATGAGTATAAATCCGATAAACATTGATAATTTAGATTACGATAAAATTAGCAAGCGTAAATACAGTAGTCCCTGCTCTTGATATTGTTGTACTTGAACAATGAGTGCAGGCGTTACTTTCCCGAAGCATATATTACAAACCAAGGTAAAGGTCACAGAATTTAGAACATACAGGAACCGTGCACAGAGCCAATATTGATTCATCAAAATCCACACCACTTTACTACCCACTAACCACTACTACACTTCATTGACATGGCATTGACAGTAATTATTCTAATGTTCTAAACGTTTACCCGTAAATTGGAAAAATGAGAAAAAGTATGTCAGTGAAGAACACAAAGTGACACAATGCACTTCATACAATAATGGCTGAATAAGGGTTCTGTATTTTTTTGATTCTATGGTAAAGGTACTTAATTTAACTATTCTACCTTTGACCTTATAATGTGCAATATGCACAAATTCTTTGTAAATATCAGTTTTTAGTGTCTTGTTATAATATCCAAGTAGAGTGAACACGGAATATAATCGCACTCATTCGCATGCAATTCTAAAAGTTGTTTATTGCGCAGGTTGATCTCAGCGGTCTTTTTACGTGATGCGACTCTTACAAACAGGCAAGACTGCTAATTAAAATCATGACCCTATAAAAGTGGCCTGGATATTATAAAACACTACGGTCACTTCTTTCTGAGATAATGTTACATTCCTATTATAACTTTTAAGACCACAAATTGAAGTATTGATAGGTGATAACTGATAAGAGATTTGGCATGTTTACATCGATATTAAAAAAACTATGATAAGTAAAGGTATAGTAAATAAGATAAATAGATAGGTTTACAGAAACAGACGAAAGAAAAAACGTTTAGTTATGTAAAAATTAGAAAATTTCTTTTCTAAATTGATAACCTTAGGCCTAAGCGAATACAGCAAAAACATTGCTATACATTTAAGTCAGCCATGAAAAACGACGAAATTAACGCTTAATTTAAAAAAAATAACTGTTATATAACTTCGATTCCAAACGATTGCTCCCGATTTCCAATTTCCAATACCCAAAACCATCCGACCCTATAAATCAAACTTGGATGTAGAAGATCCATAGTCGAACATTTTAACGCCTACACGGTTTAAGGTTTAAACTATTATTAAGATATTACCAGATTTTTATTCAAAGGGCATATTTCATTATAATTAAATACATTTAGAAGTTAGTTTTTGGGAAAACAAGTTACTCTTATACAAGTATAAGATTCGTTTATGAAATTAACCTTGAACGAACGTCCGAGCCAAGCTGAATCATAGACTTAACATAAGAGCCTTGAGTGAATCCCAGCAGCATTCAACGTACACGGCATAGATACCGTACAGAATACGTTTCAACAAGAAAATTGCTTATACTCACAATTGGTAATTATTACTATTGGCTAGTGGCAATGACAATGTATTGGTTATAGCTAGTTATTTGTATCGACAGTATATTCTACTTATTACACTCTTTAAGCATAAATCACACACACGACAGGGCGAGAGTGATAAAAAATATTAAATATTATTAATTATGTGAGGTGAAAACTGTAATACACACACACACACACACACTTTTGTTTTGTTTTAAACGAGCCATATTTATAAGGAGAGCACTATAACACAGGTTTATACCTAGCTTAGGAACAGTTGATTTCTGTATATCCGTGTAAATTATAAATTATGTATCTTATACCTATGTTTTATTGAACAGTAAACAATTTTTATTATTATTATTTTTATAAGCCAGATAAATTTTAAATTAAACTATTTCAATACCAAAATTTTCCATAAAGCTATTTGAACAAATAAAACTTGAGTGTTTTTAATGAAAGCATATTATTTTCAAAATTCTATATAAAAACAAGGGAAACGAACAAGGGATATTTCACAAAACTTTTTAAGAGATAAGGTTAATATTTTTAAAACAAAGTTTTCTGATAAACTAACTTGTCATTCATACATTCTTGCATTCAAACGTTCAGGCCAATGTCAATAAATACTCACTGCTTGATGAATCATACAAATCCTGACTTACTCAATACTCATACTTATTCATGACATACTAATATTTAAAGTCAACTTAGCTCACGGTCCCTACTCTTGGAAGCACTTTCTAATTACAGTATTATATTTTAATGAGATGACTGGCTGTGTAGTACATTGTTTAAATTTATTAAACTCGCATACTAAAACTGTACATAAAAAATATTCTTATGCTCGTTTTCACCAACCAACTAACTAACTCTAAGGTGATTCCTATTGGTGAACGGTTGATTTTTGCCTAGGAATCTCCTTAGTTTAGGCGTTTCTTATTTAAGCATTGACTTGTTCGTCGTTAATGAAAACGGCCATTAGAGGCTCCAATACTTTGGACTTGCGTATTCGCATACAACCAACCAACGTTTAGAAATTCTCACACTGATTACTTATATTACCTAAGTTTCGCATGCTCCTAAGGCGAACCTTGAATCCGTTGAAGTTAAATCATAATATAAAAGCTAGCATTCCAGGTACTAGTCAAATATTTTATCAATCTTGTGCATATTTATAATGTGATATATTAAATTTAGTAACGCCTGAAAAAATAAGCGGGGCACTTTAAACAATTAGGTTTGAACGGTAGGCAACGTAGCGCATCAAATTATTAAATAAAATGTTTTTTCTTTCAAAAAATGAGGCCGTCAAACATTAAATTATGTTTTAAATCAAAGGTACTAACTACTATAATAGTTCATAAAATCAGCTATTTCTGCGGAAATGTGGTACAGCAGCGCCAATAAAAACTTGGCGGATTGATAACCTGTAGTAATAGATATGGAAATAAATATTCGCTGATTGAAGATTATTCTGGGATAGAGCTTGCAGTGCCTATTGGAAAGTTGACCGCGATTAAGGCGTTTCACTGTTTCATGTCTCAAGCATTAAATATGTGGAACCTAGAGACGGTACAGAGTTTAGCGGCCACCAACGTAGTTCCTATGCCTGGCGACAAGACTGATATCTTGTTTCATAAGTCGGAACTTAACTTTTTACTGTTGTTTATAGTAACAAAATTTTAAAACAATGAATTATTGTAGTTGTTATCTGGTAATACATACTTTAGACGATTTTATGAAATGCGAAACGATGTTTTTGTTTTATTATCTGAAAAATTATAACGTAATATCAATGTGTGATTACCGGGTGTTTTTGTTTACCTTGTTAGTAATTGCTGTCTATGAAGACTATATTTTAAATTTTAAATATAAAATATTCCCGCTCTCCGTCGCAGATCCTGTGTGTTGAATGTTTTAACTGTGGTGTTTTCTTGGGCTTACCTTCATTTTGTAGTAGAAGACTTTGGATTCGCCTGTCTGCGAGCTGGGGATGAGGTGCTTGTCGAGCACATTGAGGATGTCGGAGCAGATGTCACGGAGCTCCTTTTCTACCTGGCTGCGGTACGCCCGGATCATGTTGAGTTTGTCCTCTGCGCCCTGCAAACAACACGATTTTATTAGCATGCCGTTACACCACAGAGTTAATTGACATAATGATGCCACTATAAGGTATAGAGCTGCTACAATGTATTTAAATACAAATCAATAAGCGTATTTTATAACATGTGATAAACTAACGAATTATGATAAGTCAGAAGGTATTATATATTATCCGTTAACAAAGACGAGATGCCTAGTACTAAAAAGATTCGCCATGATAGGGTTTGTATGTTTCATTATTTAATATCAGTAATAAGGTAGAAAAAAAAAACGCAGATTTTCCAGTAAGCGTGGCGGCTACTGAAGAGTTAATTTATATTAACTCTGCAATATTCAAATATTCGTGTCCCCTAAGTCTTCACAAATCTTGCTAATATTATTAAGAGTGTCTCCATGCAGAACTTGGTATTTTTCGGTTTTGTTGGTAAGCCGTCCATATAGGTACCAAATTTATTTATTTGAATCCAGTGGGAATTTCTTTGCGTAAAAGTATATCTCCAAGATTCTAGTTTTACCTGTGCCAAGTATCATCTATATCGGTGTAGTAACATAATTTCACGTAGTTCACTAGGCAAATCATATTATTACCTAACTTGTCTAAGGTTGCTGCCATAAGGTGTAGTATTTTGTGTATGTATTAGCATATTTTTAGTTTTTCATCGTACGTTTTTTTCATCGAAAAGATAAAAAATGGCGTTTTTCAAAGTTACAGACAACGCCCATAGGTCTACCGACGTCAGTTTTATTAAACTGCGCGCGCAGCCGCGCAGTTATACGTCTCCGTGAATTGCTTTTCAATCAATTTATCAATTGATGACCAAGCACAAACCTTAACTTAGGCCCCATGACATAAAATATTGCAGAACTAGATCGTAAGTTATATCCTGTAGAAAAACCAACAATCAGGCAACCTTGTACTGGCGCGACGCTCAGTGTCGTTTCGCTTCAACAAACGTCACACTCGTATCTATGACATTGATAATGTTCAAACCAAACGTGCGGAGATAACGGCGTCATTTGTTTTTGTGTATTGTGTGATTTTAGTAGGTTAGGAACTTAAAACTTTTATGAAACAGATCTACCTGCGCGTACTATTCGCCTATACTCAATCCCTACTGTTAAAAATACGAAAGTGGCTACGTGAAAGATAAACCAAGAAATTCCCTTTCGCATTTTTCATAAAACCAAAACACTGCATTTTTTCGAAAAGTTTATTTCTATGAGAGTCTTATTATGAGATTTTGAAATCTTGATTGTAAATTACTTGAACCTGGGCTTAGTATTAGTAATCTAAGGCCCGTATCGGAATAAACCGACATCGGACAATCTATGCCTAAAATCGAACTTAAGATCCTTCTCTGGTCTCGATGTCGATTTATTAATATTAATAAGGGCTTTAGTTCTATATAAATCCTTGATATAACCATCAGGACCTCAAATCTCCTAAAGTTTGGAAGTTTCTGAACACCTCTCATATACCGCTAACCCAATTAGGGCAAATAAATGCACATTGTGGTATAGGACGTAGTCATACTAGGGACCTCATTCACACTGTTTACAAAATCAACCGTGTAAAGTAAGTGTACACAATTGTTTATCTTAAGCTTTAGACTTTAAAGACAAAGGGGTACATGACGTCAGATCAGTATTTTCGTTACGAAATGTAATTTTCCGTTCTCATTTCCTTTAGCCCTTCTACGTTCGGTGTCATGCAAATTCATACCATGAAGTAAATACGTAATGAGTTCGGTTCATTATTGTTTGCTATAAATATAACAGCTACTTAGTAACGACTTCGAATTAAACATTATTGGATATTACTTTTTGCGACGAAAAGTAACTAGAGTGACGTTTCGGTTTGAAGTAACCAACTTTTATCAGCAGGATGATTGATGATTTATTCTTACGACGATTCTTGTGAAGGATAATTTGTAAATGGGTTTACAATTTTTTAGGGCAAACTTCATGGTGTATCCGTATGTGGTTAGTATAAAGTTTAAACTACTTGATACCGTTTTGTGTTTTTATTGTTTTATTTATTTAAAACAAAATATTTTATGCAGGGTATTTTACAATGTTTTCTTCACATTTTCTTGTTAGATTTGATTCTCATTTTTTTTGTTGAGAAGAGGTCTCATTCTCAACTTTGGTCGATTAGTTTTTAACTAACTCCAATTAGGAAAGTTGTTAGTGGAAGCCATCAAATAATTAAAATTTAATAATTTTTTTTTCCGAAAACTGAATTCAAAGTCACTCAGTATTTATTAAATTTTATTTACTTTATTTTAGCATTTATGTACAAGTACGTACCTACATACTATATATTTAAAAATCAGGCCATCGTCCTTTCTGTCGTCTTAAAAATATAGATAAATTAGGACCGTTGAATAAATATTCTAGGAAAACCCTTTAAATTGTTTTCTGAAACTAAGCTACAATCGCCTCGGCCTGAACGATTCTAAAAGGTTTGTGGGTTGTTCAAACGTAACCCCTGACCTATTTTTATGTGGACGGGTCACCGGATTATATGTTAGCCACTTTTTATAAGCGTTATATAAAAGCTCGCGATTAATATTTTTAAAAGCAAACCGGAAATAAGCTATATAGTTAAAAAAAATATTTAAAGTATTCTATATATATATTTAGTACTAAATGCCGAACAAAACAGATGGACCACCTATGTTGGAATCCCGTAGATGAAATCAATCCCATAGAAACAGAACATCACTTCGAAAGTTATGCAAAGAACACATCCTCCAAAATACCGCCCTATGTCCATCTACGTAGTGCGCAGGTGTTAAGCTTCATATAATAAAAAAAATAAAGCCTGTAATAAAACCGGCAACCACGCCCTACTAAATGATAGAACCCGCCACTGAATACCATGGATCCGAGAGTGTCTTCCTCTTTTGATCGTTATCCAATTCCTAACCTTTAACTTATAACCAAATGATTATTTTTCCTTTCTCCACTAGGAAAAATAATTATTGAAAGTGGTTCAATATCAAAAACAATATAGACTACCTAGATCACAGTCATTTAAAGAGAACAAAATATGTTTATTGAGCGTAAATACGATTTTAAAGAATATTTAAATTATATTATAAACTATAAATTTTGTTTTCTTTTGTCCTCATATATAGTGCAGTCATATTGACTCAATTTTTTTTATCTTTAGTGACACTGAATAGGTTAATATGGTTGCTGCAAGTCATTAGATGGTCCAAGACATCAAATTCCTTATCAAACTTAATTTTAGTTCGTTAGAAGAAGGGGGTTGAAATTGAGTCCGAAACCGTTTCCGTCCCTACTATCATCAGACACGTGTGCAATATAGTAGTTTTTTGGTCAGTCAAAGTTGGACAACCTACTCGTCTCCCCATGGCGAGGTTAGAATCTTTCCACAAAAAGAGTAAAATGCTTTGGAGGAATTAATAATAAACAGAAGCAGTACAAATATGTGAAATGCAGACATAAGATTAGCCTAAAAAGAGGCGAATCGGCTAACGGTATATTACACGATATTTCACCACAGGTGGGTATTAGAATTACCTGATCAATATAAAATTCAGATCTTACTCGTGCTGACCTTGACACGTTTAAGACCCTGAATGCGATTTATTTGCCTTTTTCGCTGACAGCTGTGCCATGTTCAATTTTACCGACAAGTATTTTAATTTGATTGCCTCGTTGTTTGTGCGACATCTTTGAACATTGCAAATAAAAAAAATGGCTTTACTTTTTCCTTGTCAAACAAACAATAATATTAACACAAAAATATTTTTTGCCTGTATCTCTATTGTACCAGTATCCGGTAGCCTGATTAATTTTATTGATCCATTTGCGCTGTCACAAAAAATGAATAGTAAATAATCATAATTTTCCTTTAAAGACAGGGAGTTCGGACTCGCAATAAAGATAAAACCTTTGAAAATTTTTAAAACTAATTAAATGTAAATTTGAAGCTCTGAAATCATAACTAATAAAATCGGTTTTGTCCGAGCATATAGAACAATTATTTATTTACAATATTTGCGAATTCGAGTAGAATGCTTTTAATGTGGCTTCAAATTCTACTGTATTGTGAACATTTTCTGTTCGTTCAATAGTCTTTTATTTTTATTTAAAGGCATATAAATTTAACAGAACGCAGTATTTTAAATTGACGCAAACCTAACTGATTTGGCACTTTCACCATGAAAACATGTAAATAGTAGACTAATGAAGATTAATTTTATAGCAAATATACAAAAGGTCGTTTGGTCAAAACAGACGCGGTGGCGGGACTGGTCGAGAGCTGAGAGGATTAACAGCTCCGGGGGCCGGTATTCTATATGACAGATCCCAGAACAACTTCGTCTCCTACAGACTATCTTTTTCTATATGAAGCGCAGACGGTAATAGCATTTACAAATTCAAAATCCGGCACAAAAGATAACTTTATCATGATCGACCAATTGCTGGCTCACTACAGGGCATGAGCCTCTTGTTAGAATGAGAATGAGAGGGATTAGGTCATAGTCCACGCCCCTGGCCAAGTGCGGATTGGTAGACTTCACACACCTTTGAGAACGTTATGGAGAACTCAAGCGTTCAGATTTCCTCACGACGTTTTCCTCTACCGTCCAAGCAAGTGATAACGCACATAGCCGTTATTTCAGGGGTGCGTGCCGTGGATGGATATCAATGACCTTTGGTGGGCCGAATTGTCTAGGCTATCACCCCTTTTTTCCACTTAGTTTGGAGAAACTAAATTACGAATATATCTAGGACATGAACCAAATAGTGGGACGCGAAAATAAAATATGGAAAATAGTAAGTCCATTGAAGCAGGTAGTCTTCTAGGAAAATGTTGCGTCTATTTTCGGTAATCCGAAAAGGTCGGTACGTCACACGCGCATCTGTTTAGCAAAGGATTTGCGGGGTTTAACGACATTCCATCACATTGATAATACGGATCATACGAGCGCGTGAAATACGATACATTTAACCACATTGGTATTGGATCTTACGTTTCAACGCCTGTCGTCGAGTGATTGTGACATTTTAATCATTTGGATTTCGGGATCTGGAATACCTTTTTGAATAATAAATACACATAAGACGAAAATGTAATCAAAATGCTTATGAAACATGTTAAGAACGTTTATATGATAGTTTCGTTGGTACGACGACAATACACACATCGCATCTAGCCCCAAAGTAAGCGTAGCTTGCTGTTATGGGTACTAAGATAGCTAATGAATATTTTTATGAATATAATACACATAATATACAGATAAACACCCAGACATCGAAAAACATTCTTCACGTTCATCACACAAACATTTTCCAGCTGTGGGAATCGAAACCACAGCCTTGGAAGCAGTTTAATGTCAGCCTGGGGGCAAACAAAAGCGTAGAAGGCCAAAGGCGGCACCATGGCAGCGGTCTCTGGTAGTGCAAATAAAGTCTTCCAAGTTATCTCGGAATCCGTGCTTATGTCTGTAGCTTGGGATAGGTCTGGATGGAAAAAAGCAGTCTGGGCCCTATGCTCCCTATGGTTCAGGTGTTTAAGGAATCAAAGATAATTCACACAGACAAGTGGCCGACAATGGGGTTAGTAGCACGAAAAAGTAAACAGCCAGCCCTGGTGACACAAAGTTAGGGAAGTGTTATGTTACAACCTAAACCTAACTTAAATTATATTAGCTGTTCCCTGTGGTTTCACCCCCTGTAAAATATCATACTTTAAAGTGCAAGGTTTATCTAAATAAAGAAGATTGTCTTTATAATAATATAACTTTTGTAATGATTAATATTCTATGCAAATTGCTTGAAACTATGTTTTTTTGATTTAAAAGTTTGTGGTGGTTCTGCTTTAATGGTTTTCTTTTAAAAAAAAACTTTAGTATTCTAAGAAATTTTTAAATTTTTAATCATATAGATTGTTTTATTTAGAAGACATTGATATAATGTTTGTCAGGTCAATATGCTGATAATAATTATTTTTTTAATTAATTAAGAAGTTTTATCAAGGTAAACCACTTAGTGAGCCGGTGAATGACCTTTACACAGCATATTAAATTTCCCAAAAAAATAATAACAGCAGGTTGTAGTTGATTATTATTTATTATAAAATAGAAGCAATTAATTTTATGCAACATATTCTAGGGTTTTTACCACCAAAAAAATTAACATATGTATTATTAGTGCAAATACAGTTCTACACAAAATTTTAAATCAATTGATCAATAATGAATGATTTAAGAAATCTCCTGGTGGCTCCTTAAACCTTCAGCTGTACCAAGTCTTGGGACATGTTCTAATGCTAAGAAGTCTTAAATGAAAAAATAATGCCTTTAACTGCTGAAATTGAAACTTCTGTTAATGTAACAGTTGAAGTAATAATCTCCAGTTTATTACTTCTTCACACCAAAATTAGTTAATGATAAAAGTAAATTTAATAAAATAAAATCAACATACTTTTGTTTCTTCTTTTTGTTCAATTGAGGAGATAATCCTCCAGGAGGCTCGGCGGGCACCTATGACATTCTTGTATGCTACGGAGAGCAGGTTCCTCTCCTCCACTGTTAGTTCATTGTCTGAGACGTTACGTGAGGCAACATTTTTCATTGCCTCAACCATTTCTGTAAATAAAGTTAGCATTATTATGTGGGATCCAAAGAGCTCTTGGACAAAAATATTTTATATTTCTGGTAATTATATTTTATGTAAACTAGATCTTACTGATGTCATACTGCGTTGGGCTTTAGAGACAAGGTTATTGTAAACACTGATGTTGAAATTCTGATCACATGGTAAGGCTTTCTAGCAAAATTAAGAAGAAATAATTTAGTCGAAAACCAATATTTTTTACATAGGACAAATATTTTATACCTACCTACTTTAACTATAGTCCTGTACAATCAGTTTCAATTTATCATAACTTCAAAAATAATGACCTGCGTGCAAACTGTGATATTACAAGTAAATTGCAAATGCAGCCTACAAACTTAAATTTCAATACTTGTTTCAACATAAGTTACAACACCTGCAATTTGTAGATGGCTTGCTAGACAAAACCTAACAGAATGTGTATGTGTGTGTGTGTGTGTGTTTGTGCCATACACCATAACTGTATGTATTCTTGCAGTGACATTTTTATTTTCTTTTCTCTATTGATGATCAATAATGAACTTTCAAAACAACCAATGCTGCAAATTAGAACGATAAAAACAGAAGGTAACAGAGTCATTTCTGTTGTATCTACTATTGGTGAACGAACTATATTCACACACAATGCGAATCACTGGCATTCCGTTATCCAGTCTCATGAGAAGAATCCAGCACCAAATTGTATCTTCAAGACATTACCCACATTTAAATTGGATAGAATAGGGCTTGCTGTACTTATTTTATCAGGTAACGAGAACTTTTTTTTTATTCCTCTACAAGTTAGCCTTTGAGTGCAATCTAACCTGGTAGTAAGTGATGATGCATTCTAAGATGGTAGCGGGCTAACCTGTGAGTTAGTTGTTAGTGAAGAATGGTAGTCATACCCCTAATCGGTTTCGATGAGACATCACACCAAAACACTAAATCGCTTAGCAGCACATCTTTGTTGGTAGGGTGCTAACTAGCCACGGTCAAAGCCTCCCCCCCAGACTAGATTGAACATTGCCAAATCACCAATGCCAATGCCAGCAATCAAACCCGGGACCTCCCACTTTAATTCACAGTGCTCACTGTTTCTAGAGGGCAGTCGGCTAAAACCCCTAGGCTATTCAATTTAGCATGAGTAATGACTTATCTTTTTACAGACTTCTTTTACAAAGACAACCTCAACATTTGTCAAAAATATCTCTTTATATAAACATTTAAAAGTCTAATTCTCTTATTTTTGTAACAAATTTTTACATCTCTGCATACAAGGTGTGTCAATTTTACATCAATCTTTACTTTGCTTTGATGAAGTGTAATAGAAACTGAGGTGGCCTATTAGACAGACAAAGATACCTGTGCTTTCCCACAAGTAACTGTGTCTCACAATAGTTATATGTTAAAAAACAATGGTGCCATATCTGTTATCCATAAATCTCTAACTAGACTAACCTGACAGGTGTTTAGTGCTATCCTTTTTTGGTTCTCTTAGTGTGAAAAGGACAACAATTCTTCTGGCAGATTAGATAAAGTTCAAACAGGACAATGTAAACCACCAATTATATTTTACATAAACCTCTAAATGAAATCATTGACTTGTATAATGTAAAGGGAATACAGATTGAAAAGACTGCACTACTTTAAAAACCTGTTAATATGGTTTAGATTAGTATCAGTATAAAACAGTTTTTGACTGTTATAAAAATGTTTCAAAGGAGATCATTGAAATCCAATCTTTTTATTGTAACATAATTTTGCACTTAATAACTGTCCATTTTTAAGTAAGATTTTGTTCAGCAAGACAGTGAAAGCAGATAATAAAACGGTTTAATGAATAAATTAATGAGTCAACCTAGGTATCATAATGTTAAAATTTAGTTGCAAGTCACCAAAATGCAAAATCAGCCAAAAAAGACGTTTTAGGGTAGAACTAATTAAATATGAGTTGAGTTCATTCGGTTTCACAAATTTAGTCGAGGTATCATCAATAACTGTTACGATTATTCTATACGAATTTTACGAATATGACACTGCAAGATTTCTGTATGAATCATGTGTGAAAGTGTAAAGGGGATAGACCTTAACAGTGAATAGTTTGTCGAGACACAAAAGATGTGAATGTGTGATAAAAGTCCGAGAAGTTCACAGCCAATGTGCTTGGTAACAATAGGTGAAAATCTCCCCCAGAACCGTAATGACCTTTTAGCATATAATCTAGAACATTCAGAATCTCTTTAACGACAGATATCTCCAAGGTAGGCTATGCATGAATGATTTCGATGACATCGATCGAGTATTATAACTCCGGGAAAAAAGGATCCTTTTTTACCTACATTTTCTTGACAAAACGTCAGTATTTCTACAGAAACTATGTTTTAAGCGTGTGAAACCATTTTTTCAACAGCCTGAGACCTACGATTGATGGACTTTTAACTGTGTTAATGCTTTTATCACAGTATAAAAGGTAAAGGGCATCCCACCGGCGGATGACGCATCGATCGCATAGTGCTGACCAAGCCTAACGAATGCCATCGATTTATAGGACGTTACCTGATAAACGCCCTAAAATGAATGCATAATAGATCTTTCAGGTAAAAAAATGAGAAATCAGTGACTGTAGAATACATTTTGACGTCAAAAATTTTTTTACTATCAGGAATTCGTCTTTCAACTGTCGGCGAAAATAGTAAGGAAATTTAACGTCCTAATAATTAAGATAGCTCAAAAATATGCACTTACCATCGTAACGCTCGGCCTGCTCGGCTAGCTTAGCTTTATACACATTATCTTCCCTTTCCGACATTATGGATGACAAATGATTTTTCACTAACTAAAACCGAATCGCCAGGTCACTAATTCACCAAGATGGCCGCGCCCGCCAACCGAATCCGAATTCGATCTTCAACTAAACTCCGCCCATGACGTCATAAAATGGCAGTTTCCGCTAGTACAATGTTGCTATACTATTGCTGTCTTTGAAACATCCGCTAGAAAAGTAAAAGGCTCATGCACACTATCCTATTGATTATTTATATTCTATATGTACTTAAAAACAATAAACAATATTGCATTATTAAAACTTGTATTCATATTTTATTTGACATTTAACGAGTTTCAATGCCCTTTGCCCGGTGAACAAGATATTCGTGGTTATAGTTACATAGGCTTTAATTAAATAACTGTTGGATGCCATTAGTGATTCATTTAGAGACCTTTCACGTCTTAAACGTGACAGATTTCCTCGTTTAGTAAACAATTATTATCTAAATGGCTGAGAAAGAAAAATGAATTGATCAGTTTAATGTTTATGCAATAAACTAAAGTTTAATAAAATATAGTAGAGTCTCAGCGCGTCAAGTAACATGCAACGCCCTAAAACCAACTTTACGCTGAAGCTGACTAAACCCAAAAAGAAAAGTCAACCTCTGCTATTTTACCTCTTTCTAAGCTACTAAATTTTGGCATATAACTTGTTACTAAATTGGTTGTTTACACGCATTCGTCACTAAATAAGTGTACACCGGCCTTTAATGTCACAGTTAAAGAGGATATGAACACTACGTTGTAGTTTTCACAACGTATTGTTTAGATTTTCTTTGAGTACACTAAAGAGAAATTTTATTACTGGACCTACATTTAACCTCTTTATTCTGACGATATAATTATTACAGCATATATTGTTTATTATCTTTGGATATCATCATTCACATCATATAAACAACTCATTATACATAGCGGCTCCGTAGAGGAAACGAATTTCCTCAGAATGGTCTAACAGCTTAGGATGCTTTGGGGCGGATGGGAACAAACGCAGACAAAAACGCGGGCAACAGCTAGTAAATATTAAACACAACTAAAGAAAAGAAAATTTTAATGAAAATTTTGAGTAGGTATGAAATACGAACAAAAGTTTTTTTTTTTAGTTTTGATGGTACCTTTTTCAATATTGTTTTATCGCTAGTTCTGATCTCTTCTTAGTATCTCGATTATTTTTGAAGTTATTGTTATAGGAGCAGACAAATTTATGTAAATAAAATTACCAAGGACATTGACTATAATTAGTTTATATGCTTTACAAAAATCCGTTCGAATCTGAAAAGATCCCCACCACAAATGTCCACTTCTCTTATTCCCATAAATTCAAATTCAAATTCATTTATTTCAAGTAGGCCTACTTTATAAGCACTTTTGAAACGTCAAGTATGCATGTTTGTGTGACTCTACCACCGGTTCGGAAAGCAGATTCTACCGAGAAGAGCCGGCAAGAAACTCAGTAGTTGCTCTTTTGCATAAAAGGCAATGATTTGACAACATAATAACGCTTAATTAATAAACTTGTTGAAAACGTTAGTGAGTCGTGTACTGCAGCAGAACTTAGAACTAAACTTTATACACCATTTAATGCGCGTGGCCATACAATATTTTTCTAATCTTTATAGTTACTATGTTACACTAAAACAGTCTGAGCTTCCGTCTAGCGTTTAATACCTTTTGCAAGACATAAGCCTGCACTGGGATAAGCATCTAAGGATATGATCGTGTGTTCACTCCTCTTATGGTAATAATCGTTAAAGCCCGTCCACCCTCATTGTAGTGTAATAGGTCTTTTCTCTAAAGTAATCTTTATTAAGGGAGAGGAGGCTTGTGCTCGGTAGAAAAAATTATGATGGTACAGAATTATTATTTTTACTTAATCGATAAATGCTACCCAGATGTCTGATTTCTAGTAAGCCTTCATTTGGTTAAGCGAAGATGCGCCATAACATCGATTTTAGGTATATTTGCTTTTTGTGTATATCTGTGATCATGCTAACGGAATAGAGTACACTCTACTCTTTAAGGATCTGTGATTGTAGTTTTGCTAGAGTTTTGCAGATCAGATTGTCATTTCTCTTTGCTTCTGTCTGTAGTTTCTATTCCATCTATTATTTGTCTTTGGTTGAAGTTTTCAATTTTAGTTTATTCAATTTCTGAATTAATTTTATTATTTATTTGATTACATATTGGTGTTTTGATTATCACTAAATGTATGAATTTTTATTTCCTCAGTGAGGATACTTTGGAGAAAAAGAAAAATAAATTTCTATATACCACTGTCTGTTAGATACACAATGTCTAACGTGGGATATGATCTCGACACTTCTGGCGGACTTATGCCGGTAAATAAAGTTTCTGTTCTGGTAGAATTCGTGACATTTTAAATTCTGTTGGCCAAATTATTCATTACTTGTTATCTTAACTTAACCTCTCCTGGTTGCTACTTGTTTTTAAAACTTGTCATCAATGTATTAGGAGCTTTTAAATTCTGAATTTGGCTATGAACTATTTCAGGCGAATTGTTTGTTCAGTGAATTAATCGTTTCACATTCCTATAGCTGATTCGAGCACTAATAAAGCCGCCGGACGAGGAGATAAGCACTCAAAAGCCAAAAAAGGCCCATCACCCGTACTACAAACGGCCAGGAAAAGGGCATAATCATGATTCGTGTGATGCGTGTGGTGAAGGTGGTGATCTGATATGCTGTGACCGCTGTCCAGCCAGCTTTCACCTTGGATGCTAGTGAGTTTGATTATGGCACCTGATGCAGCCACAACAAGGGGAGGCAGCAGTGGCGTGCACTGGTTTTCTTACCAGGGTACGCATACTGCAGGAAAATTGCATATAACAACAAAAAGCCTCTTTTATACAAGTTATATATCAATTTTAGGGTAGGCAGTGTTTTTGTGCATGTATGAAGTGCACGCCACTAGGTGGCAGCATACAAGTAAACTATTTAACCCATTAAGCATTTCTTTTCCTTATGTTTGATGCCAATGCTTTGTACTTAGTTGGTTGCTAAGTGCTTTGGCAAGTAATAACCAAAAGGTTCTGCACCTTTTTCTTCTACCCCATTGCATTGGACTACCTATCATCTGTGTCTGTGTTTTTGTTTTTTGTTTGCATTTAGTTTGGGGCACAGCATAACAAGTTTGTTTTTGTATAAATTATTGTTAAATGCTGATAAACTAGCTAAGATTTAATTAAACTCTCAGCTGATCTCATTTTTACATAAATGAAGATAAATAAATAAACTATCATCTTTAATAAGTGGCCTGTGAACTGAAAATGGGAAGACACTAGAAATATAATTATTTTTGATGTTTTTTTGATTGTATATTATGTTACTCATTAAATTTGTTTATTTTGTGGATTTTATGATATTTTAACCAAATGTTATAAAAAGTTTTTCTTTAAAACAGAAGTCAATACCACTTTAGTTTTTTGATGCAATCTCTACCATAATCCTACGATGATCCAATTAAAGATCATTGGACGATAATAGTTATTTTAGTAAATTATTCTGTCCGCCCATCCATGTGTTTGTCTGTCAGTCAAGAAGCAAAAATCCGGCCATTGTATTTCACACCCTACAGAGAGGGATCATTAAAATAAATAAACTCCATCTATTCTCATACCTATGTGATATGGAAATACCAGCAACTTGAATATTGCCATGAAATTATTTATTACAAAGATCACACAATAATATTTTGCGTACCATCTGCAATGTCCCTTGGTTTTAAACAAACAATGAAATCCATTACAACCTATAAATGACCCACAGTGAAGGAAGGGATTAGATCTTCTTCAAAGAATACAAGCATTTATTTGCTTGCCCTACAACACAATCAATTGCCAGCTTTTCTGATTGGCAAGCCAGAAATATTGTGTAAAAGATATTCTACAGCTGCATGAGAGGGTGTCTCACCAACAAGGGGACTCACACATCACGCCTATCCACTTAAAGTACAAGGACTGATCACAGATAAAAAGAGTTCTCTGTGGCATAAATTCTTGTGTTCTTGTTCTATTAAACTGAATATTATGATTTTTATTATATTTGTATATTATTTTTAGTGACCCACCCCTGGATGAAAATGACATTCCAGCAGGCTTGTGGCTGTGTAAGGAGTGCTGTGGCAGTGATGAGAAGCAAGCCAGCACCCGATCCAGCCGTGCTCAGTCTCCCTCAGACAATAAATCGGACACTGATAAGAAAACCAGGTGACCATTTGCTGTGACCAAAAAAGAAATGTTTGGGTTAACATTGATGGATCAGTCAGTTTATATAGAAATTTGTACTGATGATTGTTATAGATGGTTGATTGAAGTTGTTTGAAGCAATCCAAATAATGCTTTATTGACATACTCTGGAATTTGTTTTGCCTAACGTAAAAAAAATTGATAAAAACATCATAATAAATGGAGAAACACTTAAAATAGAAAACTCCACTGTTTTTCTAGGAGTGACCTTAGATTGTAAGCTACAGTGGGGTACCCATATAGAAAGCCTAGCGAGTAAACTCAGCTCAGCTGCATATGCAATCAGGAAAATTAGACAGCTTACCGATGTTGAAACAGCTAGGCTTGTTTATTTCGCATACTTTCACAGTATTATGTCCTATGGGATCTTGCTGTGGGGAAAAGCTGCAGATATTGAAAGTATATTTATACTACAGAAAAGAGCCGTACGATCAATATATAAACTTGGATCAAGCGAATTGCTTCGGGAAAATTTAAACAAATAGGTATTCTTACAGTAGCTTCGCAATACATTTATAATAATATAGTCTTTGTGAGGCAAAATATAACTCTTTATAAATCAAAAGCTGAAATTAACAATCGACTTACCAGAAATGGTCATAAATTAGTGATATCTGCATATCGTCTGCGTAAGGTGCAGAACTTCTTTGTGGGGTTGAGTTTTTACAACATGATTCCTAAGGAAATTCTTGACCTACCAATGCATACATTTAAAAAATGTGTAAAAACGCATCTAGTACAGCGAGGTTACTATACATTTGATGAATTCCTCAATGACAAGGTAGAATGGAAGCAGCCAGCCTCGCTCTCATCTCCCGCAAGATAGCAAAATGATTGTAAATGTTGATGTTGGAAAAGAGCAACTACTGTGTTTCTTGCCGGCTCTTCTCGGTAGAATCTGCTTTCCGAACCGGTGGTAGAGTCACACAAACATGCATACTTGACGTTTCAAAAGTGCTTATAAAGTAGGCCTACTTGAAATAAATGAATTTGAATTTGAATCTGTTGTTAATACAAGATCTTGAAATAAATTATTACTAATTTATTATTAACAATATGACAAATGGTCTCAAACTCAAAATTATGCTCAGTGCTGATTTTCAGTCTGCTCCAGTATCAAACTGAGCAAACAACCGCGTCGCCCGTTGCGTTAATATTATAAATAATAAATTGTAAAAAAAGAACAAACAAAACGAACACAATCAGTACATATTTAACAGTAAAAAGTAAAAAAAAGGTGTCAAAATTCTAAGTTTTTTATCCTTAGATCACAAAGAAACAGTCGTGCAAACTCACTCAGTAAGAAAAAGAAAGATGACAAAGAAGAAGTAGACATCAAGAAAGAGCTGGAACCTGAACATGAACTTTCACCAATGGAAATACTGGTGAAGGCAGCCAAGGTCATGAATCCAAAACAGTTTGAGTTGCCGCGCGAAATGAAGATCCCCTGCATTTTTCCTGGAACTGAAAAAGGTATATTACAGTTATTTTTACATTCATAACGTTTTGTTATTTTTGGACTGTATGATTTAAATTGTTACCCTTCAGATATTTAAAACTTATAATCATTGTTTTTGGATACAATTGAGTGCTTTACTCACCTGGTGGTATCCTACATTTTAGTCTTAATATGGGAGAGCTCTATTCTAAATGGAATTGGCCCATTATCTGCTAAAGCTAAACCCTTGCAAGTATCAGGGTCACCTTATAACAGAAAATGCTATGAATCCAACCTAATACTCCCTCGAATTGTCTAGTCTAGCCACGTATCTGCACCAAGTTGCCAAAAACCGTTTGTTGGAAAAGGATTATTCTCTGTTTTCAGAGGGAAACGGCAAGAATGGTAACGGCGTAGTATCTGTGGATGCATGGGGTTGCGTGCCACTGCCAGCAAAATCTTGCTTCGTCTGTCGTGCTACTTGCAAGCTGGCCCCGCTGTTGCAGTGTGACTACTGCCCCCTATTATTCCATCAGGTGCTACCAAAACAGCCTTTAAAGTATTATACTAAACAAATATATTTATAAATCGTATCATCATCCGATCTACCAGTGGACATCCACAGTTGAACATCGATCTTCTGTAGGGAGTTCCAAATACTGTAAAAGAAACTGTACTGTCTTGTGCTACCTGGATCCAGCTCCCTGCAACTCTGCCTCCATGATTTTAGTCTTAACTTGGTTCAGCAATTAAGCTGCAAAGCAAAAATTCTATTATAATATTAAGGATTACTTAAACGATGAAAAAGCTGAGGTAGCAATTGCTCTAACTTCATAGCTAATTATATTAATTAACTGTGAGATGGTGATAACAAAAAAAATACCCAAATAAGTTTTTTGAGCGCGTTTGAAATCCTCGTAGCTGTAGGTTTGAGTTGGCGAACATAGCCTCATAATAAATTATTATGTAATCATATTAGTATTTCCCTGTGATAGGCTTACCTGAATTTGAATTTGCTGAACATAGATAATATATAAAAAAATATTGTAAATCCTGTCGAACCCTTTGTTTTTTTGGGATAGTAAGTATCCAATGACCATCGCCAGGATGCAAAATTTCATCACAATTGGCGCAGCGGTGCATTGGTAACAAACAAAAAGACACACTCTCGCATTTATAACAGTAGTATGGTTAACATAAGACAGGATTGATTAAAATGTTTTTATTGCTCAACAGGACTGTTTGGATCCACCATTGACTGCTCTTCCCACTGGACGCTGGATGTGCCCGAATCACGTTGAACAGTACATCGTGAGTGCCTTATTATAATCTGACTGTGCCATTATTAAAGCATTTATCAAAAGCCAATACATCCAGTGTCGTGCATATAGTAAATAATAAAAAATCTGGCTAAGTTTGTTGTGGGCTCTTGCTTCTTAAACCAGGGCGCGTTTTGAACCCTCCTAGCTTTAGTTTTAATTTAACGAATGCAGTTATCACCATCACCAGTGGCGTGCACTGCATACATGAACAAAAGCACTGCATACCCTAAAATTTCTATATAACTCGTATAAAATGAGGATTTTGCCGATTTATGCAATTTTCCTGCTGTATGCATACCCTGGTAAGAAACCCAGTGCACGCCACTGACCATCACTAACATTAAAGTAACATGTTAAATGTATGAACGCTTCATAAGTGCCTGTGATAAGGTCCACGTGTATAAAACATTTTTTAATTTGAATTTAGGTCATGAACTAAGCGGGATATCCTCCTATTATATCCCCTGACAAGGGATATAATGAGTGGATCCACCCGCTAAAGCACGGGAACATGGAATATAAGTAGTTTACCCCCGTTTACTATTACACATATATTATTTGGATATTTTTTCCACTTATCAACTTATATACTTATAATATATACTTATCAACTTTCAGAGCACTGGTGCAGTGCTCTGAAAGTTGATAAAGCTGTGGGAGAAGATAAATTTTTATCCTTTCCCCGGGGAGATAATTATCTTGCCCATGCTGGCTGTGTAGTATAGCAATTATAAAAACTTTACGGTAGGCATTGTACGAGTTATAAAAAGCCAACTGTAAGTTTCTATAACTCTTATTGGAGATTCTCTCCATTTTATATCATCTGCTCTCTTAGTGCATATAGCACTGAATATAGAACTCGCTAAAGACACTGGAAAATAAGAAAATTGGTTCAATAAACAATAATAAATTTACCTAATCCAGATGAATTTCCTAATAGCCATCTATTGTTGAGGTACGGCTGAACTGAGTTTGGAAAACTCCATTATAGTTTCTCGTTGTTTCATATAATATATAATATATATATGAAAGTGTGGTTGTTTGTTACTCAATTAAGCTGCAATGTATATATGAAAGTGAAAGGTATAATGTATATATGAAAGTGTCGTTGTTTGTTACTCAATCACGCAGAAACTGCTGAACGGATTGGGATGCAATTTGGCATGCATGTAGCCTTTGAAATAGAAAAGAACATATGTTAAATTAGTTATATTATATTAGAATATGATATGAATGATCGCTATGTAGCGATAATGCCGCCAAATTAAATAAATAAATAAATATACTATGACAATACACACATCGTCATCTAGCCCCAAAGTAAGCGTAGCTTGTGTTATGGGTACTAAGACGACTGATGAATATTTTTATGAATAATATACATAAATACTTAGAATATACATGTAAACACCCAGACACTGAAAAATATTCACGCTCATCACACAAAAATTTTCCAGTTGTGGGAATCGAACCCACGGCCTTGGACTCAGAAAGCAGGGTCGCTGCAAACTGCGCCAATCGGCCGTCAAAACATTTAACAAAAATTGTATACTTTTTGTTAAATTTTACTATATGTGTATGTGGTGTAAAATAAAAGTGTATTCATTTATTCATTCATTCTTTTCATTCATTCATTCATTCAATATGTTCTTTAGGTAGCAGTAACAGAGTTTTTTGTGACAGAGCGCAATAAATGCACTACCACCTACCAGGTTGATAGACATAAGACACCGGGTAGTCCATTCGAATGTATATGGGTTCAATATATCACATGTTGTTTTATATTTATTCAAACAAGTTATTTGGTCCTTACACGTTCATTTGATGTTAGGACTGGAAAGTGGTGCGGTCCATCTCTGCAACAGAGCGTGCTGCTTTGTGGGAGCGATTTAGTGGGCCTGTAGATCAGCACGCAGTTAAGGTGGATTTCATTCGCCGCGCTCGGAACCCTAGACCCGCTTTTCGGTGAGTGAATAAGGTGTTAAAGTAAAAACAACTTTAAAGGAACTTTTTTTTAAAATCTATTTTTTTGCTGTGACCTCACTCGGTTTTCAGTTGAAAATCATGCACAAATATTAATATTCTACTATATCTTAATATATATAAATCTCGTGTCACGATGTTTGTCCTCGATGGACTCCTAAACTACTTAACCGATTTTAAATTAAATTGGCTCACCATGAGCAGTCTGGTCCAACTTAAGAGATAGGATAGCTTAGATCTTTAATTATAGTCGCAATTTTATTTTATTGCAAATTATTTGTCTATAATTAATTGACAGTCACATGTTATATATATATATATATATATACTACTATACTCATTTAAGGCTTAGCGATACTGAATACTTTAAAAACAAAATCTAACGCAGACGAAGTCGCGGGCAACAGCTAGTAATATTATAGATGTGAAAGTGTGGATGTTTGTTAAAACGGCTGGACGGATTTGGATGAAATTTGGCATGCATGTAGCCTTCGACATGGTTAAGAACATAGGCTACTTGTTATCCCTATTCGATTAAGTAGGAAAAATGGGAAATTGATTACGAGCTAAGCCGCGGGCTAAGCTTTGAAATTTTGTCTGCATGTCACCTATGCTATGTAAAAAGACATGTACTTCATGATTCTCTACCTATCTTTCAAATATTTCTTGTGGTAGGATTCAAAATTGTTAACTTAGAAGCTTTAGACACAATTCTGAAGTCCACGCAGACGAAGTCGCGGGCAGAAGCTAGTAATAAACAAATATATTACGGAAACGTAGCGTTAATATTTTTATGATTATAAAAGACATAAATACTTATTATATTTTGATAAACACTCATACTGTGAAAAATATTCATGTTCATCACACAAACCATTTCCAGTTGTAGGAATCGAACGCCACGGCCTTGGACTCAGAAAGCAGGTTCGCTGCGAACTGCGTTAAACGGCAGTCAATGAATGAGTGTATGTATGCATTAATGCATGAATGAATTTTGAATTATTCGCAGAGTAAAGGTACCGGTGGGTATGCGAGGGCGTGTTGTTGTACCTCGTATGGTACGGTTGCATTACCGTCGACCGCCACCATTGCTGCCATCGCGTCGCGAACACGTGCGGTGCGAGAAAGGTAGGCCGACCTATACTGTTACTGGTTTTGTTACTTAAAATGAGTGACTATAAGCGATCCGAGGAGTGCAACAGGGCTATTCTGTATCTCAGTTGAAACTAAATTTAGCTAGCCACTGTGGTAAGTTGCCATCGAATAACGCCAAAAAAACATTTTGTTAACACATTTTTGTTAAATTTCACTATAATTCGCAAGGGAATTGTTTATATTGTTATACTGATCAAGTCACAAAACGTTTTCTATCCACGTTTCTGATACGTACCGCCAAGTTGTGGAACGCCCTCCCGGCAACTGTGTTTCCTGCCACGTATAATTTGGGTACCTTCAAGGCTAGAGTGAATAGGCTTCTTCCAGGCAAGCGTGCTTCGACCTAGACCTCATCATTTCTTATAACGGGCATGATTGTCGTCAAGCGTTGGCCTATCGTTAATAAAAAAAAAAAGATAGATAGATAGTTAGATAGATATTATCGTTGCTATAAACAATTGACACCACATTCACTTTTCACTGCACTTCATCCTTGCCGAAAACATATAAACGTATTATTGTATAGAAGCTGTTCACGCGGACGCATCGCTCACTCAAGTAGGAGAGAGACAGATGTCGAACGCGGAGGCCGACTGTGCCTCTTTGTCACTCGTTCCGGGCTCTCGCTTGCACTTCAAGCCTTGAATGGAACGCCTCAGAGCGAGGTAGCGCCGCATACGTCATGTTTTTTCGTGCGTGCAGCCGGCTCCATCGAATTATAAGACGTTGTCACGTCAAAAAAGAATGAAAATGCAGTGTAAGATAATAGCGGCCAAACCTGCGGGAGTAGGAGCAAAAATTATAGGAAAAACGGAAAAAAAAATTAAAAAAATCCTAATCGGAATTGCCATTTCGGATGACTTTCAATACATGGCGTTTATTAGATAGTATAGTAAGAAAATGTCCAGTACGTGTTATAAAACACTTAAGCATAGGCATAGTAAGAGTTATAAAAACCTACCCTTAAGTATTTATAACTTGTACTGGAGACTTTCTTCATTTTCATCATGCATATGATATTCTCTGCATACCCTATGCACGCCAATGGATAGTACGTATTTAACTGGGTCATCTAGTTTCACGTGCAAAAAATGCGTGCGTGACCTTATCAAACGCAGTTCTGATGGAAAAAAATCATAAGTTGCTTCCTGAATACATAGGATTTGTGAGAGAAACGCATGCACAGATAAACTTTGTGTGTTTAATTTTGTTTTTATATATAAGCACTTACGTCATTCTTAACGAGTCTACTTTATAGTACTCAAACATCTGAAAGCTGGTGGTTCATACGAAGATTCCGAAGATGAAGACGTGACGCAAATATGCATGAACCTCTCATGCCCGGAATATACTGGAGAAGGAAAATGTCCATTACAAACACCAAAATTAAAGGGCGCTACTAAAAAGGACGCAGATGAAGATCTGAAAGCTATAGAAGAGAATGAGCCTAAGGTATGTATATTAATGTGTATGTATATATCTATATGAATAGTGTAATGACAAGGTTGCCTGGTAACAAGCCGCTCCGCTTTCATCTCACACAAGATAGAACAAAGATTGTTAAATTGTAAAACGTTGGAAAAGAGCAACTGCTGAGTTTCTTGTCGGCTTCTGTATCACATTTCTGTAGAATTTGCCTTCCGAACCGGTTGTAGAGTCACTACAAACAGACATACTTGACGTTTCAAAAGTGTTTAAATTGGGCCTACTTGAAATAAATGAATTTTGAATTTTTGATACGTCTGTACTAAAGGAGCCTCCATTGCATTGATAGCTATAAAATAATTTCTTTAACAATAAGTTCCTTACAGCCGGCTTTTCTTTGAAACACTTAATCCCTGTTTTGAGGGATCACCGTAGATCTAAAATTGTTCCACAATGCAAATTGTAGCGGCAAAGAGGATCGTACATGCGTAAAAGCACTGCCTACCGTTAAGTTTTGCTCTTATATTATCACGCCACTGATTATGGTCGGTAGAAGAGTACCTGGCAACAAAATTACGGGGTAACAATTTATTGAGGTACGGTCAGAGAACAGTGATGCCAACAATTCTTCAAACTACTCCCTACTCCAGGGACTACAAGATGTTTGCAGATTTTGGGATTTTCCAAAAATCGAACTGCCCACTTTTGTATCATATCATACATATTCACGGTGTTCTAGTTTTTCATGAGCGTTGACTGGGTTTAGTGCCAGCGGACATTAAACCCAGTCAACGCTCACACAGTGAAACCGATCATTTACGGTTTTCGGATTTCGTTGAAAGACTTTGACATACGAAAGTAATAAATCGGTTCCAGTTAATAATTAACTTTATTTGGTTTGCCTTAGGAATACAAATAACTCTGTTTTGTTATTTTTCCACAGTTGGAAAGGAACTCGGATTCGAGTGACTTTTCAGATTCTGATTTTGAACACTTGACAACATCCGTCAAGAAGCGTAAAGTTTCACAAAGTGAAGACAAGAGTCCAGGCAAGCGAGGCCCTAAACCTCAACGTTTGGAGCTCTGTGCTGAAGAAGGCGTCGAGGAACTGCTGGCAACTGTTGAAGAACAGCTCCAGAAGTTAGATGAGAGACTTATAAAACTGCTAGCTTGGCAACGGCTGCAACAGGTGAGAAGCTTTTATTGACGTCTTATAATTTTTTGTAGTTAGATTAAAGATACGTTGTCACATTATTGTTAAAATAGTTTATTTATTTATTTATAATCTTTATTTGCAAACTACAATATTAAAAAAAAAAACAGAAGTAGAAAAAAAAACACTGACAGTAGCAGGCGGAATAAAGAAAAAAAAATAAGGAAAACATGAGGATAGCAGAGTGTAGGTTTTCCTCAAATAATAAAATAAATAAAAATACATACAAATAACTACATAGATAAAGACAAAAAAATAAGGAAAACATGAGGATAGCAGAGTGTTTCCTCAAATAATAAAAAATACATACAAATAACTACATAGTAAAATAATTCATAAATATTTAATATAAAAAAAATAATGAACTAAAATATACTTTTACATATCTTACATGCATAAATTACAGTAAATACTATTACAAATGGTCTTTGATGTTAATAAAGTTAATGTCCGTTAGAAAGGAACGAAAGGAACTTAAAAAACTTTATCAAACACTTTAAAAAATTTGGAATTTCGTGATACGTACAATTTTTTTTTCCATTAACTTCATTGTAAATATTACCAGGCGATATGTTCAGGCTGGAATAATGTCCCTGTTAACAATTCACCAGTTAGAGATAAGGGATTAATATAATCGTCATACCCATTGACACGGTACCCTGCTACCATCTTTGACAAAAGAACAAGAGTACCTATAATTAGAAAACATTATGCTCGTTGGCCACACTTTGATCACATTAGTTACATTTCATGTTAGCCAGCCAGGTTAACATTTTTTTTATTTTTTTTACTTGATAGACTTGATAGACAACTATCATGCCTGATGTAAAGCAATGATGCGGTCTAAGTTGGGGCGCGCTTGCCTAGAAAATGTATATTAATTCTTACTTTCAACATTCGAGTTGTATGTCAACACAGTATCAGGAAACACGGAATCGGCAAGAGCGTTCCAAACTTTAGCAGTCCGTATCAGAAACTTAGATGAAAAGCGCTTCGTGCGTGTTCCAATTATGGCAACTAGCTGGCTAACATGATAAAGAATTGTGCTACTAATTGCTAATACAGGGCTAGATCAATTGGTGCGACTATTTTCTTCTTTAATTTCAGCAAAGGTTTTTTAAGGATGAACGTCGAACGTCAAGTGGCCTTCACTTCATGAATGCACAAAAGTACTGCCTATCCTAAAATTTATATATAACTAGTACTAGCCGTTTCCAGCCCGCTTCGCTGGGCGAATTGAAAAAGGAAATAAATTACATTTTATGTTTCATTTTTATTTATTTTTTTCATATTTTTATTATTCTCCTTTTTTTTATTTTTGTATGAACATAAATAGGCCCCGCGGATAGAACTGTAAGCATCGATATTGTTTAGACTTACTCAAATTCCAAATTCCATCGATTTAGCCTGTATCTTTCATCCAGGTGATTTTTCTCACTAATATACATTGTAACTTTCAATGTGCAATCATTTCCGTGCCTTTCTTCCAAAAATTAATAATAATTGACATGAAGAAAAAAATTTGAAATGAGCATTGAAAGTTTAAGTTAAAGTCATTGCAAGTCTCATATGTGAAGTTGAAATCTGTCTAGGTTCAAGTGCGACGAATTTTCTGTTAACTAAAATTTTCTACGTGACATCAATTTTTTATAGAAAATTAATTGTGCATGTTTTTTATGAATTCTATTGGAATAAGTAACTAAATTTCTTTTCCACATCTCATGTGCTTGGAAAATGCATTCATTTTAATCTATTACATTTCCGCGATCCCGCAATAAAAGAATTCGTCGGTTATGTAGTCTGCAAAAGTAAAATGAATGTAAAATTCTTAGTCCGTTGATTGGATAGCTACATGTACAGTTAAGTTTTTGAAACCTCTCAATGACTTTTTCTCCGCTGCCAAAAAGACGATTGTTGTAAGGAAATACACGAATATCCCTACATACACGAAGATCCCCACCAAATTTGGAGTCTGTAGAAGTTACAGGTTAGAAATAAAAATTTTAGATTTTAACACCCACCCCCGCAATTCCTGTCGGAAGTAGACTTTATTGAAATCCATTTTAAGATGTTCTTTATGTGAATAATAAAAGATTCCTACCATATTTAGAATTTTTAGAAGCTAAATTTCGAAATTGAAATTTTTTATTGTTAACTTAAAACCAATTTGGAGGTGATTCATTGTAAAATCCGCTCGAAGATCATTTTTATATTACATATAGAACACTCTCACTAAATTTGGAGTCTATAGGAGCTATCGCTTGGAAATTGAAAATTTTCATTGTTAACGCCCCCGCAATCTTCTTTGGGGTGGGATATCGTAAAATTTGTTCATAAATCATTTTTACATCACTTATAGAAAATTCCTACAAAATTTGGAGCTTGTAGGAGCTTTAGCTGGAAAATTAAAAATATTAATTGTTAATACCCACCCCCGCAACCCCCTGTGGGGTGAGCTATCGTAAAATTCGTTCATAGCCTATTTCTACACCTCTTACAGAAGATTCCTACCAAATTTGAAGTCTATAGGAGCTATAGTTTAAAAACGGGAATTGTTCATTGTTAACGCCCCCGCAATCCCCTTTGGGGAATGAATTTCTTAAAATCTATTCATAGCTGACCTCTACATAGCAAAAGTAATATTCCTACTAAGTTTCACGTTTCTAAGTCTTATGGTTCCCGAGATTTCGTGGTGAGTGACTATATAGATGGGAATTCTTCGATTATCATCGAAATTTTTAACTTTTTATCGGGCTTTTTTAAAATTTTCTTACATACAAAACTTTCTCCTGACAATTCTGAAGATAAAAAAAAAGCCCAATTGGTCCAGCCGTTCTCCACTACCGTGAGTAGATTCTTAGCTGAATGTAAAAAACCATAATCCGTTTAATACACTCTGTTGAAATCCATGAAAACAAAAGAATCAAGAGAAAATGCTTATCTTTTGTTTTTATTAGCGGGATAAATGTTCATAAAAGTAAAACAGCAATAAAAAAATGAAGGAATGTTGGAATTCAAAAATAGATAGCCATAAACCATCTAGGAAAAATTTCGCATCGAATGGTGGTAGTTTCATGTCGATACGATCTGTGGTTTAGGCGTGATTGAGCCTCAAACGAAGACCATTTTCATTATATATATATAGATAAGAGGAGGATTTTTGCCGTTTTATGCAATTTTCCTGCTGTATGCATACCCTGATTAAAACCCAGTGCACGTCACTGTCGAACGTAATATATAAAAGTATCTCAGTGCTGCACGAATTCGTAACGGACATATAATACTTTTTATTCCGGAAAAACTAACAGTTCTTGAGGAATATAAAGAAATACGACTTTTTGTCGCAGTCGTGGAAAACAAATTTTTCATGTTTTTTATTTTTCCTAAATACTTTTTGTGATTGATGTACCGCCGAGACGCAATTGCATAGCAGACTTGAGACGTTCATTTAGATTGGATTGGATTATTTATTTAGCTACATCATCAATAGCTTATATCAGTCCACTGCTAGACTTTAGGCCTTCCCAAGGGAAGGTTTGCCTTTAAACACCACGATGGGCAAGACGGGTTGGTGTTCGCAGTACATTCTAATAGTGACACCAACAAGCAGTACAGTATACTCGGTGACATAAAATTAATAATTCGTTTAAAGGAAAATGCATACAATTAAAAATCCATACAGTAAACTACCCATTGATATTTTCGAGATGTCTCTTTAAAAGTTCAAAGTTTGTATTAAACGTTAGCTTACAGAAAAGTCCTATTACAGCATAAAGTTGTGTTAATTATTGCGAGAACCAGGGTGCTCTTATAATAATTTTAAATGACAATGTGAGATGGTGATAACAAAAATTAACACCCGATTGAGTTTGTTGTGGGCTTCTTCCTAGACCAGGGCGCGTTAAGAACCCTCGTAGCTTTAGTTTTAAGTGACCATGTACACATTTCTCATGTAATGTACGCATCATAAGTGCCACCTATGGACCTACTGGATATTTTTGACTTTGACTTATCCGTTATAATCCCTTAGTCAACTCATATGACACCCGCGGGAAGAGGAAAGATGGTGACAACTGTATTCTCATCTGCACACGGCACTCTACTCTAAGTCCATTTAGCTATAGTATAACATTATTGTCGCGAGGTTGCCGCTGGCGAAGCGGGTGCCGGTCGCTGGCGCCGCAGCGGCACAGGAACGTGGGGTACCCGTGCCGCCTCCGCGTTACGCGGTGCAACACGAGCGAGGCTCGCTAAGCTCGGCGTGCGACGATTGCCGCTGCCGTCGGAGTTGCTACCGCGCGCGGACCGCGAGCGGATTGCGGCTGTGGTGTGGGGCCCCGCCCCTCCGCCCGCGCCCACCCCCGTGCCCAAACCCCCGCACCCCGCGCTGGACCTGGCTGATGCTCTTGTCAAAGCTGCTTTGTGCGAGCTCAAGCCACCAGCCAGGTAAGTCACGAATAATCCCAAAAACTCATCTAGGAAATATTCCCGGATGTTTAAGAGGGGGTATGCAGATGATATTAAATAAAGAAAGTCTCCAGTACGAGTTATAAATACTAAAGGGTAGAATTTTATTAAATCTTACAATGTCTATCTTTAAGTTTATATCATCTGCAAACCCTGTGCATACCCTTTATGCACGCCACTGATGCACAGTTAGACCGATATTGCCCAAATTTCGCATAGAGGTATTAGATAAATAGTATCCTACATCCTAATGATGCTACACAACAACAGCATACAGAACATTAGTAAATTAAAAAAGAGTGTGTGCTTAAGACCGCACGTCCGAAATGAGAACAATAACTGTGTTTTTATAATCTTTAAAGTTTATGTTTTTTCATTGTATAATATTTGCACGATAAAGTTATTCGCTAACTAAACACGCTAACCGCACGTCCGAAATGAAAACAATAACGTCGTTTTTATAATCTTTAAAGTTTGTTTTTTCATTGTATAATATTTGCACGATAAAGTTATTCGCTAACTAAACACGCCAACCTCACAATGTAAAACAAATAAAAATTATAAGATACTAAACAAAGCAAAACATCAAAGAACAGCTGACTGTACCTTTCTCGCTCGAGTACGCTCGGTAGTCCCGAGTTCACCCGATCGAGCCATTCCACCTCAGAGCGTGATGGTTCAGCCTAACTTAGGCAGTAATACCTACGGAAAAAACTGCGTGCGGTGCGCCAAAATAAGTTTTCATCATGAGTATTCTTCTGGCGCTTTCTATATTCTGGGTCGGCCCTCCGTATACCTTACCGCAAGCCGTATCGTGACATGACATGTGTTTGGCATTGCATTTTATGGCCGGTTGCCACCTGACACCAAGACTCGCCATCCTCGAGGTTTGAGCGCCGCCAATGACCCACGTGCCGCTCATCCGCCGCTATGGCGTGCATAGAGGTTATGCACAGGTTATGCAAACGATATATATGTGGAGTATAAGGGTTGAAAAAATTATAAATTACACCATACAGATTCTCCTGCTGTTCGCGGAGTATAGCAAATTAAGCTTAATTTTCATGATGTAAAATGAAGAAAATCTCCAGTACGTAGTTATAAATACTTAAGCGTAGGCTGTATATAACTTACAATGCCTATTCTTAAGTTTTTGTAACTCGTACTGAAGATTTTCTTAATTTTATATCATATGCATACCCTGTGCATATCCTCTGTGCACGCCACTGTCCGCCGCCATATCTTCTGTGTGCCCCAGTCTTGACCCGGATGAGCCCGGGCTCATCATCCCTACCCTGGGGTAGGGATTTTTTTATAGAGTGTCCTTCTCTGGCCTTGTGGTGTTTTATTTTCCTCCTACCCAGTGGAGGTGTGACTCTCCATCGAGCACTCCCCTATCCGCCACTTTTAGGGAATCAGGCTACCCCAAGGATGAAATAAGCTTTCACTTCAATAAAATAAAATATTTTTTAATCGTAGAAATGGCGGAGAAGCGGCGTTGGGACGCGCGATCCCGATGCGTTTGTCTGCTCTTAGCGTCGGCAGCGACGGTGCGTGCGACGTGGTGCTGGACAGCCGCTGTCGCCGTGTGTCGCCGCGACACGCGATAATTTTTTGCGATGAGGTCAGTGAACAAACTTGATACCTTAAACGTTTATACTACTAATACATATAAGCATTTGTTGTTAAAACTTTTGTATTTTTGCTTTTGTCGGGATTATCTATGTTATGTGTGTACTCATTTCGATAAATTTGGTTGACTACCCTATTGATCTAGTGATCACAAGGTCCCCAAAACGATTCCCAGATTGGGCCAATACAAAGCACAATTGCATTGCAGTCACTCTCCCATACCCATATGTATAAATGTGATAACGAGTGATTGAATTGGTTTTATTTAAACAAGAAGTGAAATATTAGGTATACTTATTTGTTACTTAAAATAATTATAATCATCTAAAATCGAATACTGGTGATGAATTTTTGTAGATCGTGCTTTGTTGAATTATGTTCTGTATACATTTTTATTCGTCATACAACGTGTCTTTAGATAGATATATTCGGTCCGATGTCTACAATGTCTGTATGTAAAAAAAAAATAAAAAATTAACAAAATTAAATTAATAGTTTAGAGTAAAAGAAGCATCCTGTATCCAGCGTAAGCGGCGCGGTGTGGTGGAGGTTTCAATTCAATCAATTTCTGCAGAAAAAAAAACGATAAATTACTTACAGTTGCTTGAAGTTCTAAATGCGGAACATGTTTTAATTTTTTATCACCGATCTAGTTACCTTTAATTATTGCCTAATGTTTTAAGATTGAACAGATGTTCGATGTTCGACGATAATAAAATCACTGTGTATTAAATACAGTTGCCCCCCTGTCTATCCGGCACCCCTGTAATCAAACATAACACGATTCCGACATTATGATTGAATATTTTTTTACAATATTCGCAATCAAAGTATAACATATAGAATTTTACCATTGGATCTGATGACTGATTACAAGGAACTCTTCGGACGGTCCGTGGCACTCTATAACGCGACAAATTCGATAGTTCCGCACTGCCCTACAAAACGTTTGTCGGATTACCGGGAATGACTGTACATTCAAACGAAGTTGGTTCAACAGGTGACCCGTCACTTCGAGCTGATTAATTACTCCGAGTGGGGCACCCGTGTTAACGGCGTTCTGTACGCGTGCGACCTGTCCCACGGGGAGGGCGCGACAGGAGACGCAACCGACGACGCGGAATCGCGAGCGCAAGCGTTGCGTCAAGTCGTACGATCCAGGAGGACCAAACCACCACGGTACTGAATTGAAATTGTTTAAAATCGTTTATTTCAAGGTCACTTTATCATATAACTAACTGAGCTTGTTGCTGAAGAATTCGTCTGCATGTATTTATTTCTTGGCCTAATGTCTAGGATGCAAAATTGCCGTGCCAGTGATGGATCCTGGTGTCTGCCACTTATAAGACCAAAGCGCTCACCTCTGAGCCAGGGAGATCTGCGTACAACCGTCAAGGAGTGAACTCACTTTACTAGTTAACGTTGACCGATAAAATATATGCATATCATAATTTCACTATTAGCCGAAAGTAGTACGGAAGTTTAGTTAGACACTCGTTCATTTTAAAATTAAATATTTGAAATCTCCTCCTCGAGTTGGCTAGGTAAAAACAGATGTAGCAACAGTCGACCAATAATCTATATTAAACGTGATAAGCGGAAATGCTGTTTCAAATTCATAGTATTTTGTTAGGCGCTTGGGCTCGACATTCATTATATAAATTCATTGATATTCTGTAAATTTTGCAAAAAAAAAAGCCGCAGTAATATTTTGTTTTGATCATTTAATCCTAAATATATATGCGTAATATTGAAAATAAATCTTTATCTAACCCCATATATTCATGCAATCATATAATATACATCATATAAACTAAATTATTGATTATTTTCAGAGCATTGTATTCTTAATTTCAATGACTACAAGTATTATATTCATTTAGTTTCTACTTCAACATTTGGAGAGACTTGCACGATTTCCGAAACCAGTGAATTTTTTTAACTGAAAGTGTATAGTAAAAAAAATAAACTACGACAATACACACATCGCCATCTAGCCCCAAAATAAGCTCAGCTTGTGTTATGGGTACTCAGACAACTAATGAATATTTTTATGAATAACTAGCTGTCCCGGCGAACTTCGTATCGCGGATAATTTTTTTTTTATAAATGTAACTTTTTATTACATATTATCCTATTCCGGTCTAAGAGAAATCCAAAAAAGATCCAAATATCATAAAAATTGGTCCATCCGTTCTTTAGATATAAATGGTGTAACTAACACAACTTTCTTTTATATATATAGATAATATATATAAATACTAATACAGATAAACACCCAGGCTCATGTTCTTCACAGAAACGTTTTCCATTTGTGGTTTTTCGAATCCGCCTTGGACTTAGATAGCAGGGTCGCTGCCCACTGCGCCAATCGGCCGTGATATGATCAGTATGATCTCTTTTAGGCTCAACGGGTCTCTCACTGTGGCAGTGGAAGAAGAGATGGACTGCAAGTGTCCTGGCGCTCCGCCTCCAGCGAGCGCGGCTTGGGAGGGCTCCGCCTTGGTGCCACACGGCGCCCTGTTGCAGTTCGGCTGTCGCATGTACGTGTTCAGCATCACTGACCACCAGACCTTCCCGCACCAGCCGGAGGTGGATGAGCCCGCTCTGTGAACTTGTGAATGTGTTAAAGACTTTAATGGTTCTGCACGGCGCCACGATTAAAGTGTTCTGTATCATTTACAATGACATTATGACCACATTGTGTACTACACAGAGCCCTGTTGCAGCTTGGGTACTGCTTGTGTGCGTTCAGCATCACTGACCACCAGACGTTATATAGAATATTAAAAAAAATTATATTAAATTTAAAAATTCTCCATGTACCCATTCATTAGAAAGTTATTTTATCCAGAAATAGCATTCTCTATATTTCTTGACAGTAAGATGAGCCTGAAATATTAGTATTTGTTAAAAAAGCGCTAACTTGCTTTATCCGCGTGCGCTGACTAAATGATTCTTCATACGTTAAAGTTCATAAAAAAAAATCTGCCATACCGTATAACTATCTGTAATGATAAAGCTATTGTCATTTTTAGCCACAGAATAGTAATTCTTACAAAAGGAGGCGTTCAATGTATTAAAGACTATCTTATGTAGATAGCTCTTGCTCTTTACAACATGTTCCTTGGTCCCATAAACTTAAAATTACGGTACGTCTTTACATCTTTTAGAAAGTTATCTGCCTGGCCAATAAAACATTTTATTACGACCCTTTGTTAATATAGGTGAAACCGCGGAGAACTCACGTATGAGAATAACATGTTCACGTATGTTATTTTAAATCTTTGCTCTCGCCCTATTTATATTATTATATTTATATTATGTTTTAAAGTTTTGGTTTACAATAGCATCGTTTTTGAAAGCAACTTTGTATCTTTTTTTTTTTTTTTTTTATAATTAAAACCGGAAGCAATTTCGTTTGTGAAGCCTATGTAACACGTTCTATTTGAATCCGGTAATAGCCTTATGTCTTATATCTTGACTTCCCTTTCGGGGAGACAGAGTTCAATAATACTTGCGATAAAGCATGCCTGAGAATTCCCCATGTTCTCAAAAGGCGTGTGAAGTATACTGGATTAGTAGACTTCACTTGGGTAGTGCAGCCACTACAACATTTTTGAATAAGGTAGGAGACCCGTGCTTGGTAGTGCCTAGTGTGAGATTTTCTACAAACGTTTTCTTATTCGAATGCGTTAAAGTTAACTACTATTTGTATGGACTCAAAAGAGCGCCATCTAGTTAAAAAACTGGGAAATAGTATTCTCCTTAGTAGAAAGTCTAATAATTACAGGCACGTAGTGAGCCATTATGTACGGTTAATAATCATGATTTGAATACGAGATCATAAACGGGTACTTCATTTCTTGTAAAAACAATAAATATAAAATGTGAGTAGTCTTGGATTCTAAAAAGGAAACTTAATCAGCTGATTTTTTTTCTTTTATTATGTAGTATTTAGTAAATTACACTATAGAACTATAAAAATGCACTTAATGACTTATTGTCAGTTATAAATTATTAAAGATAATATTATTTTGTAAAAGAATTATTTTGTAAGCATGTTCACATTATATTATGATCGTAGAAGAGTGACGACGATTTTCTTTTTCGTGGAATGTTACAATAAACATCTGAAAATTATAGTTTCGATTATACTTGCTTTAATAAAGTATGCTTTATGTATATTTTTTTACACAGAATAGTTTCAATGCTGCACATAAGCTAGGCCAGCTGCGATGTTTTTTTTTAAATGGAAAATCAAATATATTTGTCTTGTGTTGTTTAAAAGTTATGGAAAAATATTTGGTAGATAGCTTTGCCATAAAGACACAGCATAAATATTTTTTAAGTTTTCTTAATGAGTTGAAACCTAAAGTACACGATTTTTTTTAATAAATGTTTGAAAATCCCACTCTGTTGCTGTGGATTGAGGCAACATGTCATTTTTGTACGATCATGACTATTAAATAAGTAAAGTAATTTTAATTATTATCCTATGAGTTTGTATTTTTTGGTATTGCTTATTGTAATCCATTAAGAGATAAGTATCGTTCAGTTAATCAGTAGAGCTAACATCGGCGCCACGAGAAAATTAATAAGAAATTGAAAACAATTTCTCGTTCTATTCCTGAGTTAAGAGAAGAAAATTGGTAGAAATAATTAGATAAACGAAAGGATCAAACACATTGAGGTAATTTTAAGAAATATTTTTTAGAAGATTCTTCTTATTTAATTTACCTTTAATTTTATTACCTTAATGTGGATAGGATCTTTTTTGTTGCGCGCATGTTGCTCTATTAGGCCCTGGGTGAGATTTCCTCGCTCGCAATCAAAGTTCTTTGAGCTAACTGCGGTCAACGAAAGAGATAATAAAAGTAGACAGAGCGAGAGAGAAAGTGGGACGGCTAGTACCGGTGTCCCTTTATCTCTAAAGCGAATAACATCAAAGTGTGTTAACATGAATTATCTGTTTTAGCTTACCTTTGTTTAAGGTTTCGAAAAATCTAATGTTAAAATCGTGCTTTCCATCCTATGTTTTAAGAGTATGTAACTGAAATAAAGATTGTTAAATGCAGTTTGGTATTTCAATTACTTAATAAATCCAACGGAACTCATTGTATTTCCCCCTACAAAAGTATCCTGTGTATCTCCAAAATTACGCCAAGATTGATATAGGTTCAAAACCTGTGCACTAACAAAATAATTCTTATTAAATCCAATTCCGTACTAAAAATATCCTATGTCCATCTCTAGGATGCAAGCTATGTATGAGCAATCAAAATCGATGCTGCGGATGGGCCAAACATTTCACATATTCGTTTTCTCGTGTTTGGGTTACGAGGTTGGATGCGTTTGTTGAAGATCTGTTGCAATTATTCCTGAAAGTACTGGACCAGTTATGATGCTAATTTTGCATTTTATAGATATAATACACAGGTCAGGTGCTGGGAAAATAAAATAAAAGATATCATGTATTTTTTTTTAATTTAAATCATTTTCATCTGTTTCATCTGGTTCAGGCTCATCGAAATCTCTTATTTTAACGTCCGCATCCTCGCCATACTGGATGATATTGTCTATTGTTAGTAGTATGTTATCAATGCTTTCTTCATCCTTTATGTTGAGTGGATAAAACCTAACTAAACTGAAATTCTCTATAACTTCACCGATAGCTTCAGTCAACCTCGCGTATTTCTCGTGCCATTTTGATTTTGCGTTTCTCATGTCGGCTAACAAAATATGAGGGTCTGGATCTAGGTAGCTGTAAAAAAATTAAGTTAGTCATCCATAAATTTCATTCTAAGAAATATATTGAGATATACAGATCATTATTATTATAATTTAAAGAAAAATATAATTTCTTTTTAATAAAAATATTAATACTACATATGTATATTACGGCGTAATAAAAACCCAATCAGGGTTTTCCGTACTCCGGTATTCATGGTTCAGCGCTCTTTATAGCTACATACAAAAAATGATGGGTGAGTGAGGGTAGTTCTAAAAATTATTGATTGCGTTGCAACTTGTACTATTCATAAAACCAGTTCCGCATATTGCACTTTAGCGTTTGAAGCTATAGCTATATACACAGGATGTTCAGGCTATTTATTATTACATTTTTTAGTTTGACAGAAAAATGTGTTAAGTTTCTCCTTTATATTTTTGTGTTGATTTGCTGCATTACTTTATAGTCATAACCAAAAATAGATCAATAAAATGATCCTCATATTCTTGACCAGCGGCTATAATATAGTAAATTGTGTAGAGAACAGCAATAATTATGACTTACTTATCAAGCTGTTTCCGTGCTGATTTACTAAGCAGGTCCATCTTAGTTAAAATATTTACATGTGGTAGTTCCAGGTTCACCATTACACTAAGGGCAGCCATTGTTCCTAATAATAACGAAATAAAACTGAAGTGTTTGAATGTACTAATTTTTGTGTTGTAGTTGCCCAGATGGGAAGATTCCCATCTTGGCAACTACAACACAAAAATTAAAAAAACATGTTTTGTTTGTTTATTTGTAATCGATAAACTTTGAAAGTACTGAGCCTATTTTAATACTTCTTTCACTATTAGAAAGCTATTGTATGGATACATTATATATTTAATTTCAGTTACAATAAGCGGTGATCGCCCAGTAAGTAGGAGTTTGAATCCCAGTGTGCAACTCTAACTTATCTTAGCTATGTGCATTTTATCAATTAAAATGTCACTTGCTTCAACAGTGAATCAAAACATCGAAACCGCAATTCTGATAGTTCTCCATAATGTTCTCAAAGGTGTGTGGAGTCCACCAATCAGCACTAGGCCAGCATGGTGAACTACAGCCTTAACCTCTTCTCATTGTGGGAAGAGACCCTTGTCCTGTAGTGGGCCAGTAATGGGTTTATATGATGATGAACAATAAGATTTAAACCTTAAAGAAATAATGGTGTTTCTATCACCATTCCTCCAGGTTTAAATCTTGTGTACTAATAACCAAGCCAACAGAAAAAACATCTGCAATTTTTTTATGTGCGTTAAGTCTACACACAAATAAAATGTTCTACAGAATGCTTTAGTCGTTAGTAGATACAAAGCAATGACTGCAAAACCACCTACCTCCAATATATAAGCCATTTTATTTTTAAAACAAATTAAAAATCAAAATGTGATTTTCAATAATCTATTTTGGGCATAAAATATTAATACTTATAAAAAAAAAAAGAGTGTTTATCAAGTTAATCTTGTGTTGTTGTAAAGGTTTATCTACCTTGCCCCCCCTTACATAATTAATGTTATATGTTGGTAGTGAATTTTTTTTATTATGGAGTGTACAGGAGGGCTACTACGAGTAACATTGTGTACTGAGAGGAACAGGTAGTTATTAATAAATTTTAACAAAATACCTGATAAAAACTTGGCTCCATCTACCATGAACTGTGAATCAATCATGAAGACAACACATATCCTGAAGTTCCACTTTTGCAAAGTGTCTACTAGCTTTCTGATGACTGGTAAGTGGGTGTACAACTCTATTTGACCTGGACAGTCAAACAGGATATAGTCATCGTCCACATCACCTAGTTGCTCTTCAAGCCAGTCACAGTTTTCTAGTAAAGTTCTATAAAATAATATAAATTGAAGTGTCAGTTTATAACAAAATAAACAGCTTTTTACTAAAAGCTTCTAAAATGAGAAACAATAAATTTTTTTATTTAACAACTAATAAACCAGTGCTATTCATTTTTTAAACCTCACCAACTAGCCAATTTTGAACAAATTATGGATCACTGGATAAAACTTACTCTAAACAAAACACAAGTCCTCCGTTTGGTCCAAACTGTAGCTCTTCATCTTCCATGGCATCATCCAAGTGAATCAACTCTCTGATGTCTACTAGGGGTTCATAATCAAAATGCTCTGCAGCTGGATCTAGGTTAACCACTTCTATAATGCGTTTTGTGTCTGTGGCATGTTTTACCATTGTTGAGCAGTATGTTGACTGAAAATTGTAATGTTTAAAAAAAAGAATTGCCCGTTTTGCTTTTCCCTTCAATTAAGTTATCATGATTGATATTAATAATAAATTCTTGTTCTCTGTTTAAGAAATGAAATATCCCACTAGCCTTTGTGGAATATTTTTGAACTCTATTTGCTTGTGTGAGAATTAACATTGTGAATTTGAAGTTAGTTTTTTAAATGAATGGTTGTGTTATTTGTTCCAACCCAACAAAAGCTTTTTTGTTTTAACCCAAAACCATCAACAAGCCACGATTCGTAAGAAGTTTACAATGAGTGGGCAACAAGTGCTCAACTCGTCCACTTTATTGGTAGTATTTATAATACTTAATTTATGCCGCTCGACATAAAGCTTTTCCATGCTGTAATTTGTTATAAGTTGTATGCTAAGGCCTTAATTCGGAAGTTATAGCACTCTGGAAGACAAGGATAATTTGCAATTTCAACCAAGTAAAAAGTAATAATTTAATCTTACCTTTCCACTGCCAGCTGGGCCTACAACAAACTGTGCGTATCTCATTGTTAAATATATATAAAACACTTAATATAAGTTAAAAGTTGTATTAACGTTATATAGGCGATTTGAGCCGAATTATTATTTAAGAAACAAAAAAAAAAAGGTTATGTTTTGATCGAGGTATCAATAAAATAGTGATGCGCACATTTTTCAAGAGGCAACTCAATTATCACGCTCATCACTCATGATTCAAAGTTGTGAAACGTTCCGTACCCTCAATCACACATTTTGTACCGCTTTGTACTCGTTGAGGTATCTATTTTTTTTTATTGAATCCTTTGCAGTTCAAAATATGATCCTCATATGAGAAAGTACCTACAACATCTTAACTCAGTCATTAAAACGAGGTGTGGCAGTGTTAAAAAAATAATTCAATTTCGTTAACCCATCACTACAGTAAAGTTTTGATTGACATTGTCATTTGTCAAATGTTTGTTACTTTTAATTTGCATAACGGCTCTGGGTTCTATACTTTTAAGCCTTATTCTTGCGTATGCATTCGGTTTGGTGCACGTGTTCGTGGGACTCTTTTTACGATTTGAGAAACTTACTGGCCTTTCTATATCTATTCAAACAATAAAAAAATATTTGTAAATATTATTGTCAATTTAAAGGTCTAAATATATGTCAACATCACTTTTTTATGCCTATAGAAATATAATTTAAAATTGAAACCTTAGAATGCCAGCCGTTGGTATAGATTTGGGCACAACATATTCCTGTGTTGGTGTGTGGCAACATGGAAATGTGGATATTATAGCGAATGATCAGGGTAACCGAACGACACCATCTTACGTTGCGTTTACAGACACTGAGCGCCTTATAGGCGAAGCTGCCAAGAACCAGGTTGCCCTAAACCCTAGTAATACGATATTTGACGCCAAACGCTTAATAGGAAGAAAGTTTGATGACCCTAAGATCCAGCAAGACCTCAAACACTGGCCTTTTAAAGTTATCAATGATGGCGGTAAGCCCAAGATTCAGATCAATCACAAGGGGCAGACCAAAAGCTTTTCCCCTGAAGAAATAAGTAGTATGGTTCTGATCAAAATGAAAGAGACAGCCGAAGCATATTTAGGAACTTCTATAAAACAAGCTGTTATAACGGTGCCTGCATATTTTAACGATTCTCAACGACGGGCAACGAAAGATGCCGGCGCTATCGCAGGTATAAACGTTCTTCGTGTAATTAATGAGCCTACTGCTGCTGCTTTAGCATACGGGTTAGACAAGAATTTGAAGGGAGAAAGGAATGTGTTGATTTTTGATTTAGGGGGAGGTACCTTCGATGTATCCATTCTCACCATTGACGAGGGCTCGTTATTCGAAGTTAAAGCGACTGCTGGAGATACACACCTTGGTGGAGAAGATTTCGACACTCGCCTTGTAAACTTTCTCGCTAACGAATTTAAAAGAAAGCACAAGAAAGATCTGTATTCTAATCCTAAAGCTTTGCGCCGTCTTAGAACCGCGGCTGAAAGAGCTAAAAGAACTCTCTCTTCTAGTACTGAAGCTAATATAGAAATTGATGCGTTGTATGAAGGTATTGATTTCTTCTCAAGAATATCTAGGGCACGATTTGAAGAGCTGAATGGAGATCTCTTCCGTATAACTTTAGAACCAGTAGAGAAGGCTCTAAAAGACGCTAAACTTGACAAGAACTCTATAAATGACATCGTTTTAGTTGGTGGTTCTACACGCATACCTAAAATACAAAGTTTACTGCAAAACTTTTTTAACGGCAAGAAGCTCAATTTATCCATTAATCCAGACGAAGCGGTTGCCTACGGGGCAGCAGTACAAGCTGCTATATTGAGTGGAGAACGCCATTCCAAAATACAAGATCTTTTATTAGTCGATGTCACTCCCTTGTCACTAGGGATAGAAACCGCTGGAAAGGTAATGACAAACATAGTAGAGCGCAATGCAAAGATTCCTTGTAAACACTCTCAAACTTTTACAACATACTCCGACAACCAACCAGCGGTCACTATTCAAGTCTACGAAGGGGAAAGGGCCATGACCAAGGACAATAATTTACTAGGAACTTTCGATTTAACTGGCATTCCACCGGCACCACGTGGTATTCCTCAGATCGACGTAACATTTGATTTGGACGCCAATGGCATACTTAATGTTTCAGCTAAAGAAAATAGTACTGGTAAAAGTAAGAACATTGTTATTAAGAATGATAAAGGACGCCTCTCTCAAGCTGATATAGACAAGATGATTGCTGATGCAGATAAGTACAAAGGTGAGGATGAGAAACAGAGAAGTCGTGTGGCAGCTCGTAATAAACTGGAAACGTATATTTTTAGTGTAAAACAAGCGATCAATGAAGGTTGTGGTAAAGTTGGAGATTCTGAGAGTGCTAAAGTTCTGATGCTTTGCGATGAAACATTGAATTGGCTTGATAGAAATTCATTGGCAGAGAAAGTCGAATATGAGGATAAATTCAAGGAGGTGTCAACCGTTTTCATCCCTATTATGAAAAAGCTACAAGGTCTGAAAGCTGGTAAAAGCAACTGCGGTGGCAAAGGTGGTCCAGTTATCGAGGAAGTTGAATAAAATTGTGAAGTCTTTAATATTTTGTCATGTGATTGTTACGTCTATTGATTTTTTCCAATAAATTTACATAAAATAAAACAATGTTTTACTTAGTTGTAACATATAAAATACTTACAAATGTTACTACATTTCCTTCAAACTTGCCTTCTTAGTCAACTCAGGGATTCAGGTGGGCGGAATTCAGAGTTAGAGATTACAGATGAGTATTAATCACCCTATTAGGTTAAATAAAACTCTGTTTTGTTCTGTAAAGTTTAGACTGGAATTAATTATGCAATCTAAGATGGGAGCTAGACCGCTACCATCTTAGATTGCATAATTAATTACCACAAATCTCATCGATTACATTACAAGGCAAGTTCTAGAGGGATAGAAAAGTATTCCTCTATAACTTGCAATTGAATGTTTGTCATAATTGATGGACCAAGTAGATGGTCCTGATGGTAAGGAAAACCATGCCTTATAAGCAGAGTTTACACTTCGCAAGGCATTCAAGGAACATGTCTCATAAAATGCCGCCCTAATGCAACCAAGTTGAGGCGTACCTAGGTGTTAAGACTCATGTGCCTGAATACAACGGCAACCACGCCTTTCAGGCCGGAACACAACAATGCTACTTGGCGGCAGAGAAAAACATGGCAATTCCTTCAGGATAAGAAGGTTTTTGAATGAAATACCTATAACTTTTATATGGTATGCAATGCTATGCAATGCTGTATAGCTATATAATTGTATAATATTTTATTTTGCATTTGATAGCCCAATTGTTGTGGTAGGTTGTAAGATAATTACCGCTGCGTTTCCTGTGCGAGATCGCCATACCAGAACCTGTTGACCCCAGCCTTCATCTGATATCTATGCCCCGCCCATTACCACTTAAGCTTCGCATCCCGTTAATCACTGTCACTAACTTCTAGGGATTCTTCTACGATCTCCGTGTTTCTGTATTATGTGCTTACTTTACCAGTGCAGCCCGCCCATACGTATTGGAGCAGCGTGGTTGGAACCAAACTTTAAATCCATCTCTGAATGGATCTTTCCATTTAGAGGGGCGGCCTTTTCCCAGCGGTGGAGAATTATCAGGCAAAGGATAATATGGAGTACCTACTGTAAGAATTCAAATAAAAGTTATAAAATGAAACAAACATTGATTAGCAATTTTTTTTATTTTAATTTAATAACTTTAGAAATTGTTCGGAAAGAAGACAATGTTTTTCAGCGTCATTATCATTAATATTATGATATGAACAATAATAATTACCGCTATAACTTTATCCCTATGTCATAATGTAATGGAGATAACGTAGTAGATAATCGCCTATTCGCTACATTACTTATGTACAGTTAATTGCTACCTCAATACCAACAGAACGATTAAATGTAAGACGTCAAATTACAATTTGGTCACCGCGAATATTTCATATGCATTTGCGCCTGAAATTGTATAGATTTCAAGCCTGTTTAAGAATATTTGTTTCTAGAATCGTTTTCCATTTCACTTTTAAAATAATAATTTAATTTAAACTATATATTGTATGTTTTAACTGTTAATAGACTGGTGATGGTAAATGCGTAATGTACTAGCTTTTATTCTGATAACTAAATCACTTTGGCAACCATTTGAGAGTATCTTTTTTGATATTTGACTTGTTGTAGATACATTTTTAATTTTAATATCCTTCGATTCTTCGCGTAAACTTTGTGTTAGTACATTTACCTACATGGTTCCTTAAATGTAGTTAGCTGATAGTCGGTTTGAATAGGAAGGAATTCGTTATGCAACAATTAATCTATTCCATTAAAGACCTCTTCTAACATCAAGTCTATCTTTTGTATGAACATACGGAAGTTTTTTTCACAGGAAGTACGTTACGCAATTATTCCCCCAAAAAAATACTTAAGTTAACCGATAAAAATAAATATATGTGAATTGTATGTCATTAATCATAATTACCCCTCTGATTTAAAACTACCTCGAATTCTAGCCAGGCTGGGTAAGGCTGAAATCTTTATAAAGTATCCTAAACCTGCTTATATTTTTCTCAGCAATGTTCGTTTTAGAAACACGCACTCTGTCGGACTAAATATGATACCACTTGATCTAGTATTTCTTAAGTCCGATGTAGGTAAGGCTTACTACGCTACGAAGATTTCACCCTTACTGTAAAGCCATCAATGTGCCAAAGTCAAATCGCGTCATTCAACATGCGTTCTGAGTGGCGTTAAAGTTTACGTCTAGCTTCGGCTAGTGGTAAAATGCGCGTTTTTGAGACGGAGTCGTGTGTTTGGTCGCTCCCAGTGTACGCTTTTGGTAAATTGCTCCGGCCTTGCCACGCGATTCACAATTCACTCGTAGCTATCCTAGGTATTCCAAAATCGAAATATTCATGACAGATTTTTTACATTTTTGTTTACATTATCGTTTATTGCATTCTACAAGAAGCTACATCATAAGGCGTTTTAGTCCACAGATCGTTGTATCTGGAATCAGAGTTCCTAGAAAGCATACTTCTAAATACGACAGAAATCTTGACACAGACTTAGTTAAAAAAGCTTAAAGGGTGTATTGCCTTTTAGGTTCCTACATCAAAGTTATCTGACCCGGTAGGCAAAATTGGAATGACAGGCAGGCACGCACCTCTATCTTTTCGTAGTTAATTTTATTTTAAGCAATAAAATATCACTTTCTTTTATATTGAAGGAAACCTGCATGACTGCATTCTCTATAACGTTCTTAAAGGCGTATGAATTTTAGCACTGCAGCGGCCACTGTGGTGAACTGCGCCCTGAACCCATCTCATTCCGAGATGAAACCAGTGCCTTGTGGTGGATAAATAGTTGAAAATGACAAATACTATATTCATATGGTATTTGTCAATTAATACCACCAACCAATGGGCCTTCTGTAGTTCGTATGCGATGTCAAAGACGCTCGGGCCAGGTAAGATTTTGGGTAGGTATACTTGCTTAGTACGATTTCCATGTCGTATTATATGCAAGGCAGAAATGAGGTAGGTACTAAACCACAACATACTAAAAGTATCACACTTTAGATTATAATTTCGAATAAATTATAATTCAGTTTTCAAAATGGTTCTTAGTTCTTATATTTAAGAACAGAAATATGTATTTTATAACCTTCTCAGCTTATTTCATTCCATAGCAATCGACGCGCTTATTCTCAACTTGTCACTTAAAATAATCTTTAGTTATTTTACACATAAAAATGGAAGATTCTGAACACATTGCACAAAGCATAAAATTCATATTCATATTTTTTACCTCGTTGTAGTTTTATCAATTTAAATGAAACTAAAGCGAATACTTTATTTTCTGCGAATACGAACATGCTTCACAAAATATTCTCGGTACCTATTCATATAATAACAATATTATTATAAATTCATATAAATATTCTTTATAAAGCAAAGCTACACGGTTGTCAAAAAAAATATACTGAAACGCAACATTTCGGAAATATTCCCTCTTCAATAATAACATATCTGTTAAAAATTTAAAATAATATCGTAACTGTTAAACAGCCTAAAAGGTCTCATTATATTGACTATTATCGCTAATTCTTATTAATTTACTTATTATTTTATATAAATTTTATATAACATCGATATGTATGGAGTTTGGTATTACTAAGAACTGAATAATTGCTGAAATTTCATTAAAATGTATATTGAAATTTGCCAAAACTTTGACGGTTCATTTAATTTCCAAATTTACGGCCTAAAGTTATACATATATATGAGACGATATAATTATTTCAATCGACACACTTTTGAATGTTTATAATTTTGATTATTATTCATGATTTTTCAGGTATTTTAATGATAATTACTTTCGGGTTTTCTATTTTCCTACTTACCTATTATAATTTCTAAATGTGGCCTTCCTTATTTACAAGAAATAATATTTAATTAAATATTTACATTGTGATGCAAGGAGTTTGGTTCCTTTAATGTACATTTATTTATCTCCTATTAAAAAGGAAACAAAGGTGCAAAATAAAATAAAACAACAAAAAGCGAAAATAGATTAAAAGCAAATTTATTGCTAAAATAAAATAAAACTATAACCAAAAGCAATACATCATTTGCTTAACTGTGTACTTCATTTCTGTCTAAATTTGTACGTTCTCTAAAATAATAAAAAAATATCATTCATTACAACTCTTTGATACTCTACGGACAGGGCAAGAAAAGAATAGGTAGACCATACTAGATATTGATCGATAAAACTGGCAAAAATCTACAAAATGAGACGTAGGCGTACCGTATATAATTATACATAAAGAAATAAAAAATAAAATATTATTAAAAATAAAAATTCATAATTTAAATGTAACTCAAGTAAACCAATCTATAATATTTAAAACCTCACTGGTTCATATAAACATAATAATACTTTTCAACTGGGGTTTCGTATAGACTATAGATCATAGCTTAAATTTACATCTGATTGCACTTTAAAATTTTAACAATTAAATGAACCTCATCTACCCCTACTTATCGGCAACGATAAACTTTATCTTACAATACAACGTACCGCTAGCCTACGTACATATATACAGGATCGTGGCTCACGAGCTACATCGATACATATTTGGTATATTTATTTACAATAATCGAATAAAACATAAGTAAGCCATAACTTAAAAAATACTCAGATTTCCGTACCCGTTCGAAGTACTCTCGTGTATAAAAATTAAAGCAAAATGCAACTTTTGTATCGTAGGTTTTACAATTTATCCCTCGGCATCGGACGCTACTAACAATCGCGCCGCGAGCCGAACTATATACAAAGTCTTTGGCCTTACAATCGAATCATAACAGAACACATCTAACTAATCGATATATTTGCACTCAACCTCGCCACACCGGGCGGCCGGACGCGGTCTCCATTCGATGGATCACACACCTATCTAAAATAAATAACCGTCCAATGCGACATTAACTAACACTCGGACCCGTTTTAACCGCTAACACTCCCGTAAGAGTTCATTTCGTAGTCACTATTGTCTAGTACTCCCACCGGTCGTCGTCCGCCTCAGTCTTTATCTTGTCCTCCGGCAGGACATCGGGGGAGTGCGGCGCGTGCAGGAGGGGGGCAGGCGAGGCGCGCGAGGAGGGAGAGTGCGGTGAGGCCGGCAGGGAGGGTTCGCGCGGCGCGGGCGAGGGCTCCACGCGCACCGTCTGCTCCGCCTCGCGCCGGAAGTCGTCACTCCGCATCACGCATACGCCGTTGATGATAACCTCGTCTGGGTTGCGAGGCTTTTCATCCTGCCAATCAGGATTCACCCACTGTGGCGCTGCCGGCTTCCGCCTACTCGAACGCCCAGCAGGCGTCGATGCCGTCTTAGGCTCAGTCTTCGATTCGTCATCGAGCGAGTCATCCGAGCCGAGGTTACTCTCGACGTCGTCGTCCTCGAAGTCATCTCCATCGGGTTCCCGCTTTAGCGGCATAGATAAGTCGAGGCCGCTGGTGGGATTCTTCACCCGCTCGTCGGGGGGAAGGAGACCCCGGCCTATCAAAGCGGCAAAATTTGAGTTCGCTGCAAAATAGGGGGGGTAAGGTAGCGGGACTCCAGCTAGTCCCATTCTCTCTTTCTGAAGCTCGAGGAGCCTCTGGTTCAACAGAAGTCGGAACTGCACGGGATCGAAGGGCGCAGATGACTGATCGCGCGCGGGAGGTTCCGCCGGTAGACCGTGCGGTGCCTGCTGTTTTAACCTCATTCTATGATTGTGAAACCAATTCGTTATTGTTCTTGTGGACAAACCCAATTCAGCTGCGAGAAACTCGATCGTCGGCATATTTGGGTAGGGATCAAGGGCAAACGCCAGCCTCAGAGCTTCTTTTTGTTCCTCAGAGAAAAGCACTCGTTGTTTTTTTGCAGAGGGTACCCCAGAGGTAGGCCCGGGAGAACTTGAGTGATAAAATTCCGACGTGTCATTAGAAGAAGTATCCGAAGAGTTGTCTTGGCCGGGGCCGCTCGATCTTCGTCTTTTATTGGCTTCTCGCCTTTCGTTCTTTAACGCTTGTAGACGGTCGATATTGTGAGCATCGCTCAGCCACAGCTGCATTCTAATGAATGGTTCTCTACCTTTGATACTAAGCATGTGCCATGGTTTGGGCTTCGATAAGAGTTCACTGACCGACCCCTGTGACAATCCTAATACGGCTTCACCGAATATTTTTTGCCCGATGTTGTTCGCTAGCAATGCCTCCTTTATTTTTGTCGTGATTGTTTGCGTATCTAAATCTTGCGTTAGCGCTGCCATTTCGTATACGCTCGGAGACATGTGTTGGTGGAGGCCTCGCATCGCAACAGGTTGATGGTGCGGCTGTGGCGGGTGTGGCGGTGGTTTTCGTTCTTTGTTGTTGTTGTCGTGGAGTTGTGGCGGCAGTGTGACGGCGTGGTGTGGGGGAAAGCCGGGTGGCGTGAGGAGTAGTGGCGTGGGAGGCCCAAGGTGGCCGAGGTGAGCGGGTCCGAGGAGTTGCTCGTGTTGCATCTTGCTTAGCAATGATGTCGCATCGGAGATCATTTTTTGCGTTGGTGGTATCGGCTTGGTCATGTTTGGCGGACATTCTGTAAAGACGAATAAATAATTAAAGCATTTGTTATAAAATGGATGTTTTCCATTTTATGAAATAATAATTTACTAAACCAACTTACGAGGTACTCCGCTGTAGTTCCCGGTTCTCATTAGCTTTTCAGGCGCAATTTTGTACTGTGATGCAACCAGTTTGTGAACAGCATTGTCATCCTCTAGGAACATCTTCATTCTGATGAAAGGTTCCCTTCCCTTTTGAGTGAGCATATGCCACGGCTTCGGTCGGGCGAGTAAATCGCTCACGGAACCCTGTGATAACCCGAGTACTGATTCACCGAACAATCTTTGGCTGATAGAGTACTGGCTTAAAGCTTCCTTTACTCTTTTGACAATATCTTCCGTATTTAAATTATTAAAGAGATCGAATTGTTGCTGAGTGATTGGTGGAAGTACCGCTTTCATCGATCTCTGTGGCGTCGAATGGTGTGGTGGATTGGGTGGTTGCGAAATTAAACTATTTGTTATTGAAGCCATTCTTTGCAAGGGGCTTGCTGCGGCTGAACTACTGAAGTCGTCATTTGGAGTGATTGCGGGTGGAAGAATTGCGTTACCGAGTGGGCTGGATGCTGACGATCCGGTTGACTGCTGCCCGGGTTCTAGTTTCGGTCTCACTAAGGAGAAGGCACTGCCTGCGTGCCTTATAGCCTCCTCAGCGTCCATAGGCCTATCCTTATCACTATCAGTCATTCCATTAATTTTGGTATTCTTCTCTTTGGGAAGGGAGAGATCTTGGACCGCTCCAGACCCATTCATGTGCTGGTTTTGCGCTTGCATCGCTTGCTGCTGCAGCGCAAGAAGATTAGGGAATGGTGGCATTCCTGGCAGGTTATGGAGATTTGGAATGTTGCCACCGGGTTGAATTTTGGCTAGTTCCCGATGATAAGCTTCGAGCGCCATACGGATGTCTTCAGGTGGCCTCTCCATATGCGGAGGCATTCCGCCGCTGAAAAAAGGAGGATACATGCTACATGTTAGTTTTAGACTGGCTGCTCTCGTTTCAATGATGGTATTTATTTGTTTTGTAATTTTTAGATATAAAAAGTCGGATACATTTAACTAAATTATTTAATAATTTAACTTTAACAAGTTAAAGAAAAACATACCCAGGAAAGCCATCGCGACTGTGACGCATATCATCTACTCTTCTAGTCATGATTTTGGCCAGTTCCTCCTGATATATGCGCACCACTTTTTCTTGAGGAATGTCATCGTTCTCGTATTTCTTCAATCTTCTATTTTGACTTGAGTCCTGTAACACAATTTTATTTTGTATATTTTTGAATGTAATATTTCTACGCTAATGTTATACATATATTCTTTATAGAATTTTGCGCATGGCAAATGCACTGATCTGAATGAAATTGATCCATCCGTGTATAACAGTTTTAAATCCGTGATGGATAGACCAGAGAAAAAATAGAATAGAATTAAATATATGTACTATGAAGAATTTAACCTTATTTGAAAATGGCGAAGGGCATTGTGTTCTAGGTGAGCTGGAGTCTTCATTGCTCCTAGAGTCATCATTGTTGGGCTGACCAGTGGGTGTCTTCATCAAGTGGGAAGCCTCGAGCATATGCGCAAGCCGTTCGTCACCCTCTCCCTCAGATCTTCCAAAGCCTGTCCCCGCACTACCATCTTTCATCCCAACTGGAAAAGATAACGGTTGATTATTACATGATTCAAATTATTGGTAAGTATTATGTAATATGCTATCAAACATAAGTAAAAAACAAGAGTTAAAAAAAAATAAAGTCATAAAATTGCATGTCATCATTAGTTTCTAGCTCTTTGCTGTTAATTATAATACATTCGGTAGGCATATTTTAACTTCATCATCACGCACAATTTTAATTGCGGTTAAATTGTGCCGCACAAACGCGCTTGCCAAGCAATAAATAAAGAAGTTATATTTGGTACAATTGAAATTAGGTAGGTCATTAAAGCTGAAGTGCAACGGATGGCGCATTAAACGTAATCGTTGAATGGGGCCGGCCACTCGTCGCCTAAGCCAGTAATCCTAAAATGGCGCCTGCGCAACTATAAACAACAGAAGATTCGAGCGAAAACCACCGGCCGGCGGCCATGTTGTGGTCATTCATCCTGTCAACATATTGTCTCTGATTTTACAATGAAACACTATTTAGATGTTGATTTATGGTTGCATTAGTCTAATTAAGACGTGCAATTAAATTACTGCAGTAGTGCGTTCACGTCTAACTATTAGATATATATGGGATAGTCTGAAATAGAGTTAAGTATATACCTGAAGACTAAATATTTTCTTGATGTGAACACAATTAAACAAATATTATTCTACATTCCTTGTTTTCAGTCTATATAGAAATTAATTAAAAATCACGGATTGACATGAAAGTATGCATGGCTATTATAAAACGCGATGCAAATTATGCGTCTGTTTTCTCGTGTATAATAGACCATTGAAAGTCAAATGATTGAAGCTTATTACGGACGGCTAACTACACCAGTCGACACTGGCGATGTTCGTGAGAATGCCGGTTATGGTGAAAACATCGAGACCGTAATTTGTTTTTGCTTTATTTTCTAAAGCAAGCTTTGACACACGACATCTGTCGACATACTTTTCCAGTGTTTTGGTAGTGTTATTTACGCTGCGGTGTCTTAATGACTCTGAAAAGAGGGCCTTTCAAGATGTATCGTATTAATTTTCAGATCACAAAGACTTAATTGCATTCTTAAATTTTATTTTAAAACCGACAATATGTTCAACGATTCGTCGGGGGTAATTTTGTTTATTTTAGATACGACGGTGCAAGGGAAAATGCTTCTTGATTAATTGGTTATAAACAGCACAATGCGTTGCAATGTTTTTTTTGTTGAGAGCAGATTGTTTTTATTGGGACGTAAAACGGTCAATTTGGTTCCACTCTTAACACTTCTTACCTGATGGAAATAAAAAGTCTTTTCAACGCCAATGTTTCTGTTAAATACTCTAGATGCATTGCTTTTTAGTTTTGTATTATAGAGTTTAACAATAATTGTCTTATAGAGTTTTTAAAATTTGTCTATTTCTTCGTTTCAACTCAATCAAGGTTGATCTTTAGATAAGGAAATAAGAGATGTTTTCTCAGTTATAACTCACAACAAAACAAACATACCAAATATTGTAAGGGTAATATTAAGGTATTTAATAAATTGATATTGTTAAGTATAGGAATAACGATCACGTAGGTGCAGCTTTCATGTTATGCGTAATGCTATGCAGATTTTCCTTGCAACATTTGACGCAACCTTTGTATTCGCAATACCGTAGCCATTTTTTCTCACGTGCCACTTCGATTCGTTAAGTATGCAAGCGACATAATCATGTCCTTCTATAGACTTTGACTTTTTTTTTTAAATATATAAACTCGCTTTTTTTGTGAAATCACCATTCAGAGTTAACGACTTATGACTAAGAACGTGATACAAATATATTTACCAAGATGGCGGGCACGTCGTTCAGATTAACATCTACATGACCATAATGTTCACGGTTTTCAAGTCATAACTGTTTGACAATAACTCTACATACGTGGTCTGAATTCATAATTGCCTAGTTTATTTTATAATGACCGCTTAATTGGGCATTCAATTTTTATACTTCGAATACTTTTAGGAAATTAACTGTCTCAAGTGTCGTTAATGCTATGAAGATATGATCATATGAGATTGGGTCATATTGCGTCAATATTTAATTTTAACTACCATATGTTGTATGTATTACTTTTTATTTTATCTAGCATCAGACGCGGTCGAGCGTTTGCTACAACTGCCGCCTTTACATTTCTAAAAGTATCGATACACTCAAGAATGAAAATAAATTTTATAAGGTTAAATATGCTGATATAATTAATGAGAGAGTAAGGGAATAGAGAGTGCAAACATTTGTTCGTTATAATAAGTCTAGCGTAGTTGGATAATCCCTCTGGAAATTGACCCCAATCGGTCAAAGAAAACTAAAAAAAAAACCGATTAAAGCAGGCTTTTCAGCTGAAGCACCTATCCAGTACATAATTAGTTTTAATGTTTACTTTTTGTAAAGTTTATTATTATATTTCTCGGAAAATTCACATTGACACGTTCCGCAGAAAATACAACTGTTCCGAAATAAAGCTGATTTTTAACACAGTTAAAGTATAACAAGTGATTGTCGTAAGTTCCCGTTCAACTACTTTCTTTTTAAATAATTTGTCTACATTACCCTATTGTCCCAGAATCACGCACGTTATAAGCACTTTGCCATGGAAAATTTCGACACAAATGGGCTCTAAAATGACAAGGCTCAATGTTATTCGCATTTGCCGAGTTTGATGTGTGATTTGTATATTTATTTTATGGCCAGCGGCTTGTCTTCGGTGTAACTTGTTGTTGCAATGTCTCTATTATTTTAATTAACCGCTAAATATCAAAAAAGGTCACGATTTTGTTATTATTTAAGATCGCTTGGTACATCACTTCTTCATTGTGTGCCTACCGTTGAAATTTTACGATTACAACACGGTTTTTTGTTAGAATCAATCATTAATGTTATGTACATGGAATAATGAAAAATGATTGTATGTACGTCATCGTATTGTGTCCGATTACGAATCGGTAGATATATTTCCGTGTCTTGTGCACTATCATTCCAAATAATAATAGGTTAATCAAGATTGTCCTAGCAAGTTCCCAACTGAGTATTGAGTCATAGTCACGCGATTACTTTGTCGCCGTTTAACTTAACAGTTGTATCAATATACCATGATCGGATATTTAAATTTTGATCGTGCTCCAAACCTCAAACGGTCTTATGGTGATACCCAATTAGTTTATTTCAAATTCACTCGATACAGGGGCCATCGATAAATTTCAACACACGTCTATTATTGCCTTTGATCTTCTAGTAGACATTTTGTTATTCTGAATACGGCTCGAGGACAATTACCGAGACGTGCCTCGGAATATCGTCAAAAATTGCGCTTCTTTTGTGATATCAACTTACTGTCGCGCCATTTTGTGCGTGTCTACAAAATGGTCGAGATGGTTCTATCGATTTACTTTCATTTCGTATCTCGCCGAGGGCCATAAACTGTAAAACGATACTATCATTTCTTTATAGTGGTCATTACGATGTGCATTTTTGATGGATATTAAGAGTAAAAAAAGGAGTTTACAATTAATACCATCCGGTCACGGAAGACTCTTTTATTGTATTCGATCAAATATATTTATAGAATGTGTGATGGCTTTGGCTTTTCGTACAAGTTCAAACATAGCCCATTTTTTGATGAGCTTCTGTGGATTAAATACTGTAAACTTGCAAGTCTGAGTATTTTTTTTTCTATTTTAATTCTTTAAGTACATATTTGGAGCAATAAATAAAATATTATCGCTAAGTTTTCTTTTAATATCCTTACACCTTTAACTTTATTACGTCGTAATAAAAAAGCATAGAAATTATTTGTTTATGCGACAACGTATCGCGTGCGTGCACGCTAAAACTATACCTTTGTAGCGGTTATTGATTGCTAATGTTGTATGAATATTCAAAGGCTTTGGAAAGTAAAGGCGCCCTAAATTATCGTGTCACTGCGACAGTGAAAAAATATACTGCTAATTTCTTCATGGCATATATCCGTCCGTGGCGAATGGGGAATGCGTATCCGGGATTGTAAATCAAGGTGGGTAGTTGGAGAAAGAAAGGGGTGAGAGTGTGCGCTAGACGTCACAGAGCGAATCGATGCTCATTTGCATTAGAGTCGTCCGTGAAGGCGGACGTCAGGGCCGCTCGAAAGTGTTGCGGCTAACGAAAAAAAATGCCCTCATTTGAATTGTTAATACGGTGCAAGAAATTTTTGCATAAAAGAAGTCTATACTTAAAATTGGCTTCAAGTAATGGAGTAAATGTATAAATGTGATATTTTAAATAACGAGGTACAGTTAGCCTGGCTAGTTGCAAGGCTAAACGTTTTTCTACTTCAATGAATTCGATCACATGTTTTTCGAAAGTTACATATAAAAGACAGGCGAGGCTCATTAATTGTAAAGACCGTTGGATTCCTGTCAATATCGCATTTCTTTCCTGCGGCCTTTCCCATGAGTTATTAGAGTAGGTTACGTCAAGAATTTCTTTTGTCCGGAGTGTGTTCGGTTTGCAGTGCGTGCGTAGGGAGCGGGGGCTGATCAGTATCGCGTGCTAGATGGCAATCAGCGGGGGCAGCGACCACGATTGATTCTAGAGAGGCCAAACGATCGCCCCCACAGTTTTAACCGACAGTGTAAAGTTGCTTCAATTAAAACAGTGCATCTAGTTCTACTAACGCTGATAGATATGATGATAGATATGATGATATATATAGAGATAAGTTGACAATAAACTATGTAGTATTAAATGTTTATTAACAACAAATAATTCATAATATAGCAAATTAAATAAAAAAAGTAAGTAGTTTAGATGATTATTATACGTATATTCGTGAATAAGCCATATATTATATTAAAATAATTCAAAAAGTAAGATGAAAAGTCAAATAAATAAAAGTGAAGGTAAAAATAAATTATTGTCTATGGGAGTTGTTACGCTGTAGGTACGTCAAATTCCCCAGAGTAGGCAAAAACGTTAAGAGCATTCGTCGTGCGGACGCCTGTAGTTTGTTAACTAGATTCGATAATCAATTTTGCGCGCTACGTCGAGAATGGTCTGCACTTTACTAGGGCTTACGAACAAAGAAACCTGTGGAATTGCTTAGGTCGATAAAATAGAAATATAACGACACGATAAAAGAGGATGCAGATGGTGATATGATGAAGATTTATTACTTTTTGAAGACTATATTTCTCTCTCTAGACTTTCCTCCATATATGAATGAGATCCGAATTTTGTACGAGTGAGTGGATTTCATCGCCTCCTGGTTGAGGACATTCTGGCGATGATGTAAAATTGTCGCCTCCCTCAATGAGTTGGACTTCCTAAATTGGTAAATTCTTATCAATTGAGGGAGTGAACTAAATGAATTTTTAAGTTTTCCCAAAGTTAAGGGAGAAGCCCTTATGGTTCTTTTCTTTATATAAAACCTTAGTTTTTCAGTTCCAAACGGTAAAACTAAATATTAATGGACATTGTTTGATAAAAGTTAGAAGGTTTCTGATGTTAAAAGAACTGAAAACTATGTTCACTTTTTTTTCTATGTGAAAGGTTTAGTTCCAAACATTTTTTTTATAATTTTCCAAAAGCGACTAAAATATGTTTCAAAAAGCTTAAACTTTCAGCCGCGATTTTCCACCCTAGTATCGTTCCTCGAGGGTTGTACATAACTTTTAACGATAGTAAAGTTTTTTAACGAAATAAACGGATTCCCGTCAACAGCGGACGTACGTAATGCAGTTAGTCGCACCTGATCGTCTGCACCATCCTTTGTGGGTATAATTGATTTTAGAGAATTTTAGGCATTATTAACGCCCAAGCACTTTCATCTTGATTTTGCATTAAACGTAAAGTTACACATTTTAATACATTAATTGTGTGCCTTAACTGTGCCCGTCGTAACATCACTCAGTGGGCAATGGAGAGACCTATACTAAGTATATCTCAGAAGGTACTTTTTATTTATGAAAAACTATGTTTGTTGTTTTTATTCAAAGGTAGTTATAACTTATAATATCTATATAGCATGTTGAGGTACCAACTAAGTGGTTCTGCATCATATCACATTAATTTATTTAGCTTGTATGTAGTATTCATTTTTTGTAGTAGTTCCGTTAGTGCCCTTTTAAATAAATAAATTGCTTATCAAAGCAGGAGATCCGCAAAGGATCAAAGCAACGAGTTGTGAAGTCGAAGTGGTAAAAGAGGAGGCACATAGCTTAGAGAATTGATGTACCCCATTATAACGATGTGCTGGAATGGCAACCCCACACCGGTAAACGCGGCGTTGGTAGACCCCTAGCTAAGAGGACATACGACATCAATTCGCAGGAAGCCATAGACACAGGCGGCACTATGACGTGGAATATAGAGCTATGACCGGAGTGGACGTCTATCGGTTGCTATGAATAAATCAAAAAGTAAAGCGAATGGTTTGTGTGCAATTTAAAAAATTACACGCTGTGTTTTACTAAAATTGTTCGGACTAAAATTTCTTGCGATTTGTGTAAAATAGAATGGAAATGTTTGTCATGCGGTTATTGCTTGTATTGATTTTCACGGTTGTTTATTGATTGTTATGGCGATTGATTGCGGTAAAGCACGCGAGGCTTAACGCGCTACCGTGTGCACAGAGTAACTGCCTTTCTTTATTCTTATCCGAGTAATTAAACCTCGTCAACATATATTATCCATAGACCACCGGTTATGACCATAGATTACAAATATAGTTTTTATAGAATGTCAAGACAATGAGGCGGGAAATTATAGATTATATCTTGATTCTTGACAATTAAAAATGATTTGTTGACTTTTACCTCTTCTCGGATGGTTAGCATTCAGAATTTCCATTGAGTAAACAGGCTGTCGTGTTTCCGATATGAGTAATCTAACTGTCTTAAGTTTTTCGTTTGACCCTAAATACGTTATAACAAGTCATTCATAGCTCACACATTAATTCCTACTAATTATCCGAGCCAGGGTAAAGATGTAAAATGGCGGCTCACAAATCGCGCCAAACTGACAAGTTAAACAGCCCATCTTCTGCGACAGATCTGTGAAATATATGCTCCTCAAGATAGGCGTGTCATTAATTTATCGCTAACATGTCACACTTATTTGTTTATAGTGTTGGTTCCAATGATGTATAAGGATTAAAGTAGACGTTATTATCAAGCATTTAAACATTTTCGATAGTTGAATATGTGTATTGCCATTTATTTGTCGGTTCCATTATGTTGGGTAAAAAGGTGCCTGCCAAGTATATGCGGTAACAATAACTCTTGCTGCGTGAACTACAAATAAATCAACCTTTTGGAATGATTTACCCCGCAATAATAATAGCTGTTTTGTTCACACCGAATTTTGGGATTCGTTTTAAATGATCGCTTTTGTGGAATCGAAACAGTGCGTGGGCGGGGAAGTGTTTACGATAGTGCGGTTACCGCTTATAAAATAATTGCCGGTCGACGCACGACGAGTAATGTGCCCTTAATATGCTGAAGAGCTTTATTGGAAACCGCATTTAATGCTGAGATCACATCCAAGACAAAGTCATAAACAATTACAAAAATATACCTATAATATTTTCGTATACTTACTAACAGTAAAATAATAACTGTATAGACTTTAGTTAAATAGGTAGGAGCATCTGAACTTAGTCCTTAACAGGATTGAGGTTGTCTATGTCCTAGCGAATAAGGGCACAGGTTTTTTTTACTGTTCCTGAAAAGGAATTTATGTTTTTGTGTCGCCAAATTTAACATCTTCATTAAAAGAACGTTAGATATTGAAGGCACAACTTGTGTTGCCAATATAATGTTATTGAACTAAGAGCTTTTGCTTCTATATTTGGGTCGTTTTGCTTTTAGGTTCGTCAAATAAATAGGGGGCTTAGATTGTTAATTTGTTTGGTGAAATTTGATACCTCTTTATACAATAATGTGAATTAACTCTTGTTCTATCATTTATTCGTTTATACATACATACATATGACAATCATTGGCATTATGGACATCGCGAATCGCTATTATATTGCTAGAATTGGAATAAAGTAATAAGATTTAAAGAAAATAATAGTAAATATCTATTGTTTTGTTTAAATTGTACATACCTACGTGCCTATGACACATATAGGTTCATTCATATCCGATGCCAAAATTCCGTATCACTGCGTCCTCAGCACAATTAGTGGGACTAAAATAAGATTGCACTAAATTATCACAATCAAGCCATCTCGACTAGCGCAATATATTCGTTAAACGCATCTATTTATAATCCCTCGTCCTTTTATCTTGATAGCTTCTGGGTTGCCATGATGACTCTGGTGATTCACCGTAAAGTGGTGTTAATATTGCCAGTTTTATGAAATTATTGTTTACCCGGGAAGTTAAGCTCGAAATACCTATCCTATAAGTAAACTTACATGCCAGAAGTTTCTTATAATTAGGTATAAAAGGTACGGAAGAATACCTTGAAAAATCAATATATTTCAAGATATTCTTCCGTACCTTGCAACCTTTTTATTCTTTATCCCCTAGATGTTTTGGAAACGTTTTTTTTTATTTCAAATTATAAAGTGAACATCTTTATGCAAATAACAAACTTTTTAAGTCCGAGGGTGTGAGGTGATAGTCAGAAATAATAAATATTAGTTCATTTGATTTAATTTGTTTATTTTTCATTTGGCAAATTGATTGTTATTAAATGCATTTCCTACAAATTCCAGTTGTTTAAATTCATAAATATCCACGGCCATATTAGCAGAGCTTACCTAGTGCTTAGAAACCTTAGGAAAAATACAATCACTAAATACCGTTCAGCTAAGTTAAACAAGTAATAGGAATTAGGAAAGACCATACGTTGCCGAATTCTATCTCGCTTGCAAACATTTACGCGTAACAATTAGGCACTTTGCCGCTATTATCCCGGACAGTCGGTTAGGTATAACATCATAAAGTGTATACCGAGACACGGTATTATAATCATAAATATGCCCGTAAAGAGGTCTGATTGCTTCGTCGGAAGCCATCAAAGCGGCCGCGGGCCGGCAAGCATTCTTGGCAAAATAATTTCTTGACCCTACGCACTTGCCGCCACTCGACAACAGATGGCGTTACGCGTACATTGTTCATCGCATACCCGGACTTTTTGTTTTAGACTTTTTGCGTTATTTCAGTATAAACGCTCTTTAAGCGGCTATTTAGTTTTTCAAAGGCGCTTTCTAAGTGGCTGCCGTGCCGGAGGAGTTTTTGCGAGAAATGTCTTTTGTTATAAGCAGGTAGGTACCTACCAGTAATAATTGCGCCGTAAATTAAACGTCTGCCTCAGTCATCGTAATTTCATAATTGTCCCCTTTATAAGATGCGGTCATTTATGAGTACATAGATTTGTTTGTACATTTAATTGTAAACAAATCTAATACATATACATTGCTATAAGATTTAATGTATCCGCTTACTAATAGATGGCGTACTCAAACAACCCGTGAGCTTTTTAAGTTCATCTTTCAGATCAGAAGAATGTTGTATTAGGTACAATGATTTTTTACTTATTTGCATATAAATATCTAAATTATCAAAATATGATGCTATGTTATTGTTTTGACTTTAACTCCCAATACAGTTGATCGAGTAATAATTATATCATCACTCGTGGGTGAAAATTTGTTGTTTGTTTGGAACTTTGTGATTTACGATATATATTGTTTGCACTTCCCAAGTTCCGACCTATTATATATAGAAGGGTATTTGAGTTTTGATTTAAAACGAGAATAGTTTAAGAAATAATTGTTAGGTTACTCCATACTTATTCATAAAGTCAAGTGCATATTTTGAAAAGCTTATCAACACAATAAAAAAAGTCTAGCAACAAATTGTTAAATAGTGCAGATGTACATAGGTAAATCAAATTTAACATAAAAGTTAGTAAAATGTAAAAAAATCATCAAGTTAATAAAATAGCAAAATTCTTTTGAACTTCTATTTTTGAAATCTTTGGTGAGTTTCTAAATTATATTTCCGTTAAATAAGATATTATGTAGTGTAATTATGCTCTTTGTCTACTCAATGGTGGGATTATCGGCACACGTTCAGAAACTGTTGCTGTCAGAAACGTTTAACAGCAAAGTTGGCAACTTGCAAATGTATCGCGAAGTGAACACACTCGGACGCATCGAGCTTAATGCCTTTCAGTTAGTGCCGTCTCGAACTTTCAACTGGACATTTGAAATAGGATTGTTTTATTTTCAAATGGTCCTGTAATTTTTAGAGCACAGATTATAACAAGCTCCAGTGTTTTTTTTATTTAGTTGTTATTTTTTAACTTCTACTTTTAATATTTTTGACGTGACAACGTCTTATAAATTGGTTTGAAGGGTGACACTTCAAGAAACTGCGTTACGCTCCGCTCACGTTATGCGCTCACAATGAGAGCGAGTGAGAGGCACGCGCCCGCTTAAGAGCGAGAGAGACAGACATAAAAAGTGAAAGGCACGCGTCCCTTTGTAGTAAACGCTGTTTCATTGTACGCAAATGTATTGCAAGTTATTGTATGTATATTTGTATATAAATACGTATGTATGTGTAAAGGTAAAAATAAAATTTTGTTAATATGAAATTCAGTGCGAGATTCTTTGTATAAATTAATGTTTTAAATATAATTCTTTGTATAAATAAATGTTTTAAATTGTTACTATTATTTCATCCTTCTTCCTACTATACGAATGAATATTCACATTAAAATTATTTTACCACTCAAAGTCGTTGTCACGTAAAACTTTCGCCCGTATACCGACTTTACAGGCAACCAATTTTTTCTTTTAATTTAATAATTAACAGTTAAATAAAGAAGTAACTTTGCAATAGTATCGTACTGACACTGAATCAACAGTATTCCTCATAATTCTACACCATGTCATATTCAAATCTAAAACTAACTTATTCAATCCCTCCGATAGTTTCTTCGTTCAGAAACCTTACGTTTCATTAAACGCAATTTTCCAGCAATTTAATAATGGACAAAAGCCCAATTGAATATTAAAATTTGCTTAGCGCTTAGCTAAGAACACTAGGGGAGTTTAGACAGTAGAGTATAGGAGCTACGACGGTTAACTACGCGACGGTTAACTTGGGTAAAGCTTTGGTGCCCTGCGCCGGCCGATAGTGGCCATTGAAAATAGATTTTCACGCTACACCCCAACCGCTTTGGAGTGCCGAACTTTATCCAAATGTTGTGCTCGATGGCTTTTCGACGGCTGATAGGTGGAGGATATTATTTAACTTTTTATGTTCTATTGCATATTAGGTATCTACGTAAATTTTGTTTTGTATGTCGTATTGTCTCTTATTCTGTTATATCTTAACAGAATAAGAGACTCTACTTTTTTGATCTTATAACTTTATTCAAAGTTACTTGCAGTTATTTCTTACTAGATTAGAGTGTTAGAAAATACATAATCTTTCATTATCAGATTGGTGGAACCAATAATATGCTTTCGCATACACTGAGAATCTGTATAGTAATTTTGGTGAATACAGATGTAAATGCTGTTTTTTTATCGTATAAAACAGATCACCAAAATTACTATACAGTTTTTTATCGTATAGAAAACAAAACAAATTTGAATTTAAAAAAAAAACTTAAATTAAACTAAGCTTTCTTTTTACAAACTCGGGCGCTTCGTTTCACGCGTGGTAGTTTTAAAAATATAAAAGTTTTTATTCCGAACGTATTTAGAACCGTCGTCTTATATTAGTAATTTATCAGTGACGTGGATTTATTGCTGAATCGAACTCGAGCAATGCGCAATATGGTTGATTTTTCACTTTTTAAAGGGAGAGGAAAAAAAGTTAAAATAAACATGTCAGAACGCTATCACTCAAGCGTATTGTTGGCAATAAGAACAACAATTATAACAACTATAACTATTCTTAATTGGACCGAAGGATTAACTGAATAATAAATACGACTTTTATGTGCTGATAAAAAAGTCAATATTGCTAACTGGCAGTGTTCATTGCTTGATATACGTTGATAGGTAACCGATTTATTCGCTCTACGCTGGGATATTGAACGTAGACACGATAGATATCGGATTAAAATTTAAAATTAACAACGGAAGCGAGCTGGCTACATTGCTATCGACCATTAATTAGAAAGAAGTTGACTTTTGAATTTCGAATTGCAATTTCTTTTTCAAAGACAACAACACATTACTCGGACAGGTTCGCACGCGAATTGTTCGATGGTAATTTTTATAAATGTCAAAAGACAGAACTGTATAACAGTACATGTTTTATTCCTACTTTTTACACAATAATAATGGACAAATACGCAAGAAATTGACACTTTAAAATGCCAAGGATACAGCCGAATGCATTGACATCCCGTGACTTAGACCTAGAGAGTGCTTAACACAATGATTCACCAAATTCAAACTAAATTAATTAAAATGATGACCTTTTTCAAATAATAAAAATAAATGAAAAGAATGCAGCAACGGAATAAGGACATAAATAAGCCATTTTGTATCCTAGGTTTTTTTAAAAATAAAAATAGTTAATTTCAAATGTTTGGTAGTGAATAGTATATATTTTCGCATATGTGTCTTTATCAATAATTATTGTCTGGTAGATATGAATGATTATGATTAATTTCAAGTGTTACAGTGTCATACTACCAATTATAACAAGATTATAGAATTAACATGGTAATTTGTACTTAGTAATTAATAGTAGCTGCACATACTAAATTAACCATTTTACAAAAAAAAACTAGTCTTTATTAGATTAAGCTCCAAAAATGGACGGAATTATATATTTTAATTTTTAATCTGTCTACAGATAACACTAAAAGCGCATAGATAATGAAGCATTAAGAATAGTTAAGTGCACCTTTTGCAAATTATATTACTACTTTCACCGTCTTGACTATTTAAACAACCTTTACTTTAAAAAAGTTAATAGCCTCCTTATACTGCACGTTACTTTCCCCCTTTCGCACTAATTAATAAAGGTTTTTTATCCTGTCCATTACATGTTTATGGGCGGCAAGTAATTTACGTATGAAATAACTATGCAATTTACGCGTGGTGTATAGATTTTTTCCAATAATTAAACTGTTTGTCACGGCTGAATGGATATTTGATCGATGTATAATTTATGTACGCGTTTTGTTACAGGCTAACGTTTCTTGTATCGTATAAAATAATCAATGAATGGGTATCAATTACCGATAATCAATAAACAGTGTTTTGTAACACCATGTTCTCGGAATTGTTCAATTGAATAGAATGATGTGTTTACTATGCGTAGCATAATGGGAAACAATAACTTACCGTTTAGAAATATATTTGCATATTAAAAGTGTTGCCTACTTTAGATAATTTTTATGACACATATTCATCGCTGTAGCCTTTTTTAGTTATATCATTTAGCATAGTCTCTACCTAGGTCAGAAACTAATGCACGCCATTGAAACTGGATTCATTACCTGTGTTCTAATATTTATATCTTCCTAAACGTTTACATGAGAGATGTGATATTGCTCTTCAATAAGCCATATTTTTTTAATAAAGATTACAGTTTACCGCAGAACTGGCGGAATTTATACCCGCAATAAGTATATGTAATTCAATTAAATATATTGTTATCAAATATATTATATATATTTTATCAAATATATTATATTAAATACAATATATACCCACCTCAGTGTTGTACAAAACGTGCCTAAAACCCCAGATTGATGAACAGTTTTTTACTTAAAACATCAATCCATATAATGGCTTGGTACAAATATAAAAAGGTGCAGGCATTAGGCAGGTAGGTATATACCTGAAACATGGTTACACGCACCATCGCAGTCACCATAAACGCCGTGGGAGCAAACAACAATGGCGTTATACAACAACGCCGGACACGTGGGAACCGGCCACTTGTGAAAATGCCGGAAAATCACATGTTGGCCACAGCACGCAGTAATGAGACGCTATTGATACGTAATTATGTTACCCTAGTAGCTAACGTAAATAGCTCAGATCTATTTGTCCTATAAATCATTTTTATACTTATTCCATTCTAATGCGGATACTTTTTTTTAAATTGTGATCTGACCTCCCCCGTCCCCACTGGGCACGCCTGTGCTGTGTGGTTCCAGTTCTGTGTGGTACGTATTATAAAAAACAAATCAAACCGCTTGACTCGCTTAACGCGATTTGTTTTCTAGATCATCCCCTACCAAATAAAGGAAAATATAAAGGTTATTGAATATAGAATACTTTAGAGTATTTAAAATGGTACAGAAGTTACATTATGTTTGACTATTAAGTAGTTAGTATTAAATAGTTCATGGTTCAAGCTTTTTTTAATCCTGATACGAACGGCAAAAAGAACGATCGGAGGCAAAACGGTATACCTATCTATTATTCAGTCAATGTATCGTTTGTTATTCTTGTTTTGCAATAATCTGTATACTGATTACTGGACAAGCCATAATAGTTACGTGGGAAGTGGAAACGCAGTATGTCATAACGTATATTGTTTCGTGTGTCAGTTTGTTCTTCCCAGTACTTTCCCTTTAACTCGGACCAATTTATTTGACCGTGTTAAACACACGGTCAAATAAACCTCGTATCTGAAAGTTAAAAGTAGATACCTTAATAACCTACATTAGGTAAGGACTTTTCCTTAAGTTTAAGTTTAGTTCCTTAAGTTCTCGCGAACGGGGAATCGAGAATGGTATCGCATACTGATAGAGTTAATTCGAACTTCTATTATACTTTGCCTAAAACATGCAGTTTGTTTCAGAAATAAGGACTTCTAGTTGATAATATTTATGGCAGTAACCCTACAGATATTCATTACCCGCTGAAGGAAAATTATTTAAAATTTATTTAAAAAGTGTCTTATATATTTATAAGGATAGGATGAAAATATTTGGAGAGAATGAAACATTATCTACTGAGATATTGGTAATTTTTGTACTGGTGCTTGGTGTAAAAATATATCCAGACACATGGATCCATAAATATATGGGCAAAGTGGTTCTTAACGAAAACATTAAAATGAAATCTTATAATAGTTATTGAAAATGAAGACCTACAAAGACGATTCTATGTTGTTATTAATAATTATTTTTAACAAAGAAATATAAAGTAAAAAAGTAACTAAGGAAATGGCACAGATAACCAGAATTGGATTCCAAATTTACATAAAGAAGCTTAGGTAACGTAAAGCTCTATTTTCCAAGGTGTGGATAAAACCTCGCTAATTAAAGTCGAAAGCTAAAAATCATTAATAATCTGTAAATTCAACAGAAGAAAGGTAGTCAAAAGGAAAAAGTTCATTCCCAATTATCTATCTACCCGTGCAAATTCAAAGGGTAATAATGCACGCCATTGTCTTTTATACATCGCTGTATTGTCACAGTGTGTACACTGCATTACGGCTCTGGTTAAACTATAGACATTAAATCTTCCGAATTTTTTGACGTGAACTGCTATATTATTTACGTGCGTATGATGTTACAAAAAAAAGTGAGGAGCTTTCAATTTAGAACTTCTCGATCCGAGGTCAAGTTAGCTGCTCGTAATAAAGTATAATAAATTTTAAAAAAACAATTTAATTGAGGTTAAGTAAGATTAAAATAAATATGTACACTTCGGACGGAAGCTCTGATATAGCAAAGTTGGCCGCGTAAATAGAGTTAACTGGGCACGCAACGTTAGAAAGTAATATATGACACACACACAAGTGAATTTATTCATCAATTATTTGATTATTTATAGAGGAAACGATAGGAGACAAATTTACAGAGTAAGTGCCTCCTTGTTTTAAAGTTGCTTTCTGGTTTGGTTTTTTTAGGTGTCTTTTACTGCTACATACCTAATTTTTTGAAAGTCTTAGCAACTTATGGGAGAAATTTTATAGCAATGTAACGTTTTCTGTTACGCGCCATCTTCATTTCTAAGTCAGATTATCCGTTACGCGCGATATTTAATTCTAATACATTCAACACCTGGGAGGTATTTTTGTTTTTTAAAGTTATTTCAGGTTAACCTCAGTTTATGATTATATGATATTTACATCAGTGAATTTAAATAATTTAACAGAACTAATGAATACGAGTGTTAATCTAGTAAACATCAATTATTGTAATAATGAAATTAAAAGAAAAGGATGTCATAAAGAAGTTTCACTTATTATGTGTGTACACTATTACACACACATTTTTTTCCTTATATTTTTATTAAAAATGGTTTCATAGCTGCGCGATCAGTATCTTAAGTGTCTTACCTACCTAAGTTTTTTAGTAAATAAACGTCAAACTAACGTTAACGTTAATCTGTCATTAAACGACAAAACAACGCGATTTGGCAGATTAACGCAACGCTTATGTCACAGCTAGGCTCAGTGCAACAAAAAATTTCCTGTGTAGATAAAGCAAAAATTATTTTTAACTTCTTTTTTTGGATACCTAGGTATATTTTTGTTCATATTCGGCAGAAATGATTTCTGTGAAAACTAATGCTTAGACGACACGTAATGGCAACATTTCCTTTATGAGAGCCGGGTGAGGTGTGGACAGTTCCTTTTCATTGTCTACCCACACTTTTGTCCGTTTGAACGAGCGATCTGCATTGTCATATCAACCACTTTTTTGCGATTCCTCTATCTTTTTTTTTGGGAAGCAGATGACGAGTGTATTAAACGTACGTACGTATTAATCAGACATTTTTCATTTTCCATTATAAGAAAAGCGAGATCTGTTACGTTAAAACATATTTGGTAGAGTGTTATTTTACATACAAAAAAATAATAAGACCTTAAAATAAGTAAATAAAAAAACGACTGTTCGTCGTTCAAAACTTAAAAACTAAAACAAAATGGCGGGCGGCATTAACAAAGGCGACACGTATTAAAACTATAAATCGAAGTCGCGGTACGGGCGGGAGTTGACCATGTCCCCTTACCACCCACCCCCCTTTTTGTAGCAAGGGAGGGGAGACTTGGTCTTCTGAAGCTAGTTTCCGCACGGGAAGGTAAGGTGGTGGGAAATTCAAGGACAAGGAGAGGAACAAAAAAAAATAACATGTGTCAAACAAAAAAGTGCGGAAAGCGAAGTTGTCACGATTATAATGTGTTGACCTACTTACGCAAAAATCGAAAGAACGAAGGTCGGATAAATTTCCTAAATAAATTTTTCGAATTCAGTTTTCTTGTTAGATTTAAATTTTTTATCTGACATAAATTCTTTCGAGTTTGCCATGGTAACTCCATGAATACATACATACTAATGATAACACGGCAGTAAAATTAAGATTTTTTCTCGCTGTCGTTGATGAAAATAAGGCCGAAATGATCGCCACAATAAAACAGTACCTAAAGTTTAAGGACTCTAACTCAATTGTACCAAAGTTTTGACCAAAAGTATATCTTTTGTTTCGGCGGTAAACGCTCCGGGTCACGTTAAACAGCTACCGTTGGATTGTTCTCATGATTGATGGGCTATTTGACAAGCGCTGATAACGGATAACGTGGCAAACCGTTCGGAAGATTGACTCGGGGGGAGAAATTGATGGAACGGAACATTCCGGTATCAAAACATGCGGAATGAGCTGCCACCAATAATACTTCTCTGATTACCTGATTTATGGCACAAAAACGATTATGGCAATGATTTTTAATCGTCCGATACGCATCATGCTGTGCTGTTTTTACTAGATTAATCAGTCAACGATATTTTTCTTGAAACCAACAACAATATCTAATGAGTGAAAGAGTGCGTATAAATTACTTACTTATATGGCAGAAGTGATTAGAAGAAGATTATTTATTGGTAGTAACTCATGTGTAAAGGAACGTGTTTTATATAGATACCTTTTTTAGGAATCAGTGACTTCAGTAGCATGATCGCAGCCTCGTCACACGCCCATGCGTGCATCTTTCTGTACGAGTCTCGCCCCTTCTCGGTTAACTTGTCCCACGGCTTCGGCTTCGATAGCAGCTCCGACACGGTTCCCTGGGACAGACCCAGGACATACTTCGCAAACAATCTCTGACCGATGTTGTGCACAGATAGTAGCTCTCGGACTCGTCGGCTTATGTGCAAGGTATCGAGGTTGGAATTGGCGTATTTGTCCATGTTGTATCTGAGCATCTCTTGCAACCGTGCTTCCATCGGGTCGCCCTTGGGAATGAGGGAGTCGCCAAGGCGGCCAACCAGTGCGCCGGGTGGCAGAGGACCCATGTCGTCCGCGAACCTGTAGGGTCGGTGCTCCTCGAAGCGAAAGGGGCTCGGTGGAGGGAGCGGCAGCGGTACGGGCCCGTTGTTGTTGTGGTGCGTCGTGTTGTTGTTGAGCGGAGGTGGCGTGCTCGGCCACTCCTCGCCACCTGCGATGAGAGCACGGTTACGCGGGAACACGAGGAGGGATGGAGGGGCACGGGGGGTGGGGTTCACGCACGCCCGTAAGCGGCATTCACGTACGAATTCGCAGTCGGCATGTTTGAAGTTCGCATATTTATTCAGCGGCCTACAGCGGTGCGATTACGCGCGTTCGTGAGCCGAATTGAGCGAGGAGATGGTGGGAACTTGGATTCCTCGTACTCCGCGGCGTAATCGTCAGACGGACACGGAATGATGCGGACTAGCTACAAGTCGAGCGCGCGGTTGACTGGAGTCACACCCTTCCCAACTGGAGCTTATGGCTTCATTTATTGCCATTACAACTGGACTATGCCATTACAAATTGCGCAATAAGCTCGAGTAGGATGGACGTGGCGTGTAATACTTGACGATTTTTTTGATAGTATTAAGTGAGATTAGTGAAGAAGGTCAGTTTTCGTAGTCGGTAGTACTTACCGATATCTCGCCTCTCCGCGCTTCGCTCGCGTTCATTCGAGCTGTCGCGATGTGCCGACGTTGCGGGGGAACGCAGTGCTTCTTTGCGTTCTACTCGCTCATTTGGACCCATTTCCATAGACCGGAGTAAACTGGAACAAAGCAAAACTATAATTAATCCTAGAAATTGTAATTTTACACTAATGTTTATGTTTTGTTTCACCACCAACACGCGCCTGTGTCTGAATACGGATTTTAACCCTTTAACAAGAGGTAAAAGGGTAGTATTTAAAAAAAATATCTTACTGATTCTGCGATCCGAATATGTCTTTGGGGTGTGAATGAGAATGTGAGTGAGGCCTCTCAGTTGGGCCCAGCTCCGAGAATCGGAGCATGCTGTAACAAGGAGAACACGGTTGTTATATCACGTTCCATAGGATCTAGAAGTACGCAAAAATATAGAATCACGCGGACCCATTAAACTTTTACTTAATTTTATGAATCCACGTTCAAATAAGATATTCACAAAATGTCGAGGTCAAATTTGTATTAGTTATCAGGCGTACTCTTATCTGCTCATTTTAAGGTAGCCATATTAACATATTGAAAAACAGGACTAAAATCACACAGTGTATTCGAACGCACAGTGTAGATTACACCAATAAGATTTTAAAAAGATCCAGATTACCCTTAATTCCATCGTAATCCACGGTGTAAAATACAAACACAAAAGAAAATATGTGTGTTAAAAACTAGTACTGATTTTGTATTTGCATGATAATAGATTTGCAGTATAAGTAAGAAAACAATTTTAATTTCTAAGACTTTACATAGGAGACTAGAAATCTGGGATATGTCTTAGGTAAACAGCATATTTGGCAAACCTACCCAATAGGGCCTTCAAAGGGTGGCGTCTCAATAAATTTATGAAAGGATTGCCAATAAGGACTCCGGGATATCCTATTAATTAAAATACTTAATTAATTCACCTTGCGCGGTAATCAATGCCTGCTCAATTTATTAAGGTATCGGAATGACCGTACCCTTATTATGTTATCGGTACATACTTTATTTAAGTTGTTTTATCGTACATTTGTATTTTATTTAAAATTTTATATCTTATTAGCTGAAACCACGTATCGCTTTATGGTATGGTATGGTATCTTATGGATTAAAGTATAATATACAAACACTTATTAAAATTAATGCTGCGTAGGGTTATTTTTTTAAATTTTTAAAGTTAGTCCTTGTCAGCAATTTCACCTGCTGGTAAATGAGGATGCATTATAAGATGTTCGCGGAATTGCCTGTTAAGGATATGGTAGTTTTAATAAACCCATAATCTTGGCTTGGCTGTACGTCTTTGTTGATTTCATTGTGTTAGTTATATACTACCTTTTGAGTAGGTAGGTATTGCGAAACTTACACAAACCATACGGAAGTTTTAATTTATAATTGTATGTATTTGCAGGACTTAACTGCCTCTTTGATTAAGTAGTTAGCATATTAGACTGTCAAGAGTAGCTGGATTCCAATTCTAGTTCCCGAAGTCTACGACGAAGTCTTCTTCTTCTTCTACTTTTATTTAATATTTAGGTATTCCTTTTATTGCACAACGAAAAAAAAGGTTTACAAAGACGGACTTAATGCTAAAGCATTTTCTACCAGCCTACCTTCGGACGTTCAAGAAAAGTGAGGGTGTGGCCAAAAACTTTAATCATCTGGTAGCAAATTTAGTTTGAAGTCCCAAAAATCACTTTAAGCTATCATATACGAGTACATTAGATACCTGCCTATATCAACTAGAAAATATTTTTATTAAGGTCTGATTTAAATTATAATGGAACTTCTATTAGGTACCTACTTACTTTATTTTCGAGGCATGAAATTAATTTTATGTCGAAAATTGCTTGATGCTTGAAATATCTTTTGAATTTATTTTTTATAAGGGCTTATCAAAGTAATTATTATTAGTATAATGAAAAAAGGAGACGAAATCATCGATTCATAAATTTCGTTCCTAAGAATTAGCAGGTACCTGAAATCTCTACGTTTTGCAGTAACAAATCGAACCGATCGTGCGACAAATCTGTCAACAAATCCGCTTGCCTCAAGCACCAGATTTTCACACCTACAACAATAGGGTTGTACCTTAATTACAATTTAATATATCACCAATTAAGCCTTTGATCGGGACAATGGGGCTAAATTTAGTAGTCTACAACCTACATTGGCGGGGCGTGGGGTGGTGTGACGATCAGATTCGGTCGTGTGTTCAAGGCACTCAAATAGTAAACGGTGTATCGAGTCCCCAGGTGATTCGAACGTGAATAGCTAATTGTTTCAATTCATAGCTTAAGTGTAGTTGTTTTCTTATGGAGGGAATTTCGTAGTTGGTCGACCAGATTTGATAGCTTCCACTTATGAACGGATTTTGCTCATATGCATAAGCAATTTATGTTGCTACCTATTATTATATTCGTGGTTTTAATTAAATATTTTGAATTAATATTCTTATATTAAGGAAATTTCATTTAGCTATGATATTATTAAATAAATTGTATTATTTAAGTTGGGTTTTTAGTTGATAGATATGTAAACGATATTGTATTTAAATCGACTTCAACAGAAGCGACAGATTACATTTCTGCGATACCTAATATTAATATGAATTAAATATTTAACAGCGTTCTCGTATCTATTTCTAACCGTTATTAGAAAGAAACGTTTTAAAGAACAGGAATACACTTTTGTATTCCTGTTCTTAAGCTTTCTTAAGCCGAAATGGTAGGTTCCAAAAAGGAAGCTTATAGCTAAAGAAAAATCAAAGATTTTTTTATTAAATTCTATTTATGATTAAAAAAAAATAGCTTAATACAGCTAAGTGCTGTTTTGTACAAAATCTATAGGTTTATTCTATAAATATGTGAGTTATATAGAAAAGAACGTATTTCATATTAGAAAAAGAAATAAATATTTTCGAATATGATATAAGTAAAAAAATTATGATTAATTTTTTGAATTGTTTATAATAATGTAGCAATACCATTTATAAACTATCAATTATAAGAACTATGCCGGAATCTATCAAGAGACAAAAACTACTGTATATAATAGATTAATTAATGCTCTACCTACCTTAAAGAAAGTTTGTATGACGACAAATGTTTTAAAGTTGCTGGCGAAAATTAGCTTATAACTAAAACGCTGCACCGAGATAGGATTTAATTTAAGATCAGCTAAGTTATCAATTTGGTTGAATCTTTTAAACTTTAACTATAGGTTTTAGCGAGCCCGTGACACGATTATATGTTGCGAGAGTGGCCGCCATGTTGGTTTAGTTTCAACAACATTTAAGACGAGGGGAGGTGTAGAGAAGCTGTTACATAACATATTATTTGTTTCTTATTGTTGTTCAGTATAGGCAGCCAGCCTAATTGCTAAAATAATTTTCTGGGTTTCTAGAAGAACGAAGGTTAAAACGTCAAATTAACTATGAATATGCTGTTACAATTTGTAAAGGATTTAATAGTTATAAGAGTATCATCATAATAAAAACCCATAATGGTCGTCCCTCTAATCTATGACCAGCATAGGATTCCAAGCTGTAAGACTACTTAAATAACCATTGCATATTTTCCCCGATTCGATTATAAAGCATAAAATCATTTTTTACGTCTTAATTGCAGCCTTCGCTTTTTAGTTTTTAAGTAAATAATAAAAAAGGCAAACATAAATAATGTCATGCATTATTACATATTTTTACATTAATTATAACGATGCATTATTACATATTATAACATTATTAATGTATGCCATTTTGTTTATATCAAACAACTACTGCATTCCTTTCTCTATTCCATACGGAAGCTTAAAAGCATCTTTGTCTCGAACGCCTTCAGTTAAGGCGTGTAACACTGAATATTTTACGAGGACTAGCCGCCCGTGTAGAGGAAGTTTTAGAATTTCTTATCAATTGAATAACTTAAACATTGACCTACAGATAAACATTTTGAGTTTTACTTTGGTGCCTAGACATAACGTTCCATAGTGTATTAGGTTCGGTTATTTATTGGACGATATAAATGTTTGAGGATGGTTATAATATACTAGTTGTTGTCCGTTACTTCGTTTACGTGGAAATTTTGGATGTGTATGTCAATCTCTTGCTCGGTGAAAAAAAACAAATAGGTAGCTTATCCCACGGGAACTGTAATTTTTCCGGGATAAAAAGAAGCCTACGTGCTATTCAAGTCTCGGTATAATCGTTCAGTAGTTCTGGCTGGGTTCAGTAAAATACATGTACTTGTCCATTGAGTACCTACCTACCTGTCTTAATAGGCCCATAGTTAGCGACCATGTTTCGAAACCACAAGCCACGTATACAGTGCTCCAATCACCTTTAGTTAAATGTGTCTGAACTGTCACTTGACAGATGGAAAAAAATATAAGTTCTTTTTTTTAAATCTTAAATCCATACCAAAAACGAACAATAATAATAATACATACCAAAATAACGACATCTTTTGACAAGAATTATAGGCAATTTATGTTTTAGTATTAGGGTATAGTTGTCCAGTGAAAATCGATTGGTGAAAGGTTAATTTATTCCTAGGAATGTTCTTTAATTACGCGTTACTTACAAATGCTTTGCCACGTTCCACTCAAACACCATAAGCCAATCCTTGATGGTTAAACTTTAAAAACAACCTAGTTTTATAACCCTTCAGTTTAAGGCAAAACACTGAATATTTTACGAGAACAAGTAGGTACCCCGCACGGGAGAGTATTTGATTTAATTACCCACCCATCTCTGTTTGCTAGTGTGAATATTGAAGTTTTTAGGGTTCATTACACAATTCGACACAGTGAAACCTACTCGCGGTCCGCCTCAAACTAAGGCCTCGCGTTATAAGTGTTTAGATATGTACCAACTTTACAACTGTCCAAAAAAATTCCTCCTAATATTTAGTTATCACCTTTGGGCCATAGAGATCCTATATATCCGTGAGATTGCAGTAACTGGGTTCCTAAAATTCGTAGCATGTATTACAGAATGCAATTTTACCTAGGAAACTCAAAGACTTCGCTGCGCTCGGTCGATATACCAGAAAGATTCAATGACCTAACCTGTAAAAGCGGACTGTACATAATAGCAAAGCTATTCTAAACTTTGATTTTCGGTAAAGTCACATTCTAATTTCAAACGTGTATTTTACTGTAACGAAGACGTTTAAGAAATTCAAACCAAAAGGTCACATTAACTGATTAATAATCATAACTTTAAATTGACCCTTTACTATACTTGCCAAAAGGGTATCCATTATTGTATTCCTAATAGGTAAAATAATACCTAGGTACATTATAAATTGATTAATAAATACTGAACTAAAATTATTAATAAGAATCTACCAGCAGTTATAATACTTTTAAACAAATGGCTGCAAAGTGGATGCGAAATGCCTCTCCCATCCTCCTTTTGTATAAATCGCTTTGAAGGCACCAATTTGATACTTATAAATCAATATCGGCATCCCCCTTCTGAAGAAGGTATGTCTTTGAGATTCCGTTGAGGGCGCATGCTCTCGATAATTTATTAATCATGATAAATTATAGGGACAGCTTGGTAATGAACAAATCAGGTTCATTTGAATAGTTACAAAATATTCTAGGTATATATAATATTTGCATCACAAAAAATATTATACCTAATCTTAAAATTTACCATTATATTTTCTTTGTTACCTATTGAAAAAAATATTCTTTAATTTTATTTCTTTGTATAATACCAAACATCTGAAACGCTATGAAAAAGCACATAAAATTATGCGTTTTAAAAATTTTACAGCAAAGAAAAATACACTAAAAATGTAAGATATCGCCATTGAAAGATACGGATTTGGAACAATCGCAGATAAGTTATCTACCGCCAATCAAAAGTGTAATCGATAAAGCCAAGTGGAACATCTTTTTGCGATATCGGAACAATGACACTGACGTCACAATCGGGGCTTATCAGCCAAATCATCGGTCGGCGATAACAGGCGCCCCGCCCAGCGACCGGACTGACCAATCACGACCGATCGATTGGTCAATACACCAGATCCGGTACGCCTTTCCGAACGCGCCGATACACAGAGTCCAATATCGCCTCAAAAACCCGCGCTGTCAAACTTGACGTTTCTCTCTTTTTTCCCAAAACTTGTTTGTTGACAAAGGCTCGTTTCCTAGTTCTTACATACAAACGTCTGGCCGAGAGAATTATGTCAACACTACGCTATAAAAAGCTTAGTCTGTTTATGAGACAAAAAATGTCGGGGAGCGTAAATTAGTTGATAATTTGTGTGTGACTAAAGTTTCGTTAAACGTAAGTCAAACATCGCCTAAGCAAATGGAGACAGGTGTCCACGATAGGCCCTCTATATTGATATATAGGAGACAAACAGTGCTCCGTATGCTAGTAACGCATTACATACTCGTATATTTGTTTTCCCGGGTAATATGTAAATCGTGTGTGCTTAGTTTTTAATTAAACAAGAGATAAGCGGTGCTTCATTCTTTATTTGCCTTTTTTAGTTTCAACTTAGAGTGTCAACATCGTAAGTTGAAAAGTCATATTAAGATTTACCCAGTATCACTATTTTGTTTGTCGACTTGGTGTACAACTTGAGTCTCCTTAGCATTTTAAATACAACATTTCATCAGTTGATGACGCCGTGTGGAAAGTAAACTTTACACAGAGTATTATTAGCCGATCTCAATATTCAAATATGGAACGAATTTTGAATTTAATCAAAATTCAGATAGCGAACGCCACCGATCCCCGAATTAGTTGAGATTTGGCGCAGTATCGTCTAGAAATCAATCCGTTCCACCCCCTATTAAGCTTTAATCTTCGAAGGCTGGCTATAACTTAATCCGAACTTGAGAAGCGGTATAAATAAGCAATAAACCGCTACAGGTGCTTTGAACAGTTTCTATTTGGCACAGATTGAATAGAGAGCACAGATTATGTTGGATTATTTTTTGGGGCTCATGAAAGCGAATGTCGGTTCCGATCATGGGAAAATCGACAAATGCTCTCGCGTGCTAAGTAATAATTGAGTCGAGGAAGTTTTTTCTATTGTGTTTCTCATTTATCTATCAGCTTGTCGTGTAAGTCGATAGTTTGTCTGATTCCCGAACGAAGAAAGAGGGTGGAAAGTCCTTAATCTTTCAATAACTTTGATGTAATATGGGAAAATAAATCTCAAACACGAAAATAGCTTTCATAATAATAAAAGTAGAAAATATGGTCCGGTTAATACTTTGATAATATATGTTGGATGTCATTAGAAAATGTTCCTCCGGTGCAATTAATTAAAACTGTCAATTTTTTGTTTAAAATATCTTATAGTATTTATTTCCGAAAGGATATCTAGCTTTAGCACATAGAAATGTTGTTGAAATTAAAATGCACAGTGTGTTCATAAAACTTCCGTTCAGGAATCGATCGATCACTATAAATAGTAATTCTTTTACGGATTGTTTATGATGTTTGCACAGGCGTGATTTTATGTCGCGAGCGTCGGCCCGTTTGATGTCACAAGCCCTTTGATGAGTCAAAGACGCCGCCCATCGTTCGCCATATTGGTAAAAATAACACATTAAACTATAGAAAACATTGGTCGAGCATGTTTGGATGATGAATTTATAGACCACGGAAATATATCTGAATTAAATAGTCCTGTTCAATTTTTTTTGAGGAATATTCTATTAACTCGAAATCAGTTTAAGACAGTTTAATTTATCTCTGAACTTTGAATAGGAAAGCAATGCATTGGAGATAATTTACGGGAAAACGAGGATCTTTTGTGTGGATAGGTAGCTAATTGATGGGTGTTTGCGCGCTATCATCGGATGTTGACTGATTTCATCCGCTTTTATTGCTATCTGTGGGAACACCCATGTACACGTGAGTTTTCTTTTTACTTATTACGGCGACCTAATTAACGTATCGGTTTTTTATAACAAGTGAATATTTAAGAACACGGTACGTTAAGAAACACCCTATTACGAGCGTGAGGACTGAGGCACGGCAACGGCATTTAGTGCCTACTTTTCCAATCATGCAGTGCTAGTTAACCAAAGAAAAAATATTATGAATAAGTATTATTAAGAAAAGTCAAAGTTTTGTATGATTTTGACTATTTCACAGTTTATTTCGAGCACTTACCTTTAGGTGGATTTCGATTTATTTACCTTGCGTAGGTTCAATCGCGGATTTATTTGACTTGATAGTCTGGATATCATTAAAACTATTTTTCTTTAAAACTACGTAGGTACATAAAGTAATTTGTAAATTACCTATACCAAGTTAGACACATTTTTCGGCCCACGATGTGTATGTGTATGTGCCGGTGTAGAAACATGGTAAACACAAAGTCCTCGGTTTCAAGAAAACGTGTCCAAATGTTGGAAAACATGTAAACGTGGAAACAAACATCGCACTGAGTTATTTCGACAACCTAAACACATAAAATCATTAGAAGATGCGGTTACGAAAACGCGATTCAGTGAAGTAAGTTGGAACTCTATTTAAAGTTAACACACTATATATCTACAATTGAAATTGTAGCATACTGAAAAAAATCAAAACTTTTACTGGTGTAGGCATAACGTCGGAATAGATATGACATGTTTTGTCACACTACAACTGACAGCATAATTATAGAAATTCATTATTTTATTGTATTTTTTAAGTATTTATTTTTTATTTGAACTGTGTTTTCATTTCGGTATTTTCTTTTTTTTGCTTTTACTTTTAATTAATTTAAATGTGACTTCTCCTAACGTTATTTTATGTTGAAAATTGTTAAAATGATTAACGACTAATTTTCGCTCGCCCATCTTGGATATATGACAATTAGATAATTAACACCTATGTAAAAATGTTGCATGTACCATATTCAAGCAAAATAAAAATTGATTGATTTTCTTATTAAATTTAAAATAAAAAAAAGCATCTTTCAAAAGTCAGAGGGCGAAGTGTAAGATTTTCTACCTACGTTTACTTATTCAATCGCGTAAAAATTAACTACTATTTATATGGAATCCAAGGAGCGCCATCTAGTTTCAATGCTGGGAAACCGTATTGTACCTAAAGCAGCGCTCTTTCGATATCATATTATTCGTTGTAAACTTTCAAGCGCGTAACGCACCCAGAGGCATAACTATTTAGACGTTATGCCACGTTTATTTATAAGGCCCTTAATGTTCACCTAATCGCCCTGTTGGAAAATTTATTATGTTGCGGATAAATAATCAGATACGAACCTATATAAAAGACAGAAACACATGTTTTTCCTGAGTTACAGATCGTGTAACTAGTAGATACTGGTTTCGCTTATCACAAGACACATCTCTAGATAGGTCCGTAATCGTTGACAATTTAACTGCTAAATTATCCTTTTCAAAGGTTATTTCTTGTGATCATGTATTACCTCCTTCTCTTGTACTCTAGTGCATCGAATAATTTCGTCCGATTTGTATATTATGTAATAAGCATTTTTACTTTTTTTTAACACGCTACCTAAGTTATTTTAAATTAGACTAAGTTATTTTAAATTAGACTAAGTTATGTACCTACTCGTTGGAAGGCGTAGGTGTAAACCCCCGACAAGGTGGACAGTGACATCATACGAGTCGCAGTGAGCTGCTGGACTCAAGCGGCACAAATCTTGGTATTTGGACCTCTTTACAAAAGACCTATCCAGTCCAGCATATAGTCCAGCAAAGGTCGTCCATTGGTTGACATGATGATTACGCACCAAGCGCTTTCGTTCCGTATTTTATTATAAACATGGGCCATTGACTCAAATTCTACAAAATTCCTTATTTAAAACGTTAATGGAAAATATCTGGCTGGCTTTCAAATTTTTCTGCTAGTCTCTTTGAGATGTCTACGATCTATGGTCCTTTTGTAAGTAAGTTGGTAGGTAATTGTGGAAAAACCCCATTTCGAATCTTGAACATATATTCTTCTTCGTAGTCGTTACAGTCTTGACAGATTGGTCGTGGTCGTCATCTTGGTGTTGTAGCTCGCTTTACAATCCGTCGCCACTCTTCCCTTACGATTGCCTTTCTTGCGCATTCATATAGAGGAGCCTCGATTGTGGCATCGGTGATCTACCGCGCGCTCTGGTACCTTCTTCTTTCCTTTAAACCACAAGACGTGATGGACACGTCATTACGCCTGGACACGTGACCAAAGAAACTGAGAATTCACGAAATTCAGAAGATAATGCTGAGTTCGTGGAGATTTCTTATTATTAATAAGAAAAAATAATTATAATTATTAATTACTTATCAAGTAACTTTCAAGTAGGACTCAACGTTGCGCGTCGCGAGAAGCAAAATTAATTATCCGATCAAGATAATATTTTAATGTTGATAATAATCAAATTTATTCACATTAAACTCGTAATTGCTTCATAATGTATATTATTTATTAACCATATTTAATAAATATGTACCTACCTAAATACTTTGCAGTCATATTTCAGTTGCCTAGCTAATATTTTAATTGCAACAGAATAGAAATGATGTCAGTTATTATTCACCATTCAATCATTTTGAATTTTATATTTTAAGGTTACTTGTTTTAATTTTAATATCGTTTCTTAGAAGAAACATGCATTCTGCTTTCTAAAGGGACTTCCGCTCTAAAGCTAAATAAGGTTCCAAAAAGTTAAATTGTTTAAATGTTGACTATCAATTTAAAACAAAAAATATTATTGAAAAGTGTTAGGCATAGGCAGGTCTGATATAGGAGTTGAGTGAGAGTAACATGCCAAAAAAGTGCAACATGTTTTAAAATGGATTTTCTGTTACCATACACCATTTTTAATCGTGGGTTTTCCACAACTATAATGCCATCTTGGATCGTAGAAACCTCTAGGTACAAGAGAACAGGAACTGTCTAAAGTTATAGATTTCAATGCGTAAATTGAAATCTATAATTTTATACAGATAAGGTTTTTATCAACCTTTTCATTAAGGACAAATGGAAGCAACAAAATTTAACTAATTTATTTCATACGTGTCCTGAAAAATTATTAGTTTTATAGTCTTTTGTTAAATTATTTCATTAAATCACACCTAAAGAAGGATACCTGTGATGTGCTTTTAGGTATAAATTTTTCAGGTGGATTCCAATCTCGAACTGTTTCAAAAGAAGCCTTTAACAAACTCAATCAAGTTTTCTTTTAGTTTTCACAATCTCAGTGTCGTTTTAAACTGTCTATTATTACACGTTTTTATTCATGTGCTTTTTTTAAAAAGTAAATGAAGGTTATGTACCCTTTAAACGATCGTATGCTTTTAGTAAACAACTTGGTCTATGACGTTAAAAAAAAAATAAGATCGAAAAATATCTTTATGTATTGGTAGCAGCTAATGCACTGTCCACATATTCTGCATCCACTAAAAGGTTCGAACTACGAAGCGTCAACATCGGAGGTCCCAAGCAACATTTTTTTCTTATTCCTTCTTTTCCTTTTTTATCCCCAAATCGGTTGTAGTTGCGACAGGTCCCAAAAGTCCTAGCATCTACACGCTAAACGATTCGAGATAAGGAATTTAGCAGCCTCCCCTATGTTTGTACAATTTATTGATACACAAATCGCTCCCTGAGAACTTCTAAATGTTATTTTTTTTAGTTTCCTGTTCCACCAGTGGGAAATATCAATAGAGTTATCGACCGTTAATAAATAAATTGAAATTTTATCATTAGTTTCCTGTCAATTTGTATAAACTTTGTCCTACTTTAAAGATACCTACTGGATATTTTTGTATCGTTTGGTGATCCATATTTATACAATCAAAAACCTACACCCACACTACACTATCTCAATATAATATCGAGTTAGATAATTGATTCGAGTTTCTGAAAAGAGAATTCATTATTCACTCATAAAAGATGCAGTAAAATAAAATTACTCGTCACATATATTTTAATTCCTAAGGTTCCTAGTAATAATGACATAAGGATGAGTGCCAAGTAATTAAGATAGCTTATTGAATGGTCGGATATTACCTCCATGGGTTCTATAATCAAGGAGTTTGAGCCTAGTGGCGACTATCTTCGACAATTGCATATTCATGATATAGGATACATTAGTCATGCTGTTATTATTATCTGGGTACTGACCCTCCCGTTAACTGATTTTGACAACCAACTCGAGCTATTCATCTTTAGAAAAATACACTAAGAAAAATGTTGAAAAAAACTTCGCTAAAACTCAGAGAATAGCTTAGCAAAAGAGTGCAAAAGATAACATATATTTCTCAGCTTAAAAGAAAACCTCCTTGAAGATAAAGCTTGCAAATATTACCCCATAAATAGCCGTATAATAGAAATTATTTATAAGACTCGTATGCAATTATTTTATTAATAAGCGCACACCTTATCAGTCAAAGGTAGGGTCGGCAAATAAGAACAGTTTGCGTGGCTTTGTGCAAAGACAACTGGCATTGTTTTATTTTGAATTTCCTATTTTGTTAGTTATTTGCTGTTTGTACTGCTTATTCATTCGAGGTATTTCTTTTATCCGCTTGCACAAGTTTAGATTTAATATTTGCGCGTGCTTTTGTTTACGCCCGTATGCTTATCATTTCGCAACGATTTTACCTACTGGTTTTATCATTTCTTTTACTCTGTTGTATTTACTCTTTCAGCATGAACTATATTGCAATTATTGAATTTACATTATTTTTGATTTCAGTGCCCATCATGTATGTTTTGAATTATACCTCCAAACTGGCTAATGAAATTAATATGTTAAACGTACATGGAGGTATTGTAATGCCAGGCGTAACTTTAAAGAATTGCAATTAACAGACAATCTGACAAATGTTATTTATAGTTTCACCGTCGATTTTGTCTGTTGATCGCGAATTATAGTAAAGGTTTATGTTCATTGTATGCCTTGAGGTAATCTCAACCAACCGGATACAATCGTGAATATATATATCATGCGTGTCTTTGATATACCTGATGCATGTTCTATCGCAAATGCACACAAGACATAAGTCCTCCATCGAAGGCCTAGGTGGTTGCTCAACATGTAAACATGCTAGCTAATCTACCGCGGGTCAACGTCTCTGATAAACGTTATCAAGTTTATTAACACGTGCCTCCCGTGTCTCGCTTAGAGGCGTCGCCTGAATGGTTTCGAAAATCGTTTCCGGGCTGTAGAAAAGTTTGTGATCGAAGTTTGCCAGAATAGAATAAATTAAATAGGTATATTATTTATGTTCAGTGGTGACACTAAAGTCGCCTACTTATCTGTCGACGTAACCCAGCTTGGTTTCGGCGATTATATTATAAGTGAATTTCGACTCGCTCCCGTGCGTATTTCCCGGTGACTCGTGGATAAATGTCGGCGGCATTTTAGCATTTACAAGCTCAGGTTTTGAGCGATTTCTCAAGATGCTGTTTTCATGCCACAGCATATAAAATTTTGATATCTTTTTACGGGACGTGCAGCCGCCGATTAATACAGCGAGACAAGGGCGCTGAGCTAAAGTACGTTACATTCGGCCAGCCAAGTAACCTATATCATTCTACCATGAAAACGAGAACAACACAAGGAATTGCTCTGTGACATATCCCACAGATACGTACGAAGAGTTATGCGCACCGCAATGATCCGGAATTCCCTCTAAGCCACTGTGTTGCCTGCTACCAATAATGTAGGTTTTTAATAGTCAAGAATGAATACACAAACGCGCAACACCTTAGGCTACACCATAACTTACAATATTCAGCTGTGAGTAATTGCAGTGCACAGCGCCAAACATAGCATTTAGCAACACAAAATAGTGACTTATGCTAAGAAAGCAGAGTAATAAAAACACAGATTTCATTCAAGTTGCCATAGTAATACTTCTAGTAGAAAGGATAAAAATAAACAAAACCGCCTATAGGCGCGACGGTGCAAAAGTATAAACAAATGATATCATCCACGCTAATACATCCTGAGAGATAAATCCAAGGTGATCGGCGCTTTGACAAAGAGAATGAATTCCCTGGCATCGTGGGTGACTCGCGTGTTGCATCTCTAATGCGTTAAATAAATAAATATTTAAATATGGATAAACTTAGAATTATGTCTCTGACAAGCAGTTTCTTTGAATCGTATGTGCTAGAAACATAATTTTATAGATGTACTTAACGTGTTCTGCTTTCTTCTGTAGGTATTCTGTAGACATTTTTTTAAATAAATAATTAGCAAGTTTGCATTAGAGCTTAATTTGAAGAAGGGGCTTTTGAAAGGAGATTGTAACTCTATTGTTTGTTTGCCTCAAGAAGTTACCGAAATCGACAAGATTGACGAAAACTGGTTAGTAAGCTACAGCAAAAATAGTCAAGTCACTTTAGGCCGAGAGATGCGGTTTAAATACTCATCAGTTGCAATGTTATCGATATTAGACAAAATGTTAGAAAACTATCACAGTTTTGTATCATATACAATAAAATTAACATTGATTCGTTTACACTTTTATTTTAATGTCCTGTTTCGTTGACAGCCGTATCGGTCGTGGTGGTGGTAGCCTTATTGCCATTCTAAGCGTAATCTAAATAGTCTAATTGGTAGGTAATTAAGCACGTTCCATTTAAGGCTGCATCATCATTAACATTACACGCTTAATTTATGATGTCTGAATACTCACCTGATTTCTCTTTTTATATCGTCATAGTCCCTTTGTGTATCTAACCGCGCTTCTAGTCTTGCGATGTGCTGTTTTTTCTCGTCCAGCCTTTCTTCTAATCGCTGCAGCTGTTGTGCGTGGGCTTCTTGCAACGCTGAAAGCGACGCTTGGAGACGCCTCACGTCTTCTACTAGTTGAGCAATCTGGAATGAAGTAAAAGAATCATTATCAAATGAACACGGATATACGCATAGGGTCAAATAAATGTTCAAGATAGTCATCGTTGACAGCTTTAACGGACCAACCATATGAGAACTATTTACTTGATATTGTAATAATTTTCAGTCATGTAGTAATTTGTGTTAAGGTATTATTAAGAATGAGATCTAATTATGGTAACTTGGAAGCGCAATTTAAACAAGAAAAGCCTGACAAGGAAAAAAAACCTGCCACATTTGCATGGTAAGTGAGTGTATAGAAAAAATAGTTCCTCTTTTATCCGCATTATAAATATTGTAAGGTTTTTATTTTCTTTTATTTAATATATATAAGGAAAACGTGACAGCGTCTTTTTGGCAAGAAGCTTTAGTTAATGACGTACTTTTTATTTTGCCTATAATTAATTTTGGTAAAGCTACATAGTAATTAGCGATAATATATAGGAATAACATATTTGTTGCCGCCGATGTAATAAAAATATTAACATTTCACTTCAATGTAATAATGATACCTATCTAAGTAGATATTAAAGTGGAAATACTGCAATTATATCGTAAAGATTTCATAAATATAAAAATGCCAGATTAATCCATGCGACACGAAAAAACGGAGATAAAGATGTTTTATTTAGATTGGTATTACTTGATTTTCGACATTATACCTACGCGTTTTGATAGTCTTGGTCTGGACTTAAAATATTATAAAATAATGATGATATATAATGAAATATTTATTTTCATTAAAGTGTATTTTACGTACACTTAGATGAAATATCAAATACATTAATTCAGAATCTCCTAATAACGGACATCCGGATTTGCCAATCCTACACGTTCGTTCTTACATTTGAATATGCATTTAAATTGATATATTTCAATTTGTAATAATTTTTCACAGCAGCGAAAGAACTTTTTATTGTTCCTTGCACACTTGTGAATCAAATTTTAGCTTTAATCTGTGTTCTGCATCTAGAAATTGAATGAACGATGTCAGGAACATTAGACATACTTTATTGTTGTTTTAAATAATGACAAATTAATTCCTGCGTCACACAAGATCGAGATAAAAATGATAAGTTTGTTCAGGAATTATTTGATTAATTAGATGTTGTATTGTCTATTTGACGAGCTGAGGTTTTTGATTGGCGTACTAAGCCACTATGTTGTGCCATGTTATCAGATATTAGCAGATTATTACAATTTGTATTTTTATGTCCTACTTCATATTTTTTTTCACTGCTTGTATAAAAAAATACCCAAAAGGTTACTATGCTGTATATTATCTAAAGTTCTGTTATCGAACAAGAGTAATCTTTTTGAATTATCTCCAAGGATTCATGAAATTTATGCATCGAAATAATTCTATAAACGCGAGAGTGTATCAATTTATTTGTTACCTAGCTGAAATTCTACTATTGCACTGATTTATACGAAAGTTGGCCCAGGAAAAACTTGAATCTCGGAGATAGTATACCCGCTGCATTTAAAGAAATAAATTTGGTACCTACATGGACGGCTTGCCAGCAAAACCGAAAAAGGCAAAGTTCTGCATTGAGTAGCTCGCAACCTGATCGCATAGCTAAAAAATATATAGCAAGTTTATATTATGCATTTTGTGAAAATTATCAAGAGTACACGAAGATTTCAATATTGTAGAGTTTGAATTTAAATGAACGCTCAGTAGCCGCTACGCTTACTTGAAAATCATCAAAAATTAGGTCATTTTCCAGTTACGATTGTCCTCGACTGAAGGTTGCTGTTAATCCCACTAACCTACTAATTCGCCACAGTGCCGTGCATTTGTTTTATTAAAACTTTTAAATATTTTCCATAGGTTACGATTTGTTTCCCAAGGTATTCAAATTTTAAAAAACAAAAAATGACCTCAAAAAGGTCCTTCATATAATATTCATTTTTGTTTACATTATCGTTACTTAAGAATACGGGATACGTTATATAACCTGGCTAAGTTTGTTGTGGGCTCTTCTCAGACCAGTGCGTTTGGAACCCTCCTAGCTTTAGTTTTAATTTAACGAATGCAGTTATCACCATCACTAACATAAGTGTAACATTTTAAATGTATGAACGCTTCATAAGTGCCTGTAATAAGGTCTACATGAATAAAACATTTTTGAATTTTGTTTTTTTTTTTTAATTTATATACTCATTATATATAAAACGATGATGAATTATTAGTGCTAGCCACGTTTGTGTATTAACTAAAGTAAAGTGATGTTATATCGATAGTACTTGTGGGTACATCCCAACGAACATCTTCACGCATGAGCAAGTCAACACCTCCACAATTGATATCTTCCGAAGGTCGGCAAATAACACCTCTGGTGTAAAATACAACTGTGCGATATTGTGATGGATTTATAGTTTAGTACTTCCAAATTAAATTACTTTTCGCCCATGGCAGTATCCCGTTTTCTCGCCGCAGGCAATATCATTAAAGGGTTTGTTTAAGAGATTGCTAATGCAATAAGGCAGCCTTTTCACGTTCACCGATTTCTGATCGTAGATTATTTTATTTTCTTTTATTTTTTTCGTGCAATAAAGTGCTTCTTTTTGCTATTTTAGTTTTATTGAAAATGTTATAATTATTATAAAGGTCATGATGGCAGTGTATAGCATACAACCAAAATTCTGGCTGTAGGTATATCCGCTGAAGTTAATCTGATCTTTTGAGCAAAACGAGTTAACTTATTTGCCACTAAATGATTCGTATAGCCTTTAATATCCTTATTAGTCAAGTCAAACAGACTTATTATTGAAAGTTTTCAGAGAAGGATCAATTTTAAATTAATTGGCCTCTACAAATGGGTTGGTGGTCCAAATCTTAACAGGCCCCATTACCCACACAGAGTTAAGAATATACAGAAACCGTGTACACGACTTCTTGAAACATCAAAAACCACTCCACTTTAGTAGTATTTCTGAAATAGACAGATTAGTCATTTCATACCATTTAGCTGTTGGCAGTAATTAATTTACCTCTAACGTACTGAACGTTTGCCATACAATGGGGAAGTTTGAAAAAAATTGTGAGCTAGCGACATTCCGCGGATGTGAAGTTTTCAATGTTTTGGGACACAATGCTCTGCATGTAATAATGGCTAATTGAGTGTTCTGTATGTACTTAGTTCTGTGATTAATAATTGTTACATTAAAAAAACCTATCTTATGACCGGTATCGCTAGCACGAGCAACGCTCCCGTTCGACCGTGAAGTTGTGTATCTTGGCCATGGCGGAAATCAACGCTTCCTTTACGCTAATCGAAGGTCACATGCGTAATCAGTAGCCTTAGTACAAAATTTGCTTGTTCGCAATCGACGCAATCGACGAGTCGTTTTCGCATCTCAAATCAAACTCTGTATCATAAAGGAAAAATGCACCTCATGCCACTAATTTTAGTGTCTCAAATTTTGTACTTCAGATTTTTGTTTTAGGAACGTTCAGCCAAAAGTACGAGCTAAAGAATTGTAGGTAAATTTGGGCTTTAACCTAATGCAAATTAGATCCATTTTACTCCGATGTTTAAGTACTTCCATACTCGAAAGTGACGCCTCGATTGCGAATCGAATCTTAAACTAAGGCTACAGAACTATTGTATTTTTAGCGAGCTGTGATTAAGAGTATTTTAACACACCAACCGATAAACCTTAAAAAATGCTTAAGTTAACGCGTCGTGTTTTTGTCGTAAATTTAAGGTCGCTGCATACGTAATGAGGTTAGAATACATGAACGGGGCGAAGACGGGACGAAGTGTAATAAAAATACGGACGGTGTTTTTCATATATATTTCGTTGCAGTAAAACTAACTCAAACGACACGCGCTTCTAGACAACCCTCTTTTGAGATACGTGGTATGTTTACACTCTTAATCCCTCTCTCATATTAAGAGAGTCTGTGCCCAGCAGTAGGACTTTAATAGGCTGGTGATGATGATGAGTTCATAGCGACTTAGTGACACGGATATCCGTGCAATGTCCATCCGGATAACAATGGTACTACTATTCACATAGTGTGAATATCCTCAAAACATCGTCCGTCGCCGTTATTTTTTATATCCCGTCTATCACCCATCCCCTTCGCTGAGCTATATCCTCGTACCATCCGCGCATCTTATACGCTGTTAACATTATTAACAATAATTTCCCATACCGTTCCGTCCGACTTGAAACACGTTACCTACAAGACGACCTTAACTTTGATATTAGTTTATTATATTTGTGTTTTTTATTGGCTAGTTAGTACCTACTTACATATGTTCATAATCATGTGTTATTCACGCTTGACTCATTACCTTTTTTGATCCATTAATGATACCTACTATAAAAGCAATGAAATCTTCGTACTCAAATATACTTAATTAGTGTTATAATTTATAAAAGTATTTCTGATATAATATGACTTTGAAATCATATAATTAATTTTATGTTGATAACAACGAAAATCATCATGCGAGCAACTTTAATTTGAATTTTATTTGACGTGAATAAATTTAATTAATACACTGTAGTTATTTATATTTATTGTGTTACTGTAGTTAAAATTGTGCTTTTTTGCTTTTCGGTAAAAACTGTTTTTTATATTGATACTAGCGGACCCCAGCGCCATCTGTCGGGCTGATTTGTGTTATATTTTTGAATTTGACTTTGAATTGTAAAGGTTAGTGAAAGGTAAACAAAATTGTCAAGAATATCAACACCCAACCTTACCCAGTGTCTTGCGGTGGTTATATGGTGAAATGGGAACAAGATGGAATACTTGGTTCCTACGCACAGCCTCCTAAATATATCTTGTAAAACACTAACCAACTGGCAACATGATGTTCGAGACATTATACTACGCAATTTTAAAATGACTAAATGATAGCTGTTCCCATAGCTGCAGTACGAGCTTTCTTTTTTTATTATTTTTAAGTTGAGGCGTCATTTGGGTCTGGCTGAAAATCAGCTCTGTATATTGTATGTATTTATGATGCGAAGCTAAAACTGAGCTCTCCATTCATTCTGTATAATTAGAATAGCATACATAACATACTAGGATACTGTATGTAACGCTGAACAATAATAAATGTATTTTTTCTTCATTTATTATTATAACAAGTTTAATAGTATATTATCTCATACTAATGTCAAAAAAGTAAGATAACACTCAACTGTACACTGTTAAAAATTCTGCTAATGCTCACGAGACAATGAACGTGTAGTTCCTTTAACAACAATGAAAACAGTGTAAACACATATTTGTCCTTTTCGTAGTACAACATAAAAAGTATTAGCCGAAACGAAATTCGTCGGGACAGAACCGCGAGTAATTATTGTCTTAATTCGGCTCTGCACTGACCGCCATTACGCTAGAGTTAAGTTATAAGAGATGGCGAGTTGAGCATAAGCATTAGATACACTTGTAGTGTTAAGTAACTCAGTATAAGCTAAGATATTGTAAATTTTTAATGTTATTTGTTATTTTGACCTACGGAGAGCACTGTTAGCGTTGACCGGTGCACCGGTAAAAAATTTATTTTAAATACATCTTCTAGGGGTTTTAACTTATCTCAAGTTCTACGACTGGTACGTACCTATAACATTTCAGTGTTATGCATCTGTTTAACAATTAAATATCACGTACTTTAAAGGAAAATTAAAAATTTTGAAGAAAACATTGTGACCTGCATGACTTAGATGGCTCCATAACATTCTCCAAGGCGTATGAAGTCTGCTTATGTCCACATGGCCAGCGTGGTAGCCAACGCTCTAAGCCCTTCTTATTCTGAGAGTAGACACGTATCCTTTCGGGCTGGTAACGAGTTGGATACTGATGATTATGATATTATAGCAGTAATTCGACTTGACACCGCTTATATAAACAGTACATTTTTTTTTACCGTTAAATACTCTGTTTCATAAGTATTTTTTTAAATTGGAGGCGAAGTTAATCGCTTTCGCTTATGCATTGGACTAGGAAAGGGGTTTCTTCGCTAAGGGTTAAAGGGTAGCCCTCGACAATTACCTACAATCATTACTATGGTCAATTATGTTTTCGACCACCGACCATCACAGTTACAGGTTTTTATTGGGCCGGCTTTTTAGTTTAATTGCTGTCTTTTTGGACGCCTGCGTGTGATTACATGAACCCCGTTCTGGGTGATTTCTGTGATCAACAGTCCGTGGTGTGTAAAGTTACATTAGTACAGTCTCTAATAATGAGGGTAGGATCTGAATCGTTATGTTTAACGCTAAATTAGAAAATAAGAATAATTCTACTAAGCTCGTCAATATTTTTTTATTTATACACTTTATATAAAATGCGACCTTATCGCTTAGTAGTAATCTTTTCCAGGCAACCTTAGGACCAGAAAAACCAAACGGTAGGGTGTATTATTAGTACATACATGCATACAAATATGTAATCACGTACGTCTATATTTCAAATAAGAAAATAATCTTTTGAACAAAGCTTTTATCACAACTTCACGTGCCATATTTTAACTACCTACAATAATAATTATTATTAATAGATATATAAAATAATATATTATTTTATCCTGGCAAAATAAAAGGATTCCAACAGAATTAAATCCTAATTCAAGCAACATAAGAAGTAGAGGCCACAGTTAATAATAAAAAGTAAATTGTTACTGGTTTTGAATACATATTTTCTTTATCATCCTTCGGTAATGAAAGGGTATGATGAAGTATCGTATTTCTAGCAACCTTTTCTCATTAGGAAATAATCCACAACCGTTATACGGCTGATAATCTCAAATACAAAGAGAGTAGCGTGCCAAATGACAGAAATCGTCGAAAAAGAAACGAGGAAACGATCGCGTGCGGCAGAAATTATTGCGATGCCATTTAATATCTGGTCGATGAAGATCGAGCCTTCTCAGCTACAATCTATGGATAATGAGTTGACTAGAGTATAGCATAAACACAAAATCTATATTAGGTATTTCAGAAGTTTTTTTCGATGAAAGTTTATTAGGTCGGTGTATTATATTATATCATTTGAGCAGCATATGCTAATTCAGCATTAAAGTTATGAAACTATATCGTAAAAAAAAGGCACGAACAAAACTTTTAGCGGAATTAAAATCCATCATAATGGATTGACATTTTCATATGCACGTTCACATTAAAAGACAAAGAGTTTGATCGAAAACAGGAGAATGTGAAAGAACGCCAATGTCAATAGACAGAAAATCTAATAAAGTAACAAAACTCAACCAATTCGAACCCTGACAATCCATCGTCATAAATTTGTACAGGTCTCAATCACAAAAGAAGTGATGAAAGACAAGTGGGCGAATAAAAAAGGCATAATACGCCATTTTGCCGTCACAAAGTGGAATCCATGTCGGCGATCTGTCAAACTGGTCAAACATGAGCGAATTGGCGGGCAACCGTTATTAGCCGGCCAAATAGGAGCGCTCAGATACCACGACGAGCAGAAGGACTGCGACCCTCTTTCCAAATTCGAATGCCGAAATCTGCCGAGCTGCTAAAAGCAAAAAGACGTTGCGATAGCTTCTACGGCCGGAAGTTTCCGTTTTCTTTTTTCAGCATCTACTCCCACTGTATAGTTTGCAGCGAGTTTCATTTCGAGGAAAAATGATAAATGACGTGAATGATTGAACAGCCGGACACGAGTTTCGAATCTCCGAAAGAGATTTCAGCCTGTCCGTTTTACATTTCATTCCAATTGTGGCGGGTTGACAGCGGCGCATCTATTGGAATTAAAATGCAAAATTTTATCGGCCATTTAGTGGATTGTCACGACATCGGCAACATTCCATAAATATTCACAACAATTGTCGCGGTGCTTTTATAAAACGCGGGTTGATTGACAGCAGACGTCACGACTATCAATCAGGCATGCGTGATCAGAAAGCCTCGTGTGATAAAAATTTGCCGACAGGGATCTGTCGTATGTGATACCTCCGATATGGTGACTTTTCAATGCGGTGCACAAGGTAGAAAATTCAATGTCGATTTTTGTTTTTGCGAATCTGGTGTCATATTTGACGTTGACAGCGAAATTGGCGGGAAATTTGTCTATGCGCTTTTGATGCTCGCTCGGATTTCGTGTTTGAAAGGCATTGACAAGAGCCATTAGTAGGCGATGTTCAGCGATGGTTCAGCGATTACTTTCCACTGCTGACAGCTGCATTTTGATTTTTTGGTTCGCCTGCCGTTTTCGACATGAGCCGATACGAAAATCAAGCTTTCATAGACAACTGGAATGCAATTGTCTGTAGTTTTGAGGCGGAGAACGAAATGAAGCAATTATAAGTTGTGGAACCTCATTTATTGCCTGTCTGTCGTGCAGTTATAAAACTGAACGAAAAACTTAGTTTTGCTTGTTACCTTTATACGTTTTTAAACTTTCGAAATGTCGATCATTTTTAGCTTTATCCTCTATAGGTTTATTTTATTGAGAGAAACGCTAGTTAGCTGTTTGATGCTTTCTTTTACGTTTCAAAGTATTAGTTTCCTACACCGGTGTTTTATGGTTTCAATTAAATTTTTCTCGTAATTAAGGTAGCACTAAATTAAAATACTGATATTTTTTTATAGTACAATGTACATACTATTTATTGAATGTTTTTTTTATTGTCAATAGACTAGCGCTTGCTGACAACCATGACTGTTGAAAAGCAACGATGAGATCTAGGTTGGAGACCGCTTGTCTTGAAAATTACAATTCACTCTTGAAGGTACTCAAGAAGTTTACTCAAGTCTCTAAAAAGATTTTTTTAAATGTTTCCAGCTTTTTATTTGAGTGAATCTTCATATGAACATCACGAAAACTGACTGCCCTGTTAATTTAGTTACCGCATTTTATTACTCCGACCATATTATAATAAGGGTTTAATAGTGCAAGCGTTACAAAAAATTCGGCTCTTTTTCAAATCTACGTAAACCCATTACTCAGTAGATACCAGGTGATCATTAACTCCGTTATAAATAACTCGAAAAGGATCCAATTTGGTCAGTCCCAACCTTCTTACCACGTCAGCAATGCACGCAAATGTAACACGCTATGTTACTGCAACTATTGGTATTAAATATTAGGTGAGCAGTGCTCCGAAACTTTACTAAAGCATTAATTTTATATGCATAATCAAAAATTACACAAGTTTTATCGAAAACACTTGTATTTACTCAGTACTGCTCGTAAGGTATAGTTAGTGATTTTATAATTTACAATTTTAGCAAGTTATAATTGCATCTTAGTTTTAAATATCTTAAGAATCATGAGTAAACACTATTATTTATTTATTTATTTAATACAAAAAAAGAGTCAAAAACAATTTAGCAAAGACGTGGACGAGAAATCATTAATTATGAGATTCCTCCGATGACCCTTGGTTGTGAGAGAAGAATGGGTACCTACTTACGACAATATGTTAAAACTTCCACCATTATCGTATGCCTAGTTCTATATCCACAACGCCGCCTTTTCTTGAAGCTTTAATTTTAACTTCAGGCGAACGCAATTCTTTCTTCCTGCTATTAGGTGGTAGTAGGTAGGTAATAGCAAAAAAAATAAATTCGCCAAGTTTTATTTCTTTACGTTGGTATAAGGCATACATCATTGTGGGGGTGTTTTCGCTGAGATATCTGGGCTAGATTATTTTGAGTAACGGCAATGCAATGGGGTTGAAAAAGTGCAGGTGGAATGAAGGTAGAATATAAATTATCGTTTTGGTGGGGCAATTAAAAATGTTGAGGTGTTGCGCGCCTAACTAATCTTGGTTGAAGACGCCTTTAAGTTCATAAAGGCACAAGTATAGTATACTTTGAGTTAGTTTTGATCTGATTTAAATATGAACCTATCGTTTTATAAACGCTTTGACAGAGCCAAGTTAGAGTACGCTCTATCGATATCAGCTCTTAATAATAACAACATAACTCTATCTCTGGCTCTATAGTTTCTCGCTGTCTCAATTAAAGAATCTTACTCAATAAAATATTATAGCAGATATTATTTTCATAATGATGTTATATTTTATTTCAAAAAAATAGTGATATACATCTATATCATAATAAATGATATCTAAAGTATATATCATAATATATGCTTCAGATATTATTTAACTATGCGAAATCTGGTAGGTTAAAGAAGTTTCTCTTCACGTATTAATTGTAACTGTAAGATAAAAAAATATAAATCTTATACTGGCCAATATAAATATTGAGTCGGAAATACAGCAAATTTTGTTGTTTCGCCTTCGTTAGACAACGCAATCTAATCTAGATAATAATTTTCAGTTCCTATTTATCGCTTCGTTGCTATCTAAAATTAGTTCCATTCCACTTTTCACGTACCTCAGTTTTTCCTTTTGAACGAGCATTTATTGCTGGGTTTATGCTAAAATATTTATTACACATATTATTTTATACCCGTTTTCTGTCTAAATTTTAAGAATATAAAATTGTAATAGCTTTATAAAAATAATTACAATACGTTTAATAAGGTTCAAAATTTGTTGGTCGCACTCGGTGGCGTGCGCATCATAGAATTTAGTAGAAAAGCAGTGCCTACCCTCGCAATACCATAAAAAATTGATCTTAATGAAACACATTAATAAAACTTTAAGTAACGTGCACATTTATTTTTGCATTCTTAATTGATATCTCGAACCAAAAGCGTTGTACAAACTGGCTGGAGACTTTTAATACAATTTTTGCAGAATAAAATTAAATAAAAAAAACCTAAATAACCTTTCGTGTTACGTAAAAATCTTAATGGCTGGAGGTTTAGTACACAGTATTGAAATTGTTTCTGAATGCTTTGCCGTCCGTTTAGGATTAAAGTTATGTGGTTTTGGGAAAATCGTCAAATAATTTAAAATATGTAATTTAAAATAAAAAAAAATCTATCTTAGATTTATTTGACAGAAATTTAAAAATAACACAGAAAGTTTTTTGTTCTGAAAATGTTTTAGTTTTTATGTTCTATTATTCTCATTTTAAGATCAATAATTTACTGTTACTGTTGGACTTACGACCAATGTAAGTCCAATGTTTTTAGATGGCAGGTTGAATTTTGTAGCGCTATCTTTATTTACAGGGAAAAGTTGTGTCATCTGAACATGATATCGGGCGTTAAAGTTTTTAGGCCGGGCTAAGCTTGATTGCGATTTAAACCACTTCAAGTGCATTTATGAATACACAGCGATATAGTTTATAATCGAAGCGCTGATATAAGCGTACGCCAATCTCCGACATCCCGATTGCGAAAGTACCCGAGTCCCGACTTAAGTGTCCCGTTCCGATGTGGAACGGAGATTGAATCACGGCGCGCGTGATAGAACGGGCCGTTATACTGAAGAAACGAGTGAACAAACGTGCTGCCCTGTGACATTTAGTACGGGCCCAGAATTAATTAATTATTATTATTGATTTCGAGTCCACCGATCCGCACTGAACCAGCGTGGTGGACTACGGCCTAAACCCTTCTCATTATCGGAAGAGATCCATGCCCTGGTGATGATGATTTATTTTGAGTAACTTAATTTGATTAATGTTTTATTAGTAAGCGGTGATAGCATTGGGGTTAGGATTTCGGCATCGCTTTCGGAGATAACGACTTCGATCCCCGGCACAGCGTCTATTTGTTTCAGGAAGGCTTTCTCTATATGCACTTTTTAAACGTCAAGTGAGTCTGTTTGTAGGGACTCTACCACCAGTTTGAAAGGCAGATTCTATCGAGTCGGCAAGAAACTTTTCTGCGGCCCTCTTTAAGAGCGGTTGCTCTTTTCCAACATCTACAATATAAAGTTTAAATAATTTAATACTTCATGTATATAGTTTGTTCTACAGTAGTCACAATAGCGAAAAAATTGAAATATAAAATATTAATTCATTTTAATATTCAGTTTAATAGTCATCTTAATATTATGTAAAAGATAAATTTTCTGAAATTAGCGTTAACTTTTATATTCATATTTTAATAAAAGTATAAGTAGGTATAGCAGAATAAAAGATGAAGGGCTAAGTAAAAAAAAAAAAATTAACAAAAAGTTTCGGTTTTTGCAGCAAATGAGTTCATAATAAAGGAAGCAGACGAACGGAAAAGCTCGAAATTCGATATTAGTAATTAGTCAGAGTTTTCTAATTAGACTGAACAAATAGACGAAATAAAGCATTAAGCAGTTGTGCAAATACTATGGAAGAAGGGGGATTCTTTGGTGATATAACACATCTAGATACGACATGTTCAATTTTCGGGTTATATTAAAACTTTGAATTAATATAAAGCTATTTAGTTAGTTAGTAGTAAAGGCAGACTTTGGAACATTCATAGCTTACGTTTAAAGCCGGAGAATAATAATTTATTCACAGGTTTTCAATAATTTGTTTTTTGACTGCTATATAAATGGTGTGTCCAAATTTATGTTCCGTAAATGATCCGTTTATTAATCATAGTTATCTTCTTCTCAGCCGGCACGTTTTTGGCTGAGCGTCCGTGGTTGCTGTCTATTGTGTCAAACTTGACTATCTTCATTGAAAGCTGCCATCCTTAGATAAAGGCTTACATTTGTAGTGTTTGTACAGGTCTCTAGATCTAATCGATAGATTAGTTAGAGGAAAACTTTAATTTTTATAAAATCTAAAAATGTTTTCTTGTATTATCGTCGTCAGAACACTACGCTCGATGCATTTCCAGGATAGAGTACATCTTTGTACACTCCTATGCAAGCTTCGTAAGCAAATAATATGACAAGATAAAGAGAATGGGAAACGATATTATGCTCATTGGAACATTCAATTTACTAAGTATAAGCTACTTTAGTACTCGTGTCTAGGTATTCTACTAATACAACATGACTGCAACTATGATATACCTACTCAGTGAATATTTGCTATTGCTGATCCAATTTTGTTATTTAACTATTCGATAAAAAACGTTTTAGGACATAATTTTTAATAATTTGTCAAAGTTATTAAAAAACCTGTGAAAACGTGCACATTACTTTTTGGTTATAGATAAATATTAAAAAAAAAACGACTCTAAATGCAATATTATTTGTCATTCGAGAAGAGACCGGACAATTATTGATCATTGTCAATAATTAATTAAAGTGACATATTTTTCATCACAATGGAACTTCACTTATAAATAAATTTAGTACTTTGTGAACCCAAAAAAATTTAATACTTTTCATCTATACTCACTTTAAAGCATCAGTGTTATGATCAATTTAGTGTATTTAACACCAAAATTCAAAAATTCAAAATTCATTTATTTCAAGTAGGCCTAATATAAGCACTTTTGAAACGTCAAGTCTGTCTGTTTGTATTGACTCTACCACCGGTTCGGAAGGCAGATTCTACAAATAAGAAGCCGGCAATAAACTCAGCAGTTGCTCTTTTCCAACATCAACAATTTACATTTTACATTTTAACATTCATTTTTCTATATTGTGAGAGCTGAAAGCAGAGCCGGATGCACACAAAAAAAAATCCAGGACCACAAAAAAGTAATGCCAACCTAGACTAACTAATTTAGCGTTTTTATTCTCTCCTCTTAATCTACTCTATATGATATCAAAATAATATGAAAAAAAAAGCACCAACAAACACACTTTCGCATTTCGAATATTACTATGGATTTGATCAAAAGATTGTAAACAGACTGTTTTAATGCGTCAACGAATAGCAGTCCTGAAAATAGACTGCATATTAACTTAACAATTCTTTCTCCGAGATTCCTCAGCCCTTGATTGGTAAGTACTTACCTGACCAATTAGGCTCGAGTATAAACAGTTCCTAACGACTTCAAACAAAATGGCACTCAAATTATGAGCCGAGCTTTAAAAGATGTATAATTGCGGGCTAGAAAGAGCCGCCATCATAGTTGTTATCATTCCAGAGTAAGTCCGCAAATTCCATCTACATGTTGACACCCGCATATCTTAAGACGCCTATGCGCAAATCATTTTTTCACGCAAATTCCTCTTTTGCGGCTCACTGCAATTATAAATAAAATTGACATTAATTGCCCCGACTTCAAAGTAGGTTAGGGATTTCTAGAAATAATTCCCTTAATGTGTAATGAAGAAGTTTTTTTCAATGTTGCAACTTCGCTCGATGTCCTGTGTGGTACGTAGATCGTTTAAAAATAAAATTAATATATTAATTGTTTGAAACATCTGGTTTTAAGTTTAATGAACTATGTCAACATTAAGTTTTTCTTAGATCTAGCTTATAATGTTCGCCAAAGACGCTTACTATGGTGTCTCACTGTGTATCTGAATGAAGGTAAGACTTCACCAATTAAAAATCCGCTGGTCTAAAATTCATCATATGATAACAGAGAAAGATATAGACATATGAACCACCAAGCTGCGCCAATACAGCTTGGTGGGCAGGTATTTACCTTTGACTGTTTGTAATACGGGTGTATCTGTTTTTATACTAATGTCGCTATGACATAAGGGGGTATTGATTAATTTTACTTGTTCAACTTTTCAATAGACAAATAAACTTGTATTATACACAATAAATTTGAAGTAAGAAAATCCGCGCGGTAATGCTAATGTAATCAAAAAGTATATTATAGTAGTAGTATTAGCGGCTGGATGAGAAAGGCGGAGGACCGTGTGTTATGGATACTTGCAGGCTGATGATGTTGATAATAATGAAAAATCTACTCACTTTGAGTTAAATGTGTAGAAACATGAGAGGTAGAGTTAAAAAACAAAATATCAAATTCTATATATAAAATTTATAACGAGGTTTATTCACAATTATAGACACAATTGTGTCTAATTGGATCTCCAACTCTTTAGAATCAGACAAATACAAGAATAATATACGTATAGCTAATTACTTTGTAATGAAACCGCGGTATAACCAGTCGAGCGAGAATCCTGCACTAAACAACAGTAACAGACGAGACACACATTAAAAAATCAATACTAGAACAGAACACGCTCACAATTAAGACGCATCCCTCAAACGTCATAGCACCCTACTCTAAAAACACACCAACAATACACAACAAAAATATTTAACATCTCTAACGCAACGACGTAGCGTCCAAAATTGAACATCAATTGTTTTACAGCGCGCAGTCGTCGTAAGAATCATCCCGCAGAAATGTTGTCTCATAACATAACACGCAAAAATCAACAGCGGGCGTATCATAATGCAACAAAAACGAAAATCGAATGGCAATAGTCGAATCGCGAGCAAATGTGGTAAAGAATTATCCCGCTAGCAAAAATGTACACCCTTGCTGGGGTAGCGTGGGCACTTTGGGCAATATGCAAAAGTTGGGGTGGTGGGGGGGTAAGGGGGATGTCGTGATTAGGCCGTGTGTGACGATGCGCATCTTATGCCCGCATTACCCTTTCGTTTTCCTTCCGATAGCTGCCTTTGTGGGGCGGTCCCTTTACTTATCTGTATAAAAAGTAGATCACACGATACCAATTTTCTTCTAGCTTTTTCATAAACGCCGCTCATTGATATTTTATCCGACGTATTGACACCTTTGATATCGTCCAATAAGTTATGTTTGGCATCTTTTGTTTCGATTTTCTTATTTTATAACTCTGATTTAACATGTTCTAAATTCTACGTTTTACTTCTATACATCTGTATGTTAGGTCAAGTACAAAGAGCACAATCCAACGTTAAACTTTGTCAGCTACATTAGATAAAGTTTAAATATCAAACAGACATTACTGTAGGTACTCGTACCTCATGACTTCCTAAGTTTTTGCTCGAGCAAAGTTGCCGACACCGGCACAATCGACTAAATGTAATCCCCATTAGCAAAATAAACTACATTCGCTGAGGGTGGACTCGTTAACACACTTTCCAAGTTTCCCATCGAAAACTACCCCGTTTAGACTTCCAAATACGTTCACCGAGGACAAACTAATAAACGTGAATGTTTAATATTCTACCAAATCTTCATCGCCCCCTTCCTCCAAAATTTCAATACGAGCTTAAGTAATATCGAATTCAGGAACCGCATTTGAACGAACAACGTCGCAAAAGCCATTCCCGCTATTGGTTCATAAGACATTTAAATTCTGGGCCACCCAAGAGCCTGATACAGACGTTATGGACGATTCAGAGAGTGATTTCCCTTGAAACCAATGTAGCATATAAATACCATTATTTTGAAACAATACACATTTTCGCCCCCGTCGTGTTGTTTTGAAGAAACTTCAAATGCCTCATGAATATTCCATTTTGCTGTGTATTGATTTTTAATAACATTTATTGTATCTTATACATAATATGTTAATACGAACATTTTCTTAAAAATTAACTTTTTCGTTTTAAAGTCCCGTTTAAAAGGAAGTAATTTGTCAATATCTACTTACCCCCATTCGCCTCACTCACACATCGCCGTCTAATGAAATCAGACATCCCGGCGCAATTGTAGATTCAATTAGTACACAGCAGTTGCCATTCTTATCGGTGGAGACGATTTTACGAACGAATTAATCCGAAAACATACGATTCCTATCTCCCCTTACCTCCTCCATCTTTAGAAGTATGTTTATACGTATCGATGTGCCATTGTATTTGTTGAGAGTAATTAAGTACGTATGGATTCAATGTTGAAGACTTTAAACGCTCATGTAATAACTTATATATTACCTATCGAAAGTTAGTACTTTTGCCCATAAAATAAAATAACTTTAGATAATAAGAGTTACAAAAGCTACGATAAAAATATCTCATAACTCTTTATTGGATAAAAAAACCATGCGGTAGAGTTTACTACCGCATGGTTTACTACTAGAGTCAGAGTTCTCAGATCAGGAAGAACTTTGTGCAATCTGTAATACGTTATCGAACGTAAATCACCATACATTAGCTTAACCACTCAACCAATTTAAACTAATTCGACACTATCGCCGATAAAGAATCAAAATAAATAAAATTGAATTAAAAGGGACAATTCAATTCACTCTATTTTATATCACGCAATCAAAATACAACCATGGCTGATCGGTAATCATCGATAGACGATTATCAAGGGGAGTCGCGAGGGTTTTTTTTCACTATTGATCAATTGATCACGCCTCGATATTGTGGATTATTGATAGATTGATATTAATGCTGTGGGGTGGCGGTTTTTTTTCAATATGCTATTGACGTCACCACAATTGGATATTGTGTAATTCTATTGTGGGGTTTTTTTTGTGAACTTGTTTGCGGACCGTCTCGTTATTGGTATTTTTTTAAAAGGTTTGTTTATTGAATGTTTGATTTGGCCGAGGGTGATTTGGACGATCGAGTGGGTTATTTGTTGACGTTGAGGTGTATTAATTTTTGGAAATATTTCGACGTTTTTATTGCGGATTATTTGGTTGCAGCGTTTAAGCATTTAGCTTTAAGTATTTATGACAAGATTTTTATTAAGTTCATTTAGGCTTAAGGCGGTTACTTTTTTTGACGTATACGTCAAACAGTCAATGGATTCAATTTTATAGGAAGTTGAACTTTCAAAAAAAACATTTAAGCAAAAATAAAACGGGAATTATATTTCGAAAACGATGCCCCAATTTCGAAAAAAAAATAGTTTTTTTATGAAATAAAATTAAATACTTAGTCGTTATTGTCTAAGCTGTCACATAAATTTTCGTTTTCACGTGTTCCCGCTCTAATATTTTTCAATAAAAGGTATAACACGGCAATAAAATCCCCCAGTCTCCTCACTACAAAGGAGGGAGTGACAATTCGGGATTCGATCGCGCAAATTAATATACAATATGAGACGGTTTTCATATTCGGCTCACTCCAATACGCGAAATTGACACCACAATATTCCAAACAGAAATAAGATTGCCTGGAGCCACCCCCGTGGAGGCACTTTATTATATCCAACGTCTTCACGATTGAAACCAATTGTTAATTGAGCCATATCTATGAAAATGGCGTCTGTGCGAGCCGATTCTTATCGGTATTCGCCGTTAAATTTATTATAGGCAGTTTAGCTTGAAACGGCACGAACGTCGATTTTTGGGATCCGATTAAATTTGGGGCCAATTTAAAATGTTGTCAATAAAATTTATCAAACCTAGCCCATTAATTTGGGGACCAATTACTATTCTTTTTAAATAATATGAAGGGATTTTATCCGATATGAATTCTAAGTTATAATAATCTTCGTCCCCCCACTGCCTGTTCATCCCACAACTGGCCACAAGTCTCCTCTCTCTTAAAGAGGGGTGAGCTCAGAGTGTCCACTCTTCTCTTATGCAAGTTGGCGGGCCTAATTAATTATTCTTATTTATAAAACTCAAACGTTTGAAAGTATGCCAAATCTACCATTTTTATCGAACCATGACAAATAATTAACTTTCTCATATCATTTTGATTAAATTCTGTCGTTTATTAAAATGGCGGCTTACATTTGGCAGGAACTTGTATTAAACGATACAAGAGTTCTCAAAATTGGAAGGCACCCGACAATAGTTAGACAAATGAATAAATCCAAATGGAAATTTCCTATCCGTGAACAATAGTTAGATTTTAGAGGCTTGTATCTCATACAGACAGATTGATTGGGCTCTTCCTAGTGCTACACAGTTAAGGAGTTAGCTTATGATTTCAAGAAATAGAATTTATAACGAATTAAAATCTGATTATTTAAATTCTAAAAATTAACTAGGTTGTTTCCTATTACAGTTTTAAAAATTGAACGAGCTGTTTTCTACTATAGTTTTTTTTGTCTATTGCTGTTTATGTAATAAGTATTATATGTATAAAAAGTGTGCGAATTATCAGAGTTACTTGGTATTAAACGATTATAGTTTGCAACAACAGAAGAAGCACCAAAATGTTAATGCCTTCTAAGGAATACCTATTTTTTGATCTCTTGAGTAACCCATAAATCTAATTATATTACAATAAACGCGTGGCTTAAATTATATAGTAAGTATCTAGAACATAGTATCTTTAATGCCGTGTTCTCATTGTAAAACAATCGAATATTTTAATACGTACCAGGGTGGTGGGAGACAAACAACCAACATCTTTCAAGCTGTTTGTTTCCCTGTTCACCTCCATCGATATCTATAACTAGAATCACTAGCGGATAAATCATATCGCGTTATCATAAATTTCGGTTCGCTCTCCATATTTTGTTACCTGGCCCGTTTGTTACGATTTTATTATGAAAATGAATGGCGGGGCGGGGAGGCAGGGAGGACGATCAAAAGGGTTCCTAATTCGTACATTTGCCGTTGCACACTATAGCAACTAGAGAGTTTTATGGACCGAATCTTTTATGGGATAATCAAATTTTGTAATATTAATGCTTCCAATTCGTCTGGGAATTCATTTTCTAGTTGTTTCATTCGCGGTTACGTCTACCCAATATGTGGATATTTGTAATTGTAGATTTATTCACCAACCACTGCTATGTTGGGTTGAATTTAATTTTCTTATATTATTATTTCATACTCCGTAATATCTGCGTTCAGAAAAGTTTCTGAATATTAATTGGATTTTATTGTTTCATTCGTCTACAGATACGAACATACCTCGCCATTCGTATCGAAAAAGGTATTGTTTGTTCGAATTTATTTACGTTTCACTTCCTGAAAATTAATTTGCGGCTGTAGGTACGTAATTCAAATAAATGTGTTCCATGTATTCAAGTTTTTCTTTTGTTATGTTTAGTTTGTCGTTCCGAAGAGAAATAATTGGAATTTTCATTGTTAAGAACACACGTGTAATTAGAAAACAGAGAAGGTTTCGAAAACAATTCTTGCGTCTATCTGTGGGTGCGCGACGTCGTAATTAAAAATGTGACCTTTGCTCTATGGTCGATGGTACACCGACTCTTATTGAACGAAAACATTTCTCTTTATTTTGTTGACACTACTGTTGAGCGAGCAGTAAGTCCTAACTTTAAATTTAAATATTGTAGGTCATTCTAGCTAATGAAAACTTTGAATTGCTTGTTATAATATCGTAGGTACTTATATTTATTTTGGTTTACGTTTTTTCCACGCTGCAACGCGGGTATTTTCTGATAAGATTTAGCCTAGGAGCCGACAAGTCATGTGCATTGTATACTAGAAAACTGAAGTTTCCTTAAGGATACATGTTATGTTTGAAATAATTAAATTCTATATTAACTTCAGGCTAAATGCTAAACGAATTGGAAAATAACATACAGGATATCTGTCTATCCTGAACAATCTATTATATTTCGTTGAGTGGTCATAATAACAATGTTTTGATTATTTTATTTTAAAGTCGATGAACTTGGTTCATTCTACAATTTTTTGTATTCAAAAATTGTATTTCATAAAAATTGGAAAAATGCATGAAAAATATGAATTTTGTATAGTACAATTTAAAATTCTTTTAGGGTTTTTCAATTTTGTTTATATTCAAAAAGCAGTCATTTATACGAAGGCGGTGAAAAGTTGAAGGTGGCAATACATTTAAACCTGTTGAATTTTTTCGAGATATAGTAATTTTTATATATTGTGTCTCTACATATAGTTTTATTGCAGACCTTTCTGTGATATGATATGCGTCTTATAGTTGACGGGTATGCAATATATCAAACGTTAAATGTAATTGTTGAAACCTGGCAAAATATGTAAATTGATCCTCGGAGATGCCGGACCGACGGACTGAGTGAAATTTGAATATAAACTTTCCGTAGTACCATATAAGCGCCATTTATTTTGTCCGCTCATAAAATATAATGATTTTTGACGTTGCTCTCGGCTGTATTAATTTTGCGGCAGCCATGTTATCAAGGGTGTGTTGAAATATCGAAAGGTTTCATGTAAAGTGTGTATATAATATACGGTGAATTGCACTTAATATTTCTAAGTACCATCTCGTATTAAAACAGTGCGTGTTTCAAATGATTACATACGAAACAGAATCGTCGTTGGTATTTTATCCTTATCATAGCTTAAATCATTCTTTGTATGGCATTGCACTTGAACGCTTAATCGCTTTGCAGCATGTCTTTGTCAGTTCAGTTGTAAGTAGCCACTGCCCAAATCTGCCACTAGACCAGATCAGAGAAAATTCAGAGATGAATAATAAATAGATACGCCATCTAGCCTCAAAGTAAGCGTAGCTTGTGTTATGGATACTAAGATGACTGATGAATATTTTTTTATGAATAATATACATAAACACTTCAAATATACAGATAAACGCCCATGTCACACGCATCATGTTCATAACACAAACATGTTCCAGTTGTCGAATCATACCCACGGGCATGGTCTCAGAAAGCAGGGTCGCTGCCCACTGCGCCAGTTGCCGTCAAACAACTTCTCCAGGAAAAACAATAAAACAGTCTTAAGTAAATCATAGCTTGAAGTAATGAATAGGCGGAATAGTGTCACCAGGTGCTGACATGGTCCCGGGGAACATACGATATCAGCAAAAAAGAGGAAGCCACTGGAGGTGATACATACAATGCAGCATAAGCCTATTGAGGGTAAAAATCCCTAAAAAACAAGATTCCACCCTAACTGTAAAATTCCACCAGTTATGATGATGGCTTGCGGCATCACATGACATGCTTATAAGTAAAATAAAAAAATCAACCTTATTGAGTAAAGTTATAAAATAAGGAACAAAGTTCGAAACAAATGCAAACTTTTAATAATACTAAGCCGTGATATTTAAATTTCTCATTTTTAAACTGAAATAACAAAAAGTAAATATTAGCTTTAGACGTGCTGCATATATAAGTATTCACAAAAAACATTAAAATTTTAAAACTCGGAATTGAATTTCTAAACGCGTCTAAAATTCGGAAAAACGACAATAAAACGTCCCGCCACTCGTCGCTAAGAGATCCCAATGTATTTACATAAAAAACAAATAATACATCGGGACGAGATGCGCGCATAAAATTAAAATCGATGAGAAATTCTACCCTTCAAATTAAATATCATTGCCCTGTCTCACACAAACAAACCTATACGAACACAGCTAAGATCTAGATTAACGTCGAAGGGTGATCCGACATAAAATTTTTGAACGAGACCAAATTTAAATTTCGTACGACCGTTTCTAATCATTCATACTTTCATTCCGCAATTATTTCTTATCAACTGGAGGTATGCTTTGAGCCGTATAAAATCTACATTCTTACAATCTATTGAGAGCGGTGGATGTTTTAAAAATACGTGATCCCAATGGGGTGTAGCTTAAAATATCGGCCCGTACTTATTTGCATACTAACTAAAATAATTTATTATTTTTTCTCGGAGGGTTGCCAATGTGGGGTGAGATACAATGGGTATAACTAGAAACTGAGTGTTATTGGCTTGATCGCGCCGCAGTTACATTTTTATGCTTCCACGACATTTATTAGGATGCATTTTGGTAGACGGTATTAATACTTCAGTTGTTATTTGGTTATAATTTATTTTACGGTAAACTGTCAGCGTTAAATACTTCGAAACGTAAATTGAACAAGTTTCGCAACTAACTTAAAAGTTGCTTGAAGCGATCAAAACGTAAAACTGTTTGGCAATGTTTGAAAATAGTCGACCGGGGACTCCACAATACGAGCGAAGCACTTAGGACCGACGATACGTTACGAAATTTGAAATCCAATACAGAGTACCGCGACTCGACGCAAACTACTAACAAAACAAATAATGTACCGAATATACACGAAAATGCAATATTCGACGTCAAAACAGGAGATGCTTAAAAGTTGGAATCAAAGCGATTCGAAAATCAAAGTACGGTCGGCAAAGGACTGTTGCATCCTTACAAAATAGCGTGTGATTGCGAACAAAGAGAACAGAAGACAACTTTCCGAACGAGCCGGAAAAAGTTTGCCGACTCTTCGTTGACTGTCGATGTCGTATTGTTCGACGTTTCAATCTCGTGTCAACGGTTATTAATTTTTGAACTGATGCGTTCGGAATTCAAATTAGCTGTTTCGAGTTGTTTCAATTTTTAAAAAGGACTTTTGCTTTCAATTGTTTTCTATGCCTTTACTTTGTTTACCTTTGCTGAAATGATCTTGTTTCTTTTTTGATTCCGTCTGATTGTCCAATTGGACATCAAAGACAGTCAAAATACCCAAGTAAATGAAAACACCTTCCATAATATACAATTTAAATCGTTTAGGAACGGGGTCATTACTCCTTTTTTTTGGGACTGTCTACGTGGAATAAAACCGCGAGTTCTGCTGACGCTAGCGTAGAAATTCGAACGAAATTATCATCCATATCAAAGGGAATATTTTAAATATCTATACATAAACATGGCGGAGTTAGGTCCAGTCCAGACGGCCCCACACCACAGCACAAGATTTACGCCCGTTTCACGCGATACTGTCTAAATGCGAGTTCACAGATGCATAATATTTTAATACTTTTTTTTACGTCTGAGCGTGCTTTTGTTTCGAATCGATTAATAAAGGGTTAAAAATTTTGAATGAAAACATTCAATGTTTCTAAGCAACTTATGAATAGCATGAAGTTTTGTACTACGTTTTTATGTTACTAATGTGTTTTGATTTGAAACTGACCATAAATTCATACTAAACTAAAAAAAAAATTACAGTGAGCTTAACGCAAATCAAATTATTTTTAATAATAGTAGATTAGAAAAGCATGGATGAAGATCTGTCTAAAGAAACCTTAAAAATATTATCTACATATAACATCGGCCATTACAAAACAAAACGCACAGGGGGAGACGCATCGGGCAAAAGATATCGGACTGGAAAGGGGTTGATTTTGATTGAATATCTGTTATGAAGGCCCTCCACGCACACAGACGCAACAAATAATATACACATTTAGTTTATTAATATGCATGAGTCTTGTTAAAAGTGTGCACCTTTAACTTCGAAGTGTGAGTGCGGCGTATCGCGAGTACTACGCTTAAAAGTTAAAGTCATAGACAACTTTGTTAATTTGAAAAAAAAAATTAGGGTTGAGTCATGAAACCTTAATATTCGTGAAATTCATTTGACACTCGAAAATAACTTATTGTTGTGATCAAAAATAATTAAAATTTTAGAACAACGAAATTAATTTCACACATTCTACATCAGGAGACGTCCCATTATTCGTACTTATTATAAATACGACTGATTCTACGCGCTTGATGGCACAGAATAATTAATGAGCGATATTCCGAGGATGTGAGGTTTCCTTTCATAAAATTCGCGTCTTATTGTTTTCAACGCGATCCATTTATTTTTTGTTTGCCAACTTCCGAATTAATTTACTCTCGGTTATGTACTGCTATCACAAGCAGGGACTTTTTGTGTAGATCTGCTTCGGTTTTGGCATCTTGTGTAAATCATAGAGTTTTTATCCCTTATAAACTTTTTATTTTGTAAATGGTTTTCAAACAACGAGACAACTTTTAAGCTATTTACCACATGTTTATTATAATGGTTTATATGTAGTTTTATTATCTATTTAAAATTTTTTGGTATATTTACGGCGTCAGAAATTAAAAATGTGTGTCACGCTTTACATTTTCTAATGTAGTATCAGAAAATTAAATGTGTAGAATTTAATCAGAATTTTTAGAAATACAGTTATTCCAAATTCCAAAACCTTTTTTTGTTGTTTGTATGATGAAGTTTATATTTCAGAATTAGGGGTTTTTTTGGATTCTGATATCAGTTTCTTCGTCTGCATTGCAAAAAAAACCATAGACAATTATTTTATTTAAAAATACGCTAAATAAACAGTCGGCAATGACTGAAATGTCAGGTGTCATGTCATTATTTACGAAATTAACAAATGAGTAGCGAACAAATTGCGTCCAAAAATCTATTTTCGTTTGATTGACGCTGAGTGGAATCGAATTGGCAAGCAAAGCGGGGCGGTATAGATGGCGCTCGTGTCTTAGACACGATGTCAGACATCATTAATAGGTTGTCAAAATCAAAATGGTGTTTTCTTGATAGTGAGAAAAATCGATAAAAGAGTATTTAGGTATTTACAGTTTTATGAGAGTTACGTTTGTTTGATAAGCACATACTTTGTTTTTATGGGATTTTTGTATTAAATGATTTCTTAGTAGAAACAAAAATGTGTACGGTCGAATACAACCCTGGCTAAGTGGCAAGCGTTGTGGTATTATAAACGGAGGTCCCGGTTTCGATCCCGGAGGGGCAATTCGGGAATTTCCTAGTACAATGTTAGGTAAAAACCCATTAGTGAGATGGGTTTACTATAACTGCCTATAATATAGGTTAGACCGTTACCATCTTACCACTTACCAGCAGGTGAGAGTGCAGTCAAGGGCTTACTTGTAGTTGCAAAAAAAGATATAACAACTTCTGGATCTTCTAACATTCATTAACTGTTTCAGCTAAGTACAGGATAAAAGTTCGATTATTGATTTTCTTTTAAAAAATGTTTACTATCGATGTTCGTGTAAATTAATAAATCACATCCCTAGCACATAGCAATCAGACATGAGATGATCTCGACAGATGACATTCCGAATTATAGCAATTTCAGTTGACATCTTCACGGTTACGCCTAAACTTAGCCATGAGAGTTGTAAAGTTGATGTGGGATCGTATAAATTATATTAAAAACCGGCGGCTTTTAATTTGTACATTTATATTATAACAGAGTTTGAAGAATGTTATTACATAACTGGCTCTCGAAACTAATTTGTGTTATTTAGGGAAAAAGAAAAGTTCCAATTTCAAACTCCAATCCAATTGTTGTTAAAAGTATTACCTACGCGTACGTTTAACCTAATTAAATACCAATTGCAATAGAAATTAATATAATATTTTTACTTTAAAATATCACGTAATGTGTGATACTTTATTAAAATAATCTAGGCTTTATTAATTATTATTATTTTATTAAAAATAATTATACGTTATTTTATGTCTCAGAATTCAGTCTTATTACTTATTTAAGACGCTGGCAATAAACTCAGCATATTTAGGAAACACTTTGTTCTCTAGAATCTTAAGATTGCATAAAATGATAATAATAATTTATAATCGAAAAAAATAAAAAATGTTCTAGCATCAAAGAAACAGTATCTATATAATTTAACATACATGATTGAAGCATTTTAAAGTTATTTATTCCTATAATTTATTCGTTCAGGTCTCAAAGACTGTCTCGCGAATCATAAAAGACACCTGTCTCAGTCTTCTGAGTTTAGAAAAACCTATTCATATTTTAATTGCGGGCAAATAAAAAACACATATCGTTCCAGGAATTTGTTTCAGGTGATATTCGAGATATAAACAGTCGGGATGTTTCGTGATTTATCCCGTGTCGAATCGGTCAAATTAGTCGATAGTAATTTTAAAATATACGAGTGAAAATAAAATTTAATCAAATCTCGCGTAGGAACTAATAAAATTTCGCGTCAAGGAAGTTGGCTGTGATTCAAATTTTTAATGAACGCTTTTTTTTTATAAAAAAGAAAAGTAGCGCAATATGAATATTCGATAGCACGCGTCGTGTCGCCCTGCGGATACAGGCAGGCCACTGGACAAGAATCGTGCAAGAAGCGATTTTTTGACATCTTACTCAAATAGTGTTTCTAACATTGATTTAATATGTTGCCACAAGGTAGATATAACTGGCGTTGGTCTAGTGGTTGACGCTTTTGATTGCGGGTCATAAGGTCCTGGGTTCCCGTCCAAGATTTGTTTTTATCTGTTATAAAATTTCAGTACCATGCGGAATTAGGGTATTAGTGGCGTACACTCCTATGGCTTGGAGAACATGTTAAGCCGTCGGTTCCTATTATTATCACTAAAATAAGCTAATAATTAAAGCCCATTATACTGAGCGATCAAAGTATCCTTGATTTGTTTCATTCCTGCATGTATATGTACCCAGTCTGTACTTACTGTTTACCTCAAGAGATTATTTTAATCTTTGCAACTAGTAATTTTGACAAAGAATTAGATCGAGCGCATTGTCTTAGCCAAACTAACCTTAACCTTCTAAGATAACAAGCGAATGTTACATAAGGTAAAGGTAATAACGCACCTAAACATAACACTGACGTGCAATAAAAAGGAAATTTTTTACTGTTGAAATCGAACGTGATCAAGCAAGCTAATCACAGTTAAATTTAGGTCTGCAGTTTAAACAATTAATAAAGCAAAACATGGTTTTATTAAATTTAGATTTCAAAGCGAACGGCGAAATTAACACTAAGACACCGTTCTTTAAGTCACGTACCATTTGAAATAGTTACTGTTTGTAAAACGTCCAAACTTACTCGTTACTACACTCGACGACTTCTTTGTCTTGTACATAGGTTAAAACAGAAACAAATAGAGAATAACATAATATATGACGCGGTATATTAGGAAACACCTTATAGCCAGTGCTAGGGACGCGGCACGGTGGTGGTAACTATGAGTTGGTTCTCAAACTACTGTTGTGATCTGAATCTATGCTGAAAATTATCTAAAGCTACTTTAGATCAAATATATGAAAATGTTAAGAAAAAGTTGTAAACATCTGATTTCTTAATTCGCTGTTAGAAACATATTTAAGTAAACGAAAAAAGAAAGGCTTATTACATAACAAAGAAATCGCTTATATCCTACAACTTGAAGCCCGTTCAAGAAGGGTCCTTTTAACAGGGTTGTTCACCTTGTACCAAAGGGTTAATTCTATACGAAAGGGTTATTACAGGCGGACTGCGTGATTATGATGGTATATATTCGATTCGTTTGAGGTATTGCGTGCCAGAAATGCTTTTGTTGTTTTTTCGGGTTACAACTGTATGCTTGGCGTTGTCTATGCCACGCGATTTTTTTTAATATCTCTTCGGCTAGCGATTTATGGTTATATTTAGAATAATATTTAAATGTGCATATAACCAAACTATATATAACCGATCAGATTAAGTCTGCTTCGGCCAGCCGCGAGAAGTGGCGGATGCTCGTGGGGCGTGTGACATCTGCCCTCAAAGACGCTTCATGATGACCACGACCACTCTGCCAAGAGTGTAACGACAAAGAAGAAGATAACCAAAACTCGACTAATAAGAAATAAAGTTGCTTTTGCTTTTCTCTTTTCTCCCTCTATATTATAGTGTTATTTCTTTGAATTATGGAAAGTATTATCTTAATAATTCTGTTTATATAAACAATTTGTTTGCTGACTTTCTAGATTTTAGAAATCTTACAATGCAGTAGTTCAAAGTTGGATTAACCAGTTTAACATCGATTTTTGTGAATAGTTATTATTTTGGAATCCCAGAAAAGGAATGTCTGATGTCTGAATGTCCTCAAGATTTGGAATGCCTTCCCGGCTTCAGACTTCGTACCTACCTTCAAATTAAGAGTAAATGCATATCATCTACGCAAGCGTGCTTTTAAAAAAAAACCTCATTATAGTGACGACACTATTATCAGGAGGAGGTTAAAAAAACTTTATTTCCTGTCCACCTTAGCGTAAAACTTAAGATTTCTTCTTGCTCATTTCTGCAATAGTTCAAGTTGGATCCATTGGCTTGCATGCATCACTTTATTTTTAATCTGTATATTAAGATTTCCTTTACGCGATTTTTTTCCTTAACGTTTAGAAAAGTAAAAATTTGTGCTAGTTATTTGTAATAACTAAAATGTAATTATTCATAAAATACATAATGTATATTTTTAATTAGCATACACAAAATCCCCCAAACCCGCGGGGGTAGTTTAACTTAATATATAATTCAGATGCAATGTGCAAGTGTTGTATGTATTATAAGGGTACACTCTCCGGGGACCAAAATTTGAGATGGGGGCGTTCAAAAATCATGGATCGAACCCTATCGAATGAAATCTTTGTGTCAATATGCTGTACCCCTTTCCCAAAGGGGTCAACTTTTTCGACAAGTATGTCGTCAAACATGTAGGTATACGAGTTGTCCATTCAACTACGGGTCCTCACGAGCACCTGGGTTAGATTTTCTGGTAGGGCCAATAATTTGTATGGGTTTTTCTGCAAAATAAACTCAGTAGCCTGGAAAACTAAGCAAATGTGATGACTCTATCTGTATTCCCTCCGGTAAGCAGTCGGTCCCGGTTATCCCTAACATGAGATAGTAATCGTAAAAGCCCACCAACCTGCATTGACAGCGTGATTTCTTAAAACCATATCTGCTGTAAGGGAGAAGCCCTGTGCTCACCAGTGGGATATTAAAAGGCTATGATTTTAAGGATGACCAAACGATACTTATATCGTAAACTTCGTACAAGGTGGTCGCCTAGAGATCAGTGTGTGTCTGACCTATGCCCTACCTGATTAGAAGTTGGTAAAAATTTGTGTGTAGTTGCAGAAAATATGGAACTACCAGCGAGGCGAGGGCACCAGAGCGCGAATGATCACCCGCGTAGCTGCAGTAGCTGTCCTCCTGCATGAGTGTACAAGAAAAGCAGCTGCCAGAGTAGAGTGGTGACCGATAGGCAAGTGTGTCATAACTCAATGACCACCAAGACCATTTTGACAAGAGCTAACCGACTGAGGAGTGAAAAATGTCATCCATATCCTAATACACATTACGACAAATTTAAACTGATTCCATCGAGAAAGTATGTAACAGAAATATCAGTAAATAATAGGGGGTGGACAGACATCGATTGATCTCGTCGCCAAGGGTGCGATGTAAGGGTGGCTTAAAATATTGCAAGGGTGCCGCTGATATCATCAAACGTACATAAGTCAGAGCTGGACATCGATTTTCTTAACTGATCGGGAAAACCGGTTTTTAAAAAATATTTTTAGTAGTAGGTATTTATAATTTCGATTACGTGTTTTTGGGTGCGAGTGTCTGTGTCGTATTCTCAAATAGGGAATGTTTTAATAGAGTCTCCATTTTTTTTATAACGTACTGGGCCAAAGGTTGTTCTCTATGTGCAGTTTATGCTACATAGGGATCTGTCAGGTTGATAGGTGATTGCTCATTTTATTTATATTTTTCATTTTAAACTATTCTATGTGCATCTTTCAATTTAAATAATATCAAAAATTTTACAAAAACGCGCACAGTTTAATTCAATTAAACGATATATGTCATGTATTATATTATGCGTATATATTTTATAATTCATTTATGTTATTTCCTATCTGCATATATTTGAATAAAATAACAATTTATTACAGTTTAATAAAAGAAGATAATATGCAAAACATTAGAATGCAATTCCAAATGTTTCGAACTCGAAAAATAGTTGAAGAACAAATAGTTCTAGTTTGAAACTGGGTCTTAACCCTTCACTGCCATCAATTTGAATACAAACAAAAAGTCGAAACGAGGCGCAAGTCAGTTTATAATTCACTTTTATTATACAGTGTCAGGCGATAGGCCCGATTATTTAGCGGATTCAAAATGGCGGGCCGTGATAACACTATTTTTCGAAGCTACAACACAATTGACACTGTGTTCTGCTGTCTAAGAAAGTTTGTTTTCACGTAGGCGCTGGTGGAATACGCTTTTAGGATTCGCGTGACCGAGGAGCGTTGTTTTTGACACGGAATTGTCTGTAGTTTTCACACTCAAATTTTCGTTTACTCGCTTTTCGGCAGTGCAATTAGTGATGGTTATCTTATGCGCCTATACTGCACGGAGTCGAAGGCATTGCCTTTGATATTTAGTAATAGCATCCTCTATACTTAACATAGGTACCGACACTACACAAACACGATTATGGAAATAAACTATCAGCGTAATATCTATATACCATAAGATTGAAATTGACACAAAGTCAATTTTAAAGTTATAAAAACTCTACACACACTATCGCATTTTTGCAACTATACAGCGACACACACATGTAGAGATTGTAAGTATTGAAACTAACCCTTTAAGCCCCCATGATATGTAAAATTGGAGCCGAAATATTAGTAATAAATGCGTGTAATTAATCATTTCAATATGGGTAGTGACTATGGCGTTCGCTAATATTAGTTGCGGAGGGCAAAAAATCAAACGTAACTTAAACTTTGTTCGTTTTTGGATGATCTATTTATTGCAATATTTCTGTATAAGTATTAAAGGTACGCCAGAATGAGGACCATGTAATCCCATATTGCGTCTTTGTAATAACGACTGATAGTTATGTATTCCTAGTAGAGAGCTTCGAAGCAGTAGGTATTTACCTAAATATTTTTATAAGAATCAGTGTTCTTATAAAAATATTATCATTATCTTCTGACTAAGAGCACAGCTGACTGTCTCTATCTATCAGATATCTTTATAACAGCTCTATTTATTGTGATATTTCTGTATTATTATTAAAGGTATAATCCCATATTGCGTCTTTGTAGTTCCTAGTACAGATTCCTTGTAGTACCATTATTTTTTTAAGAATATTGATCATTATCATTATCATCTGCCTAAGGGCACAGACCTCCTGTTTCATGTAAGAGAGCTTAATTAAACTTAATATAATTTTAGCTCATATCGTTACTATGCAACAGTAGCTCAGAGCCTTCATTCATTATCCATAGAAGGGATATGTAAAATCCAAAATATCACCGTCATCAAAAATCAATGAGCCGTCGTAAGATAATTCTAGGCGCGTTCAAGTCGCATAAATCATTTGACGATGTATTAACAATGGCTCCTATAAACACACCCCGCGTAATTAATTAAAATTATTAATGACAGCACAAAATAATGCGAAATCGATAATTTCTCGTACGTTACACCCGTTTAGATGGTTGATGGTAGGAGTGCGTCTTTTCCTAATATTATATTTTTACAATGTTCATTTCTTTATTTATTTCATATGATTTCTGCCAAAAAAAATGGATTTTTTAAAAATAGTTTTTTAATCACCGCTTCAGTCAGTCTCATCAGTCTTTAATTTTATTGTTACGAAATTACGTGTGAGACATAAAAAAATAGAATCATCAGACAGGCAGACGTAAAGATAAATAAGGTATCGTCAAAAAAAAAGCTTTCTCTTTAATATTATTTTGTAATGTTTGTTTTATTTGCATAACCATGAGTAAAATTTACGTTAAACACTACAGTAAATTTGTATGGTGCCAACGTAGATAACTTTCCCCAAAAACAATACTGCTATCATTCTCTTTGAACTGCCGATAAAAATACTTAAGCAATCAACGGGTTATTAATTCACTTATTTTTGTTTTTTTTTTCCTTTTTTTAATGGCGCGAATATGTAGATACTGGTCGTTTGCTTTTATAGACAGTTTATGGTTCGGAAACTGAAATGGGTTTATTTTGTTCGATGTTTAAATTTTCTTCAGTGCAGAAATGTTTTACTTAGGATACTAGGATACTCATTGAAAATATTTTTTGTTTTATTAATCACATCAAGGGAATTATAACGTTTGTCAATGGTTGTCAAAGTATTCCGAAATAAACAAATTAAACATCTAATTTTATTTAGGGATTTAAATTGATCAAGTATCAAGACGTAGTTGAAAGATTAGTTTGTATAGACATTCAATCTTATAAATAGTTCTTTATTCCTATAAAACTGATTAAATCGACTTTTAACGGCAGTTAAAAGAAATTAATGGGTCATTCGAAACTCAAGATATTATGCACTATTTATTTCAAAGGATTACGATTTCTCAATGTTTTTTTTTATCTTTGGACTGACAGTCGATGCGGAGTGGTCAGTTTAAAAATGGAACCTTTTAATAGTCACGCGATTCCAAGTAATCGTTTGACGTTTTGAGATTATCTGTATTAATGCCGGTGCTTATAAACTCTGCTACATTAAACAAGACAATCACAATTCACGACACGACTTCGATATTAGCGTACAGTGATACGAATAGTTTTGTGAGTGTACTTTTCAGAGAACATAATAGAGTCGGCTTATAATTTTTACAATAACAAAGAAAGATTTTAATAAATGTATATTATGTCTTTGAATATATATACCAGAACGTGACGATATTTTTTCAATATCGTAAATTTATCGTTGTTGTAAAAGGCAGCCAATCGGAGATATTGACAAATATAAACCATTAAAGTGGCGTCGATCGCTAAGTGTTCGTCGATTGTTTTACTTTCAACTCCGATACAGAAGCTATGACTAATATGAATCTGTAATCTTTAAAAAAATTTAACCCCACCGCATATAGAGTGGCATTATAAATCTGAAAGCTTTGTATGTCTGTCGATGTCATCTAAGCGCATAAATGAATGTACAGATTTAAATGATCACGCTTTTACGGCTATAGAGATTGCTGTACTCTTGTTTTTCTCTGAGTTCTTAAATTTTCTTAAAATATTGATTGTATGGATTGAGATTGATTATATACGTCAAAATAAGTAGGTACTTAATAATAACATTGGTTTTTATTATTATTATAGCAACAGATAAAAAACTTCAGATGCTTGTTGTTATCGTGGAGTTTTTATAAGATGTTACTTCGCTATGTTTGGTACCTACTATGAATATTATTGATGTAAATTCGTTTCAATATCCTTAATAAGTACTGTCTGTTATAAACTTACAAAAAGTACATAGGAAGAGTAATCTGGACATCCTTTACCTGAAAAGATAAAAAAACATCATTAGTTAAACATATAGATATTTTATAGAAAAAATAGGAATTCACGTTGCTATCGGAGCAACGTGAATTCCTATTTTTTCTGCGTGAAAGAAGAACACACATAAGATGCAATCAATTTTATGTTGGAATAAATTGTTCGCAGCAACGTCAACCTATTTTTAAGTGACGCGAAGTGTTACCTATAAGTTACCTATGAGTTATTGATAAATGCACCGTAATATTTTAACATTATCATAAATAAAGATGTTACACGTTCTTGTTAGAGAATAATAATCTCTATTCTAGATGTCAGGTTGAAAGGTATCACCAATCAGTGGCGTGCGCTTGGTTTCTTACCAGGGTATGCATACAGCAGGAATATGGCATAAAATGGAAGAAATCCACCTCCTATATGCTATATTTCAATTTTAGGGTATGCAGTGCTTTTGTGCACGTATGAAGTGCACGCCACTGCCACCAATCTCATATGAAACTATATTTTTAAAATGATACCGCTTTTAGCGACGGTAGTAAGCCCACTGGCTAGGAAGTAGCAAACAACTTAATAATCTAATAGATTCAATTTAAAAAAAAATGCTTCAAGTGTATTACAGGATCAGTGACGTCACCTCAGTATCGGCCGGCCATATTTAAACCGGCCAACCATCTGTAAAGGGGGTGGCAGAATTACCGAATGAATCGCCCGATTAAAGCCCCCGCACAATAGCCTGTAGACGACATTATCGTCTACTCTATCTTTTGAATGCAAAGTTAAGGAACGGCCTACGTATTGATCACCCACTGCTGGGAAAAAGCCTTTTATAACCATGCTTGACTAAGTGGAAGCATAAAAGTTGATATAGTCCCTCAAAAACTCGATTCTTAGAGCCACTACATTAAAGGCCCTACTAAGCCAATAAGGTGTGACAGTATTGACAACAAAGAAAAAAAAATGTTCTAGAAGTTTTTTCAACTTTGTACAGTTATTTCTCTAAAAGTATTAATAATTTTAACGAAAAATAATTCACACACACGTTACGTAAATCTTACAACCATTAAGGGCATTTTTTTTAAGATTGTATGATAACTCAAAATTTATAATCACCCCTTTCCCCCAACCCTTCTCACTTGTCTTGTAAAATTATTGTCATTTTCATCTTTAAACAAAATCAAAATCGATCCGTTCGCAAAGCCACAGATAAACTCACACATATGCGAGTCAAACTTATACACCCCGTCGTCTGTGCGTCGGAGGCTAAAAATTTAAAAAAGAATTCCTATCTAATTGTTTACAACTTATGTAACTCTGGTTATAAGTTGATTAACTTCAGAATTCACATTAAAGTCACGGTCATTACCAGTCTCTAAACAGAGTCTTGTTTTTATGGGCGGACACTAAGGAAAGGAAAGTACAATTTTAAATGGAATTCAAAATTAAACTACATATAGGTGAAATAGGTAAGTCAACAATGCTTTTACCAGAAAATTAAAAACAAACAAGCTGTTCTACAAAGAAACGTTTGTAAGGGAAAACGTTTGTTTGTTTTTGTGTTCTCAACGCGACAAAAGATACGCGTTTCGAATTGTTAAAGCAATTTCAGGTCTCTTGTAGCAAGGGTGAACATGACACCGAGGAGGTTTCATATTGATACGAAAGGCACGCTGCGCTTTTGTATATATGATCAAATCTCAATAAAGTTACGTCCATTACGTGTTACGTATCATCTAGATGTAAAGTAATGGTTAAAAGTAAACTGGTAAGTAAAAATTAAAGCCCTTGTAAACAGTGCAGTATATCTTCACTGATTACAAGAGCTCTTGGCTATTGAAAAGTTGCTTCCCCGATCGCCGAAGATATTTATTAGATCAATATGAAATTGTAATAAAAAAATCGGATGAAATTTAACGAATATAGGAGTAAAGAAAGCATCTCCACGTGTCAATCATGTGGGAGCCCACATTTGAGATTATCCATGTTTATTTGTATAAGGTTCTATTGATCTTCTTCTAATATCTCGTAAGTATCTCATGTATTGTGTTAATATTACCCATTTCTAAATTAGTACCAAAAGCAGGCTAGGTTTTTCTAATTCTCACAACTCGGGTTATTGTTTATTATTTTTGCAATTATTCTAAAAATAGATAAACATTACAAAAGTAAACAGAATATAATTCAAAATACATATAAGTATTTGTTATTGAATATTCCAATTAGAAAACAATATGTGAAAATAATTGATTGTCACTTCTCTTGACAGCAACGAAACGCCCGTCAGCGTCTACTCATGTGAAGGACCCCTAATAAGGGTTGCGCCAAGAAATTTATAAGTAGGCCGGCATAAGGGTATTAATTGTATTATTCTAGATGAGGGATCGGAAGAATTATCAATTAGACAAAGAAAACCGACAGAAAAGAGAGGGTTGGTTTGTACTTATGCTACTAATGTATATTATTTGCTTATTATTATATATTATACCTAGATGTGCTCTCCGGCCTTGCCCGCGTAATTTTGGGTACGACGACGTACTAACACCTATAGATAGTCATATATGAGATTTTGAGATTTTTCACAAACTTTTTTTTATCTCAGGTAATTTTTTTTTCAATGATAAGTATACTATGTTATTTCTAATATCTCCAAGAATATGTATAAAAAGTTCCATGAAGATCGGTTCAGTAGTTTTCGCGTGAAAGCGTAACAAACAAACTTACATTCACATTTATAATATTAGTAGGGATTGGTATTTACAAGAACAATGTATTTTTTAGTAAGTTTTGTTTCAGAAATAATAAAAAAATAAAAAAAACACTACTTCATAACAGCATAAGTATACAAAGGAAGTTTATTATCTGTAAGACAGTTTCAGGTACCCTAGGTGAGTAGGTTTTGGTTGAGACTTTATATAGTGATTGAGGTAAAGCGAAAGTATACATTACAATTAATGATATAATATACTATATACAATATAGATATGACAATTTTTATCTTCGGCCTATTGACTATGAATGCCCCATTAATTTACATACATACATAGGGTAAGACTGAAGATATAATACGGTGATATATTTTGGGAATTTATAATTACTGAAATTATCTAATTTCCAATCTGGTCTGGTTCCGGTGCGATGCTGCGTAAACTGATTCAAAGCTATAATATAATATAAAATAGCTGCCATACGCTAACAGGTTACCTCAGTTCCATCTTAGAGAGTGTCATAACTTACCACCAGGTGAAAATACTGTCAAGGGCTAACTAGTAGTAAAAAACAGAGAATTATACTTCTAAATACCAACAATAACTACTGAGTTGTAGGTATATAACCAACAAATTCTTTAAGATTCGAAGTATTTTCTTACGAACAAGTTTGGTACATTATTGAAAACTTCTTTCGAACCTTAATTACTGAAAATTGAATTCCTTAATTTGATCTTATTGCGTTTCAAAACTTGTGTGAGTGAAGCTGTGTGAAAATGGTAGTATAGCAATAAAAAGTTAAAACCAACACGCGTGCAGGTATACTGTAAATAAAAATGGCGTCAAGTCGGCATTAGACTGTACCCATTTATATCAAAACAACCAAAGCCTACTTATCCGCACGCTAATCAAATATTAATTTTATTGATACGATTTTTCAAAATTATCGCCTATTAAAAACCTTTTTTAGAGGGCGCTACTCAAAAATATAACTAAAACCATACATTAACTGTTATAACAATAATAACTGCTATAATCAACAGAGGCCTGATTAATGTCCAATTGCTGGACTTCCTCAGAGGAGAGTAGTTATAGCTTTTGGATAAGGATGGAAAAAGTGGGAAGTATCTAGTCTATCAAAAGACGTTTGCTGGCTGAAATAATGATAATGTTATTAGCAATTTATTAAAAAATTTGGAATTATGGGTGAAACGAACTTTGCCTCTGTGTCAGATGTTTTAAAAAAATTGTGTTAGTATCATCTTTGTATACAGGGAGACATAAAAAAAATTAAAAATGAATGCAAAATGGTTATTAGGTAAGTTGCTAAAGCTAAATTATCTTGATGGTAATTTATTTATGTAATGAGTTGTTCAAATTGAGAGGTTCTTGTGATTTCGGTTGCCATAGATAAATTAATTCGACTTCATACTTATTTCTTATGATAACGTTACTCCTTGTAAGTTCTTATATCCTGGTACCTTATCACAAGATGACACCTGTGCTAAATTGTACATTTCCAAATTGATTTCAGACTGAAACTACGGGATCTTTCTACAGGGTAAATTTTACTAATTTTCAAAACTTAACTTTGGAGTGGATGATGGTTTTGATATTTTGACGTTCGGTCCACCGTCTAAAATAATATAATATACGGATATAGTCTTAAATACACGCGTCTTTATAACGATTGTTGCTTGTAATTTTTTCACGCAGCAACTTTCGCAAATATATGTAACAATTTAGTATATAAACGAAAGTAGCTTATGCGATTTGTAAACGCGGGACAGTTTTAGACGATCATGAAGCTTGAATCAAAAATAGAAAACAAATGCTCCTTTTGTATATAAATTTCGTATCGTGTATTAAAATTAAAAAACGCACCCCGTTCTGGGGGGTGTACCGTAAATCAGTCGTCCCTGCAGACGGGGTGGAGTTTTAGGGGGGGTCTTTGATTTTCCGCAACATTCGTCTTAGCATTAGTACTTAAAAGTCGTTGTTTTCCCTTTAATTGTATTGGTTCCCTCTTCGTCTCTCCGCGCACATACTGCGTTGTGCCGAGGAAACCATTTTGTTTTCTTGCTATGGGATGTTTCTTAATCGGTTCATTGTGGGAACGCTTGTTTCGAATTTCGTTTAACAATCTTTATGCCACAAGGGTAAGGTTTTATTGTAAACACAGTTTGGAATAGAAAGATTTTCATCAACCTCTGTCTAATAATATCCCATTACTGGTCACATGAGGAATGCTTTAACGTCTTTCATCACATTTTCTTTTCTAATATTATAAATCCGAAACAGAGTTTGTTTGTTTGTCCTCCCTACACGCACTTACTTAGCAACCAATAAACTTGGCTATTTTTTATCGAAGGAAAACAAACGGTTCCAACGGTACGTGAATAAAATTAACAATTTTAGGCCATCACAGGTATCGAACCCGGAGCCTCGTGATCCTTAAGCTAAGAAAACCACTAGATCTATAGCACCTTTATTAGCTTACCTATTTAAAAAATAATCTATTTTTCAGTTCTTGCTAAAATAATGATGTTCGATATTATTTTATGCCCTCTTTGCACATTTCCACACTACTATAAAGGCATGGTATAAAAGCTACTAAAATAAAACACGAATACTAAAGAGAAAATCTGAAAAGCCAATATAATATGACCAACATTAGCCAAAGTAAAAGTAGAAAGCTCACAAACGACAAATTAAAATCCTCTCAAAAGAACGCAAGCTTTTTAATCCTTTACCGATGATCAACTTTGAACTTTCCAATACACTTTCGACTTTATATTGTGTAAGGTAAGGTTTTCATTTTAATTGAGGATTGTTGTAGGAATAATTAATTAACACTCCACCGTTTTTTGTCCCAAGCCTCAGGTGGCGAAAACCTTAAATAAATAATCGAAGGTATTAACTCCCCTTCATTATCGGTCTAAATGCTTCAGTATTTATTGGAGACAACGACAAGTTTGTGTTTGAGATCAGAAATGTAGCCAACGTTGCGAAAATATTCCAGGGTAACAGTGTGAATTATAAACTCATAATAGATATATATACACTTGTATTTTTTATTATAGTGTTTTTACTATAAAGCGATATAAGAGCCGTAGCTTAGTAGCTGAGCGTTCAGGCAGCGATTTTCAGAGAACGCAGGTTCAAATTCTGTCCGTTTTATATGCATTTTAAAATGTATAAAATAGTTACCTGTGTGTTAGAACTTTTACCTATTTGTTTTTTATTTTATACTAACAATTGCGCGCGACAGTTTTACGTTACCAATTTTTGATTTAAAGTAGTTCTCGTTTGTACCTTTTAGTGGGATAAGAGATTTATAACCATCTATGCAATAATTTGTTTCTGCCTACACAGGTGGTTCGCGTGTGATATTTCAGGATGAAAGTTCAGTGCTTTAACATGAAAAGTTAAAAAATAACAGAAGAACAAAGTTTTACCTTCAACGTTATATAATATAGTTTTTGATTTATTCCACTTCAAGTTGGCCTTGTACTGCAATCTCCCGTGGTTGTAAGTGATGATAGTAATTTGTTAGGGGTATGCCAATTATGTTATTCCAATACCCCTAATCAGTTTCTTTGTGGCATTGTAGTGGTAGGTTATATCACTTGTCGGTACGATTTTGTAGGTGGGTGGTAACTAGCCACGGCCAAAGCCACCAACCACCCTACAAGACAGTAATAGTTATAATATAACTCGCATAAATGTACTAGGCAAACATAAAGAGTGAGTATATATCAAACGGGCTACCGTTCCTTATTCTTTTAACAATAAAAAATAATAAAAGATCTGTATCGAAAGGAAGCATCTTTTCTTTTTATCGGCGAATCATAGAAGATTGCCCGGAATCGAACCCATTATCCACGGCATGTCATTCTGCGGCGGCCGCACTCAAGCCGAACATTAATGTAAATTGCTAGAGCGAATTGAGTGGACTTTTATATTGTACGAAACGTAAAGAATATTACGTTAGTCATCATCATCATCCGCACCTTATTAACGTCCCACTGTTGGGCACAGACATATTTCATTTCATAGTAATTCATAGTAAAGAGGGAATTAATGTATTAACCCACCATGCTGGTCGAATGCGGTTTTGCGGGCTTGACAATTCTTATCACATAATGTTAATGATAAGAATACCTTGGAATGCATTCCGGACCAATCAGGCCATTCTTGAAGAATTCGGCATCACGCAACGTCTATCCTCCATAGTACAGGCTCGTATTCTCACGTTCTTTGGTCACGTATCCAGAAGAGACAACGACTCCATTGAACGTCTGGTTGTCCAAGGAAGAATCGAGGGCACCAGATCACGCGGAAGATCGCCCATGAGATGGGCTGACCAAATAAAGGCTGCAGTGGCTGTCCCCTTACATGAGTGTGCTAGAAAGGCAGCTGCCAGAGAGGAGTGGCGACGAATAGTTAAGCGTGCCACAACCCTTAAATGACGACCACGACCGCTCTGACAAGAGCGAACCGACTGAGAAGAAGAAGAGAATGTTAATGATACATAGATATAAAATGAAGTTGTTGTAATGATACAACACGGAACGACCCGGGGCTCAAGTCCAGTATCTCGAGATCCGTAGTCGAACCAGCTAACCACTAATACACGATGCAATTATTAAGTACTTTAGTAAAACACATACCTACTAGTGTTAAATAGCTACCCTACATAATTGTAAACTCTCCATAATTCGCATTGAAATCGCACTTAAACGTGCATGTGTGTGCGTATGAAAGTGTTTGTTTGATTTATTACTTTATTTTAAATCTAGGTCCATCACCTTCTTGCTGTTGCTATATTTGACCGTGACCCCATTTGTCCTTAAATGTTAACAGAGTTTTTTAATGGTAAATTTGCAAAGGTTGTTGTACAAAAGTTTTTCACAATAATTAGGTATGTACTAACGTGTTAGTAGAAACCCCCTTTCGAATTAGCTACAAAAACTTGGGCAGATCTGCCGTAGTTTTGACAGAGCTGTATATTTCATTGAAGTCAGTTGTACAAATATTTGAACAGATTCGAGTTTGTGTCTCAACTTATAATGGTCTCGTCAAACAAAGTGTATCACAAGACATCAATCAATAGAACCCGTAGATCTATCGCGTTCAGCTAATTCCGACTGTCATAAATTGTGGCATTAATTTAACGGCAAACCATTAGATAGATACTAGTATCCTCTGGGAACTATTTCTATAGATACAATACAAAATGATACTAACGGGAAACGCTAAACAAGAACAATAGAAAAGCGACTCTATTTATTTGGTTATATAAGTTCAAATTCGATTATAATCATGGGCACATAGTAGATTATACGTCGAACAGTTTTGGAAGGAAACGTTTTCCAATTGAATATCAATCTTATCAATCAAGGAAGAGAGTTTCTTATCGACTCTATGTAATCGGCGGAACATTAGGTAAATTGCTTAATGCCCTATAAACGGATGGTGTAGTAATGTTTTGTTTTGGGGTAAGTACCGACAACTGTATGAGATGAATTTAAATAGATGTTTGTTTACCAAGATGCTAATGACGCAATTGCTAATATTGCACGCAATAGAATTTTATTTTTACACGAAAAAAAAAGAGTTTTAAATGTTTATGTATACCTAATATGCAAAGATATTTTTAATGAAAAACTAACCGTCAAATTTGAATGTTGAATTGTTGATTTAACTTGCTTCATAAGTATCCGCAGGTTAGATAATTCAAAATAGTATAACGCAAAAATATATGCATATACTACTAATATTATGAATATAAATGCATAATGAATATAATATGCGTGAAAGAGAAATAAATATTCATATATCAATATGAATGTCAAAAACTAGTGAATGGGTTTCATCAGAATACACACAGGCTATAATTTATAAATATATGCTGTAAATTAGCTAAAATATAAAAAAAAGTTTCAAGTAAGTCGGAAAAAAATTGCAAGCGTATCTGGTGTTATGGTATTCTGTGTAGGTACTAAGATGACTGATGAGCATTTTTATGGATAATATACAAAAATACTTGTACACAGGTAAAAACCAAAACACTGAAAACCATTCCTTTTCATGACACAAACATATTCCAGTTGTGGAATCCCAGCCTTGGGTCGCTGCCCACTTTGGCAATCGGCCGTCATATGGAAAAATTGTTTTTTAATGAATTGTAACAGTTACGTGAAAAAGAAAATATGAATAATATCTAAATTGTTATTGTAACTTACCTCAAATATTCTAAACGGTCTATTGATCCACTTATCGACATCCTATTAACTATCAGAACAGGATACACTATCGGCGGTCGTCGGTTCGGGTGTGCCGAAAATATTAACAAAACTAAATACCTACCTAAGCGAGAAATTGTTTTTATTATCAGTATCTGCTAATACTGGCCAGATACTTACACGTGGATCGATCGATTTGTTTTTAAACGTTCCCTAAAGTTTCATAAAAATACGAAATAATACTTATTTCAAGACGAAACATAAAGATAAAAATATGATAAAAACATATAATTCTAAACAGTAGGTACCTAAGTAAATCGTCTTGCATCACATTTTACATGTCTATTTAGAATGGTTTACAGGACAGTATATGCAGTACCTCTTATATTTTAATACCGATTAGTGCAAGCGGAGTTCCAAAGAATACTTGAATAATATATTGAAAATTGTAAACCTTAATTAAAAATTCAGTCTGTCTTCGTCTTGCACTTTAGACACATACGATTTTCATACAACTTATGAATGAAGTTTCCGTAAAATCCTTTTTTCCTTGGACCGGAGATGACCTTTACGCTCCAACGAAACATAATTATTTATGTTTTTAACAATTCAATCGTCTTTAGATACTGCCAGGTAACAAGATTTATTACTGTTATTTTCCGATAAGAATAATTTCTTCTTCACTTCTTCTAAAAAAAAAAATACGTGCCCCTAAAACTATTTACTACTTTGGGAACAACTGTATTCTTGTAAAAACTATTGATATTATCGTAATTAATGTGAACGCCTAAATTTGACCCTGTATCGATAAGACGGGCCATTGACTTCGCTGGTTTTTTTTCAATATGGATATTTGGTAAAATCGATAGAACATTTTTTTTAATGTGTCAATACGGAAATTGCACATTAACATACAAACATACAACACACACACATAAAGAAACAAAACGTACATGTACAAATAAACAAAATTGTTTACTAAAAGGTCAACTAAAAAGAGTTAAGAATGTATATGCAAGGCCGTTATAGCCTACAGACAGGAGATCGTCTATTCCATTAAGTACAGGTAAAGTGATCACTGTAGATATAGGTGACCCAGACCGGAACAGATTTCTGCGTTTACCTCGCCAATACAATCTGTCAGGCGAGGTGATCGAACCTACCACCACTACATACATATAACGGGTTAACGAGCCGTATTTCTGGCATAAATTGTACTAGTTGCCAAAGCCAAGTGCGACCTCTCAGCTGAGGTATCGGCACAAAACATTATAATAACAAAGGGATGGATAACTCGAATATTAAAATCCGTTTGTTTCCGTGTCAAAAAATTAATATTAACGATATCTTCAACAATGAAGTGGTGGAAAAAAGGGAATAATTTATGCTAGACATTTCTTTTGACGCCTTTGTTTCTGGGCTGCAGATATTCAATTTAATTGAATTATTTCTGTGGCGTGTTTGTCGGGAGTGATTTTTTTTTCACTTTTATTTTCGCTTCGAGTTATAAAACTTTGATTGAGTCGGCGTTATTACCGATTACTTGAGCCTATCGATCAGTAACGCCTCCTCTAAGCGTATCGAACATGCTTCCATTATTTACGAACCTAGTACTTCAACTGTTAATAAATCAACATTTCTTTGAAGTTTTCAAAAAACAGCGGCATTATTATACAGTCCCTTACAATATGCAATCAATTGATACAGTGGCTTTCAAAGCTACAGACCTATTAATATTGTCCTATATAGAAGATGAATGTAGATGAATATGAGTCAGTATTCACTATTAAAAGTCCCGTATCAATAGATCAGCACCGATTAAAAGCAGCTGGACATTCGAATTTACATCGGCCATAAATGGGTGGCGTACGACCAATAACAGCGAACAAATTTAGCGATAGTACAATTTTTTTAATGCCATTTTGCTTCTCTTGCGATTGTGATAAAAGCTACAGTCGCGTATTAAAAGTTTTGTGTACACAAAACTACTGTTCCGATACTTAAAATTTCGATTGAATGGTATTTTATTAAGAACCGGTTAGAACTGGTTCAGACCCCTACGACACGTGGTCAGAAGCTTTTTGTCATTCAAAGTATTAAAATTATCGGTTGTTTTGTCCCACAGTTTATTGTACGATGTCCTCAAAATTGATGATTTATTTCTAAATGCAGCTGATCTTATTTTATCCGAATAAACTATGACAAATTTTCTAAACAAGTTATGGACCGATTTATTTCAGAAGACACGAAGATTTTCTAAATTTTAGTCAAGTCAAGATCATATTTTATCGAAAATGAGATATGTTTTAATGTATTGTATATTCCATCCCCTATCGTAACTATATATATAAAAAGCCAATTAAGACTGAGATTCGTATCTTATTATCTTTTAAACAAGGCTCATTCCATTCTCAGTTTTTTAAGGTTTTCAGTAAATTAAGTAACGAGCAGTCAATACAAGGCGAGTATATCAATCATAGAGTCGAGATAAGACTTCCCAGTCTCCTGAGAAATCTATTAAGAGTTTGACTTATCAAAGTTCTGAAAACTTTTAGTAGTTTTTTCTCGCATAAATCATGCGGGTAATAGACTGAGTTTTTGATAAGAAAACTTAAAAATGTCGGTAACATATAAAGTGCATAAAAGTTTTCTGGCAGAATTTTTCATTTTGAAAAAAATTTACTATGGTAGAAGAAATTTTCCCAATATCTAATAACGTTCATAAAACAAAGAATTTTGAAATTTAGATAAAAAAGGAAAGTTCCATACTATACATTATGTTTTGGTATATACAATTATATAAACTTCTTCATTGTAACATTATCTGCTCCAACGAAGGCAAAATATAGGGATAATTTAATACTCAATAAACATCACCCATATCGGGCCCATAAAATGTATCAAAGGATTTCATTATTTCGAAATTCGCAACTGTACTTCCCTCAACAGGAGACTCCCCATGAATTCCTAATGAGCAAATTAACAGCACCTATTGTTTAGCGCCGATGTTTTTTTATATTAGAATATTAATAACCTTCCCCATTGTCTCAGGGATCCGAGGGTGCGAAGAAAAATGTTCCACCATTCAGAAGTAGAAACGGGGGGTAGAAAGTTTGATTTGATTGATTTTTGCATTAATTTCAATAAAAAATAATGAACATCCTTGTTTTGGACATGGGGTAATTGCATTCGGGAATATCTTTTGTTCGAAAATTTTGACAAAGACAAAAGTTTAGAAGGAGGAAATAAATTGACAGAATAATTAAAATTATAAGTATAATATAAAAGCGTTTTGAATGTGTGTCAGGGACGAATTAGAAATATACTTATATTGAACTAGCTTTATCACATTTATATTAAGTATCTTTACATAATTGCAAGGTTCTAATTGGATGAATGCACACTAAAAATACTGCTAAGAAACGATAAAGGACGCAGTTATTCAAAAACAAATTAAAGATACGTTGTGCTGCGGTGTCTTACAGAATTTGTCAATTCCTTTGAATTCGGTAGATCAGACAATAGGCCCCTTAATGGAAACATAGAAACAGATAGGGCATTATACCGATAATATGTCACAAATCATCTTCTACGCTACACAAACTTTATAATGAATTGACATATTCTGAACACGTGTTACTTGCTACGAACTAACGCGAACCGACATATGACAGCGTGCATGATTAGTCTCCAGTCCAAAATAAACCTTATCATGAAACGCATCGAGCTACATTTTATCCAACTCTGCATTAACATTAAATTCACTTACGCTATCGGAAATTAGTTCTTATTTGTATATATCAAAGATGGCGTTTCGATTATTTCATTGAAAACTGTACGAGTCATTATCGTCTGGAGTACGTATTCTAATAAGAGGTGTAATAATATGTGAAGTGATTGTTATTTCGATCGGCGCTTATGCGTCTACTGTTTAAGTTTCTTCGACATGTTTAATGATATCTTTGCCCTTCTTTTTCATAGTAAGAACTATTATTAACTTGCTAACTTTATATTTTATAGAATTTTATTAGATTTAATATTGATAATGATGATGATGATGCATACTGTAAAACCAGTAACCGATAAAAATGAGTACCATAATTTCAGCAAAATTAATGTAACTTTGAAATATATTTACACTGATACGCTTATTTTTGGTCAAATTAATGACAATTCACCATGGTGGCAAATTAAGTAATACTTATATTATCAGGTGTCTCGTGAATATTGGTATCCATTATGATTTATGTATAATGATATAATGTATTCGAATTAGGATTAAAATTAGGTTATCAATATTAATTAGCTATTACAATAAATGGCCTACGCATTTCTCGGAGGCGTTGATGCGTTTAATTAAAATGTAATGTACATATTGATTGAACTACATTTCATCATACAAATATAAGTAAACGTATTAGACTTTCATGTTTATGCAATATTTTCTTTGGATGCTATTACAGAAATCACAATTTTTCTCCTTCAATCGTTCGGTATACATTTATGTATTTCTGTGTCATTGGGGCGGTGCCAAATGTCATTTCCAGTATGTTTCTCTGTTACGAAAGTTATGCTTGTCGTTAAATTTTGTAAGTGATAGATGCAATAATGCTTAAACTTTTGTACCATCTTGGTACCATCGGTAATTTGTGCAAAATGTCAGAATAGAAATGGATTTGACGATTGTCTGGTGCATTTGCCAGAGTACCTGCCTGCTACATCGCGGTTCCTATTCAAACTGCTTCTTTTAATTTTATTTTGTGAGCTTCGAATTTCTAATTACGAAATTTTTATGATGCAAATCAAAATAGAAGCGGAATAGGAGGGAAAAATAGAAATAAAAATATGCAGACCTAAATAATATACAGATGTCCCCGTCGAAAACAGTTTCGACATTTTAATGATATATCGCATGTCAACGCTTTTCACGATACGATATTTTAAAAGCTATGTCGCAACGAATGTTTTTATTCTTAAATAAATAAAACACTTTACAATCCAAATAAATACATTTGTAAACTATCCTGTTAATTAAGAATTTAAAGCATTGTAATAGAATAAATATTAAAATGCTAATAACTATGTGGGTTTGTGGGCATACAGAACGAGCTCTTGAGCTTAAAGTGCTCTTGCGAGTACGCAAGGAATTTAATTCTTTTTCCAGGATAGCGATCCAGAACTTTAAACAACTTTGCAACTCAGAGGTCCTTAACTAACGCATTCTTTGCGCTTTCACAACTAGATCACAATATCCTCAAAATGCCAATAGATGAATCTTACACCAAATCGTATTGTTCATCTTAATTGTACCTAACACTGTAATGTGTCACCATTTAAATTTCTTCAGCTTGACTCAGTTATGTAAACTTCTGACTAATACTATGACTGAAGCGTACAATATGATATCATTAGAATTCCTAAATCGACTTCGCACGTTTGACGCTTTATATCTAATCTTTCACGTTATCTGAGTGTTTATAGGCTGTTTTTAATAACCTTAAATATCATTAACATTAGCATCATTAGCCTAATAAAGTTTAACCAAGTTACCGCAACTGACCACAGGTGCTCCTACGATTAAACTACGCTGTTCGAATTATGTTTGCTAGACAAGATTAATAAGAGGAAGTATTAAAATGAAGAGGAATTAATACCTCCTAATTATTAACGAACAAAAGCAAAGTTTAGCTAATTTTTTAAGAAGTCAAATTCTTCTAAGTACCTCCAACAAGCACATATATAAACATTTACAAGCGGTAAGATTCCTCAATGAGATATGTTTTTGTTGGGAAGGCTAGGCTAGAGCTAATTGCCCTTTGCTTGCTCCTGTAGTTTTTACTTACAAATATATTGCAACATCTTGTACGTAAACAGGTGTGCTTTTAAAATTTATTTTTTTCGGTTTGGCCGTATGTAATCTTACTACTAAGGCAGATAGCTATTATCAGATAGCGTATGCTTTTCATACCGATTACTGTTTGTGACGTCAGCTGTAAAACCGAAAATTACTGTGTAAAAGAAACAAAAGTTTGAAAATAAGCAAGTCTTTGAAGATAAATAATTTATTGCCCCACTAAAACCTGCATAAGAAAGAAATGTTGATAAACATCGAACATTAAATATGTAACTGTTGACGATCGTAAAAGATGGAAGCCAGACGTAGTACATACATAAATATCACTTCGTAGGAAGTATAACTTTTATTAGTTTGGCGTCGTAGAGCCGTACTTACGTTCGGCAAATTAAAAATAAAAAAAGAAACTCCACGGACAATTTGCATGGAAACACATTCGTTTGATCTGTAATCTCTGTCTTTTGAACAGCGTTCGACTTAACTGATCGCGATGATTTTTCTCAACGCATGAGATGCATTGATATACGGGGCTGTTAAATCCTCTAAGCGAAGTGGATATTAAGATACTCTCGATAATATCAGCATCCCGTGCGCGGGCGTTGCGTTCCGCTAATAGATCCAACAGGTGTGCCGCGGGGTGGTCTATTCGGGCTACGAATTTTTTGTTTACGTTTCACAAATTTATCGCATACGTTGACGTCTTGAGGCGCTTTTTTGATTCATGCGTGCTGTCGCTTTTTAATACTGATTTACAATAAAAACAGAAATGTTTCACCGGCGATTGATGCTAGTTATGATTAATGCCGAGCCTTTGATGTCGGCAGCTATGAATCTATCGAGTAGGTTTCTGAATATCGACGCTCAGAGTATATAAATAAACTAGCGTGAGTTGTAAGCGGGTCTCCTATTCGTTTTAGTCAATTATGAGCTTATTAAAGGTGTTCGCTTATAATATTATATATATAGAGTTATAATATTTAAGTTAATCAAAATATTGAAAAGATAAATGCTATTTGTAGAACTCAGTAATCGGATCCATATTACATCTTGTGAGATTCACACACAGTATTTATGAAGCAACAATAAAAAACCCAATACAACCAATTTGAGAACGGTTACTAAATTCCAATAGATGATATGAAAAACTCAATTTACCATCAACGTAGCGTGTGTAGCTACGTTGTCACGGTAGGGCCAAATTACTCTTTTTTTGAACCGTTAAAATGAGACTAATCAGCATTGAGTACAAAGAATCACATCGCTTTCATCATCGACACGATGATGTTTACTTCGTATCTTCCAAGAAGCCGACCCCAGCATTCAATACTTGGAAATAAATATGTGAGTTTGACATTTGCTTTCATGTACGCTCGCATGTTTCGTGTGTAATTATGGACATCGGCGCTGGTAGTTATCTTTATTGCTTTCTCATTAGAGTTGAGATTGGCTCGAAGGTTTTTCTAGGTTTTTTGTTATTAAATTATCGTGCGTGGCGATTTCAGAGATGATAGGTTTGGTTTGATGGGGCGTCTGATTGCATCTCTTGTCGACGTTTCGAATCCGCTGCTTTCTCTTTGATTGACTGCTATTAAAGGCGCGTTTGTCTTGTTTGACGTCTACGAGGTCAAAGGCAATCAGAGGCTGAACATTGGTTTCAAATTCGCATGAACCATTTGCGTATCAGGGCAATAATGCAGCAGTAATAGACATATTTGTTATTAAGCCTCACGCTATTCGCTCATTTCTAAAATTTCAAGGTATTATTTTATAATTTTGTCAGTGTCAGTCAGTAAACTAGTAGGCACTCTAAGTACTTCTAACTACATAAAGGTTATTAAAACTTTAGTTGGTACCTACTTATATTCGATATCTGAGTAAATCATTAGTCATTTTGCGTTCAAAGATAATTCACTGCCGAACTGACAGTAAGTTTACGACAGTCGAAACCTAATAAGAGAAACGCATGCGCCGACCAAAAATAACAAAATTAAAATAAATCGAACGACAGACAGTCGTCATAAACTAATTTCGAGTGTTTTCCTTTTTGTGTGCACAAAAATAGCGTCATCACTCTTTCATGTCCCGCTCCGCAGTGACATTAAGAATTTACAGTTCAGGATTTAGTTCAGCGCCATCTATGCGATTGAGTTAGAAGTCAGGGCCATTGCCTGAAAAAAGATTCTTATGATTTACTTATCTATTCATGTTCTCATGACAACTCTAGAACTTTATAGCTTCATTAATATCTTATATAATAGGATTATCAAAGACGACTAGTTACAGTAGTTAATTACGGCTAGTTCAGTTTTACTAAGTGTAATAGCAGCTTTCAACTTTCTATTTACCAAAATAAGGTTCGACACCCTAGCAATTATTTTCGTTTACGACAAAAACATGAGTCAAAAACAACAGTGTGAATCAGTAGAAATTCACGTTTACAATTAGCTTTTTATAGCGCTTTTTTGACAGTTGTCTTGACAAAGTTAAATGGAAATTGCGATCCAATCAAAACCAATTCACTGAAACCATAATCAAAAAAGTTGTTTTTAGAACTGAATCGTTTATCGGTTGTCATCAAAAAGAAATAACATTTCAACCCTTCTATGCCACTTAATTAAAATCGAGTGAGATTTCGTAAAAAGAAACGAAAACAAAAAAAAACTGAGGGAAAAGTTTGTCACTTCGTTCGATAGGGTTTATAAAAAAACATTATGAAAACTCGTTCCGATGGGGAAAATGGGAATCATAGAAATCAAATTTGTAATGTTGTTTTATAGGGTTCCGAGTCTAAAGGGGTTTAATACCTTTGCCTTATGTATTTTTTATTTCTTCATGCTTCACAAGCTTGCTTCGAATTATAAAAGTTTAATGAACGGGCAGTGTGGTGTGTCGTTTGGCGATGGCAGATTACTATACAGTTGTCACCACCACTCTTCTTCCGTACATCGTACGAAGTAACTAGGAGATTATAAAGGAGAACGGGTAGCAGCGTCCTCTGTGCTGCTGCTAATACTACTGATGTGTGGTGACTATGGGCAAACCCTCCCTTATCGAGAGGACCTTAGACTAGCAGTGGACTAGGCTATGGATGATGGATGAACAAGGCAAGTATCGCAACCGCTGCATCTACGTTAGCATATTAAACAAAGGTCATCCATTGCTGGACATAAGTGATTTGAAGGGGATACCAAATCCCAATGTTATGCCACTTATGAATGAATAGCTCCTTGCACCACTGTTGACGTCACCTATCAAGTCGTCTATCTAATGAATGCTTTACTCACAATAGTAGTATTTGTAATATTTAGTTGTATTTTTTTAGTTTTTATTTTATTTGCTTTAGTCTTTTTTGTATTTGAGCAAATCCGGAGGTGGGCGTTAATAGCTGTAACACAGTTTCTAACTAATACAGTTGTTACCGTTTCTTAGATTATAAGAACCCGTTGTAAATGAGACACAATTAAGAAAATTATTATTAATTATTATTTGTCCGTGGTGTCTACCACCTGGCTACCACCGCGTCTCACTCAATGGCGGTATTGTCGTTCTTTACGAGATCGCCTAAAATGTACTGCAGCACTAACAGTATCATTGAGCCAATCATGCCATCAACAACCCAAATGGCAAGCTTTGATGATACGTGGCAAAACTTTAGGGAGCACAACCGTTTGTTTATTCATAACATATTCTCATATGGAACCAGCCATATTGAATTTACAGCGATTTTCTGTAAAGAATATTGCAATGCCTAAACTGATTTTGTGTAGATTCCATTTACGTAACTGAAAAATAGCCTATTGAAGGATAAACAAATAAAGCCTCCAATTCACTACAACGCAGATTTCGGCGATTCAATGCACTAATGACGGTACGTGAATGGCAAGAACTCAGTTGCATCGTCCGTGGCCATTCAGTCAGTGCATGGTTTTTTGAATTAATTCGTTTTTTTCCTATTTTTCCCGGGCCTTTTTAACATTTACGTACTAGTTAGGAAAACTGGTGTTTAATGTTCATAAATGTGGAGTGCTGCGAGTATCTTTACATTGCTGGTACTTTGGATTATTTTATCATATAGGTATTAAGTTTGTTACCATTTATACAGGCTAAATGCATATTCACTATTTTGTCTTGAGTTTTTAATAGTTTTTCTTAAATTTAGTTTTTGGAACGTTTTATTGTTGGTTTCGGGAACTCGTCTTAAGCTTGGTCTTTTAAAATGAACCTGTCAATTGTTTAAAAACAGTTAGGGCAAAAACTCAAATCTTATGATATACATATATCAAAGTGGATAACATTGTATAATCAAGTAGTTAGGTTTCGCATAGTCTTCTGTAGAATTTGTTAAAAAAGGTATTCACGCATTGAAACATCCGTTGGGTCAGTATTGGTAGTGGTACAATCAATCAATATTAACTCTCTTGCACAAACAGGCAGTGATGTTGCGTGGAATCAATGCAGCAATTTATTGGCTTCCGACACCCACGATCCACTTCAAGAGTATTTTTATCAGTGTGGGCAATCCCTGGAGGTCATAATGTATTCGACAGGCCCTACTGTTTTAGTCCTTAATAAAGTAAACTTCCTAGATATTTACCTACCTGAAAACGAAACCTACAAATACTAAACATATGCACGTTTACTTTCTTCTCTGCCGATGAAAGGGATGTAGAGATTAGAAGAAACGTTGCCCGTATGGGGCTAAGCAAGCTTCTGCTCTTCGAGCCACAGAAGTGGAAGACGCTGATATCTTAACTTCGGGCTGATAACAGAATTTCTCAACAGAAAAAATTTCATTATAAATTTGGCACCACCAGAGAATCCAAGTTTCTTCATTATCAGCGATCTAACCTTGGCTATAGCGATTAACTGAGGCATTGGCGTATCCAATTTCCTAACTCCGGACTGGTACTGCGATATTTTTAACAGAAAAGCCCAATACAAGCTTTTAAAACACAATGATTGATCTATATACCTCTCGGTTCCAATCAAATTCACTAATTGCAAATTTGTTATTTCGAAATGATTTGGTAGGTTGCTTGTTTTTTTTTTTTGGCATGGTGGAAAAGATTTATTAATACCTCCTTTATGTTATGTTAAGCGGTTATGTAGGACTCTGAAGGGAGTTACACCCGAACTAAAAATGTCCACGGCACATTTTTCTTGTTAGCTTTACTACGCCCGTATATACTTACTGAAAGGTCAGTCGCATCTGCTATTTCCACCATCATGCCCGAACGTCTAAAACCAAGAGGTCATTCTTCGAAGCAACTCTTGTTTAATTGGTCTATACAGAGCTTGTTTGTAATACCACGTGATATTTATTTAGTGCAAGGATTACCGACGTTCGGTACCGATCAATCATTCCATTGAACATATCCTGTTCGCTCGCTATAGGGTTGCCTTTATTGATTATCGATGATATTGTATCAAGAACATCGATTTTTATTAAATTACAACTACGATTATAACGATATTAAAATCGAGAATGGTATTCTTCTATCGTGAGAAGTAGACTGTCCATAATGAAGATGAGTTTGTTTGTCCTTACTTTACGGAATAATTAAGGAACCAATGAACTTAATATTTGGTATAGATTTAATTAATAGGACGGAGAGTAACATAAGTTAAAATACTAACCGTTAGTTTTACTGGGATTAAATCCCAGTAAAACTAACGGTTTCCACAGGATTTGTAAAAAACAGTAATAAACGCAGACGAAGAAGCCGGGCAACAGCTAGTTTATAATAATTGAAAAATAATTAGGTTCAGTTTGCTTCAAACAGCATCACGCGGACGTGCTCATGACCTAAGCTCCCGGACAGCATTGCAAATTTTTAGGCCTGTACAAACTAAATAAGTGTAAATAAAGTCAAGCTATTTCGTAATTATTGATATTTATATTGTCACTTCGATTTTCCTATCAATCTTCTGTTAAAGAAGGCATGCTTATAAAAAACCCGTAATTTAAATACCGTAATTTAAACGATGTAAATGAACTTGAACTTATATGTGTTGGTGCTTTTGTAGTGGACCAATAAAAAAATCTTCCATGGCAATTAAAAAGTTCAAAAATAGCAAACAATGATGATATTAAAAGTTATTAAACCTACATTTTTAAACAGCGGTTATTAAGCATAAAATATTTTTTGTTGCCTATATCAATTAAGTGTTAATGATTCTAAATGTTATTTCTAAGTTGAAGAGAAATGCTTTGTTAATTGGACACTATATCTTAGGTCTCATGACTCAATTATCCGAAACTTGACCTCTTCAAATCAAATATTTAGCCAGTGCTGGGTTTGAGCGATTTTACTAACTTAAGAAGTGTGTAATGATCACTTTGTTTTTCTTTAAGCTAAATTTATCATGTTACGTGAACTAAAGAAAATTGGCACTATTCTATTATTAAAAAACCGTGATAGCCTAGTGGTTAGGGCTTGAGCCTTCCATCGACTTCCATCATCACTTAAATTTTTCTCGGTTATGTGCGTTTAATATCACTTGCTTTATAGTTGATGGACAACTTCAAGAGGAAATCTGCATGCCCATAATGTTCATCAATAGTTGTGAAGTCTACTGATCTCCACTAGGCCCGCGTAGTGTACTACAATCTATTCGTATTTCCTTCCCATTATGAGCGGAGTCGGTGTCCCGTAGTGAGCCAGAAACGCGTTGATTCTACAATACAATATATAGGACGCAAATATTTTATACCCAAATTATATCCACTACAGTTGTTTAACCCCATTAATGAAGTACATATAAATATTGGACGGATGACATCAAGCGAGTTGCACAAGACCGTAATATTTGGAACTCCCTACATAAGACCTATGTCCAGCAGTGGACGTCCATTGGTTGTTAGATGATGGTGATATAAATATTAATGTTAAAAAATGAGTTATCGATACTCTACCGTCCCTAAACGTAGCCAACTGTCAAATCCAATTCAACGTTGCCCCCGCGCATGTAATTGATTTATTGATCGTACGTTACATTCGATACGCGATGGCAGTGCGCGCGCACCGCAAGGCTATTGCATCCTTTAACTATAATTTTCTAGCCAGTTAACCGAGTGACCTCATAGACACAACTCATCCTTCCCTATACGGGATGTAATGATATATCCATTTTGATATCCTTAAGTGTCAGCTTTATTGATTGATTTGGGATATTTTTTTATGAGGATTATCTTTTAAAATAAATTTTGTTATTGAACATAAATAATTTAGAATTAATTTAATTTAATTATTACGCTTATAATCAATTATTAACAGGCTCAGCTTTTCATATAGCCCGATTTCCTGTAGACACTAAGTATATTTTTTACTTAAGCAATACAAATGTTTTATCCTTACCTCTTTTTCTTTCGCAGCTAGCTCGTTTTCCAAGTTACTGCTCTGATTAACTACGGGGCTACTTCTGGAGGAGTTACTGTTACTCCTTGCTGTGGCGGCCATTTCTATTTTTTGTTCTATATCTTCATCAATATCTGGCGATCTTCTTTTCTCTTCTTTAATATCTGGACTAAATCTATCGGGTATTCTTGTTTCTGTTGCCTGATCTCTTGTGGGTTCTATGTGAGAGCCATTGGTTTTTAGGGGTACTGTCGCTTGGAGGGGCGTCGGACTGGTGGTAGCTAGCTGTTCTTTCAGCGTCGTTACCTCCTTTTCCGCCAAGGTAGCTCGCTGAAACAAACAAAGGCGACAATTAGTACCGCTATATTATTTTACAGTCTTTTACTAACGTTTTGCTAGCCAACTATAATAAAAATTACTTAAAGCACAATTTACAATTCATTGTACTTCGTGAGTTAACGTTAAGTTATCGAGACTTCACGCTTATTCATATTGTTACTGAGTTTGTTGAAATTATGCATTTGATTTTAGACTCAATTTCTTATGTATTACGGCTTGTCAAGGTGTGCATTATTAGTCTTGGCGTAGTGCAATAGAGGAAACATCGATTCGCATTCGCTTTTCCACGTGTTGTGTTTAATCTAATTATTAATCAGTTCCCATAGCCTATTTGTTCTTGTGACCGGTGACGTAGAATCCTTTGTGCTACTTCCTGTCCCATTCATTGCCTGTTCATTTGGTAATCTCTAGATCTCATTAAAACGGATGCGTAATGTTGATTATTGGCCGGTACAAAAATACCTTTTTTATTTGCTAACTACTCGACCGTTGTGGCTTTGTCTGCGTTAATGGATAAAACTGCATTTTCATTACAATCTGCATTGTTTTTATGGACAATAGCATTCAATATTGGTTAATTAAAATTTTTATTGGTCACGGTGATAAAATGGAGGTGTTGTTAATCATAGCATCAATAAAAAAATTAGGCAACATATGACATCGTATATCAGGTTGATAATCTTAATGACTCCGTGTTCACGGTAACACTAAAAGTTTTCAGAATAAGAAAATTTGCGAATAATCAGTTCATAGCCACCATAAAGCAAGCCAATAAAACCGGTGAAATTGATCGCTTTCAAGCAAGATTTGAGTAATTAAAGCAAATGATGGAAAAATATTTGAAATGCACGCTGCGTGGGCGCGTGACTTGGACAGATAACATCGTCTGTTGTACTGCTTAGGGTGTTGGTAGACTGGGTGAGTTATACATTACTTTAACATCAACGATTTCCAGTAAACCGAACTATTCAAGCTTAATGTAGACTCTGAGATAATACGGTAAGTAAAATTACCGTATTATCTATATATATTAAAAACTGAAACAAACCAACTGCAATACTAATATTATAAAGATGAAAGTATAACTGTTTGTATATTCTTCCTTCACGCCTTAACTAATTTAACAATCAATTTTATTTTTGGGATGAAGATAGTGGGAAGGACGAGGGCTACTTTTTATTCCAGGAAAACAAACAGTATCCATGGGTTTGAAGAAAACTGTAATAAATGCGGTCGAAGAACGATGGTGAAAGCTGACGAACTATTGAGGAACCCTCATATATTTTCAAAGTTGGTTGTCAAAATAATAATAGCCTGGTGGACGGTTTCAGCTACGGCGTATAAACTATACAGGTATTGGATTAAAAACATTTCGGCCCCTTCTATGTTTGAGCGCATCCACTTTAGACTGCATCATAATAAATTTAGCTTTTTATATACGCTAACATTAAAGCACATCCAGCCTTAGTCTCGCAATAACTTAAACTGGCTCGACAGATTTTTATGTTACTTTCTGTATCTGCCAGGCCCACTAGTATAGAATACAATCATTTTAATAGGTGACTTACGCTCGATCGTTATTATTGAAGTGACTCACATGTAACGTTATATTTTGTTATCCACATTTTGTATTTGATATAGGCTAAATATAATTAACATACTAGTTAGAACTTAACATTGTACTGTTATCATCGCCTTTTGGGTTTTCACGTTATTCCTTCATCAATATCATAATATTTATCTTAGATATTTTCATAATATAATTTTCTTCTAGTTGCAGTCCTCTTATCTTCACGTAATGCTGTTAACGTAAATTCTTGTGATCATAGAAAGTAAACAGATTTAATAGTTTGGTGAACAGATAATACATTAGTGTGACAAATTTTATTTACTTAGTATATAATTCATACTTTTATCATAAGGAAACATAATACAACAGAGCAAATATTAGTTACGTAGTTAATGCAACTGTACTACAAGAGTAGATATTTATGGCAATATTCTTCAATTAATTACAAGTAATTAACTGAAGCACATTGTAATAAATATCTAGTATATTGAGATCATGAACATCTCAAACTCTTCCATACACTGTTCATCAAGTACTCGACAGCTTTACTCGTAATTGGCTGCCTCTATTTCTTGTGCATTATTGCATGAAGCCTTATAGATATTGCGTCCACGCACATTTCACGTGATGCGATGAAATCAGTGATTGCTGGATTAATAGCGTAGATTCAACCGACAATTAGTGCTTATCACTCATTCAATTTATTTGTTTGATTGCTCCTTTCATAGTTTTAAAAGCATCGGCTTATGATTAAAATTTTCCTCAGAGAAATAATACATAGTCAAAATATCTTTCGTAGCATCAATGAGCTTTTCAATTTAACCATAATTCTTTGATGAATGGATCCCAGTCTCATTACTGTAAGTTTCAACTATTGTAACTGGGCTGTGTTGAGTATTGGTGATAATAATAATCTTTTATTTACGTTTCTTAACTTACTTCAGACACTCGTAGATGTAAAGTGTCACGTTAGTTAAATTGTATTATTTTTTGACATTAAATTAATGTTTTCGAAATCTATAAATAGAAACGCTTATAGAGGTGACAGAGCATTTGTGACACGTTCAACTCATAATCAGCATCATGATTCAGACAATAACGACAGCAGTGATCAATCACACTCAATTGCCGCAGAAGATGTTACGTAAGTGTGCGACAATACTTTAGTTTCAGCCTACGTTCGAGGATTAAGTGGGAGGCATGTTAACAGAAAGAACAAATAGATTCAGTGGTGTATTAATCTAGATATATTTATTATAAATAGGCATTGTTATTGGCAGAGTACTCATTTCCTGGAAATATAAACAGATCTGTGAATACATGTGATCACATTTTCTACATTTTTAATCAAGTCGTTGGATGATAAATTTATTTTTTTAGCAGCAATTTGGCTGCATTTATAGTTAAGCATTAAAGATTTGGACTGTGATAACCATTATTAGAAATAAATTAGTAGATACTTTAAAAGTCAGTGTAAACATAATGATCTAAAGCGCAGAAAATACAGTGAAATCAGCTACAATGGTTAACAATATGGAAGATTACATGAATTTATAATTTGAAGTAGACGTTCTAATTCCAATTATATAAAACCATTTCAATTTTCAACCGAATAATCTTATGTTTACAACTAGAAAGTTAGAAAATGTTCGAAAGCGATGCAAGCATTGCGGTCATTCATTAAAAATCATGAATGTTTGCCTACTCAATTACACACGTCGAGGTTCAAGCGAGTTTAATTGTGTGAACGGTAACATAAAATGTAATAAATATAATTTTGGACCATTAAAAATAACCGAAATTTCAAATATTAGAAGAAATTTTTATAATTACGATTGTAACGGCGCTGCGACAACTCCCAAATACTTTAATGTGAGAAAACTTCACAATGACGAAAGTCTATGGACATGATAATTAGACATTGATTTATTTAGTTTTATACAAACAATAGTAATGCCATAGATAACAATGAGACTGGACTGCAGTTTGGAATTATTCTTAATGTTCGAGAGGTAATTGCTCTACTAATTATTATTTTTGCAAATCTTTTATTAATCACCAGTGGCGAGGTGAATTTTTATCAATCTTAGATGAATAGCTGTAATTAAAATTATAATTACATAAGTTACCTTTCTTAAGTATTCATTGAAGTTCTTTTTTTTTTGGGTTATTATCGTAATCCTCAATCATTCAAACTGTATAATATTAATTTTTAAACGTTAAATGTTTAATTTAATGTATATCACTAAAAGCCTGCGATCTCAAACTTTTACCTCGGCATTTATCACGAAACAAACAAATCGAACCCGATTAGTGGCAGACAATGGCGATGTTTCGAACAATACAACCTTCAATCCCACCGCGTCTGTATTAATTTCTGTCCTTTCATCGGTATTCATCAATCGGACCTCTATTTAATAAATTTTGGAATAGCTTAATCAAAGTTTGAGAATTGTTATTTTGTTAGCGTCGCAACTGGGACGAACATCCAAATAATTAAAAGATTCAGATAACAAATTAAGAATCGATATAATCGTTTGTGTTTTCAGCTTTTTTCATAAGAGCTCAATAATGTCTAGAAAAGTATAAAAATCTAAGTATACTTTTAATTTATCGTTAAAATTTTACGAGATGAAGGAACGGCAGGACGAAGTATTTCCACGATGGAATGAAATAAATATTTGTGCAGAAAAGCAGCATTGAAGATCATTGGGTATCTTAAAGTTGTTTTTTTTAGCTTTCTTGCTAGTAAAATAAACTAATAAGCTAAAGTAAGTATTTGATGGTTACAATAAAATTTAATACATCATTATTTTAGTTTAACTACTAGGTTACTGTTTTACAAAGATTGTCTTTATTTATGATAATTTCATGCATCAAAACTCAGAGACTATATTTTTTAATACTTGATAAATTTTACTGTTTCCATTATATCTTCGGTTTCTGTGCCCGTGTGCGGTACAAGTAATTGTGCTAAAGTCACAAAAACTAATTAGATAAGTTCAGTTAGAATTGAAAATAATTAAATGTGTATGATAAAGATATGCATAAAATACTAGATTCACAAGTAAATCGCGTTAAACTAGTTGAATCATTAACCAAGTATACCGCTATCGTAACGATTCCTCCCGTGAGACTCTGAACACTTTAATCTATTGCTTAAACAGTTGAATTTTGTGATGGTTCAGATAGATAACAGTTCTTTGTTAAATTCGTAGCTAGTGAACGAATCGGTGAAGATTTAATTACTACTTATAAGCCACTTGCTTTTGATGGTCAATTTGGAATGACTAATAAACTTAAGGTTAATAATACGTGAATTTAGAATTGGAATAATCAAAATATTTTCTCTTTAAAAATTGTATTTTGACACGGTGCATGCTATCGCGATTTTTTAATTAGCTTAAGATGATCGCACGTTATTAGGCGAGTTTCGTACAAAGCGAATTATGTAAATGTCGTTAGACGACGTCATCTTTTGTATAATTTAAATTTCTGATTAACTATTTATAAGCAGCCTAGGCTTGGAAATAATAAGTAATCCATCAAAAAGGTATATTGTAAATTCTAGGTAATTCGAAGTTTTGTGTTAAAAAGAGTCGTGGACTGAAATTCTTTCATTGCTGAATTTTTTGTTATTGATCTGAATGGCTTTTAGTATGTTAATTTAACTTTGTGTTTGTCGAATATAGGGAATATTCGATAGCATACTTATATATTGAAATGTATGTTTTTATTGTGAAATCGGCACCAGATCTGTTAACTCACCGTCTGACTCAGTGTCAATTCAAAACTCATCTTACGAGTAAATTTTCAACACTATGACTATATATTTCGTTTTGATACTATTGTCTATATTTATTTAGTTAAAGATTAATATTTAATTTGCTATTTCTATCTGATGTTTTTTCCTCTAGGGAATAACCTGCGTTTAACAGAAGAAACAAACCTACTTCATGATTACAAGAACTTTGAATACGATATAGGTACTTAATTAATTTACTTTTATTATTTATCTGTATGTATTTATACACATAAAAGGGGTTAATTATGTAGTTTTAATTAAGACTAATATTAAAATTACTAAAATATTTGTTTGGAATTGGAGAGGAGGAGAGAGGAGAACAAGAACAAGATATTAATTAAAGTTCCTTTTTTAGAAAAAACAGAGGTCAATAAGTGGCTAGTTAAACAAGAGGTTACACAAAGTTTTATGATGACTGTAGGACCGTAAACAAAGAAGTTAACATGTTGATTTTCTGACATAAGCATAATTTTTATTTATTGGTTGAATTGATTAAAAAAAAACGTGTTTGATTCAGTCAAAATGGCTGAACTACATCTATACAATTTGGATATTCAAGATTTAACTCTTGATTGGCTGACAATAATTCATTCGCAGTAGAAGAATAAGAAGAATAAATTCTTTATTTGACGTAAATTTATAATAATGCAAAAAAAAATAGGAAAGCACTTATTTATATACAAAGGCAATCTTATTTCTGAAAAAAATCTCATACAGTAGATTGATCAACCCTAAAATTTAAACCATAGTACATTTTTTTTCAACACTTCTAAGTTTTCATACCTTTAAATTATCGACTGACGTCAAAATTGCTTACTCAGTCGTTTTAAAATATAATAGTTACGAGTATGTTATCGAAACTAGGTCAGACAACAAGAGAATAAGTTGCGGCAAATGTACAGATTTTATTTAACCCACATTTTACAGATATTACCTATGCAGTTACGCAAAATATAGAGAACGCTACTTTAATACAAAATATTGCACTGGAAAATCGGAAAACATTACCGAAGGCACACATCGAAAAAAATGTACATAATTTTTACGTAGCTCCTCGCTGTGTGCGAGCATTATGTTAATTAATTCGACAGAAATTACTGGTAACATTTTCAAACATAACTGTATAGCCTTCGCTAATGTGGAAATGTAATCTAAAAATCGTAAAGCCGAAATAAAAATTACATTTAATTAAGACCGATGCGGTGTGCCCAATTAATATGATACATGAAGAGATGAGATCTGATAACGGTGTAGCCGTGAATTTCAATGAATACATCCGCTCCTAAATCATAATACATAAAGCGGTTTTAAGCGATAATAAAAGAGAATACCTACGTTTATATGCGTAGAGACAGTGATGCTAACCTGGTAATACAGCTTTATAATTTCTCTTAAAGTCTTTAAGGATTTCTATCAGTAAAGGATTCTTTAGGTCTTGCTGACCCAGTGGCTTGTAGATCAGATAAGACACAGTGGTCAAGGCCCTTGCGCGGGTGTATTGTGGTACAATGTGGCTAAGCTAAGCGATCACTAACCCGTATGCTCAGTGTGATGATTGGGCAAACCCACTCCTTGGGAGAGACGTTTAGACCAGCAGTAGTCTTAAAGGATTTTAATACCTCCTAGGGTTCAGATCTTTCCCATCTTGATCAGAAAGTATTTTTCCATTTTCTTTAACAAAGCTCAACCTTTCCATGGTCTACGTTAAAAAACTTCACTGACCTACAGAGTTCTCCGCTGAAAGAAAGGTCCTTTGACCTAGAGAAAATTACATAACTTTGACTAATTTTCACCTTATCAGCGCAAAGAAAAACCCGAATTAATTAAGCCCCCATGTATTGACAGGCGAACCCTACGGCCGAGACCACCCTCGCCCAAGGAGACCCGTCCTTTATCATATTTATTTTATTTCAATTCGTACGAATTTAATCCTTTTCCATTAATTAGTGACCGCTCCCCGTGTAATGCGGGCCGACCCTTGTGCGTTAATTTTTCTTCGGCAGACGACGGGGTTAGATCAGGAGGTTTTTGTGGGGCTATCGGAATTGCCTTTATTTGTGTGCTCGGGTCAGGTGTCTAAGAATAATGGACGAAAGGTTGTACCTGCGGACTCTCCCTTTGTGGATTTCACTAACTGTAATACCACACACAACGATACAACGAAGTGTCTAAGGTATTTGACCACAAGTTCACGTTACACTAGTGCCGTGTGCTGACGGTAAATAAGATGACAGTTTTTACTATCATTCCTCTTACCGCGGGTATCGTACGAGGCGACAAAGCGAGACGGAAGGGCAGCGGCGTCCTCTGTGCTACTACTACCGTCAACCACGATCACCAATGCGGCTGCCCAGAGTGGTGATAATAGGCAAAGGAAAGGCCCTTAGTTTAGAAGTGAACTGTTATTGATTGATACTTTTGATCTGATGGTAAGAAAATTTCACTAAGACTGAACGTGCTTGCAGGTTTATAAATTGGGTTTTTGAACTGATTGATTTGTCAAAAACTTAGGTGAGATAAAGGTGTGCAATCCTAATCTAATGTGAGGTTCACTTTGCGTTAAGATAGGCAGGAGATTGAAAGAGAGTTTACTACAATTTGGCTAACCAGTTGAGGTCGAGCAAAAGTCTACCAGCAACTGATAGAAACCAAGGACTGGAAGACGGCTTCTTACCAGGATGATCCGATGCCGATTCCTTTGATACGGATCGGATATACATGACATAATTAAGAGACAGTTTAGAAGTATTTCCGGTTATCGGTGCAACAGAGTCCGGAAAACTTGACGTTCAGAGTTCAGACCGTTACGAAGGTCTTCGAATCTAAGGATCTTCCAATCCTACAAATCAATAACTCGAAGTAATAAAGCTCTATTGAAATTTAAAAGGTGACAGTTTTGAGCTTCACCAAGTGACTGCACTAAGGTGACTGCAGATAAAAGGGTAAAGGCGAATCATCCCCATATTTTCATACAAGTAACTAATATTCTTTACAAATAAAAACTGGGCTCCAAACAATCCGGTAATCCACTTTTCCTTCGATACAAATTAATCTCTGCAAATGCGGTCCACTCATTTTGGAGCTACGGTGCTGCAAACAAAAAAGAATTGAGTGCAATTTGCTCTTCATCTTTCTAAAATATTTCGCGAATATTTTCATAAGTACACGATTCACGATTGTCATTGTGAACATTTTTTATATAAGTATTAGCTCAAAACATTTAAGGCTTACGGGGTTCTGTTTTGGTCTAGTGAACACAGCGCTACATGAGAATGCATAGAACTGGACATTTAAGAGATCACATTATCTTTTTATCAAACTGAAATAAATTTCATTATATTTAAGTGTTCACTTTTGTACCTTTACAAATTAAAAAAAAAATTACCTATTTATTACCATTTCATATTGCCGTTGTAAATATACCTACCTATACAATTGTATGATTTTTTTCATAAAAGATACTTTCTTACGAACCCTCAATACATTAATGGTACGACTATTTATAAGACTAGTTTTTGGTTTAAGTTTCCATTCTAAAACCTTTCTTTTCATAAAAAGCGATCATGTCTATCTGTTATTGCTGCGTTATAGAAGGGCAAACTAATAAACAAATTTTCGTATTCAGGTATATAATATACTTGATGCCGGCAATTAAACGCCGTGTCTATTTTGTTGTAAGGCTCATAATTTTTCAAGTTTATTTACCTATATCGGGCCTTTGTCTGCAGCCCCTCGGCTGTCCCGTCCTTTATATTTGTATCAATTTGTTATTATGATGATACCATACAATTTTAAGAAAGCGGAGATAGCTTAGTGGGTGTTACTTCGACTTCACTTTCGGGGTGCAGAGTTCGAACCCCAGCACGCACCACTAACTTTTCTAAGTTACGTGCTTAAAACGCACAACACATAATTAAAGTATCACTTTCTTTAAAGGTGAAGGAATAAATCGTGAATAAACCTGCATGCATGAGAGTTCTCCATAATGTTCTCAAAGGTGTGTGGAGTGTACCAATCCGCACTGGGCCAGCGTGGAGGAGGGTCGCCGGTGGTGGTGATGATGATGATGATAACAAAATTTAAACATTTAAAAATTTCAAAATTGTCTATTTTAAGACAAACTCTTTGAACTTCTGACTTTTAAGATATCTCTGCACTTTGTGTAAGTTTTCAATAAACAAAGCGGGAGTAAATCTGTAATTTTTTGCCCTACAACTCCGTACAAATTTGGTAGACGTAACGTATACTTTCAAACTTTTGTTTCGGAGCTTTTTAAAGTGCATACTCAAGGTCTGGTATCCCAGATTAATAAGTGCGAAAGGATCAAAGTTATAGTATTTGTCAAGGATTCTTTTCATTCCAGACGGGGCCGTTAGCTTGGATGGTCCTTATCCTTACATACCCACAGCTGGGCACTTTGGGCTCCTGTCTGGTGGGTTAATTAGTGTTTAAACCATCCATGCACCTTGTGGTGTATAGAGCTTAAACGATTATTATAATGCTATATAATATGCTTATAACCATCGGAACGTCGGCTAAACGTACTCTCCGAGATACGGGGTGAACAACGCGTATTTCCTTACTCCGGGCTTGTATCAAGAGTTTTGTTGCAAAAACCAAATACCAAATAATTATTCGCCCTGACTCGGGAATCGACACAGGATCTTGTGATCGTTAACCGAGTATTTTAACCACTTGACCAAAGGGGCAGTTTGTTGTCTATTTACTATAGTACTCATTCACAATAACACCTGATAGAAGCACCAAAGTACAGTAGGTACAAGCAACAGTTTATAATCTTATAAATAACCTCATTGGTGGGCATGCTACCTCGTTTTTAATTTTAATTATTTTTTTAAACATCTTCATTGCGAAGTAAAGGAGAAATTAAAAATATAAAAGTGATATCTGCCAGGTACGATACCTTTTAACGATAGTACACAATAATACATGAGAGACGGTTTTTATTAGTCCATAATCGAAATACTTATAAAGAAATCATTACAAAGCGAGATAAGAGTTATAACTATTTCGCAACGCATTTCGAAATATTTGTAAGTTTATTTTTCCGCAGCCGCCGAAACGTGCTTCCTTTGCGTTGTCTACGGAATACGCTTCAAAAATAAAACTCTTGGAAGGTAATTCGATGCCGGCAGCAAATTAAAACTGACATTGAGAGATTAAGAGTTCGCCTTGTGTTGGTAGGTATCGACTCACGACTGGGGGGAATAGACAACAAGTATTTTTTAATATTTACGCAGGCGAAGGTTTTTCATTGGGATTTTTTGAAAATTAAATTAAACTGATATGAATCAACGTTAAATTTAACTGCGTTACTTATGTTGTAAGGTGGTGCTGCAGTTAGTTCAAATAACAACTTTGTGGTACTATTGTAATTGTTTAAAGTCACGGGGCTGTTAGTATCACTTACTGCTAAAACAGTGTTATATTAATGTCTTTGTTTTTATTTTGTTTCAGAATTATAATCCATATTTTAAGGTTGTAATTGCATGTGAAGGAATAACAAACAAAAAAAAATGCCGTTTTATGCAAAGGTATTAAACCTCTGGTTCTTTCTATAAGTTACGTCAAAAAATTTAATTAGGAAATTCCTTTAGATTTGATCACGTAGCAAATACACGTAGCTCTGAGAGCTTAGCTCTCACTATCTACGTCATACTGACAGTGGTTTTATGCCGATCCAATTGCACTAATATTAAGCTGTAATGTGTCTGATAGAAAACAATAATTATTTGAAATTTCGGATGGATCGCAGCTGACAACCATCTTAAGGGCTGTTAAAATCGCCTCTGGCCTGGAGTTGGGGAAATGGTGGATTTCGATCAATACGGACCTCGGTTTAGGTCAACGTCGTGCTTTTTCGACTAGAGTTTGGTCCGAAAGCTCCCGTGACCATTGCTAGGACCCACGTCAGAGTTGGGAAAATATAAATCGAAAAGTTATTTAGTCAAAGTTACGTAGCTAAAATATTATCTATGGATTTGATGACCGTTGATAACGTTCGGATACACACAAACAGGTCCCGCGAAGCATGAATTCGCTAACCGCCACAGTCAGGTACGGCAAACACAAAACCCAAAACGAGTATCCAAACAGAATCCAATCGGAAACTAAATAATTCAATTCACAAATTTCCGAACTCAAACTCGGATTGACAAATTCGAACGGGGTGCTTTTGTAACTTGTGTCTAATGCAAAGATATTGTAACTCAACATTAGTGACAGAAAGGAAAAGAGCGATCCGGAACTATGTAGCAGTTAACCACTGCTAATAAGAATAAGTTTGTAGACTGTCCATCTGAGAAAACGAATACTTCCTGCTACAGTTAAACTAGATCGGTTCAATTTCTAAAGTCCACTATTAATCGATTGATCTTATTGCTTGTTGTATTATGTTTAACTGCCACCTCCATACCACAGTAGACGACATTATAAGCCTAGAAAAACGGTTGTTTTGATATCATATGTATATATTTTAAACTAGGTTTGATTTAAAACTAATAATAATAATGCATGAATGTAATTTTACCAACTGTTCGTAGATCAAATTAGCCGACCCTTTGCGATTTTTTTATAATTAAGTACTTGTAAGAATATCTTGGCACGATCTATAACAGCCACTCTATGATGCAAATTATAGAAATCTGTTTAGTGCATGTGCAATATTGTTTCACATGACGTGACCTTTAGTTACCTGAAAGTCTTAAGAATCACAAAGACAATATTTAAGTATGAGAATAGCCGATCTATTATTCATACTTAATGTAAATCTCCTTGGTCTATTGGCGATAGACAGGTATTAGAAGAGCGGAGCTAATCATTATTAGATATTGAATTTTCGTAACTTTGGACTCATCCGCTTTCTAATTTACTAATGAATCCGAGTGGTGCTGCCATTAGCTCCCCCCATTCACCCCACGAGGGGGGTGAAAGGGGTAAGAACTCGCGCGAATTTTCGTCTTTTATACATGTAGAACGATAATCCGATTGGCGATTCGGGCGTTCCACATTCGAATTTTCGTGTGTTTTCGTTAAGTTTCGCGGTATATGTGATGTTCAATTTGCAGAATTGTTTTGTTTTATGTTATAACTAGATTGAATGCCATGGAATTCAAATGTAATCTATAAGCCTACTTGCAGGTCTTTAGCCCGCAGCCTGCATTGGAGAAGCGTGATAGGTTTTAGCAATAGTAGGGTGAGCATTTTGGTATTGTTTGTAAATAAAACAGAGTTACCTAATAAGTGTTTGATTCTCTCTATGAAAATGTTAACGGTATGGAATGTGAATGTATCTCATATGAGATAACCTTTGCCTTCTGGCGAAATAAGAAAAAAACCCATATACTCATAACAGTTATTCTCGCCTTTACAGGATTAAAAAATAGTATAAATAGGTTGAAATTTATACATGTGACTGAGAGGGCTCATAAACTTTGCTGGTTTGAAATAAAAAAATATCCGAAAGTAAAGCTTAGTTGGCTGAAAAGATTGCCATAGAGAAATCCTAGTTCCTCTCTGGATTGCTAATACAATTTTACACTACAGATTGAACTTTCCTCCAGGCTGTTGAATATTGGCAAAATATGAACAAATCTGGGCTCCAGCGAGCGCTGCATTAACAAGCAAATATTGAGTTAGCGAGTCAATAAAACTGAACGCCAACTTCGCACCTGTTCGCATGGCATAGACGTGTGGAAACGAAGAGATCACTACGTGGAATTATCGGTTTATGCCTATACGTTGAGTATCTCTCAGATGAAGTTAGTTAGTTAGTGGTTTTATATAAGATAAATTTAGTGATATTTAACAAAAGTATAAGTAGTTGTTTTTTACCTAGTGGTAGTATTTGTACATACGTGCAATAGTTTTTTTATAAAACGTATGTTTTGTAAGTTTGGTGGAAGTGCTTAAAGAACAATGGCGGGTCAGCAAAGGTAGATACAACTAAAGCTGCCCGCGTCGTTTACCTGTCGTCTAGCTTTTTACGTTAAAGCAGTCGATCATTAACAATTGCGGTCCCTGATGAAGTCGTGTCGACAACATTAGTTGCCACTCGGCGCAGTTAGTCCTTTCGCTAACTAGGTATACATTTCTGTGTCCGGTCAGTCTAACTTTTGAGTAAACTGTCAAAATAAGGCAGTATTATTTATCACCATTAGCCGTAGCCTCCCTTCTAGCCTTGGTGGTGCGGCACAGTAGTGACAACACAAAATTCGATTACTTTGATTAAGCATCGTTTAACCTCATCACCATCATGGTAATTTATTTGGATTTGACTATTATACCTCATCGTGCCTCGGAGAGTGCCAGTACCGCTGATTATCACTTGAATCTAGAGAAGCATTGTTCGATGCTAAGGTTGCAGATCTGCGTATTAGTTTTAATCTATGTCATATTGGGCGGGCAAAGTTCTGAAATCTATAGGTGTTACCGTATCGGCAATAACTTGGTCGGGACATTCATTCGATTGTTAGAAGTTTCGGGAATAACCGCAAATTGCGCCGGCGCCTTTGTTGTTTTATTAGGTGCGCTACGTTTGTTTTAGTTAACTTTAGGCAATCCCTTAATGGACGTTTTGAATCAATAATAGTAATACTACTTGAGGCATACCTACTTACTATTTCATTTTTAAACTAATAATAAATGCTCATATATGAGTAAGTAGACAGGTATTCGATGAAACCTTTAATCATAAAACTATCTTCGTACGCCTTTTTCTCGATTTCGGGAACTTAAAGTATCCTTTCTCGGTGTCTCTAGGATCTAGGATGCTAACTATCATGGCAAAAAATTGTCAAAATCAGTTTGATTTAAGCGGTAGTAAAGTTTATTTTTATTTGGCACAGGAATCTTATGTCCATTTATAGGCATGTAAATGTCATTAAAATAATTATCAGTGCAGTAGCTATAGGTAACGAACAAACCAAAAGAGACACTTTCTCATTTATAATTTAGTATGGAGTATGAATTGATTTTACTACTACTTACTTGCCAGTTAGGTTCACTGTAACGAATTTAAGCATTCTCGCTAGGTTCCAGTACAAGAATTCCAGGCTTGCAATCGAGGAGTCCTTTTCGAGTATTAAACTCTGTATCGTCAAAGTAAAGTGGACCTAATTACTCAGGACACTCGTTATAGTGTCCAAATCCGGTATTTCTGATTTTTGTTTTACAACCGTTCTGTCAAAAGAACAAGCAAAAGAATTTTAAGCAAATAAGAGCTTAAAACAAAACTTATAAGATCCACTTTACTTCTATATATATTATATCCTCGAGCGAATCTTGTACTAAGGTTAAAAGTTTTAAAGTAGCGAATCCGATCACTTTAGGATCATTAAGCCCCTAACATTTAGTTTAATTACGCTTTTTTTTAACTTGTTGGCTCGATCTGATAAAGATTTGAGAGACGGCCCGTAACATTGAGTAGCTAGATTCAGATCGGGGCCCAGCTAGCCAACGGGCCAACGGTACTTGAGACAATGCGCGCGCCGATAGGCATCTAAACGAGCTGGTTTAAATATTGTTTAGTGCGATCTTGGTGTGTGATCATGGTTTGTGAAATGTTGATAAACTTCGCTTTTGTCTACTGAGGTGAGCGGAACTACAGGTGGGCTTTAATAAAAGATTGTACAAGTGCATACAACAAGTTGTTTTGGCACAGACGTTCATCCACAGGAGCGTATACCCGAGGTCGGTCTGGTCATCGTGAGGTTAGTCTCACGTGTCACGGTACGATGTCGCGTGGAAACCGATTTGGTTTAAGCTTTAATATAACTGCCATACCCCTAAAAGCTTAACCATTTTTAAGCATGAATATTGTAATGAGGGGCTAACTTGTAGTGCAATAATAAAGTCTTGTGATTTTTCCATATAAATTAACGTGTGTTGTTAGAATTTCAGCAAATACCGTGACATTTTCGCCATTCCAGATTTGTGTTCTCTGAATAAACATTTGTATAGAAAGTTAGACATCTCTAGATATGTTTTGTGTAAGTACTACATTATTTATTTTCGGGTTTCTTCATTGTCATGGTAAATCATGCCCTACGGCCGGGTACATGTATTCTCTCATTAACGAGGGAAGAGGTAGGTATAGTGTGGTGGGACTACCCATCAAGCTGCTTTTGGGTTTACACTGGGTTGCCCTAAGTAGGTTAAATGTACTGGGAGATAATAATGCATCAGGTAGGTTAAATTTCATAAATAAGCACTTAGTCAAATAAACGCTGTAAATGAACAACTGTAATTAAAACAAGCAACATCATAATTCACTTGACAATACTCCAATACAATAAGTAAAGCCGTGACAATAACAAAAGAATGAAACTATATTTATTTAACCTACATACACAAATGACAATAAAAAGGCGACCATTGACAGTCAAGCGCAACGAATTTGACATTTGAAACAAAGATGGCAGCGCGCCAGGCGCTGTCGACGCGCGCATCAATGGCGCCCATTCACGATACATCACCCGCGGCGAACGGACGTGCCGCACAGATAAGATAAAAATAAATTAAAACCACCGACTAATTGTAGCTTTGAACAAGATTTATTTTAGCTTCTCACCCTTTCGATTAGGTTTTGTTCCTTTTTATTTGCAAGGGCATTGTTTCACCAATTGATAATAAAGTTATTTTTTTCATTTTGATATTCAGTTGTGGAGGTAAAGATAAAATGATATAGGTTGTATCTTTACTTATACTTCGATGTTTAGAGTATTTTTATTCAATGTTTACCTAATTACTACTTAGTAATCTGATACTATCGGCTGCTAAGTTAACGTCTGCGGAAACTTTTTAAAATGAAGCTATGTTACTTCAAAGCTCAATCTATTAAAACACCCAAGTCATGTTGTAGGTACATGACAATCAGTTGCATTCTTTGGTGCAGAAGGACAAATCTACAAACGCGTTCTGGTATATTTTTTAGACAATCCTTTTGCATGGACGTAACTTAGGATGGTATGTAAAGCAAAATATGCTTTTATTTATGAATTTAAAAAACAACTCCGAAGCTTTGTAATTTCATAAATCAAATGCATATTAAATTCCGGGATTCTTTTCGGGATATTTCATTCGTTCAATTTCACCTATTATGCCCGTATAGGCAGTGACGTGCATAGAGGGTATGCACAGGGTATGCAGATGATATAAAATGAAGAAAATCAAATACTACAAGTTATATATACTTAAGGGTAGACCTTTTATACAAGTTAATCATACAATACTTAAGTTTTTTAAACTTGTACAAGAGATTTTCGTCATTTTATATCATCTGCATACCCTTTGCATACCCTCTATGCACGCCACTGCGTATAGGTACTGATGCAAATCTCAAGACAGACAGATAACAAATTAGGCGTAATTATAAATTAACGAAACGAACTAAAAGTCGGCGCTGCAAATATTACCGAAGGACAGAGTTGGGAACTTTGCGCAAACTTTGACGAAACTTTGCCGATGAGATACAAATAGGCATCGGAATTAAGTTGCTCGCGATTTTCACTGCCTTTTAATTATTTTCCCCTTTCAGGTGGACTTCGATTAACGTTTCATTCCGTTTCTACCCACCTACATACCTATTATAAATAAAGCCTTCTCGATTGACTGATTTTGTGATAAAAGGTAGAATGTGTCTTCAAGTTTTTTAATTACAGACATTATATTAGTCGTTTAGCGGGACTAAACGATCGCTAATATGTGAATATAAAGACCGCGAATTAGCGTTGGATCAGCGTGGACATCGTTCCGAATAGTAAAATGGCTTGTGCGACACGATTTTGTCGGAAGGGTGGTTACTAGTCAAAGCCAAAGACTCCCACCAGACCTGGCCAGAGAAAATCTAGCCCAGGGATGAAACCTCCCACTTGTACGTCGAGTTTGGATATGATTTTAGTAAGCAGATTTTTATTTCCTAACGACTACTCACAGATGAAGACATAATGTAATCATCAACGTACTCCAGTGTAATAATGGATGTGAAAATGCAAATTTTCCGTCAAATATAACAATAATTGACGTAAATTTTCTTAACCAATTTACACCCTAATAAATTGCTTCGAACACAATTCTCGCGTAACTAGATCAATATACTATGATGCAATTATAAGTATTTCGTTTAGAGAAAAGGGTAGGGACGAAGAATTAATGGGGATCGATCGGATTAAAAGTGAAGTTTGGGATTTGAACGAAATAGAATTAATTGAGGATGGATTTTGATAAATACCCGCCGATGTTGGGGACTTACTTATAAACCGTTTAGAAGTTAAATTCGAGAGGACTCCGGCGAAAATACTACCTTTTGTGTAATGTAAGAGTATGTTACTCTGTGTTGGTGTAGATTATTTTGGTAATTGACGATGTAGTCTAATATGGTAGTGGGGTAACTATTAGGGTAAGTATAGCATTTACATTAAACCCATAGTCCCAACCCATATTAACTGTCCTTAAATCCTCTTAAAGTCCTCTATAAGATAACTAGCACTAATAGGAAGCCATGTGATCTTTAACATCAATCCATTACCGGTCATCTACTCTACACCGGTCCCTTCAGAATGAGAAGGGCTGTGCATTGGTAGACCTCACAAGCCTTCGAGAACATTCTCAGGCATACACGATGTTCTCCTTTATTGTTAAGACTAACGGTTTTGGCTTTGAAGCCCGTCTCTGCACGACCAATATAAATGCATATCTCGGGATTTTAAGTACAATAAAATGTTTCTTCTTCTAAATAGCTGAAAATATCCTAGCGCTCAGTTTGTGGACGCACAAAAAGACCCACCATCTATTCCGGGAGCGATCTCGAGTCAAGAATCCGAACCCAATTAGAATCGAACCACGCACCAAATGATGTGCAATGACATCACCCTTTGAGCTTTGATGTGTAATTAAGCGATCGATGTCGCGAACTAATTGCCTTCGTGATTTTTTTTATACCTAAATCAAAATAAATTGCATGGCAAAGGATCACAATGTTTACCTAAGTATATTAGAGATCATCCGAATATATAATTTTAATATTTAAAACCTAGGCATTAGATTTTTGTGAAGTGACCATGGAGTCTAAGATTACAGCGGTCTAAACTTGGGTGTAGCAGTTATATAAAACCATGATCGCAATCGTCCTTATGGACGAATACTTTTTCTTTTATTCCACTACAAGTCAGCCCTTCACAATCCACTAAACAGATTTGCGTTTATGCTAAGAAAGACTCCTTCTCCTGTGACTGACTGTGGTGTAAGGGAAGATGTTTATCATCTACACACAAATTTGGCAAATTTTTCACTTAACAATTATTCTCCTGATGATGCTCCGGTTTCGGAGCGAAACGTGCGTAGAGGGTACATTGCCGAGGATCTTCTGCTGTTCGCGGAGTATAGCAAATTAAGCTTATTTTTCATAAGATGTTTATCACATTCTGATGGAATGCGTCCGTAGCGAGGTTCAGAATAAAATGTTTGCGGATGTTAACATAAGTTTGTCAAACTCCTTTTCTGAGGCCGCGAAATTTTTATATAATAGATTAAAGATTAATGTAGGTAGACGTAGAAAAAAATTGTTTTTAAGGTAGTTAATTGTAGACCCACAAGAGCTGCATAGTCACTTTAGTGACTCAGCTATTTAAGAGATTAAAAAAAAAGTCAGCTCTTGACTGCAATCTCACCTGGTGGTAAGTGATGATGCAGTCTATGATGTCAGCGGGCTAACCTGTTAGGGAGTGTAGTAGTCATATCCCTAATAGGTTTCCACGCGACATCGCACCGGAACACTAAATCGCTTAGCGGCACGTCTTTGTCGGTAGGGTGGTAACTAGCTACGGCCAAAGCCTCCCACCAGACCGGACCAGAGAAAATTCTGAAATTATAAATTCCCAAATTGCCTCGGCCGGGAATCGAACCCGGCGCCTCCTACTTAAATTCTCAGCATTACATACATTTTACTTGCAGCAGTATAAGCTTTAAATGAATACATATACATAAAGAAGCTTAAAAAGGTCTTCTGTGTCGAACGCCACTCTCTGCAAACTCTAAGATCTGACTAACGAGCACAAACTAGGTGGATCTACGATTTTTATAAATAATTAAAAAAAAAAACTTATAATATACACATAACCCCAGACACTGAAAACCATTCATGTTAATCACACTAACACTTATCCAGTTGTGGGAATCGAACCCACAGCCTTGGACTCAGAAAGCAGAGTTACTAAAATGTATATAAGTAGTTTTTGTATATGTAACTATTAACCCCTTCTCCGTAAGGGAGAAGACCCGTGCCCTATAGTAGGACAGTAATGGGTAGATATGACGATGATGATAAGCTATATAAAGTTAGTACTACATGCAATTTTTTTCTATAAACTAAGGTAGTTAGACCTTTAAAATACCTGTTTAAATGAAGGCAACAATAGACATGGTAGATCTGAATAACCTTCTAGGACAATATATGTCAATTAAGTAATTAATTGATTAAAAAGGGCTCAGACGTCCTTCGTTAGAAGTTTTTCCTGGAAGCAAATTGGTTTAACTCGGTCTACGCTTCGCTGTTTCCCTTTCAGATCACGTCAAGAGTACGAAATAAGGAATTGACCAACCATGTACAAGTTTGCATGTCGAGAGTACTTAATATTATGACAACAAAGTAAAAAGTGATAATTTCATAAGTAAGTACCTACCAGATATGTAAGTTATGAAAAAATAATTAAAACCTAGTTCTTGGTCTACAATCCTAAAGCATATCCAAAATGTTCAGGTGACATGGGAGGAGGTGGAATGTAATATTCAAATCTGTCACCAACGAACCAATCCATGAGTCTCTATATAGTCTATTGTCCGTTTTTACTAAACCTAGGGTAAGTCGGCTAGTCGCCTAAGCCGGATGCGTGATTATATAGGTGAATACTACAGAAAAAAAACGTTTCACCGATTCTTAAGTAAAGACCAACGACGTTAGGCGCCATCTAAAGATTCGAATCGGCAATGTATAAAAAAAATATAAATTCGGGTTTTTTTTAATATCCTATGTATGTTATTAAAAAAACCGAATTTATATTTTTTTTCATACAATAACAGAAAAATATATACAAACACAAAATATCACACCTATGGCAAGAATTATAGACAAGTTATGTTAATGGCCTAGTGAAAATAATTTGATGATTGCGGATTGGTAGACTTCACACACCTTAGAGAACGTTATGGAGAACACTGAGGGAGGCAGGTATTCTTAAAAAAACACACTCACAAAAACAACTCCGAAAAGTTAGAGGTGCGTGCCGGGCATAAAATTCGGTTACCAGAAAGGTAGACCAAGTAACTCTAACCACTAAGCCATCGCCGCTTCAGGATTTATTAAAGCTTAAATATTTCAACCCGTAATAAAAAGGGAGTTGGAGGGAAATAACCATAGACAAAATTGTAGAAAAAGGCCATCAAAGAAAAGAGTTCATGCAATTGGTAATTAGCTTCTAACGTGTAATGGACGTCGAACTAGGGTAGCTCGCACAAATGAACGGTACTCGTAGAATGTTGCCAGGGAGTTCTAAAATTTCCCTAAAAGTTAATTAATAACTCATCTACGTTTAGCCTTTGAGAGGCGTCGATTTTTTTACCTCCCCGAATGGTATCGCTTCAGACATCGTCAACCTTTTTTTTTTGCGCCCCGTACAAAGAGTATCGTCCGAGAGCGTACATAAAAACCCTTTAACTTATGATGAATTAGCGATCTCCTACGCTTTATGTCTCCCGCGTTATCTGACCCCCTTACACCCCCTCGGTCACCCTTTCACACCCTCTCCCGGAGGCGAATTAACGTGCGTCAATATGAAGAATTAATATAAGCGGAAAAATCGTACCTAATAACTTCTACAGTAAAGTACCAACTCGACTTATATTTAATTATATTCATTGATGCTAAGATATACTTAGAGAATAATTATGCAAAATACAATAGAATTAGGTACGTACACGGAAGGATAAGGTATACTAAGAAAATTTTTGGTTTGATTCGAATGATTATAAATATAGAATTAATTACTTTTAAATTATATTAATTCCGAGGTAATGCAATAAAAAGTAGACATTGAATTTGTTCAAATTCACGCTTGAGTTACAACAAATGATGATTAAATAGAAGGTATACCTACTATAATGATTATGAGAATAATTCGATTTACATTCGTTTTCATAGTACATTTATCACTTGTTACTTATTATAGTTATGAATATATATATATATATATATATATGCATATATATTATATCTATTATTTTTATGAATTTTATATATAATATAATATCTTCAAATTGTATTCTGTATTGCATATTATTGTTGTTATCATTTAGTATATTTTACCTTTATTTAACCTATACCACAATAAAATCATCTTACTCACATCCTGGGGTAGCTGGAAGAGATCTCTTATAGAGATAAGCTGAAGTTCGTACACTTCTTTTATCATATGTTCTCATTCACATTTATGGTACATAAATAATAAATAATAATAATTAATATAGGGCGATTTTTATCCTGGATCCGTACTAGCAGTGGCGTGCACTTCAAACATGCGCAACAGCACTGCATACCCTAAAATTTTTGTATAATTCATAAAGGTGTAGGATTTTATGCCATTTTCCCTGTCTGCAATACCCTGGTCAAAAACCCTGTGCACGCCACTGCGTATTATTATTACTAGCGGTATTTTGCATAGATGAATATGCCGTCTATCATGGTGATAGTTTCTAACCCGTGTCCGTGGGTTCAATAACCTACAGAAACGTGAACGAAATCAGTCAGTAATCAGAATTTAAGGGTAGGCAGTGCTTTTATTTATCCTATCGAAAATCTTGTTAAGGCTACTGCATACGTGTTGTTGAAAAGTAATAAAAACAGAGCTTGGTTGTATCGTTATGTTCTGGGAAGGAAGATATCGTATTCAGTATTTGTGCGACATCTCTCTTGAATGTTAAATCGCTTAATAAAGTTTCGATGAATACTCAAATAAATTAGGCTTAAACACACCGCCTTCATGGCGTGGTTGGACCAAAAACTTAAATTAGTAGTAGTGACTTGTCCAAATTATGCTTCAATAAATTTTCCGAGCGATCAAAAACAAACTAGACGAGTCACCGAACACCCCACATCACGTTTTAAAAGGCATCCTTGTCGTTACGTAATCCTTTTCCCTAAAATCTGCCCCCCTGATAGGAGATGTTTTGATATCCCTCGCCATTTATACGTGGCTTCTATAGAAAAACATTGACGTAAAAAGTGGGCTGAAATTGGGGGGGGCGCAAGGGGTCGGTGGGGGGTGGTAAAATTTGGAAAAGGTTGGCAACCGCTGTCGAAGTGACCGCTGAGAAGGGTCCGCGTATTATGTGGATAACGTCGTTATGTGTTGATCAATTTTAATGCGTCTGTACAGTACCGTCCGCCAAGAAAGTGGGCCAGTGGGAATTTTGCACACTTCTTTTTTTTATTCCACCACAAGTTAGCCCTTGACTGCGATCTCACCTGATGGTAAGTGATGATGAAGGCTAAGAGGTATGGCAGATATATTAAATGCATACCCCTAATCGGTTTCTGTATCATATCATATCGACAAGACAAATCTTACCGAAACGGTCCGGTGGTAGCTAGCCACCGCCGAAACCTCCCACCGGACCAGACCAGAGAAAATTCACAACCTATACATTCCAAATTGCCTCACGCCGTCTTCCTTTGCCTACCCTGGTCATAAACCTTGTGCATGATAACAGAGAAGTTCGAGGACTTCACGTGCTTCTCGGGGCACGGGAATGAAAATTTTAAATTTCCAATCTCTGGGTATGTACGGAAATTACCTGGTACTAAAACGATTTTGTCCCAATCCAGGAACCGAATTCAAGACTTCGTGATCCCTAGTTCAACATTCTAACTATCAGTTCAACGAGGCAAGATTATAATAATTCACGTACAAGAAAAACACACGACTTTGCTCAATGCTAATTTGTGTCTCTCTTAATTACAGAGAGACGTGGGGACAGTTCGCGCTCCACGAAAGTTAGATGCGGCATTTTAACACTAGCAAAGTTAACGATTAGATCGTGATATGACTGGATTCGATTTCACTATGAAACCTTGGCAATTTGCTTTAAAAAAATTGCATTTTTTTTGCAATTTTCGTCGAGTTCATCAATTTTTTTTTGTCTCTTTCAAGAACTACAACAAATAAGTTTGTTTATTTGAATTCTACCAATATACAGAAGATGGCAGCCATGACTATAAATGTTATAATAACGAGAAAGTATGCCCAAATTATTTCGAAATAGGCAGGCATTGCTCTGACAAGCATTGCTCGATAATTTGTCGTAGTAATGCCAGGCCAGATGCAGGCATATTCATACGCCATTATTATAAGTTTAATCTTTATTAATGAGCAAGAACAACTGACGCTAAAATAGTTTTAACTCTAATTGGTGCTTTTGATGCCACATCCAACTTTTACTGGTTTCACTGATCTTTGATTGTGATCCCTTTTATAGATTCCCATTTCATTCACCAGTTCACCACTGAATTAGGTTTAAAATTAAAGATTAAAGGTCGAGATAGTCACCATTTGTAATTAAAAAAACAACAACAGTAAAGTAAGTTCTTATTGTAAATTATGTTAAAGCTTGCTTACCTCCATATAATAATTCCGAATTTTCATAATTTTGAGTAAACTTCAGTCAATCAATCACGATTGTCCATGTAGTTGCTACTTAATTATTTCCACTAAATAAACTTAATAAAGTCCTTATACTTGACTAGACTTAGTTAATATACACATAGACAAATGAAAACTTATTCAATATATAACTTATTTAGTAGATAGCTACGAGCTTCCGATCTAAAATAAAAATATTCCAAAAAATAAAAAATAAAACGAAAATATTGTACATGTATCCGATCGAAAAAAAAAGTCTAAAACAAAAGAGCGCGCTGTCAAATCTGTCAAGCTCTATGTTTGAAATTCGAAAATGCCGCCTCGTCGCGTGAAACGCGCGCGAGCAACTGACGTACAGATAAACGCATCGCGTCTTATCTCAGTAATTAACATAACCGCGCTCCCAAGCTCCCATGCCTCCTTCAAAACATATTTGCATAGCCAAAGAAATCGTATGCTAATCGACGCATCTATCCGACCCCATTCTCGACATTTAATATCGGAATCAATCGCTAAAACAGGTTTAAATATATGATGCTTCTTTGTAGTTGCCTCAGATAGGATTAGGGTTAATTCACCCTCGAGGCCAGATGTCAATGTATTGATGTTTAGTGTCGCGAAGAATACGAATATCGGAAATGGGTTTTTTATAATGCTCGCACAAAATAAATCTTGTGCACCTTTCACTTATCTAGTGTAAGAATGAATAATGGGATCCTCTTTCTGATATTTTCGTTTGGGTAGGTAGTAAAAAAGTTGCGTACATTTTTATAAACATAGGTTTCTTATTTCGTATATTATCTACACTGAAACCGTCTAGATGGTTCCATTAACATTTTATCAACTGTTCAAATGATAACAGCAAATCACTGGCAATCAGTTTAATAGTTTAATATACCTAGATAGAGGTGTACCTTATACGTTTAAGGATAGGTGGACGAATCAACTAGAGCAGACCTGAGCTAACAGAATAGGCGATCGCGAAGATAAATTTTATAATTTTTGAAGTTATAACTTTTGGCGCGTTAGGGAAAAATGGTGAGAGTAAATTTTTACGATGCGCGCGACACCGTCACTAAAAACCGACCCCGAGTTAGCTATAGTCAACATTTTAGTTTTTCTAAAAATATTTGGCAGTTGACTTTCAATAATTCAAGCAATACCTTTTTTCTATTGTTAGTGTCGTTTTTTCTACAAACGTAGAATAAGCCGACAGATAAAATTTTTGAAAAGATTTTGATCTTTTTGCGCCAAAGAAGAATAACTTCTAATGCTTGTATGTAAGTAAACACACGTTTTTTTTTATGATCACAAATATCTTTATGTACAGTTCTTATTTAAGTATCAGAATACTCTAATTTTTATAAAATAAACTTTTATCAATAAATAAAACATTATTTATTCTAAACATAACTATTTTATTTTTTGTTTTTTAGGTACAGAAACCCATAGACAAAGTTTTATTTTGTAGGAAGAAAGTAAAAATGGTATAAGTTATGCATTTATTCTATGTTTTTAAAGAATAAAAGGGTGTTGTCGTGTGATATTTTATACCTACCTATAATTCTTAGCTGTTAAACGAAAACATAGTGATTATGAAACTAAAAACGAAATATTTAAGTAATAAAAACGGACGAACTTCCACCGAACAGTTCAAAGATCTCAACCCTTTCGTGAGAAAAACGAGGAAACGGTAATTATTATTCGCATATTAAATAGCCGAACCGAACCGGATCCGAAAATAATATCGAATAATTATTGAGAAAATATATTTTATCTGTGCATTAGCATATGCAAGACGAATAAATCATAGAACAATCGGGCGAGGGGAAGTGTATGCGTTCGGGTACTCGGACTGGTTTGCTTTATTATTTTTTTTTTAATTTATTGACCTACATGTAAGGCAAGGGTCGATTGAGATCAGTTTTAATTATTTGCATATTAAGGATTTCAAATGAAGAGCCCTGTGAGAAAGTTTCGGATTGATTTAGGGCTTTACGTATGTCATTTAGTTATTTATTCAATACATATAATTCTTTATTCAATAAATTTAATCAAATATCAAATCTCGTTTAATATAAAATCCTTACCTTTAACCCATCCTAGACTGCATCTTAGTGCATACAGGGTTATAAAATAGGGAACATCTTCAATAGGAGTTATAAAAACCTAACCTGCTAATGCCTACTCTTAAGATTTTTTATAACTCGTAGTGGAGTTTTTTTGCCTGCCTTCTTATTGCATACCCTTTTATGCTCGCCACTGATCATCACTTACCACCATGTGTTATAGTGAAGTACTATCCTGTAGTGGAATAACAAAAAACTTAGGTGCGACTAGGTGTCCAGCGCAAAAGGTGAGCGGAGAAGCTAAGTATATACAAAGTGATTTGGAAAGTGTTATACCTACTTAGATAACTACTTCTTACGAGAATTGTTTAATGATCAAAAGTAATAAAAACGACTTATTACTTACAATAAGAGTCCCACTCCTATATGGAGCGTAACGATTCTTAACTTAAAGTTTGGAAACGAACCGCTTTGGTGAATACATATTTTTTAATTAATTATCATTAATCTTTATTATGATCGCAATCGGCTAGCCATCTCAAACAATTTTAATATGTATCGCCTTTGTTATAAGATACAAAATCGATTGGTGTGGTCAAAAGTACTTTTTATGAGAAAAAATGATTGTTTTAGCCATTCAATGCTTTCGTCGGTTATTGTTCGTTTAAATACAATTTTGAATTTGGAATTAGAACCGATGTAAATGCAAATTAACGCGTTCGAATTATGATTAGGATACCGCATGTAGATTTAGCAATAGCCACCATTTTTTGTAAATATTTTATGATTATTTTTACGAGAATGAGTAAAGTGTCTCTTTTAGTATGCTTTACAAGGAGACCCGTGTCCGAAATCCAGTTGGGTTAATCTAGAAAAAGAATTTTCTTAATCATAATTGATTTTAAGTAGTCAGTCGATATAAAGCAGATGATAAAGTCTGTGGAGGAAGTCTGTGACTAGGATGAGGCAGTTTTTGAAGCTAAGTGACTTAACTCATATCAATCGAAACGAGCTAGCAAATGAAAATGACCTTGGCTGAGCAATGATGTTTATAAGCAAAGTTGATAATAACAACAAGTTGGTCTCTGTACATGATCTAATCCAATTTAAAAGTCCTATACTTATTCCCTACTGACCCAAGCCGGCAAGCAAAATTGGGCGATGATCCCAATTTTTGCTGTTTCTGTCATATATTTAAAAGTTTTAACTCATTATTATCTTGTACTGCATCGGCATTAGATATTTAGTGAGACTATAACCAAGCACAAATCTGCTTAAAATATTAAAATTAAACGTCGATTTATGCGAAACCCTCAAAAACAATTGCTGAACTCAAACTTGGCACCATAAATTCGAAATTTGAAATTTCGACCCTGCGGTATCGAAAGCGTACGTTGAACTGGTCACGGTACACTTAGCAACGTTTAATTGTTAAATTAATAAAAATAAATAACGGATAGCGTTATTTTTTTACAACGTTATTCGTTATCGGCTTATGATCTGTGGTAGAGTTTGGTGGATTTTTATTCATTGTTTTATCTACCGTGTCCATGAATGTAACTTTGTAATGAGTTCGGGTGTAATAAGGTGTTTATAACTGGGTTTTATATAAAATGAATAATTATTTGGGAAAACAGTATGGTTAATCACTTTTTACGATATTAAGCTTAAAAAATTCACTATGATTTAAAGACATTACATTGAAATAAATAGGCCGATAAGTACTAACATTAAGAAATACACGTGGGTTTTGAAAAGTTTCATGACAGTAATTACAAAAAATCAAACAAAGAAAGCAATTAATAGAAATGGGTAAATACCTACACTACTATTCCTGGATTCAAAAATAGTAGAAATGTTTCGAACTTTTTCTTATTTCTCCAAAAAAAGAAAAAGTTCGGAACTTTCTTTAAAAGCCACATTTTTAAACCGCATGATCGACGAAACGTTCAGGAATGAGGAAAACTCCTAAAGTGCCGTGTAACCGATGAGCGCCCTAACGACTCAATCTACGCACATTTAAATTGCCCTTTCCGAACGAAACCTCATTACTTCCCGAAATATAACCTCTATGGAGGCAATAAATAACCTAACGGCGCGCATATTTCAAAACAAGAAAAAAAATAACACATAAAATTTCTTTGCCCCACGCGTCTAATGTTGGCGTATAGCTCCATTGTTGTGGTTCGACTGACAGCCGTTTTAGTAATTTCGTGTTGTTAAAAGTTATTTTTAGTGGATTTAGTTAAGTTTTTCTATGCGAAAATGCGAAATTAAAATACTTACACTTGGCATGGTAAACTTTGTTTTCCTACCCCAAAAACTATATTGCACTATATAGATTGGTATGATATAAATGTACCTAGATAAATAATTTACATCCAACAACGATTGTATTGTTGGTATATTTATTGCTATATATAGATATTTATCTAATTTATTTTAATTTCTCGAATCGGCGTCTTTAAATTTCGTTCTATTGTAAATACCAATAACTGAAATGATATAATACCATGATAGAATACCAAAGTCTAAATGTTAGAAAAGTGCAATTTTTCCGGTTACATGTAAACATATCCCGCACGCATTGTTAAGTCGCTATATTGCGAAAATGGCTTTTTAACAAGCACTTACAAGAAAAGATTTGATTTTTGACACTAATTTTGCAGTCTTACTTACGAAATATCGCTAGTGTAGGTATGTTTGCTATTTATACATTATATAGAATAGATTAAAAGTTTTTGTTGAATATTTCGGCAAAACAGGTGAAATATGTTGTAACTAAATCTTGAAAAAACAATGAAAAAACAAAGTTACAAACGATAACGAAGCGACTTTATTATCCAAAACGATTATTTTGCACCGCACTAGCAGCGGGTTTAAAAAACGAACGCATTTTACCGGGTGACAAAGGAAACGGAGCGGGTGCGTTCCGCGCATAGATTTTTGCATTATTTTAGTATGCAAATGTTCTTGCGATAGCGACAGTGTAAGAGCAATTTAAATTATTTTTTATGGCGCTCGGGAGTATTGAGAGTTTGCCAAGTAACGCGGGATTACCCACCGCGGAATTGCCTCGCGATATTGTGTTCGTGAATTTGGAATCGCCGATTGTTGATGATTCTAAATTCGAATTGGATATTTCCTTGTGAGTTCATCATATTTATGAGCCATTGTTTTTTTTCTATAGATATTGCAAATGCTTCGAAAGAATTAAAAATGCAAATATTTGTTTTCATAAACCAAAATATTTTTTCTTATAAGTTTTAAAAATAATTGATACTGGTATAAAATAAGATATTATTTAAAACAATTTTTTCGTACACAACCATTTTTTAGTATATACGCATCAAATACACAAAACTTAAATTTAACGTGAACCTGTGTAAATTCAATTTTAATATTATTTACCCTATTTAATCCCTACATAATTTACAAAATGTACGGTGCAAGGAAAAATCTGATTAGCCTCGATGATATATCGCCAAGAATTCCACGCCTTAGTAGCTCTAATTTGAATATTAGACGCGTTATTGAAAAGAAAACTTTCTGAACGGCCCTCCGCAAGCTTTTAATGGTTATTGCCTCTTCCCTTGCTATCTCGTTTCCGAACGAAAAAAGAACCACTACGGTGTTCAGGTGTTTCACAATACTCTGTTTCGATAAATTCTATTTTTAGATTATGCGAATTCTCATTCAAATTTCAAAGTTACTTTCGACCGCAGCTCATTTTCTGTTCAAATTTCGAACGTAGGCATTTATGAATTCCAATTGTTTTAATTCATTCCCGCTTATCTATTTTGTTTCGCGTTCTTAATTCGGGCACGCAGTTCGAATATCGAACGGAAGCGGATACGGTACTGATTCTAATTTCAAACGAAATATCGCAATGTTGCTATTGATAAAATTTTGTTACGGGCTACAATGTCGCTATTATATTGAACGGAAATTTACGATAATGACTAATAATAGGTCGTTTGATGTAGTTGCGTTTGTGTAGACCTATAATATAGGTAGGTACATAGGAAACATTAAAAATATCACGGTTACCTATTTAAAGTAAAATAGGCGTATTAAATATCGGCTATACGAATAAACCATATTAATCTTGCTAGTTAGAGTTTTGCGGTACTAAGTCAATGCTACTTCGGTTCCAAACACCGGAAAAACAGAGTTAGCTTTTAAGGTTACTATAACAATTAGCTGTAGATAATAACGCATACGTGATCGTTTCATCTTGAACATAAAAATAACTTGCGATTTAAAAATAAATTAACGGGTGAAGCTAGCGCGGTTCTCAAAGCGGAATCTGCTGCGCCGAAATAGAAACGATAAAAAATTTAATACACGAAATGACGTAAGAAGCCATTGCTCAAAGCACGTGGATTCTTGTAAATGACAACCTCTAAGGCTTACTTACTCTGTGTAACTTTATTATAGCTTCTTGTACAACTGCTGGGCACATGGCACAGCTTTTCTCTCGTGACGCACTGGGTTAAGTTTTCAGCTCAAGCGGTAAATTGTGACGTTGGGTCTATTTATTAAGAAGTTCCTGGAGTTCACTCTAGTGATTAGAGAGTATGTTAAGAATCCCGGATATATTGACGAACATAATATTATAGTGCTGAAAATCGTTAAAACTCGCTAACACACTATGGAGAAGTGTACCTACCACCTGTAGGACAGGATTCTATCCTATTCTTGCCCATGCTCAGAAGTGGGATAATATTTGGCCGACAATAATGTAATATGATCATTTTAATATTCTGTTTATATTATTATTATGTACTAGAAATTGCGCATTGTATAGTAAATATCTCCTGAGGAAGATGCAGTGGAGCGATAGGGTCTGGTCTATAAAGATTGAAGAAATAACAAATTTCACCATGCAGGTTTGCCTGGTTTTGGCGGATTATAACAAAGGAATTGTAAAACATTATTATGATTCTCTTGATTTAAATCTTAATCTAAAACACAGTTTTTTTCCAAGCTGTTTCAAAAACTGTGACATCATTACTTCTTTAGCTCTTTTCAAAAGCACTTCCTTGTTACGCACTATCTTGTATCGCAGGTAGGGTAGACAGAAAAAGAAGTTATAAATTTGAACAATGTCGCCCACGTGGCGCAGATGCGCGTATGCTAATGCGCTTGATCCTTCCGTCAGACCTCCCCGGTCCTTGCTCCAACAATTATAACGATCTTTCAAAATGATAGAGACGTATTAATACTAAATATCTTTTAAAAAAGCTTTCTTTATCTATATCTTCTAATAATGTAGCTGAAGAGATTTTTTTTTTATTTAACTCTTGAGCGACCTTAGAGTCGGATTTGAAAAGTATTTCTTGCATTTAATAGCCCAATTCTTGAGGAAGGTTATAGGCTATTTAACATCACAATATTAAGCATCAGTAACAGGGGAACTATGTGATGTGATAAAAGATTGCATGGGATTTACTTACTTATAAGAAGTAATTTAAAAATATCGAAATATTACAATTTGCATAAGTTGAGCTGAAAAAACATTACAGTTACCTAAAACTTAATAAAACAGTTATATTTAAATATTATTGTGAAATATAAGAATTCTGTTCGTATCGCTTTTTGAGATAAAAAATTCCCTACATGAAAATAAAACAAAAGACATTTCATAATCTTATTAATAATGCAAGCTCAATGCGCGTAGGTATATTGGACTCCGTTGAATGACCGAGTGACCTCCACGGACGAACATCTGGCAGCGGCCCAAAGCATATAGATCATTTTCACTCCATTTCTTTCACTTCATCAGAACGAGTGAATCGAATTCGAAATTTGAAAATCAAAATTTAAATTTTCTTAATAATCTACTCAATTCATTCATGACGAAATAATTATATTTAGTTATGCATTTGACTCCTAAAGGCCTATGTTTACTCTGCACTATTAAGTGATCTGTAAGTATTATACTCATACCAGAATTAATTGCATACGTTTTGTCACTCCATATCTTTCGCTGTGCAAGAATCAATTGCGTTCGATTCGAAAATCAAAAATTCAAATCGAGACAGAGCGACATGTTCCTAATGAGCCAATAACTCGTAGAGACAATAGCGGCGTGGGCGTTCTGAATTCGAAATTATCACAAAAGAATATTAATGTAACACTTATTCAAATACATCGCGACGCGTATTCCGAATACGACAAGTGGGAATCGTTTTGAAATAACAAAAAAATAGTTTTATCTATTTTGGAGTACCTACTTCTTTTAGTTCGTTCTACTCAGTAGTAAAAAGTAAACGATAGTTAAAGGACTTACCTACACCATATTTAAAAGTTTTAATTCTTTGGATTAGCAACACTAAAGAAGTAAAATTCATTATGTGCGTTATTATAAGTAGGTACGGTACACAGGCGGTTTACAATATATATACTTTTTTATTTCAGAAATCTTATAGGTACTCTAATTATAAACATATTTACTCACTATTAACTTTTCTACTCTCAGGCATTTTCGAACAAAAAAAAACATTCTTCATTCTCACGGTTGTCTTAATTAGGTGATAGGTATCTGAATCTTAAGTAAAACTGTTGTTAGAACAAAGTTAAATATTAATCACCTATTTCCGAAGTTGCTAACCACTGAACAAAAATGAACCCTTGCCCCGCAGAACCCTAATTATCTCGTCGTCTAATTTGAATGGTGACGGCGACAAACTTTTTTTTATACCAATTTGAATTATCGAAGGCATTGTGACGGATTCGGTTTTTTTCCCTTTATGTCAGTGCACACCTTTAATCGCGTCGTATTCAAATTTGGAACGCGTTTTTTAAAAATTATAAATATTGTTTATGATTCGTGTCCCCCGTGTTTTTGCCGTTTCCTGCTGTCAACGACTGTGAATGTGGTGCCGATAATGTAGGGCAAATGCGCGCGAGTCTTTACAATGCGCACTTTTGTTTTTTTTTTTCATCAGGGCATGAGCTGTCAAAGTCCACGGAGCAATCTGCCAGTTATTGTTGCTAGTGATGTAATTGATGATATACTTTTTTTTATAATTTGTGAGTAACTTTATATTTGTTATGATAAATAAAACAGAGAATGTTATAATACGTTATGGAATCGAACTTTATGCAAGAGAGTCCAGGTGATGGTGAAAATTATTACAGTATTGTTGTCATCCTTTGCCAAAAGAGATTATCGGATTTTAAATGAAAATGAGGGGTTCTGTTCTTCCATTTCATCTAATTCATTAGAATGAATCTGAAATTTAATATAAGTAGTTTGTTAATTCGCCAAAGTTGATCTATCTATTAGGGCATTAAAACTAGGTCACGGCATAGTCGAATTAGCGAACCGATGTAATAAAAACAATAACCAAAAAACAATACCTTGAGGCGTCATTGAAAAAAGAGGGTCATTTATACGGATCGAACATGGCGGCAGAACAATTTGTGGGGCAACAGTGATTGATCCCACCGATACATCACTACGGGCGTTTTTCTATGAAAAATTGCTATAATCGACTTAAAAACTCATTAGGCCAAGACAAAGGCGACCGCCATCCGTCTAATTTGTTCCTTGATCGAACTCTGATTGCCTTTTTTTTTATCTACCCGAAATATTTTAATCCTTGTAATATTATTAAATGTGCATAAAGCTTTATTGTTTTCAGGCTAAACGTCAAGTACCTTCCACACTGAGCACGTTAAGAATTCATCATGAATGTTCCAGTGCTGGACACATTTCTTCTCTTATAAGCGAATGGGATTGAGAATTTACACCCTCCCAGCTGCTCCAATGCGACTTTTACGATTACGTATTATCGCAGTGTTGGAAATTAGCAAGGTTCCGGTTATATACTTATTAATAAATAGTTAAGCTAAATTTTTATAACGATAAATTAATTTGATAAAACCCAAATAAGCAGAAAAGTGTCATAAAGTAGGTACCGACAACCAACCTACTTCGAAATACATCTACTACATACAAAAAATTTTGAAAATCTTTGATGTTTGATATTAAAACAGTTGGTTTTAAAAATTCAATGATTAAAGCATAAAAAAAAATCAACTATATTCAAAGTATTCCACGAAAGAATGGGTACAGCTCGAAAGCTTCTCTAATTGAATGGTTAAATATATAAAATAACAAAATTATGACGATATCGGCTTTGATTCGATGGTATCAAATAAAAAATGGGTTTTTGGGATATGAATACTTAAAATGGTCGACAACCCTTTAAATAATAAAATAGACGATATGGGATATGGAGCTCAAAGTAGGTAAAAGCCGCGAATAAACCTACTGTCAAAAAATGAACTGTTAAAAGCCTGCCCGGAACTGTCCGTCACGTTCCATATTCAAACGGACCAATGAATGGCTGTATTGTTTTAAATTCGAACGCATAATGAACGTGGTAGTTCTTTTTTAAAATCGTTAATCGGTATTTTTCGCTTCATTTGCTTTTCGTCGTTGTGTTTAGGGTTCCTTAGGTGAAAGTTCATGAAATATAACATGTATGTAATTTATTGTAAAATTTTTATTTAAATTATTAGGTTGGAAAATAAAGTAAGGTCTTATCTTCCAAATAGTTATTCAAAGAGCAAACATTTATTTGTTATATAAAACTTTATGAGTTGAGTTTTGAGATTGATCCTCAGTACCTGCCTTCTTACAATAAAATAAGTTAATTTTCGTTATTCTTAGAATGAGAGAAGTACAAACTTACTCCAATAATAAAATTATGTTTACCTATTTCTACCTACGTTTTCCTTGACTTATAAAATCATTTACAAGATTTATAAAAACACATTGAGTCCTTGTTTTAAATAAAGAAGTCATACTTGACCAGAGTAATAAAATTTCAAATTGGAATAGAAAGCGGTTCCAACTAGAACGAATGCCACAAGCGAATTCGATTATTTAGGTATCGCTTATTGTTTTTATTTGATTATTCATTTTACATTATTGTTTTATTGTTTTAATGGGGGTCGTTTGCGGTGTAACTCAATACGAATTAACGGAGAGCGATTTGAAATAAATGGAACGTCAACTTTTTAAGCTCAGTTCTTATTTTAAATTTTAAACTGACGGCTTTGAATAGTGGCACAACTGATTCTGCACTGGTAGCTCATTCTAGGTACAGTAGATTAATATTGTTTACAGCAGAAAAGTTAGTAGACATAGTTAATTTTTGACAAGTTTCGTTCTTTGTTCTATGGGAAAGTGTTGAGTTGATTGCCTGTCAAATTATCCCTTGATATTTTGACAGGCAGAGTAAATAGTTCTACAAAGAGCTAGTACAGTATACAAGATTTTCACTGGTAGAGCCGGTAGGAACTTACTACCTACCCCAACTGCCCGGAGTTTGGCAATTGGCAATGTTCTGGATTATCTTACCAATCTACCACGTTAAATTTAGCAACTGATAATAGTTGGCTAAACCCACCAACCCGGATTCGAACAGCTTGGTGGGTTTAAGCTGCAAGTTTTCGCAAAAGTAAGGATATTGTTTTAAGCAGTAGGACATTAAAGGGTGTAGTAGGATGTTGCTCATCATGTTTTTCATTACCAGCCCAATACAAGGCACGGGTCTCAGAATATGAAGACCGTGGTCCTCCAAGCTGGCCAAGTGCAAAATGGTTGATTTCACAAACCTTCGAGAACATTATAGAGAATTCACAGGTCTGCAGGTTTCGTCGCGATATTTTCGTATCCCGTTAAAACAAGTGATATTTAATTGCAAAAACGCACATAACTCCGAAAAGTTAGAGGTGCGGGCCAAAGTCCTAACCACTGCGCTGTCACTGCAAAAATATTACGTTTAAGCAATCATAGTCGTCAAGTTTAAACACGTGCACCAAACTTCGGAAAATTCTAATAACAGCAACTTGTTAAATAGTAACTTCTAAGTTTCAAGGACTTTCTCAAAGTAATGCTTTGCCTGTATCCAATATTGAAGGTTACTTGCAAGATTTGACCTGAACATAACAACTGCTAAGAGAAAAGTAAAGTGATATAAAAGCTCTTATTTAATCGGGAGCTATTTCGATGACAAAATACTGACTATAAATAATATAATAATAACAATTGTTTATTTTCCAATAAAACATAGGTACAAGTTATACAGAAATCAACTGTCCCTAAGCTAGGTATAAACCTGTGGTACAGGCGAATAGCATGCAACAGTAAACTGTTTATCTAAAAGGTTGCGATGTACACTATTCATATAACCGTAAAATAAGTCAATTTCGGATCACTTTTGTTCTACGAACAGCTAGTTGTTTTTGAGTGGGAATAGAACTAGTGTTGCCCAAATTCAGTCTTGGTCTTGCAGTCTTGGTCTTGTTCTTGCGTTTTTGCAAGACCAAGACCAAGAACAAGACCGCGTATTTTTAGCAAGACCAAGACCAAGACTGACCGTGCAAGACTTGAGCAAGAACAAGACATAGCCTGCAAGACTCTTGCGTCTTGCAGCTAGGACTTAGCGCTATTTCACGGAGTAGTTAGGTGTAACAGTTCGGTGTATAGGTAGGTAGGTACGCTTAGGAATTCTATGAGACGCAAAAAACTATATCAAAGAATATGAAAAACTGGACCTATGCGCATTACGACTAATACCATAAACATAGCGAATAAAAAAATATCTATTAAAATCAAACTGAGTGCATGCATAGTTATGTTTTAACCATCGGCACTTTGATAATGCGGCATCAAAGGTTTTGTACTTACTTCTCAAAGAAATTTGCCGCTTTTCGGAAGTACATGGTTATGATACACGCGCCGGCGGCTTCTTTTGAAATCTAAAACAATCGTTGCCGCCGCGCCGAAATCATAACATTTGACACTATTCATGCAAAATAATTTCGAATTTTAAGAGTACCTACAGGTGTTCCAAAGAATAAATAAGTTTCAGAGTGCTTAGAATGAAAATGAATACATTATACTGATCACGCAAGTAGTATTATGATTAGGATAAAATGGTGAGGATAGGTAGTAGATGTCATAATAATTCATTCTAGTAAGTAATTATAATATTGATTACTTATATGGTTTTAAACTAATTACTTAGGTACTATTATTGTACATTTAGTCATTATATTTCTTAAGTTTTTACAAGAAAAAATAGCAAAAAAGTGTTCGAATATCTCTGAGAGAGATGATGAGAGTAAGTATTTACTAGCTGTGCCCGCGACTTCGTCCACGAGGAATAGTAACTTTGGAGGTATAGTGACGTTCAGGATTTATTTATTTATTTTAAAACTTCTGTCATCAAACATACAAACGAACTCTTCAGCTTTATTCAAATAAATGATAAATCGTAAAACTCTTTTATTAAATTTCTTATAAGTTGAGGGTTCAATCTCTTTCTAGACAGATAAGTATTGTTCTTTAAAATACAGTCAAGTTATTGTAATTAATTTGTTTTTTTACATGTTTTAGCAAATGTAAGCTTATAAATCATAAATGTTTATTAAGAAACAGTTACTTCCATGGAAAACGACATATAGGTCAGTTGATTTTTCGAATTTCTTATCAAATCTTCAGTTATTTATTAATCTGCTTGATCTTTACTATGGCTATGTTAATTCAAGCTCACAATGTTCCAATTCTAATACGTTTTTCTAAGATTTAAAGTAAACTTTAATAAATAGTAATAGACTAATAGGTAATTGCAAGACTTGCAAGACTCTTGCTGCAAGACCAAGACCAAGACCAAGACTGGGAGCGCAAGACCAAGACCAAGACCAAGACCAGGTGTATTGGCGCAAGACCAAGACCAAGACTGGCTAAGTCTCGTCTTGTTCTTGCATTTGGGCAACACTAAATAGAACTAAGATCTCTTGTTAACCACAGACGTAGGTAAGTACCTACAACCTAGGTAGGTACCTAAAATGTTAAAGGCTAACTTCGCTGAGTTTCAAGATGATATCAAAACCTTTAACAATCAAATTACCTTATAAAGACAGAGCATCTTCAGTTCGCGAACGTACCTGAAAAAACAGAGATAACTATTAGATGTCTTCTGGCTAAAATGAAGTCCCAATAAAAATGAACCAATAGGGATTTTATTGTAAAAAAAAGCCTTAGATAATAAGAACTGTAGAACTTGGGCGTGTCCTTTTGTGGCACGCCTTGTGAAAATCTCTTTCACACATAAAATAAAGTTCATTTTCATGTATCGAGGCCTTCGATCGGTTCCGAACGCCCTCACTATCTTACAAGATATCGAGAGAACGCCTTCTTATAAACGCTAGGAAACCTAATTTCCAATCTTAATTCACAGATATAAGGTTGTATGTCGCACAATGTGGCGCGCAGTAAAATATATTGATGCGGTATCGGTTTTCCATTAAAGCTTCTAAGCGAAACTCTACTCTATTTCTAACAAATAAGGTAGATTTTTCAGCGCCCAAATAAAAAGGAATGTATTGACGTGTTATCGGGGATACCGTTGTCCTTTTCACTCGTATGGTGGCAATATGTATGCGTCCCTGTCGTCGCGAGATGAAGACAGGATTTTCTTTGCAATGTCTGCGCATTCTTTTCTTAAAAGTAAGTAATATTATTCTCGTCGCTCTCGGCAGAGGTCGTTTTGTTTGGGGAAATGTGGATCTATAGACAAGACGGTCTTTTTCGAAGGCTGCGAGTAGGTTCTTATTGTGTCGTATCGTCTAAGAAATTGAGTTGCATATAATAGCATTAAGGTTTTTTATGTGTCTAGATTGCTAAGTCCTGAGATATTTTTAAAAGGCTGGTTATTTTTATTTCTTTAATTCAGGCATAAGTTACGTCTTTAGATGGACGGGCATTTACTTATTTTTGGACAATGCTCGTAGTTTCTTATTGATTAGGTACTAGATTTTAAATAGTTATCTAATTAGTTATAGGCTATAGGCAAATTAAGAGCTAAGTTTTGAGGAATTGGATCTATAGACAAGACTGTTGGTTCTTATTGTGTTTAATGTTAGAATTCCTGCGATTTATGAGGTTGATTTAAATGTAGGTAGGTACCGCCCTGGTGACTTTTTAATACCTTTGCCTTATTATAAAAGGCACATTCTACTAATATGTATGAATGTCTAAAAACGGCAGTGCCGTAGTCCGATTAATAAAGAAAACTTTTTAAGGTCTAAAATCCTGGTTACTACAATGGGTAAATTTATTGTCAGTGCAGGTTAATAAGCTCAGCAAGTGTTTAAAAAAAAATGTCTCTCTGACCGATCTACTATAGAGGTTGTTTTACAATGCAGTTATTACTGTTTTTTGACCTCTCTACCAGTAGAGTTTCAAGTTAAGTACAAGCTTATTACAAAAAAATTATAATCCACATGATAACCGAGTCATTAGATAGTCGTATAACACCACCTAATCCAAAACGAGGAAGTGTAAGTAATTCAAGAAAATAATAAAAATAAATAATGCCATCAATTTCCTAGCCGTCTCCCGTCTCTATGCATTTTATTATGTTATCTTATTCGGTGTGTTGTTTTAGAGCCGATGTGTTATTTGTGTTATTCGTGAACGACAGAAATATCTCATCAAAACACAAATATGATACATGTGGCAACTCAATCTTTACTTGGTTGATTTTTTTTGTACCTACTAGATTATATTTACGTTTTGATTTATTAAAAGAAAAGCAACGCGAGTTACATTTCTAAATATGTGCTGTATACAACGTTTTCCTGTCAGAATACACGACCACTGGGTCCAGGAATACATAAAGGTTTAGTAGCAAAAACATTCACTATAAAATCGAGAACCGATATGTACTTTGTAAATAAAAAATAACTTACAGTTTTTAAAATTTATAATTACTGCCTTTTGCAAATCAGCACAGCAAATACGAAAAACTATATATACGAGTATAACTATACAGATGAAAGGTCGAGACCATTCAGTTTAAAACTTATGGTATTGTGATTTAATTTCACGTGAGATTTTGGCAAAATGGTGAGTATATCATTGTTTTTGCGGTAAGACTCACTGATAAGTAAGCAGTAAGTTTTTTTTTTTTAATAAACAAAATCTTACATTAAACATCGGTGTGGTTTTGTATTATACACCGTCCAGAAGACTGCGGACGAGAATTCCATTCGTCTCCTCCAAAGCGTGCACCTTGATGATTATTTATGCTACGATTATAACGACCAAAATCTGGTATTTTATTTTAATTAATTGACTCGGCGTTTGTTTATTGCTTATTGGTTAATAAATATAGTGAAACGGATATTATAAACTAAAACGGTGGAGGGTGGAGCGTATGTCGTGGACTAAAAAAAAAAGCTTGCAATGTGTAGCCTCAAGATATTTCGACTATGGATACAGGTAGATTTTTCTATGCTGTATTACTAGCTTTTAAGGTGGGTCGGTCCCCAACGAGTTGGACAGGCGACATCAAACGAGTTGCTGGGAGCCGCTAGCAACAAGCGGCCCAGGACCGTGGATTTTGGAACTCCCTACAAAAGACCAGCAGTGGACTTCAATCGGTTGAAGTGATGATTACTAGCTTTTAACTGCTTTCTTCGTCCCGTTTATGAAGGCTTTTTATAAATCCCGTTGGAACTGTTCATTTTCCTGAAATAAAACGGCTATGTTACTCTCCGTTCTTTCAACTAACTCTATGCCAAAAATCGTATAGATTGGTTGCTCAGTTAGAGCGATGAGGAAAGACAAACAAATAAAAAGACATGGTTGCAAAATATTCTTTCTTTTTGCTTTAATGCAAACTTAATTAGGCTTCAGCGTATATATTATATAAACCATCTTTGACAAGATGTAAAAATTATGGTGCAAATCGCATTAAAAATTGTTACGTGGTTTAGGGTAGATAGACAGAAAGAGTTTTTGTTTTAATTTTACTACAAGTTAGCCCTTGACTTCCATCTTACCTGCTGGTGGGAGATGCATTTTAAGATGTTAACGGACTTACGTGTTAGGAGTGTGGCAGTTATATTAACCCCTTACCCTAATCGGTTTCTACGCGTCATCGTACCGGAACGCTAAGTCGCTTAGTCGCACGTCTTTGTCCGCAACTAGCCAATGCCGAAGTCTCCACCAGACTAGACAATGGAAAGTCAGAAACTTAATTTTACAAATTAATAAATAAATAAATAAATATACTACGACAATACACACATCGCCATCTAGCCCCAAAGTAAGCGTAGCTTGTGTAGCGTAGCGTATATATACTGAGATAGCTGATGAATATTTTTTATGAATATAATACATATAAATACTTATAATATACAGATAAACACCCAGACACTGAAAAACATTCATGTTCATCACACAAACATTTTTCCAGTTGTGGGAATCGAACCCACGGCCTTGGGCTCAGAAGGGTTGCTGCCCACTGCGCAATTCAGCCATAACTCGCTCACGTCTTCATAACTCTATACTATGTAGAGTTTTGAAGACCTCCCTGGTATACGACTCAAAGTCCTTCAGCCTATGGTGTCTCTCAATTTCTATAAATCTATAAACGTCACGATCGGCCATAACAAATGACATGGGAGCTCGTCGATATAATTAAACCCCACATTTACTTGGGGATTTATTTTACGATTGCCATAAAATACAGAAACTGTAACGCCGATCTCGTATAAATGCGTGTCCAGAATCAAAAGGAAATACTTTTTTATGGTAATACTTTGATACTAATGACGTTCCCGTCGACGTATTAAATGTTATTTCTTACATAATAACTTTTCTTAGGTTATGATTTACGGGTTTTAACGGTACCTATTGAGTGAAAAAACTGAGCTTCTATATTACCTAGTAGTGAAAGAGGAGGTGGAGTACCCAGCTTCTGGTCTAGGGGGGCTAGTGAGATTTTTTTTAAAGTCAGATCGTCCGCGACTGTTTTGTGATTTTTTTTTAGAGTGCCCTTTATAATGGTTACTGAAGCCAAAACTATATATATATATATATATATATTTAATTTTTGTCTGTCTGTCTATCTGTCTGTATCTTTAAGAGAGTTCATAGATTTTCTGCAAGATTTCCAGAAAAAACGCACATAACTCTGAAAAATTACATGTGAACCTGGTCCCCCTGTAACGTAAGCCGAAAATCTAACCACTAGGCTATCACCGCTTCACGTATGAAGGTGCTAAGTACTATTTATTCATCGGGTGTAATGTATTTCCGCAAAGTGGCGTCTATTTCTACCGATTGTAATTTTTCTTGTGTTCTATTTAAAGCGTCTATAAATCCATTAACTTCACAATAAAATATTTGTTTTGATGCATGAATAAAACGGACGTTGTTATGGAGTCAATAATTTATATTGTGGACTAAAGTAGCATTTATTATTTAACTAGCAATCTATCACGACGTTGTCTGCGTGCTATGTAGAGAACGTGTAACTCATACTTCTTTTGTTTTCTTTAATAACTCAGTAACTCGAAAACAACAAGAATTATAAAGCCTATTACGAACAACAATATAACCAGTAACCTGTAACAAACTTCTGCGTCCCTAGTATATTTAGCACGGGCAGGAGACATTTCTCTCCCCGAGCGAATGATAAAAATTTATCTTCTCAATTCTCTTCATCAATTCTCTTAGTATTGGAAATGGAAATAATATACGTGTAATAAAAAAAGGGGGTAAACTTGTCCTATTCCCTGTTGCCTGGTGCAGGTGGACACGTCAATTTTATCCCTTGTCAGGGTATATAATATGTATCTCCTGCCCATGCAGCATGCAGCCGTTTTGCAGGCGTCCCAAGTAAAAGTTATAACCTCCAAACTTTCCTAGCAGTGCTACTGGCCTGTCTGTTTTAGCACTATAATAGCAAAGACATACAAACAATTTGGGTTTTTATCTTACGTTTGCGTTGAAACGGAGTTTAGATTAGGTACTCTTAGTAAAATACCCATAAAAGTACGCTTCTCACTTTCTGACTTACAGATTTCTATATTCAAAACAGAAAAGAACACTGGCGGTAGTAGAGTCGTCGAATTCGAGCGTTAAAACCAGGTCAATAAGTTTCATTTCACTGTGTCTTTACAAGATGTTCTATACTCGAAAACCACAGTACGATTGCGAGTTTACAAATCTCATTTTAGTTGAATAACTGCAGTTTATTAAGCTCATTAGAGAATAGCAGTTACTAATACAAATGCCAAAATTACAGACGGACACTTATTTATTCGTTTATATACATAGTTCTAATGATTTGGTATACGGCCGGCGCGCATTCAAAATGGTATTTAATGGAAATTAGTAGCTCGAAGTGTAAGTGCATTTCTATTGGGGATTGTATAATGTAATGGCGTCATTAAAAACGTCAGTACATCATCATCATCCTCTTGGCATAGACGTTTTATTGGCAGGCGCGTGCTATAGTTTGTATCTTCATCGATTTAATTAGTAACGCGTGCTAAATTACAAATATAGAGACGCGGTGTTTCTGTTTTTTGTTGTTTATCTATGTAAAGATTATTTATTATTGCTATCGAAGAGTGAATATAAATGTTGGCTCACATTTACCTACCGTATTTTATTTTTCCAATAACTTAACGCTTAAACAGGTTAAATGATTAATCAACAGCATTGGTTCTTAATGATATGGTTCAGCTAAAAATAGGTTTTAACAAAATTCAACCAAAAGGGGTGGAAATAGAGGTTGAAAAAATGAAAGGAGGTTGAGGAAAACCCGCGGAGAATAAGTTTTAATATACTGAAACTAAAGTGATGAAATGGGGATAGAATGTTTGCAAAAAAAGTCCTATGTTGGTAAAGCTAGTGATTCTGAAATCTGCAGTTTTCAACAAAGTAACATTTAATGTATTTTTGAGAAAATAACTCTGTCTTACTACCATAACTTCAATCAGTATTACTTTAATATTGTTGTCGTTTTATTTCAGAATTATAATCCTTATATTTTAGACGTCAAGGTATCTCATCATAGAAACTGTCATGCAAAAATTATACTAGTCTAAGCGATGATAAGCCTGATATTATAGATATGTTTGTTTGTCGTTACTTTACGTCCTGACTCAGCAACCAATCGGCTTGAATTTTGGCATATAGTTAGTTGAAAGGACATAGAGTACTATCGGCTACTTTTTATTCCAGGAATCCCAATATCTACAACGGTTCCCGTTCGATTTGTATAAAACGTCATAGAAGAACGCGGGAATAGAAAGTAGGGAAATAAAGTGGTCATGTACAATTTTACTTGGAGAATTTGTATGCAGACGAAGTCTCGGGCTACCGCTAGTTATTAATGTCTATTGCTATTTTCTGTTCGATACGTCTATGAATAGATTATTGTGACGCTAATTTTATAACAAGCAACAGGTGGCAGGTGACGAATTGCTTGTGCAAGCATTTGTATATGTTTGATGTGTAGGTATGTACAAACATCGCCTTTTCATAGATGAATCGATTTGGGTTTTAATACTTATATTATAAATGCGAATGGAAAGTGTGTCTTTTTCTTTGTTTGTTACCTTTATTCGGCTCAACTGTTACATCTATCTTGACTTAATTTGGCACGCATGTTACGACGGACACAGGTAATTTAAATAATGCATGGTTTGACAGCCTATCTTCGTGAAATTAAATCTTGGAGTCGACCAACTTTCGAGTAACGTGAATCTGTCAAATTTGTATGAACTTCATCACAATATAAAATGACAGATTTACGCTAACGTTGACGCGACGTTAGTGAAGCATGAGAATTGAGACTGTGGCTACTAGAAATCATTGAAGGGCATTTTTTTTATTCCACTACAAGTTAGCCCTTGACTGTAATCTCACCTGTTGGTAAGTGATAATGCAGTCTAAAATGGTAGCGGGCTAACCTTTTAGGGAATACGTTATCGCTTAGCGGCGCCAGGCCAGCCAGAGCAAATTTAGAAATGATAATTTTTCAAGATGCTTCTGCTGGGAATCGAATTCGGCACCACCAACTTAAATTCGCGGCGTTCACCGTTGCGCCAGAGAGGTATTCAACATTTTAATTCACTCATATTGGTCAGAGCACATCATTTTCGCTGCCAATAGTCCGATACGCTCGTTACATTAATAAGCAATATCCGCTAACCTTTCATACAAATTGCACGTGTCGCCGTCTCTTTAAGCAGAAGTGAACTTTAAAACGAATCGATTACAGTCCTTATTAGATTATCGAACGAACGATTTCTTTATGATTTTCAGTTGTCCCCCTTTGATCGATGAAAGGGTATCAATAGTAATTGAATCTTCTGGATTGTCTATGAAATGGGAGCGCGGCGTAATAGGTGGACTTTAGTCTATACATCTAGTATAGACTAAAGTCCACCTATTCTATTGATTATTTATCCCCATTATAATCACCCTGATTATGGTGCTGAAGTCTTTTTATTTTTTTAATTCAATTACATGTAAGCCCTTTAGGGTACTGGTTGTACAATGCAGGTTAAGATGGTAGCGGGCTAAACCATAGATAGGTCAAAACGTGTCTAAAAATGCAGTGTTTCCTACTAGATGGCGCTACAGTCGCTTTAAGACTGATAAAGTAAGCAAATAAGTAAATAAATATACTTCGACAATGCACACATAGCTTGTGATAAGATAATTGATGAATATTTTTATGAATAATATGCATAAATACTTAATTAAGTATAATAAACCCCGAGATACTGAAAAAATTTCATGTTCATCACACATAGTTAAGGAGGTAGGTACTTCTAATCGATTTCTACGCGGTAAAATTACTTTGTACTTATTTATAATTCTTTTTTTATTATAACTACAGAGTATATAGAACTTATTGTGAATGAGCTGTGAGCATTCTCCTTTTATTTCCATAGTGTTTTGATCGACGTCTGCTTGTATGTAGTGAATGTCTGAAGCAGTCACAAATGTAATATAATGTGAAGGAGGGATCAACACGAGCGGAAGAACAAAGAGTCAATTAGAATGTGACGTTTTATTAGCGTCGAACAAAATTGGGCCGAAGTTTTGATTAATAAATTCATATGATTTTACTCGACGACGGAAAAGATGTGTGACCTAGTTCTTCATCGTCCTCAGTATTTAAGCATAGGTGTTATGAGTTTAGTGATTTAACTTTGTATATTCATTGGGAGTACCGGCGTGCAAGCAAAGCTGAGCCGGACTACCGGGGGCGTTGCGGGCACAGGGAGACTCTGCACTTCTTAAGTTGACTCATTATGTGCTCATTACACGTATGATTTTAGTGTTCCACTGTTGGGAATAGGGAATGAGGGCAGTGGGTTTTTGACATAAAATGGCATGGTGTATAATCGATAAAGATTGTATCCTTCTTTACAAGTTAAAATTTTTGTTAGGTTAGGTTAGGCAGTGCTTTAGTGCATATATGAAGCACACACCATAAGAAGACTACTCTTTTGGCGCTATGTGGATAATAATATATGAACAAAAGGCGTCAGAAAGCCCAATGGCAATTTTGATAAAGTTTAACTAACAGCGGTTTGGCCGGGAACTATTGACCCCAATTAAGGCGATGACCCGTGACAGGATACACAAGTAATCCCGGATTATTCCGATAAAACACCTCTTAGCCGGACATCTTTTACCCTTACACTGTTTTCATAATGGCCCTGAGTGGACTCTTGGTATAAATTAATTACTCTTACTATGATCCGCAGCCTATTAATGTCCTACTGCAGGCAGGGCATAGGCCTCGTGTCTCATAGGAGAGACGGATTTAGAGCATTGACCCACCGCGCTGCTCCAATATGGCTTGGTGGGCTTTACCGAATATTATTATATGTGTGCATACCTCGGGCCGATGGCATTGTGCTTTCCGAGGCATGGGGGTTGACACCGCCAATTTCCTTACAGCGGGCTGGTACCATAAGTTCCCTAACAAAAAAAATACACAATATCTTATCATATTTGGTCCGACCCGGTTACTTGAACGTGTTAGCCACGAGACCAACGAGGCAGACAATTTAAAATTTCTTTATAAATAAAAGAATATATCTCAATGTTCGTGTAGGTATAATTATTATTATTTTTAAAAAAACCATACTTTCAAGTTTGTAGAGTTTCAGTCGGAAAGGGGGACAGAGCGCAACTTTGCGGTACTTGACAATATTATATTTTTAATTCTAGTAGGCTTAATTTATAAGCACTATTCTGTTTATAGCGACTCTACCAATTGTTTGGATGGCAGTTACTACCGAGTTCTTCTCGCCACCCATATTCAAAGAATAGACAAAATCGCCTTAATAGATAATAACTGTTACCGTAGTTCCATATTTAAATTCAAAGGTATATTCGAAATTCGAATCTCATGTAACCCTACCTTGTAGGGGGCGCCCCAGAGGGCGAAAGATCGAAGGCCGGACGTCCGGGTAGTCACCCTCAAACCGATACTATGAAGTATTTATTGAGTTGTGGCTAACCAAAAGTATTTTATTGTTGAGTTAGACCCTTTCTGCACTTGACCCTTGAAACGTGTTAAAGGAATTGTAACTTTATACTTAAGTGCAGTAAGATTTCGTTTTGAGTGGCAGCTAAAGGTGTCTACCTTATTAATTGGTGTTGTTTTCGTTAGTAAGTAAGTGAAATGCGATAATTTGAGTCTGTTTTTGTTGGACGGTAGGACGGTTTGTTTTGCAATTTAAAAAAGCTTTTTTAAAGCCGTTTTATGACTTGTATTGCACTAATGTAGGTTTCTTTGTTTCCAAAGTAAGCATTTAGGTTTGTAATTGAATTTTTAGAACAAAAGTTTTGTACCATAAAATATTTATTGTGTCCTGCATTTGACCGTGACATATTTAAAGGAAATTCAAACTTTGCTAATAAGTTATAAGGTTGACTTTTTATTGCCCACTTTTAAATTCATAATAAGTAGTTTTAGTCGTAACTAATAATAAGAGAAAGACGATAATGGAATCTGGGGTTACTCATTTTTAGATCGTAATGCCTTGCACGGTAAAAGAGATGTCAGATAAAAAGTGGCCAGTTTTATTTAAGTTATATAAGAACTATTTTATGCGAGCGTTTTCAGTAATCTTTACCTTGACTTTGATAGTCAAATCTGCCCTTTAATTTTGCTCCTTACCTTGTAGCCTGAAGTCTAAGTCCCCTTTATTATTTATGTTCATCACACAAACATTTTCCAGTTGTGGGAATCGAACCCACGGCCTCGGAGTCAGAAAGCAGGGTCGCTGCCCATTGCGCCAATCGGCTGTCAAGTTTATGTGATAAGCAGCGGTGATATCGTAGTGGTTAGGACTCCGACTACACTTTACGGGAGCCAAGTACGAATCCCCAAACGCACCTCAACTTAACTTTTCAGTTAAAATATAATTTGCTTCATTGTGAGGAAACCTGCATGCCTGAGAGTTCTCCATCATGTACTCAAAGGTATGTGGAATCCACCAATCCGCACTGGGCCAGCGAGGTGGACTACGGTCCAAACCCTTCTCATTGCGAGAGAAGACCCGTGTGCTGTAGTGGGCCGGTGTTGGGTACCTAAACCGACTAACCCATATTGGAGCGGCGTAGTGGGTGTAGGCTTTGCCATCCCATCAGTGGCATGCACTTCATACATGCACAAAAGCACTGCCTACCCTGGAATATTTATGAAGCTCGTATTATTTATGTGTATTTTTTTAGTGTGTAAATCCATGTAATTATACGTATGGAATTGCGATTTTCGGTCACTCATTGTCTTATTCCATTAGTTAAAGTAGCCCGGAAGAGATCACTTTTAGTGATAAGGCCGCCTTTTGCACATTATTTTAAAGTGTGCCTGTGTGTGTTTCGTATATTATGCAATAAAGTTGTTTAAATAACTAAATAAATAAACCATTTGATGCCATCTTCCTACTATGTGCCTACCCCAGTCAAAAATCTTGTGCACACAACTGTATCCCATCTTATATTGAAGGAAGTCTACATATGTAATAAAATATTAGGTAAAGTATAACATTTAAAATGGGTTTTCTAACTCAAAATTAATTTTGAAATGTCAAGTCGTTCGTGTGACAACAAAGTAAAAAATAAAAATGGTAAAAGAATAAGTAGGTACAAATTAAAAGATTAGTAGGTAACTTTCTAAGTGTATAAAAACTGAATGTACCATAGATAAAGCGAGTATTAATAAAAATAAATAAAAGAGTTCAATAGTATTAAATATCGGTTTGACACTAATGGCGCGTAATCGAAGCGTTCCAAAACAACAGGTGCCGGGAATCAAACCCACTGACAGTTACGAGGCGCATCTGCTCTATTGGTCTATTTTTAATCTTTGGTCACCAATTCGACTATTTTGAATGTCTTGTTTTAATTTATTTCATATCCATACTAATATTATAAATGTGAAAGTCTGTCTGTTTGGTTGTTGTATTGAGCATTGCTATACCTACTCCGCGAAACGCTCCTAGTAACATTATTAACTTTTCGCGAAGCATAGCAAACTAAGCTTAATAATAATTTTTCATAATTTAGGTATTTCAAATTCAAATTCAAATACAAATTCATTTATTTCAAGTAGGCCTACTTTATAAGCACTTTTGAAACGTCAAGTATGCATGTTTGTGTGACTCTACCACCGGTTCGGAAAGCAGATTCTACCGAGAAGAGCCGGCAAGAAACTCAGTAGTTGCTCTTTTCCAACATCAACATTTACAGTCATTTTGCTATCTTGCGGGAGATGAGAGCGAGGCTGGCTGCTTCCATTCTACCTTGTCATTGAGTATAGTAACCTCGCTGTACTAGATGCGTTTTTACACATTTTTTAAATGTATGCATTGGTAGGTCAAGAATTTCCTTAGGAATCATGTTGTAAAAGCGTATACTCAACCCCACAAAGGAGTTCTGCACCTTTCGCAGACGATATGTACTGTTATTGTAATTATTAATATGTATGTATATTCTGAGAGCTTTGCGCACCGCTGTAAGGATTGATATGTGAGTCAATACCTCATACCTAATAGTTGCCTGGAAGAAATAACTATAAGAGATAAGGCCGCCTTTGTTACATAAATTTCAATGACTTGTACCTTTGTTCTCTTTAATTTATTTCTGTTATATTCTTGTGTGCAATAAAGTATTTTTGATTTACTTTGATTGGATCGCCTAGTAAGTATTTGACGTGATCTTATTTGATCTCAGGAAAATGTGTTTTTTTAATTTCGTCTATTATATACTTTATTCTAAGGGTACATGCCATAATATGAAGACTATCTCAAAAACTCACTCTATATACCTCTTTGTATCGGAACACTGCGACCAAGACGTCTACAATCTGGCACAGGCCGCATAATGGCGACTTTTTGCACGAATGCCGATACTCTACGTGACGTTCCCACAGTGGCCGATCGTAATCCCGAGCGGGACCGCAACGGAATTAAGACGAATTCCTTTTTCGAATTAGCGAATCACCTGTCCTAATTACGCGCGCTCCCGGCTTCGGGATACGGAATTCGATTTTTAAACGTTCAATTTTGATGGTTGTTTTTGAAATGAGAGATTTTAATCTACATTTTAATAAGAGAATAATGATAGTAAATTATGGCAAAACTATAGTATACATGACAGTCATCCTAAGCAACATCATTTATTGAAATCTTCCTTCAATTAGTTCTCCTACCTTTAATCAACACTATCAACCTTTAATTAATACTCAGAAGAGCGTAGATACCTCTTGGTGTGTCATGCCAATTAATAAAGCTATAAAAACAAACCGTGAAAATAACAAAATAATAGATATGATACAAATAAACACTCGCGGATACACACACGAACACGTTTTAATTAGCATGCTTTTATCATCTAACTATTTGAGAACCTGTCATTGCGTAGTTTCCTTTGTTAAAATGCAATAGCTTATATTACTATTTCAATGATCTAATCAATGTTTGGGGGGGCACTTGCCCCTAAGATACCGGCTGTCCTAGTTTATGGGGCCAGGATTCCAAAGAATTATTGTAATGTGTACTAATCACTAATAAAGATTTTCTATTTCTATTTCTATAAACAAGGATTAAAAATGAACGCATAGTAGCCAAGTAGTAGCAGGTATAAAACAACATATTTCCATACAGTGTCCTATTATAACCTGGATAAACAGAGCAATAGCATCGTTGAAAGTCAATAAAGAATATAAAATAGAAAATATGACCACTTTACGCCGAATCAATGGGGCGAGGGCTGAAATAGAGGTATCTTTGTCGAAACTCATCCGATTTCCGAACGAACGGATGCGGCGCCCCCGCCGGATGTGCGTTGAGCGGGAAAATAGGCGGAAGTTTCCCCGGGAAAAAAAAATCGCCGAAGAAAGAAGGAATTTGCATGCGAAAGGGCACTTTTGTATGCCGATCGGTTGTAAATTTGTCAGATTGTCAATTCACCGCAAACGCTTCGGTTCGACACTTTGTTATGCTAATGTTTGTATCTTCGATGCGATTTTTCCTCTTTGTGTTTTGATTTTGATATCTTTAAAGTGGTTTTGATGTTGAATTTTTATTGTTGTTATTCAATATTGTTGCCTACTGATGTTTTGAATGCTAACTCGTTTATGTTTTGACTGCGTATACGTTCACCCTTAGTTTTGTTTTGAATTGCCACGTTGGTATATTGTTTGGCATACTGAACTACAGATTAAGATGTCCAGGTTACCATAGCCATACTGTGTATCCAGTAATTATTTTTATTCAGAGTAATTGTTTTGCGATGGCGCAGAGTTTCATATTGAGGCTCTCACAGGTATAGTATATTTTAGAACTAAGCAACAAAAGGGTCATTACATAACCTACAGTTACATACGTTCGTGTTCAGTTAAAAGTCGAACAGCAGAACTGATTATATCCGAGACGGCGATCGATCAGGCCCCCACTTCCTCTGCGCGCGCGCACTGAGGTCAGGGCCACAGCGAATGCGCTCACGCTGTCTGTTGCACGTATGAATGTATGAACCGTATGACGTGACATACAGGCATTATTTGTATGGAATAATCGCATAACTGCCTCGTTGGACTAGTTATCGGATCACGAGGTCTCAGATCGGGCCGAATGGATGTAAATGGATTTGATTGTCGCCCACTTCATATAAATTCTCTTGATTATTAACATCCCAGAAATTTCCGGAGTTAGGAAAGTCCTAACATTTCGGAGTCTTATTTTATGCAATAAAATATATCTCTTGCTTTAACGGTGATAGCAAAGAGGTAAAAAATCTGCATGCCTGAGAGTTCTCTAGGTATAATGTTTTCAAAGACGCATAAAGTTGCCTAAATAACTTGGTCACACTTGGACTAGGGCCTTAACCCTTCTCATTATGTGAGGAAACCCGTGCTCCCAAGTGGGCTGATGATGAGTTATGATGCGGATGGATGGATGAGGATCATGCAATCGAAGTTACACAGTCTGAGTAAGTATGTTATCGCATCTTAATTAGATCAGAGCTTTAAGATTTTGATAGACATTTAACCTTTAAGTAGATTTTTAATAGTTTAGTTAAAGTTTATTTACAGCACTGGTAATTTATTAGCATCATTGCTTTTGAAAATAAAAATAATTTCAGCGGCGTAGCTTGTACGTACCTACCGTTGTGGTGCTTTTTTTTTACGAAGCCCGATACGATCTTCGAATTGTGCACGCAACTTCCTTTCTTATCCAATCGCAATTCGTTCTATCTAACACGAATTTCATTGTTAGTTGTCATTGTTTTTACAGCTTGAGTAATGTCTACATGCAAACCTTTATGAGGCCACTGTATTTATTTTTGCAACGATCGCCATTTTTTTATCAACCGCGGTATGTTAGCGTAAAGGTAATTTTATGTTGGCAATTGTATGTTCTCCTACTTCAATTCCGATTGGGCGCAATAAATTTAACGATTAAACAGTTTTTTTGCTTTTTGCGGAGGCAAAATGTGTCGGAGTTGATTAAACGCTTTGAACAGTGCCTGATCATTAATGAAACAATTTACAGAGCGTTCGGGATCGGGCAAAAACGCCGTTCGATCGAAAATCGAATTTGCGGATCGGCATTCGAACGACAGCGCGTCGGCGGCGGCGGCGACTTCAAAGCGACAATTTTGACAATTAAAACGCTACGCATCGCGCACATTGTCTTCTCAAGACCGCGTGTCCTTGGCTGGAATTTGAAATACAGAACCTCTTTTTATCGGGAACCGGTTTGATTTGTGCACTTTGGACTTTTTGCACGCTCTTGTTTATGCCGCGTTTAATTTTTAATTTCGTTCCTCAACTTTGCGTTTGCGTCCGTCACAATGTTGCGCGCAAACGTCCATCGTATTCGACAGTAAAATTGTGCGTTCGGTAATGAAATTTAATAATTAAACTGGTAGACTTAAAAATCGTTTTTTAGTTAACTTATCGCTTAATTGACCGGGTAGTTATTCTAAATACATAGACACTGGTTTGAAAAATCAATATGCGATGTCTTAGGTAATTACATTATTATGATCTCAAATTGTCACTAAAACTATTTAAGAGTAACTCTTATTTTTTTTCGTTCACGTAATCTTTTATGCTTTAATGGGAATCTTCTATAATCTTTTTAATATTAGACCAATAAGGCAGTTGGGTAGATGTTAATTAAACTTTTCATTTCAATTAACAATATATTTTTATTTTATAGCTGTTTTCATCGAATAATTTATTGAAAAAAAAGAAAGAAGAAAACGTTACATCGTCCAGCTTTAAAACATCGTAAAATTAGAACTATCGGTCGTAATATCGAATTTTAATGTTTAAATTTTAGTTCGATATGTGCCAAGAGCCAGCGGTGTCCGAATAAGTCAGCTTTTTATGGGCAATCAAATTTTAAGACCCCATCGGTAGTTGACTCTATCTGTTGTCAAACGATCGATTTTAAACTCCGAATTGATGTGGGTTTACGACACAAAAAGTCACATAATTATTAGTTTTTGAAAATGAAATCATAAAAAACATCTTTTTCATCGTAAATATGGATTGACTTCGGAGGTCGTGAGGTATTAACGCTATCTATTGGACCTATAAAATATTTAGGTGCCCATTTTAATTGTTTTAATAAGGCAGTATAATGATACTGTTATTTAAATCTTAACTGTACACAAAATAAAGGAGGAAGTCCCGTGCAGTATAGAGGCAGACTCTTATCAGGAATTGCCAGGAAATTGTAAGTTTTTACACTATTACAAATCGGTAAGTGTTAATGTTTTCTGGGCAAATTTTGATTAAGACGGAAGATAAAATTTATAGGAAATTTTCTATAATCTATACTTTGTGAGTGAACGGGTCTGCCTTCCGTCGAAGCGAGATAGCAATATTAGAATAAATATTACTTCCTTTAGATGAGGCATGATTCTTAATTAAAACCACGCTACAACCCAAGTTAGGTTCGATTTTAGAACAATATTTTCCACTAGGCCTTACGAATGTAACAATGTACTAATTTACCTTCAGATAGCAGATCTTGTAATAAGGCATTGCCAAACGAGTGGTGTAAAAAACATACATGTTCTAGATGCTTCAAACAACAATCCTTGTAAACAACTTTATTACTGATCCAACTAACAACTCATATAAACAACAACCATCCATAGTGTACGCCCTAACATCAAAACAAAAGTGGAATAAAGGAATAAAGACAGAGGGATCGAAGTTTCACAACCGCACCGATTCCTTGAACATTCCTCAAGTGGTGTTTACAAGTTGAAAAGAAAACTCCCCTTGGCGACACAGGTAAAGAGTATTGATATACACAAATAAAAGATACACAGTTCAATTTCTTATTCACACAAGTGTGGAGCCGAAAACTTTTTGATACCAAAAACCCGAAAAGATAGGGGACGATCGTTGTGCTACTAAGGACGTCAGGCAGTGCCCAGTTGAGTGCATACAGAGTATGCACAGGGTATGCACTAAGCGGGCAGATGATACAAATGTAAGTTAGAAAAACTAAAGGTTACTTATTATAACTCGTACAAAGCCTACCCTTAAGTTTCTTATTACTCTTACTAAAGATTTTTTGAAATTTATATCATCTGCCAGCATGGTTCATACTGCATACCCTTTGCATATTCTGTATGCACTCCACTGGGCACTGCCTGACATGCGAATCTTTAGCGGATTACATAATCATCATTCTCATACTATTAATATTCCACATCTGGGCCTCCATTATTAGCCAATACGGACTACACGTCTAGTTGGGTACACATTATTTTAGGCAGGTATAGCTGTCAGTCACCTGTGCAGAGCATGCATGAAGCCTGAGAAAACAGCAATAATGCATCGGCAGAATTCCCGTAACGTGTATTGGTGTTTAGTAGCAAAACAAAGCGCAGAATCTTTACTCAGCATCACTCTCTTGAGCACTCGGCGGTCAGGGGGGCTGCAGTGATTTCTGGGAGCCGAACAATTACTATTAGTAGACGAAGAAAGAAGAGATTGTCGTGTATATCTTTGGTATTTGTATATCAATGGTGAAGCAGTACTTAAGCTGTTTTTTTCGCAAACGGATCACGTTCGATGCCTAAGTGAGCCATCTTTGTTTCCGCCCCTCGCGATTTACGCGCAAAATTTTCACTGAACCGTCTTCACCTTATTGATTCTTGTCTTTTGACTCCGAATTTTAAAAGGGGTTTCTTGTAAACCACGGATTTTTAAGTGTTCGCCGTTTGATTACAGATGTTACCATTTTAACCTTTCTTTTATTGATAAAGTCAATTATTAAATTTAAAAAATGGGGATTGAAATCTTGTAAGTGTCATCCCCTGTTTTTTACTCCCCTACAAGTTAGCCCGTGACTGAGATCTCACCTGCTGGCAAGTGATAATGCAGTCTAAGATTGTAATGAGCTAACCTGTTAGAGTTATTGCAGTTATATTACCCAAATCCAATACACTAGTCGATTTTTACGATACATCGTACTGGATAGATCAGACCAGAGAAAACTCAGTGATTATAAATTCCCAAATTGCCCCTGCCCGGAACCGAACCCGAGACCTCCCACTTCAAACCAAAGCGCTCACCGCTGTGCCAGGGACATAGTTTTTCATCATATCAACCCATTACCGACCCACTACAGGGCACGAGTCTCCTGCCTAATGAGAAGGGTTTAGGACCCAGTACAGATTGGTGGACTTCACATGCCTTTGAGAACATTATGGAGAACTCTGAGGCATGCAGGTTTCCTCACGATATTTTCCTTCGCCGTCGAAGCAAGTGATATTTGTTTTCTTAAATTGCATATAACTTAGAAAAGTTACAGGTGCTGGGATTCGACCTCGCACCCCGAAAGTGAAGCCGAAGTCCTAAACACTGATCTATCACCTTTTATCACTTCAGATCCTGCCAACAATATTATAGTATAGTAGTTTGCAAATAAAAGGCACGAAGCTACGCAGCGGCAGCCAGTAAGTCGGTCGACGGAATCGGGATCAATTGGCTAACGATCGAGTTTGCAATCAGAACGGATTGATCTGTTATCTGAGATAATAGGCGCCCAATTGAGCGGCCGATGGGCACGGCAGCGACGCGTGATGCCAACCGACTTCGGAACATCATTGATGAGTGATGAAGTGTTTCGTTGAATGCACTAAGCTTCGACGACCTCCTTGGCGCAACGGTGAGCGCTGTGAATTATATCAGAAGGTCCCGGATTTTCCCGTCAGAGCAATTTGGGAATTCATAATTTCTGAATGTGTACAGAAGTGGGATATTAAATACGCTGAGGCTAATTAACCATTAGTAATTTAAAAATAGAGCTAACTGTGCTTTAATTTTTAGTTGTCGCAATGTATGACGTGCTATAGTCAAAGCTCATAAACAAGATCTTAGAAATAAATCAAAATTTGTTTCAAGAAATCTTGAGTGACGTCGAAGAAATAAGACAAATAAAGTTGGTATTTTTTATCTTTTGGAGTCTCTTAAAAACTATATACCTACCTAGGTTACTATGGATTAGTGTTGCCCAAATGCAAGAACAAGACGAGACTTAGCCAGTCTTGGTCTTGGTCTTGCGTCAATACACCTGGTCTTGGTCTTGGTTTTGGTCTTGCGCTCCCAGTCTTGGTCTTGGTCTTGGTCTTGCAGCAAGAGTCTTGCAAGTCTTGCAATTACCTATTAGTCTATTACTATTTATTAAAGTTTACTTTAAATCTTAGAAAAACGTATTAGAATTGGAACATTGTGAGCTTGAATTAACATAGCCATAGTAAAGATCAAGCAGATTAATAAATAACTGAAGATTTGATAAGAAATTCGAAAAATCAACTGACCTATATGTCGTTTTCCATGGAAGTAACTGTTTCTTAATAAACATTTATGATTTATAAGCTTACATTTGCTAAAACATGTAAAAAAACAAATTAATTACAATAACTTGACTGTATTTTAAAGAACAATACTTATCTGTCTAGAAAGAGATTGAACCCTCAACTTATAAGAAATTTAATAAAAGAGTTTTACGATTTATCATTTATTTGAATAAAAAATAAAATACAACACAAATCAACAGCTTTATCATTAGGTTATGATACTTTATATCAATTCTTTTGACCAAGAATTATGGTATTAGTCGTAATGCGCATAGGTCCAGTTTTTCATATTCTTTGATATAGTTTTTTGCGTCTCATAGAATTCCTAAGCGTACCTACCTACCTATACACCGAACTGTTACACCTAACTACTCCGTGAAATAGCGCTAAGTCCTAGCTGCAAGACGCAAGAGTCTTGCAGGCTATGTCTTGTTCTTGCTCAAGTCTTGCACGGTCAGTCTTGGTCTTGGTCTTGCTAAAAATACGCGGTCTTGTTCTTGGTCTTGGTCTTGCAAAAACGCAAGAACAAGACCAAGACTGCAAGACCAAGACTGAATTTGGGCAACACTACTATGGATGTCTCATTTTTGAAAACTAATAAATCTACTAATAAACAAATAAAATAAACTAATAAACTAATGAACGCATACTTTTATTGTACATGACAGAGAAGAAAAATAGAAATATATAATTTTAGATAAAGTATCGTTGTATACAGATCTTACACCAGGCAACCAAAAGCGCAAAAAGACATAGCTAAATAAGTAAGTACGAGAAAAGGCTACCTGCCGACACCAGTAGGTAGGTAAGTACAAACTATTTTTTTAAATGAATATATTATTAAAGAACGTTGGCGTGAGTTGAAAGATAAAAGATATTACAGCGTTTTATAGACGACATTAAGGGCCGAATTAAAATTCTTCAAGTTTTTGAGCTTTCAGGAAATTCATCTTGTTTTTAAATGCTTTCCCTTATTAAGGTGTGATATTCGGATCGTGTTAAATACTTCAAGATAATTATCTCAGTGTATTTAAAAAGTATTTTGTTAGTTTATGTCCATTATTATGTTCGAAAAACAGGTTTAGTTTTCACTTATAGTATCTTCAGTGTTGTCTCAGCCATATTTTTCGAATATAGTAAAGTAAAAAAATAATGAATTTTAAATAATTTAACACTTACTCACAAATCATCAACACCCAGTTCAAATACTTGAATCAACAAGTTATTTAAAAAACCGAAATTAACCGCATAGTTTCTAACTTTATAATTGTTATTTGTTTAAAACGGAAATAAGACCAGATTTTTAATAAATACTTTCACTTTAATGATTCAGAAGACACCTTATTCCCGTTACTATAATTAATAGATACCTTCTGCAAACTTAGCATGTAAGTATATAATTATTATTTTTATAAATATACAATTTTCAGGAGTATTTGAAATTTTCCCGGGATAGTAAAAACTAATTGTGGTTAGTGTAGGTCGTTAACGGGATCCATCTGAAATTCCCGTCAACTAGGAACACATAATTATTTTATGCTAAAAATCCGTTCAGACTAAATTCAAAAAATCAGTATAAGGATCACATACTGTACCAATAAAGTCGTAAAGGTTTCACCCCAAAAATATAGTTCTTTGATGTTTTAACAATCCCGCCGGGAATAAATTGAGTCACACATTTACTTATTCGATCACGTTTCCTCTCAATTTCTATCGAAAAACAAAAAATGTCACCCATAGTTTTTTTGTCATACAGTGAAATAATATTTGAAAATATTATTTCACTCATCTTGTTTTACACATTTAGAAGTAGCCCAAATATTGTAAATTCTAGTGATACTCTAGTGGTTGAATTTTATCCATAATTTATTTAAATTTGTCCAGTTTTTTTGTTCAGTTTGAACACTATTTATGTTCTATTGTCAAAGAGTATACTTCTATAATCACAGATTTTGTCAAGGCTACATTGTTAATTTGTCTTATGTCACTACTGAAAAAAGTATATATGCCGGTGTGTAATGTTTTTTTTATTGATTTCATGTATGGTTTTTCATTCTGCAACCGTTCTCTATATAAGTGTGAGAAATTTCACGCTCCACCGTGTGCGCAAATTTCGTAAAAAGATGTAACTTCCGTAACTTACTGCGACTCTAATAATCAAAATGTAACTATGTAGGTTTACATCGCATGGGTTTGCATCTAGCACCTTTTATAGCACTTGAAAAGCATTTTAGGCGATCTTTTTCGGTCACTATCTCTAATAATAATCGTTCTAATAGTTACAGAACGTAATTTAAGACTAACTCAGGTTGGGGTGGGTCTAAGCTCTATAACTCTTTGTCCTCTGTGTCCAGCAGGGAGCAATGAAACCAGGATGACGATGATTCTGAATCGGTAAAGCTGTTTATTCTACTACTTTTTAATAAAACGTGTTCAATAAGTCATACAATTTATTAGTAACAGACAAAATATCGCAGCAATAAAAATGTTGAAACATAAAGATATGAATTATTATAAAAATTTCACCTGCCCAAAGCATTAACGGTAACAAAACATCGAAAGGACAAATTGATACAAATAACCTCCATTATTGAAACGTTAAAGATAAATTTAAAAAAAATATAAAATATAAAAGGGCATAGACAACACGTCTCCCCCGGAGATGTGGCCAATGGAAACAAATTAATAATTAATTTTCACGCGGGAAGCTCACGCCAAAGTTGGGGGCATTTGATCTCGTTTTGTTCTAAATTCAAAATTCATCTAGGGAGTACTAAAGTTAAAAAAGTGTCTCTGTTACTGTTTCGTATTTCTTTTGTTTTTTCGGTCACTTTCGGATCCCGATGTTCGATGCTTTTGCTTTGATAAATATTTATTGGCGAGCTCGTTTCAGATAGGATATGTCGTTTATTTATTTTTTTGTTCATTCTTATAGTTATGTCACTTTTTTCTAAATCATGCCACTGCCATTTCATTCAAAAACTACCTATTAAGCGGATATTTCACAAAATTATGTAAGGATTATACCTACTTAACTCTGTTGAATTATATATATACTGTATTAACTCAACGGACCTAGTATTACTGATGTCTATAGAGTAATAGATGACATAAGCATAGACAATAATATGATTCACGATAATGCGGGTATCGCTATAAAATTCGTGCTTAACTCAAGTAGTCATTTTAGTTTATGCATTTTGAATTATTTTATAACGTAATATAAAGTTTCAATTGGACCATATAATTGCTTCGCTTCATGTTAGAGAGCTAAGTCCAATATTGATGATAATAATTATGTTATACTTACTTCCGTACTTTTAATATCAAAACTGCGAAAGTAGCTTAGTTTGTTTTTCTTTCTTTCTTGCTGATGAAGAAAGCAATAGATTCACGTTGTTTGTGGTTTTTGTATAGAGATAATAGGTAGGTATATTGGCTGGATGGCGTTGACTTGTAACTGAATGAAGTTATTTCTGAAATTTTTAACCAATAAAATTATTATTTCTGATTTGCAAACAAATTTCCAAATTCCGTTCACCTATCTATTTACAAATCATGGATTAAAAAATCAAACAAAAACTTTTTAATTGCCATAGATACCCCAACAACCGAGGATGTTTCTTATGAACCGATGACTTTAATAAAAAAGATTTTATTCCCCAATAAACAACAATAAAAAAAGCATAAAATAGTTTTGGTAAGTACTTGGATGAGATCAATACTTACCTTTTTACTACTATTTTATGGGCCGCTGATGGGCCGAAAATGCTTAATTCCACTTCATTACGTGCTTGGGAGACAATAAAATTATGGTTTACCGGTTTAGGGTCAAAACATCCTCCCACGGTGAATACCGAAGCAGCCCTGCGCTGGACACGTTAGGAAGTTCGTTGTTTCATATATATTAGTTAAAAATGAGTGCACTTAAGATATCGTGTATTATTATTATAACTTCTAAAGTTGTCCGCTGGGAGTGCTGTAGTTTCCAAAACTCCAACCTAATCAGCGTTTAAGTAAAGTAACGGTTAAATAAAAGTAGTTAAATATATATATTTTATATATAGTATTTGAGATATATATATTTAATACCAACTTGTTAATCGGATCAGATTCGCTGACGCAACCGAAATTAAATAGGTATAAATAAAGGAAATAATGAAATATTTCTGGACGTTATTACAAACGTCAAACGTGTGGGCGTCTAATCCAATATCCGTGCGCAGTAACTCTAAACTTCACAATTTTGTTTTGATCGAGCTTTTTAGTAATATTTTAGACTTTGTATAAATATTTTTGTATTTCATTTCCTCTCTATAGATTTACCTTTGCTATGTTACTAAACTGAATGGTCGACCATCCTAGCCTTGATCTGTAGGTTATCACAAAAATAAATAAGCCATTTTACAAATTCACATTTGTATCGTTATAGTCTCAATCATTCGATTTTATTACAATAAATTAAGATAAATCAGCAAAAAAACAAACCGTTAAACAGACATAAAATCAATGAAAATCCCAAAATAATCTCGATTATGTACATATCAATTTAATGTATTTATAATTTATGTACATATGCAATGTATTTTAAATAATAATCTACAATATAGCATTGTATGAAAACACGCATATTATAACTTTGAGTTGGTAAGTATCTCGAAATCGGAAGATCTAAAATCTCTTTTCTTCCAATGAAGAAATCAACACATTCCTTAAGACCATATTGATTTTTCAACTATTTAACTACTTGTTTATTCAATTACTTATTATCCAAATCACTAGATGTAGTGAAATGGTGATTTCATGGAATATTTTTTTATTCTTCCGCTTCTTCAGCCTTTTTAAACTTTATCCCTAGGTCTTCTTCAACATCTTTCATTTCAAGGAGTGGAAGATTTCTATAAGCACCAGTTAATAATTAAATTTGTATTAATCATATACCTGCCCACTATAGGACACGGGTCTCTTCCTACAATGAGAAAGGATTAGGCCGTAATCCACCACGATGGCCTAGTGCGGATTGGTGGACTCTGGTGGAAACGGCACGTTATAAAAATACGGCATACTTCTGATTTTTACTAGTGGACTTTTATTTGACAAGAGGTGCATATAAAGCAATATAATGCTCATATATATAAAGGTAAGGACAATAGCGTACAACGAATAGCATATCGTGTAAACTGCCAAAGTCTTGGCCATAAAACAATGGCGCTTAAAGCAATTAAAAAAAAAGAATAAAATGTCAATAAACAGAGGCCGGATTAAAAAACTACCCCATTTTGAATCGATCCTTTCACACTTCATACAATCGCTCACGACGGTTGATTTCCGTTCTTAATTCAAAATTCAAATAGAAGCGCCTTTTATTATTTTTTAAATTTGAATAAACTCAATACGGCAAGGAACCCGATCGTTAATTCAAATATAGTAGTCTCCAATTTCGATTATAGATTCATTCGATAAGTGACCTCGTTTGGAAAGGATATCGCTTATTTATCGATTGAGAATTGAATGATCTAATCAAATGGATCCAATTCTATGCCGGCCTAAAGTTTTATGGGACGCGGGAACCGATAATAGTTAATGGCAAAGTTATTGATACTTAGCTGTTAAGACCGTAATAGTAAACGAAATAAAGAAGAAGAAGGAAGTATTGGGTCTTTATTGATAAGAAAAAGATTAAAATAAAGGTTTGTAAACAATATATTTTGTTTATTATTATTTAAAGATTTGCATTAACATCGCATTCGGAATGGTGATAAAATTAAATATTTTAATTACATGGTATGCGGAAAATGTAGTAGTTAAAATCCTCGGCGGTATCTTCGTAAAGTTTCTTAATATAAAAGCTTAAATCGAAAATAGAAGAGCGTATCCGATCAGAATTCAAAGTGACATCAGTAAAAAAAAGTATCTATAGAACTCATAAAGTGGTCATAAACACGAAGGAGGTAATAAAAAATCGGTCCGATGTCGTCTTTCAGCTGTCGCGCGCTATTTCCGAACGCATTTCGGCTTTCGAAAATCGAACTCCATCGAACTGCGCGGCAGAATGTACTTTTAAATTTAGAACAACGCACTGCGAGTGTTGCACCTGTGTAGTTCCTGTTTCGATCTGAATTAAAAAATAAAGGAGTAGGCATATCACTTTGGAGCCTTTTAGCCAGTTTTTCACTAAATCACTTACTATAGGGCTTAGCACGTCCTGTAATGTTGCAATATAAATATAATATGATGATGGTAGAACTTAAACAACAACTTACCACTTGCCAAGTGTGTGAGTGTTAATGGCGCGATGATCTATTATTTTTTCCTTGTCAACGTTAAAAACGCGTTTAAATTATGAATGACAGCTACACCGATTCAATGAAGTCACATTCGTTGCAAAACATTTCGGAGTAAACTTTGCTCTAAAATATTCATTTAAATTAAAATCTACATATATTTTAACCTAGTTGCTGAAAAATTTTTTGTAGGTATTGTGATTTCTTTCATGTGCATTAGTTTCTAATATTGCCCATCGCCGTTTAGCTTTAGTTTTTTGAAAATAATTTTAAATGCTGGCTCCATTATCATTCGACTAACAACTACTAATCGAGACAAGTCTTTAAGGAGCCCAAACTTCTGGCACCATCGCCATGCCAGCTCCATTAATTTCAGTTCAATCAAAAGTTTTGGAAAAATGGGTTGGGTAAATATTTTGAACTATCGCAGATAGAAGCGGTGATAGCCCAGTGGGTAGAACTTCGACTTCACTTTCGACTTCATCTCTAACTTTTCAAGTTATGTGCGTCTTAAGCAATTTAAATATCACTTGCTTCAAAACATCGTGAGGAAACCTGCATACCTGAGAGTCCTCTATAATATTCTCAAAGGTGTGTGAAGTCCATACGCACTGGGCCAGGGTCGTGGACAGCCTTAACCCCTTCCCATTGTGGGAGGAGACCCGTGCCCTGTAGTGGGCCGGTAATGGGTTGGTATGATGGTGATGAAGCAAGCAAGCCAGTCGAATTACATAAAATAGGTCTAAAATAAAAAAAGTCCGTCTTTTTTGAGGCGGTTAATTAATTGGGAAAATGGAGTGATTTCACAAATTCCATTCATTTACAATTCTGTTCATTCCTCAAGTCTCAAGACCGATAAACTGGACGGTCCTGATTACAAATGTCACCGATACAAATCCAGCGCTCAGGATGTGTCAAAGGCATCGAGTTCGGAATTAAAACGTCACTCCATAAGACACCTGGAGGCGGATAGAGTCTGTTGATTACACGGAATACTTAAATTAATGAACTAATAAATAATTTTTGATACTTAATTGCTCGAACGTATCAGTTCAATTCGGATAAAAATCGGCCAAATTTCTACTTGTAATTTACCATGTATTTATTAATTTCTTGTACTGCTTTTTTATATCGCAGCACCGATAAATCCTTGCTATGAACTACAATGTATCGGGCATTAATTATTATGTAAATTACATAAATATGTGGATTTTCAATGAGCATTAAATGGATAGCTCCAGCTCATGATTGATTTAGAAAAATCTGAAGTAAATTTTGATAATGATTCCAAATTTGGTATATAAACGAATCAAAATGGAGGTATGATTAATCTGAATTAGACGAACATCTGGTTTAAAGGAAAAAATATATTTTACCTTTAGCTTTATGTGTCTTATTTTATGTTCTAACTAGCTGCTGTTGCGAAATGAAAATATAAATCGTTTGAGTGCGGAAAAAAATTCGTGTGTTCGCTCCGATTGAGAGCTTGAGCTATAAATTCATATCACAACACTAAAGTTTCGTAACGATAATCATTAACTGACAAACATCGTAAAGTGGAGGCAAAATAGAACGCATTCTCCCGGTTTATATTTAAATTTAAAATCCGAACGAGCGACATATTTTTAAAAGTTCGAACAGCAACACTTAAAACTAATCGCTGTTTTCGATTCTAGAGCATCTCTTGAAAGAGTTCGAATGTTCGTTCTAATTTTGAAATGTTTTCGATATTCGAACGGCTGCTGTGGCGGCGTGCTGATGGAATCGAAAAAAGAATTCATTTTTAATCTGCATTCCATTGCACTATAAATACTATGAAAAATTTCCACTAAAAATTTTTCTGTTTAATTCCAAGAATATTATTATCACGACGTTCTATTAAATTACAATAATGTTATAGTTAATGACATCTATGTTAGGATCAACTTTACTTTAAAGTTCAAGAGTAGGTATCTTATGTTCATATTAGTGTTATATCATTGCTTATTTAGTTTCGTAGGTGCTAATTTGTCGATTATCGTCGTTCGGAATTCTCATTAGCGAACGTCGGTGTCATACAGATTTTTTGTATCGCGAGTAAGAATGTTAAACCGGTGTCTTATATAACGATCAAAGCTACCATCAGATTTATATTTTGTTATTGTTTACATATTGTAATAGAAGAGTGAGGTGTTTAGCATTGATTAAATAAAAGCTTTGACGAATTGGATTATGCACAGCTGGCAGCACCATATGAATTCAGTATAAAAGTTTGTAACGCGTCCGTTTTTTAAATATTCTGCAATAATCAAGATCAAAATAAATAAATACTTTCACCAAAGTGCAATAAATTTACACTAATATATATTTAATAAGACGTCGCCAATTAACCTTTGAGTTTCACGACATCAGTTAAAACTTAATGCCAATCGTAAATCACTCGCATTTGTCCTTTATATTATCTGCTCACGATGTATCGATGTACATTAATCGGTACGCGATAATATAGCGATTAATTATTGACCTCACTAATTGGTGTATCGGTTTAGTGTAACGGTGCACCAGTCGTTATCGATATTTTATTAATTGGCATAAATGCCACGAATGCGACAAAGTGAACGGATTTTAATAAAATTTAACGCAAATTGTTTTTGTTGTATGTTTAGATATAGTTTATAAGGAAATAATGATAGTGACAAAATTAAATAAGTAATGAGTATCTAGTATATTTACTTGACCTCATGTTGAATAAGTGGCAACAAAAAAACTTTTAATAAATCACAACGCTATATAGCCAAATATGGTGGTTACCTTTTGTTCTCACACGTTAATGATCGAAGTTGGTTTGAAGGTCAGAAACGTAAGTGTTCAATGGAATTGAAGACAAATTATGTAACACAAAAATTTTGTCTGCTTTTTCGGGAAGTAAACATCATCATTTCTAAATATTGACATTGTTAAATAAGTTTTTTATATGTTGTGATTGGGAGTCCATTTCTAGTATATAAAATTTTTAACTTAATTCTGATAATAAATTATCAAATCGAGAAAATGGGACACCATCACACAATGAATTGTGCGATCAGATAAAAGAAAACGTTCATATAGTTATAAGAGTTATGTGTTATAATTAGTTCCATGTTTTTTGGGATCTATTTAAACAACTCTTTGCCTTATTATATTGATTGTAGTACTGTGGTCAGTTTTTCTTTACCGGAACAAATTTATCTTTCTATCATAAATAGTCTAATAACTGGCCGGACGCACTACAAAGCAACAATCATAAATTTTACAATACATTTTCATTCCACCGAATCCGTTTGTCAGGTAGGTACCAACATTCGTGTCTCGAGGCTCTATACCTAATAACCATCAATGATCGGGCCGATTGTGAAAAATATCATTAAAAAACCATCAGCGCTTGATGATTCCACTGTACCGCGGTGCCCGTCATCAACCACAATCGATTCTTTATTTTTTTTTCTTTATTAAATTATCGAGTTCGTGAGTAGTGTTGCCAAACGATCGGATTTTAGTGGGACTTCACACTAATTTTGAGGTATGACCAACTCGCGTGAACTGCAAAGGAAGTTGTTATAAGAGTACCCACTAGCGACTGTTGAAATAATGTTTACTCTACGGAGTTTGGCTAACTTTACTGATAATGCAGCCGCACGTAATAATCATATCTGAGGTGAGCATTACAGCTCTCGGGTGTCTACGTAGTAACGTTTTTTTATTTTTCTTTGTATTATATTAATTGTAACGGTATTTCGTCATTTATTTGATTTCATTATAAATAATATAAGCATTATCAATATAGCAGTACTCATTTTTATTGATGATTATATTATAACAATAACGTGTGAAATAATAATAGGTATACTTAAATACAAGCTTACTATGAAAAATCTAAATTATGAAATTTTTACTGATTTCTACAATTATAGATTCTTATTTTCTACTAACGAAATTTTGTGACACACTTGAAATGAAAACGATATGGCAATTTTAGTCTACTAAAACTAATTGGATATTGGACTGAAATGAAGAACTAACTCATAAATTCAGTGTTATGCAAATAGGGAACTCGATGGTAAGGCACTTCACTACAGTGTTTACCGATCGATTAAATTTATTACCACCACCGACTACGTCGACTAGCTCGAGCTTTAAATGGGTTGAGTAGTTGGGTAATGATCCGAATAAAGTATCGATAAGGCACGCCCACTTATAGATGCGGTGGGTGGAGCGCAAATCGAATTAGTGAGGTCGATGCATCGATTAGTCGAATCATATCGACAAAAAACACGATTAGCTCCGAAATCATCGACAGCCGAAAAAAGGTAACAACCGTCGGTTAATGGCGGTTTTTGTTCGGAATTCGAAGATTTGAATTCGTAATTTCAACCGCAAGGCGTTCGAATCATTTGTCAGTGACAATTTTTTGGTTGCAATCGATTTTTAAATACAGGTTAAGCTTTTTTGTTGGAGGCCGAGTTCGCGACGTAAGATTCCACGATTTGGTTGTTAGTTGTATTATTTTTTCCTCTTTTGTATAATTAAGGTTTTAAAACAATTTTGCCCTTGAACACAAAATTTAGTTTCTTTATCTTGTCTGCTTATTATTTTTGATAATGATCTTAAGTACTAAATAGTTTTTTAAAAGTATTTTAGGATATCAATATTTATATTTTGTAGCGTGGCTACAATTTACCAAATATTTTCGCTCTGCGATCGACCGGTTGAAATAGTTTCAGATACAGGTTGACAGAACTAAACACAAAAAAGTGATTTCGAGCTGTCTAAGCCTAACTTTGACCGTGCATGGGAAAGTTGGACATTTTTTGCCCAATCCACATTCCGCACCAAGGCCGTGGGAACACCATGAACCGATGGCATTCCGCAGGGAAATGCGAAATTCGCAATGCGCTCGTTGATACTATCGAATGTATCAGAACGATTAATTAAATTCGAAAATTTATTGCCGCGTCTACAATATTGCACATTCATTTTTAGTTGTACATACGTATGATAATAATTATCACCTGCGTAAGTAATGATGTGATATTTATGCATACTAATATTATGAAAGTGTGTTTGTTTGTATGTTCTTCCTTCACGCTCTAACTAAGCAGCCGATCCACTTGATTTTTGGCATATAGTTAATTGAGAGGACGGAGAAGTAACATAGGAACGGTTCCAATGGATTTGTAAAAAACCGTAAAAAATGCGACGAACTGAAACATCTAGTAGTATGTATATTTGAAAGTGTTTCTTTCTTAAGAATTAACCGCGGACAGATTTGGAAACAAACATTTAAACTTTATTTCCCTGAAAGACACGGCTCAACAGTATAAAAAAAAAATATTAGACCAATTAAATAATTATCAGTACACACTGATTTTAAAGTATAAAAAAAGCCTAAAAAAAGACTCTGGGAACTGCTTTAATGCAACACTATTAAAAGCGCAGTATAAAATCAAAAGCCATACTAACTCAAATTGGTCGTATATAAATTGATCGAACGTATCGGCATCCGTATTCTGATCAATTAACGATCGACAACGCGATTTTATAGACGTTAATTGTTAGTTTTATTCAACAAGGTTTGTTCCCTGCTCGTTCTTATAATATGTTATAAAAGAACGAGCGCAGGGGAGCGCGTATTTGTCGATTATTTTTAAGAGATATTATTTGTTTGTTAGTACATAGTTTGCATTTAACTGTGAAAATAACAAAAATATTTGCTACAATCTAGTTAGTCTGGTCGTTATTAGATCGTTATTAGATAGATTGGTTGATGACCAATAATTTGTGCCACCGAGCGACAATATAGTTTCCCTGTATCGTTACTAGATTCCATACAAATTGTAGCTAACTTTCACGCTATCGAATAAGTAAACGTAGGTAGATAATCAAACATATTTGGTTAAACAAACAGAAGAAGCGTAGATAAAAATGAATCGGAGTAGGAAACATACCTTTAACAGGTTACTGCTGTTCGACGGTCGCTTTTGATGCGGTTTTAAACGCTCCAGACCGAGATGGGTGGCTAATGGCGGGTTTATTGATATTGGTTTTGTCAGAAAGCGATCATTTCGTTTATGGCTGTTTTATAATACAATTGATAAAATTGTGGAAATAACGGCGTGTATCGGGGATTTCATTAAGTATAACCTAAAAGTTTTTTAGTTATCGCTATATAAATGCTACTGTGTTGAGTCACCAATAACATACTTATTTACAAAAATATGTATAGTACCTTTACTTTATTATGTCTTTGTATCTTTAGAATATTACTAATAGCAATCCTGTTGTTTATCTTAGTAATAAGGTATTTATGAATGGGGTACCTATTTTTAAAGATCAAGTAACGAAAGGTTGACGGTTGATGTCGAAGAACGGGCAGCGTCCTCTGTGCTACATCTACTTTCTTCTGCGATTCAGTGGTGATATATGGGCAAACCCTCCGTTGGGAAAGGCCTTTAGTCCAGCTGTGGACTGTTATAGGATGATTGATGATGATGATGATGACGATGATGATTGATGAACCGAAGGTTTCTACCTATGTTTCTCAGTAGCATGTTAGTTTTAGTGTTTATCTTGGTTATGTTATATATCTATAATGCATGCTAAAACAATATACTTACCTGCAGAAACATTAACTTATGGCCGTTTTCACTAACGATTAACAAGGCTATGCCTTCATAAGTAGGTAATGCCTTATCTAAGGACAAACATCAACTTTTCACTAATAGTTATCATTTAAGAGTTGGTGAAACGTTTTTTTTTCTATAAACATCAACTTCGATTTAGGCGATTCTTAGGTTTAGTGGAAACGGGCATTAGTCTGTTTTTTTATATAATGCGTTTACTATCAAGTCATTGTTTTCGATCAGTGTTTAAGTAGTTCAAGTTCATAACAAGACAGTACCAAAGGTCTGGAACAATCGTGAGTAAACTTAGCGACAACGATTAATATCAAAGCGGTTTTATGTGTTTGATATCGTACGATTCTAATAACTTTTTTATCCCTCTCATACGCGCATACATCTGTTAATCTAAGTTAGAAAGAGAAAGCTCTACATCTTTTGATCTCTCGTTGATGTACCAATCAACGTTACTTCACCTGAGTGTCGCTTCAGGGAAACTTAATTTTCTATTACAGAGTCATCGAGTCTTCGATTAGACATTAATCACTTACTGTGAACCATTAGACATTCGCAAGCTTTCCCAGCGAGAGACATCGCTGAATTCCAAGCAGTCTTAATACATGGTATTAAAACAAAACGTCCTTGCGACTTGTAATCGATAAGTGCGATTCGAGGCACGGCATATGTAAATTCAAATGTAAATATGCTTTTTAATCAATATAAGGCTTAGTGGGTGCTTTGCTAGTAATACTAAAACAATACTATCGGGGCTCAGCATTCAAATGTGCAGTGTATCACTGGGACGCATCGGCGAACTCCGTTCCTTGAACGGGGATGAATATTTATTTCACATCGCGATTTTAATACGAGACTCTATTGTTCATATTTGTCGCTATTGCGAATAATATTGCGGTTGCTAGCGCGTCCGCGTCAGACCAGAATAGGACTGTGGACGTTTTAATTCAAATATCGAATGTTTTCAATTTATAAATTAATGCCTCATTGTCGGTCACGTCTGTTTTTTTTTTAAATCCAAAAATCAAATGTTGAAATTATGAACGGTGACTTTTTTATTACCGCATCTTTCTACTAGTGATATCTGTGACTTGAAAGAATCTTTGTATTCAATTTTCCAATTCTAATTAGAAATACTGTATTTTAGAATATTTAATTAAATTAAACGAGTGATCAGTCTATGTTATTGACACCATTAAGAAGCTAATGGTCGGTCTCCAATCGATCTATAGATACGCAGCAGATAAATGGCGCAGAACAATTCTATTGGCAACGAACGCATACTAAACTGCCAATATTGTTTTATCTTGTTTTGTTATCTGGAGCTGTTATTTGGAGCTGCATCATTAAAAACTGAGATACCTTTAAAGAAAAATGCAAATAGGACCTTCATTGAAACACTTGCAAGGTCGAATATCTATAAATAATTGGTACAAAACCTCAACTATAAACATCTTATAAGCTTAAATTTTAAATAGCATAATATTTCCTTGCTAATATTCCTAAGCAGATTTAAAATGCTTGGTTAATGTAAAGCGCAAAATAATCGATAAAAATAATAGTTTTGTTAACGCTTAAGTCATATTAATGCTTACAAGGATGATCGTAGCTACATTGCCAAGGTTAACAATCCTTCTTCAAACCCTTTCTGTACAGATCATAAATAAGTCCAATATAGGCGCATCACAGATCAAAAACCCAAACTGAACTACTTCAGTGAACATTAACAGTTAAATTTCAAATAAACTAGTGATTTGAGGTCTTACACTGAAATTGTTAGATAGATTATAGATAGATTTCCTAAGCCAGTCTAAAGACACTGCATTCCGACCATAAGTTTTAGATTTGGGCATAAATATTTTATTTTTTATAGTAATCTAGTAATTATTACCAGGTAGAAGGTCGGCCACCTGGTTAGTGTAAAACCATCGCCGATGAACAGAGCAAAACTTTGCAGGGTATGCAAGTAATACGTTCTGCAACGTGCCGCCCTGCATTCATCAACGTAAGGCGTAGGTGATAAACCACAAGTGCCTGCTATTATATTACAACACTGTTTTTTAGCGGCAGAAATAAGCATTGCAGTCGTCCTTCCCCGAAGGAGCTCTGTCTCAAAAAGTTTTAAGTTAAAGTTAAAAATAAAGATCAAGAAAATATATTAATTAACTAATCAACTAGTGGTGTAATAAACCAGTTCGAGCTGTTTAAAGATAAATGTTATAAATACATACGCCACGGGTTGTTATTGTGATTCGAAAGGCTTCGAGATAGCAATTTAATGCAATTATCAGTGTCAACGGTAATGACACGTAATTGCAGCTATTGACAGCGTCTAAAATCAATGGCGAGTCATAGATCAAACGCGATTAGGTCTGTTTATTTAATTATGTACATATACTCGCACGTAGCTTTTATAAGTAAAACTGGTGTTAGTTCTTATTCACGTATCGATGCAATGATTTTTACAATGTAAATAAATCTACAGTCTTTATTTAAATTTTTGCATGTTTTTTGTACACTATTATCACTGTGTATTTAAATCCAGAGCAGAATATGAGATATGCAGTAGTGTTGAAAGATGGTTTATACTTGCAGTAGTGTTGAAAGATGGTTTATACTTACCTTATATTTGGATTTCTTATTGACTCAGGCTGACCTTAAGTTGAGTGTTATCTACCTTAATCTGAACCTTTGTGGACTGATATGACAAATCTATGTCAGAGAAATTACCTAATCTATGATTAACTTAGGTTTAGGTTTAAAGACATTTGATGATGATGATGATGTCCTCCATGACGTATCCGTCAACGGCGACACCTTGGCTTTATCGTCTCGAGTGTGCACGGATATGAATAGCGTAGCCAAATTTAGTTTTAAAGATTCGATTGCACGATCCGCAGTAAAGACCCGCAGTAAAGACATTTATTCCCATAAAAAGACCTAAGTCACTTACATAGGAAACTTAATTTTCTACAATAAATTAATACACTTCGCCATTAGACTAAATTAAATTAAATTTTACTATTATCTACTCATTCAATGTATGATTAATATAAAATCTCGATTTCATATTTATACACGCATGTGGTGGAGAATGGCTAGTTTTATTGTTATTGGTCTGTTTTCTTTTGTTTATGTTTTGTCATGGTCTGGTTTTTGTGTTAAATAAAAAAAATAAAAAAAAAAAACATCTACTACTTTTCAGAGTAGGTACAATTATATAAGTGAATGTAAATCTTATCTGCAAATAGAACCTTGAAAAATTCATTTGAAACGATTAAAACGCTCAGTTCCTCTTATTCATTGTTACGCAACATCCCATCTCTATCGAGGCTGCAATAAGCAGATATACATCTCTGAATACATTATCAACGCAAACGTCTATTGCCTTCCAGATAGTGATGTCCTATCGGCTTACACTTTTTGCAATCAAACTTTGCTAAAACAAAACGACGCAATTGCAATCAAAGCCTTCAAAAATTATCCATGTATTATGTACAAAATTTAGCTTTCATTTTATCGCAAAGCTCAAAAATTAATCGATTGACTTTAAATTTTACACAACTTTGCTTGGCTGGGTTCAGCCAGTGGTTTACGTTAATGTCACGGCGCTGTAATCATTGAAAAAGTGAAGTTTTTAAAACCCTCTTGAAATTGATTGAAAAATTAAAAATATCCAACTATTCCCTAATAAGCTGCTTTTCTAACAAACTTTTCTTTCTCCGACAAGTGTTACGTGAGCCATCATTAATACATCATCCTGGCTACTTGATTATATGTGTGTAAGTATTCTGCACCTATATATTTTATTATTATTATTAAAATTATTAATAATGAGAACGGCCAGAATCCAATTACACTAATTAAAAAAAAGAACACAGCAAAAAGGTTAAATAACCATTAATCAATATTAAAAAAAAAACAACAGCAAAAATAATTGATCTACATTTACACCGAATTCTAACAAAACTCCAGACATTATCTTCATCCATTCATCAGCAAACAAATCGAGATCTGGTTTAGCATGTAGCTACTTTACATATATACTCTGTGTTATATACATATATATTATAACGTCAGAGTTTAAAGAAAATTACTTTAAATCTGGTATTTGTAACTATTTTGGAAGCCTCAATATTTATCGTTAGCTGGATAAGTCATCAATGAAACAGGTCGAAGGTTTATCTCTTGAACAGCGCGGGTTTGTATTACGGCTAACAAACGATTAAACCTTTCAAAAATTTTTCAATTCAAGAAAAAACAAACCATAAATGAGTCTCAGAGAATGAATTAAGATTCACTACATAGTTCTAACCTTGTATTTTTCCAACCCTATTTCCAGAATATTACTGCTTTGCCGCTGTGAGCAATTCGATTTGCTATTTCCACTTCCTACTCAACTTTTATTGTTTGTTATTGTAACATATTTGCCGCGTATGCATGTGTAACATTGCTTTTGTTTTAAACAATTAGTGTATACAACATAACTCCGGTTTGTTTATAGTCGTTTTTCATTTTTCATTAGTTAATGTTTTAATTGTTTTTAATGCAGTGATATTTATGTGTCTATCTTTAACGTTAAAATCATCACAAGATCTTAAGTCCTAAATTAATACCTAATCAATCTAATCAAAAATATTCAGATGAATTATACCAGGCATCGGGGGCTCAAGCTGTTTTTTAAAAACTGTCAAAAACGAGTCTACTGGTGATCCTAGGATCAACTGCTCCAGATCTGGCAGTTATCTTGGAATAGTTTGGCCAAAGGGCCAATTCTGCCAGCAACTTAGGCACTATGCCTTACTGGGGTAGTTTAATGGCGTTTGAGATTGTAGGTTATTTGAGGTTTTTTGTTCTTTCACTAAAAGTTATATATAGGTATTTTATTAATTAAATAAATATCATTAAAAAAGTTAAAGTATAGTACAGCGTAGTTCAGACTGTTCAGAATCATATATAAACGTAGATCCCTTATAATTTTATATAGATTATTTTATATACAGATTTGCTAGACACCAAACTTCTGTATGCATTTCACGTACTACGAGTATATAGTTTCTCGGAATTAGATTTATTATTTATTGACAGCCCGTTATTACCTTTTATTTTACCTTGATTCTTGTAAGATTATAGTTATCCGCATAGATCATAGATCAAATGTTATAAAAATATAAATATGTGAAGCAGGTAAATACTTAATGACCGTGATAATGGGAACACCATTAATTAGTAGAAGTAGAGGATTTTGTGACAGAGCTCGAAAAGTTTTACCGCGATGCATAATTCTGCCGCCAAGTAGAATTTCTGTGTTCCGGATTGGTTGCCGGTGTTATTCCAGGCATATGAGACTTAACACCTTTGCCTCAAGTTTCTGAATACAAAACGGCAATTTTTAAGAAATATTTCTTGTATGCCTTGTTTATAGATAGTTACCTTATCATCAGCCGGACCGTCTGCTTGGCCAGTTAATGCTTACTCATATTATTAATGCAAAATTATGTTTGTTTGTCCTTCCTTTACCCACTAACTAAGCGTGCAATCAACTCGATAGATTTTTGGTGCAGAGTTAGTTGAAAGGGCTGAGAGTAACATAGGCCACTTTTTATTCCAGGAAAACAAATTGTTCTCTCGGGATTCGTAAAAACCGTAGTAAACGTAGCATAAAAAAAAAACTTATCTATGACCGTCATAGCAGGAACACCATATCTAGGTATATTGTGTATAGCACAAAGTTGATCAGATATTAGCATAACGGGTGATACAAACAATAGATAATAATTGTTTTGAACCACGGATCGGTTCGAAGGCCCGGCCCCGCTGTTACCTACAGGTTAATTGCGGTTGCTATTAATTGATTTTGTGGGTATACGGCTTTTTGTTATCCTTATCATTGTGTACTTACGTGTAATTCCATTATTTGTTATTGCTATTGATAGTGTGATTGCACCTATTAGTTGTAATAGGAAGTTGTTAAGGTTTAAATAGAAGTCTCCTTTTTTTACCGGCCCAATGCAGGGCGCGGGTCTCTCATCAGAATTAGAAGGGTTTGGGCCGCAATCCACCACGTTGGCTAAATGCGGATACCTCACATGCATTTAAGAACTTTGTGGAGATCTCTCAAGCTTGATGTTTTCCTTTACCCCTAAAGCAAGTGATATTTAATTGCTTTACTTAAAAAAGTATGTGCCGGGATTTGAACTCGGTCCTGATATGGAGGCTGAAATCGTTACCGCGTGGTTATCACAACTTTTATATTACGACTAGTAAGAATATTTACGTTCCACCGCTGAACGCAAGCTTCACAGATAAGGTTTTAAAAAATGAACACAGCATGCTGCTTCAAAGCGGCTTGATTGCTTTAATTTAAAGTTTACCTGTATTGGAGCAGCATAGTGAATGAGAGAGAGGGCTTGTGGTAGGACATTAATAGGCTGAACGTGATGACGATGAAGCTGCTGAAACCGAGAAAAAGTACTTTTGGTCTGTATATTTACCTGTTGCCAGAACTGCGCTAGGAGATATATCCTTTCCTTCTTAAAGAGCCAGTCCATTGAGTGCATAGCTTGCACCTCCGCCTCCGGTGCGGCGGGCAGGCTGGCCGCGCCGGTCGGGTGCATCCGGACGTCCGCGCCGCGCTCACTCCCGGCGCATAATGACCCGTCACCCTCGCCAAGCGCATACGCCAATTTCAAACTTCGAACGCAACATTTTTTTAATCTGTCGTCCTATCACTATTAAATAGGTTCTACATAAAAAATATTTTCTGTCGATTGCTTAATATCAGTGTTTGTACGAGTATTCGTAGACTCTGATTGTTCTTTTTCGTTCGCGTGCCGTTTCTTTGTTTAGTTTCTTATTGTGTTGTGCCTGACAACCTGAAACAGAAGAAAAAATATTGAATAGGGGAAGTTTTATATCGATTCCATTGTCGAGTTTGCACCAAAGAGATTTGCAAAGGACAGAACCGCTATTGAGGGCTTTATCAGTATGTTGATTCCTATGACTCTGTGGTGTTGCAAGATGCAACCACTGTAAACCGTAAATGAAAAACATTCTATCTGTACATTAAGTATGTAAATTGTACCAAATTTTGAAATCCTTTTGGGCGCAAGCGGCACAAGAGATGCGAATTTTGAATTACCTACAGAAGAACTATGATCAGCAGAGTTCCTTGTCAGAGAGATGAAGATGATGATGAAATCCAAAAAAACAGTTATTAATATTTTCATAAAATCTTACTCTTGTATACTTACTCTCTCGTTTACAGAGTCGATAAGTCAAGCAAATTTCACACCTGGTTTTAGTAACAAGTTTTGCTATTAGGTGGGCCTTCGATCTTTTTAATATCCTAAAAATGAAAGAGTTATCCTAAAAATTGTTCTCTTCATGTTCGGGATGTAAGTAAAGCGGTGTGAAGTGATTTTTTTCCTAAAAAGAAGCTAAATGGTGTCTATATAAAAGCAGCCAAATGGCATTTTTTTAGAATAGTCGCTTTGTCTTATTTGCAACTAGGATAAAGGTTTATAATCTTTGGCTGGCAGACAATCGGCCAGTGGGGTTCGTGTCGAAACTAATTTGGTTATGTTCGATGCTCGAGCCGATATCGCGAAGAAAAAAGGAGGAAAATTGACAGGTCGGGGCGTAAAGAAGTAGTCCGTTCACGCCAAGACGTTGATGCCCTTAATCGTTTTTTTGCCTGTCTGATTTTTTCGGGGTCTCAGTTATCAACGTTTATGGAAATTGGGTTTTAATGTACTATCAACAATGATAGAGGAAATGGATTTGTTTTTATATACATTTGGCATTTTATTTTGACTAATCTGATATGCTTTAAGACAAGCTAGAAGTAGACCGAACGCGTTTCAGCCATGGCCTACAGCAAACAAGAACACTTTCGAAGATGGTACGTTCAATCGGGTTCTTTTCGAGATACCCATACTATACAGTGTCTCGGTGTTTTTATTTGTTTGTTTGTGTACATATGTCCAACTCAACCATTGCACCAATCTTGATGAAATAAAGCACATATACAGCTTGGATCTTGGAGATGGGCTCTATACTTTTTATCCTGCTTTACCTATAACCTTTAAATTGTCATGAGAAAAAAGGTCTAGGTATAACTGAGTATTATTTTTGTGTTTGTGTGTCAAGAGGTCATCTAGGAACCCTTATAAAATAAAATAAAAAAACTATTACCCATAGTAATCTTGAAAATGAGTGAGTATCAGGGCGGATAATACCAAGTTCGTTAGAACACATATGTAGAAATGTATGTCCGGACATTATCAAAAATAGGGAAAAATAAAACAATCACAAATAAAATAGAAATAAATATAGACATCAAAACATCAACATTGTTTTCTGTAAGTTATTGCAGATATTGCATAATGAAAAGATAAAGCATTTCAAATTAAAAAAAAAAACAACCAAATGGATAACCACTCCTTTTTGTAAGTCGGTTAAATATGACTGTTTTATTACAAATATACGAAACGAAATACAAAAATTGAATCATATAAGCGTGGCGATGCGTCGCCACGGTCTGTGTCGCCACGCCAAAAATCAGGTTTACCCTCCGCCTAAAGATGTTTCACATCGAAAAAACTAATAAACGACCTTATGAATAAATTTGGTTTCCATGCTACCAAAATGATTCCTATATAAGTGCTATCCTACATACTGATACTTAACGAAGCTACTGATACCGTTTCTTAGTTATCAATAACCATATATTTCGGACAAAGCGGATGGCCCACCTGATGATAGCAGGGAATCCATCGCCTATAAACAGGGCAACACTTCCCCGTGTCCATCAATCTGTTAAGCCTCATGCGCCTGTACACCGGCAACCAGGATCTTTGGACCGAAACACTGTATTGCAACACTGTTGGTATGCGGAAGAAAGAAATAGGCATGGTGGTAGCACTTCCCCGTACGAAAAGTTCAACTTACTGACTCTAGAAATAAACATTCTTATAGTAACTTCTATTAGTTACGTTTCACTATTAGTTAGGTATTTTTTACCCGGCTAAGTTTGTTGTGGGCTCTTCTTAGACCAGGGTGCGTTTAGAACCCTCGTAGCTTTAGATTTAAGTTGGCGAACGAAGTTATCACCATCCCCTCACAATTATGTAAACACATATGTATGAACGCTTCATAAGTGCCTGTGATAGGCCTACATGAATAAAGAAATTTGGAATTTGAATTTGAATTTATTAATTTCATAATAATTATCATAGAATAAATAATACCTACACATATTTAATTCGGCCCCCGCATATTATATTACATAATATTTTAAATAAATTCCGATTATTATCTAAACAATTAAGCAAGCGGGGGGTGGCGCCTACACCAACTTATCGCTACCTCGACAAAGAGTTGTAAAACTGTCACTTGTAAATTTGTAACTTTGTCACAAGTTACAAGACATAAGCGAGCAACACGATGTTCTTTTGTAAGAAACCACTACAGGGCACGGGTCTCCTCCCTCAATGAGAAGGCATTCGGTGGACACCACGCTGGCCCAGTACGGATTTTTGGACTCCACACACCTTTGAGAACATTATGTAGAACTCTCGGACATGCAGGTTTCCTCCTATATATTGGATAGTAGATGTAGCTTTTGCTATAATCTGCAAGATGACACATTTTTATAGTACGGATTATATAAGCTAGGTGTTGCACTAGACTTTACTCGCTTTTGTATATTTTCTTTAAAAATCAAGACCATTTAACTTGCCACAAGTAAGTAAAAAGTTACTCTGTCTGTCCCCAGGGTCTTAGAATTGCTTTTCATCGCTCCTAATTCAAAATATTGATAATGGTCTCCTTGCTATGAAGCCTTACAGAACTAGTCCTATTGAACATTTCCCCAATAAATACCTATGTCTTCAGGATCTCGCATCCTGAAGACGTCCTATATCTCTGTGTCAAATTTCGTCAAGATACTTACGAAATTTGACGGATGGTTTGATCAAACATAAGCAACAAACAACCAGACACACTCACTTTTGTTATATTAGAATGTACGTTGCTTAGAATGTAAGCTTGTTCATTGTATCCCGCTTTATTCTTTAAGTTAGACCACACACGAGGTGGCGACCGGGGCAGAAACGGTGAATTACTAGCGTGTCAATCAATAAACGTGATAAGTGCGAGTTTCGTGCGCCGATATGCAAACAGGATCACACGGCACGAACCAACCGCCTTCGATCGAATACTATTGACTGCGGTCACTCTAACACGTTTGATTTTAAAATTGGAACGACAAATAATTTAAGCTTAGGTAGAAACTAAAACAACATGCACGGAGTAGCAGGTCTAAATATCTTTTGTAGATTGTTTATCTTTGACATTAGGAAAACGGCAGTAGGTACCTATATCCTTTTCCAGATTATCATAAGAAAATTTAAGAGTTTCTTGGGGCATCACGTCTAGGGAGGGGACAATTTGAAACATATCAGAATATTTCAAAAATAATAATTCGAAAGCAAATAAATAAAAGGCAAAGCAAATAAATGTAAGCTTTGGTTTTTATTGTTAATACTTACACTACGTACTACGTATCTATTTCGTCTTAAGTACCTAAATTTTTTGAGTTGCAGAATGAAATATCTGTATTTGTTGTATTCCAGAACGGCTAAGCGGTGAAACCTTCGACAGGGCCAAATTGGAATTCATTTTTCTGAATTTTCTTTTGTCTGGTCAAGTAGACGGTTTCGGATAAACACGTGCTGCCAAGCGATTTAGCGTAACGGTAAGATTTCTAACATAACTGACATACCCCCGAAATAACGTTTTCCATGTTAGATTCCATCATACATTGTTATCAAAAGAGCTAACCTTGTGGTGAAATAAAAAAATGTTTCGCGGTTAAAATAGTGAACTCACTGGGGCACTAGGGTCGGTGCTATCGATATTCAAATTTTTACATCAAACTATCAATTTTATTTAATGTCACCAAAAATGAGTCACATAGAAATAATTCCCACTTGAACCCGTTTCGGCGCTTTATACACCAGTTTATTAGTTAATATTCATTAGTGGGGGAGGCCAGATGTGATAGATAAGGCGGCACACAACGCTTATTAACGTACCACTTTCTACTATACGAGTACGTGCCACCCTGGCCGATAACTCATAAATAATATGTCAGTAGCAACTGTTGAATGGATCGACGCTTTATTAGGAACCTTCCGCGTACAGCTTCTGATAAACTTTCTTCCACTACCCTAGACAATATACCCTGACCCACCCCGTCGCCTCACATACCTGGTATCCCCAAGAATTGGGCTATGAAATGCAAAAGAGATGTTTTGAATCGGACAGTTATTTCCTGAGTTTAGCGTTTACAAACCTGCTTCAGCTCTTAAGAGTTTCAGTAAAAAATTCCCAATACGTACGTATTAGTACGTGGGCCCGGACCTACTCGGTGGAACGAACTTTTTTATTTTATAAAACTCCAACGTATTATCAATAATATTATTATTTAGTCTACCACTTAAGTCTTAAAACAGTGATTTATTCGACTACTTCCGTTAACTTTATAGACAATAAAAAATGAAAGAGAGACAGGTGCTTGATGTGAACCGATCCGAACACCGCCGCAAACAATTTTATCACTCCCATAAATATAACTAACAGAAGATCACCGCACGCCTTATTCACAGACTATAGTTACATTATAGAAGATTGAAGAATTACTCTGTGAGGGTCACACTTATGACCTCTGTTATTAGCACTGGGTAGGCTGCCGTCACTATGTATTTGTCTCCAATTGATTGACGCCATTCTGGTTTACCAATGTCCTAGAATCTAAAATTAGTATTACTAAATAGACTATTAAGAGATCCGGAGACGCTCGTATGCCATATTTGACAGTGCCCTGCATTTTTAGTAGGATTGAATAATTGTGTCCTCACCACACCTCAGTTCTAATCTAATATCTACAAGGTTAATCTTTTGTGTCTCCAAAAAGGTAAAAGTTTAAAAATAAATAAATATATAAGTAAATATATCAAACGTCAAATAACGTTAAGTCATATCAATACAAAATACTTATTTAATTAATACATACTTCCTTATCTCCGATATAATGTTTTATAAAGTAGGGACTGGGAACTCAGATCATGAATTCTTTGAGTTATCTGACATCTGAACTGGCTTCACTTTTACGATTAAGTTGGTTCATGAAAACTCCGTCTATTTTTTACATTACGTCTATGGCCTAAACTTTAAAAACACCCATGATCGCAAAATCATATTTTACCAGTCAAATATTATTTGGAGCCCTTAACTCCATACGTTAAAGTTGATTTTCTTATGTAGTTGTAACATTCACGGTAAATACAAAGTTGTAAGCGTAGTCAATACGGAATGGCAGTATAAAATCTATCGTGCATTTCGTGACAGAAAGTTAGCGAAGTTTTCAATCGATGCCTTTTAGTTCGACGTTTCTTTTACGGGGCCATTTGCTGTCCTAATTATTTATATTCATGCGATTACGTGGCACTTTTAATCTTTAACCTTTTTAATCTTTATGAAGTAGTAATACTAATAGTACTTTTTGAATATCTACAATACTCTCAATATGCAATACTCTCCGTATTGCATATTATCCACATAAAAAAAATAATACACAACTCTATGTAATAAAATCAGGGAGATCGAATACATTATACTTTTAAATGTTGCATCAAGTCGTATCACTACAGCCAGAGATCGTCAAATATAAAAGGGTTTCTAAAAAGCGACTGAATCAAAGAGCGAAATCGCTAAATAAAAGTTATCATATAAAACCTTTTTTCACGTATACAAACGGTAAACGTGCATCCACCATTTTATCCCTACGTCAATATGCACTTAGCACACGTTCAAAAAGCACTCGTGTATCCAAACAAAGAATGGCAACTGGAAATCCATCAATCAAAGAACTGCAATGAAATAATCGAATTTCCGAACGTCGAGTGCAGTTCAAAGCACGAACGAGGAACCGCAACAGATTAACAGAAATAAAAAAAAAGTTTGGAAACATGACTAATATCTGGCACAAAGTTCAGTGTCGATATCGCGTCTATGGCAACAAAAGGAGGAAGGAACGGTGGGGAAGGAATTCAAAAAAGGAACGCATCGAACGCCCGGCATTCAAATTTCGGCGGCATAGATGTCGATTTTGATTTTGGAATGTTTCTCATTCGTGTATCTCACAGATTATTATTGACATTTTGCGATATTGGTATTCGAACCTATTTGAAAAAACCTGTATAGGTACTGGTCAAAGAGTAAAAAAGACGATCAGATGCACCTTGTAATTTAGTTTGCTTAGTCATTCTTTCTTGGTTTGTCTTTTCTTTACTGCCGATTAAAGATGAGATATTTTGAAAATGCGCAAATGTCTAAGACGAAGTGAAGAAGATAGAGTATTTATATCTACATTATATCATATCTAGCTGATGTGTAGCCAACCGACAAAAAAAAACCTATTTATGTACAACCGTAATAATTATTAGTGATATTAAATAAAACAAAAAATATAATTTTATTGGAAGCTTTTTAATGGCTTGATGATCAATAATAATATAATTATGGTTATTTCTTAACACGCTTTAAAGGACGACGATAACGGATATCAAAGTCATAAAATGATCGGCTTAATTGACAATTTCAATTGATCGCTATAGACTATAGAGTTTTTTTTTAAATGACAACCTATCACGATAGTGTAAAAGCTCGATTATAGACAATTGATTCTACATAGCGTGTCATAGTTTTATTAGTCGGTTAGTTAGAAGTTTATTTTTTCACATAATTATATAGTGTAGGTAGATACTGTTAAAGCTGGTAAAAGGCAAATATTATGTATAAAATATATGTCATAGTTTAATTTAAAAAATACAGAACTGATTTCCGCTTGTTATGCTTATACTACTTTGAGATAAAGATTGACGTCCAAGAAGAAAGAGTAATTAGATTTTTTATAATAAAATTAGCAATTTTCATACTTACTAAGTTTTTTTAATAAAATTTCTTTGCAATTCATGTTTCACGATATCTAATAGGCAAGGGCTATCAATCATCAGATAAAATAGTGTAATAATCATAAAGTATGTTTAGGTAAGTTTGAAGCGAAATTCGTTCTTGACCCATTATTTTTTCCAAGGCAGGTGCATATTAATTCCGTTTGGTACATTGAGTTATTAACTCATTAGACATGACTATAGATGAGGGCCGTACGATAAGATATCGTATAACATTACAATATTATACTTTCATGTTTCGAACGGTTCGAACTCTGAACGACTTTATACCTATAGTTACAATTATAGCCCTTTCAATTATTAGATTAAAATCGGTATCAAAATTTTAGTTCTCTAAGATTTAAGAAAGTTCATAAAAATTAAATATATGGGAATAGTTTTTATACTAGCAGTTAAAAATGTATTAGTTTTATGTCATAACTCTTAAGCTTTTAACTAATGCTTAGATTTGACAACCTATAATATTTCTTCATAGTTTAAAACGGGGAAAGGAATCTGTCTCCCACACATGTGTACCAACTTTATTATACTCATTAATGCTTTAAAATATCGATGTTATTTTTAACACACAAATAATAAATGTATCAATGTACTCCCCAGAGAATAATTAAACAATTTATTATTCATTAGGGATATCGTACAGTGTGAGATGACATAATGGTGGTAAAAAGTAAACTATCTATGATTCAGAAAAAACACACTGTTTATGGCTGCGGTAGCACCTTGTGGGGTTGTCGTAGATTGGTATCGTTGACGATTATTATATTGTTTTATTTTTTAATTCCAATGTTGACCCACATATACGTATAAGTATTTGATATTTGGGTTAGCGGAAATTCCTTGTAATGGACAGGGAAGGTCATGTATATTTTTAACTGATAATTAAAAAGAAACATGTTACTAGGTAAATGGTTATTCTGAATGCTTTATGCCTATAACCTACGACATCTATAATTAGTCTTTTTACCGAAGCTAAAAATATCAAGTAAATTATTTTTAAAAATAAATATATAAAAAGCTCTTTAAATAAGAAAAAAAACAACTTTCAAGTTTTTCGTAATAGGTATAAATATTATAATAGACTCAAATTTTGTTTTTTGTCTCAAATTCCCAGTTCCCACTGCCCTGCGTGCTTGAGCTCCACTATAACGACATTTCCATACGTCTAGAGGGGAGACAGAAAAAGACATCTAAAAGAATTATGACATTTCGATGTTCTTTACCACGCTATTGAGTGTCTGTTTTAAAAAACGATATGAATGTCACATTGGCTATATATTTCTATCATGTGTCACTTAGACATGAAGTTTATTTATTGTACGAGTAGTTTGTAGTCGATTCTGTAAATTTCTATAATCTATGATTAAAAATTACGATACTATGAATGCCTGTATGCTACTATATAGCCGTGTAAGCATTGAATTAAGAATATATTATCTTAATTCTGTGCTTATCTATTCTGTTATTTATCTAAAAACGTGCTTACAAGCACGTTTTTAGATAAATAATGATAGGAAATCGAAAAACCGTCCGAAGTAGATAAATAAATAAAAGAGGTAGCGACGTACAAAAAGCTTGATCGATGCACCATTTTGTGCTCTGTAACAGTTTTTCACGATGTACATAGACATTTTTGTAGGTCTTAGAATGAAGTAATAATTTACAAGTAATAAAGTGTCGATCGTTTGATGCGATGCCAGGTCTGAAATGTCATGCAATCATCAATTTTGTTTTGCAATATATAGATAAGTTGGTACAATGTAGATAAATGCCAACGAGTCAAATAATGTTACTAGCAGATGAGAGCAACCTGATGTGAGACACCTTGCGTGGCGAGTTATAATTTTTCGTCTTGTAAATCGCCGGACACCTATTTTAACCGAAGTTTAGAAATGTAAATGTCAAAAAATTACACCTCTGAACGGCTATTGAACCTCGTACCTGAATTCTGTACCGAATTCTGTACCTCGAAATCGTACCCCACTGTACGACAAAAGTTAAACTGACAAACGAAAACAAAAGCGATCGGGGTCGACTCAATAACGTCATAAACCTTGCCCGTTGATAAAACTATAAAAAAAAACAAACACCATTGATCTCACGCGTGCAACACATGTGATGGGAGAGAGTGATGCCGCTATACGAGGGAGGGAGACAGCGATGTTTTGCTTTTTTTTTCGAGCACCGATTTCGCCACATGGTTCAGTTTGTTACTGTTTATCCGATTAAATTCTATCGGTAGCCCTTTATTGAGTTTGGTTTTCGTTTTTTAAACGAGAAATGGGAAAAAGGATGCGGCATCGTGGCTTTTGAAGGCTTGGACAGATTTTGATGCGGTTTATTTTTCTTATCTGTGAAACTAGTATTGAATACTCTGGTTTCTTATTATATAGAACTTAATTACCATAAATCTTGAACATTTAGTCATAAATTAATTAAAAAAGGATTTGCAAGTAGCTTAGTAGTATAGCAGTAGCATAGTAGTAGGGCGTAGCCTTAAAAAGCCTTTTTGAGTCTTAAAAAATACCTGTTTTTTTTTTTTCAAAAAGTGTTTTTTTTTAATTTAGGTAGATATTTGTGAGGGGTGCAAAATTTCCTTTACCTATATTTCGTGGTGCAAAATTTTGGCGTAAGCGGAAATGAATTGAAATTTTTCATTTATCATGAATTTGACACCAGAAAAATAATGTAATTCGATTATTAACATTGGCTGTCAACAAAGAAAAAAGTGTTAGACTCACACATTTTTATGGTAGGTATAAAGTTTCTACCGCCATAAAGTAAAAAACATTCCGCGGACGTGGTAAAAACGGATCTTATTGTTCTATAATTTATTGCTTGTATATCGATTTTTCTAGGAAATGTTAAAAAATTGCGAATAAAATATCACAGTGCATCGTATTACAACGATTGACCATTTCTTGTCCTATAATATTAAGCTATGGGTATTTTTTTCTCAAGGGTTTCACAAGCAAAAGTAGGCCTTATATAAAGGTGATAGGACTTTATTTTATCTATTAGTTCTTATCTGCATAAGTTGATTGGCCTATATGGTACAAGGTGAAAGCGGAAGCGGGAACTTTCTTTGGAATAAAGTGGTGAATATGATTATTTCTCGAATTGAATTGCAGAACAGAAGTTATTTAATAAAATTAGCTCTCAGCGAAATATATCAACAAAAATATAGGAGAACTCTGTGTGGTGGAAACTTTCGTGAAATTTGTTCAGTTCAGTCACTCTACTATTTAATGATAAATTGATATGTATTAAGAAAATGTGGTGGATCTAAGGTATTTTATAATCTGATTTATGAGGAGGCTTAGGGGCTTTGTACCGTCACTTCAAGTTATTAAATAGCAGTATTTATGGAAACAAGGATTACAATTCTGAAACCAGAACGTCAACGATATCAAAATAATAGTGCTTTTAGCTATGATAGTGAGCCCTCGTGTTCAGCTATGAGACATTAAAAGGGCAGATGATAAAATTATTAGGTATATAACCACTTTCGTTATAATATTAACTTCCTTATCGCTTCGCTTGTGACTCGAACCACACGGTGTTAAGTGTCGTTGTTCCCAATGCTTACACCAACAATTGTTACAAGTTCATGTAAGAATTAGTGGAGTTAGGTAAGTTAGGTTTTTGTATCCGATAGCCAATGACGTCATTGCAAACTTTAGTCTTATACCGAGGAGCTTTGGACTGGAATTCGTATAATAAGCGTACTATACTTACAGCAAGAGGTTGTGTTCTATCTCGAACAGTGTAAAATACAGCCTATCGGAGTTTTTTTTATTGTTTACTAGCGCACCCAGCCCGCTTCGCCGGGCTAGATTTTGCTTTATTTTATTCAAACAATAAACTTACATCATTAAATTGTTGAAAAATAAGGAGTGCTCCGATCGTCACCGAACTTAACAGGATTACTCGCCAGGTTAATCCGGAGATTCCCTGAAAGTTTCATTGAAATCGGTCCAGCCGTATCGGAGCCTATACGGAACATACCCACACACTTTCTCTTTTATATATTAAGAAGATTGTTTATTAATTGCTACATGCACATACATAAGAGACATGACGCCCCGCCGGGGCATTGCAATAAAATTCGTTGAAATGATTTTTATTTCTTTACTTAATTTAAATTATTATATTCAAGTACACAAAATAAATTTTATTATTGCAATTGATTTAAATATGTCAACTTAGACCTAAAAAAAAATATTAGAATTTGTCAACTTAAAACATAAGAATATTTTCGATTTACAATAATTATAGAATTAGGATTTAATGTCACACTATTATTAATAATTGATAATTGAAAAATTTATAAGGGTCGTCATAAAAACAATAAGAAAAAGGTAGGTAGGACTACTGGTTACCAAAAATTTCTCGTATACCCAATATATAATATTTTTTCTGGTATGTTGCTTCGGCATGGCTAGTTACTACCCCCCCGACGAAGACGTACCGCTAGGCGATTAAGCGTTCCAGTACGATGACGCCTAGAAACCAACCCATATCAAAATACCCAACGGCTCAATGTCACGAACATTGACAGTGAATCGCTTAGTAGCGATCTTTGGATTAGGAAAAGATGAGCGTGAGCGGACAGGTGGTGTAAAATTATTATAAACCTACATTCAAATAGCTAAATACAAATACATAAACAAAATTGCACAAATAAGAAAAATATAATAAATAAAATAATAAAGTAACATATACTCAATCATACGTAAATACTAACTTTTCTCTCCGTTAAGTGAGATATATGAAATGCCCCCATTTTCAGATACAAAAACGATGTATTTAATTTATATATTTTTTGATAACAGAGATGGTACCCCGTACCGATGAGCTAAAAAGTACGTATCTAGTCATAGTCATCTATAATATATAAACTTGGATTACGCGAATCGCTTCGTGAAAAATTAAAACAAATAGGTATTCTTACAGTAGCTTCGCAATATATTTATAATAATAGTCTTTGTGAGACAAAATATTACTCTTTATAAACAAAAAGGGGAAATTAACAATCGACTTACCAGAAACGGACATAAATTAGTGATATCTCCATATCGTCTGAAAAAGGTGCAGAACTCCTTTGTGGGGTTGGGTATGCGCTTTTACAACATGATTCCTACCAATGCATACATTTAATAAATGTGTAAAAACGCATCTAGTACAGCGAGGTTACTATACATTTGATGAATTCCTCAATGACAAGGTAGATTGGAAGCAGCCAGCCTCGCTCTCATCTCCCGCAAGATATCAAAATGATTGTAAATGTTGATGTTGGAAAAGAGCAACTACTGAGTTTCTTGCCGGCTCTTCTCGGTAGAAGCTGCTTTCCGAACCTGTGGTAGAGTCACTACAAACATACATACTTGACGTTTCAAAAGTGCTTATAAAGTAGGCCTACTTGAAATAAATGAATTTGAATTTGAATAGGTAAATAAAAAAGTATCCTTCCATGGTGATAAATTGACGCCAGACAGTTTCATATTGCTTCCCACGCGCTGGTATGATCCGATGATCATAATTAATTCTTAGTACCATTGTAATAACAAATACTCAGGATATCGATGGCACATCCGCTCCCAGCCTCTCGGATTCAGTTTAGTTTTTATTATGCACTAGCTGACCCCCACGAGTTCGTCTGCGTACAACTTAGTTACCCATAGTTTTAGTAGTAGTAGATTTTTTTGTGATAGTAGCTCGTCCGTCTAAGTTCATTACCGCCATTCTAATTTCTGCTGCCAAGCACCATTCCTGCGAACCTAAAGGGCGTAGTTGTCGGTGTATTTACAGGCAGGCTTAACACGCCTTAGTAGTTAAAGCTGATAGTGGCAGAGCTCGTCCAGGAAAGTACTAATACTACTAAAAAAGGCTTAAGCTGTGATAGCGCAATGGGTAGGAGCTCGACTTCTCTTTCGAGGAGCCGAGCTCGAATCCCAGCACGCACTCTAACTTTTCTAAGTTATGTGCGTTTTAAGTAATTAAAAAGATCACTTGCTTTGACGATGAAGGAAAACATCGTGAGGAAACCTTCATACCTGAGAGTTTTACATAATGTTCTCAAAGGTATGCGGAGTCCACCAATCCGCACTGGGCCAGCGTGGTGGACTACGGCCTTAACCCCTTCTCATTGTTGGAGGAGACCCGTGTCTATATGATGAGGCTTAACACCTACAGTTCCGGTTGATGAACCATGCCAAGTGCTGCTTTGTTTATAATCGAAGTCAAAGATTTTACACTAACAACCACGAGGACCTTGGTCCGTCAATTTTCATCTCCTTGATAAATTATTTTTTTAAATTATGCCAAAAACTAAATATGCACTGCACTGCGGAGTTATATTGTATTGCTTTGTGTTATAATAATTATTGAAGGGGAATTAGAACCGTTGTGATATTAAACTCGATGTAACGGAATGCTTCACGATCAAGAAAGAGACAGATTAATTACTATAAAAAAAGAGTTCTTGCACCCACAAAGATTTACTCTAGGTATTGGTGATTGTTCTACACATACGATGCGACTGCTCACCCCCATCAGATCAGCTTCATCTGTCATATTATTAATATAAAATGAATACAAGCTTTTCGAATTTTTTTTATTATTCCACAACAAATTAGCTCTTGACTATCCCAGCTAGTGGTAAATAATAATGCAATAGACAGGGCATTAGACCCATCCATATCCATCGGTTTCTACGCGACATCGTACCGGAACGCTAAAACCTCTCATCAATATACTACATAATATAGCAATATCAAATATTTTTGCACTAATAAGCGAGTTTATTAATTAAATATATGACTCCATAAATAATAATAATTTTATACACAAAAGTAGAGGTTCTATGTTTGTCTTTCGACCAGCAAAGTAACAATCACCTACAAATAGTTAAATTAAAGTGTAATGATATTTTAGGTTACTTTTATGTCATCTGATACAATTGATGTTATGTTTACAAATCCTTTTCATAAACAATAATTAGTATGCGTGAACAAATTTAAACAATACATTATACAGGATGCTATAATTAGGTTTATCTAAGAAATTCAATGTTTTTTTTTGGTAATTACTTCGTATTTTAACTTTTTCTTATTTAATTTTAATGATTTATTTTTAATACCAAGTCTCTAAGACATTTATTTTAGTAATTTGTCCGCGGAATATTGAATAGGTACCTAGTTAAAGCGTGGGCCAGTCCGTGCATAGATTTGGAGCCATAAAAATTAAAATTACTATCCAATCATGTTACCAACCGTCATATTTATGTTAAACGTTTATACTAAATGGGCACATTGACATTAAATTTTGGAACGTAGATAATAAATTATAACGGCGATTAAAGATTTGACACTATGCAGTAATGTCAAAATTAATAAAAATCGAAAGTTTATTGCATTCTGATTAATTTTGTCGATATTCATTGGTTAAACTGAATATATCTATTATTCCTAGAGTTCTAAATTATTCCTATTAATGTCTAGACTATATATGTAATATAATTACCATAAATTATTGGTTACTGGATCACATAATTCAGGTTTGTTAGATAATAATATTTTTTTTGCTATACTTAATCTTAATAAAAGTCATTTACATGCCTGTCTCGTAAAAATTCGAAAACGGCTTTAGATACAGATAAAAAAGAGGTTTATCTCGTCAATATCTATAGAGTTTTTGAAATAAGATTTTTTTTTAGAAAAAACACAAAGGAAAAATCGGCACTTGATACTTTCGATCGGACGTAATATAATTTCTAAATTTTTCAGGTAAGTATTAAAATCAACTATTACTTCTAGTGGTAGAGTGGTAACTGTCTACTAATCCAATGCGAAAGAACAGAAAGTATACATTCCTAAATTTTCGTACCCAGGTTTCGGGCCCGGGACGTCCCACTTACAAGACAACAGTGCTGGCCACTGCGCCCGTTAAGAAATCAATTAATTATTGGACAAATAAAAAAATAACTTTTTTTTTTTATTCATTAATTTAAATGCAGATCATTCTGTATAAGAAGGTTTAAAGTGTCTCAATCATTATCGGCCAATATGTGACCTATTGCGCCGGATGTGTCCCACGAGTTGGATGCAAATTGTTTATCATTTGCGAACTGACACCTAAGATATTTTTACTAAGCTTAATTGTTTACTAGCTGCGCGACCACGCTTCTCTTTATCACAGACTGATATTTGAAACGTTATACAAACAAACATTCATAAATAAATGAAATAAGTACTGTTTAAAATTTTTAATGCGTTCCATTTAGCAATTTTCGAGTTTCGCGTAAACTATCATATGGGAGTATAGTTATTGAGAAAAACCATGAGGGTTAACTGCGTCACCGGGAGGGCGACTGAGAAGCTCACCAGGAGTTGGGCCTTGGGCTCAAAGACAAGGGTAAGGTAAGGGTGGCTGTTTCGGGCTCGGACCTCGGCTTAGTTTGGACTTTTTTTTGAACTACGTAATAAAAGTTAAATGGAACGTTTAAAAGACCGTTAAGAATATAATCAAATTACATCTCAATGAGCGATAGCTGCATTTATAATTACCAAGAAAAAAACCACTATCTTACGCCTCTGGTTTTGCTCGGGCTCCAGCGCCATCTGTCGGGCTGATTTGTGAATCTAAACCATTCAGGGTGCCACCCAAACGTATACCAAAAAAAATCATTCAAATCGGTCCAGCCGTTTAGGAGGAGTTCAGTGACACACGCACACAAGAAATATATATATATATATATTAATATATTTATATACCTATAGGCTATAGTGTAAAATGGTTTGGGCACCCGATTAGCGTTTATCGATTCTGTGGTGTTTGTGGTGCTGAGAATATTATTTAATTAATAATGCGCCGCCTGTCTTTTGCGCCATTGGTCTGGAACTTCTGGAAGAGATCGCTATGTAACGATAAGGACGCCAAATTGCATGCATTGTGTTGTTTTTACTATATTTTTTTATTTGCATTCTGTTTTTATGTCGTGTACTATAAAAGTTAATTCATTCTATCATTCATTCACTCGTATACTATTCTAGTATATCTATAACAAGTACCGGAAGTTAGCTAGTGTTGAGATGTGGCGTATCGCTTACACCATGTGTTATAATGGTCTTGCTCGTTAATGTATGAACGTTACATATGGACCTGCTGACGCTATGGCCGTACTGACTAGTACAGCTTAAAACTGATGCTGCAGCACCCTAGCGCCCTCAGTGACAATCCGTCTCTGTGTCGACGCGGTCTATTTCACCACTCCTCAGCCAGCCTATATCCGGCTCGAAGGACCAATGAACGCACCTACACCAAACCCGAGTGATAAAATAAAACTCTGAGCAAGATTTTGTTCACTGTAATTCTCAACCTTAATAACATTCAAGGAGGCCTATTCTAATTATTAGTAAAGAATCTTCTTAGCGCGATACAATATTAAATAAGACCAAAACAGCGCCATCTATCGCATTACTTAAAAAATAACTTATTCAACCTTAAACATATTGTATTGAATGTATTAATCATCGATAATTGACTTAAAATAGCATCTTGGGTAATTATCTATGCCTGAGAAGTGGCCTGCTTAGGCCTGAATTTTCATTATATAGTTGTTTTTACCTACACTTGGAGGTAATATCAAATTTGTAAATTTAAAACGCATATAAAAATTTCTGAAAGCATTTGAGCTCTTTGGAAATCACAGCCTGAGTGCTTTACCAAATAAGCTACGGTTCTTTACCATCGATGCCGAAATTAATGTCTGTTTATGAGTTTTATAGCGACCGGTAGCGTTATCTAGTAGAAAACATTGCAGTTTCGATTAACTTTTAACATAATTGTATCCTAATATCTGCGATATGAAGCGGTGATAGCCCAATGGGTAGGATTTCGATTTCACATTCAAAGAGCCAAGTTCAAAACCTAGCACGCTCTTACTTAGTAACGCCTTTTAAGTTATTCAAATATCACTTGCATCAACGGTGATGGAAAGCATCGCTCGTTAGGAAACCTGCTTTCCCGAGAGTTATCCATAAAGTTCTCAAAGGTGCCTTGTGAGAGACCCGTGGCCTGTAATTGGTGCATATGATGATGAATTTCAGCGAAAGGTTAAGTCCCAGTTACCTGAGTTGTTATTTGAGCTAACTAAGATTCCGAAGCATTTCAGTAGCAGCCAAGATGCAGAAACATTGGGATGCATTTACTTAAATTATTAATGCTGACTATCCACCGTTTTACTACCACAAATAATCGACATTGAATTTTTTTTATAATAATTCTGCGCTGAAAACTTTTTTATTTTACTTATAATTAATACATAGGTAATTTGTTTTAGTACTATCGTTAACCACAGATCATAGAAACAACTTATAAATTATGATTTGTATGCGCAAAGAAATCCCCAGTTACTACTGGTGATTTCTTGTTATAATCAAACATAAAGACAATGAAAACGTGTCGATTCCATTCAATACAATTTCTAGTGATAAAAAACATCGCTCGATCTGAACAATAGAAAATCGTTTATGGTTTTGCTCTACGGTATGTCTATGTGATTCATAGTGGTATTTCTTTTTTATACCTACTGCAAGATATTGTTTGCCTCCGATCTCACCTGATGGAATGGGACACTGCAGTCTAACGTACATTTTATACACTATTCAATCAATCTATACATTATATACCACCTTATTACTTACCATCTTGTTATCAAAAGATTTCGTATCAAATAACAAAGCTTTTGTATCATATCATCACATTATTAATACAATTGTTTTTATTTGCAACACAATTTATTTTTGGTTGAAGGGACAAAAGGCGGCCTTATCGCTTCTTATTGATCTGTGCTTGGCAAACTTAGCACTAGGACATCTATAACATACAGTGTGGTGTAAAGTAGGTATAGTTGTATATTTATAATATGTATAAAATTACAGAAATATTCATAAAATAAAAAATATTAAAATCGTGGTAACGCGCTAATATATTTTTTTTCATTTTAAATTAGTAAATACACATTGGAGGTGTATCCTGTCCCAACAAAAGCCACCAAACCAGATAATGTGACTATTTCGTATCCACTCAATTTCCGTAGATCTTCATTCGTTCCTAATAAAATGATTTATATCCACAAGGAAATAGGTAAGAAGTTTTGATATCTCAAAAAAAACTATCATCATTGTTTAAGATAGAACGGAGTTCGAAGTAAAATCATCGCATAAAAAATAACTTCAAACTAACTTTCGAAAGTCTGATCAAAATGACACAATTACCGTAGAAAGGGGTCAATAACCTCCAGTGACGCCATCTGTTCGAATTTCATGGAACTTCTTAATACAAATGTCAAAGACAGATATTAATTGTTTTTAAATCTTTCTATTCAGTTGTTTGCAGCACGGAATTATTCCATTTGTTAAAATAAATATTGGCAAACGTTTAACTATTTTTCCTATTAAACCAGTTATGTGTCTCTACCTACCAAACGTGGTAGGATTAATTATTGCCGATTGTTTTCAAAGCGAAGTTTCATAATGCTTTCGGCATTCTATGAGCAAATCTGGGATTTAAAAAAAAAACTAAGCGAGCCATTAGCGTAATCTACATTTCAGATACCTATTGGATCCGTAACTGTAAGACAAAGTAAAAACTCACATAGTAATAATATTGGAAGGAATCATCTCATTCTATTACATTAATTTAGATTCATTTTACTGTTGTTCCACAAAAAATAGCAGCCACGGATCTTAGAGATAAGTGATTCAACACGTTTTCTTATAAGGCACTAATATAGACACAAGTTTCTGTGCATCATGATGGCCCAAAAAACCGTCGCAGCAACATCATCGTTCTTAATTCATTGACTGTCATCTGTTATTCTACTAAAAAATAAAAGAAAACTCTTTTTGTCATCTGACAAGAAATAGAAAATCAATATCTTCTAAAATTTTTACAAAAAGAGACTTGAGATATTAGTGATATTTACTCTATAAGAAAAAATCTAAAAAAAAAATAGATTGTGATATTTAATCATGAAATAACGAAAAAAAACATTTTGTTAACTGACAAGAAATAGCATTTGTCTAATTTAATTAATTTTATATTAGCTTTGTTTTTTCTAGTATCTATAGGTACCTACTGCGATTTTACCTGGTGTGGGGATACCCCCCTTTGGTGATGATGCAGTCTAATATAGATAAGTGATGGTGTAAACACCAATTTTTTTTTGTGAAAGACTTTCACGAAAAAATGAACTCAATTTCTTAAAATTTTCACTACCTACCTTCTGGCAATAAACTTAATTTAATTTAATAAAAATCTATATTTTTTGGTCTCCAAGGAACAAGTGCACGTAGCTTTATTGCTAATAAAATACATTAAAAATAGTAGGATCTACCTATCTTTTTATTAAAATTATAGTTACTATTAGCTAGTTAATTCAGTGAAATAATAAATTATATCACTTTCTTACTTAGTATGTTATATGGTTATAAGTTATAAACACATTTATTCTTCTATTTTAAGTTTCTACCCACTGTGGGATAATAGAATATTTTAGATATGCAATATCAAAAATTACCAAAAAATATCTACATAGGTAGGTATCAAGTAAAATGAGACAATAAAAGAGCCTTTCTGCAAATAATTTTGTATAATTTTTCTCAATAATGGAAATCGAATCACTATACTGTATTCTTACACTCTACAAACGATGTAAAGCAAATAATCATTTCACAAGGTTTTTTTAGCGTTATTTATTTGATTATCTCTAAAATATAATTTTTATTAATACATAACTATAACCTAAAATAAACTATTTAGAAACTAAATAAAATCTAAAACGTCCTCGAAACCACCGCAGCGAGGCACAGTTCCTAAGATGCTGGCAGCATTGCCCCTCTGGATGGCCAAACTAATTCGTTGGCCAAGGTAACTGCCCGCTCTAGGATCACCGGTAGACTCGATAACCCTTTTCGATAATTCTTTGAAAAGGGCTCTTGCCTCCGGACCCCACGGTCCCAAAGTCTCTGCTCCAAAAGGCACAAAAATGAAGCTGCTATCCAGGTTTTCATATTTAGCGTTATTGCATTTTGGTTCAAGATTTATTTAAGTATATAAAAACGTATTCAATGCGCTAAAAATTATCATAACGCATTAAAACATTGAAACAGTTATAAAAAATAAAGAATTTTATACTTATTTCAAATAAAGAAGTTTCCAGTTGGATGCAGTTGTATACCTACATTTCGTTAACAGCAAACAAAATTCTCTTCAGAATCTTATTAGAATAAAAAGTTAAGTATGCCCTACGTAGAGGCTGGAAAATCGAGCGATGTAATTTAGTTGCATAGGTAAATTAAAATAGGTGGACACCTGTTTTACATTTTAATTATACTTGTTATTTTACCTGTCTATCTATTTTTTTTTAATTGGCTATTTTGAAATTTACAAGTAAAATCAAATTCATAATATTAAGTACATACGACTTTATAGATTGAAATTCGAAATTTAAAAAAGAAACTAAAATATTATCATAAAATTACCCACAATAATAACAATTTAACTAAAACTTAATATACGTTATACTAGTTCTATCTAAAGGAAATAATGTCATTGTCCGTATAAAAATAAACCCCGTATGAAGTGCAGGGGAGTTTAGGGTAAAGCACTCAGTAATTGACACTCATCAATCACGTACAACAAAACGAATCGGTTTGAATCGGTTTGTATCGGCATGCCATGCCGACGCACCGGGCGACCGGGCTACACTTGCACCAATTAACTCTCACTCAATGAGCTATTTGATCTACTAAATGTTAATTTTGCACCACAATTGTAACTTTCTTATCAAGATGTACTGACTTACGATGTTAATATTAAAACAAATATTTAATAAATATCATAATATTTGACATCTAAGTGGTCTTGAAACATGTAAGTTAAATTTTGGAAAGGTACAAATAATGTTTTCTTATATTTAATTATTTTTTCCATAAAGATCTATCTACCTACCTATTATTGAGCATTCACTAAACAATTAAATTTTATTTAGCGCAATTATCAGTTATTCAGTCATGAAATATGAATTAAAATTTTTCTTGCATTTTGTTGCGATATGATAAGAAATAAAAAAAATATTTTGACCATGTTCATAATTTTTTTTTACATTCAATATAAATATACTTTCTATTATATTTTTGTTGAGGTAAAAAATTGATAGCTTGTATTTATTTTATAAATCGCAAGGGTTACGAATGATACATTTTTAATGGACTTATGTTTATTTCGATAGTTTTGTGGTTCATATATAAGTAAAACACTTATAGCTTGTCGTTAACATATTTAAATAGATTTTTCTTATTGGAGTTTGTATGCAAAATTTCAGTTGTTCTCACTTAAACATATTCCAATCCTTAATTTTTTTAATGTGTTCTCATTATTATTTATTAACTTTGCCTTAATATTTTGATCACTTAAGAGTCCATGAGTTAAGTGACTTAATATAAATAAGCTTGATTTAAAAAATTATTTTCACAAATAGATCATTGGAGTTCCATAAAAAAAAATTAAATTTGGTGCCACTGGTACGATGAGTATAAAATAAAACTTACTGTTATTTGAAGTTCAGTTGTCACATGAGATGATAATGTCTCAGTGATGTCCACATAACACTCTACTAGTCAGTTATCACATCAACAAAAAATCGTTTTAGATATGGTTTTCCAATATTCACTCACAAAGTCATTAACAAATAATATTGTAAAGCAAACAGCTACGCCCAAAATAATCTTACGAGTCAGTGCGAAAACAAAACAATAACATAACACAGAGCGCACAATAATAATTATTCAAGTTCACTGTAGCGCGAAAAAAAATAATAAACAAAAATAGTACACAAGTGTCGAAAGTTCACTTTTCACAATCGATAATCGGATGAACGGTTTCGATCCGATTAGTTATTACGTAAGGTGATCCTTTAAGCGGGAGCGGAACGACGTGGTCGCGGGCGCGCGTCGTAGCCGCGACAGTCGACTGCAGTGCGATCCTTCGGACGAGGCCCCACCAACACTACGCGCATCTGAGGCTCACTCCTTGGCGCGGCCCCGCCCAGTGGGACGCTACTCGGCAGCTAAGATGACCGTCTCCCTCCTTGTCGCTCGCTACCGATACTCCGCTGCCCGTCCCGCTCGCTCGAGGCGACAGTGGGGCGCGCCAATAGGATCGGTTCGGATCGAGTCGAGACGATGAATCGAGATGTGTACTTAGGTATCGCTGCACAAGTCCTTTTGTTGTAGTCGATAATAGGATGCGCTTTTTTTTGCGGCGCAATCGACTGCCCGGCGCTCGGACTTCAAGCTCAGCGCTGACATTTATTTGTTTACACTACCCACTTATAATCAGTGATGCTTCATTTATCTAACATTATATCAATTACATATTTGAGTCGAATGCATTTTAAAATTAAATTATTTTAAATAAATAAAGAAAAACTATTTTCATGGCTCTAGTCGACCAAAACAAATAACTTATGTATATTGCGATATTTTCTTATTAACTACAGATACATTAAACTTTTTTTTAAATATAAATGCAACAATAAGATCACCTTGAATATCGAGAGTGCAGAGCAATTGCAAAGGGCAAGAAGACGCGTAGGGTCGTCTGAGCCGGCAGGGGTGGCTGAACTCGGTAGGGCGCTATGTAGGTCAGTTTTTGTTTCCCGCCACCCGAAATTCGGTTACTGGGTTTCGTGCGATCGGGAATTCTACTTTTCGATAGGGTCCATAATTGGTGCATTTTCCCTACATTTTCTTAAGATGTCACGTGAAGTTGCTTGAAAAGTTTCCAGATTTTTTTTACCTGATTACGATTAGATGTATTACAATTCAAATATCAAATACTTAACTAGGTATTTTGTAACGCTACTCAATTACTCAATGCATTTTATTTTAAAACAAAATATACCTATGTCCTAATTTTAATTTAAAGCAAATTAACGACACAGTATTTCAGACACAGAACCTTGTACCAATTCATTTAATTTAAATAACATCTACGTAGTCATACAATTAATATTTGACTAATACTTAAAATATGTTTTAAAGTGCGATCCGTTTGTTATTAATTGCATGTAATAAAAAGCTAAATAATGATTATTAAAAAAATATTTTTCCTTGCCCTATTTCATACCAATCACGTTGATGGTAATGTTCTGTGTTTTGTTCGTCGGCTTCAGGGCTACCCGGACGCCTCTCGCCACTAGATGGCGTTGCGAGAAGCTTTTCACGTTTTCCACGCATTTTCCGACACGAAAACAGGTTTTCTACAAGTTTTATTTTGTATTAAGTACTAGGATGACATGATATTTGAAAATTATTAACTTACATTGTGATATTCTATGAAAGTTATAACTTTTTATGATGGTTTAGGGAAAGTTATTTTTATGCGTAGTGAAACTTTGCCACTGGACTGGAATTTGTTAGACTGGTTATTATTAGGTAGATATAGTGATATAAACGTGATCTACTGTTTTAAGCCGTAGGTTAACCTACTATGTTATCTGCCAACCTACCAAAATTGCTTATTCAAGCGTTATGTCGCCATTGTTTCAGTGCTTTTATAGACTCTTTTATTTATAATTTATTTATAACTTTGAAAAAACTCGAGGTAGGCCTACGCCGATAAGGCGACTTCTACCTCAAATAAGACCTAAGAATTGAACAGTAAAATAGATCACAAAATTAACTTTATATAATTTTTATAAAATAAATTCAAAAGTATCTAATAATGATTAGTAAAAATGTTATATAAGTAAAATTGTAATAATGTGTAAAAGCTTTAGTAAAGGCTTTTTATTTATTTTATTTTTATTTATTTATAATAAAGTTACCAGTATTTGTGAAGTCAAACATTGTTCTGTAGAACAGGCAAAAGCAAACATTTTTTCCTGGCTTGCTACCTTAAGCTATGATTCAACAGACAAGCTTTTCTTGTGTCTAGAAGAATATCTACATAAGTAAAAAGTAATTATAAAATGCAACTTTATTAATAATTAGCTTGTTTAATCGATCGATCGATCGATCGTATTGGTTAATCGACTGTAATTCGAGTGACAACATAACCTTAAACTTGTTGTATTTAGGTAATTATTTCTTGCAAAGTTATAACTATATTGTATCGCCAGAAGGTTGCTTCAACTTCACGCTTTTAACGCCTTTTTAGGGCTTCATTTATTCACTTTCTGATTTAATATACATACCATAGAGGTACCATAACTCTTTCCATTTTACCGAAGGTTAGACTGAATAAAAATTCTTCCAGGAATTAAGTTTATATAAAATAGGTGCATGTATTACATCTTATGTGCAATAAATAATAGAAACTAAACAAGGCTAACACACAGATCGCTCCTGAGCGATAAGGCCACCTCTGATATTCTACTTCTTTCTTCATGTTTCTGTTTTTATTATATCTTTGAATATATTTGTTATTGTTGTGGTAACACAGCTGCTAACTACCTACATATTTACAAAGATAATTTCCCGAGCACCATTCAAACGATTACATGATTTATGTAATCAAACGATTTTATTAAACTTGTTAGCTGTTGTCTGCGTTTATTACTCCATGTCTTTTTCTGGGCTAGAAAATATCCTGTGTTACTCCGTCTATTTGGCTAACTCTTTGCCAAAAATCAAGTTAATCTTTGCTTAGTTAGATTCGGTTAGGCAAAGAAAGGATAAACAAATACACTTTCGTTTTCGCTACATTTTTAATATTAGTTACGATTTTATATTACAACTGGCTGTTGCCGGTGACTTTTTCCGCAATTTTTTTTTTGTTTTTAAAGCGTCCCGTAGAAATAGCTTATTTGCAAGATGCGTGGCATTAAATTTTGGTGTAGATAGTTCCAGATATTTTTTAAGTCGTTTATTCATGTAAAAGATAAATGTGGTTACCATGGGAATCATATTATAAAAGTAGATACTCAATCCCACAAATTACTTTTGCACAAAAATAACTAGCCTTGTTAATTTAACTATAGTTTGTTTTGTTAATTTAATAATTTATGTGTAATATTTTTACGGATTTTAACGGATTTTTAGGTAGCAATAGTGCTAACTACCTTTTTGTTCAATAAACGTTTCATTTGTCATAAGTTAATGATCATCAGTTAGTTTAGTTTATTTAGCATAAATGTAATTGTAGAATTTAGCTTGTTGTATTCACGACCAATGATTGTCGACGGCGCAGGGTGTAACGGTAAAACTCTCAAGAGTTTATGTTTTAGGTACACCTTTTAAATGTAATACTTTTTTTTTTGTATTTTTCGATGAAATAAATAATAACTACCTGTTTTAAAATTAACTAAGGTAAATGAAGTTTTGATTCAGACCAAACCGCTCTTCTTCGTAAGACCGCATGGTAGCTAGTGGTGTAATTTTAATATCAGAACTGTAAGTAGACTTATCTATTTGGTAAGATTAATGTTGTTCTTGATTATTGTCACGACTTAATTTCTTTGTTACCCAATCGGGGCGCAAACTTTCGTCATTCTGTCAATCTCGAAATGGGAGATCGTGTAAATTGTCGTGAAGAAATTATGAATCTTGTAAATAAATTTAATAACCGAGGTCTACGACTAATCTTGCTCTACGGGGCACTGTTTGTTTACAGAGTATGTTTCTATTAGCTTAGGAAGTTAAGTTTTGATTCCTTAACGAAAAGTCGAGTTCGTTATGAGAGTACACTATTTTGACACAAGGAATTTTAGTTTTGAGTTAGTTATGTTTTAAATCCTCACCGAATAATATGATCGCGACTTAATTTATTTGTTTCCCAATCGGGGCACAAACTTCTGTAATACTTCTGTCAATCTGAAAATGGAAAATCTTGTAAATTGTGTAAATCAATTATGAATTTTGTAAATACATTTAATACCCGAGGTCTACGCTTTAGCTTGCTCACTGCTTTTTTTGCAGATAATTTAAATTTTAATTCCTTACCGAAAAGTATCAACACGACTTCATTTATTCATTTTATTTGTTTTCTTACAGGGAAAATCTTAGGTTATTCTTTTTATCTAGAATGGAAAACATTGTAAAATTGTCGTGATGAAATCATGAATCTTGTAAATATGCTTTAGCTTGCCCGCGTGGATGAGGGACACGGATATTTTACAGATTTTACCGTCTATTAGTTACTTTAGAAAATTAAATTTAATTCTTGACCGAAAAATAGAGTTCGTGTTGCAAGTAGCTGGACAATAACCACAAATTAGTTTCGAGATAAAAGTAAAACTGTACGGCAAGTATCAATGGATATTATCATGGTAATGTATAAGTGAAGGAAAAACGTTTTTATATGACTCCAAAATAGTAGGAACCTACACTTGTTATCGTTGAATTTAAAAAATTACTTTCAGCTCGTAAAGAGTGGTTATATCCTAGTTAAAACTTCGGCCATAATGTTCTTAAATACCTGTGAAGTCTACCAATCCACACTTGGCCAGCGTGGTGGAATACACCTTGGCCTTACACCTTTCATTCTAAGAGGATACCTTACCATGTTATGGTGATTGATAATAAGATGTTGATGATGATGATCGTAAAGTTAACAGGCAGGACGTTGTGTCTTAATTTGTGAATTATTTCGATTTTAGATATCGTAGCTATTCTCATTTGATAGATAAAGTTTACTCATTCCATCTTGGAAAATTGAGTGCGTCCCTTTTCCAAGGAGTTTTTTAAACTCATCGTTTGCTTGTTTAAGTAAATCAATCTCAGGAAAAGACATTTCACATAGCTCTATGTATTTGTATAAATAACTTGTATAAGTAAAGCTTAAAAAAACGATTAATAAATAAACAACTATGTATAGCTACCAAAGGCTCTAGGATTGCTCCTTAATTAATTTCTATTGAGCGATCTAAAGAAAAAAGACCGTCAGGTGCGAGTATGGTTTCTTCTTTAAGAGAGTTCCGTAGATTTTTTTGAATAGCCTATTTGCAGCCCAGATTGGCTGGTATAAGGTCACTAGGGGGATGAAGCGAGCACTCACATTTGTGGGGCTATCTAGAAACTGCAGAAATAACATCCTATGTGTGCGTGTTCAATGTGTGTTTCAGATCTATTGGATAGAAACAGGCGTTACTTTGCGGAAATCCATAATATATTATGAAAATAAAGCTTAATTTGCTATACCCCGCGAACAGCAGGATCTGTACGGTGTAATTTATAATTTCTTCAATCCGTAAACTTCACACCAAACAGATCCTCGGCAATGTACCCTCTACGCACGTTTCGCTCCGAAACCGGAGCATCCTCAGGAGATGTTGACTTTACAATGAATAATTGTTAAGTCTTAACAATTATTCCTGAGGATACTTGCGTTTATTTTGGATTAATAAAATTTTCCGGGGGGAATATTTCACCAAGATAAGTTCAAGTCGTGCGATGATAAAATATGCATTTTTTAAATACCGCAGCAGCCTTACAGTTTATATCCTATGCCCATCTTCAGGATGCCAGCTACATTCGTGACAAATATCATCAAGATCGTTTGCACTTCATGCATACACAAAAGTACAGCCTATCCTAAAATTTATATATACTCGTATCTAGTATAAGAGGAGGATTTTTGCCGTTTTATGCAATGTTCCTGCTGTATGCATACCCTGGTAAGAAACCCGGTGCAATGTGTTGAGCCTAAAATGGGTAACAAGTAAACAAATATACCCAGTTTCGCATTTATTATATTAGTGTAGAGGCAATGCCGCACTGCTGCAACGCGGTAGCCTCGCTGCTGTTGCACATTACACGATGGCTTATTTGATGCACCCTTACAGTCTACCGTTTTTCCATTCCATATAATGGAACCCCAAAAGACCGAAAAAGGAACCCTTTCAATGAATATCACGTTTATATCCCTAATTAACTTTTATAGAATTTTTTCATAAGTCCGTAAGGAAAAATGCTAATAAATCATTTGGAAATTAATAATTAATAGCGACACTCCAGCGCGCGTCTGAAATCAAACGTTATTTCAAATATTCGAAAGAGAGATTTGCATAAGAAGGGATTCAGTACACCCACTTTTTTTCTTTAAACATTTCTTCCCCCGCTCCCCGATTAGTTGTTAAATGAAGTATAAAGTGGACATTCCCTTTAAACATTTTTTTTATTCCATTACCCGTTAGCCCTTGTTTGCATCTCGCCTGTTTGTAAGCGATAATGGGAGTCTTAGACAGTAGCGGGCTAACCTACAGTTAGTGGTGATAAAATAAATAAATAAATAATTATACTAACACAATATACACATCGCCATCTAGCCCCAAAGTAAGCGTAGCTTGTGTTATGGGTACTGAGATAGCTGATGAATATTTTTTTATGAATATAATACACATAAATACTTATAATGTACAGATAAACACCCAGACACTGAAAACATTCATGTTCATCACACAAACATTTTCCAGTTGTGGGAATCGAACCCACGACCTATGACTCAGAAAGCAGGGTCGCTGCCCACTGCGCCACTCGGCCGTCATTATAGGGTAGACTAGTTAACGCTTCCCTTTTTCTGAGAGGCAGAGTTCGATTCCCAGCACGCGCGTGTAACTGCGCAAAGCACTTATTTAATTTAAGCATTTGAAATGTCACTTGGTTACACGGTGAAGGTGAACATCGTTACATAGTTAAGCATATTTTCTTAGTTCAGTCACCTTAAAGTGGGTAGATACCTAAATAGTCATCATTTTATGAATACCAACTTCTTGCTTTAAACCTACATCTTACGATATTATTAAAATATCTGCTTACATTAATGGTCATTATCTTATATCTTTAAACGAGCAATTCCTTATATATACATATAAAATATATAATTGGAATCTCGGAATCGGCTCACACGATTTTCATGAAATTTAGTATACAGGGGCGGATAAACAAATTCCTTAAAAGCCGGCGACGCATCGGTGGCTCCTCTGGTGCTGAAGATGTTTATGGGCGGCGCTGATCACTGATCATCAGGTGACCCACTTGCTCGTTTGCCCGCTCTTAACATAAAAAAAAGTCGCTGGGAGCCGCTGGAAAGAAGCGGTCCAGAATCGTGGATTTTGGAACTTCCTACAAAGCACCTATGTCCAGCTGTGGACGTCATTCGGTTGAAGTGACGATGACGATGATTCCTACCAAATAAGTATAAATTAGCATAGTATTGAATTTGAGTCTGTTTTTTTTTTCGTATCCATATTTTATCAACTCAACCCTTCCGATGTTATCGAAGGGATCGGGTACAGCTGTTTTAATGTGCAAGCAAAAGATACCCCAATACTTTCTAATGTTTGCGTTTGTTTCTTTGTATTTTATTTTTCTCGCGTAGAAATTATAGGGCAATCTCCTTTTTTAACCCCCGACTCAAAAAAGGGGATCTTACGAATCCGTCTGTTTTGTGTGTTTGTGACCTAAAAAGTTGAAGATCTTTCCAATTCTGAGATATAAATACTTAATATTCATAAAATATTAATTTTAGGTATCTCTGTAGCTTTAGTACAAGATTTGTTCGCTCGAAATCGAAGTCGCAAATTTTGGCTTAAATACAAAATAAAGTCAGATTCATTTTACTCCGTTGTTCAAGTGTCTCCATACTTGAAACGACTTTTCGATTTCGAGAAAACCTTGTACTAAGTCTATTGAAGTCTTTTAAACGTTATATATCTACTCTTGTAACGTCTTTTAAATATTATTTTCGAGGTACTTGGGTGGTCACCGCAAATTTTGTAACTTCAGGCTGGTACTGAGAATGTCTGATTTTTTTATAGTGACGCCGCAGTCTAAGATCAGGGCTAACCTGTGAGTTAGTAGTTATATAAAACCCTTATCGGTTTCTACGCGACATCGCACCGGACTGCTAAGCCATTTAGCGTTCCGGTACAATGAACGATGTACGTTTGTTGGCAGAGTCGAACGAACGAACGGTCGACGCCAGACCAGACCAGAGAAAGTTCAGAAATTATAAATACCCGAAATGCGTCTGCCGGGGATTAAATCTGGGTTCTTCCATTTAAACAGGTCGGTCGTCAAAACCTTCGAAGTAGTTTAAACGGAGACCCTTCTTTTGCATTTAGGGGGTTACAAAAAAGTTGCCTGTAAACAAAAGCTCCATATCGAACGAACGCTACGTTTGACGTTCAAAGATGACGCGTCAATAAAAATAATTTAAACACTGAATTAACATGACGACTCGTAATAAAGTCTTTAGGCCTCATAAATTATTAATGTTGAACTATATTTTTGTACCGGGAGCCGGCCGCGGCGCTTTGATCGGACTGTTTGGTGTTTGCTGCAAGATACAGCGGGAATCACGCTTTAAATTATGACTCCCTGGTACATTGGAATAAGGTAAAGGCACCTTATTCTTAAAAAAAAATTATGAAATTTGGAAAAACCCCTCGACTTTCAGTATCCTGTAAATTATTCTACTAGTCAAGCGCTTTCATTTGTACTCTTAAAGTAAGAAAAAATATGTAATCCTTATATCCTAAGCCTAAGGTTGCATGGCAAAGATCGCTTCTAAGCGGTTTTTTTTAAGGCCGCCTCTTGTATTCTACTCGTCTTTTTTTCACTCTGTTAGTCCATTATATATATATATCCTAACCGTGTAGTTGTGTACAAATAAAGAGTTTTAAAGAGTTGAGAGAAAATAAATAAATAATATACCATTCATTGGACAAATTTTCATTAAACATAAGGCTAAGAACACTCCCAACTAATTCACGTTTAAAACAAAATCAAAATCGATTCATCCGTTCGGGAAATATGATGCCACAGATGTACACGTCAAACTTTAAAACCTCCAGTTTTGCGTCGGAGTTAAAAAATGAATGCTTAATTCTGGATGATCTTTAAAGTTTTCATGAAAATACCACGGAATTAGTTGCCTTTATCTTTGTATCACATTACGTTACTGCTATTTGTGACGTGAAATGACGGGTCTTGGACGAGGACGGGGTTTTAAACGCGGGTCTTGCACTGGTCAAAAAGATTCTGAACGAGGAAAAGCTGCTATCAGTATTTTTAGTAGGGATAGTAAAAATAATAAAATGTTCAAAAATTCTTGTAAGTAGACAAATATATTCCGATAATTTATATTTTACATGAGTTATTTTGGGGTGTAATATGTATAAACCTACCAATATTACTTTCTTAAACTACACTATATACCTAGGTAGGTTTATCAAAAGTATTAACCTAGTTATAAAAATAAACAATATTACGTGTTGAAATGTTATAGAAAATACATGACTTCATACAAATAGTAAATAATGTACGTTAAGTGAAACTCAAAGTCAAAACAATGTCTGTCGTCTTTTGTCCCTTAACCCAAATATTCTAATGAACTTCTCGCAGCAGTTGACTTGTTACTATGTACCCGAGGTAGTATCTCTGTAATATTGCTCTCTGTTGTCAACAGAAATACCTAATTTATTGGTTTTGCGAAAAAGAGTAAATAAAAAAAGGTTTTAAAGCTTCAATATAGCCATTGTTAAAAAGCCTGCGTCATGTTGTTTCTCGTTTCATATCCCACTTACCAATACCACCACAAAGTATCGACTGTTGCAAAATAATGCATGAGAGAACATCAGTCCATTGTAGACGAACAATTTCGGTAATGCGAGCAACGATGGGTGTCGCGGTAAATATCAAACGACAACGTTTTCAATGCACGATAAACATGCAAATGTGAACCCTATCTCAGTACTGTTAGGGAAGAGTGGAATGCAAATTTGGTTTCGGTTTAGCACAGAAATATTCAACCCTTGGAACCGCGATGTGCATTTCGATAATAGAGCACAGAGCAGAGTAGTAGATAGAGGCATTTAAAAAAAATAAACTTACAAAGAAAAGTTTTCATTAATTGCACATTGTTGGATTATACGGATGTATAACAAATACAACAATGCCGGGTGCCGTGTGGTGACGGCATATCTTATAAGTTACCAACTTATCGTCTGTATTGAAAACGCATAATTTGTTAACAGATGTCTGTCACCCCCCCTCCTCTTTTCGCGGGTGTAGTATCCGGCGACTAAGGGAATATCAGTGAGAACGGGCAGCAGCTTACTCCGTGCTACTACTACTACTACTGCAATTATAAACCGGTCCGCCCAGCGAGGTGATTATGGGCAAGCCCTCTCGTTGGGAGTGGCCCTTATTTATTTAGCCTCACAAGTTAACAACCAGTCCAGCAGTGGAATGCTAAGGTATACGTGGTAAGGTAAACGCGACTTATCCCAGTATTTTGTAGTTTGCACACGGCCCTTTTTAATTTTTTTCTACTAGCTAAGCCGTAAGTTCCAACTAAGTTATTCCAAGGTTGCTTTCGATTCGTTATGACTCGATGTCGCGTAGATATAATAGGTAGATATAATTATCATCACATCCTTTCTTATCCTAAGACCTTGAGTATGAGATTTCCATGCTCGCAGTACTATTTTGCTTTTCTCTAAGTTGTCTGATTAAAATTGTACCTAAATTCTCTCATTTTAGGGTCCCAAAATCCCGTTCTGATTTAGTAGGAGTAGAGATTTTGATATGATTGATTTTTTTTTATTTGTGGAACAAATTTGTAATGCTTTAGCTTTTCGTTATGTAATATCTGCAATAACTTACCGAAAACAATTTCGATGTTTCACATCTAACAAGCGTCCCTTGATGGCTCACACGTTTTTTTAAGATAGAGCTCGTCCGGGGAAGTATGCCGCCATGCTAATTTATGCCTTTCTGCCACCAATCTTTTGTTCTGTTCCGGTCTGAAGGGCGTGGTTGCCACTTTTATTTCAGGCACGTGAGGCTTAGGTTGATGGACACAATACACATTTTTAGTGTTTCTTGTATGGCCGGTAAATTCTTGTTCTGCTGCTTGGCGTCGGTTTCTTATTTATCATCATTGCTTGGTACATTAATGTTTCATGACATGGTCCCTAACTATGGGCCTCACAAGAAGGCTCAGAGTCACTCAGCGGGCGATGAAGAGAGCTATGTTAGTATCTCTACGTGATCAAATCAGATATGAGGAGATCCGTAGAAGAACTAGAGTTACCGACATAGCTCAGCGAGTCGCGAAGCTAAGTCGGCAATGGGCGGGGCACATAGCTCGGAGAACCGATGGACGTTGGGGTCTTAAGGTGCTGGAATGGCGACCCCGCACCGGTAAACGCAGCGTAGGTCGGTCCCCAACGAGGTGGACAGATGACATCAGGCGAGTAGCTGGGAGCCGCTGGAGGCAAGACAACAAAAGACCTATGTCCAGCAGTGGACGTCAATTGGTTTAGGATGAATATAATAAAAACTGAGCACTGGTTGGGAACTTGTGGGTTAAAGTTTTATGTTACCTTCATGTTACAAACAGTGTCACATCAATCAAATAGATAAATAATTATTTATGTATTAGCGCGATCATATTTGTACATAATACAAATGTGATTGTGACTGCACTAATATCGAATTAAAACTGTCAAAAAAAAAGGAATAGGTCCATTCTCTCTATGTTGCATTGCTCTGCACAAATCGAGGCCATCAAAGCCTCCAAGATGTTACCGACATGGATTATTGCACTTGTTCTTCGCAATACTTTTAACCATTCAAAATAGAATATTCTTATGCAAATTGATATGACGTGGTAGGTAGGTTAGGTTTTTTATTCTCATATAGGTATAGTTTTTTATATTAGCGAATGAAAAATAAATAAGTAATTAATATGAATAAATATATGCATTATGCACATACGACAATACACACATCGCCATCTAGCCCCAAAGTAAGCCTAGCTTGTGTTATGAACTAAAATGACTGATCCATATTTTTATGTATAATATACATAAATACTTATAATAAACAGATACCCACACACTGAAAACTTTCATATTCAGAACTCAAACATTTTCTTATTGTGGTACGGTATCGAATTCACAGACCTGGACTCAGAAAGCACGGCCGCTACACACTGCAAATGTGTTAAATTTAAATTATAACTAGTAACTAAGTTTAGTATGTTTGTTTAGTTTTTAGTAAAAATATAGAAATTAAGTTATACTAACAAAATAAGCCTTTAAGACGCTTGCAATAGAATTAATATTATCTTTATATATATATTTCTTGTGTGCGTGTGTATGTCACTGAACTCCTCCTAAACGGCTGGACCGATTTGAATGATTTTTTTAGTATGCGTTTGGGTGGCACCCTGGATGGTTTAGATTCACAAATCAGCCCGCCAGATGGCGCTGGGGTCCGCTAGTTATTTATAAAACCTGTACTTTATAATTGGACAAAACTATGAAAGTATATTTAAAAGGAAACTCAAGCATTAACTTCTGTGTATTAATAGAGTTTTTTGTGACAGAGCTCGGACTGAGAATAACTACCGCCATGTTTATTTTTGCCGCAAAGAACCATTGCTGTGTTCCGATTTGAAGGACGGTTGCAGCTATAATACACGCATATGAGTCTTAACGCCCCAGGTTGATTGACACAGGGCGACACTTTTTAGGACGTTCTCCTTGCAGGCTTCATAGGCCTTGGTTTTTCACTTATCTGTTCCTTCAAATTAGCACAAAAAAAAACATATCATTTGTCAATTTTCGTAGGTAAGCAAAAACATACAATACTTTCCACCTAGAATTAGAAATGCTCTAAAAGAAATTGTTTTAAATAAGCCTTAGCAGAAATTACATTGATTAACAAAGTACGATATACTTTATGCATTTTTAATCAATGTAAATATCGATGTTATTTTTTAAATTTGTTTTCTATGCGTCGTATTAATAAAGATACATTTCCTTTAACACCGAGTATGAAACTTCCTAAAAAACCTCCTTCGAAATTAACTCTTATTACTTTTTAGTTAGATTCTTTTTTCGATTAACACCAAACGTGGTACCCCCATGCAAGTCATTGCCGGTCGATTCATTGTTTCACCATCAGCCATGTTAATTAATCGTCATTATTATATTCTTCAAATATACCCTAGAAATGACGATTACATATCAAATGAATGGTATTGGCAGAGATAGGTATGTTTTAGACAGGACAGGTGGAATAATGCAGAGGCCAATGTTAAGAGCTTTATAAAAAATACTAAAACCAACTCGAGGTCTTTAAAGTTTTAAAAACTTTAAATACCGCAGCTTCCATCTTCCCCAGTTCCTACAATATGAGTACCTTCAAATCAAGAGTGAATAGGCATCTTCTAGGCAAGCAAGCTCCACCTTAAGCTGCATCATTGCTGACCATCAGGTGTGATTGCAGTCAAGTGGTCGAATAAACATGAAAAAAAATGCACCAAATTCGTTATTACCGGAAAACGCGAATAAAATAACATCCAATGACAATGAATCCTAGCTAGATCGATTTATCGCCCCCGAAACCCCCTTTATACTAAATTTCATGAAAATCGTTGGAGCCGATTCCGAGATTCCAATTATATATATACAACGCTGTGGAATGAACTCCCTGATGACATTCGACGCTCTAAATCCCTTGCGATTTTTAAAAGTCGTGTGAGGAGGCACTATTTGTCACTATAAACATGTTAATATTATATGTATATTATGTATGTGTATTTATGCATGTATATTAATACATATTATATTATTACATTTATTATTTTATTTAATTATTTATGTATATCATATAAATATTTTTTTAAAATATAGAATTGCGATTTCCCGTCTCTCATTGCCTTATTCCAATAGTTAAGGTAGCCTGGAAGGGATCACTTTTAGTGATAAGGCCGCCTTTTGCAAATAATTTATGTTAATGTAAGTGTTCCTGCGTGTGTTTCCTTTATTATGCAATAAAGTTGTTTAAATAAATAAGAATTGCTCGTTTAAAGATATAAGATAATTGAAGTCAACATCTCGTGAGGATGCTCCGATTAACTTTCATAATATATCATAGATTTCCGCAAAGTAACGCCTGCTTCAATCCAATATTCTAAAGAAGTTTCACATCGAAAATACATTAATCGTGTGGGTTATTCTAGTAGTTTCAAGTCTGCGTCGTAAAAGCAATTACTGATGCATGATGCGGGCGTACTGTTCCACGTTGCAATTGCACTGCATCTTGCACTCAATATCCGATACTTGACAAATTTACAATTTGTCAAAAGAGTTTTAACAAGTTACTGATTGATTTTTGCAATATTATTATGAATGTTATAAAAAAAAAATCCCGTGCAATTTATTCACACACGGCGGAAGTGTAACTTCTGAAAAGTAGCCTACGAGAGATTGAGGTGGATGTAGAGTATCAGAACTATTAGGATAAATGGAAGGTTTATTATTTACTTTCCATGGTAACTAGAATAGGTAAAAAAAAAAGTGTGTGTCAACTCCGACGCACGACTGGAGTTTACTCCTTAAGTACTATTGTCGAAACATATACAAAAATAGTTTATTTAGATGAATAAAGATTAATACCATATGAAAGGGTAAATTTAAAATCATGTGCAATTTATTCACACACAGAAATGTAACTTCTGATAAGTAGCCTACAAGAGATTAAGGTGGATGTAGAGTATCAGAACTATTAGGATAAATGTAAGGTTTATTATTTAGTTTCCATGGTAACTAGAATAGGTAAAAATATGTATAATGTTTTCTATCTCACTTTGTCCTATACATTTATGTGTTTGTTTCTTTATCTAGATATTATTCGGTTTCCTTGGTAAATGAAATAGGAAAAAAACAGGTAAAATAGTATGTATATTTCTGTCTCATTCGTTGCCGGCTTCATCCTACACATTTTTGTATTTGTCTCTTACCTGTCGTTTTTTCCGTTGCATCCGGTTTGAAAACACAACGATTCTAAAGAAGTTTCACAAGAAAAATGAAAATTTGGTCAGGTACATATTCTGAACTTCAGTGTCTTACATAGTATTAAACAAAGTCACTCCCGCTGTTTGTACGCTTAGCTCTTTTAAACTTCGCAACAGATTTTAATGCAGTTTTTAGTAATTTATAGAGTGATTCAAGAGGAAAGGAGAATGCCGGATGTAGTATGGGATTTGGTTTCACATAGTACTTATAAGGTGCCTTCTTGGAATTTATCTCATTTTGAAGGGTTTAATAATTACAATACAGTACCAAAGACATTAAAACTCTAGTTCGCCGGATTTCAGAGTCACATGCAAATGAAGTTTCTGAATTAAGGTTATTTTTGACACATGCGATTATTGTACCTACCTATTGATGGTACTGTTCACAATATATATGAACCACTAATCTATTTCTTTAAGATCGGTCCCATGACTGTGCCAAACATCGGTAACAAACAAAACACTTTTTGCTATAAGTCACCTGTACCCAAAACATTGCCAATAATAAAACTAGCAATGACAGTACCTAATTTGGTCGCAGCCAACCCCAAGCTTAACAATCCTTCCAAAGTGTGAATTATTTACCTGTGGCGGCAAAAAAACCGCCCGCAAACACACATTTACACTTTCTATCGTCGAAAGTGAAACAAAGTGTAAAAAAAACACAGATCAGCTGCTCCAACAAGCGTTACTCGAAGATTTTTTGGAGCCATTGTCAAACAGCGAGATCTAAATATAATAACATCTTGATTTGAATGCGGGGACATCTGTTCAATGGGAGGAAATGATGGGGGTGACAAAAAACGCACGTGTTCCGTGATTTGATTTCGTTTTGTGTCTTTTTTTAACGAGTATCATCTTGGTGTGTTGTCTTTGATTTGATATGTCAGCCATCTGAATTGCTATCGATAGCCATTGACTTCGATGGCTATTTTGGCGTCATTTAGGATTAATTTGCTGATCGAAGCACGTAGTGTCAAATCAAGGCGTCCAATCCGTCTATCTCAGCTGGCGTGAATGTTTTTCAGTGTCTGGTTGTTTATCTGTATATTATAAGTAAATATGTGTATTATATTCATAAAAAAATATTAATAAGCTATCTTAGTACCCATAACACAAGCAAAACTTACCTTTGGGCTAGATGCCGATGTGTGTATTATCGTAGTATATTTATTGATTTATTTTTATTTTTCTGTTGGTCACTTTTTTATCAGTGTAGTGTATTGTTTATAAGTGCAGGTCTCACAGATACTGGAAGAGCATTCCATACCTTTGCGGTTCGTATCAGAAAAATGGATAAAAAAGTTTCGTACGAGTTGACTCATAAGACAAAGTCCAGTTGAGGAGTTGATTAGAAAAGCATATTATTATTATTTACGTTTTGGTCTATTAATAATATTTGTAACGTAATTTTATCTGTGACCATTTTTTTGGCCAACACGACAACGCCCGTCCGAAATAATTTATTATCTATCAAAAAATTATTGTTATAATTATTTATGCAACACTAAGCAGTGTCTCCCCCTCTAGTTAGTTTTTTTTTATTATTCAAATCTTCTAATGACTTGCGCCATTGTTGAGGGTTCGAAATTCGATAGTACGATCTGATCCCATCATTTGCCTTTTTATTATTAAAAAAACACTCGAAAAATGTTCCAATTTTCAATTCAAAACTAACTACCTTTTACCAACTATGCTACGTCATTTAGTAAAGATAATGAATTTGTAAAATGCCAAATACCTACCTACATTCTTCATTTAACTTCATTACCATTGTGTGTGCTTTCGATAAGTATGGAAAAAAAATCCACTAACTGTTTAAAAACTACAAGAAATTAAAATTATATTGACTTCCTCCAATATGGGGTTTTTAAACATCATTTTAAACATATCCCATGCTAAAGATTTTATTTTATACCTTAAAAAAACTTGAGCCAATTTAAACAAACTGCTCTAAAGAAATAACAATACATGGGCAAATAGACATTAGACAATATTCAAAAATCGAACGTCGAATACCTTTGTTTAAATATCTGAATCCGTTCCATTCATTCAATTTTAGAATGTGATCCATCTTTTATGGTTATGTCAAAATTTTTAAACCAAATTTGCATATGAAATGCATTCTACTCTGCCTCATTGTTTGACGTTTTTATGTTTTTTAAAACATGGCGCTATTTGGTGCAGCCGATGTCACTTTGTGTTTTACGGTTGGAGTTAAATCATATTGAATTGCAATTTGAAGTTTTATTTTTCATGGCATTTATTTGTATGAGTGCGTATTAACTGACTGTTGGACGCAGCTTTGTGATTTAAAATAAACAAAAAACTAAATGACAACGTAATTCTTTATGGGAGATCCCGTACTTATGCCTTTTTATAAATAAAAAAAAAGTGAAAGTAACTTACCGATACTGACGTTTTATGGTTATTTTTATTTTAAAAATATTTGATAAAATAACTGCGTGTAACTTCTAGTATTTCGATAATTATTTTTTTAACAAAACAAATTTACTACGCCAATACACACATCGACATCTAGTCCCAAAGTAAGCGAAGCTTATGTTATGGGTACTAAGATAACTTAATAATATACATAATACACTGCGCTTATCTGCTGTCCTTTCTAACTATGTATCATTGTAGATTAACTTCTATTATGTTAAGTACCTATAACGTTGACTAAATCTGAGAATGGTAAGCGTTTAAGAATCTTAACAGGGCTGGTATCTAATGTGAATACACAACAGTTTTGCCAGGGAATCGAACCTAGGGCATCGTGATCTGTTGTCGATGGTGCTAACCACTAGATCCACGAGGCCAGTAATTACATCAGTAATATCTATATATTAACAATTGAAGCAAAAACTCTATGCTCCTTTTTACAAAATTGCGCGGACGGAGGAGTATGAAATTTCCCACACTTTTAGTTTTTAAAGAGAAGAAGTGCAGAGTGCTATTTTTTTTTTAAATTTTGTATCAATTAAAAAAACATTACACACACTACAATGTATTTTGTTAAAAACATTGTAGTATGTATAAAACAGGCATATATATATACTCTTTTTTAGTAGTTGTAGACGAAATCTGTGACCATAGAAGTATAATCTTAGACAATGTTCAAACTTATAATTTAAATTAACTATGGTTGAATTTCGAACACTATTAATAAAAAATACAGGAATGGTATGTAGTACTATACCTACTTAAGGATTTATAAAAATGAGTTATGTTCAATGACTTGATTTCTTGAAAAAAATAATTTAAATATAGATAGAAATAAAGTTTATGCTGTGCTTAACGGTTGACATGAAAAGACGCATTAATCTTTGCGTTAAAGAGAACCTTAAAAATACTATACAAATCACTGTATCGCCTCCTAATGATCTTGATACGTCAAACGATCGCGCGAAAGGGATACACGATACAACATTAATGCACCGAAAGGGGACAGGTATACGAATTCTCACCGGAAACTGAGTAATATATGGCGCATTGTTAGTAATGAGATCGGTTTGTGTGTTTGCTTGTCTGTGGGCGGATGGCTTTAAATAGGTGTCTAGTCGTTTTTTTAAAACCAAATAGGGATTTCTGCGTTCATTATTTGGTTACTTGCATTTATATGTTATTGTTCTTGGAAAAAATTACACTGCGTGCGATCACTTTAGCTTCGTATATTATTTATTTCTACGGCATCATTCACATTTCTGTTATAAGATGACAAAATATAAAAGTCGGAAGATGAATAGGTGGATATTACTTTATGCGAAATTAGGATAAAATCAATATAAGTATTGTAAAAATAATATTATACAAATTTATTGAAAAGACTTGGTGACACAGGTTTTACATAGTCCGTTACATGTTTAGTTGTTAAATGAAATCTACCTAATTAAATTTTTATTCATACCACGTACCTTTCCACATTCATTATTTTTTTTGCATAATAAACAAAAATGATAAACAAAAACATAAAAGCCTATAAAACAGATAAGCACAACAGGCGGCCATATCGCTACGATGCTTATAAAAGCGTTTTATGTATAGATATACTCGTACTTACTTGTATCTATGAATTTTTTTGGTTTTTAATTTCAATAAAGCTATGACTAAGTAACGTATGTTAAACCAATTTTTCAATTTAAATTATTAAATGAAGATATTAAGAAAAAGAGAAGCTTCTTAGAAACAGTTATCATAAATACACTGATCAAATTGTATACAAGAGCAGATACCTACCCATAAAATTTTATAAATGAAATCATATTTACATATTTAGCTGGATTTATATGGCAGTCCATTGTCTGTTAACAATATAATTAAAAAAAAAGAAAACAAAAATATCGCAATAGTCTGTGGACGGATGAAGCCGATGCCGAACCATTCGAACGATATTTGAAATTCAAATTTGGAAATCCATTAGTGCGACTCGTCATTTAATGTGACACCGTATTGAGTTACTCTAATTGATGGTTCTTTTTTGAATGCTCCACTTTCAAATTTCGAATGCTAGTTCCGGCTGCTTTTTATCCATTAAAATATGGTGCATTGAAAATATGATTACGTTAATAGAGTTAGGATGCCATAGACATATTTAATTTTGATTTTATCATATTTATATTCTTTGTTTTAAAATTATATTATAATAGTACTATTACTGAACTTATTTGACTATCTGTGTAATGATAGACGTTCATTTACCTAAAACTGAAGAAGCAGATAACTTGGAAGGGTTTTTATTCCTAAAACCTAGTCATGCGTAGACGATGAGCCTTAGCTTAATATTTTTTAATGTTGTGCTCTAGCATCCTTCTATAAGATATAGGGATTCGTAACCCATGATGAACTCCAACTCAGGCTATGTTACGATACGAAATGAAACGAAACGTAAATGTCAAACAACTTTGGTTCGAACTAGGAATCACCATAGAGTCACGTGGGATATCAACAAACTTTAATTAACACTTACAACTTCTAAATATGAAGCAAATTTTATTAAAAACAATGTTATTTTATTTTATAGAATATTTTCGTTACTCTACTATCTGTTAAATCATTTATTTCGCATACAAGTGACAACTCCGTAAAAAGGGCAATGCAAACAGCCCGTGAAATTCATATTGATGATTGCATGGATTTGTATCGATACAATAATCGATTACTGCTAGTCAACCCCGGCTTCGAATCGCCATCATTAATTTGAATTTCGAACCCGTTCGTAACTGTAACAGTCGTTTTGTGCAAAATTAATGTTTTTATAATTCGCTATGGAATACGTAACTTGGATCCGAGTCATCTTACTTTTCTGGTACACATTTAACCGTTATTATCAATTGAATTATGAACTACTATAGATTTTGCAGCGACTTAAGTCATTATCATCATATCAACCCAAAACCGGCCTACTGCAGTGCACGAGTCTCCCACAATGAAAAGAGTTTAGGCCGTAGTCGATGTTTTCCTTCACCGTTGAAGCAAGTGATATTTTAATTGCTTAAAGCGTACATAACTTAGAAAAGTTAGAGTTGCACGCTGGAATTAGAACTCGGCCCATCACGTAAGTAATGTTACGTATAACTTAAACAAATCTATTTTAATAGATCTTGTAAATATAAATAGTGGTTTGACAGCAGCGCAGTGGGCAGTGACTCTGCTTTCTGAGTCCAAGGCCGTGGGTTAGACTACTAGAATCCCACTACTAGAATATGTTCGTGTGATGAACATGAATATTTTTCGGTATCTGGTTGTTTATCTATGAGTATTATATACTACTAGCTGTTGCCCGCGACTTCGCCTGCGTTTGATTTTGTTTTTTGATGTGGCATTAAATTTATTTGTAGTTCTAAAAAAAGTAAAGTATTCAGTATCGCTAAGCCTCTATCTCCAACCACATTCATCAGATCTACACAAAGTTTGGGCAAAATTAAATACATATTATAACCTCTATAGTACAAAAATAATTATTTAAATCGGTTATAATTTGTCGGAGTTATGGTGTAAAATCCCCTCTCCCAAAGGAACCGAGCTTAATGTCGGGATAAAAAGTATCCTATATTACTTCTAACACTTCCAAGAATATGTATACAAAGTTTCATGAGGATCGGTAAAGTAGTTTTTGCGTGAAAGCGTAACAAACAAACTTACATTCACATTAATAATATTAGTAGGGATATGTATATTATTCATAAAATAATATTCATCAGTTAGCTTAGCACCCATAACACAAGCTACGCTTACTTTGGGGCTAGGTGGCGATGTATGCATTGTCAGAATATATTTTAATTCCTTTAATTAAATAAGCTCAGAGTCACTCAGCGGGCGATGGAATACGTAATCAAATCAGAAATGAGGAGATCCGTAAAAGAACTAGAGTCACCGACATAGCTCAGCGAGTCGCGAAGCTAAAGTGGCAATGGGCGGGGCACATAGCTCGGAGAACCGATGGACGTTGGGGTCTTAAGGTGCTGGAATGGCGACCCCGCACCGGTAAACGCAGCGTAGGTCGGTCCCCAACGAGGTGGACAGATGACGTCAGGCGAGTAGCTGGGAGCCGTTGGAGGCAAGCGGCCCAGGACCGTATATTGTGGAACTCCCTACAAAAGACCTTTGTCCAGCAGTGGACGTCAATTGGTTGAGATTATGATGAACTATGAAAAGTAAGAGGTATGTACGTGCCAGGGTTCAAACCCGGTCTCCCTGTAAGCGAAGCTGTAGTGTTACCCACTACGCTATCATTATTTATCACACAGGGTGTTTGCGATATATATTTTCACTGCTAAATGAATTATAGGAATAAACATAAGTGTGAAGTCGATTTGATGTTTTTATCATGCGAAGTAAGTATTGATGGCGCCTAACTGTCATTAAAAGATACAAAAGAGGAAAGACAGATGCGTTTGTCGTGTGCCGGGACGCATGAACGGTCACCCGACTGTCGGCGAAGTGCGTATAGCTCAATGAAGCGAAACCGCACCTGTCGCCTGTCGGCAATCTCGACGTTCTGTTTGTGTGGAGACAACTTCATTTTAATGAAAGTGTAAATCAATGAACGTAAGAACGATTGAATGAATATCTTACACTCTAAAAAAAGAAAGCCAACTAAGAGAGATTTTCTCTTAGTTGACGTTATATAAATTATAACAATTATGATAATAAACATAACAACAAAAGCTGATTAGTTATAGCAGCACGTTCATTATAGATTGAGCTAACAATGTAGGTATGTTCATTGATTCTAACAAATAAATACGTTGTTTCTATTATTATTTACTTCTTTGTATGATTAGATCATTTTTAATTATTTAGCTTAAACAAGTACGTAAATTGAATCAGTTAAGAATATGCCTTAGTTAAGTAACAATAATAGGAGCAATACAGTTGCCCAGTCCATTGAATTATGATAAACAATCATTATCATCTTATTTGATGTATCTATGTTCTTGTTAGGCTCGTATGGAATCAAGATGCTTGATCACAACAATCACTATCTTGTTAGGAATAACCAATTTTTTTTTAGAGTGTATGTTTGAGATACATACCTAGTCGGACGCCTACAAGATTCAAATAGAATTAGTGCATTCAGCTTAATTAAGCAAAACTGGCTTGTCATCAGTCGGAAATGTTCATAAAAGGCGACTTCGATCTAATGAATGAGAGACAGAATGAATGATGGAATAAATATGTTTGTTTGAGACTCATATTTAGACTAAATAGACACGTGCAATGAAGCAAAACCGCACCTGTCGACTGGCGGCAATCTTGATGTAAGACCAATTAATTTTATTGAATGCGTGAAGCAATGAATGAATGATTGACTAAACAAGTTTTTTTTTAAATTCCAATATTAATTAGCCCTTGACTGCAATCTTACCTGGCGTTAAGTGATGACAGTCTAAGATGGTAGCGGGCTAACCTGTTAGAGAGTATGGCAGTTATATTAAACCCATAATCCCAATCTGTTTCTACGCGACATCGTACCGGAACGCGAAATCGTTTAGCGGCACATCACCATCGGTAGGGTGGTAACTAGCCACATGTATAACATGTACATATGCTTTGAAACATACTTACGGGAGTATGGAAATAAAAAATGATTTATGTGTGTATCGCACTTGTGGTTTCTCTCAATGAATGATTGACTGAAAGAATATTAAAATATATTTAGATTCAGATAACGCTAAGATTATTTTCTTATTTAAATAGCAAGTAGGTACAAGATAGTGGTAGGACAATTTTGCAAAGAGTTTGTTCTTTAGACAATAAATAGGTATTGCGTTGAAGATCAAGTCATGGTACACTTGTTAATAAGTTATAAAATTCCAAGATTGATACGCCGTAGTTAAATCCAAAATTGTAACACTACCTTCTTGCTTCGAGGGTAAATTATTAAAAGCTTTCTCCATAGTAACCTCGCTATTGATACGCGGTAAGTTTTTCCGTTAATAATTATGCACCGCAATTACTTATTGACTGTGAAACTGTTATTAGTTGTGGTCGATATTATGTTTATAGTTATTCTATAGTAGAGTTGACTAAAGAGGAGCCAATCAGGGATTTCTTTATGTTTGGTTTAACATCAGCACCTACTAAAATTCTAAGTTGATACACGTCTAACGCTAGACATAGGTATTTTGTTTAAATTTTAAAACATTACAGTTTTGTGCTACTTGTATTTTTTTAAAGTAATAACTCACCTCGAAGCCGTTAGAAACCTCGTCACTCCAATCGTCTCCTGAGCAGAGTTTAAGATTTTCTTCTTCAAACCCTGGGGCTTAAACTCGTACCTGGCAGATTCTCATTTTGACGCTCCAAAACGACCCGTATTTCTCTGTATACTATAAGCTATAAGGCGTATCTGTAATTAGCTACACACAATTCGAAAAAAATCCTTGAAATGACGCTAGCCCGTTCTTTAATTCCAATTTGGTAGCGTGAAAGAAAGACAAAACCAAAACAAATATTCTTATTCAGTAGGGGACACAGTGTTAATCTAAATTTATGGTAATTTTCTTATACATTTGACATTATTGAAGATATAAGCTTACGTGTCAAAAAATGGGCGGGTACTAGCAGAATCGGCCAATGCACTCCGCGATAGCCAGAAGATAGTCATCGGTCCAAATACCATTGGAACTAAATTGAAAGTAGGTAATATATATGTGCAGTCGCTAGCTATATGGATCTCATAAGAAGGATCCGTAGAAGATCCAGAGTTACAGACACAGATCAACGAGCTGCGAGGCAGAAATGGCAATGGAGGGAGCACATAGCTTGGAGAACTGATGGATGTTTGAGTTCCAAGGTGCTGAAATGGCAATGAGGTGGACAGATGACATAAAACGAGCCATTTCCAGCAGTGGACATCCATTGCTTGATGTAATGATACATAATTTAACTCTCGTTTATCTGCTATTGATAAAACTAACTAATAATTTTTAAACGCCCCCCATAAAAAATAGCTTTTGCACAAAATAATGCATTTCACGTAATTCGATACGATGTTTTGAACCCGTCTTCGCATCTGTCATCGCCATATTGAAATCACCCTCTCATATAAATCCTTCTAAGCATCCGATACAAACAGAGCCAAAATTTGCATACGCCATTTATGGGTTAAAAAATTATCATATGATTACTTTTCATAAAACTATACACCATTTTTGATTCTTATTACATATAGCGTAAAGTCTAAAATACCTTGTACTTGCCTACAGATAAAAGATGATGCAAAACCGAAGATGATCTTTTCAATGTAAAAACATTGAACGTGTAATTTGAAATTGAACTTTATTCCAAAGAGTTAAAGTGCATACTAGAATGCGAGTAGATGTGACAGCATGGGAAAGGTTAACCCTAAAATGGTTTATGATAATTTCTTGCAGCGAATTATTTTTGCTATCATTTTTCAATAGCTCATTAATGGATAGTAAAGCCAATTCGGGCGTAAGTGGCATAGGTTTTAGTTTGCTTTGTTAATGTTCCTGAATACATTTGAGATATTGTGCGGAGACCGATTTTATGGACGTCATTTGAATTTCGATGGCGTTTGAAGGGTTAATTTGCATGATTGTGATTTACAGTTTATTTTTGGTTATGGGTAATGCACTCGAACTGTTAAAGATTTAAATTCAAAACGACTATGTACATCTAACTTAACTAAACTAAGTGTTTGTTGCTGACTATAATTGTTGTAAATGAATTAGTAAACATCATCATTATCATTTTTCTCTACAGCGAACACGTGACAGGACCTATGACAGAACTAATCTGACTAACTATCTTTAACACTGACATACTTATTAAATTATAATATTATACATTTTGACATTAAACTATTAATTATGAATCTGCCATTAAATTAAAACCTTTTGATTAATAAATAACTAACAAACTATTATTATAAGACATATTTTATTAGATTAATATCGATAGGTACTAAATATTGGAATAATGTAATGTAATATAATGTAATGAACTTCGCAACAATGTAGCAACGCCCTGACAGGGCATCATGTGTATGTACTATAGTTGTAAGGCATGTACATGGAAGCTATGAATAAATGAATTGAATTGAAAAGAGCGCATCGTCACGGGTTAAGCGGAGTGAAAATATCTGAATAGGTACATATTATATCTGTCTGCTCATTTAACTAGCAAAAGAAATTTGAATCGACGCTATGTTATTACTGAACCACGAAGCTACACGAGAAAAGATTATATAAATATTTCTCCTTTCATCACTATCCCATTTCCGGCCCGCCACAGGACAAGGTTCTCCTCTCAGAATGCGTTTAGACCTGAGTCTACCACGCTGGCCAAGTGCGTATTGGTAGACTTCATTTGTCCTTGAGAAATTATGGAAAATTACCAGGCAAGATGCAGATTGCAGGTTACCTCACGATGTTTTCCTCTACTGTTAAATCAAGAGATTTAATTGTTTATTTTATTAAACCAGACCAGAACCAGTGTGCCAGAGTTTGAACTCGGTCCCCCCGAAAGGGAAATCTCGAAGGCCTAAGCTTGGTGTATATAACTTTTTTTAAATAACCACTTCACTTACGTAATATTTCTAATTAGATGTAGACAGATTATAAGTTCTAATACGAAGCTCATAAGCTAGAAGCGATAAAGCGAAGTGACTCCCTGCTTTAGGCACCTATATAGTAGGTGACTAACTGGTAGGTGATTTTTTTTTTTTTTTTTTTTCTGTTTATTTTGTGTTGTTGATGTTATCAGTATGTTGTAAGCAAGAATTAAAAGGCTTTTTTTTATTTTTTTTATTTATAGTAGGTACTTTCCAATTCATAATTTATATTCTGAGCTGTCAAAAATCTAGCAGCGCAAGGTGTGTCTAAATGGTCTTACTAGTTTTACATCAGCTATAAACTAACTACTAACTCGATAACTATCAAATGACATTTATAGAAACCCATGCCTTTTGTTGGGTGCTTCCCGAACAGGCCGCAGACTTTCTTATTCAACCGTACACACACACAAACCTCTAATTACATTTATATCGGTGACCACCTTAGCAGGTGCAAACCAAGCATAACGGACATCGGTGAACCGTAGCCGAAAATCCTTGTCTACCCTCACACCAACAGCTTAAAGTTGAAATTCATTTGGCAAATCCAATTGAATGGCCGAACCATGGTCGATCAATGGATAGGATTTATTGAGAACGCTTTAAAGTTCAATTTTGTGTGTAATTCGATTTCGGTGAAACAATAACATTTCCCTAACGTAAGGTCAATAGCATGATGGGCGAATTCGGTTCGGTTAATTACTGAATGTGTTTAGCGGTTGAAGTATTTTTTGGGAATAACATCCACCAGTTAAAAAACGAAACTTTAGTTTTTACATCACAAGTTTAATACATCGATGAAAACGTAGGTGAGAATAAAAATGAATTTGGTACTTACGAAGAAATGTATGCCTTCCAAGACGTCGCAGATAAATTACAATATATTGGTATTGTATACGAAAATTAAGTGGTTTAATATGAACAATTGTATAAGGAAAAGTAACGCATCGATGACTTTATGATAGAAGCGAGTATGAGATAAAAATTTGAAGGTTTTAGTAATCAGTTAACCGCGACTAATTTGACTTTTAATGTATTTTATATATTTAATTAATTAACATTGAAAATATGTTTGGTAATGCTGCATTTTATTATACATTAGTAGTTACCGAAATGTAAAACCATAATTAAATAATATTGTAATGATACATCCTCCCAGACCTCTGTATTATTTTTGCCGAAAAGGAAATATATTATTTTAAAACGTTTAATATATTTTAAAAGACTACGCACATACATATATGTATGTGCGTTGTCTTTTAAAATATATTAAACGTTTTAATTCCGGATTCCCGACAACGTTTTCCTTCACAAGTGATATTTCATTTCTTAAAACGCACATAACGTGCGTGTCATTAAAACTTTGAAAGGCAGAAGACTAGGTGCATATCTTAATATATATAAATCTCCTGTCACGATGTTTGTCCGCGATGGACTCCTAAACTACTTAACCGATTTTAAATTAAATTGGCACACCGTGAGCAGTCTGCTCCAACTTATAAGATAGGATAGCTTAGATCTTTAATTATAGTCGCAATTTTTTTTTGTTGCAAATTATTTATCTTTAATTAATTGACAGTCACATGTTATACAAATATATACTACTATACTCATTTAAGGCTTAACGATACTGAATACTTTAAAAACAAAATCAAACGCAGACGAAGTCGCGGGCAACAGCTAGTATCTTATATATACTTTGAAAGGCAGAAGACTAGGTGCATATATCTTATATATATATATATATACACGTTATGTGCGTTTTAAGAAATGAAATATCACTTGTGAAGGAAAACGTTGTCGGGAATCCGGCGGGCCTGATAGTTTTTCATAATGTTCTCCAAGGCTCGTGAGGTCACAACTCACCAATATGTTGGGACTACTGCCTACTGAGAACACCGGTGCCCTGCAATGACCCGATAATGGGATGACATAGATGAGAAACCTATTGTCACGTTCAAATAATCGTTCAGGCAGTCACTTTAGGTATAAGACTGTTTATTAATTATTGTTGTGCACAAATACACTTTTTCACCTACAATGTCCAGAGGTAAATAAAAGTATTTCCCCATAACTTGGGTAGGTTGCATCGTGAATGTGTGGGTAGTCGATTAAAAAACTGCCTACAGTTCGCGAAGAGCCAGTGCGCGTGCGCAAATTTGCGAAACGTCCATAGATAATACAATAATATGGTCGCATAAATACGCATTTATGCATAAGAACAATATTATTATCGTCATCCGCCTGGTGCACAGTGATCCCAGTGTTAACATAAACCCCAGCATAGTATGGGCAGAAGACAATTATCTCCCCGGGGAAAGGATAAAAATGTATCTTCTCCGACAGCTTTATCAACTCTCAGAGCATAGTCTCTGTGCGCTAGCACAAGTGGAAATAATATATGTGTATATAAACGGTGATAAACTTTTCCTATGCCATGTTCCCGTGCGTAAGCAGGTGGACAGGTTAATTATATCCCCTCGGGATATATAGCTTTTGTTTCCTGGCTGTGCTGGCCCTGCTAGGAATCGAAGAGACATTTGGGCCGAATAAAGCTCATCGAGTGAAGAAGCAGAAGGGCATTGAGAGGTAGGTGGCAGTGTTACATATTCCCTACATTTAGGTGGTGGTGATTTGACCCGAAATCGGGAACTGCTACAACTTTCTTTTTAATTAATTTCGCTATTGGTGGACCCTGTCGCTGGATTTCATAGCTTAATATTTTAAAACATCATTATATCAGGACCTTTAAATGACTCCACCTTGATTATTCGTTTTTATTTAAATCGTATGACGCTGTCTCTAATTTCTTCTTAACGTTATAGAAAAAAAAAAGTAAGAACGCTAAACTCGATTGATGGGTATATAAGCTTTGTCATTTTATATGCACTGTAAAAGGATAGCGCTATTTTTAGACGTGCCAATTTAGTTCAGTTTATATATTATGTTCATATATAACAGATTAAAGGTAGTAATATATTTTTCATATTTTATGCCCTAATAAGTATAGCGCTATTTCTAGACGTGCCAATTTTGCTCAGAGGTTTATGTGCAACAGAGCCAATGTCAAAAATTAAATGGACACAAATACTTTTACTTGTTCCAAGACAATGTATTGCGCTTATGAAAAATGTGTGTACAGGTGTGGCATAAACACAATATTAGAAGAATTTAATACTAAAATGGCGTGTAATTCCGGGAAATATGATATGTAGATAACTATTAAAGAGAAGCTCGCGTGCAAATTACCATAAGGAGGTAATGAGAAATTGCACAAACGGCTGTTACTTGAGGATCGATGACAAATGATTTTAATCATTATTTATTAGTTGATATTTTTCTACTTTTACGATGTGAATTATATTTAATGACCCGTTTAAAAATTACTATAGAAAAGGCCCGTTGAGTACACGCGCATTGGATCGCTTTAAGTCATGTTAAATTACATAAATCGGAATAACGTAACATTTATAACAACTCTAATACATAGTCTAACTTTCAAAACTCTTGTAAATTCTGGCACATTCAGCTCTACTAAAACTAAATTTTGATTCTCGAATGGCGATTAATTCTTAATAGCAATGATTGCACAACTGTATTCAAAAAAAATAAAAAATGTAAAAATAAAATAAATGAAATGAAAACAAGTAATTAATAAAACATTACTTAATCATTCATTTAAAATTTGTTTACATTATTTATGCGTAAATCGATAACCCGCTTTCAAATATCCATTTGAAAACTACCAAGATGCGTTTGCGCACATTAAAAAAGTAAAAGTTGTAAAAGTCAATTTGAATAAAAAGTAATTTGAATTTAGAATAGGGTGATTTAACAAAAAGATCGATAGAATCGATACCACAAACCGCCGCGATAATTAACAACGCCACATGTCACTTCAAACAAAAGCTCTTACGTGAGAAACTAATTACCGAACGTTAGAGCGAGACGGCAATATTACTGTAATAAACAGTCCATCGAACTGGCTTACGAAATATATCGTATTATATTAGCATATTTAATCCTAGAATTGATGAAATTGAATATGTACGGGAGTTTTTTAACGTTGAAAACTAGCTTATGCTTATGTTTTTTGCCATATTTTTTTTCGGGGACCATGATGTCTCTCACCACTGTGTCAAGGAATTAAAAAAAATCGTCAATAACGGATAGGCATCTGCGCATATACCTACCTACAACGTGTAAATAAATGAAAACCGAAATAATACTTCGCAGGCTTTAGAGGTACATTATTCACTGTCTCTGAGACTCATCTGTGAAACCGGAAACCTAATAGTTTTTGAGTAAACCACTGCCATAGTTTTTACTGAAATAAATCAGAAACAGCCAACATGCAAAATTAAAATCATGTGACTGCGGCCACTTTATTAGGTACGCGTCGCGTATCGTAGGTACTATCTTCAATAGGGTTGCCATAAGTAAAAACTTAGAATAAATAATGAAATAATAAATAAATATACTATGACAATACACACCGCCATCTAGTCCCAAAGTAAGCGTAGCTTGTGTTATGGGTACTAAGATAACTGATAAATATTTTTATAAACAATATACAAAAATACTTTACTATACATCTAAACACCTAGACACATACAATACACACAGACAATAATATACATAAATACTTTAACATACATCTAGACACTGAAAAACATTCATGTTCATCACAGGAACATTTTCCAGTTGTGGGAATCGAACCCACGACCTTGGACTCAGAAAGCAGGGTCGCTGCACACTGCACCAATCGGCTTTCAAATGAAATTAAATGAAGAATGTTTTGAATTCGTTTGTATGGAAAAATAAAAATGGTTCTATTGATTTCATATTTCTACAGGGGATTCCTTATGATTCGTAATTCTGTAACACGTTATAGGTAACAAAGGTTAAAGGGTCCCAGGGTTCATTTTACGGGAGACTTGCAGGTGAAAATGCTCCAGATTTTTTACGCTGGTTATTTTTAGTCTGCAGTGCCACTAAGCGATTTAGAGTTCCGCAGTGTACTTATCTCACGACAGGCTTGCGACAGGTGTAAATCTTGCGATCTTTGCCGCCAAACGTCACTTTTGTATTTTTTTTGTATGCAAAAATTGACAGCAAAACATTTGACAGCAAAGATCGCGAGATTTACGTCTGTCGCAAGCCTGTTGTGAGATACGTACGCTTTACGCTACGATGTCGATGTCGCGTAGAAACCGATTTGGGGCATGGGCATGGACAGGTTAGCCCGTTCCAATCTTAGACTAGCAGGGGCTAACTTGTAGTGGAATAAAAATCGCGTGATATGTACGAAACTACGGGTTGCTAAGCGATGGAATGCTCCGTGTACAGACCCCTTTAGATCGCACATTTTGTAAGTAATTTCTCTTGAAACGCAGAGGAAATTGTATTTTAGGTACAATAGGCATCGATAGGCGAATACCCCATACTTTCGTATTCATTACCCACCAAATCTTGTCGGTTATCTAAGTGAAATAAATTACAGTGCTGTTAATTGATACAGTTTCGATCGGGGGGAGTCGGCGATGCGTCACTGTTATCAGACCGGCCCGCGATCGTATTAATGAGTGGCTGGCAGATGTTTTAAAGGAGCTATAGTAGCTTTATAGTAGCTTTGACGACCTCCCTGATGCAACAGTGAGCTCCATGAATTTAAGTAGGAGGTCCCAGATTCGATTACCCGCAGGAGCAATTTGGGAATTTATAATTTCTGAATTTTCTCTGGTCTGGTCTGGTAGGCTTTGGCTAGTTACCGCCCTACCAACAAAGACGCGCCGCTAAGCGATTTAGTGTTCCATTTGACTACCATACTCCATTAAGGTAAGCCCGCTACCATCTTAGACTGCATCCTCACTTGCCACCAGGTGAGATTGCGGTTAAAAGCTAACTTGTAGTGGTATATAAAAAAAAACAAAAAACTTAGCCTTGGTTGCTTCTACAAAGGTTGCCTGTAAGAGATTGCTTGTAGCAATAAGGCCGCCTTTGCATGTCTACATTGTGTACTGTATACTCCTTACTGTTTCTTTTCCTGTATGTTATACAGGCAACAAAGTGTTTCTTCTTCTTCTTCTTCTTTTTGATATGTTGGCTGTGTTTACGTATCTATGCCTTATTTGCGGATTGTAAAGGTGCTTGTTGTGGTCGAACATGGTCCTACTTAAAGGCTGATGGCTTTAAGCACTAGGCCATTGTCGCAATGTAGCCCCAAAGTAATCGTACGTAGCTTGTGATATGGGTACTTAGACTGTAAAATATTTTTTATGAATTATAGGGTATACATAAAAATTTATCGTGTTCAAATAAACACCCAGACACTGAAAAACATTTATGTCCAGTTGTGGGAATCGAACCCACAGCCAGGTCTCAGATAGCAGGATCGCGGCTCTCAAAATATGGTTATTATTTCCATTATACGTTTTGTAATGTTCTTTTACTGGTACAGACGCAATTACAAAAAATACCACTCTGATAAAGAATGTCTAAATGTAAACAGTTACAGTAAGTTGTTAAATATTCATACAATTATATAGATATATACTTGCCATCCTAACCATAAGCGCAAAGTTTCTAAGAGGATGGCTGACGATATTGGAAAATGTTTGCTACAATTTAATTTGAACAGGAAAAAAAATGGCTCAAGCGCTTCAGCTGGATTCTATTACTGGCCCTTATCCGGTTCTGGTTCTTTATTGCCGGCCGATTGGCGCAGTTTGCAGCAACCCTGCTTACTGAGCCCAGGGCCGTGGGTTCGATTCCCACAACTGGAAAATGTTTGTGTGATGAGCATGAATGTGATGTGTTGTCAGTGCTGGGTGTTTATATGTATATTCTAAGTATTTATTTATTTATTTATTAAAAATATTCATCAGTCGTCTTACTTTGGGGCTAGTATTGTCCTAGTATATTTATTTATTTGCTGTGATATTAAAATTTAAGTCAATCACGTATTCAAGAAAAGGTAGTTTGTGTTGGCATCTCCTCCTAGAGTTATAAAGAGAAGATGAAGAAGAAACACTTTATTGCACGTATAACATACAGGAAAAGAAACATTAAGAAGTATACAGTAAACATTGTAGACATGCAAAGGCGGCCTTATTGCTGCAATCTCTTACAGGCAACTTTTGTCGAAATACAGCAAGAGAACGGGTTAGTGCCAAGAAAGGGAACTGTAAGAGAGTATTAAAATAATTATATGAAATTATATATAAACAATTTTCATAATATATTATGAAATATTAAAATTATATAAACGGTGTAACTGAATAAAGTAATAAATATTGTTAACTCGCAATATTTATAATAACTATTTATCGGTAAATAAAGTAAACTGGCGTTACGAAGTAGCGGTGCCTCCCGCAAATGTTACAATCGGCATAAAATAAACATTAATACATACAATTCATTTCGAAATGGAACGTAGTCGATGCCAATTTACTTTCTCTTCGATATATTTGTGTTCTTTCGAAATGTCATATTTTACATGATACACATAGAAAGGTTTGTCTGTATGTTGTATGTTTTATCGTCATTATTTATGCTCATTAATGTCAGAGTTGTCCAATTGCTAAATACAGACGTAATTGTAACGGCCTTCCTCGCTCAGTAGTGATGTCTTATAAAAAAGTAGGTCCCTGGTTCGATACCTACTCGGCAGAGGTAATTTCTTCATCAATAGCCTATAACAGTCCACTGCCAGCGGGAGGGTTTACTCATAATCACCACGCTGGGCTGACGGATTGGTGATCGCAGTAGATGGTAGGTAGTAGTAGCACGGAGGACGCTGCTGCCCGGTCTCAGTTTTATTTCCTTAGTCGCCTCGTACAACACCCGCGGGAAAAGAGGAGATTTGGAAACCTGTTATTTCTGGATTTCCTCTGGTCTGGTCTGGTTTGACCATGGCTAGTTACCTAACGACAAACACGTGACTTCGCGTTCCTACACAATGTTGCGTGGATACCAATTAGAGGTATGGGTTTAATAGAATTGCCATACCCCTAACAGATTTGCCTGCTACGTTCTCAGACTGCATCATCTCTAATCACCAAGTGAGATTACTTGCAAAATAATGAAAAAATCACTAGCGTTAAAATAAGCTCTAAATAAGTTTGTCTTACAGAGAATAAATTTAGGTACCTATTCTATATAGGTGCTGGAATGGCAGCCCCGAACTGGTAAGCGCAGCTTTGGTCGACCCACAACGAGGTGGACAGACGAAATTAAGCGCGTCGCAGGTAGCCGCTGGATCCAAGCGGCTCAGAACCGTGGAACTTGGAACTCCCTACAAAAGACCTATGTCCAGCAGTGGACGTCTATCGGTGGATATGGATATGATGACGATGATGATTCTATATAGGCTTAGAACGTTATGCTTCTCCATTGTGGGTTGGTGGGCTTTGAGCTCACCTACTTCCCGCGTTACTGATAGACAACCAACACGTATTTCCCATTTCCCGGCTTTTATTGTAGTATGGAACGGTTGAAGGTCATCAGTATGCGCGTTTGAGTCTTTCGACAAGACTAAAATGCTGTTGTGCTGTGTGAAGTGCATCGCATTATATTGTCCTAGTTTACAGCCAAAGTCACGTGTAACGGCTAGAATAATACTATATATTTTTTCGTATGACACACAATCATAATGGCGTGCCCTTTGAAAAAAAAGCTTCAATTAATTACTACCTTTTACTTGCTTTATGATTATAGAAAGGTTTTTTTTATTCCTTCGTGCATAAAAGTTTATTGCGTTCGTTGCTTTATTTTTGTTTAAACAGTATAGTAATAGGGTTTTGTATGGAAAGGCGTTAATTGAAAAATTTATAATTTTTTAATCGTCTCTACAACAAGAAAGTGTGTTTTATTCGAACGTCTGCTAGTTATAAAAAAAACATGATACATAACTGGCAGTGTGGCTTTAATTTTGTGTAAATAGTAGAATAATAAGTTCTCTTAGTGACTTGCATTAATAATAAACCAATAGCTTTATTAATATTATATATTTTTTGACCATTATTTTATATAACCGTCTTGGTTATTAATTAAAAAACAAAAACATTTATACTAACTGTCATTGTGGCTTTATTTTTGTGTAAATAGTAGAGTAATTAGGACTTGTACTGACTGTAGTTGGTAGCACATATTAATATATTTTTTTTAATTTATAAAAATAACTTTATTTAATTTTTTTCCCGTTTTACGTTTTTTGGTTTGAAAGTTAAAGTCGTCGAGAGTGTTCTTAGCTATATTTGACGATTGCAGTCCAAGATGGCGGATAACATATTCTTTATCAACTTCCGCAATATGGGAATCAAATGAAAGAACTTGTCTAGTGGCATATGTCCTCTATGACAAATTTTATTTTAAATCTAACATGGCCGCCACCTCAAAATGGCGAAATACTTTTTATCACTACTATTCTTTTCGGTAGGTGGTGCTGCTTCATCAGTCAGAACGACGTCGTTCGAGTCCGCTAGTTTTATGTAACTCTCTATACTTTAATAAATAAAAGAAAATATTCCCCGTGTGAAAGTTGGTAAAGAAACTGTTGTTCAAAAAAAAGTTCTGTCAAAATCAGTCCAGCTATTTTGGACTTTAGCAGGAAACAACAAACAGACAGATAAAAAAAAATCGTTTGTTTTTGTACCGTATATTTAAACTGTGCATTCAATAAGTTAACAGCATATTTAAGTTAGATTTTGTTCATTTATGTTGATGTATAGATTAAAAAATTCATTTATTTACTCTATATCTTTCTACTTATACGGTCAGCTATGAACCAAGCTTAACTATCGAAATATAGAGTAGTTGGTTAACACGACACCGATGCCGATATACGTTAAAAAGAAATTATGTGCATTAAATTCTCAACTGACTTTCTTATCGACATCAAATTGTGGTTATACTTTGCTCGGTAGTGCTTGATACTTGCGATTTTAAACGTTTCCTACCTTATTTATTAGATATCTGAGCCTTATTCTATTTAACTCTATTTCGTTAAGAAATAAAACACCTATATAAAAGTTAAAACCCAGAAAATAAAAGAAATCCGCATGCTTGTATTGTTTTTGTTATGCACTGGTCGAAGGCAAATCTCCTTTCTGAAAAATCTACATCAGTGGTTTAACATCAGTACAGAGTCATTGTCTAGAGCAGCTGTTAGTCAAGTTCAGTTAGCCTTAACGTTTGCCAACCTCTGGTAGGAGAAGACACTAGAAGAAGAAGATGCACTGAACTTACGTTACCAATACCAATAACGTTGGCACCTTTAATTACAAAATATGTATCCTTAAATAATGAAGGGTATTACATAATATGTATCATATACATAATATTTTGTTACATATCCTAACATTAAAAACACATTCCAAAAAAAGTAATTTGGAAATTTTGTTTACAAAAAATTGATATATTAAGTCCCGGTTTATAAAAAGGCATGAAACAGGTTTCAAGTATGTGTCGATCTTTGCTTAAGACTAAATTGAAAACTCTTGGCTATATGTCGTTTTATTAACACGGACTAATTTCAAAGTCCACACTCAAAAGACTTTAAGAGATCTATACCTCTTCCTCTTCTTCTCCTTCTATCGTATATATCTTTAAGTATCAAAACCACCTAGTCTCAGTGCATGACACGTAAATATCGCATGCGACTAACAATCTAATTACACCGGGTGGGAATCGAACTCCGATCGGTGGGCGATAGCGATCACCGTACGCCGATTGACCCGCGCCCCTCTGGTTAAATAGCTTGTCCAATTCACCCTACTTCAAATTTGTTTTATAGTGTAAGGTTTTATGTTTATAGTCGTCTTTGGAATAGAGTTGTTTGTTTCCTTCAAACTATTTGCGCTTGAGACGTCAGATATTGTCAACGTTAACCTCTAGTTAAATAGGAATATAAGCACAAAAAAGGGGAAGGAATAGCTAAAACCTCTTTTTAAAGCAGAAAAAATAGAGTGAAAAAAAACGACACGTTTATTTGCTTAAAACGCCCGTAGCTCCGGGAAGTTAGAGCTTAGGGTTCGAACCTGATCTCCCCGAAAAGGAGGCTGGTGATGTAACCACTAGGCTATTACCGATACCTAATAACGCTCATACCTTTTTTTTTTTTTTTGAAAAAATACTAAAGAGGTTATATTTATTTGACAATTTACCTAAAAGCAAAATATGTATACACAATAATAATAAATAAATAAATAAATATACTACGACAATACACACATCGCTATCTAGTCCAAAAGTAAGCGTAGCTTGTGTTATGGGTACTAAGATAACTGATGAATAATTTTTATGATTAATATTCATAAATACTTATAATATACTAGCTGTTGCCCGCGTTTGATTTTGTTTTTAAAGTATTCAGTATAGCTAAGCCTTAAATGATCATAGTAGTATATATATATATAACATGTGACTGTCAATTAATTAAAGACAAATAATTTGCAATAAAAGAAAAATTGCGACTATAATTAAAGATCTAAGCTATCTTATCTCTTAAGTTGGACCAGACTGCTCACGGTGTGCCAATTTAATTTAAAATCGGTTAAGTAGTTTAGGAGTCCATCGCGGACAAACATCGTGACAGGAGATTTTTATATATTAAGATAGAAGATAGATAAACACCCAGACACTGACAACATTCATGTTCATCACACAAATATTGTCTAGTTGTGGGAATCGAACCCACGGTCTTTACCTCAGAAAGCAGGGTCGCTTCCCACTGCGCCAATCGGCCGTCAATCGGCATTATCTACTATTATCAATAATAGTTACAAAAAACGTAAGCCGTCCAACTGTTCACTTATGGGGATACCTATTGTATTTCTAGATATAATAACGTACCGAAAACGAATAATGAAAAGCCATAATTACAATTAAGGTGCCCGTCTCAGAACAAAGTTGAAATGGATAATTACCATTATGGGGGGGAACTTACAACCCGTACAGCCAGTACAGCATATTGGAAAATTTCAATAACAATGAACAGCTAAACTTGGCACATTACAGCATCGTAATGTAAAACGATTAAAAGGAAAGTTTTTCGAAAAGGGTGTGGCCGTATTGTGACGTAGTTCTGTAATTGCAGCGAGTTGATGCAACATTTTTGTTACTTTTATGTTAAATAGACATATGAATTGAAGCTCGTAACATGACGGGTTGTAATCCATAGCAACGACCATTCTGCCAAAGAAGAAAAATAATTAAAGATTTTAAACTTAGATTTCCGTGGTTAATCAACATTTCTTAAATATAGCTCAACGGGTACTTACCACGATAATATTTTTGTATTTTAAAAGTGACGTTGTCAGTTTCGAACAGTTCGTGAAATACCGACAAAAAGAACACGAAAGCAGGTAGTCAGATTCTGCGGGCAGAATCCAACTTGACATCTCGTACCCACGCAGTCCCGTCGTGACCACGATCCATGCTACTGAGTCGAAATATCGACTAATCCAAAAATATTATCGTGGTCTGTGCCCGTTCAACTATATTAAGGAAAAATAATAATATAATAATACCAAAATGTAATTTTGTAAACATGCATCATGAATAGCGTCCACGCTGGGCAGACTGATTGTTGATCTACCGCCCGTTCTCCCTAAAACTGTATTCTGGTGGGCAGTCAACACACGGCAGTAGTTATATAGCTCTTCTCCGTGCAGTGGCGTGCACTTCATACATGCGCAAAAACACTGCTTACCCTAAAATTGATTATAACTCGTATAGGAGGAGGATTTTTGCCATTTTCCTGCCTTATGCATACCCTGGTAAGAAAGTCAGTGCACGCCACTGTCTCCGTGTATGGGTCCAAAATGAGTATTCTCCTTTTATTGGTTTTTGTTTAATAAATACTTGAGTTAATAATTAAACTTTTGATGATTAAAATACCTATAACTTATGTGCCAGATATTTTAGTGAAAATAAATTAGCGCTTTACCTTAATGTGCTAAACATTTTTATTCAAATTTATTGGATAGTTTTCCAGAAATAATAAAAATTTAACATGATTTAGATCGAATGTTCGTGGCAGAGTGTCGGTGGTTTTTTTTTGTTATAAATACAAGTGCATAAGCGATACACTTCAGTCTTTTTGAGAGGCTCATCGTCTGGAAGATCAACCTTTGAGCCATTGTGTGTCTCAACAAGGTTCTCTTTCTAACTCTGTCCTGTCGGGCTAGCATATGCGACACGAGAGGGTAATGCCTACCCATTATCTCATCTTTTTTTAAGAAAAATACGAGTAACTTGTAGATATAATAGTCTCGTCTTGCGCATGCTAGCCCGTCCTACTGGTGTTTTAGTCGTTTCCAAAAGTCTTGTTCACACTAAAATAATATCTGCCGCAGTGAAACAGCTCAATAGAGATGTACAATTAGACAATCGGCGCATCGGCGGTCCGTGAGCCATTAGGGTTTTAATTGAAAATAGCGTAAAGGCTGTAAATTGTGAGTGCACCCCGCTGCAATGTCTCTCTGTCCTCTTCGATGTAATTATTGCCCGCCGCGATATTAAGGCGCGAATCTATGATTGTAGAATATTAGCTGATTTTCTTATCTTTTTTTTTGTCACAATTCCCGCCTTTTTTGAATGAGAGAATGAATGAGCGAATGAATGAATGAAAACTACACTACAAATGCTGATACTACAGAGTAAGTAAGTTAGCCTAGTAGTTAGGATTTCGGCTAGAACTTTCTGTAGTGGTATTTGGATGTCGGGATGCCGAGTTCTAATCCTAGCACGCATCTCTGACGTTTACAAGTAATGTGCGTTTTAAGCAATTAAATTATCACTTGCTTCAACGGTGAAGGAAAACATCGTGAAACCAGGAAACCTGGAAACCTGCATGCCTGAGAGTACTCCATAGTGCTCTCAATGGCGTGTGGAGTCCACCAATCCGCACTGGGCTATCGTGGTGGACTTCGGCCTACACCCTCTCATTGTGGAACCTGTGCCTTGTAATTAGGTAGGTAATCCACGTTCCTAGGAATCCTACGGTGCAGATTTTATCGGTAGATACCTACCTTACCTCCCTGCAAATCAAGAGTGAATCTCCATCCACTTTAGGCTTGATCAGCACTAGCCAAGTGTTATTAAAGCTAAACTCTTCATATTAAATATTTATATATATTTTTTATTCTTTTTTATTCCACTACAGCTAAGCTGATAATGCAGGCTAACCTGTAAGAGAGTATGGTAGTTAACCCCCTAGTCAGTTTCCACACGACATCGCACCGGAACACTAAATCGCTTAGCGGCACGTCTTTGTCGGTAGGGTGGTAACTAGCCACGGCGAAAGCATCCTAATAAATAAATAAATAAATATACTACGACAATACACACATCGCCATCTAGTCCCAAAGTAAGCTAGCTTGTGTTATGGGTACTAAGATAACTGATGAATATATATATTTTTTTTAATGAATAATATACATAAATACTTATAATATATAGATAAACACCCAGACACTGAAAAACATTCATGTTCATCACACAAATATTGTCCAGTTGTGGGAATCGAACCCACGGCCTTGGACTCAGGAAGCAGGGTCGCTGCCCACTGCGCCAATCGGCCGTCAACCTACCAGACCAGAGAAAATTCAGAAATAATGAATTCCCAAATTTCTACAGCCGGGTATCGAACCCGAGAACTCCTACTTAAATACACAGCGCTCACCGTTGCGCCAGGAAGGTCGTCGTATTGCTAGGACTAAATAAAAAATGTTAAAAATGTTTTTAGTTAACCTTTAGCATATGAATAAACTAACAATGCTATTTTTTAATAATAATAATAATAATAATCATTTATTTGCAAGAACGTTTGTACAATATAAAGATGTTGGTAAACAATATAGTTATTTTAGAGAGCATAACATTCTACTAAATTAATAGTGTGCAAATTTGGTTCATTGGATATTAAAAAGATCAACCTTAATTAAATGTCAAATTAAATTAAAATAAACACTACAAACACATGATAAAATTAAAAATGACACTAAGTAAATAAATAAATAAATAACCACATCGAAATAATGATCCATAATTTATATTTAAAATGGTTTAGTTTATAACAAATATTCTTTTACATCATAATAACATTTTTCGAGAAGCATTTGGATTTGGATTCTTCCTCTAACGATTACTATTCTTAGTAATTGATAGAGGGAGCTAAGACTGATCAGACAGTTCTTTTAAGATATTATTACGATGTGAATTGAAAAAATACTTTTTAAAAACTACACCAGTTTTTTTTTTATAACAATACCAACTTAAATTTTTCACACATCAAAAAACAAAATCAAACGCAGACGAAGTCTCGGGCAACAGCTAGTTTAATATAATCCGTATAAATAAAAAACCCAACGACCCAGTGGTTAGGTACTTACCTCTAAAAAAATAAACCAAACCACCATATAAGTACATACAGTTACTATCAGAAAACAAAAGTCCAAAACCATTCTCCAAAAATAATGAATTTAGGGCACATGCAATTAAAAACTGACACAGCACCACTTGAAAAATCTTTAAAAGAGAAATATTCATATTGGAGCTCTTTTACTTAAACAGCTGGCTTGATTTTAGTTTTATTTCATTATTATAGATGTAATCTGACGGCCGACTGGCGCAGTGGGCAGCGAACCTGCTTTCTGAGTCCAACGCCGTGGGTTCGATTCCCACAACTGGAAAATGTTTGTGTGATGAGCATTAAGCAAAAATAATATGAAAGCACTGAGAGTTTTATTCGAAATACGTATATATCTAGGTATTTTTTTTTAATTTTTATAGTTTTAAAATGGAAAACCATCGCGTGTACCTAAACAGCAACACTTCGCAGGGCATGCATGGAACACGTCCTGCAAAGTGTTCGAAAATTGTAACAACATTCGGTAGTTTTTTTTGTTTTTTTATGTATATGCGATGATGCAGCCTAAGCTGGAGCGCGCTTGCTTAGAAGATGCCTATTCACACTTGATTTGTAGGTACTCATATTGTAGGCACTGGGGAAAATGGAAGGTGGAAGGGCATTCCACATCCATCGGTGCGGATCAGACACGAAGATGCGACGATGTTCCAAACTCCGAAGTTTTTTACTCTCTGAAGAATTACTGCAGTCCGAGTAAAAATCTTAAAGTGCGTGTTGGATTTCAGCATCAAGGGTTCCGTACCAAGGTGAAAGTCTTAATGATATAAAGACCGAGTAAATAAAATATAGAAAAAGGTTTCTTGTACACCCGCCACTTCTTTTCTTCAACTTCTTTTATCAACTTTTATTATTTTTATGATATTTCGTTGTTATAGATGTTATGTAAATGAACATTTTGTCAAAATTTCAATTCCTTATCTTTTGCGCGTCATGAAATACTATCCCATGACAATTGCACAGACAGACGGACTTAGTGTTTAGGTTAATTTGGCAGGCATCGGGTAGTGGAACCTTCAAAACCATTTTATATAAGACATTTCGATACTGATGGGTCGTAGATCGCGGTTGACGTGGTACCCCACTGGCGTCTTAAATCCCAAATCTTCGGATTGAATATTAAATCTAGCAAATCATTTTATTACTATTTTCTGTCGATAAGGCTACCTATACTAACTTTATTGTTTGATCTGTAAATTTTGAATTAGATTAAATAACTTCGGGCTAGATATTTTATCATAAATTCAAATTCAAATAAAAAAAAATCTTTATTCATGCTCCATAAATGCCTGTCACAGGCACTTATGAAGCGTTCATACATTAACGTTTACGTAATCATGAGGTGATGGTGATAACTACTTTTGCCAACTTAAATCTAAAGCTAAAAGAGACTTAAACTTAGCCGGTTATTAATTACGTGATATCGATTAAATAGTATCGCAATTATTCAATGGATTACTGTTAACTGTATAATAATAATTATAGACTTTATTAGCGTATAATTTTTTGTTTTTGATATATAATATTTCGTCACGCGAATATGCTCATGAATAAGACATAAACATGCTTTGACAGAAGTTTTTTAAAATTCAACCTTTCACAATGAGCAATTTAATTAGGAGACTATATTTGGAAAAGAAGATGTTTATCGCAATTTTACGACGACCGTTGCAGCAGACAGCTAATATTGTGAAGAAATTACATGTTATTGAACTAACTCTCACGAAGGTACGCTAGCACTGCACCTCGCGAACCATTTCATGAATAGGGCAACATCATCCGTCGATGAAAACTTTTGTGTATCATTCAAAGTACATTTATTTCAATTAGGCCTAATATAAGCACTTTTGAAACTTCAAGGCTGTCTGTTTGTAGTGACTCTACCATCGGTTCCAAAGGCAGATTCTACAGAGAAGAAGCCGCCAAGAAACTAAGCAGTTGCTCTTTTTCAACATCATTATTTTAAGAGTAATTTTTCTGTCTTGTGAAAGATGGAAGCGTAGCGGCGTGCTTTCAAGCAACCTTGTCATTAAGAAATTCATACATTTTGTATTTACCATCGCTTTAAACCTATGAATTATCCAAGATCCAAAATTACTTAGAGAATTAAGTTATAAAAATGTATATCTACTCAACCCCGTAAATTGACAGTTTCAAGTAATTCGATTGTTTATATTATATCTAGTTTATTTTGTAATGGCGAATGTTTTGTCTTCAAATACTATATTCACCATAATCAACACTTGACCGATTCATGACAGGGCACGGGTTTCTTCAGAATGAGAATGGTGTAGGCCGTAGTCTACCAATCTGGCCCAGTACGTATTTGTAGATTTATTGACCGATTCTAGTAAGTCGTTGTTTATGTCTACTTTTTGTTTATTTATTAGTGTCCAATATTTTGCCTTATAAATACATTTCTCATCGTCATCATCAACCCATTTACCGGCCCACTACATGGCACGGAACTCCTCTTAGAATGAGAAGGGTGTAGGCCGACTTCACACGCCGTTGGGAACATTGTGGAGATATCTCAGGCATGCAGGTTTTTCTCACGATGTTTTCCTTCACCGTTTAAAGCAAGTGATATTTTAATTGCTAAAATTAAAAACGCATATAACTCCGAAAAGACAGTGGTGCGTGTCGGGGCTCGAACTTGGTCTCCACGAAAGGGGATCCGAAGCCTCACCCATTAGGCTATCACTGCTTCTTATATATTATTGTATTCTATAATGTGAAGCTACTGTAAGTATTCATATTTCTTTAAATTAAGACACCTTAAGACGGTAATAGCGATTGAAAACAAAGTTGCTTCAGTGCGAAGTGAAGTGAGTGGGAAGTGTTTTAAAACGAAACTTAATGGTATTTGCACGTAATTACAAAGGGGCAAGACGTGAATCACGGCGACGCCTTGCGTTTGAAATATTTTAGAGAAATCCTTCCGTCTCGCTGTAATGAGTGTCATATTCGGAACGGACTGTCTGCAGCAACGGGAAATAAAAAAAAATAGGTATGTTAAAAGCGTAGCTAAAAAACTAAAGTTTTTTCCGTTCCATCATTACATATTAGCCCTTGACTAGGGGGGGGTAAGTGGGTGTTATTATTATGACTGCCATTTCACTGACAAGCTCAACAGATACCATCTTGAACAGCGTTAGAACTGATCACCAGATTGCAATCTCATCTGGTGATCAGTTCTACCCTAGTCAGTTTCTTCGCGGCTTCGTTCAGAAATGCTTCATTGCATGACACGTCTTTCTGACCGCAGGACAACAGATCAGTTAATTTTCCGAATTGCCTTTGCCGAGGACTCAAACCCTGGGACTTAAGATCAAAGCGCTCACCATTCCTTCGCGTCGAGACATAAATCAGCCTCTTCTAAATTACGGCTTGTTATGGGGTAATTATTAGGACAGTTGGCAATGCAAGTACGTAAGTAAATAAAAGTTGGGAAAATAAAAAATAAAAGGTTGTTGGCAGCGGTGGGATTCGAACCCACGCCTCCGAAGAGACTGGTGCCTTAAACCAGCGCCTTAGACCGCTCGGCCACGCTACCGATGTTTTCAAACTCTATATTTTACTACGTACTTGTTCTGTACAGACTTATTTATAGATAGACAAAATGTTTATTTTTATAACTGAGACCGTGCGTTTGGGGTATGCACCTAATAAAAAACACTTGACTGTTTACTTCAGTCAAATCAATGCCCGCATCATAGCGGCGTGCGCGCCTTACCTTCATCCAATCAGAAGAGTTGTTAAAATGGGTGGTTCATGTGATTGAAACATAGCATTTTTACTGATACTCAGATAATCCTCAACCGTTTTTCATATGGATTTATGCATTACGTAGACACCACTTTATAGTCATTTTTCATGGTTCTTAGTAATTTTCATTGTTATACATTTCAAGGAGACGCTACAGTTGTAGAATATTTGAAAACCACGTTATTGGAAAAGCTTTGTTATAAATGCAAGATTATAAAATAAAAATAGGCGGAAACGTTACGGCGATTTTAATAAAGACATGTACTTTATATACTAGCTGTTGTGTCCCCATATTTTGTTTAGGTCTATAACATGTACCGCAGGAACCGTTTTTTTACCGGGATTAAAAGTTATGGATGTCTCTAGGATGCAATCAAATCTCTGTGACAAACGCAAAATTCGCTTTATCTATTTAGCAGTATAACTTATCTATTAAGGTAACAAAAGCTCTTCGACTGTTCTATGATAAAAAGTGACCTATATATATGTTTCTCGAGGATGTTTTACATAATGTGCATAATGCATATATACTCATCAAGATCGGAGCAGAGTTTGACCACACGACCATTGATTGAATCAAATTAACTTAATTTCGCAACGATCCTGTGATTAATAACAATGCTCTGTTAACTGTTACCATCTAAGGGTCATATCAAGTATTATCGAAAGCAAGGGTAAAAAAAATACTATTAAAATAATAAAATAAATAAGTTATAAATAATAATATACTTCTGCCGACCGTACCACCAACTCAACACTACACACGACACATCCGAAGTGTAGCGACGTGTAAAATCTGCATTTCTTTGAGATGCACTTGTACCCCCGCGTTCCACCCCCCCGGCGCCTCTTAGATATAGAGCGCTCCACGCTTTGAGGCGCGGCTAGGTTTTGTTACGAGTGCCTAGGTAGCTAGGTGTTTTGTTTTGTTATGATAAAGCGTCAGATAACAATTGCCTTTGTTGTTTTTCACAGATCCGTCAGCACTTGTTATTTTAAGTGACTACTAAATAGAGACGTACCTTCGACGTCACACTATACGTTTCGAGTCATGCTTTATTATTCTAAATAGGGCTGTGAAAATTTTACTGTAAAAATTACAGCTAAAAAATTGCTCTGGTAGTATAGAATGTAATTGCGGCTGCAGGATGTTTTAGTTTGTTTTTAGCTTAACTTTAATCTTAGGTAAAAATTAGCATTTTTACTGATACTCCAATAGTCCTCAACCGTTTTTCATATGGTTTTATACATTACGTAGACATTACTTCATAGTAATTTTTCATCGTTCTTTGTCATTTTCATTTTCATTTTTATACACCTCAAGGGGATGTTACAGTTGTGGAATATTTGAAGATAAAACGCGTTATTTGAAAAGCTTTGTTATAAATGCAAGATTATAAATTAAAAATAGGCGATATTTACTAGCTGTTCTCCATGAATTTTTCCACATATTTTGTTAAGGTCTAATTATAGCATTTAACGCAGAAACCGTTTGTTCTACTGGGATATAAAGTTTTCTATAATTTGTCGTCGGTTCTAGGATGCAATCAAATCTCTATGACAAACGCCAAGATAGCCTTATCTATTAAGCAGAATAGTTTAATCTATCTAAGTAAGGCGACATGAAATTCATTAAGCTATAAGTGGTATACATGGTATATAGCCATCATAGAATTTTAAAGTTACTGAGATCATCATTAATGTAAGCCAATGAAGCGGTGATAGCCCAGTAGTTTGGGGTAGGACTTCGACTAGGGACGAAAGTCAAAGTCAAAGTTGTTTTGTTTGTTTTAAGTCTTTATTGCACACACACATTTTATATAAATTAAACACAAATAGAAGAAACTTAAAATAATAAAAATAAAATAGAGCGTGCAAAGTTGCATGCGACCGCGATCATTAGACGCCCTTACCTGAGCGCAGGCTGCTCCGCTGGGTTTTAGTGGGTATTCTGGCTAATGCTCTACCAGCCAGCGAGTCCCACACCCTGCTGAAGGCTGCACAGTTCTGACTGCGGTTCCTCCGGCAAGGACGCCTAAACGCATTTCCCAGCTTAAAAAAAAAGGACTTCGACTACAGTTTTGAGGGGGCGAGTTCGGATCCCAGCACGCACCTCGACTTTTCTAAGTTATGTGCGTTTTAGGAAATATCCCTTGCTTCAACGGTGAAGGAAAACATCGAGAGGAAAACTACATCCCTGAGAGTTCTCCATAAATACCTCAGATGTGTGTGAAGTCCACAAACCCGCACTGGACACGCGCTGGACTACAGCCTTAACCCCTTCTCATTGTGGTAGGAGACCTGTGCCCTTTAGCTAGTGGGCCGGTAATTGGTTGATATGAAGAATACACGAGTTGACATAAGTCTCATGGCGGGAGTTCAAAATATCACGGCCTTGTGTCGCATGTCTCATAAATAAATAAATAAATAAATAATAATAATAATAATAATGTCTTTTAACCTTGTCGGTCTACCAACGCGACGCTGCGTTTACTGGTGCAGTCTCAATTCCACGGTAGAGGTGGTTAACCTATGGAATGAGCTGCTGAGGGAAATAAGACAGTCCAAATCATAAAATATCTTTAAATCGCGGTTAAGATTATTTCCTGTCTAGTATGTAGTAAAATATCTATGTAATTTTATGTGTTTGTTTAAATGGAAATATATATTTAAGTTTATATATTGATACTAGCGGAGCCATCTGTCGGGCTGATTTGTGAATCTAAACCTTTCCGGGTGCCACCCAAACGCATACCAAAAAAATCATTCAAATCGGTCCAGCCGTTTAGGAGGAGTTCAGTGACACACGCACACAAGAAATATATATATAAAGATATATATTATACACATATATATAAATATATAACTATATATGTGTTGTATTAGTATGTATTGTATAAGCAATGTACATATTTAACAAATTTGGATATTGCACTATCCCGTTTTATGTTACATGTTTCTTAACCAAATGTTATCTGGAGGAGATCGCTTCAAGCTATAAGTTATCGTTTATTTTGTTAACCTGGCTTTCTATTTGTATGTGCAATAAAGACTTTTTCTTCTTCTTCATTCCAGTACCTTCGGAACCCGACGTTTCTCCGGGCTATGTAATCTAGTCTTTCTTAATTTTGATCACGATGCTCCGAGCATAGTATTGCTCGCTGAGTGACTTTGAGCCTTACTAGAGACCTATCGTTTCGGAGCCATAAGTCATCATAGGCAACACGTACTTTTCGCCTAAACTTTGGTCTTCAGGCACTGAGGTATTTTGGACGGCGTTTCCCAAATGCTGCCCATTCGAGTTGGGTTCGGCGGTTCACCCACCAGGTCCATTAGTCAGAAAGGACCTACTAACTTTGCTACTTCGGTAGTGTTTTATTTTATTATGTCAGATAACATAGCTTTGTTGTTTTTCATCGATCCACCAGCACTTCTTATTTTAAGTGACAGATATTTTTTTTCTCTACCTCCCTTGCCTTGACTGCACGCACGCTAAAAAAACCAATACAATGGAGTGTGTGTTCTAGGTAAACGTATAAACACACACATCAATTATGTGTAAGTAGGTAATCCTTTTATAATTCTTCTCTTCTTTTAGGCGTAAAAATAATAAGAGATATAAAAGATGTTGAGGTATTTACACTATGCTTCGCACTGAACTACACAATATAAAAGTTTCTAGTTTCTAAAGCTTATCAACCTATGGAATATGTTTCACTGTATGACGCCCACTGGCAGATCTATGTCTTTTGTGACGCTTAGCACCCTCCATGGTGCCGACCACGTATGGATGGTAACACCGAGTCCTTCATTCCTGGGTCTCCACTCCAGCATCTTATGAACGTAACGTACGTTGATCCTCCACCCGCAACTAATTTTTAACTTTGCAAACATTTTGTCAAACTCCCCAGCTTCGGACGTGGCTTATTACTTACCACTAAGCGCTTCAGCGTTCTGGTACGATGCCACGTAGTACTTAATCGATTAGGGGTATATAACTACATAATCGTTACGGGTTAGCTCGCTATCATCTTGGACTACCCCATAACTTACTACCAGGTTAGATTGCAGTTAAGGTGTAACTTTTAGTGAAAAACAAAAAAATATATATAAATATACTACGACAATACACACATCGCCATCTAGCCCCAAAGTAAGCGTAGCTTGTGTTATGGGTACTAAGATAACTGATGAATATTTTTATGAATACCATACATAAATTCTTACAAATATATACATATAAACGCCCAGACACTGAAAAACATTCATGCTCATCACACAAACATTTTCCAGTAGTGGGAATCGAACCCACGGCCTTGGGATTAGAAGGCAGGGTTGCTGCAAACTGCGCCGATCGGCCGTCAAAATATAGTTTAGTTATGCCAATAACTAATTTATCTACTGTGTATCTTCTACAAGATTTTATAAACTAAAATATTTCAGACTTTAGTTGGATGGTCACAAGCTGTTACTTAATAAATACAGAAGACTACTAGATACGACCTACATTTCAAACGCTTCAAATAAAATGGTGGATTTTAATAAAATACCGATTGCAGTCCGCGCTATATTACTTGGAAGTGGGTCGCCACCCCCCCGCCCTGGGGGGCATACATCTCGATCCGGTACGTCGTGATAATTGAGAAATTCCTTCCCTTCCACTCTTGAGTACTTACTGCACAATACGTCACATGTGAGAACGTTTTTCAATAGCCTACTGGAGAGATTCCGGTATTTTCTGTAAAAAGATAATAAATAATAAGAGATTGGCCTTGATGAGTGAGAGAGAGTGAGATACGGTGACTAGGGTGTAATGTCTGATGATGCTGCATCGAAATAATTTATCAAATAACTTATATTTTGCTTATATGCCATATTATAGAAATGTTTAATATAATTATAATACTGATTATTAAATAGGGTTGTCCTCAAAAACCGGTTTTAAAATAATAAAGTTAAATTGGACTCTTGCATTTAGAACTGCTTATTTTGGAAAGAAACGTGTGCCTAAATAGTTTTTGGGTAAATAATTGTTCTGTTGTGAATGGCTAGAACGTTTACTAAGGTTCATTTCAGTCTTTCCTGGATCCGAGTCCCGAGTGTGACCAAATAATTTACAGATACAATTTACTCTCAAGAAATTCTTAGTATCAGTTCGTAGTTAAGAGTTGCCTACCTCCGTGCAGGGCCGCGCATTTTAAGACCTTGCTTCTCTTGATAATATTCTTCATAACCGAACCAAAGAAAGAAGAGGTATTTGCCTAGCAGTGATAGTATCTTAAATAAAAGCTATTTAAATATTCCCATAAAATCATAGTTTGTATGCTCAATGATAGTATATTCATAGCGCTGTGAAAATAGATAAATATGGTCTTGTATATACATATTCTCGAAAAAAAAAACTAAATTCATTATCTGTTTGACAGAATGTTTGGCGGGAAAGGAAAAAGAACACGGATGAACACACGCCACTATTCATAATTTAAACGAGTACATCTAAAACAAACCAAACATACAATATGCAATTAGTTATAAAGAAAGCAACTGAAAAATCCTGCAAATAAATACATCGCCAGCGCTGCAAGTCTGAACACATTAATTACGGCCATTCGGAATTCCACCAGCATCGGAAGCTCCGCAAGTAATCACACACACATAAAAAGCGAAATATTTGCATTTTGTAACGCCACGTATAACGTATAGATCGTGCGCATCATACATTTGGTACGTGTGTGGAAAAACTATCGCCTGTGTTATGTTGATCGGACAAATGGTGTATATGGAAAAGGATTCGCTTGTATGTTTTTAATCTTATTTCTCTGCCGCGCCAATAAAAAAGGGGGCTTTTGACCTCTTGCTTAAACAGAGTTTCAGACTTCAAAAGGAGTATTACCTAATGAATCTTACTCGATTTTTCTATGTCTTTCCATTTTCGGTTTCCGAATAAGAACAAGTAGTAAGATTCGTAAGAGCTCCCTGAAAATATTGAAACTTTGCTATAGCAAAATGAAAAAATTGCCTTTTTCATTCGGACAACATTTCTGTAGGTTTATATGTAAATTGGAGTAAATTTTGCTTAAGCCTTATTATTCTTATTATTTTTCTCCTTTGAATAAATTAATAACTAAAGTAATAATTTTATGTAGATCAATTTCAATAACAATTAAAAATGAAAGGTAAGAATGATTAATCTGCAGCCTCTTCATTTAAAAACGATTATTTTACCAAAGATTTAAAATATATAAACCGTTTGAATAATACAAGTCTGTCTTCGAAAATGATGTATACATATATAATTGATGTGCAATTATCTAAAATGCTAAATTAATAACGCTTAAGTATTTATTTGTATTCTTTAACTAGGAAGGCGGCATATGACGATTTCAAAAGAAAATTATAGAGGAGTAATCGAAAATTCACATGACTTCAGCCATTGATTTAATATGTTATTTGTATTTGTAAGGTTCAGTTGTCCATTAAATAATTAAAACAAATTTTATGCACGACAGTTTAAATTTTAAAATTTTGAAAATGTTATTGTATTTTTCTCATGTCGATGCCCACATGCATCTTTTGTTAATGTGCCTGGAAGTAGGATGATAAAAAATTATGTACTGTATTTGATGACATCATCAGTTAATGACATGTAATCGGGAGATGGTCAAAGTATTTTCGGGATGGATTTAAGCTCGTTAGAATAATTGACAAAATAAATAGTCATCGCGCTTGTATTGTAAAGTTGTTTGAGAAAAACATAATCCTCTTTGATTATCGTTTAGGAAGCAGACGTTTGAAGAATAATCCTTCACATATTTTAATCTGTAGCTTCCCGTAATTCTGGGAAAGCTATGATACGAAAAGTATTCAGAGCAACCATTTTTCTCCGAATTAAAGCTACGAAAATCTACATCATTACCTAATTGGAATTTCAAATTCGAAAATCAAATTCAAAAACCAAACTTACTGTTGCTTATAAAACAGTAACACTACAACCTCCTCTAAGGTACAGCATGCACTTAAGTTAAGCATCTGACATGCACGAACGCTCCTGTTAAGTCCCTCATTCAAAAATGTAGAGTAGAAAATAGTATCGCATTCGTAAATAGCAAGACGTACATACAAATATGAATCTTCTAAAGAGATCTAAGAAATCAGTACGTACTTGGAATTTTTTTTACTAACATATTCAAACTGGAATCATCAGGCAAACTGTACCGCGGCTTACTGATTGAAAGAAAACTCACAGCCTAAACTGGTGAACCGAGAGATTATAAATTTGATATCATCAATAGCCTAAAACAGTCCACTGTTGGACTAACGGCCTCTCCCAACGGGAGGGTTTGCCCATAATCATCACGCTGGACAGACGGGTTGGTGATCTCAGTAGATAGAAGTAATATTCATCTTGTCGACACCCGCGGAAAGAGGTGGGATCGTGAATTTATATGTATAGAGATTCTATTCTTTATCAGTAATACCACCATGAATTTTGATATTTATAAAAATAAAACTTGTTTGGCGTCTCTTAAAAATTAATCCTTATTCATATACACATATCATAAGAAATCAGGAGTGATTACGTATTTTGTTTGTTATCCGCGTATTGGAGACGTTGACTACTTTGTCATCCGTATAAAATATCCTAATTCCATGAGACACAAGAAATTCCGAGCGGACGAAGTAGCGGGCATCAGCTAGTTTCATATAAAAATGTCAATACCACTCACATTTACACGAAAAATACGTAACGCTCACAGTAACGTAGGGCACACATACACAAAACCTTTCGCCGGTGGAATATGTATTGTGGATATATAGGAATAATCTTTTGCGCACACCACCAAAGTTTGGAGTGTGGATTTTTCTCTCTGTGTGCTGCACGTGGGAGTGGAAGGGGGTGGGGGGGAGGGAGCATACATTTTCAGGAAGGCTCCGTCACAAGTCTTTCAGTGTTCAAGCCGCACACATCGCCGGCTATCGGTGAGACGAAGGAGCAAAGAGCGGCTGTAGAGTAATGTGCTATAGAGGTTTGAGTTGAACTAATAGTTAGATTAAATTAAACGTTACCTTGCCGTGGTCCCAGATATCCAACTCACTGCTTTATCCTTCATTATAAATACGAAAGTATGTCTGTTTATCCTTCCTTTGTGCTCTAATAACCAATTAACTTGATTTTTGGCAGTTTGTTGAAATGACGGTGAGTAGCATAGGTTACTCTTTATCCTAGTAAAACAAATGGTTCCCAACGAGAAGAAGCTGGCAATAAACTCAACAGTAGCACTATTACAAACATTTTTCTTTATTACTGGAGAAGAGAGCGGATATGTTATGATTTGGCCTTACGACTGCTTCCAAGCAACCTTGTCATTGAGAAATTCATCAATAATGATTGTATTGCAATCTCGCTGTAATAATTTTGTTGTAACCTCAACAATAGCCTGTAATAGTCCACTGCTGGTCTAAAGGTTCTTCCAATGGCATGTCAGAGTACAGTTGTCATGTTCCCGCGGGTGTCGTACGAGGCGACTTAGGGAATATCGGGCAGTAGCGTCCTCTGTCCGACTATTGCCATCTACTGCGATCAGCAACATCCCGTCGGCACAACGTGATGGTTATGGACACACGCTTCCGTCGGGATAAGCCTACAGTCCAGCCGCAGATTATGGTACGCTATTGATGACGGGGCGCTGAGAAATAAAAAAAAAACCAACTTAGCCCAGACGGAAAGAAACCAGAAATCTATACTCGGACAGGTTTACAGTTCTTAAAACCCCTTAGAGCATAAACCATTTAGAGTATAAACCCTTCGTGACTTGGTGGAAAAATTACTCAAAATAAGAAGATTTAATGCCTCTAACGCTTAGTACTCTACATTTCCCCCCCACTACACAATCGCTCCCAGATCACCAAGTGGGAGGGGGGATACGTGTGTTCGGAAAAATGCCTTACGATCCGCCGCCCGCTGGGTTTTAAGTTTTTTCTCGTATGTTACATTTAATTCGGACTTCGAATAAATATTGTTTTAGCACTTGTTACCGTAGTTAGTCTATATTTTAATATTTTAATGATACATGTGGTAGCTTAGGTGATGTAGCTTGGGTGCTACCTAGAGATTTTATTTATAGGTATATAGAGTTCTTATGTTAGGAGGAGGTATGGAAATACATATATGGTGACAAAGCAACTAAGTCTCAACATCTCTTACACTCAAAATAGACAATAGTAATTTCATTTCATAAATAGGTATACATGTTTATAAAAATGGACGAAATATGTAAAAATAGGAACATAGGGCCGAAAAAGGACAAGGGCAAGTAGAATGACAAAGACTTTATAATGGAAAGGCATAGCGGTAACTGACTAGTATATATAAAATCATCATCAACATTATCAACGCGTTACCAACGCACAACAGGTCTTCTCTAAGGATGAGAAGGGTGTAGACCGTAGTCGACCTCGCTAGTCCACATTACGGAGAACTCTCAGGCACACAGGTTTTATCACGATGATACCTTGATTGTTAAAGCAAGTGATTATTAATTGGTTATTTAAAAATGTTATTATAAATTAGAACCCTAATAAATGTAGGTTTTATGTTAAAATATATTTAGAGTTCCCAAGATGCTGGAATGGCAGCCCCGAACTGGTAAGCGCAGCGTTGGTCGGCCCCCAACGAGGTGGACAGACGACATTAAGCGCGTCGCAGGTAGCCGCTGGATCCAAGCGGCTCAGAACCGTGGAACTTGGAACTCTCTACAAAAGACCTATGTCCAGCAGTGGACGTCTATCGGTTGATGTGATGATATTTAGAGTTTAGTAAAGAGGAAATCTTTTGGAAAGGTGTCTTCTACGATGTGAAGAATTAAGCTGAGGTTGTTTATGTTTATAAGATAAATGCAAATGCGATGGTGAAAAGGGAAGGACAATGGATTATAACTATATATCATCATATCGAAATGTCTGCCTAAGATGTATACTAATTTCGGCACCAGCAGTATTGCTTGGTCAAGCAATTGCTCTGTGTCAATCGCGGCTTCAGCGATTGTGCATGAGAGTCGCAGGATCAAATTCGAATTTTATAAAACGCATTTTAAAATTTATAGCATACTTAAGAGGTGTTAAAGGTACCGTGTGAGGCCCTTAACCAGACTGAAATCCAATTAAACATTATTAATTCCCATAATGAAATTCGAGTTCTTTTTCATAATGATACCAGATCCGTCTTGCACGAGAAATTTATTTGTTCTTCTGAGGTTTTACATGAAGAAGTTACATGCCCACTACTGGGCACGGGTCTTCTTTCAGAATGAGAAGAGTTTAGGCCACCACGCCGCAAAAGGACTTACCTTATTAATTTCCATTCAGCCTCCAAATAATTGATCAGCTCATGAAAGTTCTCTGTACCTTAATTCGACTCCACGTTGTATATTCTCAGCACTAAATTTAGTAGAATGCATTTATCAAATTCTTTAATTATAAATCCAACGAATGAACAGAATATTCAGCTCTCGCTATATTTTTAAAAAATCGTTTCACACGTACGTCTCCCCTAGGGGGTGGCCAGGTGCACTATATTACGATACTTGTGCTGCTCGGATTATTAGTTGCTTGTAGTGGTAACGGACGGTGTATACAGGGCGCCGAAGGTTTTGCAGTGCAATTATTTGCCATTCAAATGCAATTTTAAAGGATTTTCTTTTTGATATCCTCTACTGGTTTTGGTATAGTAAGAATTTATGTTCTAATGGGTTTTATGACTTTTTAAACTGCTTCGTCTGGAATGGTTCGCACGTTTGATGGATCAGTAAGTCCGGGATTAGTTTTTCCAGGTCGGTCCTGAAAATTATTAGATACTAGCGTTGCTCGCATTCTTTGTCCGCTTTAATTACGGTCTATGTGACTCTTAATATTATAATACTTTTGCAATTATAACATTAAGTAAGGCTCAGCTATTTTATAATTAAAAACTATCATGAGTAAAGTGTCTGTGTGTCGTGCCGAGTCGCGCGAGCAAGCTCATAACAAAGACCCGTATGGGTTCGAAACTAGTTGGGGAATCCCCGACAAAAATCCACATAAGTTCAGCCGTCAATTATACTGATATTAGCTATTTCTGTCAATCAATTTTTTAGTGTCAGTCTTGTCTAGCTTCATGACTCTAGGAAGCACCTAAAACCATGGTCCCTTACATTGGCAATAATCACTAAAATATAACAGCGAAATGGTGGGACTGATATATCTTGAAATGGGTGGGTTTTCTGCCAAAATTTCTTACGCCTTTGTGAGCATTATGTAGTACTCTGACGCATCCAGCCTTAGACTTCTACATAATGTTCTCAAAGGCGTGCAAAGTCTACCAATCCAAACATGATCAGTGTGGTCGACTACGGCCTAAACCCGTCTCATTCTGAGAGTGGGCAGGGTTGATAAAGATGCTGATGACACCATTATTTGTTTTACATCTATAATACGCCATACGCTAACTTCTCTTTACACCAAGGAGATTGGTGAAATATATGTCGTGAGACGGTTTCCAGTACCTAAACCTTATTTCATGGCGTCAAATGCAAAACAAAGGCTGTTGCGATAATTGGAGTAGCAATAAATGTAATTGGTATTCAGTCAACTATATTTCTTCTATCGGCTAATAATTATCAGATATGCGGATAAAAAATACACCTAATTGTCCTCGAATATTAACCGTTTTCTATACTTTGAAAATCAAAATGTACTTAGTTATTTCAGATTTGGTGATTCAAAATATACATTGTTTGGTACATAATTTTGTCACTTTCTATTATAAATTTCTCCTGAAGAGCACGACTGAATATTGCCATAAATCATTCCCAAACTTCAGCGCAGACCAAACATCTTTAATAAAACTCATAACCCAAACACGCTCATATATTCCAAGACTCATTGAACATTATGCACCAGAATGAGAAACGTTCTAGAAAATTTCAAAATTCGAACGGAACATTTAAGTTCCGTGTGTCCGTTATGAATTCGGAGCGCGCGTTCTATATTCAAATTGGCCGACGCTATTGGCTGCCGCCGGGTGGTATTTTACATCGGATGAAATTTCTACGGTACAGAAAGCTCCTCGTAATGTCTATGCATAAAGTATTTTAAACTTGTTAAAATGCAACGTATTCTCTGGAAGTGAAGCGCGGGAAACTCGGGCGTTATCAAAAGGGGTTATTTAGTAGATCTTGTCCTTTGTGAGGTGAAAAGATATTTTCAACGTGTACCTATTGGATAACGAGCGCTGGAATTAACATTTTGTAGCGCGACTAAATTAACATTTTTTAGGGTCCCGTATGGAAAAAAGCACGGACACGCAGTTTTATTGATTTGATGTCTAGTTACTATTTGTTTTATAGTAATAGTTGACGAAACATGCCGATTACCCACCTGGTGGTTAGTGGAAAACCATTGTTTATAACAGTAACATTGTTACAGCTATTAACGGTAGAAATAAGCATGGTGGTAGCAGTTCCCCTGACGTCACTAAAAGCTCTACTACTACTACATTCGATTGCGATATAGCCAGTTGCTGGTATACAAGGATTAGATACATTTAAAACACAAGCACCACAACGGCGGTATTATGCCTGTGTATGAAATTCTGAACGGTATACGTGACCTTAAGCTAAAAATGGGTATAAAAGGGTTTACGGCTGTAGGATGGAAAAAGCATTATCATTAACAGCACTAGATTTACTGGTGGACCGGGGCCTGTCCTGGCACATCTATGTCTTTATGGTAGGGTAAGGTAGGGTGTATCTTTCTACTAGGTTTAAAGTCAATGCGATAGGCTTTTAACATGAAGGCTTAAAGCAAGCAAGCAAGTTTTGTAGTTGACGTAATTTTACACCTTCACCCTTTCTGACTGATCATCAAAAAAATATATATAACTTTCGTTTATCTTAAAATAGAGTTAAAGGGAAGGAATAAATTTGATAAACATAGATGTCAAATCCTTTGTAAAATTACTTATCCCAAGATTTAACCTCAAGAAATAATAAATTGTACGGAACCCGCTTAGAGTTTGGATTCAGTCGCCATTTATTGTATTTTCAAAATACGTATTTTACGTACCAACAGCGGCAACGACTATAGGAAGATTTACAGGATTTTGTTTTAATAATGACAATAATAATATTAATAATAATCTGTATTTACAGACATCTCATCCATTTATAAAGAATAATATAAAGTTGCATTATTTAATGTACTTACTGGAAATTATCCATGACAACTATAAAACTCAGTAGGTACGCTGTAACGTATTTCTTTTTAATATTAGTTTCATACGAATACCACGCGATTTCTCAAAAATATTCTCATAAAGTCAACATCTCTAGAGACGATCTTCAATAAAAAGAGAAAATAATTTATTTTTGTATGTTTGTATGTATCGGATGATAAACTCAACTCCACAAACTACCCCATTAATGGTCTATTTCGATTGTCACGAAAAATCTACTGTTTTTATTTAGACAACCATAAGTGGATAAATCTTGCCCTTCACACCAGTTATTTCGACGCACCTTTGAGGAGACAATTAGAAATGAATGAATGAATGAATGAATACACTTTTATTGTAAGTACACCAAAGAAAAAAAGTAGTTACAGAGATATAAATACATAGCAAGATAGTACACTTTGGTGGCCTTATCGCTAAATAGCGATTTCTTCCAGGCAACCAATGGCGTAAAAGGAAAGAACATAAAAAAGAGGTAGGTGGTGCAATAAATAAGATTTAAAAATTATACAAATATATAAATAAAATATATATATATAAATAAATAGAAATGTAAGTTTCGAGCGATCGTGACTTTGCTGGCGGACAGTTTACGTATCTCCGTTACCCACTCTGAGCTTTCATACTTAATATAAATAATATTACGTTACGACCAATAGTTATGCATATGTAAAAAAAAACACATTTTTTTTTAATTTTTTTTTTATTATTTAAACTAATCAATACTAACGTAGTGGTTAAGGAAAAATTGTAACTGTGTGGATTCGAAATGTTATTAGCTGTGAACCTTACGGGTTTCAACAGCATCACCGGTCTACGTAGGGGCGTCTCCTGCGAGACTCAGACCTCGGCTTAGGCGGACGTCGGAATTTGGAGGACTGATCGGACGGTGATTAGTCCGTACGTCCCCGTGGCCGTGGATTGAGTCCACGTCCGGGTGACGTAAGATATCGGGGACCTCAGCTTCGCCGGCGAAGACGCTGTGTCGTGGTTGTTGTGTCGTCGGTGTGTAGCCCTACGGCCCTAGCATAAGGAGCGTTGTCCGTCGTTATGTCGTCGTCGGGGTCATCAAGGACGTGTCTGAGCCGTCTCCTATTAGGATTGACGTTTGGATTGGGCGTGTAAGACACGCCTTCACCACGAACGGGTTGTGTAACTAATATACTAACAATCTATGGATGGAAACGTCTGAATTAAATGATTATTATTATTCTTATTTAGCAGTATGTAGAGCTTCTTGTGGCAGAAGGGCAGTACTTCCACCATGCTGCTAAGCAGCGTTGCTGTATTCCAGGCCGTGGTTGCCGGTGAAATTACAGTCATATGAGTTTTAACACCTATGCTTGGTTGATGGGCATAGATAGGCAATCTATACGATGTATTCCTTGCATGAACTGTGAAGCAAAGCTCTATTTATTGACGATACTTTTTCACTTACCTGGCTAGCCATGTACTTGGTTCATCAATTACTACGTTAAAAAAAAAATATCACCCTACACAGATTTTCTTAGTTGTGGCGCAATAATATCAAATTAGGCTTAATTTTCTTTGTACATGAAATAATCCAACAAGTTTTTCAATATTCAGCGGCGCTAACTGGAAATTATTCTCACCTTTTTGAATAAAATCAAAGTGTACGTTCGCTGTAAGTTTTCCAGCTGTTCTTTATGGTCTCCATAAAAATAGCTGTATTTACGAGTTGCCCCGAGCTTCACACCATACTACGGAAACTCGATCCAACGGAAAATATTTATCTTAACAAAATTATATGCGGGTAATATCTTAAAATTCTCGAATTGTCGAGATGTAGATGTCGACACATGTGTACATACCAATGACACTATCCCGCCCTCGGCTTGGGACCGAGAATTGAAGATTTGTCGCCACTATCAAAATTTTTGAACTTGGAATATGGTGTGACGCCATCGGACTATATTAGCGGGTCAGCGGTTATAAGGTATATATGAAATAGTGTAACAGCTGAGAGTAGATAGTAAAAGTCGTTCAAAACGTAATAGAAGATCTACTTAACCAATCAAAAATAAGGGTATTTGCTTGCGTGCGTGACAGTAGAATGAGGTAATATGAGTAAAAAGTGATGATAGTATTAATGGCAGCAACTTTACAAAACGATCTTAGTTTTACAGTCTAAATAGAATACAAAGAGATCTCGAGATCTTGAGATATATCTTCGGGGTTTTAAGCAAAAGCCACACCAAGCCTCGTCCAAATGCGTATGAAGGCGTGTGGTATTGCGTATGAAGGCGTTCAAATTTGCGTTCTGCGATCACAAGACGCTTGCTCGTACTTAGGTATTTGGCCGTTCGCTCGGCGCCATCTTGAGTTCCACTAAGGCTGCAGGTTTGGCCTTGCTTTAAGTCAAGGTGCAAGTAAATTTACGTTCGTTAATTGACCAAATTTTAATTCAAGTGCTTTCATTTGTTTTATTATCACAGTTTCTTCTTGTGCTGATGAAAGTTGTTTTAAAAAAAGTAAAAATACCTAATGATAATAAATCTACATTGCTCAAACTTCTTTAACAAATAGAACTGCCCACTCCTTCTCGTATCGAAACCCGTACCCAGGTTTGGATAGTCAATAGTTTTGTTGGTGTTGTGACAGCATCATGCAAGCATGTCGACGCAAAGTAGATATAATCCGCGAAATAGCGTTCTTGCGTCCGTTATGCTAGCTCTGCAACATTTCATTATTAAATATGAAATAGATACTAAGGTTTCATACGGAGCTTAGAGTGGATATGGGAGTAGGAACTTATAGTGCTTGGAATTTGATCTATGGCCTTTGAACTGCGGTAATTCTAAACCAAATTCAAAAAGAGGATATTCTCAACTCAACGAAAGAGTATATAAATGCTAAAAGGTGCGCCATATTTAGAAAGCGTTTTTAAGCATGCACACGTTTCTGACTCCTTGAGACATTTAACGTCAAATTGACACATAAACAAGAAAGTTTTGATCACGACCAAAGAGCAGTCAGAAAATTCTGAAGTTGACTGACTTCTACTAACTTTATTGAAAATGTTGCCTCTAGTGGGCTCTCCAATGTAATAATTTAATAAAATCCTAATTAAAATTATTGTAACCACTTTATCTGCAGCCTTCCACTTAAGGGTAGTATTACTAGACATTTATAAGAAGACGAAACTCTTATGAACATTAGAAGTAACCTTAATAGGAAGCAAATAGATCATTAATGATTGTAATGATTGAGACAGGAATATATTAAACATAAAAAGCTTGATATACTCATACAAATATGCATGTAAATTGTCAAGATATGTAATTTATGTGTTGATACCCTAGCTGCATCACACATCCAGGCCACTTCGTCAATGGTAGGTGCGGCTGCTTCCAGTGCCGAGCAGGCCAAGAGGCGTAAATATGAAAACCTGGATAGCAGCTTCATTTTTGTGCCTTTTGGAGCAGAGACTTTGGGACCGTGGGGTCCGGAGGCAAGAGCCCTTTTCAAAGAATTATCGAAAAGGGTTATCGAGTCTACCGGTGATCCTAGAGCGGGCAGTTACCTTGGCCAACGAATTAGTTTGGCCATCCAGAGGGGCAATGCTGCCAGCATCTTAGGAACTGTGCCTCGCTGCGGTGGTTTCGAGGACGTTTTAGATTTTATTTAGTTTTTAAATAGTTAATTTTAGGTTATAGTTATGTATTAATAAAAATTATATAATATTAAAACAAACACTACATACAGATGATAAAATTAAAAATGACAGTAAATAAATAAATGAATAACCAAATCGAAATAAATGTTCCATAATTTATATTTAAAATTATTTAGTTTATAATAAATATTATTTCAGCGATGAAGATAACTTTGTTTTATAATATTTATTTTCAATAAGCATACAATACAGTAATGAAGGAAGGTCGTAGTTTAACTTATTATGTAAACAAACTCAGGAGTAAAGTGGTCAAATTTGTAGGGAGATATCATATTTTGATGTTTGGTCCTCAATACAAAAATACAGATTTGCGCTAATAAAAAAACACCCGATGACGCACAGGTTTGAACTCTACGGACATAAAAACAGTGTCTGTATGCATCATCATCATCATTTGACTACCGATTGGCGCAGTGGGCAGCGACCCTGCTTTCTGGGTCAAAGGCCGTGGGTTCGATTCCCACTACTGGAAAATGTTTGTGTGCTGAACAGGAATGATTTTCAGTGTCTGTCATCAGTCATCTTAGCACACATAACAAAAGCTACGCTTACTTTGGGGCTAGATGGCGGTGTGTGTATTGTCGTAGTATATTTATTTATTTATTTATTTATCATCATCATGTCAACCAATGGACTTTTGTACGGAGTTCCAAATTGGTTCCACGTCCTGTGCTACTTGGGTCCAGTTGCTAACTGCGTTTTTTGGTTACCTTGACGGCCTACCAACGCTGTATTTACCGGTGGAAGGTCGCTATTCCAGCACTTTGGGAGAACACCCACCGGTTTGCTGAGCTATATGCTCCGCCACTTCAGCTTCGCGGCTCGTTGAGCCTTGTCGGTTAATGTACTTTTTCTCATACTTAACACCCCTTTTATTGTATTCGTGGTTTAAAATATGGTAAGCTAAGAGCCATCTGAGGGACATTTTTCATAGAGCAGTGTGATCAATATAAATAGGTACTAGGAGACTATGACATGATGTCTCTAACGGATATGTAGGTATCAAAGAAACAAATTGTGGTTACTGAGTTTTCTCGTAATATTTTACACACAACATTATGGCCCTGTTAAGTTTGCCAGGGTCATGGGCTACATACTTATCTACTGGCTTCGTCAGAGACTTAATAAAAACCCGAAATCTGCAAATCAAGATGGAACAATCAGATCTCATCAAATCAGTATCTTATATCAAGGAGTTTGCTTTGAACGTTAATGTTCTGAATGAGAAAGAGGTAATTTTGCAAGGAATGAATATATAATTTTTTTTTTGTGTTTGTATTTAATGCAGTGCTATTGACTGGATATTTGGTAATTAAAAATTGAATTGAATTGAAACGCACGTAAAAGCCTATATTCAAATAGGCTTTTACGTGCGTTTACATATAGCTTTCTGCATTATTGTGAGGTTGGGTGATAATATTACGTGTCAAAATGGTTTTTTTTTATATACATAGTCACGCCATTATATTATACAAAAAGTAGATTTCATGCCAAAGCAGTTCCACTATTTAACCATTGCATGAATGGAAAAAACGATTATAGATCTGACCATACACTTAATATGAAAGCTGTTTTAGCTATTGATCCAGCATTACATCACTAGAGTGTTACAAAAGAACTAATAACATTGTTGTAGATTCAAAAACAGTCTTTTAAGGTTAAAACAAAGACACATTGCGTATTTCATAAAAAAATAATTTAATAATAACACCCGGAGGTGAAATGTAAAAAAAGTTCACATACATCCATTCCCGCCGAAGCCGTACAAGCGACGTTGGAAAAATATTTTTCCATTTCAAATAAGTATACGGAAAAGCGCATATATTTGCCTTATCTGGAGTTGGTTAAATATTAGTTGGGTAGTGAACAGAACTGTGAACGTATTTTTAGGGTACCGCGGTAAAAATCTTATTGGAAAACAATGTTGTAATTGAATCAACTACAAAATAGAAGACTTAAATATATAGGTGTATATAACAACTTGAGTTGAAGAAAGCAATACTCGTATATTTGTATGGTTGCATTGTAAACTTAAATGACGTTTATTTTATAAAAATATGGAGAAAACTTTTGGTACCCAATGTATGAATGCATTTAAACTATTATAATATTAATGCTCTACTCTCTCTACGTTGAAAAAAAACTTATGAGGTGTTGAGGAGTTATTGAGGAGTTATTGTTATTTTATAAATTAAACGAATAAAGACCCATAACACTTTAACCTAAATGTAACCAAGCAGGTATTTATTATACATTTTATTACTGGTTATCAATGAAAAATTATTTACCTTACGAAACCATAGAGAAAAATTCAACCATAGAGTACAGTATATTAAAGTTTATGAAAAACTCCTTGCATTTCTACTTCTTAGTAGATCACTGCATCATTGCGCTAGATAGATTAAGGATTAGCAGGTATTGGTATCGATTTACGGATCATGTCAAAAGAAAAATACTTAAAACTACGAGCTTCGGAGATTAAGTTTCTTGGGTAAGTTGTATTCCTAGAGAAATCATCGAACCGTATTAGAGTAGCGCGTTGTGTCTAAACTGTTATCATAACATTCGCTGAAAGTGACGATCCGTTCCAAACAGGGGTTACAAAACGTAAAGAAAATGACAAAAAATTAAAATGTGTAGTGGAAATGAAGCTAAAGAACCCTCACCATGCTATTTCGGTTCGCACTTGACCGGTTTTTTTATTAATAGCCAGTGTTGAGTGAGAATATTCATTCAACCGTATTCTCTCTATATTTTTTGCGTAGTCTGCTTTGAATTTAATTTATTAAAAACGCTCTGGTATTGGAGTTTTATCAATGGAATAGTTTTTAGCTTTGGCTTCGTCTGTTTATTCATATTTCTAAGCCAAAGCCTCGCATATTGCATAAACGCGTTTTATTTTTTTAAATCTAATGCATTACCATTTTTGCCTCACTATGGTAGAGATTTAGCTCTGTTAGGTATGAGTTTAATATTTAGACTAGCAAATTCGGATACATCCGCATAACTCCCAATCATACTCAATACGTTTTGTTTTTAGTCTTTGGGTGCGTTATAGGTTGTATAATATCATGTCGAGTGGCACTTTAGTTAAGTTTCGCATTACATTTATGGTTGATAAAGCAGAACCGACCAGTAACAAAACTATGTTCCTTAATGTACGAAAATAAATTCGTAAAAATTGTAGAAAATTGTGTGGTTTAAAGAAGAAGGGTCTAGCTCTAGAATCTAATTATCTACAATCTAGACAATTAGATTCTAGAGCATATAGATATCGATAAAATAACATTTGACAGAATTTCGACCTTTTACACGTTTTAAATTTAACTACTACCAAAACTCTACACCAATCAGTAAGCGCTTTATGATCAACCGATCGCGTATGTACACGTCACCGTTACAGGCCGATACCTACCGATCGGTACACCGTAAAATACCTATCGAAGGCGTTTTCAGCTCATATTCAAACGTCGAACGTGTATCGGTTCGAGTGTGCGCCGTACAGCCCAATCGCGCGGAATCAATCATCCAATCAGAGGCCAGCGTTCGTACTCGATAGAAGGTCTACCAGAATCTCATGATCTCTGACTGCGTTAAAACTCACTCTTATTGCATAGATAAATGGTTTATTGTAGTTAGATTAAGAGGTCAACGTGTTGTGGTGTTTGGAAAATGAAGGTTCGATCTGCCATTGGCTATCGGGTGTACGTCACGTAGATTTTCTACGGGCTTTTTTCTCGTATATGGGTCCGTTTACGGAAACGGCTGAGGCTATTGGTAAAAGGTTTTCACATAGATTGTGCACTGAGCGTTTTTTGCTTGTATGTGAACTGAGACTATCTATTACTGATTCCATTGATATTGATGTAAAAGATATACGTTATTTTGTCTAAATATGTTTTCTGCTATAAATTGGTGCGTCACCTTATTAATGAAATAATGTGAAATGGTAGTATTTTTGACTGTCCTTGTGAAAAGCAATAAGAGGATCCAAAATTTGATTCTCGTTTGTTACAATGATTTAATTAAGCGCAATATGTAAAGGACAAGATCAACAAGGTGGGATCAACCCTAAAATTTTCTGAAACTGAAAAGGTAGGAAGATATGAGTGGGATGTAATTAAGTATTAGGGTTTTTGATAAAATTTGGTACTTAAGTTGTAAGAATTGCCTCTTTGCAAGTGATTAGCATGTTCAACTATGGATATAGGCGGTCCCGGGTTCGTTCATCGGCTGGGCAATTGGGCATTGATAACTTTTCTCTAGTGGAAGGCTTATTATCACCATACCGATAAAGACGTGCCGCCAAGCGATTTAGCATTACGGTATACAGCGTGGAACCCGATTAACTGTATAAGCCTGCATGGTAATATAACTGCCATATGATATCCACTGCCAGACATAGCTGGTCTCTTGTAAGGAGTTTCAAAATCCACGGCCGCGGACCGCGTGTTTCCAGCGGCTCCCAGTGACTCGTTTTATGACAACTGCCATATATTTATATACGTACTAGCTGTTGCCCGCGGCTTCGCCTGCGTTTGATTTTGTTTTTTGATGTGGCATTAAATTTAGTTGTAGTTCTAAAAAAGCCATAAATGAGGCGTTATCGCTAAGCCGTAAATGAGGCGTTTGCTGCTGTCCGCTGAGAAGTTCTGTCCTCTATCACCAACCACAGTTTGGTCAAAATTAAACACATAATATAACTTCTAAAGTACAAAAATAATTATCAAATTGGTTAAACACTTTCATCCCCTCTCCCAAAGGAACCGAGCTTAAACGGGATAAAAATTATCTTATATTACTTGTAACACCAAAAATATGTGAACAAAGTTTCATGAGGATCAGTTAAGTAGTTTTTGCGTGAAAGCGTAACAAACAAACTTACATTGACATTTATAATATTAGTAGGGATAGGGATGTACAAAGTACCTATATAACAGGTAATCCCGATACTATCTAGACTGAATCAGTACTTACCACCAGGTAAGATTGCTGTCAAGAGCTGCTTAGACACTTTTAGTGGAAATAAAAACTTCTAACCATACATATAATGGAATAATGAGTTTTCGCTCAGCAACTAACATTATTGGAATATACAAGCCGAAGCCGCGGCCAGATATAGTTTTTCATATCAGATTTATTTAAAGTATTGTACGCGAACAAAGTTGTACAAAATAGTACAATCTCTAAAAAGTAAAGTTGAACTATTGGTTGCACAATAAACTTAGCTGCGTACATGTAATCAGTAATCCGACACTGGTGAAACCTACCTCCCACTCCACACCCCCCCGAGTAGACACTCTAAAAAGCAATCTTCTTAATGGAATTTCAATTTTAACGGGAAAGTTAACTAGAAATCCAACTACGAAGCAATATCGCGGCGACATCACGGTTACTACTGTATTTAAAAAGAAACTGCGTTCTGTCCGTCTGTTTTCATCAGGTTCTTTATAGCTATCATCATCATCATCACGTCAACCAATTAACATCTACTGCTGGACAAAGGTCTTTTGTAGGGTATTCCAAATAACACGGTCTTGTGCCGCTTGGGTCCAACGGCTCCCTGCGGCTTAATATCGTCCGTTAGCCTCGAGGGGGTCTGCCATCTTTGCGTTTACCGGTGCGAGGTTGCACTTCCAGCACAATGGGACCCATACGTCCATTGGATCAAAAAAAATTAAAAGATATGAATACACTTTATTGTATATACTTAATCTACACCACACACAGAAAACTCACAAAAATAGAAATAAGGTACCATTTTGCGGCCTTATCGATAATCAGCTATCTCTTCGAGGCAACCAACGGCGTAGAAGAAAATGCAAAAGATGTCTGATAGGTGTTAAAATATGTCAGTGGCGTGCACTTCATAGATGCACAAAAGCTCTGCCTACCTAAATTATTTTATATAGCTCGTATTGGAGGGGATTTTTTTTCCATTTATGCCATGTATCTGCTTTATGCATACCCTGACCGATGACCCTATCCTCACCACTGTATATTGTACCATTTAGCAGAATGTGTTCCTTGCATGCGCGCAGTTTCCAGTATTCCTCTGCGCAGTGTTGTTATTGTTGTAGTTATTACCACTAACATTTGTTTTTTTATGTTATATGAACCGTTGAATTCCATCAACCTGCGTTGTAGCAGCGTAAGGTATCTCTATATCCCTTGAGTATCTGAGAGGAGATCAGTGCCTCTATTCACTGATATTTTAAAAGTTGGTAACCGTATGCGATCTGACATCTCCATAAAAATGCGCTATACCTACCTACTTGTTTTGGATTCATGGAAATCAGTGGAAGTTGAGATGGAATTTTCTAAATCAGGCTGCAGAAATGCGCGGGAATATGTATTGTAATCCAGGTTGACGATATCTGTGTCTAATGACATCTAATCAAAATGTTATCATATTTATTTCAACTATTTGTTAGGTTTTGTTAGATATAGTAAAGATTTTTACTTTTGGAGATGCGCTAATACGTTTTATTTAAAATCGTCCGGCTGGCAACTTTGGTGGAAAAAGCAATTGCATCGGACAGTTGTTTCCAGCATCGGATAATAGTAATAACTTATTTAAAAGATGTATCTTTTATGCAAAAATGATTTCGTTCAATTCAAGTAACTTTTAAGTGTTTATTATTAAATCGTCATGTTATATACTATATCATGTTTTATTTTATCAGTGTTTTACCGATAAGTTAAAACATGATAAAGAAAACAACATAAGAAAGGTGTCATAGATTAAAATAAGATTTGAAATTCATTCGTCAACGTCATAGCCTCTTTAGCTCAGTGGCAGAGCACTGGTCTTGTAAACCAGGGGTCGTGAGTTCAATCCTCATAGGAGGCATTACGTAAATAAGTTTTTTTTTAAATGACTTTAAGTCACTTTAGTCCTTAAAAATTACCGCTGCCAGCTTCTGGAATCCTGACCTTTGCAAGAATTTTTACACTCGCTTTCTAGGGAATCGATGGTTATAATAGGTATGCAGTGGTGTGCATAGAGGGTATGCACAGGGTATGCAGATGACTTGACGTTTCAAAAGTGCTTGTATAAGGCCTACTTGAAATAAATGAATTTTGAATTTTTTGAATTTGATATAAAATGAAGAAAATCTCGAGTACGAGATATCATAGACTTAAGGATAGGCATTATATGAGTTATAAAAAGCCTTTCCTTCACAAAACAATCTGCCAAAGTGGCCAGCATCGCTCGTCACACGCAGAATTCGGTGTTGCTAACTCTAGAGAACCGAGGCAGTTCTCAATCGAGGCTCCAACTCTTTGCAAAAGAATTCCCGTGGGTACCGTTTGTTTTCTGGGATTAAAAGTAGCCTATCTTAGTCTCCGTCCTTAATTAGTATCCCAAAAAACTTTATACCATAAAATTATGTGGATTGGTTGCTTAGTTAAGGCGTGATGGATAATCAAACAAACACATTCGCATTCATATTATGAATAAGAATAATATCAAAAAGTACATTACAATACATATTCTACAGTCTGTAGCATAAATAATTTTACATGGAAGTAAAACGACGTCGGAAATCTAGTATGCAATATTGGTACCGAGCGGCGCAAAAAAAGAAAAAATCTATCCGAAGGCGACAGGGGGTGGGTGGGGTTAATGGGGACACCCATCTCTAGGTATCTTGATAGACTAGCTTTATAAACGCCTTGCTCTACCCTACCTACTACTTATTTTATAACTTCTCTGACGGCGCATTTTATTTTAATACTAAATGTGTTTGTGACACATGTTTTCATTCGTATTTCATCTAATACCTTTAAAAGAGCAATTCTTGTATCGATTATGTATACATAAATAATCTGCTACGATATAAATTGAAGACGAAGGTACAATTCCTCTACAAGGTTATAATAGCTCAGGTAGAAAATTGGGTGGTCCAGAAAGTACGTTGGGTGGTAAGTAGGACTCCTCGTTGGGGTTCCTCTCCTTCTAGCAAAGGTTGGCAGTAAGCATTGTATATAGTCCTGCCTATTCCTCGCAGGTCGAAATTATGCAGCTGCAATCGCAATTCCGATCCACTCTCCTATATTGCGTAGCCAGGATGTTTTTCTGTGAAAGCCTCGTTTTCTCTCTTCTTTAATTAAGTTTTAGTAGCTTATTTCGGTCGTACCTTTTCACATGACTGAGATACTCATCTTTTCTGATCTTCATGTTCCTCAGTAGTTTGCATATTTGGTTGACACGTCGGAGAACTACTGTATTCAAGATTTTATATGTTCTGAATCTCTAATGCTGCTATTTATTTCCTGAGATCTTCTTGAATAGTCTACAACTCATACCCGTATTGCAGTATAGGCACAACAACAGGTGTTGTCAGTTAATCTGCAGTTGCAGAGTACCATTTTTTTTATTTTGTTACTTACTTCTAGCTACTTTGATTGGATCATTATAATTTCCTGATCGTTTTTCAGATATCATTAAATCACGTACGTAAATTTGTGCACTCTCTCAACATTTTGGCTTGCTACTGTGATGACAATATCAATGGTTATCTAATGGAAACGATCTATCAAAGCGTTATGGTGTCTACTTCTATCAAAGAGTTATCGATTCCAGCTGATGCTGAGCTGAATTCAGAGTGTATTGCACTTTATGGGGGTTTTAATCTTTATAGATATAGCTAATATTCCTGTTTTTTATTTACTAAAGTAAATAAATATATTATTGCCGTGAATTTCATTAAATTTGCCATTAAATCATCAATTAGGCACAACAAATGCGTTCATATAATATACACGATGAACAATGTTAGCTGCTTCGATTAATACATCTTACACCGATGTTTTCCGAGAAGCCGATACAAATATAGATCTGCACTTCAATCCGAGACATTTGTTAGTTATGACTTGGGGACGCATTTGATGTAGGAAAAAGTATGAAATATTTCATTTTTATTAAATTTACACAATATTTATAACACTGCATCTTCTTCTGCATAAAAAATAGAAAAAAGATATTGACTGATCTATCAACGCACTGTTAAAACCACTCGATGGGTTGGAAATTTTAATATTGATAGATGTTATAATATAAATGTCCGCTAAGAAAGAAGGAAGATTTTTGAATATTCATTCCATAAGGTGCCAAAGGGGTTTGAAATTTTTATGAAACTGAATCTTCTATAATTCTTCTGTACGTGTGTATGTTTTGCTCTCTAGAAGGTTTAGATTCCTGTTTGGAGAATCCTGAAAAAAATATTCCTGTGAATTTTCAATAACTTATTTTTTAATTTTAGGGTAGGACAACGTCTGCTGGTCCAGCTATTTTACTAAACGTAGGTTTCTAATCTAACACGTGATTTGACCTTGCAAAGTATGATAGTGAACATTTCCACTGTACAAAATCTTTTAGGGTCGTTTTTTGTAACATACATTGCAAAATTTGGAAAATAATTCACATAAATTTACGAACTCTGTAAATAGAATATTTATGACTACAGTGAAATAAATGTATATAATACTGTTTATATCTTTCTTAATTGAGTTTCCCTGTAGAACTATTTAGGCAATTATCATTATCATCATTATTTCAACCTTTTGACGTTTACGTTTACGTTACGTTTACGCTGTATAGGTTGTTGATAGATATTTTCACACTCAATGGTCTTACCTTATGTCCAGTGACTTTCTTTATATCGTCGTACCACCCTGTTTGGGGTCTAATACGCAATATTTTATAGTTATATACGTATTGTGCAAGAAAATTCAGAACAGGAATTATTAATAAATTTAACTCGATTCGTCCCTGGATCGGATCGGCCAGATCATGAAAGCATTCCAGCGACATTAAACACGAGTTCATTTTCATAGATTTATCGACGCGACGCTACTTATGATTAGCGCTTCTCAAACTTTCTTATAGTTCCAGAATTTTCTTTATTTTAGTTTTTTTTTATTATGAAGTTCACAGTTCAGTTCAAACTTTTAATTAATGTTTACAGTTTTGTTGAAACAGTTCGATTCTAAGAAGAGGTATTAAAGTTTTTTCTGATCCAATGTATTTTGGTACCTACCTACGCATCATCGTAGGTACATACCAAGCTATACAGGGGTTCACTTTACAGGTGCCTTCCAAACATTCATGAGGGATACAACTGTGACTGCAACGCATAAACCTACTGATCTTCGTAATTAACACTGGACAAGCTTTCCCAAAGCGCCACATTTTTTTATTCCACTACAAGTTAGCCCTTAACTTCAATCTCATCTGGTGGTAAGTGATGATGCAGTCTAAAATAGTAGCGGGCTAACGGGCCAGTGGTGTGCACTGGGTTTTTTTTACCAGTGTATGCAGGAAAATTACATAAAACGGCTAAAATCCTCTTCTTATACCAGTTACATATATAAATTTTAGGGTAGGCAGTACTTTTGTGCATGTATGAAATGCACGCCACTGGTCATACTCCTATTCGGTTAGATAAACTATAAAATACCACAAACTTGACAATTTAAATAATAAGTAAATATTACTCAAATCGAAGGATATCCGTTTTACTTTAAAAACTGAACTAAAACGAAATTAAACTGAAAACCATTCGAGTTACGAGTCGATAGCGCACCGCTGCTCCATTGAAAACTCCAGGAAAACATCAATCATTTGACAAACTTAAATATAGAAATCAATCGCCAGCCAAACCGTGAATGTTAAGATTAATCAATGTTATAAAATAGTACACAAGTTTGGAAAGCGTAGTAAAATGCCAATTGCGAATAAAACCGAAGCGCGTATATATTTCCGACGCGCACCTGCCACCTTACAAATCACCCGGTCTCGCTGCCGATGCATCATCGATAGCATATGTTCTAATATACTCTGAACTGTCACTGTTTCTAATAAATGACTACATTCTTAATGTGGAACTGCGTAAATAGATGAGTTATTAGGTATTGCTTTAGCAGATATTTAGATCGATGTGATCTTAGTATCTGCAAAAGCGATTAAAACATGATTTGTTATCATATGCGTCTTCATTTTTTGCGGACAAAGAAATTTACTAGATTCTAGTGGCTTGCCTTTATACCTTTAACGGTTGCTTATTTAATACCTGTAGAACAGCAGCTACATATTTAAATTTTTTAAGGTGTTCTTCAAATTATGAATATTACTAGTTCTTAATACTCTTACAATATCAACTTTAAAAAGCAACTTTTAATTTACGCAGTTAACAACTTGAAAAAGGAACAGCCGTTTACATTTCTTACACAGGATATACTTACAAGTAAGTCCAGATGTACAGATATTGACAGCTTCTATATTTCCATCCTCCACGATTATAGACAGCCGGACAGATACTGATGATAATGTACCAGCTGTCTTGGCACTCCATTACATCACATAGTTGATGCTCCATTGATTCCCTCTATATTTAGTTTTATGATTACTATAAATAGGTCCGGAAGATTCTCGGCCTGGATATGTTATGATGGCTGATGTTTCGATACATTTTGGAACAACATCTCAATAGGACTGTTCTTCCAAAAGATTTTTAAACACAAATTCTATATTCTATTCTATATTCTTTTAGAATAAACAAGGGGCAGAACTAAATTAAATTGCCACCGGATATAATTTAGAAAATATTTATATTTCACATACTATAATATAGTTTAGAACCAGTTTACTCACAGACCGCAATGGAATAGCCATTGCAGTCTGTGAGCTTAAATTACAAACTCCGATACTTTAACTAAATTAAATTGCCACCGGATATAATTTAGAAAATATTTATATTTCACATACTATAATATAGTTTAGAACCAGTTTACTCACAGACCGCAATGGAATAGCCATTGCAGTCTGTGAGCTTAAATTACAAACTCCGATACTTAAAAGATATGGAAGATATATGTACAGTAAAAAAACAAAACTTATGTTCTTAAATTATTAAGTGTGAGTTCAGTAAGTTAAGAAAACCTTTAATTGGTGACCGACAATGGTGATGAATAATACAACACATTGTAATTTGTTCGGTTTAACAGTTTAAATCAAATCTCAATAACGATTTGAATTTACAGGCGTGAACTATCAACAAAAGAGTTCCGGAAAAATCGTAATGTCATTTTAATACCACTCGGGCTACATACCGTAAAGTCATTATCCCAACAAGAGTTTCTGAACGATTTTCATTTGCAGTCTACCAAAAAGTATGTCCACCCTAATCATATGCAAATAAAGTTAAAATTCCAATAGCTCTGATTCTAGGAGAGGTAGACTTAGAAGTGTTACATGTAAAGACAAGCATCCAATACTAGTCATCTATTATTTCAAAAGAATGGAGAATTACGTACGACCGTTTGAAATGAACAACTATAACTATTTCCCAGTTAAACAAACTACGCATGTGTCTTATTGCGATTCCCCTTAAGTTGGTATTAACGATTATATTTAGTTCAGTGACAGTAAAACTTTACGTGGTGATGATTAAAATTGCTCGATTGTCTTCGAAGAGGTGACAATATTTTGTGTAACCGTTTAACACTCTTTTCAAGCAGCTTATGGTGAAATCAAAGTATGATGGGAATTTAAATGATTTTTGATTTTACTTTTATACCTACTTGAACTTTTAGGGATGATAAAAAATAGATTTGGAATGAAGATTATATATTTCGTGTTGTAAAGTCGACTCTTGTGGCCATTGAGTAGTTTTGAGTCGTGTTTATGATAATGAAATTGGATAATGATCAGTGGCGTGCAAACAGGGTATGCACAGGTTATGCAGATGATATAAAATGAAGAAAATCTCCAGCACGAGTTATAAAAACCTCAAAGATAGGCATTGTAAGAGTTATAAAAGGCCTACTTTTAGTTATTTATAACTCGTACTGAAGATTTTCTTCATTTTTAATCATCTGCATACCCTGTGCATACCCTCTATGCACGCCACTGGTCAGGATATGTTATTTCTTCTTGAAATTAATAATTATGTAGTATACCTATAATTTTTTACTTTTCTTAAGGTTCTCACTACGTTTATTTATTGTTAATCTATTAAATCTTTAATAAAGCGACAACGGGCGGGGCCCATGGACCGATGGACCTTGGGGTGCCAAGGATAGATTGGCAACGCTGCTGAAGAGTAGCTGCCACTAGGTGGATAAAGAACACCAGGCGTCAAGGCGGTTGAAATGATGATGACGTCTCGATTCTTCTCATTTTAAATTATTATGCCTGTTCAATGTCTCCCAAAGACATCCCGTGCGCGCAGTTGGCATTATGAAACTCGGCCAAGTGTAAATGATGTCAACCAATCTCGATAATGAAACTCAAAGATTTTCTTTAAATAATTATTCAATGTAAAGATGTTTTAGATAAGGCAGACAATGTTACATAGATCAACGGTGGATCGCCAATAGATCGATCTGGGGGCAGCGACGCGTGCGTTTCCTAGCATTGTTCCAACGCCTGCGACTACCATTTACCTGCATTGTTTGCTTGCAATTATATAGCTTGAATTTAGCTTGCACCTACATAGGATGAACAATGAAACTCATTATATAAATGTATTTAAACCAATGCAGAGATGATTTTTATGATAAAAGAATTAGTCCTTTCTTGGATGGTAATTTAATTCGTTATTATCTGTATTTCAGAACTTTATATAGTCTCTAATTTATTTATTGCAATTACTAGTATAGTATAAAACTAATAGCCCGGAAGTTCGCTATGGCAAACATTAGCTAGAGTTATAGATCATCGACGTGAAATTCGGTTTTTTACAAATTTCAAAAAGTATGGATTTTTCCGGCGAAAAAAATAGCTTATTGTAAACAGGATATGTTGTTTCTCGCGAATGTTAGCGTAAGCATTCCTGTGGCTACCAGCTACTCCAGGCCCAGCTACCAGGCTAGTACCCGTGGCGCGGTAGTAGGTATCCATGCGGATTTAACTTCACGAGAAAAAAGAAGGGTTTGTCTATCTCCATTCCAAATTTCAGTCAAATTCGTTCTGTAGTTTTTACGTACAAGGGTGAAAAACATACTCGTATATGTATCATCGTATGTACATTCGTATATGTAGTCGTATGTACATTCTGACAAACTTTTACGTTTATAATATTATACTCAACGTACTACGGGGGTTTCCCTTATACTCACGCGTAACTATAACATTTTGTTGCATCTACATACATTATAAACTGTCCCTAAGATCAGTCAGTTAGTATTAGTCAGATTAATAGAATAAAGCATATGCTAGATTTGATTAGGTACAACGATATGACAAAAAAAATCAAAATTCAAGTAGACCTAATTAATAAGCACTTATGAAACGTCAAGTCTGTTTGTAGTGACTCTACCACCGGTTCGGAAGGCAGATTTCACTGAGAAGAGCCGGCAAGAAACTCAGCAGATTGCTCTTTTCCAACATCATTTTAAAGTTTAACAATCTTTAGAATTTTTCTGTTTTGTGAGAGATGGGAGCCGAGTGGCCTGCTTCCAAGCAGCCTTGTCGTTTAGAAATTCATCAATCGTGTAGTAACCACGATTTATTAAATGTGTTTTAATATATTGTTTAAACTTAGGTAAAGGTAGATCTAATATTACCTTCGGTATCATGTTATAAAAGCATATACCCATCCCCACAGAGGATTTCTGTACTTTTCTCAGACGATATGCAGATATAACTAATTTATGTCCGTTTCTAGTTAGCCGACTGTTTATATCGACTTTTACCGTAACTCGTAAGACCGTAAGGAGTAAATAACTCTTGTTTCATTGAAGCTGAAAGATGTTTCGTTTACATTTCTTAAGTATGGTAAACTAACGTAACACGGTGGTAGGTGTTTTCGGATATCAAGAAAACATACCTACTTCACGTTTTAAATTTGACATAACTATTCATACCTGCTGCCTGCCTTTCGTAAAAGGTAATAATACGTACTTTTCTGATGCCCGTTTACATTAATTACGAACAAGGCGATGCTTATATTAGTAAAACCTAATCAAAGAAGTTTCTTAGGCATAGGTACATTAACCTTTCACTAATCGATTTTATTTATTTATACTCTTTATTTTCACAAGGCAACTCATATAACCTAGCTTGTCTATGATTCTTACCACAATCTGTGGTATTTTGTGTTTATATTTAAGGTTATTAAAAAAAACGCTTACGAGTTTTCTAAACATTACGAACCGCCGAATCGGTGTAGTAACTTTAGATGGCGCCTAACGTCATTAGCTTACATCTAAGAGTAGGAGATACGTTTTTTTTCTCTCCGCACCACCCAAATCATTAGGCATCCGATTTAAGCGTTTCATAGGTTTAATAAAAAATGTTACTATTATGGAAAACGTTATGTTGTTTATGTTACTATTTTTTGCATCTTGCTTTTGACTAATATTTTAAATGCGAAAGTGCATTTGATAGTTTGACAATTATAACGCAACAATTCAACAGCAGTTTAAAGTCGTTTGTTGCTATGGAAATAAATAGGAGGTCCCGAGTCAAAGTTCCGGCGAGAGGCTTCTGCCGTGGTTACGACGCCAAGCTATTAAACGTTCCGGTACGAGTCAAGTAGAAATCTATTAGGATATGGGTTTCATTAAACTGCCATATCCATAACAGGTTAGTATGCCACCATTTCAGATCGCATCATCGATTACGGTATAGGCATAAATGTAGTTTAGGTGCCTGTTAGCTACATAAGCTACATGTCCTAAGTGATAGATATAAAGCGCATTTCAGTTATTTCCCCTTGTTAAGTACAAAATAATTTTGCAATGCCTATCCCTATCCCTATTAAATGTCAATGTAAGTTTGTTTGGTACGCTTCCACGCAAAAACTACTTAACCGTTCCTCATCAAACTTTGTACACATATTCTTGGAAGTGTTAGAAGTAATAAAGAATATTTTTTATCCCGACATTAAGCTCGGTTTCTTTGGGAGAGGGGATGAAAGTGTTTGACGAATTTACAATTGACAAATTATAAACGATTTAAATAATTATTTTTGAACTATAGAGGTTATAATATATTGTGTTCAATTTTGCCCAAAACTTTGTGCAGATCTGATGAAGGTAGTTGGAGATAGAGGACAGAACTCCTCAGGGGACAGCAGCAAACCCCTCATTGAAGGCTTAGCGATACTGAATACTTGAATGCCAATTGAATGCCACATCAAAAAACAAAATCAAACGCAGACGAAGTCGCGGGCAACAGCTAGTTAATTATAAAACTTTGTCCAGAATCTACTCAAATAAGTGTGTCAAGTGTCAGGAGTCCTACAAACGTCTTGTTGAGTTAGTGGTTGTTTACTTTATCCTATAAATTCATCTGCCGGTAGCCCCTGGCGTAATGGTCGGGAACTATTCCACACATCTTCGGGATATTTACGTCTGCTGTGGTTAGATTGTTTCTTGATTATTATTTAACTTAAGTTGCTCGAGGTTAATGGTTGCCAGAACAAATAATGGCAATTCAGAAGAAAACAACCCTATCGCGTATATTGAACGGAAATTTCAAAAATTATTTCTAACCGGTATTTAAATTTTATTTCTCATTTAACAGAATATTCTTTTAAAGCTGGGATTTTTAAATTACAAATTATTTTACCCAGGTTATAGAAATAGTAGATTAATAACAAGCTGAATTATTAAAGCAAATTCTGAAGCTTATTTTAAAATAAACAATATTATAATATTTATTCATAACCTCAAAAAATACACGAACATATTTATTAAGAGACCTCAAAGCTTCTCAATAACGAACATTTAGTGAGAAGGCTTAAAAGTAAAAAAATCTTTGAGCTAGTCAAGTCAAGTTTGACGATTAGTGTAGTGTCGATCAGTGCAGTGAACAAATGTAGTGTCAAAACGATGTGAACGTAAACCATTGTTAGAGACTGAGTTAAGTCATTGGACTATATCTTAGTTTTATAAATTTAAATTGCATATAAAAATTTTCGGAACCGACAGGATTTGAACCTGCGACTCTCTGGCAATCAAAAACACTAATAAAAATTATAAAAATTATATCTTAGTTGTAACCATTTATAAGCAGAACTTTATAATCAAGTTACTCATTAGTCAAGTACCTAAATAGGCTAGATAAGCAATAACGCATCTCACTGACGCTTTATGGCGGAGAAAAGAAATCCTCAAAGAATAATTCAACTAAGTTTGTGACACTGAGTGTTTAATACACTTAAGAATACTTAGTAGTATGTTAATATGTGGGTACATACGTAATAACCTACCTATCGTAGAATATACAACAAAAATGGTTAGTTAGCCTATCGAAACCGCGATGAATACGCAAATTAATCCTGTTCTCCGGCCCATAGGTCTTCTGAGGAACACACGGAGGTTTTTAGCGGCCGAAAGCCACTCAGTTGTATGCTTTAGGCACTTTCTCTGTATTAAAAAAAAGGTAAGGTAAAAAATAAAACAGCAATTGTTTTTTCATAGACACAACGGAGGTAGGTAAATATTCTTAACTGAATTTGTAACTTTATATTGACTTTATTTTCCCTGCCATCAAATTTTTTGCGCAGATATTAGAATTTTATTATTAATCATAATAAAAATATTCCCTTTATTTGCAAGATTGCAGATTCACAAAGCAAGATCTTATTTAAATAACATTAATTCCAAGCCATAATCAATCACAAATGCCGTGCAAATCTTTCCAAAAATAAAAATGTTAGAATTGTTATTGAAATTAAATTCTACTATAATACGATGTTATTATTTTAGCTTTAGAGACAATTGCTATAATGGGTTTGCCTAGTTAAAAAGCGCTAATTTAGATATACATATATAAGCTAACCGTGAATGAAGCTTCAAAACGTTTCATTGAGACGTTTCCTTGAGTTTAATTTAACCAAAACTCTCACATAATAAATTTGTATACAAAGGACTTTGTGACGTCGATTCATAACTCTTGGCTTGCGCAATCACATATTTTAGCCGTACATTCCTCATTCACCTCACTTACCAGGAAAGTGGCAATAATTTGCACTTTTTGCGGAACCCTAAATCATTCGCCGCTCCGCCCAGGATAGTATCATCCGTGTATTTAATTAGGATCACTTATTAGGCTTCCTATAGGTGATCGACATTTCATCGCTTCCAAGATAAAAAGTTTTTGAAAACTTCGAGCAGTGCGTGTTGCCAGTGATGACGTATGGTTCCTATACATGGTCGCTTACTATGGTTGTCGGGGTCCCAAGGAACCGGCGACCTCGCACCTTCAAACGCAACATCAGTAGACTCCCGAGTAGACTCCCGAGCAGACACACTGATGTCATCCAAAGAGTAGCAGGGAGACGCTGGACCCAAGCAACACAAGACCTAGTATTTGGAACTCCCTACAAAACACCTGTGTCAAGCTATATAGACAATAGACATCCATTGGTTGACACGATGATGTCATAATGATGATGAAGGAAAAATAACAGTCATCATTAGGAGTCTTATTCAATGGCTGGGCCCAGGCCTTTTCTCTCATAAGAGAAGGTTTTAGAGCTAAAACCCATCAGGCTGCTCCAACGAGGGCAGAGAACGATTATTACCTACCAAATATTTTAGTGATGATAACCGAGACCTACAATGCTTAATATGCTCTTCTTGACACGGGGGTGACAATTTCCAAACTCAACATTTAACATAAGCTTTAAAATGTCTTAACACTTTCCCACTTATCATAATATCTTGTTTTGAGTTAGATTTCTTAAAATAAAAAGTAAGATTAGAAATTAAGATTTTGCTCAAAATTGTTTTAGTATTAAATTCTAACAATTGAAGAATTAACAATTGCTTTGAGTGTAACATAACAACTGGACGGGAAACTGGGCACAACAGAAAAATTAACAAACAAAATGGATGTAGGATTATATTACGTTTAAATACACCTGACCATTATTGTTTCTTTTTACAACTACTGCTTGTTTCTCCGCTCCTATAAAATAACGCATAAAACGTATTCTATGAAACATGATATCGTAAGAAATTTGTAGAGATAGAGCAAAAAACATTAGCGTGGAAAAATGTTTAAATCCTGTAACTAAAATATATTCTTCAAGCAATATTTTACGATATCTTTTCCACATTTTATTATGTACTGGCCCTATGATACTACCCGCGTTGAAGTCACACGTAGTTTGTTTTATTCTCCAATCACGCGGGTAGGTACTACGGATTTATCCATTGCAAAAGTAGCCTATAAGTTAATCGAAGGTATAGACTATACCTTCGATAACTTATAGACTATATCTTGATTCCAACATTTCAATAACATCCATTCTGTAGTTTTGCGTGAAAGAGCCATAAATACTCATAATCGATTTAAACTTTCACGTTTGTTATATTAGTAGTTTATTCAGGACTTTACCTATACAAGGTTTAGCAAAGCATATTTATTAATTCACGTCTGTAGATAGCCTTATAACACATCACTTTGTCGTATCGCGATTAACATGTCCAAGGTACACGCAAACTAATTACTACATCTCCCGGACTATGCTTATTCTCTATTACTACGTACATAGAGTTTAAATTACCAAGATTTCCATAAAGTCTTTTCAAAAAGCGTGGCCTTTCAAAATGTTGTTTAGACACTACGTTTTAGCAGAAACTTATTAGCGTTCACTGTTTTTACAATAACAAAATTGAGTAAATTATAGCTCTATATATCTTAGAAATGATTTATTATATTATTTACTGTCTCTGCAATGTATGTTTTGTTGGTTTGTGTGTGAAAATGTAGTTAAAATGTTTTAAATTACTTAATATCGTCAATCAATACAATAATGCCTCTACTTTGTTATCGTTTTTGAAAAAAGCACTATCTATGAAACTGTACATTAAATGTTTTTAAAAATATGCATAATTGAGTTTTCAAAAACTGGTAGTTCCAGAGATCAGCGAAAAAAAAAAAACAAAAAAAAACAACGAAAAATAAATTTTCTAGCTTTATTATTAATATTTTTAAGAACTAATTGTAAATCAAAGCAATCAGCGAATTTTCCGCCATATTGCCAACAATCGCTTTCGAAAGTTCAACTGCACTCTCACGTGCGCCGATTGTGATGGCGATCTATTCTTCACACGACCGTACCTACTTTGTATAATGCGTCATTATTTATGCGTAATGAGTAATGACTTATTTGCAGATCCGCTAGATTGTCGTTCACCAGTCAGTAGATTCCAATTGTTTCCTACATAGCGCTTACAGACTTTTTCTTGGGTCTCGTCATAGAGTTATAATTATAGAGACGACGCCGCTGAACACTACCGTGTATAAGGTTAATAGGTTAATCTTAGGTTAAGATGCTGAGTATTCCAAATGTTTTATTTTTATAGGTATAATTCACGGATCGAGCCGATGGCCTACCTGATGCTAAGTTGCAAACCATTGCCAATAACCAATTTTCATATTGCATACCCTCTATGAACGCCACTGATATCAACCCATTACCGGCACGGGTCTCCTCCCACAATAAGAAGGGGTTAAGGCCGAAGTCCACCACGCTGGCCCAGTGCGGATTCATGGACTAAAAACCACTGCAGTTAAAGCATAAGCAGTATTCTTTCTCGCTGCGACATTTAACAGATAGATAGATAGATAGATAAAGTCTTTATTGCACAAATTAACAGCGAAAACAAGAAATAACAAAACAATAAAAATATATATATAAGATGCGCAAAGGCGGTCTTATCGCTTTAAGCGATCTCCTCCAGACAACCTTTTATGGTAGAGAATTAGGTTAGGGAAAACGGGATAGTGCAACCAGTGATACAATTAAGTTAAATACAGGTGCTGTCATTCTATACAAAACACTTAATAGGTATTTCGACGTTATGCCACGTTTATTAATAAGTCATGAATTAGAATTTGACTACTTTGTTTTGGAGTGAGCATAATAAAGAGCCAAGAATCTATACGCTGCCTGAAATGTGGGCATGGAAAGTAGGTACTATATTAAACATAGAACAGTGAAAAGTGCTTGCAACAGAGAAGCAAAGAGAGAACAACCACTGAAATATCAATTTCGCTTAATTATTCATTATTGTGTTTACGTTTGGAAGAATTTTCCTTTATTGGCATAGCGCTATGCGTGCAACTGCTGAAACGCGCACACGACTGGTTTTGAATTGAATTTTAAAGCAAAAATTCATAAAAGAATGCTAAATACATACGTACGTTTTATGATCATAATCCTTTACCTACTTTTAAATATAAGCGATCGAGCTACGTCTGATGTTAATTCTTTTCTAAAATCGCGTTATCCGGATATTTTAACATTATAGAGAAAAAAGTAACTATCCATACATTTTCATTCATATCTTTAGAAGCGTTCTCGAAATACTAGAATGAATGCACTAAGTAACTACCTCATTTCAATTATTAATAATTTTATTTATTATTGATATTAATTATATAGGTATATATTAATTATTATCACTATCTATATATTTTATTGTAAGTTTGTTATATGTACATATTATATTTGTATATATAGGTTTATGCGTGTTTATTTGCAACACAGTACAGTTAAATGCACCACCTACCTCTCTTCTTGAGCTGTTTTTAACGCCTTTGGTTGCCTGGAAGAGATCGCTATGTAGCGATAAGGCCGCCAAATTGTATACCTTTTGTTAAATTTTTACTTTTAATTTGTTATGTTTATGTGGTGTACAATAAAAGTGTATTCATTCATTCATTCATTCATTCAATATATAACTATGATATATTTCCAACGTATATTACCAACTTATAAAGTAATCCCTTATCTTAACTTGAACCCAAGCGTTACTTTGTCTTAAATACATGAATTGTATACAGGAATTGTCCTTTTAAATATAAGATAGATATAAGATATAATTTACTACCTACTTGAGAAATCTCAGAACATTCTAGATAACAATAGAAAAAAAAAATGTTGAATTGAATTAATGACATAATAATATAATTACAACGTATCCGTTCGAAGTATCTACCAAGATCAGACCATTGAATGCTTATCTTTTTGAATCAGTCGCGTTGATATCACACTCGGTTGATTTCTGTAATGGCTGTAAAAATGGCCGTGCACCTTTGCGACCAAATTGACGCACTAATTATATACCCTCGCGTCAAATTTACCAATCTATAATCTTAATATATATAAATCTCCTGTCACGATGTTTGTCCGCGATGGACTCCTAAACTACTTAACCGATTTTAAATTAAATTGGCACACCGTGAGCAGTCTGCTCCAACTTAAGAGATAGGATAGCTTAGATCTTTAATTATAGTCGCAATTTTATTTTATTGCAAATTATTTGTCTATAATTAATTGACAGTCACATGTTATACATATATATACTACTATACTCATTTAAGGCTTAACGATACTGAATACTTTAAAAACAAAATCAAACGCAGACGAAGTCGCGGGCAACAGCTAGTATACTATAGGTTTAACACAATTACATTTGCGTAAAGGTTCTCATAATATTTTTTTTGGCATAGAATTGTCATCTGCTTTGCTATACACGACTTAATGCGTAGCGTCACCCGCTAACGTTGTTTCTACCATTTAACTTAGCGTAGTATAAGACTGTTTTTATCTTTTTGTTTGGCTCCCAGCGTAAATACATAGCTTTATATTGATTAGCCAATAATCTTCTTAAGGCTATCAAATACAAAAATGTTTTTTAAAACTGACTAGGAGTTTAAAAAATTTAAAAAATTAGCTTATTCTCTAGCTTTATTATTAGTAAAAGAAGCCCGGATTTTCCAGATCAATATCTAAACATTTAAATATTCATCTTAAGAGCACTAGTTTACTTTGAGTTTAGCTAAAAATTCTCTGCACTACCAGGCCCAGTTTGAACTGGCCATTAAGTTAACATTTCGATATTCACATGTTCGTCGTTCTGTCGCAGGTGTGCGCGTGAACTATTTTAATATGTAATGGTAAGTAATTTTACGTATGTCTTTTGTTTGTCACGATCCGTGTGCCGATGTTTAATTGCGTCTCGTAACACGGCGCGGTTACTGTTATTTTTACTGCTGTCATTATATTCACGCCATCTTAGTCGCTGACGCGGAATTGTGCGTTGGCCTATCTCCGATCGAGTGAAGGGAGATTGAAGTATTGTGTTTTCTTCCCGTAGTATTAGTTTATTTCGCTGTGGATAAGATAAATCGGTATGGAGAATACTTCTGTAGTAGAAATTTTTCAAATAAATCGGTGGCAACCTCTCTGGTTATCTGCGTACCAAATTTCAACCCGTTCCATCCAGTGGTTTGAGCTATGCGTTCATAAATCAGTGAGTCAGTCAGTCAGTCAGTATTATATAGATACTAGCTGAACCCAGCCACGCATCGTTAGTGCTCAATCTGATATCCCAAAATAGATGAAATAGAAAACAATCAGTCAGTCTCAACATACTCGTATAAAACGAAAAGGTGACAGACTCATGTCTGATCTATTAACTATCTATTAACGCGCATCTCAAATCACATCTCACGGTATCGGTCAATCAATTCGGTATCATCATCATTATTATCAAACCATTACTTCAAGGCACGGTCTCCTCTCAGAATGGGAAGGGTTTGGTTTGGGAATTGTTAGACTATAGACACTTGAAAACGTTATGTGGAACTCAAAGGCGTGCGGGTTTCCTTACGATGTTTTCCTTCACTGGAAAAGAAATTGATATTTGAATTGATTTAATTAAAAACGCACGTAACCCTGAAGTAGGCGTCCCAGAAAGAGAGGCCAAATCACTAAACTTTTGCTACTTTGACGCCCGTTGAGAAAGGATTGAAAAAAAATAATGATAGATGAATCTTTTGTGATGAAAGTCTGTCATTCTTCATATCTATGAAACCTGGATTATGTAATATAAGAAACAATGTTGATTTTGAAGTTTTTAAAAATATTAAACCCTAAAAGGGTGAGACTTTTTATTAGGTCAAATTACATTTTCCAATTTGTATCTACGAAAATTGTTGTTTTGGCTTTCAGAGCGTGTTTCACAGTATTCAAAAATTCTATCCTCGAAAAAATTGAATAGAGGATCAAAGATTGTAAAAAAGTATTTTGATGCCAACTAACCTATATTCATAAATATGGTATTTTGATGTTTATTTGCTTGTCGCTTTGCTTTCTGGCAACAGTCAAGGCCATAGAAAATTTCTTAATCCCACGGGATATCTGGAATTCCACGCCGACGAAGTGGCTAGCATGCGTTTTTATTAAAATTTAATATCAATATTGAATGGGAAACAGGTTAACACCATAACCCAAATTGAAACCTTATGATAACAATCACGAAATTTTCCAATCGATTCGGACCGTTAACCCGTCACCTAACCATTGTAATACTGTTGTTAAACTAACCAAAACCCGCGGTGTCACGTGTCATTAGCCACCACAGGTGAGGGTTTGATTGATAACTGGCGATTATCATTTAGTAGAGCAACCGAGCGTGCCGACTTTTTTTTATAAAACCTAATTGGACACAATGAAGTGTGGAGCGGTGGATGTAATTACGGCGGCGGAGCTTTGATCCGTTCGATCTTATTGAATTGGAAATTGGCGGAAAAAATGGTCTTACGCGATGGTATGGAGTGAAAAATGCGTAAAGGATGCCGCCGCGTTTTCCTGTACTTATAACTTAAGTTAAATGCGGAATGATACAGAAGTCGGGAAGGGTGTATTGAGGGTAATAGTGGCATGTCATACAGAATAGATACGGGGTAATATCGGAATGGATACCGCAGTGTTACTAGCGTCACAACTCCGTATTTCTGGCTATCATTCCATGATTTTGGGTCAGCCCTCGTAGTATTTCTGGGTCATACCGTTCGCTTGTGGCTTGTCTTATGTTGCAAAATAACGACCGATGTGTGTGTTTTACTGGCGGTTGCTGCAATTTATACCAAGTCTGGTGCTCTCCTCCAGGGTGCGGTTGTCATCTTTGGCCTATTGTGTACTCTTCCGCCGCCAACCTTTCTGGAGTGCTTCAACCCAAGTACCCAGCACTGTCTACTGCAAATAAGGATGAGAAAATCGCAGCACGGGTTTGATAACCCGGAGCTATTAGACTAACCCGAGAAAGTATAAAAAAGGATAGTCGTCTAGTCTATAAAACATACCACCGTTACATAGTTTAGTTGTTTTTTTATTTACCGCTGCTATTATTTACACGTGTTTATAGATATTATTTCTTTTGGACAGCTGCCTATCCAGTGGTATTTATAGAGTCAGTGAAAGAATGTCCCTTTGATCCACAAAGATTCGCCACCACTGATCTAGTATATAACCATCTGTTTTACCAATGTCAAGAGTTGTAACCAGAATATGTTCTTCAGTTTTAAATTTAGAATATGTTTAATGAAAACGTGGCACATCGATAAGGGTTCGCTACCCCTAATCTAGTGTGTCACTGTCTGTTTTAACAAATTCAAAAACTAAGTTGGAACAAGAATATATCTACAACTTACAGCGCCAAAATGGCGTCAGTCAATGGAAGACAAAAAGAGCTTGCAACTTGTTCAGGAGTAATAAGAGGTTAGTGAAAATTAGCACTATATTCCCCAAAGGCTCGCCACCCCTGATCTAGTGTGCCACTATCTGTTTAAACACAATCAAAATCAAAGTCACCAGAATTTAATGTTCACAAGTTAGAGCGCCAAAATGGGGTCAGTTAATGGGAGAGAAAAAAAATATCTGCAGCTCGTCCAGGAGTAATAAAGGGCTGGTAAAAAAAGAGCGCGATAATCTCTGAAGGCCACCTCTGATCTAGTGTGCCAGTGTCTGTTTTATAGAATAAAAATAAAAGTTTTACGTTCACAACTTAAGAGCCATTATGGCGTCAGTCAATAGGAAAACAACAAAGACTGTATGACTGCAGAAGTAAAAAAATGACACGATAATCCCTAATGGTTCACCACCCATGATCAGTGTATCACTGTCTGTTTTAACACAGTCAAGAATGAAGTTGTAACAAGAATATGTTCTATAGCATCAAACCCACATGCTATTGGGCCATAAACACGCAAATTCATCCGATACAGTCGTGTAGGGCGACACGCTCCGCTGGCTCCTTCGACGTCGCCGCGGCGTGATGATATAATGGCGATTGTCGCCGTTCAAATATCTGCTTCCTTCCTGTGCTTCTTTACAAGATACCATCTCAGATATTTGAAAAGATACTTTACTTAATGGCGTTTCGATGTTTTTGTTTGCGAAACTGTCCCAATGTCTAAGTACGTTGGAAAGTGCAGGGTTTAAATGGATCACACTGCCAAAATACGTTTTTAATGTACGAACATTAGCCATAAAAAATAGATGATCAAAAAATAACAACGTAATACGCGCTTTGAGGAGCCATCACATCAACCAATTTGAGAGTTTTTCTAAGGACTTCCAAATCTCCAAAGCTTATGGCAATATTGTCATCATGCCAACTAGTTTAGTTAGTTTTTCTAAGGGCACTTAACTGCATCGTTGGTCTAGTGCAGATCATAAGGTCCTGTGTCTGGTCCCCGGGTCCCCAACGAATAGTGTAGGTGTGTGTTGTGTGTTTGCATTATAGAATTCTTAGTAGGTACCTACCAGAAGAGGAAAAATTTGGTGTGATTCACCCTACTGTCTAACTATGAGAGTGAGGGAATTCAGAGTGTACCTTTGTTGACGCACAAATTATTGTACTATAAATCTCTCGCTTAGTTGGAAAATATCTACGGAGATTGACCATCTTGGCCGAAATCGGGCAGGGAAACTATGTTTTCTGAGGACTTCCATCTTCTAGAGTATCTGTATGACTATACTGTTATCACAAAAACCAGGCTAGAGTTTGCGACTCTCTGCGACTCTTAAAAGCCTGGAATAACTGACATCGAGGTAAGAAATGTTGTCTAGTATGGTCTCAAGCATAGATTAATTGGTGACAATCTGTTCTTAGCTAGCTAAGAACAGGTGTCATCGGGCCACCTTATCTGGTCTAACAACACTGACTTTTCCGGCATCGATAGGACTCTTGTGTTAGTTAGTGTTGATAACTCTAATTTTCTCCGGCTCTCCTTAGTAAAGATTAACACATATCAGCTGCATCCGATTAGTTTAAATTAGCTTGAATATGAATGGAACTGCTCATTATTGCTTGACTATAGCCGCATTTAACTTCGCGTGCGTTAATTCATGTAGGTGCGTTTATACGCGCCGTATCGCACATAGTGGCGTATGCGTTGAGCTCACTTGCATTAGTATGACGAGCAAGTTTCTCTAGTATCACTGCAAAATTCTGATGCACCAATCATACCAGTATTAGGAGATAATATTAGAACCTACCATCACTAATCGAAAAATTAAAAAATTTATTAGTGGATATTAAATAAAAATAAAAAACTAAAAAAATAAAGATTAACGTTTCATAATAAAATATATTTGATATTTGAAATAAATATAGACACAGATCAGACTTTAAGTTATAAGTAGTAATAATTACAAATAAAATTAATATTTACAATAAATATAAGTTGTCTAACTGTTCACTTATGGGCATGGTAAACAAAATGCTGTCGCTATTGCCCCCTTTGAATTGCTAGACGTTAGCCGTTGTGCTGAATAAGCGCCAGCTCTTGGTTCACCAGACGTCAAGACCAATTTTTGGGACACGATGTTAATAAAATGGCATATTCCTCTTATTATGTTTATTAGAATAATAGTTACAGCATGTGTAGCAAATATGCAGTGTTGCGGGTAGAAGGCGTATAAAGGAATAAGGAGTGTCACCCCGTTTGCCGTGGCGGCTGAGGAGCTGTTTTAATCTCCGATTCAATAACGACTGGGTGATATAAGTTCAACGTGTGTGAGTGTGTAGGTTTGTTTATGCCTGTCTGTGGCATTGTATTTCCCCAACGGATGAACCGATTTTGATTGTGTTTGTTTGTTTTAAAGGTAAATTAGTCGAAAGTGCTGTTAGCTATGGTTGATCAAAATTTTCCCAAGAAGACCGTAGCCACAATATGGCAGATTACATGTTTTCTTACAACTTCCTAAATATGGGTATCAAATAAAAGGGCTGGACTAGTAGAATAATGTACACTGTATACTAGTAGAATAATGTACACTGTATTGAAAGTCAAGAATTTTTGAATCTTAAATTTATATGTTTGTACGGGATGCTTATTGAAAGTATCACAGTTTAAAAACGCCAATGTACGTTCAGGGCATTTTAAAATATTGGATCCTGTGCAACCATAAGCACTAAAGAAGCTACAGTAATAACTTAAAGTGAATTGGTATGTAATTTTCCATGGTACATTACTGACACAAGATCTGTAATCGTTTCCTTTGTTGAGGATGTGTGGCACAAATCAGCCGTCGGTTGGTTGGGCTAGGTAATAAGGCTACACGCAAGGTCAAGGCTTTGACTACGATCGAATAATAACGATTTCCTTGTCGACTACTAGTTCTACGGTACAAAGTTTTACTTTAATAAACTTCCTTTTAATAATGAAGCGATAGCCCAAATCCTGAGGGAACCTGCATGCCTGAGAGTTCTCAGTCATGTTCTCAAAGGTTTGTGTCAACTGGGCCAGCGTGTGAGACTACGGTCTTAACAACTTCTCTACGTGAGAGGAGATCCGTCGTGCCATGTAGTTGTACGGTAAAGCACGCGTCCGGGGATTCAAACTTGGCCCCCGAAAGAGAAGCCAAAGCTGGCTACCACTAGGCTATCACCGCCTCTAACTGCTAATGGCGAATGAAAAAATGTTTAAGCGAGCTTACACATATATAACCTTAGACCACTGATGTCCATTGAGCTCTGGCAAATAACGTTAACGAAATACAACAAACGAAAATAGCTTTAGTACGATCATTGGTTATTTCGTTGAAACAACTCGAAAATAAAATGCTTATTGTTAATAAGATAAGTATATTAAAATCAGTAACAGACCAGTACAGAGCTAGGTCTCCGCTGAGAATAAGAAGGTACTGTAGTCCACCACTCTGGCCAATGGTAGACTTCGCAGGCATTTGAAAACATTATGGAGAACTCTCAGGCACGCACGATTTTTTTCTTCACTATTGAAACAAGCAATATTTAAGCCCGCACATAAGGTGCTGGTACCAGGGAGCTGAAGGCAAGCGGCCCAGGACCGTGGATTGTGGAACTCACTACGAAAGACCTATGTCCAGCAGTGGACGACAATTGGTTAAATTGATGACCAGGTGTAAATCTCGGTACCCCGAAGGAGAGGTTGAAGTATTAGGCTATGACCGTCCTCCCATCTATAATAACTATGTTATATTAGCTAGAAATTGGTCTTAGATTAACTTTCATGCCCCATTTTCCATACTTTAGCAGCGTGATGGGTAAATTCGCTGATTCCTACTCACTTATGGTAAAGGAAGGGCCCAATAGTGGGATCTTATTAGGCTGATGATGAAGACGAAAATATACGCCCCTAATAAGTGCCGAGCGAGAGTGATATGATTTCAATATTATTTATTTGTTCATATAAACTCAAATAGCTGACCCGTGCAACTTCATCTGCTCCAAATCGGTGATTACCGGAAAACACGAATGAAATTACATTTTCTAAAAATGAATCCTAGCTAGATCGATTTATCACCCCCGAAACCCCCTGTATACTAAATTTCATGAAAATCGTTGGAGCCGATTCAGAGATTCCAATTGTATATATATAAGAATTGCTCGTTTATATATAATTTTCGTTTATATATAAGATTTATTCCCTAATTCACAAGAGTAGACTTTATTATTTTGATGCATCTACCTACGTAGATACATTATAATCTGTATTTTATATACCGACTGAAACTAAATAATGTTTTATTTATTTATTTACTATTTAAGTTGCAGTCCGACCATGTTACATTTTGAAGCAGGAAGTTCGAATTTTACCAGTTTGTCTAACCCATTTAGCATTGAGTCTTTAGTTTATATAACTGCTTGGGAAAAGATACGTCGTAATAGAGACCACTATGATCGAATTAACGCAATTTGCGTCCAGACATGTCTCAAGTTACACTATGAGTAAGGTAAGTGGTTTCACCGTTTGCGCTTTTAGAGATCCTTTGGGTTTTTTTTTTAAAAGGAAGTTTTTATAGGATTGAGTGTTGTCTTAAAAACACAGATTTTGAAAGAAATAAGTAACTTAAGGGTTTTGTCTTAAAAAAAACATCTGATAATACAATTAGGATTTATAGGTTTTCGTCAAACAAAGTGCTGAAATTTTTTGCTTTAATTTTTTAAAGTAAAATAGCGCTAGTTTTATGAGTGGACAAATTGGCTAGAAGAATAGTTATTGTAGTCCATCTGTAGCTATGTTATTGTTTTTTATTTAGCTGAGTTGTGGAGCTCTATTAAATTTAAACTAGTTTCGCTTGTGAGATTATTTGGTAATACTTAGAAAGTAAACTTGGCGCAAACTTATGAGATAAAGAACGCACCTTCTCACTGAGTAACAGCAAAACTGTTGCCATAAAGTATTGACCAACCAACTGATTAAAAAATAAACCATCTTAAAGTAAATATTAAATTTCTAAAATAAAACATCGATATTAAAGTAATGGCTTTAAGCAATAGCACTAAGTTAATTGCCTAAAATAACGCGTGGACTTTGATTTCTTAAGAAACAATAAATTTCGATATTAAGTGCTATTAAGTAAATTAGGATTAAGCAAAATTAATTAATGCCTGGGAATATAATTTGGTTATAGTGAGGTAATATTTTATCGTTTATTATTATGTACTCCGTTTTTTTTAATGGACATGAATTTAATCTGTGGGACAATTTATAAATTATTATTGCAGATAATTAATACCAGTTCAGACGTCATTACAATCGTTATCAAAATACTTTTTCTCACGAGGTTTGTTTTCAAATGAAATATAAATGAGATGTTATAGTTTTAAAAGCTATTTTTTTTACATTTTTCATTTACTAATTAAAATTGGAACTAGAAAGAAGTATAGATAGCTAAAATAAGATTTAGAACAAAAAATTCACTGTACTATTAACTAATAAGATCAATCAATCAATTGAGATTGAAAGGGATAAATTTAGCATCGGTGTTTTCGTATTACTCTCATGCGATATATTAATAGGAACAATTAGTAAATTCAGGAATTCGGTCAAATAGACGATGTGTCACTATGCCACGGTGTGTGAACAACGCCATAATGCAAATTGGCATCAATTCAAAGGAACTGGCAATTTTATACCATTTGAACTGGATCCATGAGTCACACGCCAAACAAACTTAGCTTTGTGTGTTACATTTGTATTTGCAACTGTTAAGTCAATGGGAGAAAGTTTAATTCACATTGACACTGTTTAGTTTAGATAACCCAATAGGTTTGCAGATGTTCTCTTGTTTCGACGTGTCAATGAAATTTACATTTCATCGTTTATGCAGCGCAAGTTTTTTAATTTTTTCGTTCAAAACTATTCTACAGAATGTCTTGCCTTGTCTACATGAAATTCAAATTATTTTCAACCAGTTAGAAAGTTCCTGTATTTTACAAAATTTCGACATTGAATATTTAAGAATGATTAACGAGTGATTATGGTAGCTATTTAGAATCATCATCTCTTAGTTTGTATAGAAGTCCACTTTCCACAGTTTAAAAAAATATGCAAAATTCATTGGTTTCAAGTAGGCCTCATAAGCACTTTTATAACGTCAAATGTATCTGTTTCTTGGTTCTCTACCACCAGTTCGGAAGGCAGATGCTACCAAGAAGAAGCCAGAAGAAACACAGCGGTTGCTCTTTATCAACATCTTAAATAATTATTATGTCTGTCGAGAGAAACTAACCAATTACAATTATCTCAGTAATTTTAAAGTAATCTCGCTATAATAAATGTATTTAACACATTGTTTAGACGTATGCATTGGTAGGTCCAAAAGTTACTTTGGGAATCAAGTTATAAAAACATATACTATCAACCCCATACATGAATTCTGTATCATCGTTTGGTAAGTCGATTGTTTATATCTACTTTTTTTTATTAAAACTAATGTTGTATATTACAAATACTTCATAACACATTACATTTTTCAAGTTGCATTATTAAAAAAATATTACGATCGATTTCGGGGAGGTATCAAACGTGTTTTCTGTCAAAAGGTAAATAATAATTTGTGAGGTGACCTAGCAAGTCATTAGTCATCAACTTGCTGCTATATGCTAAGATACCATCGAATTGGCGATAGAACTGGTAATAACTATGTAATTGCCCCATTCGTCGTGGGAACCAAGGAACAGTATTTATGTTGATTCCACTATTTCATGTAGCCGCTAATGTTGGCACTTAATAATATATGATTATAGGTGACCAGACTAAATTACTAGCAATAATCTCTTTAGCATTTTAAACTGATCTTAATTCTTAAAATGCTAAGGCGCATTATAATGATGATGTCTTTTAAGAAAATGCAGCTGTAGTTATGTTTATGAGTGACACTATTTAGAATTTTAATGATACGAGATTTGGAGAGATGATAACGTTTAAGTTCAAAGGAAATTATGTTAACGCAGATATTTATGATGATAATTGTAATACCATATGATTTATACATTAACTCTGCTTTTCTGTGTTATAGGTGACCGAAGATGTTTCAAGGGTCTAATTGATCATCAGTGCATCATGGTCAAATGCGTTAAACTGGCTTAGTAGTAAAAAAGAAAGATGAGTTTTTTAGTCATAGAATCTCTATCAGATCACAAAATAGTAACTCTATAATAAGCGGATTAAATAGCGCTTTACCTGATTATTACAATTTCAGGGATGCAAATAATGTTAAATAGATGTTCACATATGCTGAAAGATTTAGGTATGACAGATAAATATATATAAAATCGCCAATTAATTTGAGAAATGAACAGTGTAGAAATTTAAAAAAGCACATTGTTTTATTGTAATAATCTTTAATTATTATCATCGTTTTTCCGTTAAATAAGCAGATGACATAGACTTTATAAAGGTCTATTAATATAGAGAACTTATTTTTTTTTTTTTATAGAGACAAGACTTGATGACCAAAAATGTGTCTTTGCTATTTAAAGTTCCATTAATACCTATCAGATAAAAAAACAAACATATAACATAAAAATAACATAGTGTTACCTGATTCTTCAACATCAATAGTCTATAACACCTCCTTTTTTGGCCTTAGGCCTCTCCCGACGGAAGACGCCGCGTTGGTCAGATGATTACAGTGAACTATTAGTCGCTTACAGAGGACGCTGATGACTGTGATGATGATTTTTTCTTATTCCTTTTATTCACTGATTGTTAGAGTTCAAAGCTAACTACATGCTTACAATTTTAGAAAGATATAATACAAGGATGCAATGAATAGTGTAGAAACTTTAACGTAATTGTAACGCATTGTCCAAAAGACAATAACATAATATTACGATACAAGACAGGTTACGACATTCCGGCCGAACCAATTGCTGTCAAATATGTACTTTCAAGAAGACATGAACTGTAATTCGTAGGAATGGGTAAAACAGTATGACAGAAGAATATCTTCGAAAGCGTAATGGGTGCCTTGAATTATGTCAAATGTCAAATTAGACGGCCGCCTTCCTGTCTTTGCATTTTATGATACAATAGAAGCGCTGATAAATAAAAAGCCGGATTTATTTACACCGTGTCGTAACAATAAAGGCAGACCTGTGCTAGATCAAGCCTTGACCGAGCATGATGGTGGTTCGGATGTTATTGTTATATTTTAAGCATATACATATATACAATTATATCTGATGGTAAGCGATGATGCAGCCTAAGGTGGAGCGCGCTTGCCTAGAAGATGCCTATTCACTCTTGATTTGAAGGTACTCATATTGTACCTACTGGGGAAAATGGAAGCTGGAAGGGCATTCCAGATCCTAGCGGTGCGGATCAGAAACGAGGATGCGAAGCGCTTTGTACGCATCCACGGTATATCGACCACGTAGGGATGCAGATCCTTACGGTGCCTCGCGGTTCGATGGTAAAAAGGCGAGGGGGGAACTAGATCAAACAGTTCTAGAGCAGACTCTCCGAAATATATCCTATAGAATGCCGAGTTGAGTTCTAAGTTTAAAAAAGATTGCAAAAATAATACCAAAAATATTCAAATACAAAATCTAAATAAAGAATAAAACGTGTGTACTTACAGTATTGTAAATGTGTTGTACATAATGCCCAATTACCAATTCAAATCTAGCACGTGACATCAATGATATTGTTTATATAAAAAGAAGAGGCGAATGTGGACGACGTACCTGCTTGTTTGAATAAGGCAGACTTTCCACTGGAGTTGTGTGAGGTAGCGCTGATTTTGTGGCAGGTTTATAAGTTTATAATTTTTTATAATTGATTAAACAGTTATGAAAAATAATAACAACATATTCTACTCAACATACTCTCATAGTTAACATCGCCTAAGGATTCTCCGGTTTCGGAGCGCAACGTGCGTAGAGGGAACATTGCCGAAGATCTGTTTGGTGTAGAGTATAAGGATTGAAGAAGTTATAAATTACACTATACAGATTCTCCTGCTTTTCGCGGAGTATAGCAAAGCAAGCTTAATTTTCATAATATATCATGGAACATATATCCGCTAATTAACGGCTATTTCTATCCAATATGTGAAAGTTTGTGATCATTGGCAAGGATGAATTTTAAGTACAAGATAAAAGGTCAGTTTTAAATACATCCGAAGCAACGCAATCTCAGACCAGTCTAGTGCGAAGACGCCTTCAAGGCGGCAAACATCAAAGCAGTATTGTCAAACATTAAACCTATCACTACATTAAGCATTACGAGTGTTATAAACAACGGCCGAATCGGTATCGCGTCGGAATCGGCATATAAATGAGACTTAAACAAAAAATTGTAAAACGTGGAACAAGCCACCAGAATTTTTAAACAATCCGAAGGGACACGCTCCAGTGGTCGGTGAGGGAACGCAAGGTGGTCACATACTGACACACAGAATTATAACTTTTAAATTACCTACAGCTTTTATTTTCGAATTTTATTTTGCGCATAAAATATTGTTTGTTTTTTGTGTCAAATTTGGTTTTTATGTGCAAAATTTTGTTAGTAAACTTATTTGTTGTGTTCTTTAAATGACGGAAAATTTAACTAGTTTTAAAGCTTATAATTCGTTTATTATATTATTAGTAGTTTAGAATGCCCTAAAAAAGATACATAAGCATCGTCTAAATAATCATCCAAAATTAAAAAGCTATATATTTGGCGCAATAATATTTCTTAAAAGCGCGTTAAAACATACGAGCTTTATTTGTTTTTAATAATATATTTTTATAATTACTTATTTTTTCTCATAGTTTCTTCAAGTTAAAGTTAAAAATATAAATTTTAATTTACACTGAACTCGACGACTCTCGACGAATCATCAAAAATTGCATCAAAAATATTTTCAGTCTATATAGGTTTATCCCAAAAATTTTATGAACAACAACGAAAAACGCAGGAACCTAAATATTTGTAAGGGGCAACATGAGACATGTTTTTCTATCGATAAACATATACTGAATCGTGTAAAGCGGATAGCCATTTAGTCTTAAATATGGTCAAAAATATTTTACCTTTTTTCGCTTTAAGGAACTAAGTGTAACTACTATAGATTATTATTAATAGTTAAGTTATTATAACCTCTCAGCATTCTTATACACGGTATATCCGAAATTCTACGCAGATAAAGTTGTGGGCACCCGTCGGGTTGAAAATAACTAAGTAGGTAGTGATACGCACCGCCCGTGTGTCAGCGTCTCTCACATTACGTAGCACACATCGGCCTCTGTCAATCAGTTTGACAATTATCGGGGGCCACCGGACCGTGGCTAACCACCGACCGCCATTGAATTTGTATAAGGACTCAAACACAACAATCGTAGACGGGTCTAGGCTTTTCGGGCGGATTTTCGTATTAAATTAATGTCATTACTTTTAGAACTTTAATTTGGGAATTCTAGGTTTTTTGGGTACTTAATTTGACGAGTAAAAGTTACAAATGGATGATATTAGATAATGCAAAAATCCTTCAGGGAAGCCTCGAATCTGTAATTCGTGTTACCCTTTTCGGACATTCGTTAAAATCAGTAATAAAACCTACTATTACTAGTTTTGTGAGATTTAACATAACAATTGTATGTCGTAAAATCAACATCTGAGGATGCTCCGGTGTCGGAACAAAATAAGAAATATTCAGATCGGAACACAGAAATGCTGCTCCGCACTAGAAATAAACATAGCGGCAGTACTTTACTGGACGAGATCTGTCATAGAAAGCACTACTACGACTGACATAACTCGTTATACCGGATACCAAAAACCTCCCAACAGACAAAAAATATGTCGCTTCTTCACTTCTTTAGGTCCTTATAATATAATCGCACCATAATGACAACCTTAAAAAATTACACGTTTATCCCAGTGGATTTATCTAGAAACGGAAATGCGAAGAGTTTATTTCTATCGATATATATGAATAAATAAATAAAAAAAATTAAGAATCACAGTTTACGCTAGTCTAACGGTGACTGGGTCACAGGAAAACTTTCGCAATCGAGTCAACAAATCCAAATAAGAATTCTCAGTTCAAGTTAATATATGACTGGCTGTTCTGTCGATTTTTACTATTCTATGAACAGAATCATGGTTTCGGTTCACAGATTCATATTCATCACAATGCCTTTGTGTCTTGATGATAGGTTGGTGATGAATTGATTGATGTTTTGTATATCCGGTATCGAGTACTTAGGTATTTATAGTCTCATTTTGTATTATTAGTTTTTTTGATCGAATAACGTAGGTATGTAGTATCGAATAAAAATCATGAAAAACGATATCGTAGTTGTTTTGGAATGTCCATTTCCTTTAGGAATTATTTATTAATATGGATTCTTCATACATTAACATTTGATTACAGTAGGCAAGTAACTTTAAGTCTGAAATCAATCTGTGTAAGCTGTTTGTTTATTTTTTTTATAGCGATTTTATTTTTCATGCAGTATGTGAAATATTATTGACTTATTTTTTTTACTATATCTAAGCTTCAATTTAAAATTCAAGTAGGTACCTACCGGGAAAAAAACTGTAAAAAATGCATTTTAACAGACGGACGGACAAACTTATTTTAAGTGATTAAATAAGAATTCCCTTTACCATTAGGTTTAATTATACTTCAGTAGAGCAAATCCCCTACTTCATAGGAGAGAGAAAATCTCCCGCAACTCCTTACTTCTCGAGGCAAAAAGGTTGACAACACCTTCCAAACTCCTCGCTGTTGCCAAAAATAACTTTCCAGGAATATTAAATAATGTCTAGTTACTAACCAGAAGGCAATCTATCCCACGACCACGTACATAAATCGTTGTAAACCAATTTTTTACAGGTTAACCCTTGACTGCAATCTCACCTGGTGGTAAGTAATTATGCAGTCTAACATGGTAAGGGTCAAATCTGTTAGGAGGTATGGCAGTATATTAAACACTTGCTCCTAGTTAGTTTCTACGCGACATCGGACTGGAACGCTAAATCGCTTAGTGGCACGTTTTTGCCGGTTTTTATTTAATTTATTTCACTGCAGGCTAGCTCTTGACTGCAATCTCACCTGGTGGTAAGTGATGATGCAGTAAGATGTTAGCGGGCTAACCTGTTAGGTAGTATGGTAATCATACCCCTAATCGGTTTCTACGCGACATCACACCGGAACACTAAATCGCTCAGTAGCACGTCTTTGTCGGTAGCCTCGGCAAAAGCCTCCCACCTGTCCAGACCTGAGAAAATTCAGAAATTATAAATTCCCAAATTGGCCCTCCTGGGAATCGAACCCGGAACCTCCTACTTAAATTCACAGCATTCACGCTAGGAAGATCGTCAAAAGCGTCGGTACAGTGGTATTTCGTCGCGGCCAAAGCCAGACAACAAACTGGACAGAGGGGTCTCAAATAAAACAACATGTGATTGCATTACATTTGACGGCCGACTGGTGCAGTGGGCAGCGACGCTGCTTTCTGAGTCCAAGGCCGTGGGTTCGATTCCCACAACTAGAAAATGTTTGTGTGATTAACATGAACGTTTTTCAGTGTCTGGGTGTGTATCTGTATATTCTAAGTATTCATGAAAATTTTCATCAGCTATCTTAGTAGAATTCGAATAAAATTCAAATTCAAATTCATTTATTTCAAGTAGGCCTACTTTATAAGCACTTTTGAAACGTCAAGTATGCATGTTTGTGTGACTCTACCACCGGTTCGGAAAGCAGATTCTACCAAGAAGAGCCGGCAAGAAACTCAGTAGTTGCTCTTTTCCAACATCAACATTTACAATCATTTTGCTATCTTGCGGAAGATGAGAGCGAGGCTGGCTGCTTCCATTCTACCTTGTCATTGAGGAATTCATCAAATGTATAGTAACCTCGCTGTACTAGATGCGTTTTTACACATTTATTAAATGTATGCATTGGTAGGTCAAGAATTTCCTTAGGAATCATGTTGTAAAAGCGTAAGCGTTGGTACCCATAACACAAGCTACTCTTACTTTGGGGCTAGATGGCGATGTGTGTATTGTCGTAGTATATTATCTATGTAAGTAGAATCGCCGTATTACAAGTTTCAAATAATAATGACGATTACAAAATGATCGTATAATGGCGGCTGTCGTGACGTGACGCGACGGCTTCGCAACGATTGTGCGATTGTTTCTTTGACAATGCCTAAGCTATTAAAATCATTCCGTCATACGCCGCCTTTGCGACATGTCAGCTACTGGAATCGTAGCTATTATCATTAGTATCAACCAGTTACCGGCCCATTACAGGGCACGGGTCTTCTCTCAGAAAAATAAGTTTGAAGACTGAGTTCGGATTGTTAAACTTCACAAGCCTTTCAGAACATTATGGAGAACCCTCGGGCATGCGGGTAGCCCACGATGATAAAAAAAAAGCAAAGTTAGAGATGCGTGCCGGGAAAAAAACTAGGATGCGCTTCGAAATAGATGCCGGGGTATAAACGACAATGCCATTATCGTAGTGTAGTATCTATCTTAATATTTATAAATCTCCTGTCACGATGTTTGTCCGCGATGGACTCCTAAACAACTTAACCGATTTTAAATAAAATTGGCTCACCGTGAGCAGTCTGGTCCAACTTAAGAGATAGGATATCTTAGATCTTTAATTAAAGTCGCAATTTTATTTTATTGCAAATTATTTGTCACATGTTATATATATATATATATATACTACAATACTGACTTAAGGCTAAGCGATACTGAATACTTTAAAAACAAAATCAAACGCGGACGAAGTCGCGGGCAACAGCTAGTATATTTATATATATTATATGTATTTTTTATTCTCACCATATCGCTGACGACTGCCCAGCGATTGCTCTCTCCGGGTCTTCTGAGTGGCTTTGAAGTTCCTTAGCAAATAGAGTATAATGATTAGGAATTGAATGATAATATATATCTCATTTTTGTAGGGAGTTCCAAGTTCCACGATTCTGAGCCGCTTGGATCCAACGGCTACCTGCGTCGCGCTTAATGTCGTCTGTCCACCTCGTTGGGGGTCGACCAGTACGGGGCTGCCATTCCAGCACCTTGGGACCCCAACGTCCATCCTTTCACCAAACTATGTGCCCGGCCCATTGCCACTTCAGCTTCGCGACTCGTTGAGCTATGTCGGTAACTTTGGTTCTTCTACGAATCTCCACATTTCTGATTCGATCGCGTAGAGATACTCCGAGCATAGCTCTCTCCATCGCCCGCTGAGTGACTCTAAGCCTTCTTATGAGGCCCATAGTTAACGACTATGTTTCAGAGCCATAGGTCATCACTGGCAACACGCACTGGTGATGATGATGATATATCTCATTATGATTATAATATCAGCGCAGCATTGGCCCACTACAGGGCAGGGGTCTCCTCCCACAATAAGAAGGGGTTAAGGCTTTAGTCCACCACGCTGGTCCTGTGCGGATTTGTGGACTCCACACACCTTTTTGAACATTATGGAGAACTCTAACGTATGCAGGTTTCCTAACGATGTTTTCCTTCAGCGTTGAAGCAAGCGATATTTTAATTGTTAAAAACGCACGTAACTCAGAAAAGTTAGAGGTGCGTCCTGAAATTCAAACTCGCCCCCCGGAATGTGAAGTCGAAGTGTTACCTACTGGGCTATCACCGTTTCAACATTTTTAATGGTCCCCTTAAATTCCTGCCCTTCAAGGTCCAATACACGCCACCAATATATGTATGGAGCTGTTAAGATCCATATCTTCCCTCCTGTAGATTACGTAGATTTCTACGACGCTAGCCATGCGTAAACGCGCGTCATTATACAGTCTTTATTATTAGACTACTAACGCCATCTGTTAGTCATACATTGAAATACAACTAAAATTAAAGAAAAATTAATGTAGAGAGTCAAAGTTAGATAGAACAGAAAACTCTGTTTTATAAAAAACTTTTTTCACTCAGTTCAGTTTTTTTTTAATTATTTTGTTAAAAATGGATATAAAAAACTCTGTAACAAAATCTGCTGCATCGGCAAGCAGAAAAGCAAACATAGCAACACTTTTCAGTTCATGTAAGATTTTTTTTTTCCACTACAAGTTAGCCCTTGACTGCAATCTCACCTGGTGGTAAGTGACGATGCAATCTAAGATGGTAGCGGGCTAAGCTGTTAGGGAGTGTGGTAGACCTATCGGGTTTCTACGCGACATCGCACTTGAACACCAAATCGTTTAGCGGCAGTCTTTATAAATATACCTACTACTACGACAATACACACATCGCCATCTAGCCCCAAAGTAAGCGTAGCTTGTGTTAAGGGTGCTAAGATGACTGATTAATATCGCCAAATCGGCCGTTTGTCGGTAGGGTGGTAACTAGCCACGGCCAAAGCCTAGCACCAGACCTATGTCCTAAAAAAATTTGCCATATGTCCATCAACCTGAGGCGTTGGTGTTAAGCCTAATAAGGCTGCAATTATACCGGCAACTACGCCCTTCAGACCGGAACACAGCAATGCTACTTGGCAGCAGAAATAAGTATTTCCCTGGACCAGCTCTATCATATGAAACTCTACTAGGTAAGAGTAGGAAAGCATTCAGGTGAAAAACTGAAAATGGTGCCAATTATGTTATAATAGCCTCATAATATTTTTATTTAAGTCTCAGTCTCATTAATATTTTAAATCATTTATTTCTCTCCGTATTCATTCTCTTATATTCTCTTCTCGACCGGGTGAAGATCATTATCTACACCCATGTACACCCAACAATTGAATATCATTATAGTAAATAAAAGCTGTTTTTGACAGTTTGACAGTTCAAAAATAGGAGTGCTCCGATCGTCACCAAACTTTACAGGATTACTCGCCAGGTCAATCCGGAGATTCCCTGAAAGTTTCATTGAAACCGGTCCAGCCCTTTCCGAGCCTATACGGAACATACACACACTTTCTCTTTTGTATATATATAACTTTTTTATTAAATTCGCTGGTCTAAAAATAGTGTCCTCCTTTCCATATTGTGAAAAGCGTGGCATTACTTTTTTATTATTTATGAATATAATAAAATAAACAATGTTTACATATTGGGTAGAAGCAGGCGTTACTTTGCGGAAATTCATGATATATTTTCAAAATTAAGCTTAATTTAAAGTCAACGTCTCCTGAGGATGCTCCTGATTCGGAGCGAAACGTGCATAGAGAGATTGAAGAAATTGTAAATGACACCACACAGATTCTCCTGCTTTTCGCGGAGTATAGCAAATGAAGCTTAATTTGATAACAATGTTTACATTGAAAAAAAAAACAATATAGTGACATTAAACAAAATAAAAGTATTTATTCTGTTGATAAGAAGCACCCTATATAAAGTGAGAGCGACGCGACGTGGTGCAGCAGTGGTATCAGTGACTGTCGAGTTCTTACTCTGAAACAAAAAAAATGCTTAATGTGATCAGCTATTGCAAAACCGCTTTAAATGTTTTCTTTAGTCCCCGTAGTGTAGAACAAATAATAATAAACAGAATTTTTTTTTTACATTGAAAGGAGTCTGCCGTTAAAAGACAATAAAAAATAGCCAAGTGCATGCCAATAGAATTAAGTACGCTGGCAGAAATTCGGAATTCAACGGAAATGAATGCATCCATTATTAAGTTATTAAGTAATTAGACAGTTCATCCTTACTCTGTTTCATAGATCATAAACAAATTAATTAAAACATTAAAAATCCTAGACCTAAGACGATTGAATTAAAAAAGTACCCTAATATGAAAACAGTAAAGTTCATTCTCGATCGCGATTAAGAAACAATAGCACTTGACTGAATTACGCAAACATCGGACGCATTATTTAATATAATTTTTATTAAAGAATGCTCAGAGGAGCGAACCTATCTCGAAACTAATCGTCGCCTGTAATGATAGAAGCCTTTCGTAATTATTTCGAGCTACTGACTCGGTACAAAGACGTAAAGAATTTCTAGAAACGTACAGAAGCAGGTAGTAAGGATATAAGTATAAAAAAAGAAGAGGTATTTTGGTTACATAAAGGGATACGATTAATATGATCTCCTTCAGCTCATCTTTAAATGGAAAATAGCTCTATAAAAAAGAACGTCGGAGCTAATAAATGCACGTCAAAGTAACGATGGTTGCCAACTTGATAGGAGGTGGATGGTGAAGTAAGAAGATATACAATAGGTATACCTTTTAAATTAAGCTTAATTTGCTATGCTCTGCGAAAAGCAGCTGAATCTGTATCGCATAGTTTGTAATGTTTTCAGTCTTCATGTTCAACACCAAACAGATCTTCGGCAATGTACTCTTTACGCAAGTTTCGCTCCAACACCGTATAATCATCAGGAGATGTTACTTTAAATTTTTTTTTAAGTAACTATGAAATTCCGCAAAGTAACGCCTGCTCCTATCCATGAGATACAATACCTTCACGTTTTGTATCTCTTGATAAATTCTAAACAGATAGTAGTAAGGGGATATAGTCAACCGATCTCTGAGACCTCTGAGACCTCTGTGCACCCCAGTACCAAGATAAGCACGTTAAGTTGTCAGTCACGGTAATTATCACTCATCATCAGCTCATTAACGTCCCAATGCTCTGTCCTTATGGATAAGAACTATGCAAAACAATTGGCACGGCTCTGTGCGAGTCACTGCATGTTGCCGTTTCACTAGGATAGTTGGCGGTTTATCGTTGTGAGTATTACCCAAACTTATAACTGAAAAAGGCACATCAAATTACTACTACCACTTACTACTGGGAAGTTTCCTTTTTTTTTTAAGAACATTTTACTGAATCGTGTTAAATGGATCGAACAATTTAGGAAGAGATATAGTTAAGAATAGCATATCATTTTTTGCGCTGTGAAACGACTACAAGTATAAAAATACTTAGTGTTCTCTTTATCTCATTAGAGAACATTCTCTGAAATAGCTAAAGCTTAGCTTAATATAACGGCAAAAAAACTGTGAGAGGCAGATGCTTGCCAGTAAACAAAATAAACTAACTCTCTTTTGTTTACCGGTAAGGTAGATAACATAAACCCATAATGGCCATATCCAGCCACTCTACGTCAACACCCGCCACTATTTCATTACGGTAATCGTAATTTTTACGTAATGGCCGCCACCCCGTGATAGTATCGCGGTGATTGCGAACCTGTGATTGCTAAACCGCGGCTGCCGTACCCACGCTCTACCGAGAAATATGATTTTGATCATCTATATCTGAGTATATAAATTTATTTTTGTAATTTATAATCTTTTTTAAGTTAAATACCTATCTATACACTTTGTCATTTTACAACACTGATGCAGTTAATCTGTACAATGTGGTATACTTAAATAGACAAAAAAAAATAACAATATGAAATGAATAGTTCGCCATAAAAACCATGATATTTCAAGTGTAAGCGGTGCGGTTCGGCAGCGGTGTCAATGCACGCTGTCTAGTGGTTAGCAAGTTCAACTACGGATGATGAGGCAATCAATTTTTCTATTCAAAATTCTCTGTTACAACTTGGAGATATTAAAATTTCCGGTGCCCATCCCCGTGTCTCGGAGAGAACGTTTTAGCCATCGATTCGATTATAATTCCTGATGTGTCCTAATAGGCGTTAAAACCTACCATTCCAGATTGGTGCAACGTGGTGGGTCTTTGATCTACAACCCACTATCCTACTGAGTCCAGTAATGGGACGTTAATGGGCTGATATAGGCTGATGAATGATTCAAGAATCCTTACAAACGATTAAAGAACTAATATTTCTCTATTTCACAAAACAAAAATAAAACGTGTGCCTAAAAATAGTAGTGTTAATATGACAAATATGTGATTAAACTTCACACGAATTCAGGTGTTAAATTTAGACAAGCACATTTATAAAAACAAATTCAGAGAGTTCTTGATCAGTGAGAATAAACTAGGATTCCGTAGGCTTATAAAACAAAAAAATATTTATTCATTAAAGGGCTATCACAGACTCTTATAAAGCGTTCATACATATCATCATAATCATGTCAACCAATGGATGTCCACTGCTGGACATAGGTCTTTTTAGGGAGTTCTAAAGAGGTACCACATGTTTTGTGCCACTTGAGTCCAGCGGCACCCAGCAACTCCCTTACCCCATCCACCTTATTTGGATCTACCGACGCTGTGATTGCCGGTGTGAGGGACTTCAACGTCCATCAGATCTAAGAGCTATGAGCAGTGGCTTGCACTTCATACATGCACAAAAGCACTGCCTACCCTAAAATTATATAATTAGTATAGGAGGATGTTTTTTGCCGTTTTACGCAATTTTCCCGCTGTATGCATACCGTGATCAGAAACCCAGTGCACGCCACTGGCTATGAGTCCTGGCCATAGTCACTTCAGCATCGCGACTCGATGAGCTTCGTTCGTTTCGTTTCGTTCGCTTCGTTTCGTTTCATTCGCTTCGTTTTTCGTTTCTTGACTTATTTACACATATATTTACGTTACCAGTACTATAATTTAAAACGAAAGCTAAGATAGGTACATCTTGTATTTCGTAATAATTTAAAGCAACACATTATTTGTAGACCGAATTTCCTGCTTTTAAGATATGAATCAGAGAACCTACATATAAAATTTCACAATACACAATTCCTTGTATTTCGTTTCCTTTCCTCGTTATAAAGTTTTTTTATTCTATTCTCCTTATTGATGTACATATATTACCCTTTTCCTTTTAAACAATTAACTTTCCAAGCTAGTAGAGCTGTAGGTTTGAAGTTATCAAACGTAACTCAGAAGTTACTTTATTTATCAAAATTATAGCACAAACAAATGGCAATTTACGTTTGTTTACTTATAACCTTACATTCAGATAACAGTTTAAAATTCATGCGCTTCGCCCAAAAGAGGTATTAACAAGCTTATTTCATAAACAGTGACGGTACCCTAAAAACTAAGTAGCCGGTCTAGGTGTTTATGGAACGGTCAGACCGGTGGGCAGTGACAATTTTACAGTAAACCATAAACGCGTTATATACAACCGCTATCGTGATTCGGCATCTTGAAAGCTTGTAAACGTGTCGATGTGCCATGTACGCTTTTAAAGAAAAGTGTTAAGCTGAGTAATAAATTTAATAACTAAACCATACCTACTTTTATTATGAATGCGAAAGTGTTCCCATCTTATTGTTGTTTACCGCTACATTAACTACGATGAAATTTGACTTGAGATAGATTGCATCCTAGAGACGGGCATTGAGTCTTTTTCTTTTTTTTACCTACAAAATTAGTTAGATTTGACACAATAGACAAGGGAAAAAGAAAAGAAATCTATGATCAAAATTATTGTTATAATTACAAAGTGTGGTTAAAGGGTCACATCCACAGCTTCTACCACAAGTATTTTTAGTAGAGGATCCTTGCCAAAACTCAGTCAAGGAACATTTTCACCGATCCCTTCACCTTTTTTCCCTTGCGATTTAGTAGGAATATCTCAGAACATTTTAATGATTTTTTTTAACTAATAGTTCTGAAGATACGAGTGCTAAATAAAGATGTCTATTTTTTTAAACAAATAAACTGAATACCAATTTCTGATATGAAAATCGATTCCAACTCCGTTTACAAAACACCATTAATTATTAAAAGTAAGCTTTATGAGTAAACACATTTCTATTCAACAGTACCTACCTTCTTAGTCACAGTCTGTCTTCTAAGAAGCCGCCATTTTTACATGTCTTGTTCTTTATGTAATTCAAATAATATATACATTATACACCTGTGATTTACGTGAAGCAGTACGCCAGCTGGTGACATTTCTCTGTCGGTACGTTTGTTCGCCGCGAACTCATTAATATTATATTTATTGTGTTTTCGCGAACGTTATACCGAGAATGTTATGACGAAGCCTTTTTTATTTACTTTAATTTGCATACATTTCATTTTTCCTAAGAATATGTTTCCAAATTCGTTTGAATCAGGTTTGCTAGACCTTATTAGGACTGTAAAGTTTTTCGCACACGGTACGGGTATCCGCGATATATTTGGGATTAAAAAAAACCGCTCCGCTTTTGTACCGTCTGTATTCAATGCCCCGCGTAAAATGAGAGTTAATTAAGATGCACAATTTTTACACGCACAATATTGTAAAGTTCAGTAGAGAAGCTATGAGAATCTGCATCCGTACGTGGTCGATATACCGCGGACGCGTACGAAGCGCTCCGCATCTTCGTTTCTGATCCGCACCGCTAGGATCTGGAATTCCCTTCCAGCTTCCATTTTCCCCAGTGCCTACAATATGAGTACTACCTTAAAATCATGAGTGAATCTTCTAGGCAAGCGCGCTCCACCTTAGGCTGCACCATCGCTTACCATCAAGTGTGATTGCAGCGCTCGTCTTTAAGCATAAAAAAAACGCGGACCAAAGAAGAGGAGTGAATAAGAAATGGAATTTATAGTGGTAAAGGTTACCCTTTTATATATTGCTTATTAATATTTTCAATTAAATATCACTTGCTTCAACGGTGTAGGAAACAATCCTGAGGAAACCTGCGTGCCTGCGCAGGCGCATTTATAATGGGCTCAAGGACGACGCCGTAGTCCTTCGGTCTTCACCTTTAGAATTCTGAAAGGAAATCCGTGGGCCGGTAATGAGTTGATCTTGACAACGATGATTGATAAGCAAGTGACACGGAATTTCGAGTATGGTAGGTACGTTTTGGATGTCTAAATAAAAGCCAACTAAAACTTGACTATATAATATGTCATCTTTTTAAATTCTTCCTTAAAACAAAACAAACTAACTAGTTGGCCTTAAATTTTTTAATAAAACAATAAAGGGCATTTTAAACGTAGCGTGTGAAAACTCATTAGTGAATAAAAACCGTTTAAGAAAAAAAACATCGATAAACCGTAACTGCGATCACTCTGTAGGGATAAGCCTTATTAATTTTTCATAAGGCTACATTGCTACTGGGGTTATTTCTTGCCAACTATCCATACATAACATATGTATGACATGTCCGGAAAAAACTCTGTAATAAAGACACTAATGAACATCACTATATAAAGATGAGCTGTTAAGATAACATAATAGGTGTATACAAATTACGAATTCAACTGTTTTTCAAAGAATTATGTCAGAAAACTGGCATGATATCGTAAAAAGTAGTTTTAACTACACGAAATATTTGTACAATATTTTATAATTAGTTTATCGACGTACGGTCCGAAATTCCGAATGATATTATCGATGCTCAGAAAGTCGTAAAATCAGGAATCCGAGTATATTTTATACTTCCATCTCGGTAAGGATATCTTATCGTCTCTAAGTGTTATCAACATTACTGATACGTATATCCTATCCTTTCCAATTTTATTACGCTAATTTAAATGTTTTTGGGCATACGTACCTTACCTATATCTTACTCGTATCGGAACATGAAATCCAACTTAATATTTATGCGGTAATCTTTTTTGTTTCTACTCTTATATGAAAAATGTGTTTTTTGTAAGTTGAACTTTTTTTTATTTATAACTTTTTATGTCTCAACAAATATTTTGTGACGGTAGTTTCCCATATAGGACACCTAATATTGATATATATATGTTTTTTATAAATATAATATATTTATAGATAGTTTCGCGCTCGTCTGTAAGTTGTACGATAAGCAAACAATTTATAATACATTTTCTGGAACTCGTGTTAAGCTCGCTAGGATATGACGGCTTTGGCTTTTCAACTGACCTCCGCGTTTCTGATTTGATTACACAGGCATTTTTGGCAGATGACCATAGTACGAGATTTATGGAGCTATCTAATGTAGCACATATCAACATTGACGTTTATAGCCTTTAAATTGATTGAACTAACGGACCGTACTTATTAACACACAGAACGCTTTAAAATTTCAATCTGAGCAGCAGTTGACAAAAAAATTTGCTTTTCAATCGATAAAAATTGTAATTTAAATATCGAATATCCCAACTAAGGGTCTCACTCTCATTACCCTACCACAGAAACTCAGGCGATGGCGATCTAAAACAATTATGAAAGCAATAACAACGTATATTAATGTCCCTTTATATTCAACTGTGTGCCAGAACCCACTTTTCCGAGAATATCGCGTCAAGACGTATAGCGTACGTGCATCGGATCTTTACCGATTTTTATCGAAATCGAAACGAGTTTTTTGGGTAGGAACCATTAAAAATCTGGCCGGCGATTCGACGAACCATAAAATTTTATGTCTCTATCTAAACTCATATGATCGAACGCGATAAAAATTGATTTTTTTCTCCGAGTACGAGCGGTAGCATTTCTTCACGCGCTTTTACTGTTTTACACGAAATAAAAGGGTTACATTTCAACTACTTGGAAGAGAAGATAACATTTGACGGGTCAGAAAACTAGCATTATTATTTGTTTACTTTCATCATCTCAAAGAATCCTGTGTATGGAAATTAGACCTATGTGTGGTACTTAAGCGATTGAATACTGAGTCCAGTAGGTATCGAATCGTTTACCAATAAAAGGGTATATTTACGCAGTGTTTTATTTATTCACTGTTCATAGGTTTTATAACGTTTTAAGATTCGAAAGGTGCTGTCAGTTCAACTATTCTGACGTTACGCTACGTTAATTATAAGGGGGAAGAAGCACCCCAAAATCTCTAAACAAAATCGATCTTTTAACCAAGTAGGTACACAAAACACACCGTATTAACATAAGGTGTTTGCTACAAAGTTCGTGCGGCAATATTTTAGCACTTCTTGACTGCTAATAGCCAATAGGATTTCGCGCCGCCGGAGCGGGGCTTCGGCAAGTCATTAGAGGCATAATTCAAGTAATAAACACCCCGATAAATATCAAAACCCTTTCTCTAAAGTTGGGGGAGCGTCTGTGTTGTGACAATGTTGAAGAAGTTTCTTATGTCTTTCGGAAATTTAGAATGCGTTTGTATGGCGGTTTTGGGCGAATCGGAATTCCATAATGTCACGGATGTCACGTGAATCTCGTAGCTTTGATGTCACTTTGACGATTTGATTGAAGTTTGTTTTGACTCACAAATATTTTAGTATAGTGTAAGTTTGATCATGTGTCCGAGTATCGTTCTCGGTTAAACTGGCTACCAATTCGATCACGTAGGAACTTGCACGCTCTTTGTCTTTTATATTCTATTTTATTTTATCCTCAGACGCCACCATATTTAAAAGAGCGATTCAACTTTCTTGATGTTCAGTGTCAATGTTCAGTGCTATTTGAGGGCTAAGGATGACAACAGGTTGCATGTTCCTGCCAGTCACTCGCATGCGTATGGAAATTCTTTTACAGTCAAGGTGGTTATACTCTGGAATGGATTGCCAAGAGACATAAGACAGTCTAAATCATTAAGCATCTTCAAAAGTCGTTTAAAAGAATATTATTTATCTACGGAGTCATAAACTAATATATTTGCTCTGTATGTATTTGTGTATATTTATATTTATTTATATATATGTATATATATATATATATATGTTTATATGTGTATGTATTTATTTCTGTATTATTTGTATTTGTATTAGCTGTTTATGTATTATTGTTATATATAGTAGATGTAGTTTATGTTATATATTTTTAAAATTGCACTATCCCGTTTCCATACTCCTGTTCTTCTTTCATTAAGGGTTGTCTGGACGAGATCGCTTAAAGCGATAAGACCGCCTTTGCGCATTGTTATTCTTCTTATATTTATGTTTTCAATTTATATTATAAATTGTGTGCAATAAAGAATTTATCTATCTATCTATCTCTCTATTTTACTTACTCCTAAATAACAGTCACAAAAAAAAAATTAATGCTACAAATAGAATCACATTGATTACAGAATTAAGAGATTAGAGAAACCGCCTCAGATTTAACATAAGATAAATCATGGAATCTTAGTCCAACTATGAACAATACGTTAAATAACTAAACAACAAAAATTGGTTGTATCTGTTACGGTCCTTATTCAAAAAGTATTCACAAACGAGCTTTTAAAGCCTTACTCTCATCAACTTTTTCCTAGTTTGTTTTTATGCTATAAAACTGTCCCCAGTTAAGTCCTTTAAAAATAAAAAACGGTTTTATTTTTACCATTTTGTCCAATCATTTGGTATTTATACATTATCAGTTTGTGAGAAAATGTGTTAAATAACAGATGGAAATTCTAAGAGATACCGACGTAGTCTGCTTTAAAAATGTTCACTAAATGTTCATTAAGCCACGGAATAAGAAAAGGAAAAGAGGAAGACCAAGGAAACGCTGGGCGGACGTTTTTACTCAAGTTTGTGGACCTTTGTAGATGAGAAATGCTAAGGAAAGAAGGGAATGGAGAGAGCTGGGGGAGGCCTACGCAAGAAAGGCGACTTCTACCACAACACAACAAAACAAATAAGAATTGGAGACTAGCTATTAAATAAATGTAATAAAATTAAATATGTAATTTGTTAAAATATGTATAAATTTAATTATGTTATGTAGCTTAATTATGTGAATAAATGTAATATGTATTTCTATATTTATTGGTAGTAGAATAAATGGCTTTTTTATTTTATTTTATTTTTAAATGTAATCTATCTTAAGTTATGGTTATGGTTTGTGACGAAAAAAGTCACAGTAAAATATTTTACTATGCTTTTTTATAAGCCACAATAAGTACACCAATGTTAAAATTATTCCGCCACCGAACCCAACCCTGGCACGTGGTCCGTAATTCAGTGGGACGCAATAAATTTCCTATGGACGCCATTCTCCGCCAAAAACCCATTGTTTCTAATCGAAATGGAATTCCTAGAGTAATTATCTGAACCCTTTCTAGCACTAAATTTTAACCGTATAGCAATTAACACGATATTTGGGATGTGTCGTTTTATAGCAAGTCGTCTAATTGACGCCATGCTTGGGGTCAAATCTATTAATAATTGTGCATTAGCTAGGCCGTGGGACAGAAATTTCGTTCATTCTATATGTCTATCCTCACTAATTCAGACCTTAATATATATCATAAATATCTATTCTAGTATCTGTACATTAATACCGGTATTTTGGTAGTTATTATTTAAATAGAGTATGTATGTTCATGTAAGTTTATTTTATTTTTTGTGACATATTTTTCGCACCATCCACTTTCCACCTTTTAATCGGATTTTTATATAAGGCCGCCTTTGCATCCTAGTACTAAGTACTATTTCTGTTTTCCTTGTTTTTTTCCTATTGTGTTGAGTTGCAATAAAGTTTTTCTATTCTATTGTTAATAACTCAATGGTAGAAAAATAATTTTATAAATTAAAATCATGCCTACTTTATGATGACTTTTGTAACGTCAGCTTTACCTGTTTGTAGGCACTCTACCACCGGTTTCTAAGGCATATTCTACTGAAAAGAAGCCACTAACCACCAAACAGCAGTTGCCTATTTTCAACATTAACCCGTGTTTGTTAGTTTTAAAATTTAACGAAATCGGATGATCGATTCCAAGAAATATTTTCACTAGAAACTTATCAATTGTAAAGTAAAATGAAGAGATCTAAGTTCGGCGGAATGACAAAATAAAATTCAGTCCATCAAGTGATATGTTAGTTATTTAATGCCCCACTTTTTAGCGTAAGACTATTTTTCTATTAGAAATACTTAATTAAAGTAAAGACTTCTCTCTCCCACCCTGTGGGTTGGTGGACTATGCCGGTCACAAACATATTACCGCTTCAGCTCTGAAAAAAAAACAATGTTGGTTACAGATTGGATATTCCGAAATATTGGTTATAGTTATGAATGTTTTATTTTTATTATTTTTTGGTTTTGTTTGTTTTTTATTATTGCTATTTTGTAATTCTTCTTCTTATTTATATTATTTTTGTTATTATTTGTAATTTGTTGAATTCTTTTTATAGCCCCGGGCCGATTACAGTTGCCCGATTCGTCAATCGGGCAACTGTAATGTCTTCTCGGGGTGCGCTTTTTGCTAAATATATATTATTTCAGTTAAACATGTGACCATTCAATGAGAAGATTATCGATTTAAGAAATAAAATCTACGATAAAATTAATAATAAATATGGAGAGATCGTAAAACCCAATACAAAGAATGTAACCCTAGCGAAGTTCGACAGTAAACAATTTGACAAGGGATTAATTTTATAATTTTTAGAACGTCAAACCTTCAACGTGCGGACAAATATACACTGTTAATGGCTCATAAACTTATTCCCGAAGACAAACGTAATATTGGAATTAATAAAGTGTCTTTCGGATACCCTTAATCGATTCAATGTTGTTATTTATTAATCGTAAAATTCATAATGTAAAGAAGTGATGTCAAGTTGTCATACTCTTGGGATGATCTTGTTTTAGGGTTCCGTACTTAAAGAAGAATACAGCCTAGCAGTCATAGCCTAGCAGTCATAGCCTAGCAGTCATAGCCTAGCAGTCATAGCCTAGCAGTCATAGCCTAGCAGTCATAGCCTAGCAGTCATAGCCTAGCAGTCGTAGCCTAGCAGTCGTAGCCTAGCAGTCTTAGCCTAGCAGTCATAGCCTAGCAGTCGTAGCCTAGCAGTCTTAGCCTAGCAGTCGTAGCCTAGCAGTCTTAGCCTAGCAGTCATAGCCTAGCATTCATAGCCTAGCAGTCATAGCTTAGCAGTCGTAGCCTAGCAGTCTTAGCCTAGCAGTCGTAGCCTAGCAGTCTTAGCCTAGCAGTCATAGCCTAGCATTCATAGCCTAGCAGTCATAGCCTAGAAGTCTTAGCCTAGCAGTCGTAGCCTAGCAGTCTTAGCCTAGCAGTCATAGCCTAGCATTCATAGCCTAGCAGTCATAGCCTAGCAGTCGTAGCCTAGCAGTCGTAGCCTAGCAGTCATAGCCTAGCAGTCATAGCCTAGCAGTCATAGCCTAGCAGTCATAGCCTAGCAGTCATAGCCTAGTGGGTAAGTCTTTAGTTTCCCTTTCGGGGATACCGAGTTTGAGACACGGAACTGGTCCTTAAACTTTTCGGAGTTATTTACATGCGTTTAAAAAAGTTCTTACTATCACTTACATTTACGGTGGAAAAAAAGTCTGAGAATTTTCCACAATTTTCTCAAAGGCGTGTTAAGGATATATTTTTATACCTCTACAAGTTAGCCCTTACCTAATGGTAAGTGATGATGCAGTCTAAGATGGTAGCGGGCTTACCATTCAGAGAGTATTGCAGTTATATTTAACCAATACTCCTAATCGGTTATCAGTAGAACAGAGAACGCTGGTATCCTCGTGCGACACCCAACTGAAGAGCTGGTGTAGGCGTAACAACTATAGGTATTTTTTTACTTACTTTAGTTTCATCATTATCATTTCCTCCTCCGCCTCCTCCCACAGTGAGAAGGGGTGAAGGCCGTAATCCACCACGCTGGCCCAGTGCGGATTGGTGAACTCCACATACTTTTGAGAACATTATGTAGAACTCCACTTGGTTTCCTCACGATGTTTTCCTTCACCGTCGAAGCAAGTTATATTTTTAATTACTTAAAACGCACATAACTTAGAGGTGTGGTTACAGGGGCTGGGATTCGAACTCGGCCCACCGATAGTGAAGTCCAGCTCCAACCCACTGCGCTATTACAGCTTCATAATTGTAATATTTAATGCCAAATAAATATAATTTTTAATATTAAACCCCGTCTAGACATGCCTGGATTATTATCCAAAATAAGTGCAAAAACGTCTCCATGTTTCTACTATATTAGCGAAATACCATTATACAATCGAAGACGCACCCTTCCACACATAAATCTTCAGTCTGGCCCCCGCTTAATGGGCGCTTTTTGTTCCTTGATACGAGTCTTAATCGAACGTCTGATGCAAATATTGTGGGGTAAATTAAGATACAGGCTATTTTATTATTTTCTATCTATTTATTTATAAAATACTAGCTGTTGTCCGCAACTTCGTCCGCTTTTGTTTTTGTTTATCGAATGACATGTGCCTCGTAAATGTGGCAGCACTTTATGTATTTAGGATAGCTAAGCCTGGTTTAAAACCGTCAAACACCTTCGTCCCCTCTCCCAAAGCAACTGAGCTTAATTTCGGGATAAAAAGCATCCTATATTACTTCTAATACCTTCAGGAATATGTGTACAAAGTTTCGCGATGATCGGTTAAGTAGTTTTTGCGTGAAAGCGTAACAAACAAACTTACATTCACATTTATAATATTAGTAGGGATATGGATATCTATGTTTCTTTAAAAATATACAATTAATGTTTTTTTTTTTTTTGATTATCTCTAAAATAAAATTTTTATTAATACATAACTATAACCTAAAATAAACTATTTAAAAACTAAATAAAATCTAAAACGTCCTCGAAACCACCGCAGCGAGGCACAGTTCCTAAGATGCTGGCAGCATTGCCCCTCTGGATGGCCAAACTAATTCGTTGGCCAAGGTAACTGCCCGCTCTAGGATCACCGGTAGACTCGATAACCCTTTTCGATAATTCTTTGAAAAGGGCTCTTGCCTCCGGGCCCCACGGTCCCAAAGTCTCTACTCCAAAAGGCACAAAAATGAAGCTGCTATCCAGGTTTATTTATGTTTTTATTTTATTTATTTATTTCGGAAAACCAGCCGCTAATACATTTTTTCTTGTCCAAGTTTTTACGTTGTGAGCTAAGTGAATGTTCAGCTTATTACAGGTTTTCACAACGTTTACAAATAATTTCAAAATTAATTACATTTTATATATAACTGCATTACAAAATAAATGTCTAAAAATATTTCACTAATTAATAAGGTAATAATGTTAAAATAATTTTTTAAATAGAAAATAGAATTAAATTAAAATTCAAATTAAATAAAAAAAAAAAATAAAAAAAAAAATTTACATCAATGTCCAAGTTTAAGCTTATTAAATTTTAAATTTTAAATTTGTTCTTTTTTTACTACTTCAGTAATACTCTTAATTGGTTTTATAGTACATCGTATCGGAACGCTAAATCGCGTGGACTAGACAAGAGAATTCCTGTGCCGGAAATCGAACCAGAAACCTCCTACCACTGGCGTGCACTTCATACATGCACAAAAGCACTGCACACCCAAATTTATAAAACTCGTATTGGAGGGGAATTTTTCAATTTTTCTCCAAGCACCTGCTTTATGCATTCCCTGGTCAAAAACCCTGTGAATGCCACTGCCTCCCACCTACACCTCAGCACCTCACAGCGCTCATCTCTGCTCGGGAGTCGGAAGGTCGCCACAAAGGTAGGGCTTCGCTTGCATTAAGTTGCTAAGACAAGTAAAAGTTAATTTAAACAATTATTAATTAAATATCTAGTTCTTCGCAACAAAAAAAGATATGTTTTTCTTGTGTGTTTCTCGTGTGTGGAATCCACCAATCCGCACTGGGCCAGCATGGTGGACCAGCCTTAAACCCTTCTTATGTGTGAAAGATGCGTGCCCGGCAGGAATCCGGTAATATGTTGATGATGAAATTCAATAAATTTGTGTGAGGCTTTTTAAACCCGAAAAGTTAAACGTGATTGCTGGGAATCTTATTGTCACGTAACAAACCTAACGCTACCTATCAAGTTTGGCTATTTTGTAAATAGCGGCAACTTTGATTTATCATTCTGTCAGTCATGTGAACGTGAAATTGATTGGTTAAAACTAATATCGTATTTCGATATCATTTGACATTAATGTACAACATATACTCCTCATTAAAGTATTTTCTCCGCCATCGAGTCATAAACGCTTTAAATATTAAATTAAAGTGAAGTATGTAATAAAATAAATGAATATTACTTTATATATCAAAAACCGCAGTACAATAATTTATTACAAAAATAATAATTTTCACCGTGAAATTAATCGGCGCATTAAAAATTATTGTAGGATCCTAGTAGGCAGATGCCGTCGACTCCGCTTAGGGATTTATTTAACGTTAGAACCTTTACATTTTCTTATTTCATTAGTATATTTGTATTCTAGATTTAGGTACATATAAGTAGAAATGTAATGCAAATTTAACTTATTTATGTTTTACCGAATGTTAAGTTATTGTGTTAATATTTTGCCATTTCAGTTGATAAAGTACCAGGTGAATGAAACTATGAATAACTAAAATAGTTTTTTGATACGTATCACTTACAATAATATGGAGAATAATAAATAAAAAAGGCACATGAATTGGTAAACTGTTTATTTTCTTTAATTTTTAGTAAAAACTAGTAAAGCAAGCTATTTACCGGCAAACTCATATTTTATCAAGGACGATTTGGCCGATATTTGAATTCACCAAAAACGTCCATCATTATTTTATGCGTCTTACATTTACTTATACTTTTCTCCACCATAAACTCCTACAGCGTCCCTAATCTCTAGTTGCAATCATAATCATAATTTGTGACGTAATAATTGACAGAGTTGTACAAAGAAATGCCAAAATTTGATCGTAAGTTAAGATTTAAATGTCAGGAAGCTAAATTTGCAAGTAATTAACATTAGCGAAGGAGTCTTTCGGACTACGAGGCGAAGACATTTGCCCTCGCATTCATTAGCATAGTAACCAAAACAGGTTATTAAATTTTCAGTAAACCAAAAAACAACACGACCAACCTTTTTCATTATTGCACATAAAGTTTTTCAACCAAAAAATAAAGCGTCGGTGTATCCAAAAAGCATTAACAAGTTTTATGGCATATATAAACGTGTAAAGTGCGTTTCGAAAATGAAGTTTTTTAACCATATTTATCGGTTTCATTTTACCGGCGGTCCTGTGATTGTTTTGTTTGTGCTATTGATTTGTTTTATTGTTATTGGCCGTGTAACTTAAGATCGGGGGTCCGATAGATTTGTGTGGATAATACAAAACTTCTTAAATCAAATTAGCTTCCATATTGAAATAAATTTTTATTTTAATATGGAAGCTAATTTGCCCTCCCTCGCTTTCTCGCGCACGCCACGTAGTGTAAATTCGGTCCGCGATGCCCCATTTACTCGCTATAATAATTATACATGTGGCCATTTTTTTTATATAGGCTCGCCGCCTTTGTCGCGCACGCCACGTAGTGTAAATTCGGCCAGCGATGTTAACTTGCAACGTTTGTTTTTTTAACCTACGATGAAAAACGAAAGGTTATAATTTTGACGTGAAGTGTGTGTTTCTGTCTGTGTGTGTGTCTGTGACTTCGTGTTTCCCGAAAGGATGAACCGATTCTGATGGGACTCTTTTTTCTAGGAGATGAAAATTCACTCTTTGTTTTAAAGGTACCTAGTTGGCCGGTGTAGGTATAATATAGCCTCTTTGGCGTGTCCGTTCATAGCAGAGCAGACTAATGCCGGACATTTGAGAAAATTTGACCGGAAAATCCAAATTTGGTTTCAAAAATTGCGGTTGTATGGAAAAATGATATGATATTTTGGCTTATAGACACTCATGTGAACGGGGGGACAAGTGGGTTTAAAAAAGATTTTAGAATAAGCGATAGAAACAAAGTTAATATTGTATTACTATTAATATTTTAATTTTTAGGTGATGCAGCAGATGGAAGTGGATTTTATGGTCACTAAACGACATTTTTTTTTTTTAATTTATTTATTTCTTTCAATCATAAGTAGATATACATAGGTGACTTGATGTCCTGAAACTCCATTGAGTTTGTCGGTATGACCATGGTATTTCCAGAGATGGCAGCATTGACATATTGACGAAAATAGATGTCTTGTTACCGTAAATGCGCTGATTATCGAATGTAGTTTTAATTAACTTAGATCCAGTGGTTCATAGTTATACGAGCCATGCCATAATGTACAATAATTACTTATAATTAATAGTTAGGTTGCTTTTAGGCCACAAACACTCCTTGAATGAAAAATTAATAATCTTTTATGAATTATGAATGGAGTTAGAGAAACGAATGCGTTGAATTTTAAGATAAATGTGAATAATATTTTTGCATATCCATATTATGGCCATAGTGAACAATATCAACGACATCGCATCGTTATATTTATCGTTATCGTTATTATCGGTCGTTATATCGGAATTAACGATAAAGAACAGAAATATAAACATTAATCGTATTTATAGAGTTACCTGAGCTGAGATCGGTAAATTAGAGCTTATGTTGATATACTCAATGTTGCAAATGTAATTTATAATTTGAATTATCTTCATTGGAAGGCATCGTGTTTCTTTATTATAAATGAAATAATATCTATTATTAGTATCGAGTTGTGTTGGCTATTTTATTAAGACCTTAAGAGTGGTGGGGAAGCTTATCTGTTGGGTCTGATTGTGTTTTTGATTAGGCTCAAAAATTATGAATATTAAGCTTATGTTGCTATACGCCGCGAACAGCAGCAGAACCTGTATGGTGTAATTTATAATTACTTCGAAACCAATTATTATATTTTAACAATTGTTAAAACAATTATTATGTTTTAACAATTGTTAAAACAATTAGTCATTGTAAAGTCAACATCTCCTGAGGATGCTCCGGTTTCGGAGCGAAACGTGCGTAGATCACCAAACAGATCCACAGCAATGTACCCTACATTGCTGTGGATCTGTTTGGTGTGAAGTATGCGGATTAAAGTAATTATAAATTACACCTTACAGATTCTGCTGCTGTTCGCGGAGTATAGCAAATTAAGCTTAATTTTCATAATATATTATGGATTTCCGCAAAGTAACGCCTGTTTCTATCCAATATTTAGGCTTAAAAAATCAGGAAAATAGCATAAAATAGAAAAATCCTCCTCCTATACGAGTAATGAAAACTTTAGGCAGTTATTTCTTGAAAAGAACACGTAGATTGCACAAAAAACTTGTGGAATTTAGAGGTTTATAATATTATCATGAGTACTTTAATCCCCCATCGGCAGAGTATCGTTCCTCCTTTCTGAATAGCTTTTATATAAATAGCGTTTGAACGAGCAAGCTGGTCACCTGTGTAGTTATTAAAAACGTTTCTGTTTTCCTCCTAACTGTCAATATAATTAAACAACTACCTTCTATTCAAACGGTACCGTTCATTTGAAGAAAATTATTTAAGGTGCTCATAATACACCCAGGTACTTATGCATATCAAACGAAATATAATAAACATTGGGATGAAAGAAGATTTTATTGCCTCCGAAGCCATAATACCATAGCATATGTCATGGGGATTAGTAGAAATTTTATAAAAATAGGACATTAACTCGGCCGCAAACGCGCCGATATGGTTGGGTCAGGCGTAATTGAATGCTGCATTCTGTGTTTTTCATTCTGTCAAGCTCGTCGTTAGACCAGACCATGAGTTGATTAGCGATTTAGCTTGTCGTGTTGAAATTGGTTAAGGTATATTGGTTTAATATAACTACCTCTAGAGTTTACCCTAAGAGTGTAGCCCGCTAATATATTTATTGCATCATCTTTAACCACCAGGGCAGTCAAGGTCTATCTTATAGTGAACTAGGTACTATTTTTAATGAAACAGAGGGCACACTAAATGCAATGGCACCATTACATTAGATGTTGCGATTTACTGGCTATTGGTGTGGAACACAGTGGGTGTAAAATCTCAATTGACGAAGCAATGTTTTTATTTAACAGATTATACAAGCTGGCTTTTGCTGGGTTTAATTCTGTATATATCTTGCAGATAATGTTCTAATTATTAATTTTAAATAACCCTTTTACAGAGCGCAGCAGTATTGACCTTTTATTTATAAATAATAAGCCCTAGTAACAATTATTTTCTTTATTTATATCGTCGTGAATCTAATAACCCCAACTAGGGTCGGTGTGTGTGTGGCCACGTTAAATGCGATCATATGCGCGCGCGCAACAAAACAAGCGTTGCCGGCAACGCGCTTGATTAAAAACATCGTTCGGTGCACGGTCGATGCCTTAATTAGAACTGCTGCTAGTGAGGCACGTGCTTTATCGATATTGTCATTGTTTCGATAACAGTATCAAATCACCTAAAGGGTGTAGTGGAGCACAAAGAGAAGAAGGCCTGCTCGTAAAGTATGTAATCGCAAACGGGAACCTCAAATTATTTAAGGAGACAGTCTAGTATTTCCTTAACGCTTAGTAATAGTATAATTTCTGATATATACAAGCAATTTGATATCTATTATAATTATTTGCGGATACTTACTTATTTGAACATCTATCTGTCTGTATCTCGTACGTGTTCCATGACAATCACTACTTGTGTCATCTGTTCTTTTGTTTATGTTTATAGACGAGCGCTTTTGCAATCACACACAGGCAACCTTGCGACGATATTCCAAACTCTCAAGTTTTTTAATGGCTAGGTCACCGATGAGCCTTCTAGCATGGCGATCCACTGAATCCAAGGCATCAAAGAATGGCAGAGCCATTTCGTAAATGAGAGCAGTACTGTTCTACATATTTACCTAAACGGAGTTTTCATCGATATGGTTCGGCAGCAATTACACCACCCATCACTATTCGGTTAATAGATGTAACACCAGAGTCATTGAATATGGTCGTAATCGTAATTATTTTTAATTAATAATCAACACGCCATCAGGACGGTGAGTCTAATAAGGATGCTCGTGTCGATGTCCCTTCTAAATAAATTTTATTAGTCACATTGTTTGTTTGACTAGTAATGTATGTCTGCTCGCTTTTATTTTAAATATGGTCTTTCCGGTAGTACTTTTTTCGGTTTAATATTTCACCATCATGAATCTATCTTTCATATTTACCTATCTTGCTGCTCTGTTTCTAAGGATGATTCCTCAGAAAAAAAAGAACATACAGAACCCTCATTCTACCGTTATTGCATGCAGTTTAGTGTGTTCAAAAACTTCTTACTTCACACCCGCGAAGTAAATGTTTAGGTTTATGGTTAACGTTTATAGGTAAAATAATTACCTACTGTCAACTGCTATATAGAAAGTAGTGGCTAACCGCTTGTTCCAGAAACACTAATAAAGTCAAGTGGTTTTTGTATGTTCTTAATTCTGCTTAATTCTGTGGATGGGGCATTGTCTTTAAAAACATTTCGGATTAATGTAGAAAAAAAAAAACTTTCTTTGTGAATTGTTTAATTATCTACATATCTTAATTAATATAATCAATCTAATATCGAAGATACGTAATATTATAGTCGTGCTATCCTTTTCTCAATATTCCCCGTTGATAAGGATACCTACACATTTTGCTTAGTCGGTTTAGGGTTAGGTTGATTACGCTGACCATCGTCGTAGTCGAGCGTTGAATCTGCAACAACCTCTGCAGATAATTTGCAGAGAGACCCTAATTTAGTAAGTACACTCGTAATGTTTTCTCTGAGGTCACATTTGACAGATATTTATTTCATTCCACTACACGTTAACCCTTGAACGTAATCTCATCTGGTGGTACGTGATGATGCAGTCTAAGATGGTAGTCGACTAAACTGTTTCGAGTATGGCTCCCTAATCTGTTTCCACGCGGGATCGTATCGGGGGGTAACAAGGCACAGTCCAAGCCTCCCACCAGACCACGCCAGAAAATTAAGAAATTAGAAATCCGGGTAAACCCTGCTGGGTATCGAAACTAGGACCTCCTATAATGGAACACTCGCTCACCACTGCGCCCTGCGGAATGTCGTAAAACTATTTATACAAATAAATCTTCTGTGGCTGAAAGTGCCGGCAAGCAACACAGAAGTTGCTTTTTATAAATATTAAAATAATCTGCTTAGAAATAACTTTGTAATAACCAAAGTTTTAATGATCAAAGAAATATAGGTCCCAATTGCAAGTAACTATTGTTTTACGTTTTTATTACTAAATTTTATTCTCTTTGTATCGAGCGCTTTTTACTTCGCTTTACCTTCTAACTTTAAATTATGTCACACAGTTTGTAAATGCCTCTTCTATCGAATAAATGTTCCTAATGTACCTGCGTCGGCGAGAATGCTTTGTCAAAATTATGTTTGTAATTAGGACCAGGAATTATGAAGTCTACAAAAACCTATGTTTAGCACTGGAACTCCATCGGATGATATGTTTATGATAAACTGGAAATTTTACTGTTAAATGCGCTAAGAAGTTCTTATAATTTGGTACCAACAATTTTTTTCTTTTCTCAAGAACGACAACGACAGGTGCCAAAAAACCACAGAGATTTCACATCCGCAGGTCCCTAAAACACTAATACATCGACCCGGCGTGACGTGCGCTCCACAACACCTCGCTGTATCAATAGTTGCCTATCGAATAAGCAGATTGATTTATATGAGAAATATTACAAATTCATTATTTTATTTACAACTTTAATCACATAACCATACGGTTTATTATCTATCGCCCGTAGCTTAGGATATTGGATATAGTTACTGTAAACGATATTCGTTTTTAAGTTTAATGTATGTAAGGGTGGGATTTCAATGGACTGTAAGTACATCGTATACCACCTAAGACGAATATGCCACTTACAAGTGATTTATATTTGATACGCCATATTAAACGTTTTGTTTTGTACCTTTTAAAATGTTAAAAATCCGTTATTTATGGGTCCAAAATCGAGAGGTTTCGATTAAATTATGCCCGATACGGGGAGATTTATTTCGTTCTGTGGCTTCCTCTATTTGTCTGTTATGTAAGATTTTTTGTGTTTTTTCTTTTTGGTTATTAAAAGCCGCGTGACTAATTGATATAGGGTTTTTACTAAACGTTTTTGTCCAGTGTACCTATATCTTTTTAAAAACAAAACTCAAATAGGTAGAACAAAAGACTTGTTCGGTCGAAGTATCATCTTAGCGAATATGGGTTCCTGGTACTGATTATTCGTTTCTGCACCTGTAGGTCTTTATGTTGAGCTCGCTAATCTGCACAATGAGTTAACCAATTTGATTTAATTTTAAATATATTATGTTCTTTTTATAGTAATTAGTAATAGACCAAGCCGATCATCCACCTGGTGGTATTGAAAATCTATCTTTAGACAGATAAATTCTTCACAGGATACCTGGGTAGGTAGAATGAAAGTCTTGTTCGGTCGAAGCATAACACATCTTACCGAATATGGGTTCCTGGTACTGATTATTCATTTCTGCACCTGTAGGACTTTATGTTGAGCTCGATTTCGATTTAATTTCCAATATATCAGGTTTTTTTAGGGTAATTAGTGATGAACCAAGCAGATCACCCACCTGGTGTTATTGGAAATCCATATATAAACAGTAAAATACTTCACAGGACATGCTGGGAACACGTCCTACAAAATCCCACCCTGTGTCTATTTATCTCACGTGCCTTTTATATTTTTTATTCCACTACAAGCTAGCCCTCGACTGCAATCTCACCTGGTGGTAAGTGATGATGCAGTCTAAGATGGTAGCGGGCTAACCAGTTAGGGAGTATAGTAGATGTACTCCTAATAGGTTTCTAACGCGACATCGCAACGGAACAATATGTCGCTTAGCGACACGTCTTTGTCGGTAGGGTGGTAACTAGCCACGGCCAAAGCCTCCATCCAGACCAGACCAGAGAAAATTCAGAAATTATAAATTCCAAAATTGCCCCTGAAGGGAATCGAATCCGGGACCTCCTACTTAACGCTAACCGCTGCGCCAGGGAAGTCGGAATTATACTGGTAATCACGCCCTTCAGACTGGATCACAGCAATGACTCTAGCTGGCAGAAGAATGCATCGCGGTAGTACTTTCCCGGACGAGCTCTGTCACAATAAGCCCTACTTTTTCTACCCACGTTCTTATGCCTTATCACTTTTATGCTGTCCATCAACAAAGATGGAGTTCTACCAACGCTGAGTACGGTAACGTACGGCAACCGTACTCAGCGTTGGTAGAGCGTGCGGATTCGCCACTCTTTCCTTTGAGATGATGATGATGTAAGCTATCATCAGCATCATCCGCAGCCTATTATGTTAACAGGCCTCTTAGGACGGTCGGTGTTATAGCATAGACCCATCACGCTGCTCCAATACGCGTTGGTGGGCTTAACGACTAGTATTATAAATAAGTGAAAATAACCGCGACCCACAGCTTAACGTTCTCTCTGAGCTACATATACCTCATCAATTGCTGCTATATAGTTTCGCATCTCGTTAAGAAATGTCGGTTACAGTGGTTCTTCTGGGAGGGATATTTTTAACGTGTCCACCTGCTAAAACATGGGAACATGAAATAGGAGAAGTTAACCCCCGTTTATTATTACACATATATTATTGCACGCCCCATAAGGGAAGCGTTGAGGTGGGTATTACTGTCAGTTTAGGCACACCGTACCTCCGTGATTCTCCAACTTAAAATTTCACTTTTTTATTCTTTATTGCTTTTATAAGTGAATATAAATAGACAAATGTTGAGAAAAAACACTATTTTTAACACTATCATGAATGTTTTTTGATTTTGAAATATTATTATTACTTACCCAGAGGAGTTGTTTCGAAAGCTTCTACATCTGATCAGAGTCAGCATGGCCAGGAGACAATTATATTCCCGAGGAAAGGGTAAAAAATTATCTTCTCCGACAGCTTTATCTACTCTCCGACTCTTTGTCGGCCGAGTGGCGCAGTTTGCAGCGACCCTGCTTTCTGAGTCCAAGGTGGAAAATGTTTGTGTGATGAGCATGAATGTTTTTCAGTGTTTGGGTGTTTATCTGTATATTATAAGTATTTATGTGTATTATATTAATAAAAAAATATTCATCAGCTATCTCAGTACCCATAATACAAGACTAGATACTTAACTGTCCAGTAAAATTTACCATTAGTGTTGTTTTTTTTTTCGGACGATTTGCCGCCCTTAATATTGCCACCCTAGGCCCGGGCCTTAGGGCAAATCCGCCACTGATTGGGAATGGTTATTCTTATTTATTATTAAACTCTTTATTTGTATACCACAACGCTAACTTATATAAAATATAATAAAAACAGAAACATATAGAAAGAAGTAGAATAGAAAAGGCGGCCTTATCGCTTAATAGCGATCTCTGCCAGGCAAAGGCTTTCAATTAGGAAAAAAAAGAAGAGCAGAATAGACTGCTGGAGATACAAATTTTAAAAAACATAAAGTGAAAGGCATATTGCCCGAGAGTCGCAGGTACAAATCCTGACGGTTCCGAAAATTTTTATATGCATTTTAAATTTATAAAAAATATCCGTTCTAATATTAGAAATTTGAATGTTAATTTGTTTGTTTGTGAGTTTGTTGTCAATGTTCGGCTCAATCGTTGTTTGGATCTTGATGAAATTCGACACACATGTAGCTTGCATCTTGGAGATGGACATAGAATATTAGGTATATATTCCGGAAAAAATATCTGGTAAAAGTTACCCTTGAGATTTAAAAACTAAATATTACACACTCTTGCTGCGTAGGCAGTAACTTATTCTTGGCTGGAACTTGGCTACCTGTGCATGCTGTATTTTTATTTGTGAAATTTTTCCCTAAAAATAGTTTGCATCCTACGACGACTGTAGGATGCATTTCATACTGGAAATTTAAAGGGTTCCAGTAGGATTTCTAACATCCTAAAGAATACGCAGACTGAGTCGCGGGCAACAGCTAGTTAAGTATAAAGTGAAGTTTACTCTGACGATCGCAGTTCTGATTTTGAATTTTAGCACACCCGTAGCAAACATCAATAATGACGAACAAATCGACTAAACCCAGATAAATAACACAAGTTACAACAGCAACAATGGGCTATCAAAGTGCGTATTAATCAGTTGACCGATGCGTCGGGCGATAGGTTGTCCGATTGATTCAATTATTGTTATTTGAAATGTCCCTTACAATGCTTGAATGGTATCGTTATTTGTTATTTGGATTTTTACTTATTCTACGTCAATGTTGCATCGGGGTAAGTTAATGAGGAAGTGGACTCTTTAAAAGTTTAATATACTTACGTTTCATAGTATGAAAAGACTAAGTATAATGTTAACGTAAAATATACCTCATGTTGCTTAAACTAAAAGAGATTCCAAACTAGTGATTTTTAGGTACTAATTTTTGGGAGCCCTGGAAACGGGGGATGAATAAATGTTCTTTAAAACCACATTTAGATTTCATTTATGATTTCATAACTTCAAAGTGCACATCGGATAATGTATGATAAATATTATCAAAAAACTAAATTAAAATCAAAATAGTTAAATCTAAAAAAATATTGTTAGTGCAAACTCATTATGAGTTTGCTCTTGCTTTAGTATTAAAGCTTGCGATAACACGTTATTTGCATTATAAAATGGAAAGATTAATTGTGATTTTATTTTTGCAATGCAATACACACAGCACCCTTCTTTATATTTGTTAAATTTATGACGTAAAAACCAATAGAACTGCTGCACAGCCATCTTATAACTCAACGTAGGATTACTAGGTATTATCATCACTATCAATAAACCCACAATTGATGTAAGCAATATGAGCCGAAACTTGTCTTTTAGTAGAAAAACCGTCTCCATAGTTAACGAGCCCGTTGGTCAGCGAAGCGGGCGGGCCGATCTAGTGATCGGGTCGTGGGCCGCTACTGTGGGCGTTGGACCACAATGCGTCGTGTGTACGCTCCTTAAATCATTGTTTAAGACGTGTAAAGGGTCATTGCTGCATAAAGGGAGCTAAATGATGGTATTTGTTAGAATGGCGTGTAATTATTATTAGTGGTAGGCGCCCTTAGTTAAAATCGTCTTCTTATTATTATTTGCCATAGTATACAAGGTTTGTAGTGTATATTTTGTTGACTTTGTACGTTGTGCAATGCCGGTAGTATCGATATACCGTAAATATTTATCGGTACGCAAATCCTTATGCCATCTACAACGCCATTCTTGGTGTTATTTTGTTATGTCATAAACAATTTTATGACATGACAAATTTTGCGAAAACTACTATACTAGGTACTGTCGTAAAACTATTATAACTTGTTTTTAATTTTTGATACTATAAATATCTATTATTTATAGATCAATGCCCTCATAGGTAAATTTTTAATCGCTTTATCAATCTATCTTTTTTTTTCATTTGCGATTACTCTTCAACCAGATAATGAGCGGTGCTTTTTAAGTTAATTAAATCCTTTAAAAATCACGATTTTCCGGGAATTATATTTATTAAAGCTATCTTCGCGTGCAAATGTACAATACTAACCTATGTCAAGTAACATTATTGGCCTTTGCTCCCATATATTCGTGTGACGGTTTCAAGCTGATAATTAAACGTTTTAGTGCGAGTAATTACTTAAACTTCGGGCAAAAATCCGGGAAAACATTAACTTTGCCCGAAATGGAGTGACAAGCATTAAGCATATCTCGAGATCAGGAATTAATTCGAGTTTAAGTGCGAAAAAATGGACGACTACTGTCTCCTCTGGTTTTATTTTCGGATTAAACATAAAATCGGTCCGGATCGGAATTTCGCACGCGATTAAAATCGGTAGCTGCTATACAGGATTGCAATTTCAGTGTTTGTTTTTCTGTGAATATTAAATGAGCGTGAATTGGATTTCCGGTTAAATACCACGATTGCCATGCTAATAAAGAAGAGGTTTTCGTAAGGTAAAATCATCTTCTGAGTCTGCAGTAAGCCGCAGGTAAGCCCTGCCAGGCTTTGTCATGTTGGAAAGGACTAACAGGTTCGTTTTTTACCGTCTTCTTCAAAGTCAAAAGTCAAAGTCAAAAGTATCTTTATTCAAGTAGGCATAGGTGGCTCTTTTGATGCGTACATCAAAATTACACGGTAGTGAGATGATGGCGATAACCATATTCGTAAACTTAAAAGTAAAGCTACGAGGGTCCCAAACGCGTCCTGATCCAAGAAGAAGCCCACAACAAACTTAGCCGGGTGTTTTTTTTGTTATCACCAACCTGCCTTCCGGACGATGCAGTGGGAGAGGCCCTTAAAACCGACAGAATTTATGGTTCAAAAGTGCTTTTTTCAACAGCCTACTTAAAATACAGCTTCACGTTTTGAGTGTACAGGGTTCGTTAGTCGATCTAGTTCGCACCGCTAACTTTCCAGCATAATCTGTGTTTTTAATTAAATATCACTATATAACACCATTAGGATACCTGCACGCCTGAAAGGTCTCCAGGTCTCTCTCAAAGCGTACGAAGTCTACGAATAAGCGTGGTGGAATAGAGCCCAATCTTACTCATTCTGAGAGCAGACCGTGCCATGTAGTGGGCCGGTAATAGCTTAATAATGTAAATCACCTTCTTGAACACCTCTAACAGTTTATTTATATATATCCTTACTCAGTACAAATCCATTGGAAGTAAGAACAACTGAAAAAAAACTCGTGTAGCTCCATTTTAGACCAATACATTTTTTATTGCATGTCGCGGAATTGCGTGTAAAAACAAGTTACAAAGAAAATGTAAACCCAATAGTCGAAGCCATAAACCATCCGAGTATTGTCTTATAAAAACAATATCAATATCTCATTTGAACAGTCACGGCATACAAGATGAATCGCCGATCGGGCGTCGGACCGCGCATACAAACAAACGAACAAACGGGCGTGCGACACGAAGTACCAATGTGAGCAATAACTTTAACATTTTCTGCGACACCTACGTAGAAGATCGGTGTGGACTTATTCTGTAATATACTTTTAATTTTACGCAACGTTTTGCGATTTTTAACCCCCGAAGCGAAAACGACGCGATAAATTTGATGTATCTGTATGTAAGAAGTGTCGGATGGACCAATTTTGATTTTGTTTTAATTGTTTGGAAGGTGAATTATCCCGGTGTGTTGATGAAATATATGTTTGATGAAAATCGGTCCAAGATGGCCGCCACCAGAAAACAGTGAATTATACAACTCCCTCAAAAGGATATCAAATGAAAGGGCTTGACTAGTAGAAATGATTTATATATGATGATATATCGTGATGCCAAAAAACACATGAGAGGTCCTAAGCTGTACAGCAATGTCGATGGTGGCATTCCTATTATATTTGATCGAAATCAATATTAGTGCCGTAGAAAATCGTGGTTCACAAGTCTTTTAATATTTCACGATTTGTCTATGGATATAAATGCGAAAGGTTTTACGTTTGTTCAACCACTGTACCTAATACATTTCTTGCATCCTTTAGATATATGCATATAACATGATTTTTGTCCTGCAAATGCATTAATGAATCTGTGGGCTTAAAATATTACCTTTGTTTTACTTAAAACTATACATTACATAAAAATGGCTTCGATGCTAAGCTGAATGCGGCAAAATTTTGATTAAGGTCGACTTGCATTTCGGAGATGCGGATGTGACCGACCGGACTTTATATATTTTTTAGGCTGGAAAAACAAACACTACTAGAATTAAAGAGAACATAATGAACGTGTCGTGAGAAGGGTGTCGTAAAAGTACCCAGTTGAGAAGTGATAACCGCAGTACGTTAACGGCCTGAATAAAGTAAAAGTCTTTTAAATAGTAATTATTGCACCAGAATAATCCTGTTGCACACGTTGTAACGTATCGAGTTGAGGGATTAGTTGAGTCTCGGATACTAAATCAAGCAGTCGATAAAAAGCTAAATGTTGTCCGATTGCGCGAACTCTTGCGCATAAATTTATGTACTGCTGATAAATTAAGCGACCCTGAGTTATGGCTGCGTTCTGTTCTATTTACAGACCGGTGTCCAATGTCAAATGCACGGGTAAGATCGATTAGAGATAGCTTTGGGTTAAAAGCTAGAATTGAGAGCTAAAATTTTAGCTGTATAATGTAGAAATGTTTTGATATCGAAACAAACTTTATTATTTTGGTTTCGTTTATACAATTGACTTGTATTAGATAGGCCGTGATTAATATTGACAGCGATACGTTATTAGCGTGATCAGGCGCGCATAAATAGCAATTCAAGATCATGTCATGTGTATACACACTGAGCATGCAATTCCACAAGACGAAGTTTTATAAGCTTTTCTTCACGGTACAAGCTATCAAACTGTGGAATGCTCTCCCTGCCAGCATACGACAGGCAAAATCGCTTAATATATTTAAAAACGCTGTTAATTCATATTATCTTGCGCAATAAGACGACTGTTTTTTCCGTTTATTTAATAATATATATTAACATACCCATTTATATATATATGTATTTTTTCTTTTCTTTAATTTATAGCTTATCATAATATATATTCGTTAATTATTTTTATATTTTTTCAAATATATATATATATATTTTTAATTTGTTTAATTTTTGTAATTTGTGTTTATGTATTCGTATGTAGTAATTTGAATGTAGGTATGTAATAATTTTACACCACCTATTTGTTCTTGCTCTTGTTGTCCTAATCCTAAGGTTGCTTGGCAGAGATCGCTTCTAAGCGATAAGGCCGCCTTTTGTATTCTACTCCAGTCTTTGTGTTTCTCTCTATACCTCCTTTATATTTGTAACTGTTTAGTGGTGTGCAAATAAAGAGTTTAAAAAGAGTTTAAAAAAAGTTTAAAAAATAAAATAGCATAAAAAAGTCCACTGTTGGACCAAATGCCTATCCCAAAGGGAGGGTTTGCCCATAATCGCTAAGCTGGGCAGACGAGTTGTTGATCGCAGCAGATGGTAGTAGACAATAGTCAATAGTCAATAGTCAATAGTCATTTATTCATAAATATTAATATTATACGTCACATAGTATTAAATAATAAATTATCTCATGCAAATTTATATGAATTCAGAAATTCATTATAATATTATTCTATAAAAACAAATAAGTACAGTCAATCTTCACAATATTTTACTTTCCAAGAATTCATTATAACTGTAGAAAGCCTTCTCGACAAGCCAAGTCTGTTTTCTGATCTGTCATCACCACACGGCTAATCATGGATTAGATAAAAGTCAACTTACGCGTTCTATCCAATCATTTTTTTTTATTTATTTATTACGACAATACACACATCGCCATCTAGCCCAAAAGTAAGCGTAGCTTGTGTTATGGGCACTAAGATCGCTGATGAATATTTTTTAATGATTAATATATACATAAATACTTATAATATACATATAAACACCCAGACACTGAAAAACTGTCATGTTGATCACACAACCATTTTCCATTTGTGGGAATCGAACCCACGGCCTTGGACTCAGAAAGCAGGGCCGCTGCCCACTGCGCCAATCAGCCGTCGTAACCATGACCTGGTAATTTTATTGAAATAGGAATGTGTTGACGATTGGCTAACCTAAGTACTCATAAAACGTGGACAGCATATTTCAGCTATCAACCTACATCATCGCTTACATATTGTGGTCTAAAAGAATCAGGTATTAACGTATTAACAACATCAGTAAAAAAATATAATCAATGAATAATTTAAAGAACACTTTTTTCAGTACAGTGCATTGTAGTACTTTGCAGTATTGAAGGATGAAGGACTTTATTAAAGTAAAGATTATACGAATTAATAATACATAATTATATCATCGTGTATTGTCCCACAAGTGGGCACAAAGACTTAAAGCCCACGATATCTAGCGAGTACATTGTTAAACGTTGGGAATGTGATTTGCTAGAGTTTTGAATTTATAACCATCTTTTTACATCGATCTTCCTTCTTTCGTTATTTTTTTCAATTATAGTATCGGCTCTGACCCATGACGCAATTAGGGAGTTTTTGACCATTTCCATAAATTACTGCGCTTAATAAATGTTTGTCATTTTATGTTAGAAGTCCCAGGTTCGATCCCCAGGCAGTGGTAATTTCGAATTTATGATAAGAGGCTTCGGCCTTAGCTAGTTATCACCCTGCCGACAAAGATGTGCTGCCAAGGGATTTAGCGTTACGGTACGATATTTGAAACCGATAAGGGATATGGGACTATTATAACTGGCATCCCTCTAACACATGCTAACTCTCTATAGTTATAAACATATAGATAGATATATTTATTTATTATATCCAGTTAAGATAACTTATGTATTAAGTTTAAATACAGCTGGGCCCTGTGGTCTCTATTCTAGAAATATTTCATGCGATAAGCTCTCCCTTTGACTGATTACACGACATTTGTCTCGTATACTTGTAAATTTGTAACAACTGATAAGAAAATTGTACTCAATGCTTATTGTTTTCGCAATTGTGGGTTGAATAATATATAATCATTTAAATTTAGGATTAGCTGTTAAAACACTCGTTACTCCTCGGAGCTTCTTCCGGGATTCAAAGTATCCTATCGTTATATTCTGCAGGATGCAAGCGATATCTGTGCCAACTTACATAAAGTTCAGTGAAATTTGGGTTGGCACACATTTGCAATCAACCTTATCGATCGCAAATGACCGTCCCGAGGGCCTACTAAGGTCTCACCCGACATTATTATACATTCATAACACATCAATTTCTCAAATGACTATGGTGTGGTAATAAATAAATAAATAAATATACTACGACAAGACACACATCGCTATATAGCCCCAAAGTAAGCGTAGCTTGTGTTATGGGTACTAAGATAGCTAATGAATATTTTTATGAATATAATACACATTAATACTTATAATATACATATAAACACCCAGACACTGAAAAACACAAACATTTTTCCAGTTGTGGGAATCGAACCCACGGCCTTGGACGCGGAAAGCAGGGTCACTGCCCACTGCGCCACTCGGCTGCCTATGGTAGTTTTATTTATGTAAAGATAGTTGCCAAATAAAAACCAAAATGGCTATGATGACTGTGAGATGGTACAAATATAGTCACAGATACAGTGCTGGTACAGATAAGCAATATTAGCCGGAGCTATAAAATTGATTGTTCACAAACGTGTCATCCGCCGCCAACGCGCCGGATCATCGCCGTTTGGTCCATTATCTACGCTTGGACAATTCTAGTGGCAATAAATATAATCAGTGGTGGCGACTGTAGACCTACATACGTTTATCCATACTCATATATAAATGCGAAAGCGTGCTAGTTTGTTCGCAGTTACCTTATTTTATAAGAATAATTGACCAACCATATGGCACACCTGATGCATAGCTGCCCTGAGCACATCAACCTGAAGCGCAGGTATTAGGCTTTATGCGCCTTTAATTATACCGGCAACCAGGTCCTTCAGACCCGAACATAGATTTTTAGCATCCTGAACATAGACATAGAATATTTTTTGGTTCAAGCAGAATTAAGAAAAAACAGCAGTGATTTATGATCGTGGTGGCTATACTACAATATCTCATTGCTGAATACATCATCTTAATTCGTGATTAGATGTTTAATTTTCGGTTGTAGCAAAGTTTACTTATGTTTAAATAAATTTGATTTTAAAAATCCAGAACTTTTGATCTAGTTTCCGCCATTAGGTTTTTCATCGTAAAAATTTGCTCCTTCTCGATTTCTCATGTGTCTGCATTGAACTTCCAGCATTCTTTTACCCCACCATTAATAAGCATGCATCTTCTAAAAGCAAACTTATTTTTCTAGCTTATAATTTTTTTTTTCATTTATGGAACAAGAGACAAAATCATCAAACGAAAAAAAAATAATTTTAATTTTTTTAAAAACACTTTTGAATTTAAATGTATATGTATGAAGTCGTGTTATAAAAATCGTAAAATTATTTTTAACAAATTAAAATTTTAATCGCAAATCCTTAAGAAGTTAAGAGATATTCATAAATTTGATGAACCATTAGATATACGTACCACGAAAGGTTATACAAATAAACCAGTAGAGTTCTTATCACGCGATGAGTTCAATTAAATTAAACAAAATAACGACATAAGAGCTAGTGAACACTAAAATATTACCACGCGAACAAGTTTAACTATGCATTTTGTTCGTTAACCTTTACTATCATCACACAGGCTAACCCCTTAATCATTTTCTAAAACCATCATCTTCATAAGCTTTTCAGTGCCCCATCGCTGGGCACGGATCTCCTGTCCTGTAGGCGACCTCAGAGCTCGGACCCTCATACTGTTTAAATTTAGGCCTTTAACTAATTATTATCTGTAAATTCTTATAACCAACCACGTGGCGATGTACTTTTAGGTTTCCACAATGCTCTTTATATTTTTTTACCCCAGAAGTTATTTTATACAGCTAATTGTAAAGTTAAGAAACTATTTTAAATATAAATATAAATTTTGTTTATAAAAATTAGCATCAATTATACGTATCTGCATGATGTTTTTCTATTATGTAATACAAAAAATCACGCAGATACGTCCCCATAGATAATTATAATTTAAATAAGCAGGAGTTATAAACTTTATCCCCCGATAATATCTACTGACAAGGGATACAATCTTCTTACTCACCTGCCAAAGCACGGCATCATGGGAAAGAAGATATTTACCCCCGATTGACATTATAAGTATATTTGATATTATTTCCACCCAAGCGCCCAAGCTCTGAGAGTGAATGGAACTCTGATGATAAACAGTTTGTTCTTTCCCCGGGTAGAACAATGTCTCCTGACCATGCTAGCGTTGCCGGTATAAACAAATCTTGTTCAATCTATATAACTTCAGCAGTCACTCGCTCTTGGTGGTTCATTTCACGAGCGCGCGAACGCACACTGTCAATGTGACTGATTATAACAGCCATCCAGATATATTGCTCCACCCGTTTTAATGGCCCTCCGATCTCAGATAAGCTTAAGACAAAGACTAAACGATATAGAGAGTAATTAATGTAGAATCGACAGCACTTATAATTTTTATTCATTCTATAAAAGTAACGGATTGTGGTTTTAAAAAAAAATTGTAAAGATGTAAATAAAGGTTATGGATATTCAAATAATCGGGAAATTTGGGTTGTCCAGTCTCGTGGTGTGGGGAGCATGTTAAACGTTCGGCAAGGTGGTCACTATAAATTTTCGAAACCAACAGATTCACATGCTCTCTGAAGCATTGAACTGGACAACTCTCTTTGAAAAATCCTGGTCCTGGTAGGTATAATCTTTAAATCCGACCAGGGTATCCCAAACTTCATGACCCGGATTCATGGTCTTTACTTGAACCAACGAAGCACTTCAAAACGATTTTCTAAATTCTACAATAGATCATATGACTTCGATATGATAGCTCTAAATATTAAATTTAAACAAATATTTGTCTCTTTAATTTCCTACTCTTTGCCAAGAACGTATGAACGCAGGTGTAATACATTATCGTGATTATGTTAATTATAGCAAATATCGATTTTGAGATGATCTTTATTCAAGTTTTTAATGTAACGCGACGTTGTGTTGACACTATTGAATTTTAAATCGTAATTTAAAGCCATTAGATACTTTAATTTCTATCAAAACTAGTTTAGATATCGATCGAATTTTAGTTAAGTGCTGGCACACTAAAATGTTTTTCTTGTACATACCAACTCATCTTCGTATTTTACGACTGTATTAGAATTAAGCCAAGTAAACTGGAAGTAATAAAATTGACCATACCTGATCTCGTTATTGAATGATTAAATAACAGAAGAACGATTTAGTTCTACTATAGAATATTAAACAGTCTTAGTTATTATTTCTAATACAAACTTTTTATCACCTTTTGAGTCTTAGACTTTTTATAAACCTCATTACATCAAGAATCCACTGCGGCATCTCTCAACATGAGGGTTTGCTTATAATCATCATGGTGATCGCAGTAGAACAGTATATATTATAGTATAGTATAGTATTTGGATCTGCTGTCACCGCAGATTTTGTTAAATGTAAATGTAAATTTTGTAAGTCTGTCTTTTTCAACCGACTTAAAAATAAGGTGGAGGGTTTTTTTTGTATATTTATTACGCTATTACTCCGCCAATTATTAACCGATTTTGATGATTCTTTTTTTGTCGGCACACTTCGGAGGTAGTAGTATTTTAATTTGGTGAAGATCTATTCGAGGGATCCCGGAAAAATTGAGGGAATTCTTTATATGTTATAGGAATAAATCTACCATTTAGTCAGGTCAAGGATGACCAACGAAACTATGCAGTCAAATTCAAATTCAAATTCAAATTCATTTATTTCAAGTAGGCCTACTTTATAAGCACTTTTGAAACGTCAAGTCACAGCATTACTCAGTTTCTCTTGCAATAATGGAATATAGTAGGTAAGCAATTTATGCTCGTGACAATAAAGGAACTGATTCTGACGTGCTGGAACAATTCCTCTACCATTAAAGCAGTATTTTGAGGGAGGTTCGGAAGTTGACAATTGACTATTGATATAATTATAATTCACTTAGATATAAATGCAAACTCACCCACCAAAAGCTTATTTTTTATTTTTACAAAGAAGTTCTGACTTTGTTAAACAACTAAAAAGCAAGACATTTTTAAGTCAGTGCCAAGTAAAATGTAGAAAATTACTAGATACGTTCTATATTTACATTTTACATACTAGATACTTTCTTCTAAATTTTTAAGTTACATTTTACTTAAAATATTGTTGAAAATATTTATTTCTTGCTCTTTAGTAGTTTCACAAAGTCGGTTCTTTATTTTCAAAAAAATTTTTGAAAATAAAGTTTGCTTTCAATCAATTTTACTTTCAAAAAAATTTTTGAAAGTAAAATTGTTATGACAAAAGTTGGAAGAGTAGATTAAAGACGTTTGGTGTCGACTAAACTATCGATAGTCTATCTTGTAAATAGATGAAAGCTTACTTGAATCTTTAGATGAACGTTGTCTCATTACCAAGCTATCACAGTTCACACGGTCAAGTATCGTAAGTATCCATGCCCACAGTTATCTAACAATCTTAAGTGGCCAAGTCTTAACCTATCAATAGAATAAAATCTTCAAATGCAGAATCCTGTTCTCTGATTAATTCGCCACTCGGTTTTAAATAATGAACTTGTCTAACGTAATTAACTGTGTTCATTAATTTAATGTAATATATTTCCAATAAAATTCCACCGCCCACATTAATGTTTATTGGACTTACATGTATCCGACAAGCAATAAGATAAAGTATTGATTTATATACTCGGGGACATTTTTTTTTTGTTAAATTTGCAAACCAGTTTGTTGTTTGTGTATCCTTGCTTTAAAGTTTAGTTTCATTACGATATTCGAAAGACATTTGTTGGCTTTTTTCTTTTTGATATTTCATTGTTAATTTGTCTACAATGTAACTTTGATTTAGAGTAAAGTGACATGAGACTTTGTAAAGTGTATCACAAATAAACAACAAAAAAGAGTCATAGTTTAACTTTTTCATATTAAATTGACCCACTTTCACTTTCTCACTTAAAAATCACAGCTAAACTGGGGTTTCTGGTTATGTCTTCTGGTGGCTTGCTTTAGATTTTTTCTTTATTCGCTTAAGTCATAAATAGCTATGGTCAAGTGATAACTTAATGGCAAACGTAACTTCAGCCTCCTTTTCGAGAAGAACGAGTTCGATCACACGCATCTCTAACTTTGCAGAGTTATGTGTTTTTTAACCATTAAAATGTGACTTGTTTGAAATGCTCAAGAAAAGATGGAGAGGAAACCGGCATGCCTGAGGATTTTCCATGTTTTAAAAGGCTTGCGAGGTCCACAAATCCGCATTTGGCATCCGTGGTACGGGTAACGGGATGATAACGATGATATTCTTATTTAAAATATACCACTGAGGTCGTATTCCTTCACCAACTTGGCTGTTGCAACATGATAAAAACAAAAATATTTGTGACATACTCGCAATTACAGGATTGTTTAAATATTGGTTCAGAAGATTAGAGAAATATTTCATTCGATTCGAGATCAAAACTTGGTAACACTTATTTAGTTATGTGAAAATATACGAGTGACAACCTTCAACTACAAATTACCAAACTAATGTACCAACCCTTTACAATCCATCAGTCATTGGTACTAATTGACGGTTAATTGGTAACACGAAAAAATATCGCAACACATCCGGGAAACAACCGGTGTGACCTCACTCCACAAATTAATCGCTCGTAATCGGTAGGAATTATTCCACATTTTTTAAGCTGACTGCACATTTCATCCGCATCCACATCACCAACATCGTAAACATCGCACACATTTGAATTTTAGAGGCTGTCTTCGCTGTTATTATTACTATTTATACTATATAACGGGAGTATTTAATACAATCTACTTGACGATTTTAATTACTGATACATTTTTCCTAAGTTTTAGTATTAAAAATTATTTATACTAAGTATGTAGTAGCATGATTGCTATGGTCGCTATTTATCAAAATAACAATCATATATCTTTACCAACATATAGCGCTTTTTATACAAGTAGTAGGCAAACGAGCGAGCGGGCCACCTGATGTTAAGTAAACACCGCCATTCCCAACATCTGCAGGATCAGAGGAGTACGCGATGCTTTGCCAGATTTTAAGGATTTTTTTAATCCACCTTTTTAACAATCAGAAGTTGTAGTTTTGAGGAAACTTTAGGTGTTCAATAAGTTGTTTCACAATTTGCAATCTGCGATATTATTTTAATGTTCTCCTACCTGACCTCTGACCTCAAAGTCATAAATTAATTACGTGCGGTACTGTGTGTTGTATTAATGAATATGCGTTCAGCTTTAGGGTACCATACTGGTACCTCAGAATTACAGTCGTCTTTACGTTCATACCTGCATCTGTCTCTATTCTTTAGTATTAAGTTTCTGGACGATTTCCTTTCGCTTTTAATTAATCATTTATCCCAATTTCACCGTCATTAATACACTCGACTAACTACTCGTATAGGAAATACCGGAAAGTTTTTACTTTTTTTATTTCCTTTAATGGTTATTCGTTTTGTTTTCGATTGACATTTTTAAAGGGCTACAGTCTGACTGCAACATCACGAACTATGTTTTTAATGATGATAACTGATATAAACAAACTAGCAGGTGGGTCGCACCACCTATGCACTTTGCATTTCAGCTCTCACATGACTGACTGATTAACTCCTTCAAGAATCCGATATTAATGTTCGGATTGCACATAACGGAAGAGTCATTTTCAGGAGGTGGTCAATGAAGGTTTATTTATATATAACTAGCTGTTGCCCGCGACTTTGTCTGCGTTTGATTTTGTTTTTTGATGTGGCATTCCATTTAGTAGAAGTTCTAAAAAAATGTTAAGTATTCAGTATCGCTAAGCCTTAAATGAGGAGTTCTGTTCTCTATCTCAATTTTGCCCAAACTTTTTGTACATCTGATGAATGTGGTTATTCATCAGATGTACACAAAGTTTGGGCAAAATTAAACGCATGTTATAACCTCTATGGTACAAAAATAATTATTTAAATTGGTTAAACACTTTCATCCCCTCTCCCAAAGGAACCGAGCTTATGTCGGGATAAAAAGTATCCTATATTACTTCTAACACTTCCAAGAATATGTGTGCAAAGTTTCATGAGAATCAGTAAAGTAGTATTTGCGTGAAAGCGTAACAAACAAACTTACATTGACATTTATAATATAAGTAGGGATATTCATACAGCATTCATATGAGCGCATACGCTTTTATAATATGATTCCTAAGGTGATTTTTGGACCTGCCAATGCACAAGTTTAAAGAATTTGTTAAAACACATTTATTACAGCGAGGTTATTATACAATTGATGAATTTTTTAATGACAAGGTTGCTTGGAAGCATCCGGCTCCGCTTTCAGCTCTCACAAGATAGAAAAATGAATGTTAAAATGCAAAATGTAAATTGTTGATGTTGGAAAAGAGCAACTGCTGAGTTTCTTGCCAGCTTCTTCTCGGTAGAATCTGCCTTCCGAACCGGTGGTAGAATCACTACAAACAGACAGACTTGACGTTTCAGACTTGACGTGCTTATATTAGGCCTACTTGAAATAAATGAATTTTGAATTTTGAATTCCAAGAAATATATTAAGTACTGCAGTTTTCTTTTCCCAAAATATAGAGTAGTTTAATACGAGTAGTATTTAAGTATAACTTCTTAGCTGGCAATTAAACGTTTGATGCATCATACCAGATTGCAATGTTTACTTTGTCAATAGCTTCATCATTGTCAACCCATTATCGTATTATCAAAATTAAGCTTAATTTTGATAATATAACATAGATTCCGCAAAGTAACGCCTGCTTCTATCCAACCCATTATCGGTCGCCGCAGGGCGCGGGCCTCCTTTACGAATAAGGCATAAGCAGATTGGTAGACTTTACACGGTTTTAGGACATTATGGAGAACTTTTAGGCATGCAGGTTATCTATGAAACAAGTAATGTTTTGAATTGTGGTTTGAGACCGGGGGAGATATTTAAACTTTGAATACATATATTTGTCTCTAGTTTAAACAATAATGGAAAAAAGCTGTATTTAAAAATGACCATATCCTGAAAAGCTCGTAAAAGTCTGAAAAGTATCAAACTCGGCTTCCACGAAAGGGAGGCCTGATTCCTAACCACTAAGCCATCACTACTTAGGCTATAGCTTGATAATAACTTTTTCAAACAAGAGTAAACTTCTGACTTTAGTATTTTTTGTCATCGTAATTCGGTTGCCACCTACCGTTTCTCTGATTGATTCCAATCTCCGAGCTCATCGATAGCTCACCATTGTCCAGGGCTTATCAAAATATTGACAAAGAGATCGACACAATTTCAACCTTACGATCTAGAGTTTATGAACTAGAAAATTGTATGCAACTCAAATGCACAAGACTTAAATCACATATGGTTTTCTATTGCATATTATTAAGGTGAACTTTTGTACTGCTGGAATAAAGTTCAATTTATATATGATGGATAACAAAATTAAGTTTGTCAATGAGTGAATGTTTTCTATTAATATTGGGAGGTAAAAAACCGATGAATCGTACTTTTGAGTTCCCATCGATGTTTAGTACAGTGTTCCTTCAACTGTGAGATGAACTCAGTTTTTGTTGGATTTGATAATTAAATAATGGTGGGGTGTCAAAACTTATTTTTTTAAATCGACGGTTACGCCTACCTATCATTATTTCAGACCGGGGTAGTCTTAGCATCTCTTAGATCGCAAAATAATAAAAAAATACGCAGCCTCGCTAGAAGCAGTGTCAGATTAATATCTATACAGTTTAGCGGACGGCTTAAAGAAAAGTGTTTTCGTACTAACTCCGGGGGACATCGGAGCTTAAAAATGAACGCATAAATCACGATCTTCGGCCCTAATTAATTCCTCCAGGGTTGGGGAAGGGTTGAAATATTTAAAAAGTTCCCCTTAATGTTTTAATACCTTTTATGTTCAGGTACGATTTTAAAACAAAGTGGTTTTTTTTGGATGTCTTAAAATGCGAAGTAATAGAATGCTGTGTGGTGACGGCTGATCAGAATACAGTTGTCACCACCCCATTTTTTACTGCAGTTGTCGTTCGAGGTGACTTAGGAAATATAAGGTAAAAATCGGTGCAGTGGCAGAGAAAAACAAGAAGCTAACAAATTAACTAGCAGATACTAGAAGAGAGAAACTTTATTGCACATAGATATAAATAATATATGATTCACAAGAATATATGCAGATGTGTCCAAAAGTGCTCTTATAGCTATGCTAGAAGCATTATGAGTTGATTGCAATATAAAGACGTGCTTAGTCGCATTTTAATATCTAATTTGATAATTATTAAGAATATCTCGATAATCAGAATCCGAGAAAATATGGATGTTTAATTGGTATTTTGTATTACTATGATTATTGCTTTGTAGGAAGCATTTTAAATAAAAATAGAATTATAAATAGCATTTTAGATAAAGAAAGTGTTGTTAACAATGTTGATAAGTGTAACATTTTAAATAATAAGTATAAAGCGACTCGGTGACACGAAAACTTCCAGAAAGAGGCTGACATCGATTGAATGCAAAAGGTTGAGAGTAGAAAGAGTCGGCGATGCTTAAAAGAGACTTATTTCCAGCAGAGGATTCAAATTGGCTAAAGATGATGTTGATGATGAGACTAAGACTTCATAGTAATAAATACGTATTTTAATAGAAGAAATATGATCCACATTCTTACACAAGGTCTTAAATGGGGGCTCTTAAATATTCTCGTTTCTTTTTTGTACGCTTCGCGTAGTCATGTAAAATGCTTGCAGTAAGCGTAGGTATAGCCTTTCTTAGACTTTGAACTTTGGCGTTTGTACGCCGCCCGTAATTAAATGGCTTCGGTAAAACTTCGCCTGTATAACCTTTTTATGTCTTGGACAAGTATTTGCTTACTTTGACATTAACGAGTCGCAGAGGTCACCTCGTTATGTTTAAAGTTAAAGCTTTGCGTATAATAACTACAACTCTTTAATTTTTTAAGTGTTACATCTTATATTATATGATCAACATCTTTAAATGGATCTCAATGACTTTTTGGACCATAATTAATCGAAATCAACGCAGTTTAGTAAAGTTGCAGCTGACCCTTCCAATCTGATGGTGACTTTCGATTTTGTTTTACATGGAAACTCGCTCAACTGTACCGTATGTAACTGGTATGACAGATAGCGAATCGGTCGTTCAGCTATACAGAAATTTAGTTGTAAACTCCTGCAGAATTGGTATGAAATGACAGGTCTGAGAGGGTCAAAGTGCGTTAAAAAGGATCTGTTAAGAAGTTAGTTAAATTGGTTAAGAACCAAAAAAATTACTTCATTTTCGCATTTTAGCTTCTATCGGTCCAGCAGAACGAGTACTAATTGATTTCGAGGGATATGTGCCAAGAAATTATGGATTAGGGATGGACGCCAATGAAATAAATAGTGGAGTAAGGATAAGTGGATAAATTACTCACGGCACTAATATTCATCTTTGCACCGCTCAACTTGTTTGCACATCTGTGGTGGAATCACAGCCTAATGGGAGAGGAAGTTATAATTATTTCCAGAATAATCCCTTTCGAAAAATCTCCAAGCTACTGGACACTGACGAAATGCTTTGTGATGGACGTTACAAGAAACTATGAGCAATGAAAGAAGAAGTTCTTCTTCTTAGTCGTGCACTCTTGACAGAGTGGTCGTGGCTGCTGAGATTAATTTCATGGCCAATGATGCCTATCATTGGATTGCACGGCTTCCCGCGCGAGTCTTTTCCAGGCTTTTAGCTTGTCGAAAGCATTCCACCACAGTTGTCTGGGTTAACGATTTCACCGTATCCGTTCAACGAGTAGTTGGCCGCCCTCTTGCCCTTTTTCCTTCAACCTGTTCTTGCACCACCAATCGTTCAATCGACCCCTCATTCCTTGAGATGTGGCCAAAAAAACTTGAATATTCGTAACTGCACCGTCGACGAAAGTCGTTCCTTGATATTCAGTTCTTTTAAAATGGAATCGTTAGTGCGGAATGCAGAAAGAAGAAGTTATATCGCATTATTAAAATAGTTAATAGAACGCCAATTCTGTTTGTAAATAACTGCTTTAGGCCATAATAGAGCTAACTCATATTAACCGAAGAGCAACCGATTCCCTTAATAATAAGCACCAAATAAATAAACAAACAAAATCCGAATCGGTGGCAATTTGGAGTCGTTCCGATCGGCATCCGCCTGCCAAAATCAATTAAGTCCTTGTAATAAGCCGTATTATATACGTCTGCGTACAAAAATCTGATTGCCACGCAAAAATGACCCTATCACTAAAACAAATAAAGTCTCTATGCCATTATGTCAAACGTAATAATAATTTTGATATACATCAGTAGGATATAACTAAAAGAAGACTTGGATTACCCGAAATGACGGCCATTACAACATTTTTTCTTAGTTTTCGATATGAAAAAAGCAAAAAATATGCAATGCATTGACCGCGGTGACTTCAAAGGATCGTTTACGACGGCTCGTCTCCTCACTCTTATGGAATATGAAAGGGAGGTATGCACGTTAGGAATAAAATGCTCCCTTTGATACACAAAGCCGCTTTATGAAAGGTGTTAATCACTTTCAAATACGCAAGTTTAGCTATGCGCACAAGAAACGAAGACGTGTAGAATACTTTCTGTGTAAAATTGCGAGTTATACGTTGGTTAGATTATGTCTTGGTAATAGGTTACAAGAGATTATCTGCAATCCATTTTAGTGTGATGGACCGAGATGTTCCAAGGTGCTGGAGTTGCGGTCCCGCAGGAAAACGCAACGTCTGTTGACCTCAATAAGGTATACAATACTTAATACTCACTCCTTGCTAATCACATGATTAGCAAGGAGCTACCGGATCCAAGCGACACAAGACCGTGGACTTCTAAAAATGCCAGTTAAGGCATGCGTGTAAAACGGAAGTCATTTTTGTTTCTAAGTTGGTAGCATGCTATCTAGTTAGGGGTAATAGCAGATATAGGATAGGATACTCGTAATCAGTTTATACGCGACGTTGTTCTGAAATGCTAAATCACTTGGCCTCCCAACAAATACTTTGTTCCGCTTCTTTTTTTTGAAGGCGACTAAATACATTAATTAATAAATAGCATTACAGAATCGAACCCGGGCCTGCCAATTATAAGATCACAGGTTTCACCACTATGCGAGGTCGAGGAAAGCACGTTTTCTGAAATATGTAGAGTACACTTTTTGCGGGAAATTATACGTAATTAGCGTTATGCTGTGGCAATAGGTTCAACATGCAATTACGAGTTTGTAGGTAACATCCAATGTAGTGTTATGTAGTGTAATGCTCCCTATATTACACAATCCCGAGAAAAACCCACCATTGGAAGAACCATATTATTAAATGCAAACGTTTCGTAAATGCCACATAATTAATTTTATCCAGTAGGATATAATAATACACAGTACATATCCAGTAGGATATAATAGGACATAATTAATTATATCCAGTAGGATATAATTAATTATGTGACACAAGGTGGAGTTTGAATGCCTCTACAAAAGACTATTAGTAGACATCTTATAGATGCGGTGATAATAATGATCCTGGTAAGACCATAGTTGAGAGAGGATTCGTGATCTATGAAGTTTCTACTAATGGGAACTCTTCTCTAGGAGAGATGGAAGTAGACCTTAGACTCTGCATGCTGCTTTTGCGTACATTAACGATCATCATCACATATATGATAATAACTGAGACCGATCACTAAACGTTCTCTACAAGACATGGGAAAAAACAGCGCCAATTTCGTAACACTGGACAGATAATGAAAGACTTGATAAAACTAAGTGCCTAATCCTAAAATGTTATAAGACTTTCATCTTTATTTGAGGCTATCTTTAAAAAACACTTAATATCTTTCGTGCAGAAATTTATTAAGGGTCTGTTCAATTGTGAACCATGCCACATGCATTGGAGCTTCATTAATTTTTTTCACTATAACGCTTACAGCATACTGCTACTATATAGATGTAATAGATTTTTTTGGTTTACATAGATAAAAGATGTGCCATAGAAGTGAAGATGAAGATGAAAACGCACAACAATTGACACAGTAAAAGAAAAACAGTATTTAAGTAGTCAATATATTCGATCCAAGTTCAAAGGAGTCATCGAGTATAAAAGCAATCGTCTCGAGTACCCTCGAAGCGATTTGTTGGAAAATGACAAGTGAAAAACAGACTCACGTTACGATCGGCTTTTATTAGATATCATAGGTACCGTGTCGTAAAGGTATCTTTAAGAACCATTAAAACAAAGTTATTGCTAAATAACGTTTGCTAATGAGCTAATTTTTATGGAAATTTTAACGATAGATTTCATACAAGTACTATGTTCGTGGTAAGGAACAAATGTACAGGTTCAATTTAATTTGTGATTCAGGTTTCGTTTACTTAGGAATTAAAATGGATCGTAGATGTTTGAAGTCTTTGTTAGACGACAGTATTATATACAAAATTTTCAATTTTATTGATGAATTGATAGGTAGATGTTGTACATTCACTATTTAAGTTAAACTTGTATATTATAGCTCTTAAGACAAAGCCTCTTTAGAGATTTGTCTCAATCAGGGTCTACCCATCTCTAAAAACAGCCAAATACATATTATACTTTGATAGCGTCCAAATAATCAATTATACAGTTACCTAAAATGTGCTTTACGTTTACATTACTCTATGGAGTATCCACAGAGTAATGTTAACGTAACAAAATACTCCTTTTATCAAAATCGACAGTTGATTTTGATAGTACATACCATAATCAGTCGTCACATGACGGCAGATCAGAATACATGTTGTATTTGTATCTCTGTAAATTTTCTCTGTGGTGTACAATAAAAGTGTATTAATTAATTCATTCATTCAATACATTTGTAACCACGCCTCCTCTTCCAGAGAGTGTCGTACAAGTCGACTAAGGGATTATAATGGAAAGACGGCCAGTTGCATCCGCCATGCTTCTACTACCATCTATTGCGATCACTAACTCGACTGCTCGGCGTGGTGATTACGGGCGAACTCTCCTTTTGGGAGAGACTTTTAGTCCAGCAGTGCAATGTTATAGATTATTAATAAAACTATTATTTACAAAAACCTCAATTTTACTGTTGTATTTAATGGTAGACTTTCAAAGTCGGAAAACTTATGTTTAAAAAGAGCTAAACTGCGATAATCTGAAGTGTAATGTAATGTAACAAAATACTCCTTTAAATAAAATCGATTATCGATTTTGATGATCCTCGTAATTATATAAATTATCAAAATAAATTGGATGCAATGCAATGCAAATTTTAATTTGAAATTGCTATCAGAACGTTGCTTTTCCTACACGTAACGAGGCGATCTGCAGTACCAATTGGAATTTTCTACAAATCAACTGTTGTAAAATTTTCGTTTGTTACAACCCTTTGCGCTGGAGAGCCCTCGGTGACCCTCGGGGTGACGTCCCGGCTCGAGTGCTGTTTTGATTGTTGCCCCTTGACAGTTGAAGATTGTTATAAATTTTGTATTGGATTGCTTCCTCTCTCCGATTTAAGTATGAGCATATTTGAAACAAGAAATAAAGTAAAAAAAAAAATCATCGGATCCTCAAAACTGTCCTTTATTATCTTACTACAGACTACCTATTATAAATGTGCAAGTTTAGATGTATTGATATGTTTAAATCAACCTTGCAGAAGGTTTGAATGTATCGGATCGTAATTTTTCACAAATAAAATTAGTTTTTGCGATTAAATGTAACGTTAACTAATAGATAGAGATAGACTTAAAGCTGACCGCTTTAGTACTTAGTACTATAACTTGGAAAGTCTCATTTTACGCTTGGGGTTAAAAATCTCAGTTTGGCAGCATACTTTTTAAACAAACCATACTAGTAATAAACTTACATAGGTTTAAATTCGAAAGTAGCTTAGTTTTGCCCAAACCACTAAATAAATAGATTGCATGTGTTATTGATTGATTGCAACTAACCAAATGATCTTTGGTAAAAAAAAAAAAGGGAAACAGCTAGTAGGAACTTAATATAAAATAAATATTAAAGATAGGTACCGGGAAATATTCTGAAAGAATACCTACATTGAATATTATTTTACTGTTCTTATTTATTAAATCACTTTCTAAGTCGCCTGTCGACATCATAAAAAACGTAAATCTTAATGGAGTTCTTACAATAATACTAATTACCAACCGAATAAAAATACAAGCGAGTATTGACTGTGATTACGGTAGGATCAGAAAAAAAAACAAAACTTAAACTTTGTAATAAAAAATAGGCAAAATAAAAAACTGTTTTGCCTGTGATTACAATTTTTATTATTGAAGCTTTCAGATTAAAAAAAAAAAAATATTGTGAAATCTGAAAAGCTATAATGTTTATAGCATAGAACCGAATAATCTGGAAGTAGAGGTAATTTACATACCCATTAGTTTTACTCCTTCTCACTCATCTTACTTCACCTTACTCCATAAATAATTGAATTAACACTAGTTCATATTCCTTAAGCTATAATCAACATATAACAGTATACCTAGTTTGTTAAATATAAAGAAACGCATAAGCAATGGAGCTATTTTCGGGATATAAGGCGGAGATTTTTATGTGAGTGATATAAACTCTAATAAAATATATCTACCTGTTTTTATATTGCTACGTGATACAACAACCGAGATAGATTTTTTTGCACTTATTCACCTGTAATCAGTACTTTTTTGATTTTTATCAAAGCTACTTCTTTTATGCAAACCATACTACCAATTTAGATTAGCTTCTCTTCCATTTTGTTTTTGCAGTTTTTCCAAATGCAAAAATCGTTGTCCCGTGGGGCCTACTCAGCCCGCTTTCGAACAATAAAGGTGACGCCTATATTCGGGACCATCAGCGTAAAAGTGGCACAACTGAAAAAAATATCACAACACAAAAAGATAAATTTCTATTTTCTCTAATGATATAAGAGACTGAACTCGTTTTCTGATATAACTAAAAAAATATTTGTAATTTATTAATCAATCAATCAACCTATCAATCAATCAATCAATAAAAAAATACTTTATTGCACACAAGAACTAAATAAAAGAGAACAAAGGTACAAGTCATTTAAATTTGTGTAACAAGAGCGGCCTTATCACTTATAGTGATTTCTTCCAGGCAATTAGCATGAGGAATTGGCACATCACATATGAATCCTTATAGCAGTGCGCAAAGCTCTAAGAATATACATACATATTAATAATAACAAAAACAATACATATATAAAATAAATAAAATAAACTATATGGTAAAATAAATAATACTAAAACTATATATAATAATGTTAACGGTACAGAAAGAAAATTTGGAATATAATAACGGACTGTTAAAGTTATAATTTGATTTAACGTAACGAATGTCACGTGGAAGAAAAATTAAATAGTAAAAAAGTTGGTATTAGTAATTCATTAAGGCGCTCGGCTTAAACTGTATTACTATGAAATATATTATTTCAAACCGTCGGGTCCTTGGGGTGCGTTTTACCATTAGAGTCTATGAAATATCTACAAACCGATATTTCAAGGTTATTTTATATAAACCTTTGTAGGCATCTTCTCATATCGTTGATTTTCTTTATGAACAAAGTGTATTGCTAAAATTATTATTGGTTTTGGGTCAAATATTACATTTATGTAAAGAGTTAAATTCCTGTTTTGTATTTGCCAAAAATCAATTGGTTCGTGACACTAACCCGCTTATAATATTTCAATAGCATATTGATACTTGTTACGGTTTTTTTAAATTATAAGTTGACCTGGCGAATAGAATGACGGATCGACTTTTTTATAGGAAAATAAAATTGTCGTTTTTAGTATTTTCCATATTTTCTCACCGTTTTAACCGTCTCTAAAATTCCACAATCATTTCAAGATCTAAACCCTAACCGGTCGAGCCGTTCTTAAGTTTTAGTGAGATTAACGAACAACATTTCGTTTTTATATCTATCGATACAGAAATAGTTTAATCCGTAGGATGAATTTTGACTGTACAGTATCTACACAAAAACAAAAACCTAATGTAGCAACGAGGCATTTGCACAATGCAGTATAATAATAAAATATAACAATTTTCAGCTTATTCACATTCTGTTTCTTTGATTTATTTAGTCTTAATTTTTTCGAGAGCAAAGCGACACTCGGTTTTCTTAAATTAAAAGAAGTAACATACAAACTTCAGTGCCGTTTATTTAAAGAAACTACAGTAAACAAACATCTGTCTGTTAAAAAAACAACGAGATCCCAAATTGCTTATTAGCTCCAGAAACAATTGGAAAATAGACAAATATAATAACAATTGAGTCGACATCCGTATTTCCACTTCCAAAAGAATGACTGACGGTGGCGGCCGAAATAAAAAAAAAACAAATTCAGCAAGTTAATGATGACGCAGGAAATAATTCGGTGGGCCATTGTAAAGACTGAAAATGAACGGAATCGTTCACTGGAAGAAAGACTGAATAATGCGGGATACGAAAAGAATGGGCGAAACAAAAGGGCAATTGAAGATGAAAATAATGAAGGACAAACAATTAACACACGGACATGGACGCTGTTTAGGCCAAGAGACAAACATAAAAGGTAATAATGCCTATAAACATGATATAACTAGTTGTTGATTTTGAATTAAGTTGTTGGGGTTAAAATTTATATGCGGGCGGACGGACGAAAGACAACTGTAGAGGAACATACTGACTAATGTAGAGGTGGACAAATATAATTCAATCTAAGGAAACTCTGTTGACAACAGTAAAAAAATAGGAAATTCTCGCTTTTATACTAAAAAGTAAATAGAATATGCTTAAATATAATAAAATAAAGAGTGCATCTGATTGTTAATTTCTCTTATTTTTATATCTTTATTTATTAAATTTGAAAGCGCGATAGCCCAGTGGGTAGGACTTCGACTTCACTTTCGGGGGGGAGACTTCGACTCGCAGCACGCACTTCTAACTTTTCTAAGTTATGTTAAGGAATTAAAATATTGCTTGCTTCAACGGTGAAGGAAAACATCGTGAGGAAACCTGCATACCTGAGAGTTATCCATAACGCCTTCTCATTGTGGAAGGAGACCCGTGCCCTGTAGTGGGCCTAGGATTTGAACTGGGCCCCCCGACAGTAGCCTAACCGAACCCTACCGCTTGATTACAGGTGGAAATATGATTATTATATTTTCACAAATTCTGGTACCGAACATATCTTGAATATTAAATATTTTATACTATGTTAAAAATGAAATATCCTAGAAGAATTTACTTAATTTTGCGCGGAGAAATTGAAGCGGTTAGATAAATGTCACGTTTAATTTAACTCAATAAAGATGCCATCGCTTCTTCACCTATCATATTTTTTTCTAAATATGTATAAAATATACGTATTGTTGGACGTTTCTCCCTAACAGAAAGGGTTGCGTACACCCCAAGAAAAATTCACAAACGAAGGAATGCCAGAGGTTTTGCTGGACTTTTTTTTTCGTTGTTTTTGTATACTTTCCGTAATTTTCACTTTGATCGGAGCAAACAAAGAGAATAATAAAAATCTGTTTTTATGCGTAACGAAATGTTCATAAAGTTTTTACTGATTTATATACACATAAATCTAAAAAAAATATACACGTTATATAATATTCGTACATCAATAAAGTACGAGTTATTAGGTATATTGTGGGAACTTGAAAGCTTTAGTTTTTCTGAGAACAGATTATTTCTTGATTATATATTAAATGTGTCCAACACTGTGATTGTTGGTATCCAGGCGCAGTAGTGAGGGCTGTTGTCTTATGAGTGAGTTCCGCCCGGGTTCGATTCCGGGCAAGGAAAATTTGTGAAATTTTTGTTTAGGAAGTTCCTCTGGTCCAGTTGAATGAAGGGCTTTCGCCGTGCTAGTTACAACGATAAAAATACATGCTGCTTTGTGATTTAGGGGTCCGGTATGATGACATATAACTGCTATAACCTGCCTGCTAAAGGTTAGCCTGCTCCACTATTAGACTGCATCGTCACAAACCACCAGGTGAAACTGCAGACAAGGTCGGTAGTGGAATAACAATAAAGTTATTTTGGTTGTTGTAAATAGTAATTTACATATTATCGTGTTCATGTTAATACAAGATGTGAATGATGAAATAAAACGCCCAGATAAAGTTCATAAATCCTAGCCACCGGTTAAATTACCTAACATGGTAGCAACTATTAAAAATAATAAAGAAATAAAGCACAGTACTGCACGCTTGCATCGTGTATAAAAAAAAAAACTATCGAAACCAAAATGGCGTGTCAACTTTTAATATCGCCTTGTAAACAGTCAACGGAACAACCCATCTCCTTCGTGACTAACAATTTTACCGAAAACAAACATATGTTTACTGTTTTATATCAAAAAGTTGCAAAGCAAAACAAGCTTTGTGTGAAGAGGAATAAAATCGTATACGATATTAAAAATACAGTTGTCGCCACCACATATAAAAGTGGTAAATTAAGAAGATTGCATCAGGCACGTCAGCCAAACAGTTTGATCACAGATAAAAAACGTATATATACGATTTTTGGAAACGCCGCTGCCGGCCCATAATTGGCCTAAGAGTTTATCTTTTCAAAGAAGTATGGTCATTTGTGACATAATATTTTAAGGTAGCCACCATCTAGTTAGTTAAAGTTATGGGTTCGTGACCGGGAAAGTTTAGTACTGTGTAATGGGAATTTCATAATTGGTGTGAATATTATTTCTTTAGAATGAAAAAATATATAGATTTAGAGATTGGAAATATTAGAAACAAGTTGTTAAACGCATAATTAGTCATGAAAACAAAAATTAAAAAATGTCCAAAAAATAGTGAGACAATTTTATTCCTCATGAGCATCATCAAGTATGTACGAATGATTTGTCATTCGTACATACTTGATGATGCTCATGAGGAATAAAAATATTAAAATCTAAATAAAAGCTATAAAATACATGTTTTCTTAAGTTACAAAAGTCACCACTCATAAAACAAAATTTTGATACCTGCTTCTTTTTACTTAAAAACTCATACGTAACAATCGAACAGACATTCATATAAACCAGTGTAATATGATCCAGAATCGGGAGCTGGGCCAAAGTAAGACATAAATATAGGAATTATGACCTCAAAGACGGACAGACGCTTGGTTATTCCCCATTCACGTTTTACTTTTTAACAATAATATCTATATTATATTAGCCAGTGACTCTTTCCGTGCAGCAATTGAGGTTTTCGTACAAGCAACAAGAGAAGCAGCAACTAGCAAACTACAAGCAATACCAAATTTTCTTAAAATAGTTACATAAAATATCACAAATAGCAGGACACATTTTCGTATCAAAAAAAACTAAATTAGCTTAGTTTATTAGTTTCTTGAAAGCCGTTGTGCAAATGTATACCTTAACGATATTTTGACCAAACATTTTTGGGTTTTTATAATTTACTGAAAATATTTTTCAGTTTATTTTGAATAATTTAGCGGTATAAATTATTATACTATTCCTTTTTCCTCTACAGTACAGTTTGATTTTCACTTGGCTAGTTTATAGGTACATAACTACAAAATTATATCTGGCACTATTAAAAAGCTGAGTGGGAAATAAACCACGTTAGAGTTTTACAAGTCAAAGAAACGTAATATGTGAATTAATAAAAACATCGGATATCATAACATGAGACACGAATACTGATAACAATATTATGATACATGTTACGATTGACGATGACATCTAACGAGGTATTGATGAGATTACTTTTGTAACTAAAGATTTAAGGTTTTTAATACGTTCATTATAAATATAGTGTTTGGAATTCAGTAGATGAATAATTAAAGATCCGATTGTGGTGATATTTACTCTGTTTAACGGTCCGCGATTTGATATTATTATTAATAATAACAAATCGATCGAAAATCTTCTGAACGCACATATGAAACCGAAGTAAAACAACAAAAGGAAATAACGTTGAACTTGAACCTGATGTTTAAATAGACTCATTCGATTTGTACAAGAACGTTCTTATAAAATAAAACAATTATTCTAGCAGCACAAGATGTAAGCGTTCGGATTCGCACAAATCTGTCGTCTGTTTATCTTTTGTATCTGCCGGCCCGCTCATATCTCGCAAAATATTAAATGTCCACGCATCCCGTGCGTTGGACTGCATATTTACTTACACACAACCTCATGCATAAGTTGGAACACATTCCTTGCTAACAAGATCACTTGAGGGCATAATATAATATTTTAGATTAATATTTTATCTGCAGATAGTTGAGTTAGTTAAATGAAGCTGACATGTCGTATAATCAGCTGCTCGTATTTTATTTATAATTTAAGTTTTAATTTTAGTCTTAATATTCGTAAAACTGTGTAAATTATTTGTAAATAAGTGTTTGTTCATTAGATAAATAGTCATAAAAAGTGTAATCAACTCAGCGAGCACAAAAAGCGAACTATCCATGTGACAGGAGGTTCGTTCGGCGAGAATTCAAAATCCAACGTCTGTAACGACGTATGATTTACGTTCAAAGGATTTTACTGGGGAGTATTGCTTTTATTTTCTTTATCGTTCTCTGTTATCACGTTATAATATCCCGCTAGCTATTAAATACATTACTCCCTACACAGTACATTCTCGTTGATCACGAGACACGTCCCTATATACACTCTGACAAAATCATTCTTGCTTTACTTGACGGATTTGTGGAAGTGAAGAAAAAGAATTATTGAAACTGTCTCAGACAACATTTACAGCATCTACTCATGCACACCTTATGATATAGGTCACTGTTCTAGTAATCTACTTTAGTAATTAATACATTTTAGAAATAACTTCAATAGTCAGCGCAAAAAATAGTATTTGTAACTGTTGGATATGCCAAACTAGTATGTTTTTAGATCTTTAATATTACTCTGTTTAATACTAATTTGAATCCTACTTTTATTCCTTTGGTCTCTCTCTTCTGTAGGTCATCTATTTTCCTTCACTTACATACACTGTTTGGTGTGTTTCAGAGACAAGTTCTATAAAATGGCTCCTCCAATGTTAACCAGAAGAGCGGCTGCATTGGAAGAGCAATTGAAACTAAAGAATGCCCTCCGTGAACTCAAGTCACTCAAACAAGTAAATGCTGACTTGGTGAGGGAACAAGATGACAGTGAAGTTGAACTGAGAGCAATTATAGCCAAGAACTCCCAACTGAAAGGTGAACTAGCAGAATTAAACAGTGCACACAATCTGGTCATAGAGGAGCGCGACCAACTCCAGAAGGCAGTCAGCTCATTTGAACAATGCATATCAACCTATGAAGAAGCTCTAGGGAAAATTTCTATGTTGGAGGGAGAATTAAGTAGGGCATGTTCAACAATCAATGACCTTCAGTCACAATTACACAGTGCTGAAATACTATCAACAAATAATCTGTACGATGAACTTGTTGCTTCATCCTCAACAATGCCAATGTGTATTGATCTGACTTGTGATAGTCCTTGTACTAAAAACCCCAAGCCTCAGCAACATTCCTGTTCCTATTTAAATAGCCGTAACAAAATAAAAAAATACATTAAAATAAGTAAAATAATTAAAAAAACTCAAACTTTAATAAAAAAAACAAAGGGCTGGCACAAAAAACCTGGTATTAAGAAAGGAACGCTCAGTTTTAGTAAATAAATTAAACACTCTTTCATTATCCTCTCAGAGAAGTAGAGAAAACTATGAAAGTGAAATTCAAAGCCTCAATGATGTAATTAAACAATTGGAGGACTCACTTAAAACTGTAACCATTAAATATGAGCTATCACAAAGGCAGATTGATGAACAAATTCTGGCAGCTGATGAGTTGTTAGCCCTAGGTACCTACAACATGGCTCGCTTTGAGTCTCTAGCAAATTTTAAACTTATTTAAATGCTTTAATTTGAATAATGCTTTCGATGAACCTACTAGAATCACAGCAACTTCAGCATCTTGTTTAGATAATATTTTTTTTAACTGTGATATCTTAGGTAAATCGATATTAAACAATTTAAGGTCAGATCATTGTGGCCAACAAATTACTGTTGTTGGTACAAATCGAAATAAACATATTGTTAAGTACAGGCCGATAACTCAGAGTAAACTGACGCGATTTGAAGGTGAAATATCAGCCAAAATTCCTGCTCTCTTTTTTGAAAACTGTCATCCCGACAATCTTTATCGTACGCTTTTCAATGAAATAGAAAGTGCATTTAATAAAGTATTTACTTTTAAATACATAGATTCTAATAAAAAAATGAGGTTTAGTGATTGGGCGACAATAGGCATTTACAAAAGCAGGGATAAGTTGTATGAGCTATATGATGAAAAACAATACAATCAGACTCCAACTTTCCTTGAATATGTAAAAAGTTACTCCAAAACATTTAAAAATGTTTGTAGACAAGCTAAGTCGCTATACATTAAAGATCGGATAGTAAAATCTGAAAACAAAATACAAACAACCTGGAAAATTGTTAATAATGAATCTGGGAAAACTAAATCTCGAGACGGAAATTTTGAATTAATTATTAATAATAATATGGTAACTACTGATACAGAAGTTGCTAGTACTTTTGAAAACTTTTTTCAGAATGTTCCTATTTTGTTAACAGATTCACTAAATTCCTCACCTACTGCAGCTCAGAATTTATAAAGAGGCAACATTAATGAGTGCAAAGTTTTATTTCATTTCAAACATATAGATGCATTGGATATCAGTAAAAACTTCAAGTTGTTAAAATTAAAGAAAACAGGTGATATATGGGGAATGTCGGTAAAGGTAATATCTCAAATTATTGACGTCATTGCTCCTCTTTTAGCCATAATTTTCAATGAATGTGTTGATTTAGGTACTTTCCCGAACCTAATGAAACATAGTAAACTCATTCCTCTATTTAAATCTGGTAATAAAAATGATATAAACAATTACAGACCTATCTCAATCTTACCAGCTCTTAGTAAGATATTTGAAAAAATTATATTAAATCAACTCTTATATCATTTTAATGTAAATAACTTACTACACCCTGAGCAGTATGGCTTCACTAAAGGTCGTAGCACAACGGACGCAGGCGCTAAACTTATAAAACATGTTTATGATGCCTGGGAATGTTCACAGAACGCCATGGGTGTTTTTTGTGATCTATCTAAAGCTTTCGATTGTGTTGATCATAAAACCTTGCTTCTTAAGCTAAGCCACTATGGTATCCAAAACGTTGCACTAAATTTGGTTGCCTCTTATCTCAGCAATAGAACCCAAAGAGTTTGCATAAATGATGCAAAGTCTCAGGGTTCAAATACCTCAATGGGTGTCCCACAAGGCTCGATCTTGGGTCCTTTTCTATTTTTAGTGTATATAAATGATCTACCGTACCATGTCAGTGGAACATGCGACATTGTATTGTTTGCAGATGATACATCTCTAATTTTTAAGACTGATAGGAGTAAAGATAACTCTGACGAAGTAAACCGTGTTATGTCGCATGTGTCGCACTGGTTTACAGTTAACAACTTACTTTTAAATGCAAAAAAAACAAAGTGTGTCGAATTTATCTTACCAAATGTAAAGAAAATTGATAAAAATATAATGATAAATGGTGAATCACTAAAAATAGAGACTTCCACAGTTTTTCTGGGCGTGACCTTGGATAATAAGCTACAGTGGGGTGCCCATATAGATTCACTAGCGGGTAAACTAAGCTCGGCTGCCTACGCAGTCAGAAAAATTAGACAGATTACTGACGTTGAAATAGCAAGGCTAGTTTATTTTGCGTACTTTCATAGTGTTATGTCCTATGGAATCTTGTTATGGGGTAAAGCAGCTGATATCGAAACTATATTTATATTGCAGAAAAGAGCTGTACGGTCAATATATAAACTTAAATCACGCGAATCCCTCTGTGAGAAGTTTAAAGAAATAGGCATACTTACTGTAGCTTCACAATATATTTATAACAATATAGTATTTGTAAGACAACATATTAGTCTTTATAAACAAAAAGTGGACATAAACAGTCGACTTACAAGAAATGGTCATAAATTAGTGTCATCTGCATATCGTCTGCGTAAGGTACAGGGATCATTTGTGGGATTGAGTATACGCTTTTATAATATGATTCCTAAGGTGATTTTAGACCTGCCAATGCACAAGTTTAAAGAATTTGTTAAAACACATTTATTAGAGCGAGGTTACTATACAATTGATGATTTTTTTAATGACAAGGTTGCTTGGGAGCATCCGGCTCCGCTTTCAGCTCTCACAAGATAGAAAAATGAATGTTAAAATACAAAATGTAAATTGTTGATGTTGGAAAAGAGCAACTGCTGAGTTTCTTGCCGGCTTCTTCTCGGTAGAAACTGCCTTCCGAACCGGTGGTAGAATCACTACAAACAGACAGACTTGACGTTTCAAAAGTGCTTATATTAGGCCTACTTGAAATAAATGAATTTTGAATTTTGAATTTTGAATTTTGAAGCAGATCAACTGTATTAAGATTATAAGAAACCTACATAGAACTACATTATAATTTTCTAATACAATACGGATTTAGAATTACGAACGGAAAGATCTTTACGTAGGTACATGGCGATCAGATAATAAGGAATGTAGTTCATTATTATATTATCATCATATCGTCAACTCTGTTTGACATAGGTCTTTTGTAGGAATTTCTGCTGCTTTTTCCACTTGTGTCTTTCTGTAAACTGCTTGATAGTTGATGCTGTGTGTCCACTTAGTGGGAGTTTTCCTTCGCTTGTATTTTGATATGGTATCGTCACTCTAGCACATTGAGACACACACGTCAATAAGTCTTATGAGGCCCGCCCAGTGCCAACATAGATTCCCAACACACTAACCTTAGTGTGTATCTGGAGTACTCCTCCGGAAATCGTTATTTCTGATTGTCACCCTATAAGCATAGCTCTCTTTATAGATCTTAATTTGAAGCCCATGGTATCGAAGCTATAATCATAAACGGCAATAATAGAATATATATGACCTTTGTCAGTGGCGTGCAGAGAGGGTATGCACAGGATATAAAGATGATATAAAATTAAGAAAATCTCCAGTACGAGTTATAAAAAAGCTAAAGCTAGGCATTGTAAGAGTAGTAAAAAACCTACCCTTAAGTATTTATAACTCGTACTAGAGATTTTCTTCATTTTATATGATCTGCATACCCTGTGCATACCCTCTATGCACGCCACTGACCTTTGTAACTTTACGGTAAAATCATACTATATGGATATTGATACAAAATTAACTGCACAGGTAGAAGATTCATGTTACTTTCAAGTAAAGCTTTAAGCTTACTTTCTTTTGATTTGTTTGAATGGTAGTGTCAAAACGCAGCTGTTTTTACTTTTAGCTACCGGAGAAAATACACGTACTCTGTCATCAGTTTTATTTTTATCTTTAAAAGTTGAGATGTCTTCAAAGGCATTTCATTACTCATCAGATCAGAGTTTTAAGTATTATCGGGCACGAACAAATATTAATTAATCTATTTGATTTCAATAGTACAGTACAGTACATACTATCTGCAAATAGCAATCTTATGACTTACAATCGAACCCGCGGCATTATTTATGAATATTTATTTTTTAATATAGTACTCGTATGTGATTTCACAATCGTTTGTAAAAGTTATGAAGCTGCCGATAAGTCTTTGATGTCTTTTTTAATTCTTGGCATAATCTGGTCTGCCTCGATAAACCTAAGGTTTGAAATTCTTTGGTATGTTTCCATAGTGTGCGAGCGAGATAGTAAATGATTAGCATTCAAGGAGCAATTGCAATCCGATACGGCGTGGTTTCTTGTGCTTTATGATTTTAGATTTTTCTGTAAATGTCAAAGTCACCGCTGTATGCGCGCGCGCAGTCTTGCAAGTTTATAGAGGTGGGCTTCTTGTCAAATAAAGCTATAGGCTAAGGATTTTATAACTTTTTTTTTTATTTAATGCTGGATGAACCACAACAATAGCTATATTTCCACTTTGCAAATGATCCGATCACAGAAAATAATGCCAATAAAGGGTTTATCTTACTTATGCATTACAAATCTCATATTCCTACGTTGAGGCGTGATGAAAACTTTTTTTAAGAAAATAATACATCAAAATTGATTATGAAAGTTATCATGCAATTGGACATGTAAAAGGCAATTTTATTGAATTAATGAATGAATTAATTAATACACTTTTATTGTACACTACATAAACATTCAGAAAAATAGTTAATAAAACGATTACACAATGCAAACAATTTGACGGCCTTTTCGCTGCGTAGCGATCTCTTCAGATAACCAATGGCGTAAATCACAGGTCAAGAATAAATATATTTTTACATATATGTACATATATATAATAAACTTATACACAATATTATATATACATACTGATAATAATTATACCTATACATTGAATATATTAATAAATAAATAATAGATACAATATTGTTTATTGTTATTATTTTAAAATTAAATAAAGCCTAATAACTTTTATTTACTTGTACTTTAAAATTCTTTTTTGGTAACATTGCATGATTATTTCTGAATAAAAAGGGTACTTCAGTTACACGATTTTAAAGCTAGTCACAAAGTCTTATTTTTTTTCCTCAACCATGTTCAAGAGCTTCTAAGGCCGATGTCACGCGCTCCCACAGTGTTCATTGTTTTTACATTATTTATACAGCTTCGCATCGCTCCTTACAAATTAAGACACGGGAGGCAACGGGGTCTAACTTTACGATGTCGCACTGACTTACGTTTATTGTGCGCATGACATTACAATCTGGGGGGAATTATTATTATGAGATAGGTACGGCCATTTTATTGGGTATTCAATTTATTGGTTATAGATCTTGTTAATATTTATTTTTATTTAAACAGCAATGGATTTGCTTGAAGATAATTCCTACAAAAGAGAGGATGTGTTCATGTTTTATTTATTCAAGTACAAATACACCATATTACGGTCTTTCACCAGTCTTCGATCATATTTCAAATTATGGTGTCTTGTGGGCTGAAATAAAACGGCCCATTAAAGAACTAGAAACATATTTTGTTAATTTAATATTTTTAAAAAGAAAAATAACTCTACTTTTAATGCTATACGTTAACTAGCAGAATAAAAAATAATTCGTAACTAACTAACTCCAAAATTCTATGACCAAGCCATTTTTTCGTTTTTCTTTGTTAGTTTTATTGCGTATTATTTATTAACTTTTAAGTGCATGGGTTTATAAAACGCAAACGGTAAAACTATACTTAGTTTAGAATTTTATTTTCTGAAGATTTTATTGCTATTGTGCTAATCTTAATTTCCAATTAGATGGCTGACTGAAAACCAATGGCAATTCATTTTGTTTGTAAATAAAGAGACAGAGCTTCTTGGCCACACTTTAAACAAGTAAATGTGACTACATTATTAAATAGAAACAAGTGTGTTTGATATAAGTATCACATTTTTTACCGCCTGTTTTTCAGAACTAAAGCTAATAAAATGTATTAGCCCACCATTTCACGTTGGAGCAGCGTGGTGGGTCTTTGCTCTAAACCATGTCCATGGATGATGATGATGAAGATATTATTAAGTCGGGACGTCGTCTGTTCCCTCGATTCCCTACCTTTTTTTTAAATTAAATACAAACTTTATTATTTCACTTCGCAAAAGCTTTTAATAAAATATTGAAAATAAACATACTTGCTACTAATTTTACTCTACAGCTAAAGCAATAAACAAAAAAATTACCAACGGTGATAAATTTGTCCACAAATGTTTTAATTTAGTTGCGTTTAAATGGTCGGCATAATTTATAAACTGAAATAGAATACGAAAATCGTTTGGCGTATTTGGATGGTATTACAGTTTCCGTACCATGTTTAATATTTGACAAAATGAGCCACGTTAATAAGTGATACCAAATATTCATTGCTCTTAGATCTAAGTAATATATTTTTTTTTATTTACTAAAAAGTTTATTACATTAGTCATAAAAACAAAAAGCAGACTTACGTTAAAAATTCAATAAAAGTTGAAACTGCTAAATCTTTTCTAATGTTCTGTATTCATTCCACTATAAGTTAACCCTTGATTGCAATATTACTTGGTGATGCAGTCTCAGAGGGCTAACCTGTTAGGGGTATGGCAGTTCTATTAAACCTACACCTTAAGGTTATGTCTTCATTGGCAGAAACACTGTTATTGATGATATATTTTAGTATAGTAAACTAAAATGTATTTATGTTACTTAAATACATGGTCTCAATTCTAAAATGAAAAAAATACCCAGAAGTGTAGCTGACTTCCAAACTTTTGAGTTTCCCATGCACGTTTAGTCAAGGTTTTTAAACGAGGTTTATTCTGTCATTTAAAGTAATTTTAAGTTCTTCACTACAATCTCACCCAATGGTATGTGATGAAGCAGTCTAAGATGGTAGCGGGCTAACCTGTTAGGGGTATGGCAGTTATATTACACGGCAGTTATTAAACACATACCCCTAATTGGTTTCTACGCGACCACCGACATCGTACCGGAACGTTAAATCGCTTAGCAGCCCGTCTTTGTAGTTAGAATGGTAACTAGCCTCGTCCTCTATTAAGCAGTTATATGAAACCCATACCCCTAATAGGTATCTACGCGACAACGTACCGGAACGTTAACTCGCTTAGCAGCACGTCTTTGTAGTTAGGTTGGTAACTAGCCTCGGCCTCTATTATTTTATTATTATTATTATTTAACTCTTTATTTGTACACCACAATGAAATGAGGAAAAAAAAAACAATAGAAATACAAAGACAATAGAACAATACAAAAGGCGGCCTTATCGCTTCGTAGCGATCTCTGCCAGGCAACCTTTGCATTAGGACAAGATGAGAGAGAGCGGATAGGTGGTGTAAAATTATTATAAACGTACATTCAAATAGCTAAATACAAATACATAAACAAAATTGCACAAATAAGAAAAATATAATAAATAAATATAAAATAATAAACTAATATATACTCAATCATACATAAATACTTATGAACATATAGATAATAAAAATAAACATAATCAAGGTATAATAAATGTCGTCATTATTGTGCAAGATAATATGCTTTTACCGCATTTTTAAATGTTTCAAGCGATTTTGCCTCACGTATATTTAGTGGGAGCGCATACCATAATTCAATAGCTTGCACTGTAAACGAAAGTTTATAGAACTATTAAGTCTCCTAGCAGATCACAGAAAATTCAGAAGTTATGAATTCCCAAATTGCCGCAGCTGGATCGAACCTGGGACCCTTCCAGATTTTAAGACCACAGCGCTCACCAATGCGCCAAGGAAGTCTACGTCTCGAATTCGACTCGACAGCACATACATTCGAGAGAACGTAGTATTACCTTCATTAGCTCCAGAATTATCGTAAGACTGTCATATTAGTTCTTTACGAGCAGAATGGCGAAGTCGTATTGTGGTGATTTGACGCTGTGTCCTTTGATCTGTGAGCCACCCAGTAGGTAAGAAAATAATTAAGATTAAAATTTATCTTTAAATTTTTTATTCCTATTGTCGCCACTTTCTTATCTTCTTAATTGGATTCGAAAAGCTTGAGATCATTATTTCTAACAATCGGGACTATTATCTGTTTTCCTTGTTTTTATTTTTAGACTTCGCTGTCACTTCAGCTGCTTCGCTGTATTCAGTCAACAGACTGCTAAATACTAGAATTATAAAAAAACGGACAAGTATGAGTCGTTATTCCGTACTATCCCTATCCCTACTAATATTATAAATGTCAATGTAAGTTTGTTTGTTACGCTTTCACGCAAAAACTACTTAACCAATCCTCATGAAACTTTGTATACATATTTTTGGAAGTTTTAGAAGTAATAGAGGATACTTTTTATCCCCACATTAAGCTCGGTTCTTTTGGGAGAGGGGATGAGTGTTTGACGATTTTACACCATAACTCCGACAAATTATAACCGATTAAAATAATTATTTTTGTACTATAGAGGTTATAATATGTGTTTATTTTTGCCCAAATTGTGGTTGGAGGACTCCTCAGCGGACAGCAGCAAACCCCGTATTTAAGGCTTAGCGATACTGAAAACTTTAAATTTTTGCACAAGTGAATTTAATGCCACATCAAAAAACAAAATCAAAGACGAAGTCGCGGGCAACAGCTAGTTATCTATAAAAATGTAAAAAAATTATCTGTTGTATTAGGGAGCCCCCTTAAATATTTATAATATTTTGATAAGTATTTGTTGTTATAGCGGCAACAGAATTACATCATCTATGAAAATCTGAAATATCTATCACTGTTTATGAGATACACCCTGGTGACAGACGGAGACACAAGAGCCTTAGTAACAGGATCCCTTTTTATCTTTTAGGTACGTAACCCTAGATTTTTTTTTATATTTTTTATTCCACTACAAGTTAGCCCTTGACTGATATATATCTATATCGGTAGAAGTAGCGGGCTAATCTGTAGTAGCCTAAATACAGCAAAGTAAAGTTTTCTTGACACTTAGGTGCAACGCAAAACTAGACGGTAGCTGGACACAGTAGCTGGTTGCTTCGTCTGAATATCAGTTCGTCATAAATATCAGTTAGACACTAGGTTCAGTGCTTCTTTTCTGCGATACAGGAAGCGTTTAGAGTCATGAATGCCATGATCTATGCCACACAGGTGAATAAGATATCGGCATTATCGTATAAGCAGAATGGCGGATACTAATTATGAAATTCTTAACAATAGGTGATATTTAGAAAGCAGAGTAGTGTAAGATATTAAATTATATTTTAATTGTTTTTTTTTTTTTTAATGCCTGTTTTTTTTTAATTTCGTGTACAATAAAGTGTACTTCATTTCATTTCATTTAATTATATTATTTATTGTATTTTAATTTAACAGTTTTTGTAACCTAATTAGAACCAATACTTTAGCGTCTTTACGACGATAATGACAATATGTAAACCATTGCATATATATGCTTTTTCATAAAATATTAAAACATTGGAATAATATTTCGAAACATTGGATTATTTCTTGAAATACAGATCAACTCTATCCGGAATTTGGATTAATTGGAGCGTTTAATCGAAATCATCGACTTTACAGCGACGGCTGCGGCGTGGGTTGATTGATTTATGTGCATGTGGAAAACAATTTTATTATATTAAATGGCATGCTCTGTGGCGCAGACTTCTTCGTTGGTTAGCATGTTTGGTTATGAATCACGCGGTCCCGGGAATGATTACCGGATTGGGTTAGCAAGGGGTAATTAAGTATAAATAAAAAAATTGGTTGTCTGTAAAGTCGGCTTACTGACAATAGTTGAACGTGACAACGTCGTAAGAAAATACTGATGAAAAGGTTGCATTTTTCAAAAGAAAATTTTAATTTTATTTGTTTGATACATATTATCGTTGCTATAAACAATTGACAGCACATTCACTTTTCACTGCACTTCATCCTTGCCGAAAACATGTAAATGTATTATTTTGTATAGAAGCTGTCCACGCGGACGCATCGCTCACTCAAGTAGGAAAGAGACAGATGTCGAACGCGGAGGCCGACACGACTGTGCCTCTTTGTCGCTCGTTCCGCGCTCTCAATCTTAGACACATAATATTCTGGTCTCATAGAATTCGGAGGGATGGAAGTATGTTACTAAACTGTCATTAAAGTCATTATATAACTGTCATTATTTTTTTCCGTATTCATTCTCTTCTATTCTCTTCTATTCTCTTCTCGAGCGGGTGAAGATCATTATCTACACCCATGTACAACCAACAATAGAATATCATCATAGTAAATAAAAGCTGTATTTGACAGTTTGACAGTTCAAAAATAGGAGTGCTCCGATCGTTACCAAACTTTACAGGATTACTTGCCAGGTCAATCTGGAGATTCCCTGAAAATTTCACTGAAATCGGTCCAGCCGTTTCGGAGCCAACACACTTTCTCTTTTATACATAAATACTTATAATATACATATGAACCCTGACACTGAAATACATTCATGTTCATCACACAAACATTTTCCAGTTGTGGGAATCGAACGGCCTAGGATTCTAAAGCGGGGATGCTGCTAACTGCGCCAATCGGCCGTCAAAACTAGAGTTTATGTCAAGAAATTTGCAGAAAAAAATCTTAAAACCTCAGTCAAAGTTAGTAATTTACCATCTGGTGAGAGGCTTTAGCCTGAGGCCTAGCTACCACCCTACCAAAAATCGTGCCGTGCCGTTAAGCGATTTAGTGTTCCGGTGTAATGTCGCGTAGAAACCGGTATCGGGTATGAATAATCTAACCTAACATAACCTAACCGGTTAGCCTGCTACTTTCTTAGACTGCATCATCACTTACCACCGGGTGAGATTGCAGTCAAGGGCTGTTGCAGTGAAATAATGCAGTTAAAAATCAGTTTGGAACAGTCCATGTCCTTAGTCCAGACTAAGGACCCTTTAATGATGTGATTTAACAAACTAAACGGTTACTGAAACTTTGGTAATCCCTTATGGGACGTGTAAATGTATGCGGGAGTCAGAAGTGTATGTCCGTTTACACATCTGTTAGTCAAACAATCGTAATTCAATGGGACATATATCGAAAGCCATCGACACAAACGCCTACGCGATTTGGAAACAATATTTACGTACTGTCGCCCAGCAAACTGTTTCGGATTATATTTTTCATCGTCATTCATCAACATCACATTAACCTATTACCAGCTCGTTACAAAGCACTGGTCTCCTCCCACAATAAGAAGGGGTTACGGCCGTAGTCCACCACGCTGGCCCAGTACGGATTGGTGGAATCCACACCCTAGAGAAAATTATGGAGATCTCTCAGGCATGCAGGTTCCTAGCTACCCGTCACTACACAAGTCACTCTACGGTCTGAGTCGGTTTCAAGCTGTCCTGATCCCCTCCTAGTTAGCGCGGGAGCCCAGCAATCGGTTGGGCGGTTGGTAGACGTCCGGGAGGTATACGACGGGTTCCCCGGGCGTTTAGTAAAGCCAACAAGAGCGACATGCCGTCGTGGTTTTAAGTTTGGGTATGCACCCTTTGGAGAAGGGGGTAAATCAAAGGTGTAAATCAAAGACTGCGGTCTTTGATTTCACGTTTATAATTTTATTTTGAAGTTAGAGCAATTCACACCCAAGGTTTTTTATCGTTTAAGTAATGCTTAATATTATAATATAAATATACTACTACGACAATACACACACCGCCATCTAGTCCCAAAGTAAGCGTAGCTTGTGCTATGGGTACTAAGATAACTGATGAATATTTTTACGAATAATATACATAAATACTTATAATATACATATAAACACCCAGACACTGAATGCAATGCAATTTCCCGGCACGCATCTCTAACTTTGCTTTTTTTTATCATCGTGGGCTACCCGCATGCCCGAGGGTTCTCCATAAAGTTCTGAAAGGCTTGTGAAGTTTAACAATCCGCACTCAGTCTTCAAACTTATTTTTCTGAGAGAAGACCCGTGCCCTGTAATGGGCCGGTAACTGGTTGCTACTAATGATAATAGCTACGATTCCAGTAGCTGACATGTCGCAAAGGCGGCGTATGACGGAATGATTTTAATAACTTAGGCATTGTTAAAGAAACAATCGCACAATCGTTGCGAAGCCGTCGCGTCACGTCACGACAGCCGCCATTATACGATCATTTTGTAATCGTCATTATTATTTGAAACTTGTAATACGGCAATTCTACATAGATAATATACTACGACAATACACACATCGCCATCTAGCCCCAAAGTAAGAGTAGCTTGGGTTATGGGTACCAACTAAGATAGCTGATGAATATTTTCGTGAATACTTAGAATATACAGATACACACCCAGACACTGAAAAACGTTCATGTTCTTCACACAAACATTTTCCAGTTGTGGGAATCGAACCCACGGACTTGGACTCAGAAAGCAGGGTCGCTGCCCACTGCGCCAATCCGCCGTTAAATATATATAATAGGATTTTGCTGTAAGCTTATCCGTTACATTCCCAGTGATCTGCCGTCAACATACGGCATAAGACATTTTAATAACTAACTTACAACAAGTTAGTTTTAATTTTCAATTGTAACATTCAACGCTTTTCCCGCTCGCCTGTATCGGGAACAACGATAAATCATAATTAGGTGCGTTATAACCTTTCAACGGCTGCCGATAGCCGACATAATCCTTCGGAAGAGCTCAGCCTTTGACTCCTCACCATAATTCATTCATTTCCATATTGTATGGAGTCCGCAAAGGATTTAAAACGTATTTATTGCGATATCTGGCATACTCGTTTATGGGTCTTTCACGTTATGGGGTCGAATTAGATCTTCTGAATGCAGCACCGGTTCTAGTAAATGATCTCAAACATTTGTAGCCCTCTCGCTACACCTGCATTACTGCGATCAAACCGCTAAACTAGCGTCACAGGACTTTTGATGATTTTGTATAGTATATCCATTCTACTAAAATTTTAATTGAATGCATTCTCTTTTATTTCAATTTTCTCCTAACTGTAACGTTTTTTATATAAATTAATAAATAAACACACATCGCAATCAAGCCACAAAGTAAGCGTAGCTTGTGTTATGGGTACTAAGATAAAGCTGATGAATATTTTTATGTATGTAATATACATAAATAAAAATATTCAACAGCTATCTTTAGTAGTAGTATTAAGTATTAATGTATGTAATATACATAAATACTTATAGTATACAAATAAACTCTCAGACACTTAAAATCCATATTCATCACACAAACATTTTCCAGTTGTGGGAATCGAACCCACAGTCTTGGACTCAAAAAGCAGGGTCGCTGCCCACTGTGCTTATTTTTGTTTAGTACTTATTTGGCTAATTTACAATATACCCAAATTATAGAATAGGTATAGCTAATACTAATATATATCTTGCTCGCGGTCAGATTTTGGTCATATTGACCAATTGGTTCAGAAGGTTTTGCGTCCAACCATACAAACTTTCGCAGTTACGAGTATAACAGTGCTTATTTGTCCAAACGACCAATACCTTTTCGGAGTTATAAATGAAATACCCACAATTAATAGAATTAAAATATCTTTCGATCAAATACGTTATTTAGGTGGCTAATGTAAATAAAAATGTCAATGTTTTTCTAAATATAGTGAATTTAAAAAATCAAACTGAAATTAAATATTAAGATTATTAAAACATAGGCTTACATGTATAATGAAAGATAGAATAGTCTTTGAAATAAAGCTTTAGATGTAAACAAGACAAAAAAACTGACTACTCAGAAGCTGTATAACTGTAACGTTTTATCAAAAACCCATTCAGTGGTTTTTGTGTGAAAAAGTAACAGGCATCCATACATCTTCTAAAACTCCCACGTGTAGGTATAGTAATAGAAGAATTGATTATGTTTCTTATTTGCGGGCAAAGCCACGGGAACAGATGTGTCGTTTTTCTTTAGCCACCTAAATAACGTATTTGATCGAACGATATTTTAATTTTATTTATTGCGGGTAGCCAGTTTGCGTCGTACACGTGTGGGCGGGCTTTACTGTGACAAGATGTTTGGATGCGAAAATAACCATTTTTATTTCGCTTTTGTGCAATTTTTTTGATTATAATGGTTCTTTGTAATATAACGATTGCCACAGGGCTCGAATACTGAGCAGGTTTGTTGTAATATCAAAGTCAAATTCAAAGTCAAAAATTTCTTTATTCAAGAAGGTCAAAGATGGCACTTAGGTACCTACTAATAATGGGATAATCACATTCGTAAACTTAAAACTAAAGCTACGAGACCTGAGGGTTCCAAACGAGCCCCGGTCTAAGAAGCAGCTTACAACAAACTTAGCCAGTTTTCAGTGGCGTGCACTTCATACATACGTAATAGCATTGCCTACCCAACTTTTTTGATATCAACATCTCACTTTGTCATTTAAAATTATAAGAAGAGCAACCTGTTTAGGGCAATAAATATGTTTGATGTAATATTTGAATTGATAATATATATTAACCTGTATCGGTATATAAATATACTTACTAATTTTTTGCAATTTTGATATATATAAATGAATCGTTTAATGTTAAAGAGGTAGGTTTCATTAACAAATAAAGTTTGCCATGGGGGTTGAATACTGACCAGGTGGGTTACAATATATCGATATCGTTGCTGTTTGATAGTAACTTACTTTCTTTCATATAGTTATCAGATAGGTACATCTGAGTATTTTTTTTGTCATGAATTACAAGGTTAGTACACGCTTTTCTATAACTACGAAATTCTTCAATCTTAGACACATAATATTATGGTCTCATAGAATTCGGAGGGATGGAAGTATAGTACTAAACTGTCATTAAAGATAACTATATAACTAACTAGCGTACCCAGCTCGCTTCGCTGGGCTAGATTTTGCTTTATTTTATTTAAACAATACACTTCCATCATTAAATTTTTAATTTAAGTCTCATAACATATTAAATCATTTATTTCTCTCCGTATTCATTCTCTTCTATTCTCTTCTCGAGCGGGTGAAGATCATTATCTACACCCATGTACACCCAACAATAGAATATCATCATAGTAAATAAAAGCTGTATTTGACAGTTTGACAGTTCAAAAATAGGAGTGCTCCGATCGTCACCAAACTTTACAGGATTACTCGCCAGGTCAATCCGGAGATTCCCTGAAAGTTTCATTGAAATCGGTCCAGCTGTTTCGGAGCCTATACGGAACATACCCACACACTTTCTCTTTTATATATATAGATAGAAGATAACTGATTAATGTTCTTCGCATCCCATATGTACCTACTCAACGCCAACTTGACTCAAATTCGAGCATTGAAATGTGAGCTTTATTTCGTGTGACATAAAGCTTGTATAAAGTGGGTAACGCGTAATACTGGCACATAAATAATGAGAAGTTTGTTTTATGTCGCATAGCATAAGGCTGACCTTAAAATTTCAGTCGATGTTAGGTCAATAGTTATGTGGTATGCTAGCTACTCTAAGTATACTTTACGTTAAATTGGTAGCACAGTATTATATATCACAGTCTGGCTCAACATAGTTATTTCAATATTCGGCCAAACCGCGTAGATAGGTACTTACTGCAATAAATTAAAGACCGAGTGCTAACCATGTTGGACGAGAAAACAGATGACGTCAATTCGATTTATGCCGTAATCGATTTAACATTCGATTATTTTAAGCGAGGCGTTGTTTTGACATAAATGACTAATCGAGTGCGGCCCTGGCGGATGGCGAGATTCATGGCGACATGAAAGAGGGCCGGATTCTGTCGCCGTGTAAATAATATGAACGATCGATTCTCGAAGCGCGTAAGTCAAACTGTTTTAAAACTATTTAATACATTTTAAAGTGCATATAAAAATTTCAGAACATAATAACGTACAGAAGGATATGAATCTACACTACGGCTAGAACACTGAAACGGCTCTCTTTTCTAAATTTCAAATTAAATAAAAATGTAGTTTTTTTACCAAAAGCGCAAACCAATGCGCGCTCTTCTTGCGTGTGACCAAACGTTGTAATGTGTGTGCGCGGGAGTTCTCAATGCCCTCAGAAAAGCTGGCGTCATCGTCGTCACGTACTTACACATATTATATCTTTTGCTATGTGTGATAAAAGAACTATACTATCGCAATTATCTAAGTTTTCTCATTTCCTCCTACATAAAAAATAAAACATATAATATACAGCCTTAAACGTATCTTTCAAAGTTGTTTGCGTTCCTGCAAAGATCCTATCATAATGGGTGTAACAGTTTCAGAGAAATGAAACACAAACACCCAAATAGACAAACTTATTGTTTTTTTTATTTTTTAAATACTTTTAACGTCATTTTATGATAATTTGACATCTTGCCATATAATCATATCATAAACGAGGCAAGTGTACGTTCGTGTTGTACGGAATAGCAGCTTTTTTAGTTGTACTCTGTTAGATGAATCTTTTTAGTAGAAATAATGCTACTTGCGTATTTGTGTCAAGTGTTATAATTTGAAATAAGGTATATAAAGACAACGTAATAATTAATAAGTAAATGAATAATTAGTTCATGCCGGCTTCTTTGAGTAAAGCATACTTTTGGACATATTCTTGAAATTTTATTTTATTTACTTACGTAGCTTTGCTGCCAGTCCCGAATTAACGATAATAAATAAACAGGGATGGATTATAAATCAATTGATGGACGCACCGTCGCCATAATTGCACGGAATCAGGTCCGGTTGGCGGCGAAATGTATTATGTTAATAAAAATGTATTTTACTGTCAAAAAAATTACATTACAGAATTATTAACATAACATATTATGTATTTAGCTTATCACGATCCCTGTTTAAGAACAGCTGGAGGCGCTGGAGATATTACTAAGAATTGGCGAGTACTAATAGTAGTAAGTCTCGTTAGGTATAGGTACAATTTTTCCTTTAAGTGCGATGTGTTTTTATGTTGCCTTAAGATCAGCATCTGCTGCTTGAGAAGAAGCATGATATTAGTAATAGTTGGAGAGGAGTAGGTGTTCAAGTTGAAAAGCATATTGAATCTAGGTATCGAATAATTCCTATGTATAAATGTCTGAGGTTAAAATTGATATTGGTAAAAAACGTAAAATCACCGGTAACCCATCACACAATACTTCTATATTGTGTTAAAACTCAAAATATCCAAAAGAAGATTTATCTTAAAATATTTCATTCAAACATTCGTCGATGCTTCCATAAACCTTTATCAATGGCCAACGGAAGTATTTGTATTTCAAAAATAAAAATACAAAATCCGTCATGTAAAATTCGACCTTAAAATGTAGTATTTAAGGCGGTAGTCACTGCACAATTCATTTGTTAATATTCAAAGAGGTTTGATTAATAGTTTCGCTTGCCAGTAGCAACTTCTTTTTTTTCGGAGCGTCCAAGATCTTTGAGGCCAGTTTTAGAATCCGATTCATTTATCATAACGTCTCATTATTGATCGCAACGAAATTTTAATATCGGTATTATTATGATTAGTGCATTGCTAGATCTTTCTATTAAAGTTACATAATATGCACACACTATTATTTGATGACATTGAAACTTGCTCACACTGCGTAAGTGCGATTTGACTGACTAATTTTACTCCCGTTTCATCAGTTCGGTATTGACAATATTTTTTTATCAATAAGTACCTACCTACTTCAATTCTTCAAGGCGACCACCGCGTATACAGGCATTTTTTTGGTATTCATCATCATCAAGGGTTAAGGCCGTAATCCACCACGCTGGCCCAGTGCGGATTGGTGGACTCCACGCACCTTTGAGAACAAGAACACGAACGTAGAACTCGTTTGTGTAGAACTCTCAGGCATGCAGATTTCCTCACATGTTTTTTTTTCACCGTTGAAGCAAGTGATATTTTAATTGCTAAAAACGTACAAAACTTAGAAATGTTAAAGCTGCGTGCTGGGATTCGAAATCGCCCCCCCGAAAGTTAAGTCGAGCTTCTACCCAATGCGCTATCACCGCTTTTCCTATACATGCATGAAACTTGTTACGTAATCCATAGTAACTAACAAAACTCCTAGTGACTGAGATAAGTTGAAGAACATTAGTGGTGTTATTTTAATAGGAGTTCTCACCGTGCACCATCGGAGTCCAATTACCGAATTGCTTTAGGACCGGGTGCGAAGACAAATGCTGGTGGTATTGATCCATCAGTGTACTTCCGCGATCTACTGATAACGCGATCTGATGCTGATCGGAGATATGGCCCATCGAAGTGTCTGCTACTTGAGGTAATTCTACAGGGTGTTCTTACTATTTTGTTGAGCTACTAAGTGATTTAGCACACCGGTACGATGGTTTTAATATAACTGCCGTAAGGTTACCAAGGTTACCATCTTGGACCGCATCATCACTTACCAGCAGTTGAGAATGCAGTTCAGGACTTGTAGTGGGATAAAAATAAAAGAAACACTATCTTAAATGAACCGATAAACGACATTTCTACATTGGACAGCCGAATATTGCAGTGGGCCGTGAGTAGTGAATTCTGAGGCTGTGTGTTCGATTCCCACAACTGGATAATATTTGCGTAATGAACATAATTGTTATTCAGTGTCTGGGTGTTTATCTGTATATTATTAGGATATATTATATATATATATATATATATTATATTCATAGTCATCTTAGTACCCATGACACAAGCTACGCTTACCTTGGGGCTAATGACGATGTGTGTATTGTCGTAGTATATTTGTTTATTTATTTATTTATTATTATTCTGTTTTTAGTGTATTTTAGGTCTGCACCGTTGCGTTGATATCTAAAGATAAACCCAAGAAGCTCTTTGCTTCTTCATTTCATAAAGAAATGACATACTGAATGCTCTTTAAGTTTCTCATAAATCATATAATTGTCGTTAAAATATTAGGTACTTGCATACCATAGAATGGCAAATTGTAGCACAGGCCATAAATATAAGATCGGAACAGTTAACTAAAATCTACCTCAAAAATTTGAATTTAGAATCTGAATTTAAAGACTTACCGTTATGCGCTGAAGCGTTCCGGCACGATACTGTATGGAAAATTATTAGGGGTATGGGTTAAATGTAACTGCCATACCCCTAAAAGGTTAGACCGCTAGCATCTTAGCCTGCATCATCACCGTGAGATTTTCAGTCAAGTGCTAACTGGTAGAGAAGTTAGTGAAAGAACTGGACTAAGTATATCAATATTATTCACCGAACCGGTGGTAGAGTCACTACACACGGACAGACTTGACGTTTCAAAAGTGCTTGTATTAGGCCTACTTGAAATGAATGAATTTTGAATTTTGAATTTTTGAATTTAAGAAAACAAATATATTTTTAGAATCGACCTGTACATATACCACACCGATGGACAGATCCCGATAGTCGATAGTGTCTCGATGATAGATAATCTTTATAATCGAACAGCGTTCGACGGACGACACCGTCGCGTCCATTTATTACCACCTTGTATCGTTAGCGGCCACTGAAGTTTCTATAAAAATTGGAAAGTTTAAGTGATGGTAATATTTTTTGGTCACATTTTACGTTTGATCATCACGCTTGATGTGATGGGAGGCTGAAAAGTATTAATTTCGAATGGTGATTAATCTTAAATCGCCGACAATGTGTATCGCAACGCGCTATTTTGAAATGTATTCAAGAAGCTTTTGGAAAACCATTTCTTATCTATGTAATATTATAGTATGTAGTATATTGCTTATATATGTATATAAGTACTTATATATATTATGTATAATATGTATGTAGTATTAGAATTTATGAGTAAGTAGTTTATTAAAATTATTTTGTATATATATAAATATATATATTTTTTATACTTAAATTGCTGCACCAACCCGTTCCTTCGTTTTTTTTTCCTAACGTCAAAGGTTGTCTGGAAGAGATCGCTTTAGTGATAAGACCGCCTTTGCACGCTCTATTTTATTTTTATTATTTTAAGTTTCTTCTGTATTTGTGTTTAATTTATATAAAATGTGTGTGTGCAATAAAGACTTAAAACAAACAAACAAACAAACAAATCTATATCGACTTATAACTATTAACAGCTAGTTGTGGGCCGAGCCAGTTAACAATATAAACAAAACATAAAATTAAATTAAAAACCCACACTAGTCAGCGCTTTCATTTGTTACAATGTCTTTACAATAATTGTTTAACAATTATTGTAAAGTCAACATCTCCTGAGGATGCTCCGGTTTCGGAGCGAAACGTGCGTAGTAGTGCGTTTACATTGCCGAAGATCTGTTTGATGAGGAGTATATCAATTACTGCATACAGATTCTCCTGCTTTTTGCGGAGTATAGCAAAATAAGCTTAATTTTCATAACAGAAGAAGAAAAAAAAACATTGAGGGAGTTATGAAAAAAAGTCTTGCTGTTTTTCATTTGGCCAATTTTTTTGGGTCTGATTGCCTGTCTGACCTCAAGCCTTCCTAGGAATGCTATTATAACTAACTTATTGTTGTAATATAATCATGAAAGCCCTCTAAATTGCATTGGTGAAGCTCGTTCAGTCTATGCTCTATAACCTTCTCTTTTTATTTGCTTCAGGCAACTAGGCCCATAAAAGAAACACATAAAATACGAAACAAAAATTAAAAAGTAAATTATTTTTAAGCTGATTTTTTCCAATCTTAAGATATTCCGCATAAATATAAAATACTAGCGTACCCAGCCCGCTTTGCCGGGCTAGATTTTGCTTCATTTTATTTAAACAATAAACTTACAAAATTAAATTTTCATCTCATAATATATTAAATCATTTATTTCTCTCCGTATTCATTCTCTTCTATTCTCTTCTCGAGCGGGTGAAGATCATTATCTACACCCATGTACACCCAACAATAGAATATCATCATATTAAATAAAAGCTGTATTTGACAGTTTGACAGTTCAAAAATAGGAGTGCTCCGATCGTCACCATACTTTACAGGATTACTCGCCAGGTCAATCCGGAGATTCCCTGAAAGTTTTATTGAAATCGGTCCAGCCGTTTCGGAGCCTATACGGAACATACCCACACACTTTCTCTTTTATATATGTATACTAGCTGTTGCCCGCGACTTCGTCTGCGTTTGATTTTGTTTTTAAAGTATTCAGTATCGCTAAGACTTAAATGACTATAGTAGTAAGTATATATATATAACACGTGACTGTCAATTCATTATAGACAAATAATTTGCAATAAAATAAAATTGCGACTATAATTAAAGATCTAAGGTAACCTATCTCTTAAGTTGGACCAGACTGCTCACGGTGTGCCAATTTAATTTAAAATCGGTTAAGTAGTTTAAGAGTCCATCGCGGACAAACATCGTGACAGGAGATTTATATATATTAAGATAGATAGAAGAATTAAGAATAACAAGGGATTTTTGGTCTCGCTTCCTTAAAGCGACGGTAGACTATGCCCTCGGGCTAGGCAAGCCGCTCTAAGGAACATGTCCTTGCACCAGGCGAGAACACCTATCAGGTACGTAAGGGCTAATATTAGTATTACTGTGCGACTTCAGCTTACAAAAAAGACAGAGGAAATGGCTGATGACGATGATGATGATGACATACATTGGTCTTCATGATATCATGCTATTTTCGTCAATCTGTCAATTTCCCTTGCGTTTAATAAGCCTTATTAAAACATTATTAAAACAAGACCGTAAGGTGACGTAGATGAAGACACGATATCTTCTAAAGTTAAACTATTATGATCGAACCATCAAAGAGAAACGCCGAACTAAAGTTTTTTTTCTAAACCTGATTGATACCTTTGCATATTTTATGTCAAACCATCGGTCACAGTAATGAAGTTACAATAAAAGTAATTTGTACGGAATTGGATTCTATACGATTTGAACGGTCATTACTCAATACGAGATTTAAGGCGAGGCTTCACTTCCATTCCAATAAGTGTATTCGTATTTCAGTTGTGGTATAGTCAAGTAAAAGGCACGGTGGGCGTTGGGGTTCAAATATGCTGGAATACGACCCTGCACTGCATAGAGTTGTGTACGAAGACCTCGCCACTAGATAAACATACTTAAAGCTCGACACGTCACGACTATGAAATTTGAAAGCTGTGAAGCTCGGTTTAATAAAAGGTGTGATGATGTTAAGAATCATTAATGTTTCTAATCTATAGTTAGTTTTAATCTGCTTAAACTACTCAATTCTAGAAAAAAACAGTTTGTGCAACAGCAAAGAAAAAATAAAAAATATTTCAGCGGTCGAAGGCGTAAGCTACTTTTAAATTAATATAATACGAAGTGTGACAATTCACCTTAAACTCGTACACGTCTCTAAAAGTATGCCACGGAATTTCCGATCTTATTTCCACGGAATAGTTTATAAGGTGTGGCTATCGATTTGTCCCGAAGCAGTTTTGAAGTGACAAAAAACTTGACGTGCGGTCTTCAATCAAAATAATGACTTTATTTAACATTGACAATAAAATATCGCGTATCCTATTGTATTCACTGGTTATAAGCAGGAGGTGAATTCAAAGATAGGGTAAAGGTACTATTCGGTTCACTAGGTCTGTATGAATTTCGGTAATAAATTAAAAACTAACAACCAGTTATCATAGTTTTCCTAATATTATTTTTTAATGTTCATCGTACTAATATATCAGTTTTAGTGCATTTGCCCTTTTTGTTAATTTTTGCTTCACTAGTCCCTTTATCAATTTGACCTTATTGTCAATTCATTAAGACTGACTTCTAAAACCTGGTTGTCACCAGGTGGAGTATTATCTTAACTGGGATACGTTGGTTTTATGTTAAAAAAATACCTATTCTCTCGACTCACATGTCGTTATTTTTGTCGCTTATCATCGTGATCTAGATCAGATCGACATCTAGGTTAACTAATGATCCCAGATTCAAGACCGCGCTTTTTTATATTTATTTGCAACTTTAGAATTTCGACATGTTTAATACACCTAGTTGGTTAGCTATCAGTTTATTAAACGCAATGTTTCTATTTTATAAACAGAGGTAAGATTTGGGCAAAGGTGAAGAAATTAAAGTTTTTCAAGATTCACTGTAAAGAATATTTAATCAAGCGTTACTTCAAATGTCAATACATACACGAGATGCCGATTATAGTAGCATTTGCCCTATTCGAATTGGATATAAAGGTTTTGATGGGCTTTAAGCCGACAATACTGATTGGTTCCAATAAAGCATGCCATTGAGATATGTCTTTCACGAAACAATGGCAGTAGGTTCGATCCCAAGATGGTTGGATTAGGAGATTGAATAACAAACTGATACATATTAATGTGATGCACTTGCGGTATGGTATACTTTAAATATAGTACTGCTCCAGAATATCATATATTTTGATCACTGCCTTTTATTGTTTTAAGCTAATAAATCTCAAAGGGAAATATTGCGAGGAAACCTGCCTCTTCTACATGGAGTTCTCCATAATTTTCGTGTTTTCTATATTCTTTTAATTTGCTTCATTAAATTCTCTTCTATTATGGCGATTTTCTTTAAACTCTTCATCTATGTATTACTGCTGTAAGTCTACCAATCCACATTTAAACAACATGGTGGACTACGACCAAACCTTCCTTATTCTGAGATGAAACCTTTGCCCTGTAGGGGGTAGTGTTTTTTTTAACTAATTATGATGAATATCTATAGATTTTTAATCTATGTATTAAATTATCACAAATAATCACATGATAGTTTGATTATCTATATCACTAGAAAGGTCACTTAATGAATATATTATGAACAAACTGAGTAAAGTAGGTAATTTTGTTAATTGTTGAAAGCAGTAAAGTTAAGTTTCAGTCAACATTTTTTTTACTTTAGCAATTGCATTCGAAACAAAGTGCAGAAATAAAATCTGCCTTTTGTAGTCTATCATTCAACGTCACTTCGACAAAACCTCTCCAATACTAATAATCGCTCGATATACGGAACACAAGAACAATACCATTAGGGTTCCCTCGGCGTTATCTGACTTGAAAACAATCGGCAAATGATTCGCGCAGCAATTACGGGAAAATGACGATTGGTCAATGATTATGTAATAACAGAAGATCTCAAAGTGTGTCAGACGTAACTCTACCTAGTTTTAAAATAAAATTCGTATTCTGTCTTTCGTTAAACTGTGCAAAACATATGGAATAATAATATTCTATTCAACATTTATATTATCAACAAATTAATTTTTTTTTCAGAAGTGTTAAATTTAATTTGGTCCATTACTATTAACTGGTAGGTATACTAACTATAATTCAAATCGATAATTATAATTAATCATCTCTTATATAATTATCCATCTATTAGATTAATTAATTATGAAGTTGTAAAGCTAAAATGGTGTCTAACGGTACAATCTCATACTACTGTTGGACACAACTTAAGCTTTGCACTTATTGAGTGATTTGGCTGAATATAGATCCCACCAATTCTTATATCTCAGCAATGCTGTTGATCAACTTTATAAGTAAGATTGCAACCATCACTCAAAACTCTACTATTAGTAGAGTTTTGAGTGATGGTTGCAATCAAAATAGTTCAAAATAGTTAAAGTTAGTTTAAATAGTGTAATAAATTGGACTGTTTATGTTTTAAATTGCTATAGGAAATAAGGTACAAATAGAATTCAGTATCTGTTCTCAATATTCTTTGATCCAAAGGCTGAATGGGGTAGCTGTCATTAATGTAAGTGACTCCCCGTTCGATGTACGAACGTTTTTGTCTGTCTACTTGATTGATAAAGAAATGGTATGGTAGCGACATTGCGGAACTTTTATCTTGGGCCACATTTCCAATATGAACCTTAATACTAAGAGCTAAAGGCACATTTTGAATAAAAGATGAGATATAATCGAAGCTTACTTATTTCGTACACAAAAGAAATGGTATAGGTAAATGATCTTTTTTCTTGTTTTGTATCTGGAAATGGAATATTAATTTATGTTAAAATTACGAAAACAGGGTAGCCAACTTCAAATAATAGACAGGCAATGGATAATATATTCTGGGGCATTAGATTTGACTTGACTACCTCTTATAACTTGCCAATGGAATAACTAAAAAAAACCGGTTTCGACTAGACTTGATAGCACAAATACGATGATAATAAAAATGTCATTGATCGCATAATATTTTGTATCAGTCACTTTTAGTTAGTTTTAGTCTTCAAATCAACCCATTACCGGCCCTGCAGGGCACGGGTTTCCTCCCACAATGAGAAGGGGTTAAGGCCGTAGTCCACCACGCTGGATGCAGACCCAATGCGGATTGGTGGACTCCAAATACCTTCGAGAACATTATGGAGAACTCACAGGCATGCAGGTTTCCTCACGATGGTTTCCTTCACCGTTGCAGCAAGTTATATTTAATTACTTAAAACGCACATAATATAGAAAAGTAATCATAAGTTGCTTCAATATAAAATCAATAATAATATCTTCAGCAACTGAATTTTTTTTATAAAATTATAAAAAAAAATCTTTCGGTAACTTGGACGAAATGCCAAAACTTACACTATTTGGTACCTTCCTTGATAACAAGGATAAATTACGTATTTCTTTAACGGCATCAAAACACTCAATGGTCGGATCTCAAAATAATCCTCTTAAACTAAATCCCGAGCACAAAAGAGCCTTACAATGAACGTATTTTTTATTCAAGACTCAAAGGAGGTTGACATCGCCATTCATATTGTAAAAAGATGATACAGTGACTCTATTACATATACCTCTTGCTATCGATGGAAAGTGATTGCAATATGACGTAGGTACTGCATGGTTATTTTCTCCTTAAGACGATATTATTCTTTTAATTATAATAATAATAAGAATTCATGTTTTGCTACAAACGAAATTGCAAACAGAATGTTTAAAAATCGCTCTGAAGCATAAGTATTCAGCAGTAAAATTACTCTTCAGTTTTTCTGCCACTGTTGTTTTAGTTTTTGTTTGATAGTTAAACTTGATATTTATTGTGCTCTCAATAACTCAATGGTATAAGGGTGCAATAAAACTGGAACGGAAAAAGGACTAAATTCTACTAATTGAATTATTGTTATATGATTATAACAATAATTCAATGAGTAGAATGTATGCATACAGTACTAAGGTGCTCTTAACGCATACATTCTATTCATGAACTATAGGCTAAAGGGCAAAAAAAAAATGTATAAGCCGTCACGGGACGCCTGGCCGATGTGAAACATTGAAATTGTTTTGTATAAGTTACTAGCTGTTGCCTGCGACTTCGTCTGCGTTTGATTTTGTTTTTTGATGTGGCATTCAATTTATTTGTAGTTCTAAAAAAATTCAAGTATTCAGTATCGCTAAGCCTCTATCTCCAACCACATTCATCAGATCTACACAAAGTTTAGGCAAAATTAAATACATATTATAACCTCTATAGTACAAAAATAATTATTTAAATCGGTTATAATTTGTCGGAGCTATGGTGTAAAATCCCCTCTCCCAAAGGAACCGAGCTTAATGTCGGGATAAAAAGTATCCTATTTTACTTCTAACACTTCTAAGAATATGTGTACAAAGTTTCATGAGGATCGGTTAAGACATACATTGACATTTATAATATTAAGAAGATATACATTTGCCAGACTACAAGCGGAGTCAGATGTGGCATAATCAAAAGATAAAGCATTACGATCATATTGTGATTTTGCTTTCTTTGTAAGAGGCTGCACACTTTGACTTGCTGAATTGTTGCTGTCAGAAGTAAAACACACATTATCCTCACATGTGTTACGTGGGAAACAATACTGTACCTATACACTATGCATACTACTACGTATGGACTACGTTTAGTACATATAGCGTGGCAAAGCGTCGCCACGGCATGTATCGCCACGCCAACAATCAGGTTAACCTTCGCCTATAGATGTTTCACATCAAAAAAGCTCTTCATAAACTGATCTTTTTAAAAAGTTGACTACTTTATATTTCACTTGTGGACTTAAAATTTGTCGTCTATGGTACATTTTAATATTAGAAATTAGTTTGAATGGAAGTAGTCACAATCGTATGACATTAAAAGACGATCCGTAATGGTGCCTCGATATCGTGGGAGACATAAATAACAGGTATCGATACAAGTGACTTATGTTGTATTGTTATCGATTCGTACCTATACAGTTCGTATAAAGTTTTTTAAGAACTTTTCGATTAGAAGGGCTTTGTGTGAATCAGGAAATAAGTCAACCTTGGCAGATGCGACTTCGTGTTTGTTGTATGGATATGAAGAAAGAAAACAAAAGATTATTGATATTTTTTTATAGATTTAGTAGACTCAATTGATAATAGTCTTCTAAACTATGACAATTTTGATTTTAAGTTCCGTTGCTCTATTGCATCTAACATACTTTCTCCAGAATTCGAGAACAGATACGGTTAATACTATAAAAAGGTTATCATTGAGTCGCGACACTTTTCTGTTGAGTACCTATGCTTTATTTAAGGATTAAAAAATGTAATAATTTATGGTTATGAATTATAATTTATTCAGGTCTTATTACCTGAGAATATAAAATATCATTCGCACTGTCTTCAAACGATTACTTTGAATGTTCTTATAAAGATAGCCGTACCTAAAATAAAAAACAAACACATTTTTGTTTTATGTTTCAATTTTGTAAGTACTATATGTGATATATTATCTTGCATTACAATTTGATAACTTGTCTTTTGTACTATGTAGTAATTATTTTGAATGGACTTTAAAAATTAACAAAATGATTATTTACATAATAAGACAAGTTTGAAAAAAATATACTACCAATCTCATCGCAATCGATGGAATCAGCTGCAATAATATAAATATAAATATAATAAATAAATATACTACGACAATACACACATCGCCACCTAGCCCCAAAGTAAGCGTAGCTTGTGTTATGGGTACTAAGATGACTGATGAATAATTTATGAATTATATATACATAAATACTTAAAAAATACATATAAACACCCAGACACTGAAAAACACTTAATGCTCATCACACAAACATTTTCCAGTTGTGGGAATCGAAACCACGGCCTTGGACTAAGAAAGCAGGGTCGCTGCCCACTGTGCCAGTCAGCCGTCAAAATATAGACGGCAACGGCGACGTCAAAATATAGCAGCAATAATATAGACGGCAACTTTACCACAACGGAATACCTTAGAAATCTGTCGTTATTATGTTCAATACAAATACTTACTAATTAAAAATTAACGGCGGTAACAAACTCCCAGTCCCAATCATGATAAACCTTTTTAAAATTGTCGTCATAGCAACAAAATAAATCAGTCTCAATAATCAAATTAAAAAACGGTTACCACTAGAATACAAGTTGAGGGTTATTTCTAACTTTTACTAAAACATGTAGATTCTCGCCAAGGTCTTGAACTGTGAGTTAACAGCCGATGCGACGGCAAAAATAATATTAGCACCCATCTTAAAGCAGTATTTCCAAAATCATCATCATCATCATATCAATCTATTACGACCCACTACGGAGCTCGGGTCACCCCGCTTAGAAAAGGGGTTAAGGCCGTAGTCCACCATGCTGGCCCAGTGCGGATTGATGGACTTCACACACCTTTGAGTACATTATGGAGAACTCTCGGGCATGCACGTTTCCTCAAGGTTTTCCTTCACCGTTGTAGCAAGTGATATTTTCTTTGCTAAAAACGCACGTAACTTAGAAAAGTAAGAGGTGGTAAGGCCGGGATTCGAACTCGCGCCCTCCAAAGTGAAGACGAAGTTCTACCCACTGGGCTATCGCCGCTTCTTTGGTAATGCTGATGCATTAATGCAATGTTGCTTAAATATTGAAAATAAGCGTTACTTTGAAAATAAGCTTAATCTCATATCTTTAAACGAGCAATTCTTGTATTTATATATAAATATAATTGGAATCTCGGAATCGGCTCCAACGATTTTCATAAAATTTAGTATACAGGGTGGTGTATCAGGGGGGGTAATCCGGTAATAACCGATTTGGTGCAGACGAAGTTGCACGGGTCAGCTTGTTTTGATAATATGAAATGTTGCTTATATAAAAAAGAATATATAGGACATTGATGTCAATAACGTTTTGAAAAAGGTAAAGCTAGTCAATGAACTATAAAAAACATAAAAAAACTGTTTCCTGCCTATGGTTCTGTTTTGATTACTTCTCTTACAAAGTCGCAGGCAGTTTTTACTATTCGATTGATTATATTGCCCAGCCATCGAGTCCATTTCATTCCGAGAATGAACAAAAAACTTTATAAAATCAATTCAATAAGCCTCAATAAGCAATCGCCGGTAATAACGCTCTTGGGTAATAAAGTTCGGATCGGAAAGAGGTCCCATTTTCAAATCGTACGATATATTAAATTAAACTGGAAGATGGTGATAGCAAAAAAATAAATTTACCCGGCTAAGTTTGTTGTGGGCTCTTCTTAGACCAGGTCGCGTTTGGAACCCTCGTAGCTTTAGATTTAAGTTGGCGAACGAAGTTATCACCATCCCGTTACAATTATGTAAACAAATATGTATGAACGCTTCATAACTGCCTGTGATAGGCCTACATGAATAAATAAATTTTGAATTTGAATTTAAAAGCTTTAGATTAATATAAGCATTATTATTTTTGTGCATTTATTGTGAACTGATAGGAAAGACTAATCCATTCGTAGATCCTCCACTTTCTTTCTCATTAAAAGCGATGGCTAGTGGCCATTAAAGTTTTAATCCAGATCAGGCCGACGATCCTACTTATTATCTAACCTATAACACGTAGTAGAAACTAGGACTACAACCCAGGCTTTCAATTATTAATTTAATAATCACAATTTTTTTTATTAGATTCATCTGAATAATACAACGTCTTTGTATGATTTTCTTTTGCCGTATTTTTTGAATTATTTCTAGTCATCCTATATTTCTAATATCCAAACCTAATAGCATAATTAAATAATATGTTAGTACTGTAACCAACAACAGTACTGCTCCCAAGCCTGAAACCTCAACGTTATGCTCAGCTATTTTAGGTGCCAGAATATACAAACCAATAAATAATAATTTTATAAGCTGATTATCAATAATTGGGAAGGCACTGTAAGTTCCTAATAAACGGTGTTGAAGTAAGAACAGAGTAAATGATTCGCTTTAACAAAATCAGTAGAGATCATAACGAATAAGCAACCACGTAATAGGGTACCTGCGTCGGCGCCGACGCAGTCTTTAATTTGTAAATCGAACCGCCCGCTAGCGCCATCTATTAGTGTCAATGACCACCGACGGCTACTGTGCTGCGGTAAAAGTCATTTCTTTTACTCTTTGGAGTGGAGTGTTGTTTATTTGTTGAAGGTTGAAATTAGTGCATCAACTATAACTGGTTTCTGGAGGAGATGGCTATGTAGAGAATATTTAGGTAGCATCATCACAAGCCTCTTATAATTCTACGACATATCAAAGGCTTCCTCTCTTAAAGAATAACATCTTAGATACGCTGCTTCAGTGCACGCTGGAATAAGACAATATTATCGTAGGATATACTCGTAGTTATTTAATTACTATTAGAGACAAATTTCCTTCTATTTCAATAATCACTAAGTCGATTCTGACACACATTTTTCGTAGTAAATAAGAATTGTCCGCGTTTGTTTTTGTTTTTAAAGCATTCCGTACGAACAGTTAATTTGAGAGAGTTTATTCTCATTCAATAAAAGCGTAGTTCTACTGATATTTTTAAGTTGTGTATTATAGTAAACAAATCGGGGGTAGTTTTTAGAAAGAAATTTTTCAATTAATTTTAATAAAAATTTGAACTCGCGTCATACTTCCGTCGCGTTCGCGTCATAAATGTCCGATTGGAATGAATTTAAAAGTATTGCAATTTTCTAAAGGATCTCCAATTTTTTTTAGGAATTTCTTTGTGACAGTTTAGCTTTCTTTTGGCACAGAAATGGTTAAAATTGGTTTAGTACTTTTAAGGTCTATTGGGTACAAACAAACAAACATATAATATTATTATAGATAAACAGTACAGTACACATTTTTAATCGATGATAGTAAATGCCGTTAAAATTAAAGCTCGGCATGAATTTGGTCTTTGCAGTCTTACAATCAGCGATAGTCCACACAAAAGTAAGGGATAGGTATTTCATTGTAAACATCGTTGATATATTAAACAAACAAAACACAGAACATAAAATCCAATCCCAGCATAATTTATCTATCCCATTTTTTCCATCCGACAATTATTATGCCGCATCTTAATCTCGATTAGCAAATCATTCGCAATCATAATAAAAATAATGACAAAACCCCCACAATTCGATTACTGCCTAATTAGAGCCTTATAGTGGAAAACGTCCAGGGAAATTGCTTCTAGACCGAAATCACTGTAATTGAGAAGAGCTACCGGTCTTGACTCAGCTACCTACTACTATCCTGGCGATCTAGCCATCACTTTCACTCATATCAGTATTTTATCATCTATCTTTGTCTGATTTCAGTTTGAAACCAAACAGTACGCAGAATAACATAAACCAATCATCTGTCAATCAATATTCAACTTTGTTGAAAAAGAAAAAGGTCTGATATTCAAATGCATCAAAACATGCATTGGTGAAAACAATTGGGAGTCGATGATTAAAGGTGAGTCGACATTGCACCATATGTTAGATATTGCAATATAACTTTTGCTGGACAATATAATAATTATTATGTTTTGAATTTTAAACTTTAATTAAAACCATATAAGTTACTCACATATCGAGAATCTGGGGCAAGTTTGATTTAAATCCCTCTTTCTTATGCTAAAGGAGGGTTGTGTTACATTAATAGTCTAGGGGTTGTGATTTACCAATTTCATGTACTAAACTAATTTGGAATGTAAAATTCGATAAATACGATACTTTAAAAATTAGAAATGTGTCTATTATTATTATTATAAACAGATGTATATAAGTTTTCATTTGTTTTCAAGTGTTTATACACTTAAAATATATTTAAAATTAAATATATTTATTTTTAAAATACATAACAAAATTTTCAGAACCGTCGAAAAGAATAAAAGTTAAAGTTGGCTCATAATTAAAATTTAAAAGCGGAAACACGACACCCTGGAATCCAAGCCTTACTGAGTATCATCAAAGTAGCTCACAATATGCATATCACTTATATGGTCTCTCTCCAGCCGTAAGCGTAAAAGTCTTAGGTACAACTTCCGGCGTCACATTACTAAACACTATCTCATGTATGGGGACTATCAAAACGAATATCATAAGCTTCTGCTGTATTGGCAAAGCACTCAGGCCAGGATAGCCAGTGAACTGCATGTTTAAATACACCTAATCTATATCTTTACTTATAATAAAACTGTAACTGAAACATTTTGAAAATTTTGACCGGGGGATGACTTTATAATCGATACCGAGTCCAAAAAAGATTTTTATTTAAATTTTTTCAGTCTGTCTGTCCGGGCATCACGTGAAAACTACTGAACGGATTTAAATAAAATTTGCTATAGAGGTAGCTGATATTCCTGGTCAACATATAGAATACTTTTTACCCCGATAAACAATAAGTTTCCTCCGGGAAATGGGAAGAATTTTTTTATTAATGTTACTTGATAGCTCCGTTAAATTTGAACCGATTTTAATAATTCTTTTTTTGTTTGAAAGGTAATACTATCAATTATGTATTGCCTTATTTTAATAAGGATCTGATAAATATTGTCGGTGATAAAGGACATAACTCTTCACGAATAACAATAAATCGCAAGGCACGTTGGACAACGATCGAATGCATGCGTACAATCCAACTAATATTATAAATGCGAAAGTTTCTGAGGATGGACAACTTATTAACTCAGTATACCACGTAAAATAATAGCAGGTACGTAGCCACGATGATTATGATGTTAGCATCAGATCTATTCTAGCTTCTCGATTGACTCATACGCGGACGAAGTCGCGAGGGTCCGCTAGTCTTAAAATAAAGATTAGATACTATGAATTTACCTGCTAACTACAGTTTCAATGTGCAGGCACCCTTACAAAAGTGTGTTCATCTGATGGTTCGCCGTCAAAGAAACCGCCATCGATTCCCTCGATTTGCTTGCTATTGTAATTATGTTCTTTCCATTTTATTTTCGATTTATCGTTTTGTGGGGAGATGCAATAAACCGAAGACTACTGTTTGTTTTGTGCTGTGGAATTAGTTTTTTACGTTTGTTGCAATATTTTTATTATATCCACTATCTGGTAGTCGCGGCTACGTCTGTGTTTAGGGTAAGGAGTGTTTAGGGTAAGTTTACGAATATGGTTATCGCCATCATCTCACTACCGTGTAATTCTCATGTAATGAACGCATCAAATATGCCACCTATGGGCCTACTTGAATAAAGATATTTTTGACTTTTGACTTTGTTATAATAAAATCACAATGTGGTTATCTAATTTTTTTTTGCTATAACATGCTATCCAAAGCACAGTATTGCTCAACGTTAATTTCTTCAGCTCCGCATGCTGAGTTTGTCTTTGAAAGATAACTTTTAATGATAAGGCTGCCTTAGTACCGTAGCACTAAGGACTATATCTGTTCGCTTGTATTGTTTCTTTGAGTATTGTTAGTTCTTCCATTTCTTTTTCTACTCTTAGTACTGATATAGCTTACTAGTAATAATGTCTATTTGTATATTTCCTCCTTTCGCCACTTTGACCTCCAAGAGACATTCAAGATCCGACATCAGTCATGTCAACGACCCACCTGTCTGAACTAACTCAATATCATCTCGAAATTTTATTCCCCCATCACGAAATCTTTGTATCTTAGGACAACTGCACATGGTGGACAAGACGATTCATTTGTTCATACATGTTACGTTTAACATATGATTTTTTTTAATAAAAACTAAAATGTAGTATCCTACATACTTGGCGTCTGATTATTTTGGCATTTAAATCTTTAGTGTGGATATAATTGCTAAAAGCTTTAATTGTTTTTCTTAATCTAAGTTGTTTTTAGGTACAAAGCACTAGGGCGGAAAATCAAATTGTAGCATAGCACTACATAAAGATAGTAGACAGTAAGACTAAAATGCAATAAATCATATATTGGAGAAGTGGTGGACGGGTGTAATGTAGTGCCACCTTCATAGACTAAGACGAACAGGGCGCGACCATGATGAAAAGTGTATAAAGACCTATAGTCTATAATGATGAATAATAAAAGACGGAAGAGTTAGTAAATATTGTGAACGGATTATCTAAACCAATATCACCAGGGTCTTGCAAACAAACGTGGTATGAAATCAGAGTAGTTATGCAGTGTTTTATCACACCTGTTAAATATCAGAGCGTGATAAATGTTTAAATTGCTATTCCAACGTTATTCAATGTTTATTTGTAAGGCCCCAAGGTAATCATTTAAATAAGGTTTTAATTTAAATACATTACTTAAAATGTCACAATAGGATACTTACTCTCATGTAGTAAATCCGACATTAGACAAGACAACGTTTATCGGAACCCTTAAAGATCCGTTGAAACAATACGGCACGGTCTGCACTTAAGATCAAACCGATAAATGCGTTATGGTATATTTTATTAAAATTTATGTCTTATTCCAACTTCCCAGAATTTATTAATCGGCTAATATGAATTCTGTGTGTGTTTTTCTTTGTACCGCAACGAAACTGATATTTTTGTGATGCTACTAAAGGCGGTGTCGTTTTCGCGGCACCACGCATGCCTGCAATGTATCGGCCATTTTGTTTATAATTGTTTTTTCTTTATTCGACAACATATTCGCGCTTTACTGCAATCTCACCAGTTAGTGATGCGTTATAATAATAAATGGAAAGTTCAATTAGTTGTTATTGAAGTGGCTATCTGCCTCAATTCTGCAACACCACGATAGCTTAGTATCGTTAAATCAATCTTACTAATGGTATCATCCTGTGAGACCTCGACAAGTGCATATAATAGTCAAGAGGTTATATCTTTGAATACTATAAAAAGGAGCTATATTTGTCTACCAATTAAGCTATAAATAACACTATCTCTCTAAACATGGCTACTTTACTGTGAACGATTACCGCATTAACATTCACCTATCACAAAACATACTCACTCTCCATACTAAACAATCAATTCATACGACGTTTACAATATATTACGTGTAATTTGTAGATACTTATTTAAATCGATTCTTAATACTAAACATAGCTAATGAAATTTTTCAACAGGCACAGGGACCAGCCGGTCGTACAGGCCCAGAGAGTTCACACACACCGCCTCCGTAACGACCTTGTCCGCTCATTTGTCAAAGCGCGTGGATATTTTATTTATTACGGACCCTCCACGCGTAAGGAATACCTGAGCAATATCAACAATTTATCTTCAAAAGATAACAAAAATTAAATCAACTTTACAGCTAATAAGATTCGGCTCAAATTCGTTTGTATTATTCAATTTCGAGAGGAAATATCCGAGATGTTAATGTCTTAAAAGATATCATTGGCTCAATAGTTTTTAGTTTTGTTGTTTCTCTAATTTCTTAACCAGAGAGCGCATATTCGATCAGCAAAATGAAGATATAAATTATCACTTTAAAGATATTCGTAAAAGAGAAATAAATTAAAAATCTATAGACGCTGCGGGTCGTTCGGACCACGCCACCGTCTTGAGTGTTAATAGATTATACCAAACCTTTATGTTTGTTTTTTAGGGTTCCGTAGACTCATTTTTACAAATTTTGAAAATGTTTAGTTTTTGTTCTTTATTTTATAATTTACTAGTTGTACCCTGCCACGCTTCGCTGTGGCACATTTCTATGCAATGGTTGAGAAATGAAAAACAAAACAAAGAATACATTACATAAGTTTAATTTTGCAATATTTGTGGATATACAATATTTCTTGTTTTTCCACTATCTGCGTAGATATACAGACTTGCGGATATGTGACTGATGCAAAAAATATATAAAAACAATCCTTATTGCGGATATTATATCATGCTAAAATTTCAGCTAGATCGGTACAGAACTTCTTGAGTTTTTGAAGCGTACACAAACCAACATAAAATTTTTATACATATAGACTAGCGAACCCGAGCCAACCCAACGAACACGTGATGTCACAGATTTATATATATAGATAGTAACAGAAGTATGGCAAATAAAAGCAAAAATCTAACTATCCATTCGAACAACCATCGAAAATACCGAATCCATTTCTAGTCTCATTATGAGAAGATTATATGTTTTAGTTTTTAGATCTCAATTTGAATCCGTTGAGTCAGTAAACGTATGAGTTACGAGAACCTTTCACAGACTAATTTTCGCGTCAAATGGGTTTACCTTAAACCTGTCCTGTGTTAAACATTATAAAATTAAACAAATTTGGAATATTTATATTGCTAACACAGCTTAGTTTTCTATCATACAAAAGTCGAGACTCATCATCTAAGTGAAGATTAACTTTTCAATTTATAATTTAAGATGAATCGTGTTACATGACAAAATATTATTTGCGTCGTTCGCTTTATTCTTAGAATGCACCCACGTTCAGGACCTAGAAAGGTTAAATATTGTTTACTTTGTAAAGAAAGTTTCTGGAAGTGTCTTCCTAATAATAATTTTTTCAACAATACCCCGCCAATAAAATGTATTCGATGCAGATTTTGAAAGCATAATAACTTTTTCTGATGCTACTAGTCAGTTACTGACGATTTACGGTCATTGCAATTTGCAACGAAACTTGTTGCTTTGGATAAATACAATGCAAATAATTATCCTGGTATGTAAAAATATTAAGATGAAGACGTCGGTGGTTTGATGCGGGTTACCACGAAGATGTCACAGCCATCTTACGTCTGTGAACATAAGTTAAATAAAAAATAACTTTTGAACTTTGAATCACAGATTAAATAAAAATAAATACGTAGAAAATACAATCTAATTAGGTCGCCTAACAAGCAAGATTTCTAGTTAGCCTAATATTTAATCGCACTCTTTCATGTGGCAGATTAAGTTAAGTAGTGTTATTCATTACCTTATACTTAGTAGATCTTAATGTTTTGGATTAGATTTATTATAAATATGAGACGTAAGAAAAGTTCATGCAATCTGTTGTCATGTTTTGCATGCACAGATCGTGCATGCATGTCGCCTCCATTGAGCTAACATCTTAGCTATACCTACCTGGTGGTCACGCAGCGTGCTATTTCTCCGCGTATCCTTTATGCATATAATGAAGGCTAGCCTTTGTACCGGCGGAGAAATTGATCATGGTTGTACTATCAGAAACAAAACTAACTAGCACATTACAAATAGTGTGGAAACATGTTTGAAATAATAGGTGTTTTTTTTTATTTATTATCTTTAGCATCGCCGCGATGTCTGTCTGTTGATATTCTACAAGATTAATAAATTATAAATAAATAAATAAATTTACTACGACAATACACACATCGCCACCTAGCCCCAAAGTAAGCGTAGCTTGTGTTATGGTTACTAAGATGGCTGATGAATAATTAAATGAATAATATACGTAAATACTTATAATAAATAGATAAACACCCAGATACTGAAAAACATTGATGTTCATCACACAAACATTGTCCAGTTGTGGGAATTGAACCCACGACCTTGGCTCAGAAAGCAGGGTCGCTGTCCACTGCGCCAATCGGCCGTCAAATTCTTCAAGATGTATTAGAAAGTGGGTGCTCTAAAACTATTTAATATAATTTCCGTGTCAACTATTTACTGCATAATTACGTAGTTGATATCCCATGGACTAACTACGAAGTCTCCTTCTTGTAAGTTAATAATATGTAGCTAAAAACATGGAATGCCCTTCCAGCGTCCGTTAGTCCCACCAACTATAATGTCAAGAGTCAGTAGATATCTTCCTACCACGCTCCTATTTAGAGTTCATATCTTACCATTAGGTGTGAATAATGTGATTGCAACGAAGTGAAATTATGTATTTACTGACTTAAAATTATCATCATCATATCAACCCATTGCCGGCCCACTATAGGGCACGGGTCTAATTTGACAGTGAAGAGGGGTTAGGCCGTAGTCCACCACGCTGGCTCAGTGCGGATTGGTAGACTGCACATGCCTCTGAGAACATTATACAGAACTCAAGCATGCAGGTTTCCTCACGATGTTTTCCTTCATCGTTGAAGCAAGTGATATTGAAATCACTTTAAACGCACATAACTTAGAAAAGTTAGAGGTGGATGCTGTCATTCGAAATCCGCCACCCGAATGTCAAGCCAAAGTCCTCACCACTAGGCTTTCACCACTTCTCAATACAACTTTAAATACATAAAAAACAAGAAGAAGAAGAAAAAGTCTTTATTGCACATAAAAATATAAAACCAGGTTATCAAAAAAAAAACGATAATATACATATGCACAAAGGCGGCCTTATCGCTTGAAGCGATCTCATTCAGACAACCTTTGGTTGAAGAAACATAGTAGAGAAAACGGGATAGTGCAACTTCAAAACGGGACTTAAATTGTGCTTATTATAAACATTACATATACAATACATACTAATACTACATATATATAGTAAAAACATATATATTTATATATATATATATAAATATCAATATATAAACTTACAACTATACTATTTAAACATACACATAAAATACATAGATGTTTTGCTACATACTAGATAGGAAATAGTCTTTTAACCGCTATTTAAAGATATTTAATGATTTGGACGGTCTTATATCCCTCGGCAGCTCATTCCATAAATTAACCACCTTTACCGTAAAAGAATTGCCATACGCCAATGAACGACTAGCAGGAACGTGTAACAAGCTGTCATTATTAGCTCGCAGATTTAAGTGAACATTGCTATCAAGAAAGGTGAATCGCTCTTTTAAATATAGTGGAGTTTGCGGATAATATAAAATGGAGTAAAGGAGAGAAAGAGCGTGTTTCGACGAGAACGAATTGGTGGCCACTTTAATTGACACATGATCAAATTTACGTATGCCGAAAATGAACCGTATACATAAGTTTTGCAGCCTCTCAAGTTTGTTTAGCATGGTCTCAGATAAATCCAAATATCAGACATCTGCATAATCCAAAATAGGCAGTAATAATGTATAAGCTAAAAGAATTTTAGTTTTTATAGGTAAAAAGTTTTTCCCCCGCCCCAAGAACCGAACAGCACCAAAAATTTTGCGACTCATTGCTGACTTTACATTTTATTCATCACATCAACCCACTACAAGGCACGGGTCTCCTTACACAGTGAGAACGGATTAAGGCCGAAGCCCACCACGCTGGTCCAGTGTGGATTAGTGGACTCCACACGCCTTTCAAACATTATGGAGAACTCTCAGGTATTAAGGTTTTCTCACGATGTTTTCCTTCAGCATTGAAGGAAAACATCGTGAAGCAAGTGACATGTTATTTCTTAAAACGCACATAACTTAGAAAAGTTGAGAACACGGCCCCCCGAACGTTAATTCGCTTGGTCCGTCAATTATTACAAAAAAAAAACAATTAACTATGAAACTCAATATTTTATTATTATTATTAGTTTATTCGGAAATAAACTTTATTTTCTTTTTTTTTTAGTTTTATTTATTTTATTTTTTAGTTTTTGAAATTTGTAATTGTAGTTGTATATTTATTTAAATTTTAAATTTTACTATTGTGTTTTTGTATTATTTTCACAGTATTTTTTGTATTTTTGTTTTAATTTTTGTCATTTTTGTCATATGGGTATTTGGCCTGGATTAAAAGCATTTATTATTATATTATATTATTATTATTATTATTAATATAAACATAAACAAACGATTCACTGTTTTACTCGATAATAAACTTTAACAAGTAGGTATTTTCACTATCACAAATGTTAATCGTTACCGACCTGAGGTTTATATGTGTGGTCATAATGCTGTAAGACCCTGATCCGTGGTCAATCCTAAACTTGTTAAAAAATCACGTTACACAGAAATCTTAACAATAATAATATAAAGAGGTAAAAGCATACAACCTTTGCCACGTACCCACCATGAAGGTCTCATGTACGTGACTGATGCATTATGATATCGCGAGCTAGCATCAGATCACAGGGTTCGTTCACTCCTTAATGGCCTTACGGGGAATCAGAAAACGTGATGAAATCAAAATTATATATGATCTTGGTTAAAGGCTTGCAGAAAAACTGGTTAATTTCAACTAAGAATTGTTTACTTTTCAAGATTTTATATTTCTTGTAATTAATCGTATTAACGTATGTGTCGTGTGTCGGTAACTGTGGTTCTTCTACTGATCTCCTCATTTCCGATTTCATCACGTAGAGATACACTCAACATAGCTCTCTTCATTGCCCGCAACAGTAGCGTGCACTGCATGCATGCGTAAATACACTGCATACCCTACCCTCAGAGCCTATCAGGGTTTTGGAAACAATAGAATCAAACACTACGATACCGATTCTTGACCAAGCCGCAGCTGTGTGTGTGAATTTTATAAGTGTAGTAAAATATTGCTTTATCGGAACATTTTGTAAAATCCGCACTGTTTTTCAAAATGCTTTTTTAATGCATACCCTGGTCAATGAAAACAAAATTCACTAAGGCTTGGCAAAACTTCTCATCAACTATCTAACTTAAGTTTTCACCATATCAAATCGGATATCCTTATTCGATTTGAGAACCTGTACAGACCTGACCTAAAATAACCTGAAACAGACAAATGAGCGCAATACACGATAATACATCATAGCCTATAGCAGTCAGTGGCGTGCAAAGAAGGTAAATCCGTACTGTTTTTCAAAATGCTTTTTTTATGCATAACCTGGTCAATGTTTAATGAATACCCTTTGCTTCCCGTAGTACTGCCACCATATACTGCCATCACTTGTCTGCCCAACGTTGCTTTTATAGAAAAAGCCGCTCGTGGAGAGAGGTCTTTGGACCAGTAGTGGACTGTTATCAGTGGCGTGCACAGAGGGTATGCACAGGGTATGCAGATGATATAAAATGAGAAAATCTCTGCGAGTTATAAATACTTACGGGTAGGCTTTTTATAACTCTTGACAATGCCTACGCTTAAGATTTTTATAACTCGTACTGGAGATTTTCTTCATTTTATATAATCTGCATATCTTGTGCATACTTTCTTTGCACGCCACTGACTGTTATAGGCTATAATGTAGTATTTTGTCTGTTTCAGGTTCAGGTCCTAAAATCAAGTAAGCACATACGATTCGATATGGTGAAAACTTAAGTTACATAGTTGATGAGAAGTTTGGTCGAGCCTTAGTGAATTTTTTTTTCAGTAGGTAAGTCATTTTAAAAATCCTTTTGTTTGGAAAAGTAGGGCTTATGCCCGTTTGCCCGATCAAGATTGTGAAGCTTATGAAAGACAGCACAGAAAGAATTCTGTATAAAGGTAAAACAAATTAATCGGCTATGTAAACGGAGTACTTTGCCCTTTGTAAGCGATTCTTTGCATCGATGCATCCAGTGTCAAGGTTTAAGATTGCATCAATAGTAGTCTATTACAGTCCATTGTGGGACTAAAGGCTTGCCTTAATCACCACGCTGGGCAGACGGATTGGTGAACGCAGTAGGTGGTAGTTTCTATAGGTGTTAGTTTCTGTAGGTTGTAGTTTCTAAGAGGATGCAGGTGCCCGTTCTCTGTTATATTCATGGCAACACCAACCTCTTATGTTAGATGACACACAAGTGTAGTAGCAAAATAAAACATTCACGCGCTGCCTCCCTGATTATCCACACACTTCACTCCCTTGTCATTTCTTATAATTTTTAAATTGCCTCCTGTATTATTGTTAGCGTTATTTCGTCGATTTTTTGTCAAGATCCGATCTTTCTGATTGACTGCACTTTGCTACCGGACCATAATCGAATAATTTAAACACATACAATACAATGTTAGATTTACTTCTTCGAATTGCATCAGAATTCAATTTTGCGCCTTATGACCTTGTTATAGAGATGAAGATGCAGTTTATCCACTTCACAATGCGGCTGTCGATAATATTTTTCGATTATAACATTCGATTTCCACTTGAACGCGCCCGTCAGCCGGCGATGTTTTGAACGCGTCGAACGCGAGTTCCAAACTCAAATGTCAATTCGATGATATTTAAAAATAATCTGTTAAAAAAAAACTTTTAATAATTTAGAGATGTGGCGATCCCATTAAAATATTTAAGTTATGAATCATACGATAACATGAACCTAATAATTAATATTTATCAAACAGATCTGTGGAGTATCGCAAAAACTTCAATTAGCCATATTCTTGATAACTATTTCCTTTATTTAGATTTATAATGCATATATTGTTATAATCATGCGACATCATTATAACAATATAGTGTGTAAGTAATTATCGTATTGCGCGAAATTACAAGATTTTATCTATTAAAAGCCAAACACGAGTATGATGATGTTATTTACAATGTACTAGTATATATATACACAGGCTACTATGATTCACGAACCCATAGTGAAGTTTTGCCCCTAGAAAAATCATTCACCGCGGCTATAACAGCGGTTTTCACATCAAAAGTAGCATTTATTTATATTTAATATAGTATTAAATTATGTAATTTAATAAATCTATTTAATTTAATAGCTATTTAGGTTAAGGTAAACTTATTACTTGCAAGGATGTAAATTTGTAAAACCTTTATATGAGACAAATGTAATCACCTTCGGATAAAAACGCTTATTTTCGATCTCCCAGCAGGACGTCCCGGTATCCCGAATTGACAGACAATAAATGGGGACACCCAGGGCTTTAACTGAAGAAGACATGCATTAAAACAACCATTATTATAATTCAAAGTGGACATTATGTAAAGGATATTTGCGCACAAGTTAAACACTTCTAGCGAATACCTACCTATTATAATTATCAAAATATTAAATTGAGAGTGTTTTTAATTATGACAGTTTGGTTTGATTGGTACAGTTTACCTTCTAAGAACAGAGACCGAAATTGGAGACTTACTTCCGACAGTATTATTTTTGGGAGATCTGCGGGATATCGCTCGGTATATTTGACAGCGATGTTACTCCAGTAAAAGTTAAACCAAAATCACTTTTTAAATTATATTTTTGGTGTACATTTATCTACTCTTACAAAATAATACCATTACATACAATCATTACAATTCTAAAGGAAAGTGTGACACAAGAGTTAGAGGATTTAATTCTGAAACATCATCATGTATTTTGTACCTTCTAGCTTAGTTATTTTTTTTTTAATAATACCGTTAAGTGATCTACTTATTGCAATATTGATAGTTTGTTGAGAGTAGTTTCTTTTAGATGTTCCCACCATTGTTTTCCTCTTGAGTTTAGATAAAATTAATTTACAACTCTTGCTTATGAATTTATAGAAGAAAACACCGACGCTTAACTAGAAGTGGTAACTTAATAAAAGGAAATGCATTAAGTAACTTAAACTTTGTCAACATCAGCCTATCAACATTATATTGCTAGGCTGATGAAGAAGCCTTCACTCTGATAGATTTAGAACTTAAAAACGATGCTCCCAAGCGGGTTGGCGGGCTAAATAAACCTTAGTAGGTTAAATATGAGTACCTTCAAACCAAGGCAAGCGCGCTCCACCTTAGGCTGCATCAGGTGTGATTGCAGTCATGCCCTCGTCTATAAAAAAAAAATAATAATCCTAGTCGCTTGTAACTAACGCCACATACGAAACCACCATTTAAGTAAAGTAACAGACGATTATTACCGGGGCACAATACCTGCATTCGGCAATTTGTTTGCCATTTCTTGACCGAATTTATAGGCGGTAGAGTTATGTTTATTGTTCTTTTGGACATGTCGATGTTCGAGAAACACTCGCCTCCATATTTGTGCTTCTGTATTTTTTTTTCTTTGACAAAATTGTAAACAAAGAGGTTGTATATAAGAAAGTACATAGGTACATAAAACCTCGGTTATACATTTAATCAAATAAAATAATTTATATTTTTCGAAACCGTAACATTTAATAGTAATAAATTATTATGTGCAATAACTGACACCTTCTATAAGGCAGAGTTCCAAAAGCTATAAAATATCAAGATTTTAACTGAGTTTTTGGTTCAATCGTTTTAAATTAATTTATTACTTCTCCCCTAGCACAACCCTTGCCTGCTCGCCTAGCGCACCCCGTGGCTGCTCGCCTAGCGTACCCCTTGGCTGCTCGCCAAGCGCACCCCTTTGCAAAGAGCAAATAAGGTAACAAAGTTTATTACACAAATAAGCATGAGCAATTTGTAAACTTTTCTAATTACCTCCATAGGTTTTATATCGAATGGGGCAATAATGTGAGCAGCCGTGTCACATCAGAAATCCTATTAAACAACAACCAATAAAAGTATTATATTGCAAAATGAAAAGGCGATAACATAGAATGAAATTATTACCGGAAAATGGGGGGGAGGGCGTTTGGGGGCAAAATGGGGAGCATTTAAAAAAGTTTGATTGAAGCACCGACTGGGATAAACTTTTTGATTGTATCCCGAAGGTTTCTGAGAAAAAAATGGAATAAACAAATTCGAAAAACAGGGCACGATTTGATGTTATTGAAATGAATGTTTTCTCGTTTCATTAATGAGATGAATTTATGTTACTTACACAGTGAGATACATTTAACTGTTGAAATATACCCGTAAACATTATGGGTATAGGTATGAAATCGTAAGAATTTTTACTAGTAAATTGTCAGTTATTTGGAAGTGAGCATTTTGCTTAGGGTTGCGTGGAGTACTGCACTTAAAGATATCACAAAGTATCAAGCAACTCTTAGATATTTTTGATATCTAGATTGTGATTTGATGAATGATTACGACAGTAATCGAGCCTTATAAAAATATATTGATAAAATTTATAAAATTAGCTTTTGTACATACATAAACAATAACTCCCTATGTAATAAGGACGTGATATTTAATAGAGTTAACATTTTAGAGATTTATTTATATTTTTATTCTACAAATAAATCCAAAAGATAAGTAGTTTTGTACTTGGAACCTGTACAGCTAAAATAAATATCTTATCTGAGATGAGACGACTCATTATTCTTTAATATTTTACTATTTTAAAAGTTCTATCCTAATATTATAGTAAGGACTGAATTATTCTTTTAGTTCGAGATCGAGTTGAACCAAGAATATTTCATTAAAAACTTAAAATAAGCTGTATCTGTACTATGCTGCGGGCAAAATTAAACTTTACTTATTTCTCTGAAGAGTGCAAATTTCAGTTGATTGTAGTTAAAAATGGAATAAAGCCACTAATCATTATTGAACGCTTTACAGTTCAAACGTTCACTATAGTTGACGTGGTAAGAGTCCTGCCAAATTTAAAAAAAACAATCTAAAATGAAAATTATAAAGAAGCGCTTTTATAAGAGAACTACATACCTGTTCATCTATAGCTAAGAACCATTTAAGTGACCCAATAAGTACAAAAAAGTTAGCAATTTAGGATAAACACTATTAACACACATACATAAAAATGGACACACAGGTCTGTAGTCAGGTGGAAATGAGGTGTATGCATCATATCATCGGATAAAATGATTAACTCCGATTAGACTAATGATACGTCATGACACACTACGACATCGAATGTTAATCTGGCATCAATCAGAAACACCGTAAAAAAAATAGCTTGTAAGCTGCGTAACGATAGCAGTGAATATAACATCATACAATTAAATTTTTACATTTTGTTTATAATAATATACTTGATTGCAAAATTTTGTATGGAAAATTATGAAACCAGTATTTTTGATGTTTGCCCGAAATTTTTAATCGGCAGTAGCATTTATAAATGCCACAAATAGGTTGGTTCGTCTCGACAAAGTTAGATTGGCTGGCATCGAATGATGGCTGTCTGAGATGTATAGTAAAATAAAGTTCAATATATTATGTACAGTAACTTACAAAGTACATGGCATATTTAGTCGATGTCGGCTCTCGGTATTGATCTTACCATTTTCTGGAGGGAGGCTTCGGCTAGTTTGTGGTCAAGGGCTAAACTGCAGTCAATAAAAAAAACGAAAATCATTTCAATTCAGTATTATTCTTACACCGTAAGTTTGCATGTCAAACATTGGTCAAAAGTTTTATTTATTTCATTAAATTTTATTGCTTTCTGTAAAAGGTCAATCGTCAGCATTTGTAACCATTGTTGACGCTGCATCTCTCGTTAGGCTACGTTTAAAGAGAGCTATACAGGTATATGATTCTCTTCTTATAAGAACTTATGGTGGTTAACATGGTGCACCAATACCTGTAAGCGGACCTTCATCATCATCGCCCCACTACAGGTCCACTCCAGGGTATGAATCTCCATTCAGAACTTAGAATGAGAAGGGTTTAGGCCGTAGTCCATCGCGCTGGCCAAGTAATATTTAATTGCTTAAAGTGCACTTAGAAAAGTTAGAGGTGCAAGCCGGAGTTCGAACTCTGTCCCCTGATTGGGAAGCCGAAGCCTTACCCTAAGTCTTGTTTGCTGTTTTCTTTTGTGTGCAATAATGTTTCTTATTAAAAATTAATAATCGTTTACTTAATCAATGTCTTTAAGTTCGCGCGTGATTAAATTCTTTGGAGTAGATCAAATCAATTTAAAATTGACACGGTCATAGATTAAAAAATCGACAAGCCGCACAATACCTATTATGCCTTATTTAAATATAGCTCCGACAAGGTAAAATGTATAGAGGTAACATATAAATGGATCAGGCTTTGATTATAAAATTGCCATATTATATTAATTATAAAATGCTCATTTTATACTACTACTATTTGGTACCAGCGAGTTATACGGCAACTATAATATAACTATAAACCTATCGATAATATTTACGAACAATTAATTCGTAACTAAGAAAATCAATTCTTCAAAATAAGGCTCATTTAATATTAATACCAGAAAAATGCATTAAAATAATAAAAAAAAAAAACCAATTGGTTCTGAAGACAAACAATAAAAATTGTATTTTTAATTCATCTGTTTTGCAAACAGGCGATCGTCTGTTTAATTGTCCTTTATGTCCAGCTTTAGAAGTTTTACTAATTCCGGCTTTATAGTATGCTATATAATAATTTAAATATTATTATTAGTTTTGTTGTGTAAGTAATACAAATATAAAAACAAATTTAAATAGGTTAAGATTTTGGGTCCATCGAACTAACGAACTGCTCAATAAAAGTCAATTAACATATGACCGCTCTGTTTTAAATCGACAAGATAATCTTTGTTTCATCGGGTTAATTTTATTTGACATTTTGACAGCTACGGCAGAATAGGAGAGGTACATTAATAACGATGTGTTAGAGCGGGAAGGAAGTAATCAATAAAGATTAAGTTATCAGCAGGTGCGTCAGAAGCTATTGATTAATTAGTATCTGTCAAAGATTGATGGAGGTAGGTATCACAAAAAATTAACCCTTTATAATATTTTAATAGGATTCTGTGTACGGATTGTGATAATAATAGTTTTGTATTAAAAAAAAATATGAAATAGCAATATTTATGAACATTACATGCTTTTGATAATAATTAGCATCGTTCGGATATAGGTATATCCATTGTTCTACGAGCCCAATATTTTAAGTTCATTTTTCGTCATCTGCTAATTTTCTGATAGAGAAGAAATTTTGAAGGTGTTCTTTGTTCTTAACTAAACATTAACTATTGTAGTTAATGTTTAGTTAGTTAAGTCATTATGTTGTCCATAATGACTTAAGTATTTGTTTTCTTGTGTTGAGTTTTAAACAACACATTTTCCAGCATACATGTATAAACGATCTTTTCCCTTTTGACAACCCTCAGATTCTGCATTCTCCAAAATAAACTTTCGTTTTAAAAAGTTTCTAAATAAGTAGTGGCATTATTTTTTTAATTTACCCTACAAAAGAATGAATGAGGTAGTAGAACTTGTACCAAAACTCAAGCCGGACGAGCTATTGAGTCACGATTCCTGCCTTCTGATACTCACAATTCCACAGCACATAACTCAAAGGGTTCAAGCACACATGACACAAGGACTCCATTCAAGGCGTGGCCTCTCGCGTCGCCTACGCAATCAGGACTGCCACTGATTTTATTTAAAATTTATTTACAAGTCATAAATGCCAAAAAGTAAGTAAGTAAACGCTGACTTCAAACTGACGCTGATTGAAGAATGCAATCGTGTCCTGTTATGTAGTTAATACTTTGTATTGTTTCACCAATAAAGCCGTAAAGGTGGGTAAAGCTTCGGATTTCAGATTTTAAAATGAAACAAAACCAACTTTCATAAGCTACTATACTGGTAATGTTTAAAGATTTATTGTTGTTAAGCCTAATGAACTGAGCAAACAATGATTTGCCTTTACGTTGTTCGATTCCTGATCTCCAAACATCTACATCATACGATTCTCTATGGTACTAGAATATGGAAAATTGCGCAGTCAATGCATTTTATTTCATCAATTAGTAATTATGTCCAAGTATTTTTATGTTATACCTAAATTAAATATATGAAAGGCAAAGGTGACTGACTGACTGATCTATCAACGCACAGCTCTAACGAATGAACGAATGAATTTACTTTTATCGTACACCACAAAAACATACAACAAAAAATTGAAAATTAAATTTTTACGAAAAGTATACAATTTGGCGGCCTTATAGCTACATAGCGATCTCTTCCGGCAAACAATATAGTAATGTGACCAGATTTTATTAAATGAAGGAGTAGTAATATATTAAAAAAACAGCAAAAATATCCTATTGTTATTTTTTTATTTTTTTGCCGCATAGTAGTCTTTTGACGAACGCTGTTTAAATTATATTTTATTAATTAGATTTTAAAAAGGGTTATAGCTTATGGGCAACCCTGATATCAAGCGATATGTATCATCTATGTGCGCGCGATATTTTTAACTCGCAACCACGTTTGATTCAATACCCCATTGTGAGGTGGATGACAATGCTGCCACGGTAATGCGTGCGCTATGCGATTCTCTAATTTTCACTGGCAGGCTTTCGGTATTATTACACTATAGTAAATTAAAATAGAAAATGCCATACATATTTTTTGTAATAAATGATGTAGCAGAAACTCACACTCACTCAATCCTAACTTTCAAAATGCATGCACCATTTTGAAAGTTAGGATAGGGTTCTTTTGTAAGAAATATTTTTTAAAATTTGCTGCACTAGCTTACTATGCCCTGCAACAAGACCTAGAGAGTGCCACCTATTTATGTCCATCCTATGGGAGACTTCGGCCTGGGCTAGGTACCGACAAAGACGTGCCGCTAAGCGATATAGCGTTCCGGTACAATATCGCGTAGAAACCAATTAGGGGTATGGAGTTATGCCATATACATGCCATATAACAGGTTAGCCGGCTACCATCTTAGACTGCATCATCTCTAACCAGCAGGTGAAATTGCAGTCATGTGTTCTGGTAGTGGAATGAAAAAAATGTTACTAAAACACAGTTATTATATATTTGGTCTAAATAAAAATTGTCCAGGACTCGCCACTATCAAAGGCACGAGAGTTCAAAAGCAAAAGCCCCGAAACTGCTCATTACACATTGCACTTATAGAGAAAATATTTACAGGCCATTCTATATTTTTCCAAGTTTTCTCAAAACTATAAGCGGACTACGCTCAGTATTTTATATCGCTAAATGGCAATGCAAACGAGCGCAATAATGATGGTTAGAACAGTTGTGAAGCGGAGGAGGGAATTGTAGGCTGCAACAAAAAGAAATAGGCAATTGTTTATTTCTTCATCACACATAAAAAATCACAGTAAAAAGCTGGTATACCTATTAGTAACTAATGATCTAATGACGCCGTTTATTTATTAACTTCGTAGATTTTATTTTAGTGAGGCTCATACAAAAAATACCATGGTTTGAATCGCTAAAACGATTTCATTAATAGAGTTCAAATATTCAATGCAATATACAGATCATAACATTGTGGTTTACCTTTAATACTCCAAAGAGGACTTAGCTACAAATACAAACCTTTACGCCTACATAACAATCTAATTACCTACTTGCGGCGATGTGTCCCGTCCTTTAATCCACACCAAGTCGATGACTTAGCAGGGCCATTCAGACCACAAATAAAGTCGGTGAAGCGAGTCCTTTATTCGCGTAGAAATCATAAATCAATGGACCTTAAGCTGTGCCTTTATTGTGGAAACTGATTCTGTCACCGCCTCTAATCCTTTAAGAGTTTTCTTATAGCTCTCTTTATGTGTAGTATATGCTTGATAATTAGATGCACGTGCTAAAAAGATATAAAAGAATGGAAGGCCATGGTATTCAGATATTCACTGCAATACCCACAATGTTCAGGATGGCACTTAGATCTTTCATTAATTAACAGTGTTATTGAAGCTAAATACCTAGTTTCTTATATTAAAGTATTCATTTTATAAAAGACATCATTAAAGCCCATCAACCTGCTTTAGAGCAGTGTTGTGGGTCTGTACTCTATAAACCTGACTTCCCACGGAGTGAAATAAAACAACTAGACTGACTCTAATACTGTATATTAGGCTTCTCTATAATTCATATTACTTGTTACCTTCAAATGACTCTACTACCAGTTCGGAATGCTGTCTTCGGCAGAGAAGACCACTGGCAAGAAACTCTACCGTTGCTCTTTTATTCAATTAATTAAAACAACTTATAAACACAATTACAACATTGTCATATGTAATAACGCTAGGCCCTTTGATACAAGACATATAAGACAGGTCGAACATAACTACTATTATCACTTATAACATCAGGACTTTTGGAACAAGTTGTTTGTATAGAGCAACCTCTGCTACATAAACTGTCGGTATAAAGTTATGCTAGGGCTCCATATATGATACCTAAATAAACCAAAAGATGATATATACTTATCTGATGCAACATCAAGTACAACCATAGTAAGTACCAACAACTTTTAACAACTTATCTCAACACCATCACCAGTATATACGACTCTTGTTTTGCCACAACAATATTTCGTTAAGTATGTCGTTTCCATTATAAATCATCTATTCCCAATTTGTAACGTTCTATCCACAATACTTTACTTAATCTTCTATTCTCAATTCATTAATTTAAATCCGTCCTCACTTTTCTTTGCCGCCAATCTAACTTGTCAAACTCGCGTCTCCCGCCATAGATCCTATACTTTTCTTTGACAGTCTACTAAAGTCCATTATTCTATTTTCAATACATTATCAATGAGTATACAAACTATGATTTGTTGATACATTTAATATAATCATCGGGTTTATTATAGATAAAGTGCTGTAATTCCCTATTTCCTAACAGCACGCATATTATAACGCTTACTTAGGGTCACCACTTTACCCCAGTATTTTACTATTGTTACATTGGAAGGCACTTTGTTTAAAAAATACCAATCCAGGCAGTCTCCAAAATTTCATTCCTCGTCCAAATAATTCTGTTAGCTATAGTTAAGTGAAAATTAATCCTACTGATATGATATTTGTTACTCAATCACGCAAAAACGGCTGAAAGAATTTTGATGAAATTTTGCGTGCATGTAGCCTTTGACATGGAAAGGAACATAGGCTACCTTTTATCCTGATTCCTTATGTAGTTCCCGAGGGAAAATTTAAAAGTTTGCGAGCCAAGCCGCAGGCAGAGAGCTTTGTAATTTGGTATGCATGTCACCTGTGCTGTGGAAAAGGACATGTAAATTCTATACCGATCTCTAATAGTTTCCGTGGTGAGATAAAAAGGTGTTAACGAGCGCGATGAATAAAAACCTTAATCCACGCGAATGAAGTATGTTTATAATTTTTATTGAAGTCAGTGTGGACTAGTGTGGTAGAACGCTGGTTAAACAAATTGCACTTAATCCCGAAAAAGCCATCCGGTATGGTACTAGAATATTGAAAACTGCTCAGTCAATGCATTTTATTTCATCAATTAGTAATTTTCTTCAATTATTTTTATGCTATAAACTACAGTCAATACTCGTATATGAATTGAAACGAATCCATTGTAGCCCAATTTGGGTCTACATTGCCTACATGCCTCAGTGTGCATGTTTAGCAATAGGTGCCGCTCAGTATCACTAAACTATGCTGATTCAAAATTCAAAATTCAAAATTCATTTATTTCAAGTAGGCCTAATGTAAGCACTTTTGAAACGTCAAGTATGTCTGTTTGTAGTGACTCTACCACCGGTTCGGAAGGCAGATTCTACCGAGAAGAAACCGGCAAGAAATCATCAGTAGTTGCTCTTTTCCAATATCAACAATTTACATTTCACATTGTAAAATTCATTTTTCTATCTTGTGAGAGATGAAAGCGGAGCCGGATGCTACCAAGCAACCCTGTCATTAAGAAATTCATCAATTGTATAGTAACCTCGCGGTAATAAATGTGTTTTAACACATTCTTTAAACTTATGCATTGATAGGTCCAAAATTACCTTAGGAATCATATTATGAAAGTGTATACATATTATGATTAACCAGTGATGAGTATTAAAATAATAATTTATTAATCAGTATTTTAGACTTCGAGTTCATTGCCTACCTTACCCTGTCAAGCGGTTTTGTCGCAGCGTAGTGTTCAACTTAATTTGCTGCACATAATACAATAACCAAGATACTTCTCAGTTGTACAAACCTGGCTAAGTTTGCTGTTGGCTCTTCTTAGACCAGAGCGCGTTTTGAACCCTCCCTGCTTTAGTTTTAAGTTAACGAATGCAGTTATCACGATCACTAACATTAGTGTAACATGTTAAATGTATGAACGCTTCATAAGTGCCTGGAATAAGGTCTAGGAAAACTCTATCTTTGAAAACACGAAGACATTTGCGGTGCGTGTAAAACCATTATATTGATAAAATACTGAGTACAGATTTGCATATGCAAACTAGTAATATTCAATACAAATTTGGTAGATTTAATTAATAAAAATTCGCTCAAATTACTCTACTTTTTACCATATACTACCTAACCATACAAATCATCCCACTGTTTGTTTGTAAGTCACAATAATCGTCACTACTCCACTCAATACAGACCTCATTCTTTGTAAACGAATCTTTTTGTTAATTTTATTAATTCAATCTCTCATCCTTTGAATTGAGATGAGCGTATGACAAATCGTATCTTATGGTATATTGTAATTTATAATATCACGATTAATTCAACAATAATGGATTGTATAGTGGTTTTTAATTATAATTAATGTCCGATATTAAAAACTTTCATGTCTGTTTATTATAAGATGTATAATTGTTCAGGCGCAATTATGGTTAAATGAATGATGGGTAGAGAGATATATAAGTAAGTGGTGATAGCTTAGAGCATCGACCTCCTTTCAAGGCGATCCCCGGCATACACGCCTTACATTTCGGAGCTATGTGCGTTTTAAATTTAAGCAATTCATAATATAACTTGCTTAGACGGTGAAGGAAAAAATATCCTGAGGAAACCTGCATGTCTGAATGTTCTCGAGGCTGTGTGACAAGACAAGTTGTGTGAACAAGTTGGCTACCGTTGTGGTCTGTGGCCCTAACATTCTGAGAAGAGATTCCGGTAATGAGTTGATGATGATGGTGATGAGAGAGATATTAGAAGTCTTGACTTAATTGGTCTCATAGGAAAGTATTGACTGAGGTCTCGGATTAATCCAATTACGAAAATACTTTGTGAAAACTTTGTGACGTAAGTGCCGATAATTCTTTATACATAACTGTCAATTTGGATGACAAAAATTTTGAGTCGATTTATGTTTTAGGTAGGTTTTAAGTCTTTAAAACTTATCTATAAAAAAAACTGCATTGTTATATTTACGTTATTGCCGTAAACTTATTGCTTTTTTGCATGCGTGAACAAGGTTTTTTTTTTTTTAATCTGAACTCTTAGCAAAGGCCTACCTGTTTAAATCCTTGGATAACTATCGATTATAATAAGAGCATCACTACGCAGGGCATGCACGGAACACGTCCTTCAAAGAGACCATTGTGTTCATCAACCTGCGGCATAAGTGTTAAGACTCATGTGTCTGTCATTACGCCAGCAACCACGCCCGTCAGACCGGAACCCAGCATTGCTGGTGGTAGAATCACTACAAACAGACAGACTTGACGTTTCAAAAGTGCTTATATTAGTCCTACTTGAAATAAATGAATTTTGAATTTGAATTTGAATTTTGAATTTGAATTTGAATTTGCTGCTTGGAGGCAGAAATAAGCACAGCGGTAGTAATTGCCTGGACGAGATCTGTCACAAAAAGCTCTACTGTGAACTAGTGACTAGTGTGATATGTTTGAGAACATACTCCACTCTCTAATAAAACCACATATAGTGTGAATAAACAGGGATAATAGACGAGTTAAACTAATAAATAGAGCGCGAAATGGACACATTCGTTGTTCACCGTCGTTCATCCAATAATCGCTTTTAAACTGGACGACTACTAACACAGTTTCGACGACCTCCTTGGCGCAGTGCTAACGCTGTGGACTTATGAGTAGATGTCCTATGTTAGATTTTTGGTAATTTAAAATTTCAGAATTTTCTCTAGTTTGGTCTGATGTAAGTTACCACCCTACTGACAGTACCGCCAGGCAATTTAGGGTTCCCGTACGATGCCGTTTCAAACCCGATTAGGGATATGGGATGTAATTGCTATAGTTAACCTGCAGCCACCTAAGACTTCATCATTACTTACCACCAGATGAGATTGCAGTCAAGGGCCAACTGAATTGGTGATCATCATTATTGGATTTAAGTGCAAATATGTTTGAGTAAATTGTTCCTTAAAAACTCTACTCGCTGATATAAACATATTTAGCGCAAATATATCATATTAATACCTGCTGTATTAAGATTGCTAAATTATTACTAGCGTGAAATGGACACATTCTTTGTTTATAAATATATCCGATTTAAGATTCAACTTTGTATTTCGTGTGATAATGATTGTTGATAACATTATCGATGATAAATTGTGACAGTAAGAAATGTTACAAAAAAGCTGTTTAACTTGTTTTCTATTAAAAGATAATGCAAAATATTAAAATAAATACTTTACTAAATTCTCTAATATTTCATAACTATCATAGTCAAGAGCTGACCTGAGGTCAAAAAGATATCGTAAACGTCCCGTTCTCTTTAAGTTTAAAAGCGCTTCAATAGGAATAGACCACAATACGCGGAAATGACGTTTAGTGACAATATCACGTGACCAATATGAGTCACTAATTATTACAATCGACGCCTTGGCCGTCTCACAGCCATTAGGACCAATTTAATCTCGTTAATTTAATCCAAAGCTGTACTGCCCACGCGAGGAAGTCGATCATCAGCATTTTTAACCGTATTGGCTTTACCAGGACGCGTGGAAATTGTTTTATGGGGACTTTAATAAACTTTAAAGATGCTGAGTATTCAAAGGTGAGGTTCAATCACCATAGACTATTATTAAATAATTGAAGTCTGCATAGAGCAACTGTTTATTATGGTTGACAATATGTCCGACTAAAATGGTTATTCGCACAGGGTTAAACAACATCTTCCCCTTGCGTCTAATAAAGCCAAAAAGAGGGACACGCCGTGGTGGCTTTTAGTTTGGGTATACCCCCTTCAGAGAAGGGAGTCCCACGTAACCTCCGTCCTGCCCAAGGGTCGAAGGTAGCGTAAAGATTTTCGACCAAGCCAAAACTGGGCTGAAATACTCGTACGGAATTTTTGACACACGTGAAACTTAACACAATTTACAGAACTGGCAAATAGAACCTAGACGTGTCGCATCGCTGTCGTGGGCAACAACTCAATCAGACGGCTGAACGGGTATGCATGTATCAGCTCAGAGATAGATTATAGTCTGGAGAAGCTATTAAAATATAAATAAAATAAATAAATATACTACGACAATACACACATCGCCATCTAGCCCCAAAGTAAGGGTACCTTGGGTTATGGGTCCTAAGATAACTGATGAACATTTTTATGAACATTTAATACATAAATACTAATAATATATATTATAAGCACCTAGACACGGAACATTCATGTTCATCACACAAACATTTTTCCAGTTGTGAGAATAGAACCCACGGCCTTGGACTATTGCGCCAATCGGCAGTCAATTTGACATAGGCTACTTTTTATCCTGAAAAAACGTACTGTTCCTTGGGATAGATTTGTTTTTCGTTCTTCACACAGCAAGAGATCAACTTGTTTTCGCATAGTTATATTTCAGGGATCAGAAAATCAAAAAGAAACTATTGAATGCATAATTAACAATACATATTTATTGAAAATAGTTTTCAATTAAAGCAATTTGACATGCTCATTAATAAGATCGACGTTTAAAAAATTTATATAAATTAGTCTTAAAGGTGTACATTATCTTTAATTTCCATACAAAACACTTATGAGTAATTCATACAATTTGTCTATAACACCTTTTTGTTTTCGATGTTGCGGTAATTTGTAATTATACACAAAGTAACATGACACTCGCTTATTATCATTTTCATTCATTGGCGGGGACTATAATGTAGCTGCTTGTTTCTATTGCAAAGTACCATGTTCAGATAATTCAACAATAAATATAACTCGCTTTATTCACTATTCATTACATATTGGATTAATATGTACATTGCAATTTGTATTTTATGACTTAAATTCAAACTTAAGTATATTGCATCCATTATATTACTATGATCATGTATGGGATTTTTTATTTGTTTGTTATCTATTTTTGGCTTAACCACATCCACGATTATAAAGAAATTTAGCGCATAAATAGTTTGCATCCTGACTGATGGACTTAGGATACTTTTTGTCCCGGTAAAGTTAATCCCGGTAACTCACTCCAGCTTATTTTAAAACAAACAATTAAATACCTATGCTCGGCTTTATAGTTACTACACTGATCGTGGCAAGATTTTGCATAGGGGTAGCTTTTATCCTGGAGATGAACATAGGATTGTTTTTCACGCGGTAAAACAAAAAAAAATTCGCTGGATGTTAAAACTGAAACAAGCAAGAAGAAAAAGATAGTCTTTGCCTTTTAGGTCTTGATAGTCTTTTAGGGCCAGTTTGCAGCGAAAACAGACTATGCAGGCCTATTCGATACCTATAATATTATTGAGCGTGTTTCATAAATAATTTGGTTGTTTTAATTAATTATTGCACAATTAAAAATCAATATGTACAAAGGCGCAACTTAATGTCTAGAGGCATTTTTTAACAGACTAACAGGGTTTTAATAATTGTGCGTAGATAGAAAAGACTTAAAAGGTAAAGATGACAAAAAACGGAACTGAAGAGAAACAAAACTGTAAAAAAAAATATCTATTAAGAAACGTAATATTTAATACATACAATAAAACAAACACGAAGTAAATAATAAATATTGAAACAAAATAAATAATATAAAACATAGATACATAATATGCATACCTAACCTATAATAACTTTATTGAAGAATTTTGAAGGTCCAAAAAGTGTTTAAATACTTAATGATTATCTATAGTCCATATTAAATACCAATTTATGACAAACAGGACAGGATCTATCCATGAAACCCTAAATGATACTTTCTGTATCTAGCATTGAAGTCAAAATCGAAATGTAGCAAACATCAGAAATAATCTGTCAAGATATACGCCACATTGTGCTAGGAGAGGAGTGTTTTAAGTTTGAAAGTAAGGGCCTTGAAAATACGTATTATCACTTATCATCATAATATAATTTATTCGGTCCAAAGAATCGTAATCGAAAAAAAATGTGTCCAACATTATACCACATAATAAAAACAATTTAACAGCTTACGAACAATTATTATGCCTAATACAGGAAAGGTACCCAATTTCCTCTCTCTTGGACCCCTTTGTGACACTAACTGCTTCTTATTTACCATACAATGAAACGTCGAATTGATCTGATCATCTCATTTTGAATCTTCAAACTTGAGCATAGATTTAAGACAAGACTCAATTATAAAGATTGAGAGAGTGGTGTTTGATATTATAATCTTTATAATTATTATTACAACCATTTGTTAATCAATCGAAATCATTAAAAAATTTACTGAAACAGTAAAGTTTTTTTGTAAAAACAGATCTAGATCAAAAAAATTAAGTTAGAAGTATTCTTAGTTATATTTAGTTAGTTTATCGACCTTTGCGGTGCAGTGGTATTTAAATTGGAGGATCAGGTAAATGCAAGAGAGAAGAAGAGGAGAATCTTCTCTGGTTTGGTTTGGTTTGGTGGAATACTTCGGCCTTGGCTAGTATTCGCTAGGTAATTAAGATAGACGGTAATTTACAAACCTGACTGCCAACCTTCGCTAGTCGGATAAGCACCGCAAGAATAAGATGAAGATGTGTTAAAAAACATTGTCAATTTCTATAGATGGTTAACTGGTTCAAAATAATTATTGCGTGACAGTTTTGTCTGAAGACAATATAATCTTGTGTCTGCTCAACCAAGATGTATAGTTATAATTTGCATATGTTAACGCTTGTAAATTTGGTGGGTTGTACCACCATTGTCTTGATAGGCGATGACTCAACTTGGATTTAAGTTTTATCTTCGGTTTTATCAGACATTTGTTATTTATTTGTTTACAATTTAAATTTAATATTCTATCGTTTCAATGATATTATGCTCTGAATTGATATTAATAATGACATGCCTATTGCCTTTACCTTAGTTGTTAAAGGAGCGGATTAATTAATTGATTTAAAACCTCCAATGTTTTGGTAACTCATTTGTAAAAAAAAATTAAAAAAAAAAATCATCAACATCGGTTAAAATTTGTCGTAGAAATAGAGTGACATATCCCAAGGAAATTTTTTGTTGAATTGAAAATGAAAAAAAGATAAAAATTATAAATAACACAATACAGATTCTGCTGCTATTCGCGAAGTATAGCAAATTAAACTTTATTTTCATAGTGAGCCCAAAGTTCTTTTTTTAATTACACTTCAAGTTAGACCTTGGCTGCAATCTCACCTGGTGGTAGTGGGATGAAACAGTACAAGATGGTAGCACGCTAATCTTTTATTTTTATATATACCTAGCAGTTATATTAAACCCATATCCTTAACACTGCATCATGTTGGAATGCTGAATCGCTTGGCAGCATGTCTTTGTTTGCAGGGTGCTAATTAGCAACGGCCAAAGACTCCAACTAGCCCAGACCAGAGAAAATTCATAAATTATAAATAGCCATATTTTTCCCGCCCAGGATTGTAATCAGGACCTCGCACTTATGTGATATGTTGATCCGAGCATAGGTATGAATCAAACAAACAAACGGACGCGCTTCTGCACTTACAATACTAGTATGTATTAGAAAAGATAACTTTTACTCATTAATATTGATTCTAAAATAAATCGGTCAAATTGGGAAACCAGAATAGCAGCTTGCGGTTACAGTTCGCAAATTGGATTTCAACCTCGTGGTTTCGAAGTATTGCACTTGCAAAATACTTCTGAAATTTTGATTGCGTACAAACATAGTCGTGAAGTAAAGTTAGAAGAGTTTGTAGGTTTATCTTTTCGTCTGACTTCTGGGTTATATTATCTGGCTTTATTCCATTTTTTTTTTCCTTCTACTAGACTACTATATTTTTCGTTTGAAATATCATTTCGTCTGACTTCTGGGTTATATTATCTAGCATTATTCGATTTTTTTTTCCTTCTACTTGACTAGTATATTTTTCGTTTGAAATATCTTTTCGTCTGACTTCTGGGTTATATTATCTGGTTTTTTTCCTTCTTCTAAACTAGTATATTTTTAGTTTGAATTAGGTTTATCTTTTTGTCTAACTTCTGGGTTATTTTATCTGGCTTTATTAAATTTTTTCCTTATACTAGACTACTATATTTTTAGTTTGAAGAAAGTTAACCCCTCTTTTCGCCTTTACTTAAAAATCCCCACAAAATTAGATCCAAACATGACCCGGGCAATCAAACAAAGCACAATTAACAAGAGTTTGAGTTACACTTACTAAAGTTCTAAGTCTAATTATTTCGTACTCCACCAGGCGGACGAATAGCAGATTGGTAGCCTGTGAAAAAAATATGGAAAACCGTTAAAGCATTTGTTATTTTGACCGCTAAATGACATGTGTTTTAAAACTGCTTTACTCGTAGTACTCACTCTTTCTCGTAGTATTTACCGATAAAAACTTTTTATGCCTCAAAGTTACCAATGTCGAGTGCCAACGCTAGTTAGATAATAAAACAAATCTCTTTAGACATGGCTCTCAGATCCTCATCCACAAGGCCTCAATTATCGGTCATCGCTGAGCAATCATTCGTTATAAAACTAATTGTGTACATATATCCTGCCGATCGCGATATTTCATGCCCTACGTACTATTAAAATCGAATTACTCGGACGAGAGCAGATATGAGACAAGACTGTCTAATGTTAATTTTTTCTGATAATTTAATATATAAACTATTCTTTCTTTTTTACTTTTTAGGGAAAATTTAATTATAACGTACTTATTTAGAGATCACATCATCATCATCACATCAACCGATGGACGTCCACTGCTGGACATAGGTCTTTTGTAGGGAGTTCCAAGTTCCACGATTCTGAGCCGCTTGGATCCAACGGCTACCTGCGACGCGCTTAATGTCGTCTGTCCACTTCGTTGGGGGTCGACCAACGATGCGCTTACCAGTACGGGGCTGCCATTCCAGCACCTTGGGACCCAAACAACAATTATTTAGAGATAATCCCTTTTATTATGTAAGTGTTAGAAATACTCTACACTAAAAATGGTAATGAAAATATTGTTTACATTAAGTATTAGACCAGACAGAATAAATGGCGTGTAGATATTTATCAAAATCAGGGATTTGATTACATATTAAATCCAAATGATGACACCAGGGCTTTTTATCAAAAAACACCATTAAATCTTTGAGGTAAGGATATATTCCATTAATTATATATCCACCTTTTCGTTTTTCTTTCCTAAGGTTGCCTGAAAGAGATCGCTACTAAGCGATAAGGCCGCCTTTTGTAACCTACTACATACTAAAAAAGAACAGAGACATCTGTTCTTTTTTTAGTTTTTCTAAACTTGATGTGGCGTACAAATAAAAAATATAAATTACTAAAAATATTTAACTGCTTAATGTATTTTTAAACATGCTAGACTATTTAATATCAAGTTTAGTCTTCGATTGTGCGTTTTATTATAAAAGTACTAAATATCAATAATGCGAAAGTGTGTGAAAAAAACTAAATATAAAATGATATCTTATGGGGGAATATCGGTATACATTTTTTTAACGAAGTTAAAAGGAGGAACGCTTTTGTAATGAAATATATAGTTTTTAAATATTCAATCAAAATGTTTTTAACCCGCCGCCAATGACGTGAAAAATATTACGCGGCCAATGACGTCGGGTCATCATTACCCGAACTTTAGACGGTAAATTTACAGTATCTTTAAATGAACTGATAATTTCTAGTAACCATTTTAGAAATTAAGGTTTTTTGAGTAAATGACAGAATAATAAAAAATGTATTAAATTTAACGACTTAAATATTTATTGACTTTTTAAAAAACGCATGCAAAATCAACCTGAAAAACATAACTTGCATAGTATGTTATTTTTTTATTATTAAACCTAAACATTATAAAGAACTAACAATTTTATATGCTAATACAGAGATCACAAAAAGTAAGTAAGTAAGTAAAAGTAAAAGTAAGTATAAAATCAGTCCTCCGATTCCTCATTTATGGACATGGAGTTGCTGCAATTTTCGCAGTATGAAATCAAATGTTCTGGGCAGATATAAATGTGGCAAGCATGACAAGTATGCGTTGTTTTTTTATCCTTTTTAGATGGGCATATCTGACATCTTCTACGTGCTCCTGGAATTTTCTGAGGTGGTTCTATGGTAGGTTCGTTAGTGAAATCTGCGATCCTTTTGCGTAATTGTCGAGGTAAATTCACATGTGCTCTTCGGATTTGTAAATGGTCCTGAATCAAACTGAGTGCCAAGTTTTTTATGAAATGTCGCCGTTTTATGCGTGTGTTATCATTGTTAGCCCGATATATTATATTTGCATTGATTCCTGAAATATTCAGCATTGCAAAGAATATCGTCAGCGGCCATCTCTTAGAGTTTCTGCTCACATTATATGTAGCACAAAGCTCGTCTGCTACGTCCACTCCGCTTTTGGTAGAGTTATAAAAAGTTATTACTTCAGGCTTCTGCTTCACACCTGTAGATTCATCGATTTTGTTATCATGGTGCAAGCTTGACATCAAAAGGACCACTTTGTTTTTCTTTGGGATGTGAGAGACCAGTGTAATATTTTTTTGAAATCCGAAAGTTGACGAGTGTAACTCTTTTCCGCGCGTCGTTATAAATCCAGGTGGAATTTGTTTTTTGTTCTTGCGTAAGGTACCGACTGAAGTCAACTTGTGTTCATTTAGTAGATGAGACACCAATTCGTAGCTAGTGAACCAATTATCAAAAGTAAGATTACGGTGAGTTTTGGAGACAGGTGACACAATACGATTCACCACGTCTAAGGGTTTGTTGCTAACAGAAAAGGGTCCGTCAGGCTGCTTACCAGCGTATATCTCCAGGTTGGTGATATAGAATACTTTGGAGTCCACTAAGGCAAATATCTTGATGCCATATTTAGCTGGTTTCGATGGTATATATTGCCGAAATTTGCAACGCCCTCTAAATGCCACTAACATTTCATCAATAGTGCAAGTTTCTCCCGGAGAGTACATTTTCTTACACTGCTCTACAAATTTTTCGAAAATTTCACGCACTGGTGCCAAATTATCAAGGTTTTGTCTTTCAGCGCGTGTAGACTTGTCATCAAATCGCAGAGAGCTTTGTATAAAGTAAAATCTTTGTACAGACATGGTAAGTCTAAAAACTTCAACACCAGAACCATCTGCTTGCCACAAATCCTCCAAATTCTGTCTATTAGAACGATAAAATCCGGCCATAAACAACAGCCCAATAAACGCTTTCAGTTCACTTATTTCCACTTCATTCATGTATCTACGTTGAGAAATATCTTCACACTGTGCTCTTCTTTCTTGTATATGCAAATTTGTATATTCTTGTATTTTATGCAGCATATCGTGAGTCAGGAATAAATTCCAGCATTCTTGCACAGTCTTGGCTTCTTGAGCAACTGATTTTACGCCAGGAGGCTCACATATAATATTTTCAGATCTTCTGCGTACATTCGGTCGTGGCGGTGCTTTTTGCCAAATAGTCCCGTCCCTTCCTTTGAAGTGTTGCCGTTGTCGATTTTGTAAGGTCAAAAGGTTGACATCATCTGAGTCCGCACCTGTGTCATCTGAGGACTCTGAGCCCGTATCTGTATTGTTAGCATCCTGTTCAGTATCGCTACTTTGGCTGCGTTCAGATACATGGTCATCCACTTCGACGTCTGAACCTGGATATGGATCACGATCATTTTCATCGGAGTCCGATTCTTCCAAAATCGCCAATATTCTCTCTGGATGATCCCTCAACGCCATTTTTGTCAAATATCTAAAAAACGTAAGAAAAATTAACAATAACTTAAAATAAAGAAATTTAAATATGTTACGAAAACACCACGCCAGCGATGACGCTGGGTCATACTTACCCGTTTCGCCGCAACACACGTGTATCTCGTTGCGCAGGCGGCGTCGCACTGAGTACCACACTGCTACAGGTAGAGGGGGGGTATATCTCCAGCTACACGAAAAGTCAATTACACCGCGAGTGTTGAAAATTTTTTACGAAGGTATACAATCACCTCGGGTCAATATGACCCAGCGTCATTGGCGCCGGGTTAAAGATTTCCGTTTAATCAAGCAACCATGATTTAAGATTGTTTGTCTTTTGTCTGCGCTTTTCATCCCGACAACTAAAGAATGATCCGCATCTTGATTTCCTTTCCAACTATAAATAGTCTAGCTTCGATTTGTGAAGCTATTTAATGAGGGGTTATTTTACTATTTCACTAAATAGCCCAGCTATTGCCGGCGGCTCTACTCACATTAACCCAACCTACCTCACCAGTAATTGAGTCTCAAAGCATGTACTCGATAGTACCTGTGCTATAAATATTATATTGTATTATATTGTGCTTATCATATAGTTCCCCTTCGGGCCTTTATATTATGTGAGGTTGGCACTTCAACAATTCTTCAAATTTAAAGACAGTTTGGTTACTTAAGTTTATTTTTATGACGTAATACATGCCTGACGTCGAGCCTTGTAAGAGTTTTGATTTGGATTAACCGCCACCTTTTGGCTCAAAGTGCTTGAAACCCTTTTTAAATCACAGAGTCAGTCAGTCTCCTTAACCATCTGCATATTTTCATTTGGAACTCTCCTAGAGAAGTTCCTCAAACATATTGTTATTAAAGTTTTCGCGCCATCCCGATATGGAAAATACTAACCTCATTCTTTCTCGTAGACCGAACCCAGGGCCTTTTAGATCCGCAGTCGAACTAACTTACCACCAGATCAAGAAAGCAAGCACTCCAATAGGTTCAATAATAGATTTTATTAATCAGATGTTCCTAAGTTATAATTCCTTTACCTAGTCACGTTAAGAAGTATAATATTTAGTTCATTTTACAAATACGATTAACTGTTATAAAACACAATAAAAATTGTCTTATCCCATAGGTACGTTAAAATTGTATGTTTGTTAAAAAACAATATCAACTCCTGCGCATGGGAACAACGCGCTTGCGATGTTCCCATGCGCGACATGTTGCGACATCTATCGCTGGATAGCGTAAACTCATATTTTCAATTGTTGATTTAAAAGGTATTTAGTTTGCATTAACTAAAATATATTAAAGATGAGAAAAAGAAAAAGATGTTAACACAATATTTCTTTGATATAATATTATAAAACATATTAAAAATTGCAAATCGTGGTCACAGATGATGTTAAAACACCAGAGCCTTATTTGCTTTTTATATAAATTCACCTTGAATTGGCTGTAATAGGTATAAAGCTAGTATAAAATGCCAACTTAGTTATCAACATGATAAGCTATCATGGCCGTCTTTACGTCACAAATTATATTTTACAAGTGGTTACGGTTTCAAAGTCATAGATGCACCGACCTTAGGAGAGTAAATAGTTAAAGTTGCCACAATATAGACTTACTTTTAATAAAAGATAAAAAATTACAAGGGCATTAACTGGTTCACTATCTTTTTTCGATGTAACTACTAAGCTACGTATTTTTTGTCGTAAGTATTAAGTTGTTAACAATTATTATTATGATAATGAAGACCATGGATCAAGGTTAATTTAATGAGCACTTAAGATTACACGCAACGATAGCAATTGCCGCGAACAGAAGCTTTAGCATTATTTTATTTTTATCGCATACATAGTAAGTATAAAACTTAATATTTTTGCACAACTCCAGTCTCAAGCCATCATGACATTTCAAAACTAGTTGTCATCCTTCCAGGAACGTATGGACATAATATAGTGAGAGCCTTCAATCGATCAAGCGTGAAATCGTCCGTCTCTTTCCATGGAGCGATATTGAGTGACCAATATATTTGCTAGAGGGAGATGGGTAGACTGGGACAGACCACGCCCCCATCGATCTGATAATGAAAACAACTTGCTCTGCTCAAGCGCATGATTTTTATCTCATCGTGAGTTTGACTTCGCGATTACCGCGTGCTGGGGCCTTTTGTATTTAAAATTATCTTTGTTTAAGATGTCTTCTCATAGGTCTTGTAAACGCGAGCCGCATCCTTCGTAAAGTGGTTCGAAGTAGGAAGCGAAAAAAATAACAAAGGCATTATACTTAGTTAAGGTTACCACTGCGATAGGTTTAGTTTAATTAACTTATTAAACAGTCATATAATATTACCGGCTTTCCAAACACATTGATTTTACTACTATGCTGTATAACGCCACAATCCCGATGGCTGCGTAAAAAATACATTACAGTAACTGTGGCGATTGTCAAATTTCAAATACTGTTAAATAAATCTTTGAAAACTCACACGGATTTAGTACTAATTTTTTTTCTTCATTAGTACTAACCAAGGTATACAGGTAGCCCTCGTTATGGTCAGAATACAAACAACACAACCCAGCCTGTAAGCATAGTAAATACTTTGTCCATCATGCTGAGAGGTAGGTGTTAGGACAAGTGTATCTGTTATAACACTGGCAACCACGCTCTTCAGACCGGAACCAAGCAATATAGAAAAATGCATGCTGATAGTACTTTCCTGCACGAGCTCTGTTACAAAAAGCTCTACTGCTACAACTAAGCTAGTCCAATCGCATAGCAACGAATTTGGCTCGGCTAGGCTCGCATCTTTAAGCTCCTTGACAAGTCATCATAAGTTTGGACGTGGGAGCTACGGATATTCAAAAATGTTTTATAGCATTGAGTCACGACTGTACGTGATCCTTCATGGGGTTAGAGTCGTTGACATGGTAATGACGGATCTTGATTGCTCTTGTCTAAGATCGGCATTTTCACGAACAAAATGCACTTGTTTACCTAGTTATAGTATGAGAAGAATTGTTAAGGGAAATAAAGTAGGAACTGTGCTCTGTGCTTTCCAACTTAAGGGATACCGCGGTGCGTTGTCACTGATTTCTTAGAGAAAAAATTGTCACGAATTTAACCCTAAATAGCCATCAGATAGGGTATTGTAATACGTCGACCGGGAAGAATGGCAATTCATGTGAAAGAAGTATGATTTAGTGTTCCAAGATTTAGACTATTTATTGTTATCGCATCATTGCCTCAAATTTGAGGATCGTGGCTTCCATGAGATAACACTCACTTGACTATTTTTCGTGATTTCCGACTATTGCTGGCCTTGTGAATAGCACTACAATTGGTACGTCGATTGCCTCTATTATCTGGTCAGACCAGCGCCTTAGAATACGGCCGCGGGGTTTCTTTCTATCAATCTTACCTGTCATAAGCTTTTCTATGCTGCTGGCAAAATTTCAAAGACTACTCAAAAGGTACAAGTATTCGAAAGTGTTTATATGTTACACACACAGCTTACATGACAACCCAAGGCAGAGATACCTGGCGCAGAAAGATCTGAGCCGAACCTAAAATAATGAGATAAGGTTAGGGACAATAAGACAAAGAATGGTACCATTTAAGATGTACACAAATTTGTTAAGTGAATATTGACAGGTGTAAAAATAGCTACACACAGGAAACTCGCGATCGTGACTCATGAACAAGCTAGACTAGTCCATTAATTGAAAAGATTTATTAACAATACATTTCGCACCAAAGTCAACGTAATTTGCTCATGAAATCACTTCATTATCATCCAGTTGACCAATGGACGTCCACTCCTAAATATAAGATTTTTGTAGGCATTTCTAAATAAATGCCTTGGTCAAGCGACTTCCGCGTGTAGAAGCTTTCTGCAACCCATTTGATGTCTTCTGACCACCTCGTCTAGAGTCGACCAACGTCACATAAATAGCTGCGAGTTCGCCATTCCAGCACTTTGAGACCCCAACGTCCATCGGTTCTCCGAATCTTGTGTCCTTATATAGCCATGTAGTAATTTGACCCGTAATGGGTTGATATGATAATGATGATGGTGATAGACTTAGTTACTGTATGAGACTATCAACAACCAAAAAGTTTAGCTGAAAACATCAAGGTATTCAACTAAAAATATTTACGAAACAAATCATAATGAGCGATCTTCGACCCAAGTTATCGCGTCTGTACTTTTTTCAGAGGCTCCCTTTTATCTAAAGCTATTAGGCATGCGCCATTGACAAAGATTAGTTTCGAGCGTTTTGATTTTACAGGGAAATATGCCGGGAATATGCTGGTAGTAATTTTTATCGCCCAGCTCGCATCCCATCTGAAGTTCGAGATTAATGATCCGCCGCGTCTAGTCATACGGTTCCGCCGAATGCCGTAAAAACTGCGCGCAATTCTGTTTTTATACAGATGTCGGAATGGAAACGAAGGTGGCATTTCGGTGTATATAGAATCTATGCAAGCAGATACTAAGTTTCAGCTTAACTTTAAATACATGCCCAACCGATTTTAAGATCACCTGCGTCGCACTGAGCCCGAGATTTCGTTTTTACTTTTGTAACGTCAAGTCTGTCAGTACTGGTTTGGAAGTCTGACTCTACCAGTTTAATATTGATGTTCGTAGTCTTTTAAAAGTAGAAAACGGTAGATAAAGATAAAAGAGCTCAAGTATAGACATCTCTGTAGATTAGCGTTCCTCTAGCGCTCCGCTAGCGTTAATAAATAAATAGTATGCCATTTAAGAAAGTAAAAATAAGAATAAGAAAGTAATGAGAAAATAAATGATCATATATTGGGAAAGATCGATCGGTGCACTCTTTTAAACACAATGTAAAGGAGCATTATCTATCGTTGTCATAGTATATTTATCACTGTTTACTTATTATAGATATATATTTATATTTATATTATATAAATATTTATTATATTATTTTTATGTATTTTGTATATATAGTATATTCGAATGTTATTGTATTAGTATGTAGAATTTTGTTATTATTTAGATATATTAAATATACTTAGTAGTTATGAAATATATTGTACCTTTATTTGACCTATACCACAATTAAATCATCTTACTCACATCCTGGGGTAGCTGGAAGAGATCTCTTATAGAGATAAGATTTCCTTTGTACACTTCATGTATCTTATGTTCACAATCACAATTTATGGTACATAAATAATAAATAAATAAATTAAGATGTATAAGGGATATTTACACGAGGCTGCTTGATAGAAAATGAAACAAATAATAAGCTGTTAAAATATTTTAGAAAAATTTTAGCATTCAAGGAACGACTAATAAATAATTTAGCACTACCCTCGCTAGATACTATACGTAGACGTTATGTGTTTTTTTTAAAACATCAATTGTCCATGCCTACTTGAGGCTCGTAAAGGTATACTTTTAAGCATGTATGCACCTTAAGCATTATTTTTAAACGGACACTATGACGCAAATTCAAAATACCGCATCTATGTTAAAAATTGTCGCCGGGGCCACACATCCTACCCCTACCTTTAATTGCTGCCATCTTGATACGGGTGTTATATCGAGCGGCAAAATGGGTTTTTCGCGGTTACAGCAACTTTGTACTCGCACATTATCGGATTTACCAAATACTGATACCACTATACTGTTGCCGTGTTTATTATGCGCAATGTTTACATAAGCTTCTGTTAATAAATTAATGGAACTTGGAAATTCAAAAAAATACTTACTGACTCGATTACGCCAAAATGTTAATCATTTTATCAGTTTGTTAACTAATATAATAACACCCCGAAAGTGAGTTGGTGAGCCCGAAAATCTTCTGTTTGTAAACTGCCACTTCAGAATTCATAACACAGCAAATTGATAAATTTCTTTCTTGGAAACACACTGCTCCATTTCATCTCTCGCAAGACAGAATTATAATTGTAAAAATGCTGATGATTAAAAAGAGCAATTGCTGAGTTTCTTCTCGGTAGAATCTGTCTTCAAAACCGTTGGTGGAGTCACTACAATTTAACGTTTTAAAAGTGCTTATATTAGGCCCGGTTAAAATAAATACATATTGAATTTGATATTTCCTAAACATAAACCTATGCCTTGAGATCACTAATAAGTAAGTTGGTTCAGTTCATATAAAAAAAAAAAAAATCCTTTCGCCATAAGTTTTCCATCAAAGGTATCACTTGGCCACACTTGGCAAAAGCTTTCGATTCGACATTCCAAAAATTCTCAAAAAACCAAATTCTTCCCGCCAAATAAAGCGAGACACATTAATACCACAGAGCAATTAAAATATTTTTTTGCTGGCGTGACGCCTCAGGGCTCATCAGCTAGGTTTCTCAAAACATCAAAATAATTATACACCGTAAACGAATAATGATTGAAAGGTCTACACATTGGTTCGGTTATAGAGTAGTTTTTAAGAGAGGTATGCCTAAATTTTCTTTTAACTCTTCCCGTTTAAAAATTAACCTGCAACTTCGTATGCGATTATTTCGATCTTTTTTTTCCCGGGATAAAAAGTAAACTATGTCTGTCTCCAGCTATCTCTTTGAAAAAATTCGTCAAGATAGGTTTAGCAATTGAACCGAACATAGGTAACAAATAAACTAATAAGCACAATAAGGCAAAATTTGGTATACATAACATAGATATCATTGATTACCTATTACTATCTTGAGCTTTCAAAGTTTTTACTGCTAATAATGAATAAGAAGTTGAATAAAAAGCTTTTTGTATAAATTGTGCCACTTTTACTAACCCTTAATCGGTTTGTTATAATAATATGTTCAGTTTTGGTCGGTGTACGGAAATTTTCAATGTCGGCCGGGGCTATCAATTTAGCCGTTTAGTTTGTATGTAGTCCGGTCAGAAAATAAAATTCTCTTCAGGCCTAAGTTCTCTCCTCTTACGTTCTAATAAGTTTATATTTTGTTACAGTATCTAACGTTTATCCGTTTTTCAACAACCTAGTCATTGCATCCCCTGCGTGCTCTACATTTTTGTTACTTGGCTCTGTAGGTCTGAGCGAGATCTTAAGTACCTTGTAACATTCCTTAAGAATTAAAGGCAAAAAATATTTTTAAATGTGTCTGGAAGTTCCAGAGAACATATCCTTTTACAAAACAAATTCTTCTGTTTCAATATAAATCTAGTTAAAAGCACAGCTTACCTTAGGATTTCGCAAAAATTTTAACTTTTGTCTTTTAGTTCAGTGCCTCTGGTCACAAACCATCTGCACGCCACAGGCTAGGTCATCAACAGCCTTCAAATACGTCATCTCTGTTACTGTTGCCTACTCTATATTATAAATAAGAGATCGCCTGAAGCGGCCCATCTGAATCGTATGAACCGGCGGCATGTCGAACAAACTCCAACACGACTGCTATTAAAAGGTCTTTAGGTTGCGACAACCAATCTATTGGTAACTTATTCTAATCTAAAAACATCCTTCATGTTTACAAAATAAAGTTCACCCGAACTACAAGACGAAGTTTGCGAAACACTTAACATAATTGGCATTACTATTTGCGGTTTGTTTAAACTATTTTCAACTTTAATATGTAAAGAATAAGGTAGTGGTCGACAGTAAAAGGTTCTTCTTGATCAGGCATCTGCATTGCGAGTAGTTATTTGAAAAACGACCGATTCGAATTAATGAATTAACCACTGGTTTTATTCGATACGGCTATCCCTTTGTTCATTATTTTGATGTGCTCGTACGCTGTTATCATTAAGCTTAAGATATTTATACGTTATTATTAATTTTGTTTAATTAATGATTTTGTAGACAATCATCCGGCTCTTTGTTAAGTTTCTTATCAAAACCAGCTGCTCTTTTCACCTGCAATTAATAAACTTAACTTACTGTTTATTCTTGTAATTATTTAATTTTTAAATAAAACATTAATTAACTTATGATATGTTATAAAAATTAAGCTGAATTTGCTATACTCCGCGAAAAGCAGGGAAACTGCATGGTGTCATTTAAAATTTCTTCAATCTTTAAAATTAATAATTCATTTTTAAGTCATCATCTCCTGAGGATGCCCCGGTTTCGGAGCAAAACGTGCGTAGAGGGTACATTGCCGAAAATCTGTTTGGTGTGGAGTCTAAAGATTGAAGTAATTATAAATAACACCTCCTGCTTCTCCTGCTTTTTGCGGAGTATAGCAAACTAAGTTTAATTTTCATTATATATCATGGAATTCCGCAAAGTAAAGCCTGCTTCTATCCAATATTATTTAAGTTGCCTGCTCAATATAGGTGATGTACACTTACTTGATTGCGATAGGGTTTGTAACAGTACGTTTTTATGTTTTAGTAGCACTTAGTTTTTTAACAAAGCATCTTAAATTAAGACCTTGTAAAAGATTATTATCACAGTGTTAGTTACAGGGATATCCCCATCTCCTAACCAAGTTGTGGAAAGTATCATCATTTCATGATAGAAATACCCAATCACCATCATCATCGGCCTATTAACGTCCCAAAGCCATCTCTCTCGTGAGCGAGAACATGGGTCCACAACACGGCTGCAATGTAGATCGGTGGACTTCAAAGAATTATGTAATAAGCAAACCTATTGGCTTCAAATGTTCTCCGGGGCGCGGGGTTGGACAAAGAAAGTTTCCTAACACGGGAGAATTTCTTCAGTCACTAAAACCAATGCCTAGAAATATTTTGGTCGACCTCAGAATAGTTATCAACTAACCACTTTACAAACGCAAGAGACATCAGAAGCAGTCGCGGCATCACTAGGGATTTACTCATCATTGAAGGCTGGTGGGCAGACAATACTCTAAGAAGGTCTTCTACATCCGCCAGTGTGCGCCGGCCTTACCGTATGATTCGCACTGATATTAAGATCCTTATGCACAATTTCAGCCAATTCTCGATCCCAGGGGCGCGCTTAGCTATTCAGTTTTAGATATCACACCCGATCTGTTGACAACTGCACTACAGGTGGCGAAAGCTCCGTTTACTAATGTTCAGTTACTTGAAACTATCTGAAGCAAGCACTAAGTACCTACTACATATTTTTTTAAATGTATTGATTTGTTTTAGGATATAATCGTATATTAAAACCACAGTAAATCTGATCCTAAGTTGGTATGGCATTGTTAGACTTCCAAATATTGTAGCATGATGTGTTAGCATGTTGTTAGCATTAACAAATATAAACCAACAATACATAGCTTATTGACGGCCGACTGGCGCAGTGGGCAGCGACCCTGCTTTCTGAGTCCAAGGCCGTGGGTTCGATTCCCACAACTGGAAAATGTTTGTGTGATGAGCATTAAGTGTTTTTCAGTGTCTGGGTGTTTATATGTATTTTCTAAGTGTTTATGTATATATAATTCATAAAAATATTCATCAGTCATCTTAGTACCCATAACACAAGCTACGCTTACTTTGGGGCTAGGTGGCGATGTGTGTATTGTCGTAGTGTATTTATTTTATTTAGTGTATTTATCAGATATATAATTGACGATTCAAAAAAGGAACTGATTACAACTTTGCCTACAGTTTTAAACCCTAAAATGGATAACTATTAATAATTGATCAATATAATCAATTGCACTGTCGCACAAGGGCCAATGAAACGTTGATTAATAGCCACGAGCGGTGATAGCTAGGAGGTTAACCATTTGGATTACAGGCATCACTTTAAACTTTTCGTATTTATGCACGTTTGTATTAAACAAGCAATTAAATATCACTTGCTTTAATGCTGAAGGAAAACAGGAAAAGAGGAAACCTATGCAGGTTTTTTCACGATGTTTCCCTTATGAGTTCTCATTAATAAATAAATATACTACGACAATACACACGTCGCCATCTAGCCCCAAAGTAAGCGTAGCTTGTGTTATGGGTACTAAGATAACTGATGAATATTTTTATGAATAATATACATAAATACTTAGATTATACATATAAACACCCAGACACTGAAAAACATTCATGCTCATCACACAAACATTTTCCAGTAGTGGGAATCGAACCCACGGCCTTGGACTCAGAACGCAGGGTCGCTGCCCACTGCGCCAGTCGGCCGTTAATGTTGTCACGGCGTGGTGTACTACTGTATAAACCCGTATTATGAGGGGAAACCCGTGTCCTGTAGTGGGTTCATATTGATGAATAAGAATTTAAGGCCATATTTGTCTTCATCAAGTTACTATCCCGATTCAAACGGGTCTTAATCGTACCCTTCAGGTACATCCAATCTCTCAGGAACGCTACGGAGACAGAATAGTCTGCTGAACGGAAATTGTTCGATTATCCTGCAGTTTAAGAGATGAAATGTGTCAAGTCTCACTTTAATTGCATTTTGCATATTACAATGAGCCTCTTTGTATTTCAATAATTGATAGATGGAATATTTAATTTTTATTGTTAATTGTTCGATTAATCCCTGATACATAATAATAATTATAATAATAAATTCTTTATTACACACAAAAAAACAAAATACAAATAAACACATTTACAGAAATAATTAAAAAAAAAAAAAAAAAAACTAGTTTAGGTGTGCAAAGGCGGTCTTATCGCTAAAGCGATCTCTCCCAGACAACCTTTGGCGATAGTAGTTATTGGAAGGAACGGGTTGGTGCGGCAATAAAAATTTCTACCTACATAAATATATTGCAAACTAAACTACATACATGGTATAAATTCTAATACTAAACATATAATTATTATATATAATATATAGTGTTCATACATATAAATATAATAAACTACATACTATAACGCTACATACATAAAAAATAGTTTTTCAAACGACTTTTAAAAAGAGGCAAGGATTTTGCCTGACGTATGTCAGGCAAGGCAGAGGGGTTTTGATATAAGTTGATCTGCGGCCTATGCGTTTTGTATGCGTTTGAAAACTATTATTCTACTTTTCCTCTTATATTTATTATTTTTTTATCTATAACTTTATTTTGTACTCTATTAATCTATTTACTACTTCCACATTCTCAGTACCTACTACCGAATTATTGAAACATGTCCAAATATTTCTTTTTTTCTCTATCTATTATTTTTCAGAAGACTTGTGGTACACTAAAGTTCTGAAATCATCAACCTGTAAACAAAAACTCAAATAATACTTCACAGTCTTTACATTATGTACTGTCTCTGAGACTTAACTATGAAACCGAAATCCTAATAGTTTTTGAGTTAAAAACCACTGCCATAGTTTTTACTTTAAGATACAGCCCTAAAATATCACATGAAAAATTAAAATGAAGTGACTCTTGTCACTATATTTGTATGGAAAAATTAATATGCTTTTTTTGGTTTTATATTTTTACAGAGTGATTTCTTATGAAATATATTTAGGCACCCCTCCACAGTATTTTGTAATTGTATATTGGATTACATTAAGACTTACATAACAATAACTTAGCTATAAGTGACAACATATGTTGGATTAGATTAATAACAATTAAAACACAATAACTTGGCTATTCGGTAAGCGGTGATAACCCAGTTGATGGGACTCTGGTTTCACTTTCGGTGGGTCAAGTTCCAATCCCGGCGCGCACCTCTAACTTTTCCAATTTATGCGCATTTTAAGAATTACCTAAATGTCACTTGCTTAAACGGTGGTGGAGAGCCTGAGATTTCTCAAAGACTTCTGAAGTCCAACAACCCAACCGAACGTGGTACGGCATAAATCCAACTCATTCTGATAGGAGATCCGTGGCATATATTGAGCCGGAAAGGTTGATGGCGATGATCTATTCTAGCCAAAAATTAGTCATCACAGTTACATTAATCACAATATTTAAAATTAAATTTAGACAATATGAAAATCAAGCTTAATTTGCTTAATTTTCATAATATAATCATGGATTTCCGCAAAGTAACGCCGGCTACTATCCAATAATAAATTCAACTTATAATATTTGAAATTAATGCAAAAACATAGGTCGTTGAGGTCAACTTTTGCGTCCCATTTCCATCCCGAGCGGTAAACTGAGACTGTACACGCCCTCACAATCAAGATATTTCTTTATTACACGCAAAATGTACACGTCGACACCGATCGCAACTTTTGTTGCTAAACACGTAAAAAAGCGGACATAGAACACAAAGCAACCTTTTCTTACCGCAAAAAAGTTTTCCACGGGGGGACGGGGGCAGGCATTTTTCCCTTTACCCTTACAAACGGACCGCAGTTTAAAAAAAAGTTACCGGGACCCGCGTCGGCCGACAAAAGAGGTTTTTTTTCTGTATTTTATATTTCAAATATTAAACAACGTCGTTAGCGGTTAGCATTTGCTGAATATCCCAAATAATTTTGTGCGCTTTTGAAACTCCGTTCGTTATTTTTTTTTTTACGCTGCCCGAGTTGTCTTGTTTTAAGTGGGTATTTAAAAAATAAGTTTCTTCTGGGATTGTTTCGTTTCGTTTGTGAATGCTGTAAAGGGTCAAAGGACCTTGAGGTATTGTGTTGTTTAGCGAAAAAATGAGTTGATTCTATTGTAATTAGTACAACAATAATTATTGCTCGTACAGCTTATACGCAGGCTTTATTATCTTAATCCTGTAATATTATACCAACTAATAGATTATAACAGTTCACTGCTGGAATAAACATCTCTCTCAACAAGAGGGTTTGATCAAATTGAAAGATCATAAGAACCATAAATTAACATCGGGAGTTCATATACTTACTTATCTTCAGAATATCAGTAAATCCAATAAAACTTTTATTTTAACCACGATTATTAATTTAACTTGTAATATCTTGTAATAAATATAAGTTTAGTATAGTAAATAAATAAATTTGGTCAACCCCCAACGAGGTAGACAGGCAAAGAGGTACGATGTTACGCCACGTTTATTAATATGGAGGTTAAGGTGAATGTATGGAAATAAGATACAAATAATCTTCAACCTATCCCGTTAATCTAGTGGTAGCATGTACAGCTAACGATCTCGAGGGTTCCTGGGTTGGAATCCCGAATCGGGAAAAACCTATAATGATTTAATTGTTATTAAATTAAAATTTTGTTTTTTGAATTAAATCGTTGATCCAGGTTATTTTCACTCTAAACCCTATCTCCTATGAGAGAGGTGCCCTGCGTCCAGAAGTGGGACGTAAATAAGCTGAGGGAGTGATGGAATAAACAAAAAAAGTCAACATAAATATAATGAAGAAAACGTATCTTACGTTTTCTTCAATAACTTCATCTTATTTCCTAAGCGAAACCGACGGCACGATCTCGTTCATAATTTTAGCTTTTCTATTCATATACGAATAGAGTTATCCTCCTTCAATGCTACTTCTAATCGGATAATTATTCAACGAAACATTAGGATGATGTTATACTGAGCACAAATGTTGCATCTTTAGTCCGCTTGTCTTTACGTGGTATAAAATCAAATCTGTCTGTTTCTAACTCCTTTTACACTACGCAATGGATTTTTATACGATTTTCACTATACTTTAGATCATTTATTACAGATAACTTACATACAGTAAAGTATAGTAATGCTTATTTAAGATTTTTTGTTCGTAAAAAAAAGAATATTTTGCAATCAAGTTGTCTAGCGTTGAGTGTTTTTCCCATGGAAAGCTATGTTGCCTTTCGCGTGGAACTATCAAACAATATTTAGTACAAATCAATTTAAAGTCAGCTGCAAACATTGTATATTAATAAATTCTGTAATCAGACCTCACCCCCTCACTTCTCGAATCGGGGTTTAAAAAGAACAACTACTAGGTAATGGGTGGTCAAATCTTTAATAGCAAGAATACGAAATTAAAATGTTCAATAAACAAATGTTTGCGCAAGCGCGTTGTGTCTCCATCTTTACCGGATTGTATTACATAGCGAACATTATACACGGACCGCACAATGGACCACCCTAATTTGAATATCTTGCTGCAAACCGCCGAGCAAAAAATACGAGCAATAAACATTGCCTCGTCGATTCCACCATGGTTGCCACAATTCTACTACCTTGCGATTTCTACTTTCCTAGTACCATCATCATCATAATTTGCATCATTGCTGGAACGCAGTTTTAAACTTTTCCTGACACCATCGTCTCTGTGGTTATCGATCCAATGTATTTTTTTATTTTTTATTTATTTGGGACAGAAAACAATAACATTTCTTGTCATTGTTGTCTTAAATTTAACATGTAAATAAGTTTAATATGTAATCCACAACACTATCCACATAATATTGTAAGGAGCAGTAGAGCGATAGATGTAGATACAAGTAACACTTATTATGACAGATATTATTAACTGTAGGTACCCAAAGTACCTAATCAAAAATTAAAATTAGCTGTCATAGCTATTAAGAAAGAAAGAAAGAAAGAAAGAAAAACTTTATTTGGATATACACACACTAGAATTAAAATACAACTTAATAGTCTACACAACAATTATAGGAACGGTGTGATCCCAAAATGGTCTTCACTCAGCATGTTTGTAGTGCCTATTAAGACACAGCGCTGATCTTCCGTGAAGCCAGACGTGACGTTTGGACGGTAGGCACTGTCAGAGCGACGCTTAAAAACTATGGGTACAATAATACAATTTAAAAGTAATATATAATTAAATAATAAGAAGTGTAATAATAAATAAAAAATAATATAAAAGATTTGTATACATTTATAATATTTTGTTACGATCGAACCGATAAAAAATAAATAAAAAATAATATGTAATAATAAAAAATAAAAATACAAATAATAAACACACTTAGGCACCCTTGTTCAAATGTTTTGTTGTTGGAAAAGATATTCTCTTATTAGCATTAACCTAATGCAAAAAATCTCAAGTGCTACTAAAAAATATACAAAACAAAAAAAAAACAACAACAAAGGAATAGAAAAACTAATTGATTGATTGATATAATAGAAAGGAAAGAAAGAGAACACACATTTAACTTAGAAGACTAAAGTGTTGTTGTTGAGTTTGTGTGGAGCACCGAAAGGATTTGGACTTTGGTATTTACCACTGACATTTGTTATAGTATTTATAAAATAATATATGATTATTTATATATTCTGATAACAAAAAAAAAAATTACCCGGCTAAGTTTGTTGTGGGCTCTTCTTAGACCAGGGCGCGTTTTGAACCCTCGTAGCTTTAGATTTAAGTTGGCGAACGAAGTTATCACCACCCCCTTACAATTACGTAAACAAATATGTATGAACGCTTCATAAGTGCCTGTGATAGTCCTACATGAATAAAGAAATTTTGAATTTGAATTTGAATTATATTATTTTATACTATTATACTGAAAGTTTTTGCAATGTTTATAGGTAAGTTTGTTACCGGGTTTAAATTTAAGTTTATTTGGTATGGTCCGGTGGGAAAATTCATATGTAAGCTACGGCACTACAAGTTACTCCTTTATTTTTGATATGTTTTATCTCGCTGATAGCTGTCGATGTAATTACAGGCATTGAGGCTTAATTTACTAAAGCGGTGATAGCTCAATGAGTAGAACTTCGACTTCTGTTTTGGGGGGGCAAGTTCGAAACCAGCACGCACCTCTAACTTTTCTGAGTTATGTGCCTTTTTAGCAATTAAAATATCACTTGCTTTTACGGTGAAGGAAAAAATCGTGAGGAAACCAAAACGTGCCTGGGAGTTGTCCATTGTAAGATTCTGAAAGGTGTGTAGAATCCACCAATCCGCACCGGGCCAGCGTGGTGGACTAAGGCCTTAACCCTTTTTCACTGTGGGATAAGACCCGTGCCCTGTAATGGGTTGATATGATGACGACGCAGGGCGGCATGTTGCAAGACGCGTGCCCTGCTTAGTGTTGCTTTGTGTAGGCGATGGTTTTCCACTAACCATCCGGTGAGCCATCTGTTTGGTCTGTCAACTATCACTATAAAAAAAAAAAAGACCTCCTACAGGGAGTACAGGGTGCTCTAAGCGCATATCTATCATGGATTTGTTTACAAATCAATCATTAGACAAAACATCTCTGATGGCATTTTTCGAAAGACTTTCGGCCAGCCCTGTGACGAATATATTAACAATACGATGAGGACAAATATGAAAATAACTCCTGCACGGGTATCGGCATTGTACAACTCATTTGCCTACCGTTGAGCATACAGTCCGACTTACAAGTTTGATACTAATATTAAGCAGTTCCTTATCACAAAAATATAATAAGTATATTATATTTTTGTGTCTGAAAGCTCTCAATGCCATACCAGATTTAAGAAATTGGTGTTACCTACCCCAGAGCCCTAAAATCAGATTGAGCTATTGGCACCCGGAATTTCCTTACACATTAGAGCTAATGAAAGCTTCAAAGCACATCATTGAAGCAGTGTATAACAGTATGTAACAGCTCTTAAAACCTAACTGTTTTGGAAGAAGCAGGCTATATATATGCGCAATAAGACGACTGGTTTTTATTGTATATAATATATTTATATATATAAATATTATTTTATGTTTTTATTTGTGTATATTTTGTTTATGTATTCGTATGTAGTTATTTGAATGTAGGCTTATAATAAATTTACACCACCTATTTGTTCTCGCTCTTGTTGTTCTAATCCTAAGGTTGCCTGGCAGAGATCGCTTTTAATCGATAAGGCCGCCTTTTGTATTCTACTCCAGTTTTTGTGTTTTTCTCTATTCGTCCTTTATTTTCCTAACTGTGTAGTGGTGTACAAATATGCCCAATGCCCACAGTGGCGTGCATAAAGGGTATGCACAGGGTATGCAGATGAAATAAAATGACTTGTATTAATCTAGTACGAGTTATAAAAAATGTATGGTAAGCTTTTTATAACTCTTACAATTTTTATCATTTTATATAATCTGTATACCCTGTGCATATCCTCTATGCACGCCACTGTATGCCCGGTACTTTGACATTGCCTGCATAATTGAGGACAGATTATCAGTAGTCATTTTGATTTGTTTTTCACTAATTACACACATAGGCTTCAGCTCACTAATTGTGCATTTTGAATTATTGTTTTATTCTTCATGTATCTGTCATGAAAACTAAAAGTGTTTTATACTCCGTGGAGTAATATTGTTTTTTTTTGTTTTAACATTATTCTTTAATCTAAATGTAGCTGTACGAATTAGGAAATTAATATGTCTGTCTGGTAATGTAAATAGATAAAAAACTTCGTTTGCGTTTGATTTTGTTTTTTGATGTGGCATTCAATTTAGTTGTAGTTCTAAAAAAAATTAAAGTATTCAGTATCGCTAAGCCTTAAATGCAGGGTATGCTACTGTCCGCTGAGGAGTTCTGTCCTCTATCTCCAACCACATTCATCAGATCTTAACATAGTTTGGGCAAAATTAAACACATATTATAACCTCGATAGTACAAAAATAATTATTTAAATCGATTATAATTTGTCGGAGTTATGGTATGAAATCGTCAAACACTTTCATCCCCTCTCACAAAGGAACTGAGCTTAATCTCGGGATAAAAAGTATTCTATATTACTTCTAACTCTTCCAAGAATATGCGTACAAAGTTTCATTTTAAGTTATAGAGAAAGATAAAAAAGATATAGTTCTCTACACGAACAACAATCTTAAGATATAGCTTGATTCAAAAACATTAGATTAAACCACCACCATTTAAATCCTTGACCCGTCTTGACCGAACTTGTCACCACCACCGTACACGGACGTTTTAATACAATAAACAATCAGATTTCTTTTTGCTTGCGCATTCGATATCGGTCTGTAAGTAGCTGGCCACTTTGCTATGGAAACCCCATTGATAACCATAAACGGAGTTATGGGACGCTTATTGATTTTTAATAGCCCGATCCTGTGTGGCAAAGTTTTATTGCCGTTTTGCGACAGCAACAAAAAGGTGAACGCATTGTGAAATGAAAAAAATATGGTTTACAAATTGACACAATTAGGTTAAGTTTAGGTAAGGTATTTTTAGGTATTGATATGTGATGTTGAAGTGTGCCCAGTAAAAATGGATAGTCTTTTCAGTACCAGCAAACGGTTCGCTTATACCCTAACTTCTATGATAAATAAGACCTATGACAAGTATTAGTACAGGTTCTCATAGTCATAGATTTGTGAACATGAGATTTATGAAAATTAAGCTTCATTTGCTACACTCCGCGAAAAGCAGGAGAATCTGTGTGATGTAATTTATAATTTCTTCAATCCTTATACTCCACACCAACCAGATCTTCGGTAATGAGCCCTCTACGCACATTTCGCTCGGAAACCGGAGCATCCTCAGGAGATGTTGACTTTACAATGAATAATTGTTTAGTCTGTTTGGTGTGGAGTAGGTATACAGATTGAAGAAATTATAAATTACACCATACAGATTCTCCTGCTTTTCGCGGAATATGGCAAATTAAGCTTAATTTTCATAATATAATTAAATTATGAAAATTAATATAAATTAACGCCTGCTTCTATCAAAAGATGAGATTTGTCAAGTTACATGCACAGTAACAAAGAAAATATTTTAAACCAATCGAAGAATATTGAACATTCTAACAAAATCAATATCGACATTAGCGATGTGTTATCGTAATGTAATACAAATAAAGAATCAATAAAATATTTCTCTAGAATATCAATACTAAGCAGATAATTAATAAAATTACCAATTTTTTGTCTTTTTTCAACTTTTGCGTAGTTTGCGTTTTAAGTAGTTATATCGGATGATAGTTACCTGTCAGCTTTTTGATAAAAAGTTTCGTTTTATGCACTTTTGTGAAAACAAGTTTTAAACTTCTACATAAGAATACCGTTGTCAGTGCAATATCGGTGAAACTGTGATTCGTCCCGTACCCACTTGACACATGTTTTAGTGTTATTCTTTTGATCGTATTATAGCACCAGGCTTTATAGATTTGAGTCAATTTAAAGGTTGTCAAAAATTACAAAAAAGAACAACAGTCTCTCCTCATTGTTTATCCCATTTCATTTCACGGTTATTACAGGTATTTTATAATCGTGAGACACAACAATTTAATGCGCTCATCCCTTCGCCAGCGTTTGATCGACAGGGAATTAAAAAAAGATCGAACCACAGACAAGATCAGAAATGGAATCGCCATTTTAATTATAAACAACCGACCGTTCCTGTCAAACCGATACAACAAAATCGAAAAATCAAAATTCTAAAGTGTAATATCAAACTCGGCTTTATAATTGGTCGCTCTATAGCTTGACTTTTGCCCCTTATTTATTCATTGCAAAAAAGAAAATACGCCTCTAATTCTTAATACTTAGAGCGCAATATTGAGAGATAGATATCGAAGTTAAGGCGCGTGTACACGCTGTAATATTTATAAGACGTGTATCAAAACCGAAGAGCCGTCTTCCAGGCCGATGACGTTTGACGTGAATTCTGACATCCCCTTTCGGGTTTGGTGCAAAGGAAAGCTTTGAGATACTCTTAAATATTAGTCAAGAGAATCTAAAATAATTTATTCCATTAAAAACTTAATTGTATATATTATTAACAAAAAAGTGCGTTGATTAAACTAAAATTCGAGTCTAATTAGGAATTACTTATTTTCATTAAGTGGTAATAATAATATAAACAAATAAATACCTATTATCACATTACTATTCAAAATCTTTTACATCTATATATATAAAAGAAAGTCGTGTTAGTTACACTACTTATAACTCAAGAACGGCTGTACCGATATGGCTGAAAATTGGTAGGTGGGTAGCTTAGAGCCAGGAGGCGGACATAGGATACTGTTTATCCCGTTCGACAGCGTTCCCGTCTGAGTTGACATAAAAAGTCAGTTACACCATTTATTACTCAAGAACGGCTGGACCAATTTTTATGATATTTGATTTTTTGGATTCCTCTTAGACCGGAATAGGATAATAAGTATTAAAATAATAACATTCATCAAAAAAAATATGATGCGCGGTACGAAGTTCGCCGGGACAGCTAGTTTTATTATAAAGTAACATTAACGAAAGAATGTTTGGTACTTAAAGGTTGCAGTTCGGGTTAATAAATTCATATCAATGCATAAGGTACGGCAAGAACATTTATTATTACTCACAATAATAATCGTGTCTACTAAAAATATCCCACTTTTTTCTATTAACCATTGATAGTACCAGTAACTGGTTAAACGTTTACTAAATTAAATAAACTGCTATTTTTCCATCCTCTTCCCGCGGGTGTCTTACGAGGCGAGTAAGGGAATATATAATAGTCTTCTGTGCTACTACTACCATCTAATGGGGGGCCAACCTTCCCGTTGGGATAGGCTTTTAGTCAGTGGACCGTGGTAAGCTATGGATGTGCTATTTTTTAAATTGTCTCTTATATTTTGTACCACACAAAAAGTATCGCAACTCGATGAGCAAATAAAACACATGGAATCTTCGTATCGTGAGCTTTGAATAAGTTAGAACCAATATGAAAATTGTTTTACATACCTATCATGGCAATATTACAGGGAACTGGATTACAGTTCAGTTCAGTAAGTTTGACCTCTCTTTTCGAAGCTATGTGTGTTTTAAACATTATTTTTTTAACGGTGAAGAAAATATCGTGAGCGAACCTGCATGCCTGAGAGTTCTCCATAATGTGCTTAGAGGCGTGTTGGTTGTAACAATCTGCACTTGGCCAGCATGGTGGAATCAACGGTCTAAGCCCTTCTAAATCCGTTAGGGAGACTTGTGCCTTGTAGTGGGTCGATAATTGGTTTATATTGATGATGATTAATTACAACTTTGTCTTGATAATCTTTCCTATATTTAATGAAATTTAGGAAAGATTCTCAAGATATCATTTAAAACACAACAGACATTAACTAAAATAAAGTTTAAGTTACAAACTACCTGTGCTCACAGTTTTACCTTTATCATGTTATAAGCTCCCTCAAAAATATCTAACACATAAACTATTTTACAAATCGGACTGATAGTTTTTGAGTTCAACGCCTTCAAATATACAAACTCTTCAGCTTTTTTATATTAAATAATTAAGTAAAGTTAAATAACAAAGAGTTATATAGTTATGCCAGATTAAATTTAACCAAAGTAGTTGTTCGACGCCTAGCCAGGTACACTTTTTCAAAAAATTTAATAAAATCATAGAAACTCAAAAGAACCGTAGTTTTAAACAATTTTACAGTAAATAAAACGTATAAAAATAAAATTAAAACACAAATATTATGTTAATTTATAAAATGGCAGCTTTAGGTAGAGGTATTATTTTAAATGTTGGCTATGGTATGGCAAACCAAAGGCTGGTGAGATGTATACTAAAATGGCTGAGAGCCGCAAGGTGTTTAAAAATAAATTGAGGTGGTGCCAAAATAATGAGGATCAGATTAAGATGGACTTAATAGCCTCTTATCAGGCAAACAAGAACTTTGTTAAATTTTGGAAGGCTACAAAACGCTTGGACTATAAAAGTAATCTACCCGTAAGCGTAGAGAGCGTGCATGAACCGAAAATGATTGCAGACTTATTTTCGGATCACTTCAAGCTGGACCCACTGCCAGTTACTAATGAGGAATGTGGCTCTATGCCCAGTGTCGACAACATAGATGTGCAATCCCATCGGTATTCTCCGGACGATGTGGCCAATGTGGTCATCAAAATGAAAATGGCTAAAGCCTCTGGACACGACGGACTGAGTGTGGAGCACATTCTGTACGCAGGTGATACAATTTTTTGTGTGTTGGCAGAATTATTTACTATTTGTGTAAACTCAGAATATCTGCCAAGAAACCTCATGAAAACAGTGGTAGTTCCTATTCCTAAAAATAAAACTGGCGATCTTTCTAATCTAAAAAACTACAGGCCGATTTCCTTAGGTACTATTATAGGTAAAATACTGGAAAGATTAATATATTCTGATGTTAATCAAAATATTAAGATCGATGAAGCGCAGTTTGGTTTTCGTCCCGGACTCTCAACAGATTCTGCGATCTTCAGTCTCAAATCGACTGTAAGCTATTATACAAAAAGAGACACGTCTGTATACGCATGTTTTTTGGACCTTAGCAGAGCTGTTGACCTAGTCAACTATCAGATACTTTGGCAAAAGCTAATTAAATCGAATGTTCCGCTAAGAACTGTAAATCTGTTGAGATACTGGTACGAGAACCAAACAAATGTTGTGAAATGGGGCGACGCTTTCTCTAATGATTTTAGATTAGAGTGCGGCGTGCGTCAAGGAGGGTTAACTTCTCCGGACCTCTTTAACCTATATGTTAACGATCTGATTGGGGTACTTAGAAGTGCTAAAATGGGTTGTCATATAGGCACAACATGCATTAACAATCTCAGCTATGCTGACGATATGGTGCTTCTAAGTCCCTCAATTAGAGGCCTTAGGCATCTACTATGTATCTGTGAACAATATGCTAGGGATCATGGCCTGAAGTATAATGTCAAAAAGACACAGATGATGGTTTTTCGTGCAGGTAAAGGTCCGGAGAATATCCCGTTGGTTTTCTTGGATGGGATTCCTATAGAAAAGGTAGATAGATTCAGGTACTTGGGGCATATTCTCACTGAAGATTTATGTGACAACCTCGACATTGAACGTGAACGTAGGGCTCTGGCTGTTCGGTGTAACATGCTCGCACGCCGTTTTGCAAAGTGTAGTGAAGAGGCGAAGCTGACACTGTTTAGGGCATACTGTCAATGCCTCTATACGTGTCAGCTTTGGTTTAACTACAATAAAAATGCACTTAGCAGTATCAGAGTACAGTATAATAACGCATACCGAATTCTGATGAAACTGCCTAAATTCTGCAGTGCGTCGAACATGTTTGCCGATGCCAGAATACCAGACTATTTCGCGCTTATTAGATCTCGAGTTGCAGCCTTCTGGTTCCGTATACGCAATTCCAAGAACGGAATCCTTGGTGTATGCTCCGAGTACCCGGAGAATCCTATTGTAAAGAGCTGGCTTGCCGTGCATCGCGACGGAAACCGTAAATAGTAGGTTATACGGGTACGAACCCTCTTTTGGGGTAATTTATTATATTTTATTTGTATTTTTCTTTTAATGTTTTTAATTTCATTTATTATTTTTTAGATCTTTTAAAATACTATGCTACTTTTTTACGTGTATATTGAGATGAGTTTTACCTGAATTAAACAATTATTATTATTATTATTATTTACAGGAACGGTACGGTCAATACAATTACTTTAATGTACACCTCGACGTATTGACATAGAAATATTAGTGTTATACTTAACGTATAGTATTAAAAATATTTTAAACGACCGACTATAACACTTGGATGTTTGATTTTTTTTCGGTGGTAATTAAAAACTACTGCAGTTTAAAACATAAAAATAATGTTTTAGAACGCATCTTTGTCATCATTTCTGGCATGTCAAATGTTATTTCAGTTCTGCTGAGATTCTGTGTCAAATGCATACAAATTTTATTCACTTCTACTTCTGATTTATGGTTTTTCGTAGTGCCAAAACAGCACAATGTTCTTTGCCTTATTTTTTATTGCTCTCTGATTGTCAATTGCACTTATTAGTGACACAAATGTCATTGTCAAAAAGATGTTCACCTTTGTATAGCCGACGTATTGCCTTTTATGTATTTTTTCTACAACGGAGATTAATATCCTACATTGGAAATATCGTAAGAAATGAAATATAAAAGATAATTAATATTTAATGATCGTGAACATTTTTAATTGGTGTACAAATATCTAGCCATGGCTTCATACATTTCTGAAACAACCCCTTTTATGTTATATTGGAGTTTAATTTGAATCTCAATAATTTTATTAAAAATTTTTCAATGTCTAAATTATTATTTAAATGGACGTATCGTTAACTGATATAGCGTACTGAAACCAGCTAGGAATTCTAAAATAAGCTTTACCTCTTTTTAGTTAAAGCATTAGTCCCTTTTAATTATCATCATAATTTATTATCATTTAAGTAATATCACTGTCAAGTTGTTACTTGTAATAAATTTTTATTTTAACGTCAATACTTTCATTATCCGTTGCATTTATGAACCTCTTATTGATTTTAAGTTAGTAAAAAAATGGTTACTATTCAAATTCGTCAATGGACTTTTTTACTTTTTTACCACAATCGGTTAGAATCCTACGGTATCCATATCGTTCACACATCGCCGCGTTCCATACATTTACCCTTCAATGGTCCACAATAAAAAGAATTAGTACAAATAGCCCGCTGGGATAAACCTCTGTCAATCGTCTTTCAACTGAGTCAGTGTAGACACGCCTTTACAATTCACGCGATCCTTAAACTGCATGTGATTTTACACCTTATAGTGATGCCAGGAAGGTGAAAATATATATTTTCGAAAACGTAGCGTATCTTACGCACTTCAATGTACCTACTTGATTTTATCAAACTATAAAAAGTTTAGGATTATGTTTTTCATACACTTTGCTTACCTCGAAAATAGTCTACCTTGTCACCAAATCGATTATATGCGGTGTTTCTTTATAATTTTTTTAAAAGTATTGTTGATGTTTTGAGGATATCGATACGGATTATCAACAGCAAACATCTAGAAATGTTTACAAGTTTCGAAATAATTGAAGAAAAAACATTACATACTTTTTATTATATACTACAAGTTAACCCTTGTCTGCAACTCACTTGCTGGTATATGATGATGCAGTCTAAGATGGCAACGGGCTAAGCTATTAGGAGGCGGTAGGTATGACACTTATCAAGCCCACACATCTAATCGGTTTCTACGTTATATCGTACCGGAACGTTTAATCGTTTATCGGCTTTGTCAGAGGATGCTTCATTATCAGATTACTCTGTATCAAAACCAAATCAACGAGATCAATGAAGTCACATCTGCTGTAAGTGATTGGAGATGTCCACAGATCGCCCTAATTACCATATAATTGCAATGTCATGAGGAATTCTTGTTTTACAAAAAATCTAGTCGGTTAGACCAGTGAAGTAATACACTTTTTTTATATTGATGCATCAAGTAGTTGGACTAGTGGTAGGTGGAATACCATCTATATTAAGCAGACTACGAAAAGAGCATGTACTATCAACAAGTGCCGCCTATATCTGTCAAATGTTACCCGCAACCAAGCCCTTCAGACAGCGATACTGCTTGGCGGCAGAAATAAGCATGGCGGCTGTACCTTCATTAATTACTTTCCCGGACGAGCTCTGTCACGCAAAGCTCTACTGTAGAAGTAGAGCTTCTTATGATAGAGCTCGTCGTATCAATTGTACGAAAAAATTTCTACATCAGCTGAGGGTAGTTTTTGACGTGACAACGTCTTATAATTCGATTGAGCCGGCTGCATGCACTAAAAAACTTGACGCATGCGGCGTTACCTCGCTCTGAGGCGTTCCGTTCAAGGCTTGAAGTGTAAGCGAGAGCGCGGAACGGGCGACAAAGAGGCACAGTCGGACTCCGCGTTCGTCATCTGTCTCTCTCCTGCTTGAGTGAGCGATGCGTCCGCGTGGACAGCTTCTATACAATAATACATTTACATGTTTTCGGCAAGGATGAAGTGCAGTGAAAAGTGAATGTGGTGTCAATTGTTTATAGCAACGATCAAACAAATAAAATTAAAATTTTCTTTTGAAAAATGCAACCATTCCATCAGTATTTTCTTACGACGTTGTCACGTTCAATTATCGTCAGTAAGCCGACTTTACAGACAACCAACTTTTTTTTTCACCAGATATGCTTACACTAGACGATCGAGTGCAAAATGTGAGATTGTATACCTACGTTTACTTATTCGATCGTGTGTAAGTTAAATATCATTTATATGGTATTGAAGGAGCGCCATCTAGTGGCAGTACGATTTCCCAATATAAATTATACCTAACTTTCACGCGATGGAATAAACGTAGATAGTTTGTGTTTTTTTTTTTACTTTGTATTAGTCGGGAGTATTCTTAGATATGTTTGATGATAATTGGTACTCCCTCAATTTACATAGGTATAACAAAGGCTTGACTAGTAGAATAATGTACATTATATTTAAAGCCAGGGGTATATAAAATTTTAAATTTATGCTTTTTTATCATTACCAACATATTACTTATATTACATTTTGATAACCATTACACGAATCCATCATCCGCACGTAGCTAATCAATCATGAATCATAACTCTATCATTAAGCTATCTAATGACATTATCATGATTATTAGATGGATCATTGATGAAATTATGGGTTGGATTTGATTAATTGACAAACATATCGTTTGGTGTGTTTTGTTGTAACTAATTAAAAGTAACTGGCATTTTAACTAAATAATTTTTGATGACAAATTTTTGCTTAGCATGATGTGTATCTAATAACCTTTACTAAAACAAGTTTCTCGGTTTTACAAGTAATAACTGTCCGTCTCTAGGGCCAGTCTATCTCTTAATATAGTTAAGATTGGTTTACTGATTGAGCTATATATGCGTTAAATTTCATTATGATTGCAGCAGTAGATGAGCCGAACAAAGGTAATAAACAAACAGACATTATGTACGTATGGGTATATGTACACAATCGATACCAATACATTTAATAAGTGTTCCTATAGGCAGATTCATATCTGTGGTAGAGTCACTACAAACAGACTGACTTGACGTTTTTAAAAGTATTTCAAAAATTCAAAATTCAAAATTCATTTATTTCAAGTAGGCCTAATACAAGCACTTTTGAAACGTCAAGTCTGTCCGTGTGTAGTGACTCTACCACCGGTTCGGAAGGCAGATTCTACCGAGAAGAAGCCGGCAAGAAACTCAGCAGTTGCTCTTTTCCAACATCAAAAATTTACAATTAATGTTAAAATATAAAATATTTTAACATTCATTTTTCTATCTTGTGAGAGATGAAAGCGGAGCCGGATGCTTCCAAGCAACCTCGACCTTGTATAATAACCTCGCTGTAATAAATGTGTTTTAACACATTCTTTAAACTTATGGATTGGTAGGTCCAAAATTACCTTAGGAATCATATTATAAAAGCGTATACTCAATCCCACAAATGACTTCTGCACCTTTCGCAGACGAAAGATTGATGACGAAAGATTTGTGAACTAGGCTACCTTTAATAAATGAATTTGAATTAAGAATTGCTTTCGTGCCTGTCTTGAAGCTACACTGTGTTTTACTTAAGTAATTTTATGGTTACGATTAAGCATTGAGTAACATAGCGGACGTAGGAGAACATGACTTAATTAGACCCACCTGTAATTTTAATTATTATTAAATTACCTGTAATCTAATAATAATAATTAAAAATGCGCATACCGTGTCTAACGAAATGAAAATTAGGAAAAAAATCTTAAAAAGCAAGTGAAACAATAAATAAGGGTAGATGATTGACACAGACAGCGGTTAAGTACAGGTCGAATCGCGAAACGTGGGAGTTTACAAAAAACGTTTCAAATGTTAACTCTCAGTGTTAGTTCGGGACGGTTCCGTAGGTCAGTCAAAATAAACAGGTTATTCTGACGGTTGTTGATGGATTAAGAAACATATATCCTATGTAATGAACTCATTAAAAGTGGCATCTATGTGCCTATTTGAATAAAGAAATATTTGTCTCTTGGAAAATGTTTGAATGCTCTTTAAGGAACATAAGTACATGATAAACTTATCCTTTGCCTGTTTAAAGTCCACTAATTAGTCCAGGCCTCCTGTCTTACCTAGCCTACCTATCTAACCTAGACCCCGAACTAAAATTTTAAGAAAACAACTATATTTTAAGACCATATAATTTTTTGACGTTTTAGATTTTATTTAGTTTTACATTAGTTTTGTTTACTAATTAAATTATAAAAATTGTTATTCACGATAATATATATATTTTTTTTAATTTCACGTTTAGGTTATTGGCATCGCCAGATTGATTTTGCCATCTTACCTGGTGGTAAGTACCCATGCCCTTAATCGGTTTATAAGTAGGTACCGTTTGGTGGCATGTTTTTGACGAGTACTAGCCTCGGCTGTAGCCTCTCAACAAAGAAGTCAGAAATTATAACTTGCTCAATTCCTCTTGCTAGGGATCAAAGCCGGGACCTCCCAAATATGCACAGCGGCCACCACTGCGTCAGGAAGATCGTTTGGATTTTCTTCACTTGTTAAATATTTAGTTACTTAAAGTGGCTGTGATTGTTGGTGGAGGTTGTAACCTATCGATAAAAATCAATTGTCACTTTGCCACATTAATAAAAAATATCTACTTTTACCTTTCTCCCAACATAATATAAGAAGTCCCTTTGTAAACTCAAATAATTTATAAAATTCTTTTTATTAAATAGGATACCTATATAAAATAAAATTATTAGTTTGATGTTAAATACACGATACCTTATATGATTCAATTAAAATATATACTTTTGATGAAGTATTTTGCAAAGGATCTCTAAAAGATCGCTTCCCCGGAGGGTTTTTGTGGTTCGATACGTCGAGCTCACAGCTGGACGTCCGATTCGGTTCGTAATTTTATGAAATCTGTAGCATTGATTTTTTTCTAATCCTTTATAGGTGTGGATTTGTTTAATTCAAGATGGATACAATGCCTATCGAATGATTTTTTTTACTGTTCTGATGTAACAAAAAAATTGCATCAAAAATTTACCCATTGCAGATTATTTTTCGGTACATTCACGGTCTAAAAAAATTATCTAAACTGAAGCTATACCTTGAACTTAGATTTTATATAATACTAGTTGTTGCACGCGACTTCATTCGTGTGGAAATTTTGATGTGTTGTTCTATGACCCTTGAAAAGAGAGAAGAGAGAGAGTTTTTCTAAACATCAACCAATCACTAAAACTTTTAAGTTTATCATAAAGCTGATAAATGTTGGAACGCGCGTTATTGAGGAACTACAAGTCTGATTAAAAATGATAATAATAAATAAATATACTACGACAATACACACATCGCCACCTAGCCCCAAAGTAAGCGTAGCTTGTGTTATGGTAACTAAAATGACTGATGAATATTTTTAATGAATAATTTTATGTATATAAATAGTATAATATACATATAAACACCCAAACACTGAAAAACATTCATGCTCATCACACAAACATTTGTCAGTTGTGGGAATCGAAACCACACCAACAAAAATACATAGTTAAATACATTTTTAAATAAATTTAAAGAATTGATAGATTAAACTAGTCTCTTTATACAAAGTAATTGATCTAATGACAGTGAAACAGGTGGTAAGGCGAACAATTTTATACGTACAGTTTTTTATACTGTTTTTTGTACGACAGACGATCTTCAGGTTTAACTTGATTCCCAACATCGCGCAATCTAAAAACACTCTCAGCGGTAGCATCTCGGCAATTTTTGATATTAAAATCTTCAATAATACCTAATGGATGTCTCAGAGATCGAGACGAAAGTGCTCGTATTGAGTGCACCCTTCACAATTCATTTTTTTTAATATCGCCCTTTGTATTCAGGGCTTTTGTCTCATTTGAGTATTTGATGTCCTCCCCCCCATTCTCTGTAGTGTCATAATTATGTAATTTTTAAGGGATGAAATTGATATTACAAATGTCTTTCCTAATGTCTTCTTGGGTAATGGTTTTACGTCCCGAGGCCGATTAAGAATTTTGTCGAATTGCCACAATGTATCCCTTGATGTATTATAATTTACGAGCTGTTGCCCGCGACTTCGTCTGCGTTTGATTTTGTTTTTTGATGTGGCGTTCAATTTAGTTGTAGTTCTAAAAAAATTAAAGTATTCAGTATAGCTAAGCCTTAAATGAGGGGTTTGCTGCTGTCCGCTGAGGAGTTCTGTCATTTATCTCCAACCACATTCATATCTACACAAAGTTTGGGCAAAATTAAACACATATTATAACCTCTTAAATACAAAAATAATTATTTAAATCGGTTATAATTTGTCGGAGTTATTGGTCGGAGTTAAAATCGTTAAACACTTTCATCCCCTCTCCCAAAGGAACCGAGCTAAAAGTCGGGATAAAAAGTATCCTATACTACTTCTAACACTTCCAAGAATATTTGTACAAAGTTTCATGAGGATCGGTTAAGTAGTTTTTGCGTGAAAGCGTAACAAACAAACTTACATTCACATTTATAATATTAGTAGGGATAGGGATAGGGATAGGGATAACACATATGGTTAGGAATTTTTGAATAGGCCCGAGTCCTGTCACCTATAACTTTATGGAGCTAAATTGTTTTAAACAATTACTGACTTGCTTTAAGGTTGCAGGAAAACATAATGGGGAAACCTGCATGCCTGAGATTTCTTTATATTGTTCTCAAAGGCATGTGAAGTCTACCAATCTGGAATTTGCAAGCGTGGTGGTATACCTTTGTGATTCCATGCCCTACATTTGGCCGTTAATGGGTTGATATTGATGATAATGATATTCGTTAAGCGTTCGTCGTTCGATTCCTACAACTGGAGAATGTAATATAAGTAATTATGTATATTATTCATAAATATTCCTCAGTCATCTTCGTAACCATAACACAAGCTTACGCTAATTTTGGGGCTAGATTGCGATGTTTGTATTGTCCTAGTTTATTTATTTATTTATATCCTTTTGTCTAAAAGCGAGAAGGCCTAGTCCTAACAGTGAGACAATAGGGATGGCGGATGGAGGTTATCAGGATGAAAAGCATAAAACGAATCGTAAATCCAATGATTCAATTGTGGTAATTAGACCAGATTCAGCCTAGCCGTCCGGAAGATTTACACGACTAAAGCCATTAGGCCGCGCGCACACGGAAGACCGTATAATTCGTGCGCTATCTTCAATCTTGTGCCTACCGCATGCAGTCACTAACAAACAGCTATTGCGTACGGCGCGCATTAGGTAGGAAAGCGTTGCAGTCGTGACATCTAAATTTCGGCCAGCCGCACGGATGGTAGGCACGGGTGTACTAACTATTTTTCAATGGAGAAGGCATTATGTTTTCATCGAAATCGTCGCTTAACAATACCGCGTAAGTTAAATTACCAATTATTTTTTGACGACCTTCCTGGATTTGCTGTGATCTATTTTGGTGGAGTTTTCAGTCGAGGCTAGTTACCACCAAACGAAAACAAAGTGCCGCAACGCGATTATTTTTTGATTATTATTATTTCTAGTACGATGCCGCGTAAAAACCGATTAGTGGTATAGCGGTATGGTTTTAATATAACTGCTATAACCGTATCAGGTTAGCTTGTCTACCACCTTTAGAGTGCATCGTCACTGACCACCCGGTTAGAATGAAGTCAAGGGCTAAGTTGTATTGGAATAGAAAAAAACTGTGCTGATTTGAATGCGCGGCATTGTTAGCTAACTACTAGGTGAACTCAACAGTATAGGATTTCCATACTCATATACGTGGTATCGTTTTCGAGTATCGAAACAATATAATGTCAAAGGAAAATGGACTTGAAGTTACTTGTTTTACACTCGAACATTTTGTTGCACTGTTTTTTATTCTGCTTTAGAAGTGTGGATGAATTAAAGCTTTAAAACCATGGTTTAAGTTTCATTTTACTCTGACGTTACAGATTATCGATAGTCGAAACCAAACAATGATTAGGACACAACTAACCATACAATGCTTAGGCCTGTCGCGAGAGTCCATGTAAATATGGTGCAGATATTATTTGAACGTCAAATAAATCGATATTGCCTGCACAAGTGCATGGCTCTTTGGTTAAAAAAAACAATCGCCGAACACTGGGAAATTTAGGTGTAGGCACCATATATACTATATTGTTGTATGTTGTAGTAATATGTAGAATCTGAGAGGTTTTGATTATGTTAGGCAAAACATAATATAATTATTGTGTACGGTGTTTGGTTATTGCTTTTCTGTTTTATGTTCTTTTTGTCGTATAAATAAAAGTATATTCATTCATTTATACATTCAGTAGATACAGTCGAGTATATATAATGTAAAATTAGGTATGCATCACTAGTTTGGCGCAATAAGTAACGAGCATGTCGAGGTCATCAGGCGAGACAAAAATTCGTTCAACGTGGTTAAATAAGTTTTCGCTTCACGAAAAGGTTTAAATATAATTAATATTATTACCGACTCCATAGCTTCGTAGATAGCAGCACAGAGCTCCGTGACCGCGGTTTGCGAAGCGACAAAACGTATCGGTCGGCGTCGCCCCCCGCCTAGCTGCACTATACGCTGGGTTATAACAAATATTCGCCGCTGTGATTTACTTTGGATACTTCCTTGTGTGTTCATTTTAGAAACTGCATACTTACCTTAAGCATTATATACTCTTTTTTATGTGAAACGTCCAATGCACCAGACTGTGCGCGTTGCAACGCACAATGAGCTTAAAAAAAGTATTTTTGGTAGAACATCATAACAATAACTTAGTCACATTATGTTTTTTCGAGTATAAAGAGTTTAATATAAAAATTAAAAGTTTTCCTCTATATTAAAAAATGTATAGTTTTAGTTAGGCACATAGCTCGAAGAACCGATGGACACCATGGTCCCAAGGTGTGGCGACCTCGCACCGGTAAATGCAGCGTTGGTCGACCCCCAACGAGTTGGACAGACGTCATAAAACGAGTCGCTGGGAGTCGTGGAGTTTTGAACGCCCTAGACCTCCAGCAGTGGATGACAATCGTTTGAAGTTTGGATATTGATGATTATGAGTTTGACTTTTTGTGAGGTGTTGTGCGATGTCTCTATTTTTTTGCTTTGATGAATCAAGATGTATGTAATAATGACCAAATTCTAGGAATGAGTTTTATTTGATTCTGTACGTCATTAGATAGTCTCATTTGCAATTCCTCTTTTCATATGAGAGAAGAGGCAGGAAGCTGGAAGCATCGGTTACTCTTCGTCTAAGGAAATAAATGGAACTAAAAGCTATTTAAGTCCAAGAACACCCCTATATTTGATATCAAGTTAGGTATTATTTAATTGATATAAAACTACTGCAAAAGCAGCTGTCGATTAGCTCATAAGCACTAAAATTTAACGCTATAATATCAGAAGTCATAACCCTAAAACGCGACCAGCGGACAAAAACGACCCCGCGTAATAGGATTGACAAGATTCCCAGTCGCCAATAAAAGATGGGGCCGAACCCGTAAAACTATAAGAAGGAAATATGTCTAGAGGAAAATTTCTGAGCTATAACCGTGACCATTCGGCGAAACCCCAAATGTCATATCAATGAATTCATGTCGGCCATTTTTTACTCGGTTTATCGCGTTTCTTTATTACGGTCGGGCATTTTTGGCGTGTAGGGATGTCCCGGCATATATTTTTATGGTCGCATTTGAGGGTTGACGTACAAAGTACTGGTTTTACGAATAATTTGTTTACGAGCGTCATATTGGATCCTCACATTTCCAATAAAGAGATCGTTTATTTTCTAATAATAGATCCGTTATGGGTCGTACATTGTTTATGAGGATTGTGGATGAGGAAATGAGACGTGATCTTAACATTTTTACGCTTGATTTTATTTGGTGCCATACATACTCCACTTTCTGTTAATATTAATGCCTTTGCAGATGAATGTTTAAAAATAAAAATAAAGTACTTCCTAACTACATCGTAAATATTTTTGAAAATAATTCAATGTTAAATTTTGCGGTATTTTTTAAAAGCTGCGAAAGAAAATTCGTTATATTTAACGCAAAAATCAACATATTTAACCTAGACAGGGTTGCAAGAAAAGTATTCACAACGCTGTCAGTGTCCAGCAAGCCTTACATGGCAAGGAGCAAGATATTTTATCCCCCGATTATATCCACTCTCAATGGAAAAAACGTACTTATCCACCTAGCATGGCAACAGTGCAAACTAGAAATTCACCCCTTATTTATCGTTAGAAATTATAAGTACATATATTATTTGGATATTATTTCCACTTGTGAGCCCATGCTCGAAAAGTGGATAAATCTGTGGGAGACTGCTATATTTTGATATTTTCTCATGAACAAAATATCACCTGTGTACTAGCCGTGCTGTGGCACTTACAGACTAAATCAATTATGTATCATACTCACTGTTACACAATATCGATTCCGAGCGACATATCTGTATTCTGTATTCACAATTCAGCCAATAACAATCGGTGTCAAACAACGACAACTGGATTGTCGCAATCGGAATAACCCCCGCAATTAGTTCCATGTACGCCATTCCCGATATGAAATACAGCCGCCAGGATCGGTCAAGACATATAGATTAGCTGATACACACGTGTTATGCGTTAAGCGATGTGATTTCTATAGAGACTTAAGCTTTTAACTGTAATCCAAAAAAAATCTAATTGACCGACTGACTCACTGAATACGAGATGTATGAAACCCCTGTACCTATACGCTTCTAATAAATATTTTATCATTATGGAACATAACATTGTCGTGATGGTTTTTTTTACGATGACTGCCTGTAATTGCCAATTGTGATGTTAATCCTTTCCGTGGTTACGCCTATTTGTGAAATTGCTATGGATCCATACTAGTTTTCTGCTAATTTGCATTGTTTCTTAAATTGTAATTGTATGAAGCGTACGTACTATTTTTGTTTTTATGCACCATTATTGAAATTTAGGTCTCATTGGTGAAAAGCCCTTTCGTGATAAGGTTGTCGCCTTTTGTATTTAATTCCTTTATGTAATCCCTTAACCAGTGTTTTTTAATATTTTACGCAATAAAATTGTTATTAACAAGTTCGAATAGCCATTAGCCATGTTGAGGTCCTTCGTTAGATTCCCAACACTACATGTCTTAATTAACAAAACTATGCAAAAACACTTTTAAATTCGATCGTAATTAAAGAAGTAAAAAATATAGTATGTTTAGAGTAGAAAAAAACCTGTCACATTATCCTGTTGTTACTTACATTCTAGAGTAGCATTAAACTACAATCCTGTCGTTGGTGCTTGGTAAGAGTTAAAACTGAACCTGAAAAGAGTTTGAGGCTAGTGAAATTTGGTCTGTGTGTATCAACAATAGTTACCCTATAACATATGCCAAATCCATGGCTGAACCATTTTGCATTCGACTGCCGACTCCCTTTTGGATGACGTCAATATGCATCTTTCGATACCCATCTAAAACGACTTTAATCCTTCGCCAATTGACACTCAAAATTGAACTCTAGGCTGCACATCTATTAGGTAGGATTTCAAGTGATGTTTTCTAATTCATAATCCGAATACACAGATTCAATGTCACCATAACTGATATATAGTTTCACCTTCATTGAATCCATGATAAATTGATACGTACAGGGGAAGATTATTCAATAACAAGTGAGGTTGGTTGATCACACGTCATTTGTAGGCTTTGTCGCGTTCTACGTGTTTGGGGGGGTATGCTGAATTCGGAATCGGAATTTGTAATGAATGTAAGTAATCATTTTGGACCTGCTGTAGGTACTCGTAAATATGTTAATCTTGTGTAAGAGGTAATCAATTGTTTTGTTCTTCTACTACAAAGTATACTTATTTTTCAAGGTTGAAATACAAGCTAACCCTCAGCCTGGTCTTACCCGATTAACTGAGGGTAATGTTTTTCAGACCCTCTATTTTTTAGACTGCAGCCGTAACGGGTTGATAGATTTCATTGCATTTATTCATCGATTCTCTGCCTTAATGATTTCTATCCATTAAGGACCTAAGAATAGATAGAAAATCACTTAACCACGCCAGTAATACATCGTTAGTTTTCTATAACTTAATCCTACTAATTTTATATTAAGAGTAAGCTTGCAACACTATCAAATATCTGAAAAATCAAATAAGATAGTATCCTAGTCTAAGAACCCTACATAAGGCAGCACAGCTGGGTAGGTATTCCTTTGTTTATCACTATCACGCTATAAAGCTTTAAGCTTTTTAAACGTATCATTAAGTATCGTACGTGTATCTCATCCTTGTACCTATATAATCCGTCATAACGCGTGTTTGTTTTCCTTTAAAATTTAAGATTATGAAAGTACCATTTTACTCTAATGTATCATTTTACATAAATATGAATAAGTATGAAACTTACTTGTTTTAGTTTTTTATATTGTGACCGGATATAACAACGATAATGCTGTATACACCTATAATTGATTATTGTAATGGCACTACACAGAATTTAATTTTTTTTATTAATGTATTTACAATTAATTGCTGGTGTGTCTTATGAATAAATAAAATAAAATAGAACGTTCAAGTTGAAATAACAACCCCTGCGTCATCACACCACCTTCGGTACCACCTTTAAGTTCACCTTTGCAATTTTGTTATGTAAATGAAAGAATTTCTTCCACATCCACGCGTGCCACTTGTACGGCTTTGCCCGCGTGATTCGCTCACAAACTGATTGATTTATGCCCGCCGCTGTCCGCCGTACGTCCGTACGCTTTGTACCGACACGACGCCATTTCCCGGCGTTGTCGCGTCTAATTGCGACAATAATTCATGTCTAATAATAATCTAGCTATTATCGGATTGTATAAACAGGTGAGGATATGTCGCCATTGTTCCGTTTGCGCCAGTTTTCAGCGGGTAAAATGTATCTATTATGCCTTTGCATGTTAACACACTTTGTGTGTCTTCATTTACCGGTTCATGTTTATCTATATTTATAAAACAAAGTCGTATTGAATTAAGTAAGTATTGAGTCGTAAGTCGTATTGAGTAAGTATTTGAATGTACGTTTATAATAATTTTACACCACCTATGCGCTCTCTCTCATCTTGTCCTAATCCAAAGGTTGCCTGGCAGAGATCGCTACTAAGCGATAAGGCCGCCTTCTTTGTATTTCTGTTGTTTTTTTTTTTTTTCCTAACTTCATTGTGGTGTACAAATAAAGAGTTAAATAATAATAATAATAAAGTCGTGTTAGTTACACCATTTATAACTTGAGAACGGATGGACCGATTTTCATTATTATTGATTTGTTTGATTCCTGTTAGTCCGGAATAGGATAATAAGTATTTAAAAACAACTGACAGCGCACGTCATGTTGTCTATACCTAATCGTAAAACTGTTGATGACTGTACATTAATTCGGAGTAAGATGAGTTTTACGTATTGTACTTTATAAAAACATCGAGATGTAAAATATATTAAGGCGTAATTAAATTCGCGGGGACAGCTAGTAAATAATAAAACAAACGTGTGTGTACTTATATACAGGCGTTAGAAGTTATACTTCTTTGGCGTAACAAGATACAAATCTTTTCAAAAATTGTATCTTTCGCCTTATTCTACGTTTGTAGAAAAAAACGACACTAACAATAGAAAAAAGGTATTGTTTGAATTATTGAAAGACAACTGTCAAACCCGTTTTAGAAAAACTAAAATGTTGACTATAGCTAACTTCATGGTGTCGGTTTTTTGTGACGGTGTGCGCGTGCCACGTAAAAATTTACTCTCACCATTTTTCCCTAACGCGCCAAAAGAAGTATAACTTCAAAAAGGTATCACATATCTTCTAACTACTCAGTTTTAGGAATCGACAGCATTTAATTCTTCCTTCCTAATATTATAAATGCGAAGGTGTGTTTGATTGCCCTTCCTTCACGCCCTAACTAAGCCACCAATAAACTTGATTGTTGTTACTTGAAAAGACGGCGAGTAGGTAACATAGCTTTTTATCCGAAAATATACGGATCCCTCGGGATTATATTATCAAAATTAAGCTTAATTTGCTATACTCCGCGAAAAGCAGGAGAATCTGTGTGGTGTAATTTATAATTTCTTCAATCCTTATACTCCACACCACACAGATCCTCGGCAATACAACCTCTACGCACGTTTCGCTCCGAAACCGGAGCATCATCAGGAGATGTTGACTTTACAATGAATAGGAGCGAAACGTGCGTAGAGGGTGTATTGCCGTCGATCTGTGTGGTGTGGAGTATAAGGATTGAAGAAATTATAAATTACACCACACAGATTCTCCTGCTTTTCGCGAAGTATAGCAAATTAAGCTTAATTTTGATAATATATCATGGATTTCCGCAAAGTAACGCCTGCTTCTATACAATATTCCCTCGGGATTTATAAAAAACCGTAATAATCAGCAAATGTTTGTAAATGTAGTATGCCTATCCACTCAGTTGGCGCATGTCGCTCATAACTCCGAATCCCTATGACAGTGCTATTCAATTAATCATGTACATACATCCTGGGATAATCAATAAGCTATCAACATTGATATGCCAATGTTAACCACAGCATTTGTGTTAACGGCGAAGACAACACTTGGCGCATTAAATAAGACAATCCCAGATAATGTACAATAGATATTTATATTTATTGAAATAATATATTTTTTGACGACTGCTGGACTAAAGGACTCTCCCAATGGGAGGGTTTGCCCATAATCACCACGCTGAGCAGGTTGATGAGCAGAATATAGTAGTAGTAGCGTAGCATAGGGTACGCTCCTGCCAGCCTTCTGTTATATTCACTTCGGTTACGACACCCAAAGTCTATCTCTCATCAGGTAATAATTATTATTGCTGATACAGACTTAAAAAAATAATGTGCCATATTAACTGGCTGTGGACCATGACTTAATCCGATGGGAACCGTACGTTTACCCGGTATACGTAGTACCTTTTCTAGGTCAGATACCAAGGATGCAAGCTATCTGTACATAACATTTTGCCAAAATTCGGTGTGCCAAAATTCAATTTTCCAAAATGTCATTAGGCGATGAAAACAGCAAAACACTAAATTATATTTAGCTAAGTACATATTTTGAAAATTAAAAACGAGCATATTATTGGAGGAATTATAAAGCCTTTCATTTAGTGAGGATTTTATGTATTATTTATGTTATTTAAAGTCAAAATTTAGTATTTCGTAGTTTAATACAATATGGTTTGAAAAATAAATACTCAAGGCTAATCAGTTACTAGGTACTATATGCAAACAGTTGTTCGCACATATATTCTAAAGAAAAAAAGGTGTGTTTAAAAGTAAATTTTACAAACTAAAACAAAGAAGTTGACGTTAGCCGCCGGTTTTATATCATTGAAAATATTTCACCAGCCTTTTCAAAAATTTCTTTATTCATGTAGGCCTATCACAGGCACTTATGAAGCGTTCATACATATTTGTTTACATAATTGTTACGTGGTGGTGATAACTTCGTTCGCCAACTTAAATCTAAAGCTACAAGGGTTCCAAACGCGCCCTGGTCTAAGAAGAGCCCACAACAAACTTAGCCGGGTAAATTTATTTTTTTGTTATCACCATCTTCCAGTAAATTTAAATTAAGCTATGAAGCTAGAGCAATTCACACCCAAGCTTTTTTATCGTTTAAATAATCTTTCTTTGAATTAGTTTATTAGTTATAATTTAATAAAATAAAAACGGGTATTAAAATTGACGCCCTGCCTAGTTTTCATTAGTAAGACTCTTTTAAAATTGTTTTTGTGTCTTGCCGTCCCATTTTGTAACGCGATGTGGTCACCATATTTGCATTCAAATCTCGCGTTGACGTTAACGAGACTAAAACAAAATGTTTGGTAATGGATTGATTCGTCCATTTGTGATTTGTGGTTATCATTAATATTGGTTTGTTTTGTGGTGATATTGCTATTTATGATGATTGAGAGATATTTACACACGCCTTTCGCTGTGTACTCTATAGCCTAGTACAGCGGTGATAGCCTGTTGGCTAGGGCGTCAGTTTCCGTTACGGACTGACCAAATACGATCCCCGGAAAGCACCTCATACTTTACGAAGTGATGTGGTTCTTCGTGAAGAAAATCACCTCGGGCTTGAGGCAACATTTGCGTAAGGATTCTCCATAACGTAGCAAAAGTCTACCAATCAGTAGGCCGGTAATGATGATGATTCAAGGTCTTAAGTTTAGCAATGAGAGATTACGTGCTGCGATAAGGTCGTTTATGCGTTCCTGTAATTTTTTTATCCCTTCTTCTTGTTTCTTTTCAAGCGCATTGGTGGCATTACCTCTAAATATTTCTCTCTTCTGATTTAGGTTGAGACATTAAATAATAATCCCGGTACTACCGCAGAGTTTTTTTACGTTTTTTTCTTAAATACATACCTTGGAGAGTACGTCAAGTTTTTGTTTGCGATTATTATCATACCACGTTACAATATTATTAAGTTGCGTGTCATATGGTGACGACTTTTTGGAAAATAATAATTAATACCGTACCTCCTCTCCCCGAGAGTGTCGTAAGAGGCGACTAGGGCAACATAACGGAGAAGGGGCATCAGTAAACTTTGTAGGTATCAACTAGTACTATCATCTACTGCGATCACCAAGCTGTCTGCCAAGCGTGTTGATCATGGGTAAAACATGACGCGAGAGGCCTTTATTCTCTGACTTTTATAGGCTATTTATGATGATGTCTAAATTCTAATCAGAAAGCACGGGCTCCACTGTGGGACATTAAATTAACTCGATACTTGCTTACGTGATACGCTACGGGTGGAATTGTCTTATTACAGGTCGAACGGATACACCGAGATGGATGATGATTTCCACCTATGAACCTAATAAATCTTGGCTTATTGTAACATCTCACTAATGTGATCTGCACATGTTCATTGTGTAGATCTCTTTGATCTCTACATGACACGATACGGTCACGTGACGACATCTAAAGCTCTAACGGCCACTGGCAAATTTTACCGTTACACTATCGACCTCAAAACGGCATTCAATTTTTTACCAGAATCAAATATTATGAATTAAGTTTAATTTACTACACTCAGCGAAAAGCAGGAGAATCTCTATGGAGTTATTTACAATTCCTTCAATCCTTATAGTTCCTACTTGGTTTTCCTAATCGTAAATTTGCCTGGAAGAGATCGCTACTAAGCGATAAGGCCGCCTTTTGTATCCTACTTTTTAAGTTCATTTTTGTTGTGTCCATTGTTTTTTTTTTTTTATATACTACGACAATACACACATCGCCATTTAGCCCCAAAGTTAGCGTAGTTTGTGTTATGGGTACTAAGATGACTGATGAATATTTTTATGAATTATATATACATAAATACTTAGAAAATACATATAAACACCCAGACACTTAAAAACACTTAATGCTCATCGCACAAACATTTTCCAGTTGTGGGAATCGATCCCACGGCCTTGGACTCAGAAAGCAGGGTCGCTGCCCACTGCGCCAGTCGGCCGTCAAAATAAAGTGTATAAATAAATAAAAATAATGCACACCAAACAGATCTTCGGCAATGTACCTTCTTCGGTTTCGCTCCAAAACCGAAGCATCCTCAGGAGATGTTAACTGAAGATAATGATGAACGCATACTTCTATCCAATACATAATCAAATAAATCACACTGGAAAACGAATGAAAAATAGAATTAACAATACTTAAGGAAAACAGTATATCTTCAATACCCTATCCACTTATTTCCAAATCATTTCAGCAAATAAAAGGAAATAGTTACTGAACTTACTGTATCTTTTACAAACATTTTTGCAAATAAATGATTAGGCCTTCAATTTTCTAAAAAACAATAAAATAAGGTAGGATTGAATGTTATACTGTTTACTGAGCTTTTGATTTATTGGGTATCGTCCGTTAGTTTCTCTTTAAGAGATCTCCGAATGTCTTTATCCGGTCTTAACCTATTATGTCCTATTCCGTGTCACCTTATATTTTACTCAATAATGAAAATAAGAATTGTCCAATTTTTGCAAGTAGGTAATCAAATAACTAACAATGAGCATTCGCATAATCCGCGAATACTAGACAATTTATAATTTAGGTTCTCATTGTTTATCATGGAATTCCGCAACGAAACGCTATCCATCCATTACTATCCATTAACACTTTTTATTATCTACCTCCATAGCTAAAACATGAAAACTACTAAGTACAAACTATTATGCCAGCGGTGTTTCAGTTTGGTCGGAATCCGTCTCGTCCAGTCTAAATTCCCGTTGCACAATCGTGCCCTCGCGTCTAATATTGAAATAGTGATTTACCGCGCCATAAATCCGTTGAGTGTCCACCCGACAAGCGTCGGATAATCGCGTGACGTACGCCTCACTCGTGTGCACCTTTACTTTGATAAGTTGGGTCACATTTCTAGCTTGGACGAATTTAGAAATTACTAGATTTCGTGCTAAGCAATGCACGGTCAACCACAAAATTCATGGCGTTTAGAAATCCCGTTGGAAACTGATAATTTTAACAATATACCTTCGTAGTAGATCGTCAATATATCGACCTCCCTGGTACAGTAGTGAGGGAAGTTGTCTTACCGTTGAGTCACATTTCTAGCTTGGATGAATTTAGAAACTACTGCTAATCAATGCACAGTGAACTACGAAATTCATAGCGTTCAGAAATCTAGTAGGAACGTTATAATCTTAACAATATACCCGCGTTGTACTTTTTTTTTTAATAGTAATAATTGACGGACCAAGCAAATGGCTTAAAGTGTCAATAAACCTGGGACCTCATGTACCTGTACAACGTTCTTTAGACCGGAACATAGAAATTCTGCGAAGCGGCAGAAATATAAATTTTGCAAGTAATTCTACGGACGAGCTCAGTCACAATAAGCTCAACTGCTACCAAAGGAAAACAACAAACAGAGCAACTTGATAATTTAGTAAGGATTATGCATCTACAGTGATATGAGTTTTCACACATATCGAATACATTAAGACAATATTCTGTGTTCGCCCACCTTCAAGATACCAGAGCATTGTATCAACAGGCAGACCCGGCGGCTGAACTAGTCCGTGTGACATATAATCAGCTCATAAATCCCGCTTACAAACTGGAATCGGGACAAGAACTATACCGCCTTTATTTATTTTCTAAAGCTACAATTTTATATCCTGGGTGCACTTGCAACAATGTTTTACTTTCTATTGATTGCTTAAACTGCATATTCTACTTAAGACGGCTCTCAGCAAAAAAGTTTGAAAGTTTCATCATCATACTAAAGATATGCCGTCCTATATCTAAATATTACAAAATTCTACATACTGATACAATAAAATTTGAAGATATTATATTATATACAAAATACATCAATATAATATAATAAATATTTCTATTTAGATAAAATCATGACATGACTAAATTGTTCCCCTTTAAAAGTTCTAAAAAAAGTCCAGGACAGCGTATGTCTATCTTTTAAGGTTTAAGACTTCTACGCGGAAGAAGTCGCGCGTATATAAATAAGATCATGGAGCAAGAAGATTCATAAGCACACGTATTATGAAGAAACTGGAATTGGAAACATGCGTGTACATAACCCTGCTACTGAGCTAGTAGATTTTTTTTTTACGTTTATTTTCATCCAAACATTGGACTATTATTTATTGGCACATATTAATTATCTAGTAATCATTTAGAAATAAAAACTTAGTTCTTTAAAATAATTATTTTAGAGCAAATAATTGTTTACATAGGTAATGACAAAAAAAATGCATCTGCAATAAGTCACATTTGAAGCCTTTCTTTGAGAACGCTTATTACTGCTATTCAAGTGACTATATTAAGCTTTAAACAAGGTATTGGTATAACTGCAGTGGCGTGCATTTCATATAAGCAGAAAAGCATGCATACCCTAAAAGCTTTGTATTACTCATAAAGGGGAAGGATTTTCCATTTTATGCCATTTTTCTTCTTTATGCATACCCTGGTCAGAAAACCTGTGCACGCCATTGGGTATAAGGCATTCTGTTTGAGATTCATGAGAATCATAATTATTATCAACTCATTACCGGCACGGGTGTTCTGTCGGAATGAAAAGGCTGAGGGCTTAGTACTCCACGCTGTTCAAGTGTGGATTGGTGGACTTCACACACCTTGAAGAACATTATGCACAACTCTCAGACTGCAGACTTCCTCGAGACGTTCTCCTTCGCCGTAAAAGCAATTAAAGCCGTAAGCCGGCGAAAGCCTCTGAAGCCAACTTGACATCTATAAAATATTAATTAAATATTAATATTTTATATTTTAATTTCATAACTCAGTACCTATAGGTAAAGTGATGAAAGAAAATGCTTGATCAAGTAATTTACATATTTATTTAGATTTGGTCGTGCCACTTATTATTATTTTTTTTGTTTTATTCAAACTGTTGGCTTTTAAAAAAAAAATAAAATATACTAACATACATACAAAAGTCCTTTTACCATGAATACAACGTAGATACTAACCGTATCGCAAAGTGCGAGTCGACGACACGCACAGAAATAATTCATCGAACAAATGCATAAATCAAGGGCAATACTTACCTTCCACTACATATACTATGCGGAACTGTAGATTTTGCAAACCTAACTCTATTGTTGCTGCAATAGAGTTTACATTTTGATAACCAAAGTTGTAGGGTAGTATAAGTAAAGATTGCAGATGTAGTTCCGAATTCAAATTGCCGCGTATCGTACGGTGATTGGTCAGGGCGCGCGTGGCTGTGATATAAATAGTGCGGTTGGACCCACGTTCGGATAATATGGAATATTGGATTGATAAATTGTACTTTCACATTTGATAATGTATATTCCTGTGGGAATATTTGGATGGATTTATCACGCGTGCATGGTGTATTAGAAAAATATAGTTAGACTAAAACTTGAAGGAATCTTTTTTAAATGAATTGACAAGTAAAGTTTGAGATGCTGAGTATTCCAAACAAGTAATATATTGTAGCTGTGATTAAATGTATGAAATACTTAACAGAGTAAAAATCTATATTTATTTTATAATAAACAAGCCATACTTATAAGCAGAGAACAGTCGCCTTAAACACAGGTTTATACCTAGTTCAGGGACAGTTGATTTCTGTATATCCAAGTAAATCATAAAAATAATATAAGTTATACCTATTGTGCAGATGTAATGTAACTATAGTCGTAAAAATTTAATAGGCCCGTTTTGACATTTGTGCAAGACCATAGAATGTAACTCGGAACGAAACTGAAAGAAACAATAAAATAAAAATCCATTACATACAGGGTTTTAAAAAATATGTAATTTTTTTTGGGACGTTAAATAATATGAAAGAATATATCGCGAGTATTCTTCGAAACCTTGCGAAAACAGTTACGTTCTCAGTCTTTTAATTTTATACTAGAGCTGTAACCATTTTTTTACTGAATAATTAAATATTGCGTAGTTATTTTTACTGCAAAGAATGAGCTTGGTTCTCAAAATGGGTTCTAAATAATGAGTCTGAGTTGATCTAAGGTCACTCCTAGAAAAACTCCACTGTTTTTCTAGGAGTGACCTTAGATTGTAAGCTACAGTGGGGTACCCATATAGAAAGCCTAGCGAGTAAACTCAGCTCAGCTGCATATGCAATCAGGAAAATTAGACAGCTTACCGATGTTGAAACAGCTAGGCTTGTTTATTTCGCATACTTTCACAGTATTATGTCCTATGGGATCTTGCTGTGGGGAAAAGCTGCAGATATTGAAAGTATATTTATACTACAGAAAAGAGCCGTACGATCAATATATAAACTTGGATCACGCGAATCGCTTCGTGAAAAATTTAAACAAATAGGTATTCTTACAGTAGCTTCGCAATACATTTATAGTAATATAGTCTTTGTGAGGCAAAATATTACTCTTTATAAATCAAAAGCTGAAATTAACAATCGACTTACCAGAAACGGTCATAAATTAGTGATATCTGCATATCGTCTGCGAAAGGTGCAGAACTCCTTTGTGGGCTTGAGTATACGCTTTTACAACATGATTCCTAAGGAAATTCTTGACCTACCAATGCTTACATTTAAAAAATGTGTAAAAACGCATCTAGTACAGCGAGGTTACTATACATTTGATGAATTCCTCAATGACAAGGTAGAATGGAAGCAGCCAGCCTCGCTCTCATCTCCCGCAAGATAGCAAAATGATTGTAAATGTTGATGTTGGAAAAGAGCAACTACTGAGTTTCTTGCCGGCTCTTCTCGGTAGAATCTGCTTTCCGAACCGGTGGTAGAGTCACACAAACATGCATACTTGACGTTTCAAAAGTGCTTATAAAGTAGGCCTACTTGAAATAAATGAATTTGAATTTGAATTTGAATTTTATGTATCTGACCAAGCGGCACATGACTGAAGCATCCCCGCGCGCACTGCGCAGTTTTTTGTTCCTCTTCTTGTAAAGTTGACTGTGCGCTCGTTTAAGTTTGATATATATTGTTTACTATTACGTTAACTATGGCTCTTCTATTTTGGACATTAATTTAAACATAGTGATTTTGTGTTTGTTGTTATATAGCACTAACTCTGTTTCAACATGTTGAAAAGTGGACGTATAATCAACAGCCAGTCACGCGTATTGGTTGTGAAGTTAAAGGAATACTTTGAACGAACGAACACTTTACAATACATAATAATATCAATCAAGTACTGATACAAACTTGAATTGATTTATCGTGAGTATCGAGTCCCGAGTCTTATGGTTCCATAACTAGTTACGTCGCGATGACAAATGTCAAAATGGGCCTATTACATTTTTACGACTATAGTACCTATGCTTTTATTGAACAATAAAAAACATAATTAAAAAAATATTTAGGGGCTAATCTGAAAGTTTTAATTAAAAAAATTCAAATAACGTAATTCTGAAGTACCTAATAAAGCTATATTAAATTTACAACTCTCGATTTTGGAGTCGGTTAAGAGTACATCCTTCTGATAAACTTTTAACTATGAATAGGATTTTAAAAAAAATGTTTAAAAAAATCCTTATAACTATTTAGTTCTAAGGATTTTTTTAAACATTTTTTTTAAACATATAATCAACAGCCAGTCACGCGTATTGGTTGTGAAGTTAAAGGAATACTTTGAACGAACGAACACTTTACAATACATAATAATATCAATCAAGTACTGATACAAACTTGAATTGATTTATCGTGAGTATCGAGTCCCGAGTCTTATGGTTCCATAACTAGTTACGTCGCGATGACAAATGTCAAAATGGGCCTATTACATTTTTACGACTATAGTACCTATGCTTTTATTGAACAATAAAAAACATAATTAAAAAAATATTTAGGGGCTAATCTGAAAGTTTTAATTAAAAAAATTCAAATAACGTAATTCTGAAGTACCTAATAAAGCTATATTAAATTTACAACTCTCGATTTTGGAGTCGGTTAAGAGTACATCCTTCTGATAAACTTTTATCTATGTTTAAAAAAAATGTTTAAAAAAATCCTTATAACTAAATAGTTATAAGGATTTTTTTAAAAATTTTTTTTAAAATCCTATTCATAGTTAAAAGTTTATCAGAAGGATGTACTCTTTACCTGATATTTAATTTAACAGTTTCGCACTTTCAGTACCGCTTTGGATAAAGGCCTCCTCCATTCGCTTCCATGAATCCTTATCACACTTCAGTCCTTGCCATGTTCAGTGCTCCCATAATTCTTGAACTTAGTTCTGACTAAATAAATATCCACTGTACTAGATTGAGCAAAATTCTGTCGACAAAAGAAGTCAAAGTTTTATCTAAAGTTTTCCTACTTAAAAAATGTTGCGATAAAAATTGATTCTGATTGAAAAACTAATTTTTTTGCGATACACACCATGTCAACTTTTTCATGAAATTAATAGGTTGAATATACCTATTAATTTCATGAATAGAAATAGAAAGCAGTACCTATCAAAAATCTGATTACAATGATTCTGAGTAGGTGTTCTAGACATTATGTCGCGCTTCGGAGATTATGAACGTACGTGCAAACAGAGACAGCTGGAATCGTAAAACTTTTGTACCTGAAATAAAAATAAAAAGTTTAAGGCTTATCCACATAGTCTTACGAGCCCTCAAATATGCAGAAGGTTTCACGCAGCGGGTGGATAGTAGAACGACACGTGTCACCGAAGCATACGCTCCACTATGGAGTTGACACCATCTACGACCTCGTCGGGTAAAGCTAGGTAGACTATAGTTACATATATATCTATACTTACATATTTTGTTTGGTGGGTAGCTAGTTACAACCCTACTGACAAAGAAGTGTCACTAAGTGATTTAGTGTAAATTCGAATCCAAATTCAAAAATGTTTTATTTATGTAGACCTTTTCACAGGCACTTAGGAAGCAATTTTACATGTTAACACCAATGTTAGGTGATGGTGATAACTGCATTCGTTAACTTAAAACTAAAGCGCACCCTGGTCTTAGAGCCCACAAAAAACTTAACCAGGTTGTGCCTAACGATACGATGTCGCGTAGAAATCGATTAGGGGTATATATAACTGACATACTCCCTCCTAACAGGTTATCCCGCTACTATCTTAGACTGATCATTACTCACTCACTGCAAAGTGATATTGAAGTTAAGGGCTAACTTGTAGTGGAATGAAAAAAGGAAAGATATTTTTTTTGTCGTACCAAATATTCTCCGAAACTACTGGACTGCTTCCAACCGTTTTTTTACCAATAGAAAGCTTAATCATCAGAAAGTAAATAATTTGTATTAAGGAACATATCGCGGGTGTGCAAGGAACATGTCCTACAAATGGCCAACCTGGATCCATCAACGTGAGACGCAGATGTTAAGCGTCATGCGTCTGTAGGTAATGATACCGGATACCACGATCTTCACACCGGAACACAGGAATAGCAACAAAATGCATTGCAGAAAAAAACATGGAAGTAATACTTCCTCGGACAAGCTCTGTCACATAAACCTCTGCTACTACTTCTAGAAGCTCTACTACTACTAACTACTACTAAAATTCATGTCTTTGTGAGATAAAATAACTACACTACCTAACGCTATATTAACTACTGTATTAACAATCGTTCAAAATTCACGAGTGTTTCAATTATCTCACATAATGTGTAGTTAAAAGTTATCCAAAACTCGATCCGAACTCCTAATATCGTCAAAGTCAAATTCTATATTTACAACTTTGAGTGATAGTTAAGCAAATTCGCGGATGATTCGTACGACAAACTAGAGTGAGTAATTCATTATTTTTTGAGTTCTTTATTCTATTTAAACTTCTTTATTAGTATACCACTACTACACAATAAGGAAAATAGAGGACGTATTCTGGAGTAGAATGGAAAAAGACGGCCTTATCGCTTAGAAGCCACCTCTGCCAGACAAATGATTGCATTTGACGGCCGTCTGCCGCAGTGGGCAGCGACCCTGCTTTCTGAGTCCATGGCCGTGGGTTCGATTCCCACAACCGGAAAATGTTTGTGCGATGAACATAAATGTTTCTCGGTGTCTGGGTGTTTCAGTATCTTATAAGTATTTATGTATATCTATCTATCTATATATAAGATATATATATCCTGGATTGACCTGGCGAGTAATCCTGTAAAGTTTGGTGACGATCGGAGCACTCCTATTTTATTTTTGAACTGTCAAACTGTCAAATACAGCTTTTATTTACTATGATGATATGCTATTGTTGGGTGTACATGGGTATAGATAATGATCTTCACCCGCTCGAGAAGAAAATAGAAGAGAATGAATACGGAGAGAAATAATAATTTAATATATTATGAGACTTCAATTTATTAAAAATTTAATGATGTAAGTTTATTGTTTAAATAAAATAAAGCAAAATCTAGCCCGGCGAAGTGGGCTGGGTACGCTAGTTATTCATAAAAATATTCATCAGTCATCTTAGTACCCATATATCAAGCTACGCTTACTTTGGGGCTAGATGGCGATGTGTGTATTGTGTTAGTATATTTATTTATTGCAGGTGTAATTACAGGCATCTACGGATCAGGTTGATGGGCACAGTGCGCAACATTGAAGGTTGGGTTCCTAGCATGCCTTACGAAGTGTCACCCTGTTTATATCCGATGCTTTTCCATTGAACCACAGTTATATTAAATCCATACGCCTAATCAGTTGCTACGCGGCTTCGTAGCGAAGCGTTAAATCGCTTGACGGCACGTTTTTGTCCGTAGACTTTTATAAAATAAATCATTAAAGGGTTATTTACTGTTAAAAGCTCTCAAAGTTGGCTGAATGAGTATAGGTATGACTTTTTAAATGAAAAAAGGTGTTATTTGAGATTGAAAAAGAAAAGAGCATTAATAGAGACCGCCTTATTGTATCCAATTAGAGGGTCACTCTTAATTCTCTTTCAACGAACCATAATACCTGCATTTTTTCGCAAATGTATTACAAAACGTTTAATACACGTGTCATGTTCACTCATCCCGAGTCTTGAAATGCTATGAATACTTTGCACACTTGCATCACAATGTACTGTTTTAACCGGATTGTAGTTTTTTAGACGATTTATTTATTAAGTAATAAACGAAAATAATAATACTTATAAAAAGTCAGCATGTGAACAAGGACAGCTTATCTCTTATGAGTAGCTAATTCATATGTAAAGCTATTGAGCTTTATTTATATAAGTATGGTTTATCACACCCTAATGGTTGGTATCGGTTGTACAAACCGACACACATACAAGCCGTTCTTATCGCGCCTACCACTTACGCTAGTTTTAATTAGCTAACACTCGCATTTTGCCAGTCGAAAATTAATCAAATCATTTATGGAGGGTTAAGACAGTGAATGGATGACGTTATGCAAATGTCCAAATTTTTAAGAAATCTCTTTTTCTTTACTTAATGGAGACTTGAAGAATACATTTTATTGCTAGGCCATAAAACGATAGAATTGTTCAAAATCTGACGTGGTATAGAAAATTTGGGACCTATTTTTTTTTGGCTCATGTAACATTATATTCTGTTGTAGACGAAATCCTGAGAAATAGTTACTTATTAAACAAAAATCTTGTTTAATTCGCACTAGGCAAAAGTGAAACTTTTAGACAGGAGCCTATGAGATATTAAGATAGATATAGAGTATCAGAACTATTGTGATAAAAGTAAGGTTTATTATTTTAATGTAAAAAATTTATTAGATATTATTTAGTTTTAAAACAAAATGTAATGTATTCTATCTCATTCTCTTGCTGACTTATTCCTATACATTTATGTGTTTGTTTGATAGCGTTTCAAATTAAAACAATAAAATCGTGTTAGGTCCACGTTGCATAACGCTTACAATTTAAGCGCGTAGTTAAAAGCATGTCGGATGAGAAGGGAGGCAATCTGAGAACGACACCTGTCTCCGAATTGAGAACAATAAATAGTATAGAACATTCTTTACAACAATAAAACACATAATTATTATAAGCAATTTATTTATGTTTACCATATACTATAAATGTTGATAGAATAAATAAGTAAGCAAAAAAAAATGAATGCAAAAACATATGTCATAAGAATAAAAAAAATAATCTATAATTTTGCCATTCTATCATAACCATGCCATTAGTCCATAGACTTGGTCTTCCAAGTTTTGGACATAGCACGTGCCAAATCCATAAACAATATGACATGTTCGTTAATTCGTTACCCCATTTCCTTTGTCACTTGTTATTAAATTTCCCTATATTACTAATTCCTTTTTTGTAAATTTATAATTTCGAATGAAAGCACTGGCTCGATCGATAAAATAGTTTATTATTGGCTAAAATAAAACATAGTTCAAAAGTCAAAATGCAATATCCAATCACTTCCAATCATCTCGATCACATTACATTCATCACAAACTTGGTTTTTCTTCCCATTTGTCGACCTCCCTGGCGCATTGGTGAGCGCTGTAGTTGTTATATCGTGATCGTAGAAGTGGGAGGATTCCATCATCGACAGTTTATAGCAATGGCAGATTTATCAAAATCGTGACATATTTGTGTGAGGTGGCCTGGGCCTGTATAAATTAATAGGCTTCGAAGGATGATGCCGTGTCATGCCGGCAGATCAGAATACCGTTCTCACCAGTGGCGTGTACTGGGTTTCTCACCAGGGTATGCATACAGCAGGAAAATTGGTTAAAACGGCAAGACTTCTCCTCCTATAAGAGTTATATATCAATTTTAGAGTAGGCAGTGCTTTTGTGAATGTATTATGTGCACGCTACTGGTTCTCTCCATCCTTTGTCGTAACACGTGTGTCGTACGAAGGAATATAACGGACAACGGGCAACAGCGCTTTCCGTGCTACTACCACCATCTACTGCGAGCCCAGCGTGCCCAGGGTGTTTATTATAGACAAACCCTTCAATAAGGAGATTGCCTTTAGTCCGGAAGTGGCCATAAGCAAACTAATCATACCTCTCTTTGGAACGTCAACTTTATCTACGGTAACAAGTAACACCCTGTATATTTATTAAAAATAGAAAACCAACATGGCGGTTTCAGTATCAAAAATACAAATCTTTGCACATCTAAATAACGCCTGTTAGAACCACCTACGAAGCAACTATACAAGTGCAGTACTTAATAACAACTTAGCGCCCCCCACTCTCGCCTGTCAAACATATGACAAGCGCAGATTCCGCTTTGTACTTGTCAAAAATATAGCAAACAAAAGATACGGCGCACGAATAAATGAAGTGAGCTGATGTGTTTCGTAACTGTAGGGATGTTATGCGGTATCGATAGATTAGTGTAATTAGAAGATAGGGAATAGAATAGAAAAACTTTATTGCAACACAACACAATAAGAAAAATATAAATAATAAAATGGCTTAAGATTCTGATTATTCTGATATGAGGTTCAAACATCATCATATCATATATATTTATATTAATACGACACTTATTGGATGACTTCACACATCCTTGAGAATATTATTGAGAACTCTCAGGCATGCGTTTTTTTCTTAAAACACAAATAACTCCGAAAAGTTAAATATAAGGGTATCAAACTGGGTCCCACAAAAAGGGAAGCCGAAGCTTTTTCCACTTGGCTACAATTAATTTACTTACTCTGCAATAAAGCTTGTAACAAAAGCAAACAATATATATAATAATAATATTAAATCTATATACATACTTCTTCACAGCGTAAAAGAGATGTTATTCTCGATCATATATCTATTTGATTAAATCAGCTATACATAGATAAATAAAATTTTATTTTCTAAAAAAAAATAAGTTATATAATAAAGTTTTCTGTAATGCAAAATTTGAGTAAGAGTTTCTCGGTTACCTATTACAATTTTTTAGTATTTTTAATATTGTATTGTACTGTATGTAAAAATGGAATAAATGAACAAGTACATTGCCTAATAAGTTCACCGGCAAGTAAATATCTAACTAAATGAGAACCTACGGAGATCTTTTTGAAACGCTTGTTTAAACTCATGCAATTTATCATGTAAGGCTTTACGGTAAAAATATTTAATTCTATTTGATACAAATAAATCATCGATAGCAAGTCTACATATCCATCGTTCCAGCACTACAAACAATACGCAGAGCTATATCATATAAGTGACGTATCGCACACTGACACCCAGGCATTCGCGGGAAGTATGCAAAGAAGTTGCTTCTACGCCCGCCAAATAATCTTGAGACTTGATACGTCACCCGTCACCCGGGGCAAAGGAGTTTTGACGACTGTTTGGGTATTTGCGCTCTTTTAATCAAACCGCATGATATGTAGTACTCGATGCAAGATTGCGTCTCCAATATTTTAACTTAATAGCTTAACAGCATATTGATGTCAACAAAAATATAGCCTTTACAACACAGTAAAAAAAAATACTAGATAAATCAACAAAAAATAATATGTTACATTTTACTCGTCGTTAAAGCTTTCCAACTTGCATTAAATTCCAACTGCATGGAGAGTACGAGTAATTATACCCAGCATTGGGATATTATTACGATCAGGATAGTCTAGAAAGTAGTTTTTATCTTCCTTTTTCTGCAAACATATTTTTAAGACAAAAAAGAATTGTAAATTAATAAATCGACTTCAATATTTTAATTAAAACAACATAATATGTGTCAATTTACTAAACCTTTTTTAATTAGCTTAGTGGATGTATTTTGGGGACGTAATAAACTGTAGTACCTACCTATTGTACTATTAATATTGATAATTAAAATCCTTGTCTATCAGCACTTTTAAAACTTCAAGTACCTATGTACTCCTCGGCAGAGGCACTGGTTTGGATGCCCTCCAAATAACCGAGAAGAAGTTGCTGATTTAATTTAATAATTAATAAATTATAGTTATGTACAATACACTATAAATATTTCATGCACAACCATGTTTTAATCGGACACACTAACAACTGCAGAAAAACTAGTATGATAGTCCAAACGATAAACATAAAACTTCAAATATCAAGTTGCTTTTTTCCAACCACATATCGACAGTAGCTCCAACAATAATAGTTCCATATCCCATTTGAATATTAGAACATCCATCCACTGAAGATTTCACTCTACAGGGTGCTTCTCCCTATCCCCCTTACACACACTACGGCAATGATTAGCGCACGTGTGAGTTGGGAGATATGAACTAGTTAGACTGTTTGGAAAAGGATTGAAGTTTTTATAATCTTTATGAATATTCTTATACTGAATTGAGTAGAGAATAAGATATACGAATTTAATATGGCTACATTTATCGTATTTAAAAGCAAATGGTGAGCTCACATTAAGTTATGACTGCATACTTCAACTGCCTTGTTGGTCTTGTGGTGAGCGTTTTGGACTGCAGATTAACAGGTCGAAGTATTGGGTTTTTCTATCTATAAATTCTTGAGCTGCCGTCCCATCGCTCAATGAGAGTGCATCTGTGTTGCGCACACACCCCTCTCCTGCATAGTTGTAAAATCTTTGTAGTGTTTGACCACCGTGGCCGAAACCGGGCTGGGCTGAAATTGGGTGTGTGCGCGTGCGTTCGCGTGTTTGTTTGCGCGTGTGTGTGTGTATGTGTGCATGTGTGTGTGTACACGTGTGTGTGGATGTGTGGGCTTGCGCGTGTTTGTTTACGTATATATGCTTATGACTTCATACAAATTAATTATTGTGTAGTATCGTCATAAACAATATTATGCATGCAATAATTTCGCGATACGTACATTTCTCAATAAGTTATACTTTAAACCAACTGAATTTCACAGCTTGACATTGTTGTTTTGTGAGGATTTCCATAGGCCTTGTGCCGCTAAAGAAGCGGGTAAGGCTAGACCTTCTCTCTACCTTTTCATACGACCAGGAACTTCTCCGGAAGGATCTGGAATTATAAATAGACTCACTTTGCGATATACATCAATCACCATCAAGCAACTCGGTACCTCCTCTAAGCTATATGTTTAAAGACTTTGTCATTTAAGGGTTTTTTGTTTATAAATATTTTCACACGTAATATAACAGTAATTGTTCTTAATAAAGCCCTAAGTCAAAATACAGTTCGTACTACGATGAAAGACAAACTACCCGAAGTTAGGTACTAGCGTGAAATATTCATTTATAAGCAAACTGAAGATATAAAGAAAGAACAGCTTCCTAATCTGATGCGTAGGGTAGAGAAAACGGCGCAATAAAACAAACCATTTATCTAGAAAAAAAAGGGGAACCAAAAAAAAGGTATTGAAATCGAAAATCCGATGGCATCTTCCATCACAGGAATACATACGAATGAATACAAATGCTCTTAAATATGGCGACATCAGGCCGTATTGGCTGAAATATGTTTACAATAACGCGAATATATATGAGCCACTTATGATATGAAAGGGGGGATGATAAATTCGGTGGACCTAAGGGGTTTAATATAATTGAAAGGAAAATATGCTGAATTGTCTACAAGATGTATCGACGAATTTTTCTATAAATTAAGTTCATAATACGAGTAGTTCCATAATAATAACTGAGGTTATAAAATGGACGTAGCTAAAAGATAAGGATCCAACACACTGAGGTAGTTCTATTTCCGGAATTTAGGGTGATGACTTATGGTTCTGAAATGTGATCGCTAACTATGGGCCTCATAAGAAGGCTCAGAGTCACTCAGCGAGCGATGGAAAGAGCTATGCTAGAAGTACCTCTACGTCATCCAATTAGAAATATCCGTAGAAGAACTAGAGTTACCGACATAGCGTAACGAGTAGCGAAGCTGAAGTGGCAATGGGCAGGGCACATAGTTCGGAGAACCGATTTACGCTGGGGTACCAAGGAGTTTGAATGGCAACCCCGCACCGGTAAACGCAGCGTTGTTCCAGGTGGACAGATGACATCAAACGAGTCGCGGGGAGCTGCTGGAAACAATCGGCCTAGAATCGTGGAATTTGAAACGCCCTACAAAAGACCTATACATAGTTGACTCCACACGCCTTAAAGGACATAATGGAGAAATCTCAGGAAAGCAGGTTTCCTCACTATGTTTTCCAACACAGTCAAAGGATGAGATATATTTGCTTTAAATGTATTCCCTCGGAAAAGCGAGAGGTGCGTTGTTGATGTCTCGGTCTCGAACTTGGTCCCGCCAAAAGGTAGGCCCAATCACTGCCTTTTTTTAAGTATAATAATTACCTTTAAGAGCTTATAATGGAGGTTGGAAGATATACGATCGTTGTCGTTGAAAGTTCTGCACAATCTATGATCTGAATAATTAAAATCAGCTTTTTTGATCTCAAAAATCTCCCTAAAATCTCTTAAAGGTATCTACCTTTAAGAGATTTTAGGGTAAAAATATACTTACTTGATATTAACAGAAAATTTGCAGCAAACGCTTGTCTTACATTACCAACCAAGATTCAGGCATATATTTACAAACTAGGCTATTTTATAAACAGGAAAATAGATAAAATACAATATAACATCCTCAAAATTGCTCTACACTTTGTTAGAAAACCATTTTAAATGTCATTTACCCGCATCTCTCTCAAAAGTGTAGGGTTTATTGAAAGAGTTTCAGAAGTTGGCAGTAATGTTTCCCCACAAAGGCTTCGCTCGGTATCAAACGTCGGACGTGACAAATGGAACGACTGAGCCATCGGGGCTGCAATATCCTCTTCCTGTTCAGCTAAGGTGCATAGAGATGCTTCTAGTTAGAACTGGCATAAGTTTTAAGATGCTGACTATTCGAAAGAAGGCAAACGACTTAAATTACTAACATAGAGCTTTTAAGTAGTGGTATAGCTTTTTGTGAATAGCTCGTCTGGGGAAATAATACTACCATACTTACTTCTGCAGCCAAGCAGTATTGGTCTGGTTAAGATCAGACCAAAGTGGCGTGTTTGCCAGTTTAATAACAGGCTCATGACGCTTAGCACCAAATTTTAATGTTTATTGGACTAAACGTGACATTCTGTAGGATGTATTTCTACTATGCCCTTTTACTATGGTATTTTTTTTTAATTTAGCTAACTCTAATTTGCAGAAAGTATTTCTGTAGTAATTGCAATTTTGGGAGCAAGAAGAAATAAAATAAAAAATCAGTAATCCCTCAATATTATATACCTATAGGAATTACCGATTATTATGGTTTAATTTGATTTAGACATTCATATTTTCCATTCAGCTTCGGAAAGTCTCGGATAGCTTAGGAATTAAAATACATATTTCTACGATACGTGGGTGCTCAAATTAAATATTCGCCGGGTCTATAACGTTATTAAGCCAACGGAAGCACATTTCAACGCGGCGGGTGCGAATTCTCTTCGAAAAATATATTTTATATCCAACATTTTATATTGACAACGCATCCGCAGAGTTTATGAACCCCCTTTATTACTTTTTATGGCGTTTGTCATATTTCCCGTAGCTCAAGAATGGGGTTAGAATTCAAATTCGCCGATTTATATTATAATCGATGGCGTCAATGGGATTACTCGACGAGGTTTCACTTCGCTAAGTGTCATGGGAAATTCGGAATGAAATTGAAATTTCAAATGTTTTGAATACATTAAGTTTGTTATTCGACATTTTATATAGGTAACTCAGTACCTATTTATCTTTTAATATGCATAATTATCTTTGTATAAAACATATATATATATTAAATGCAATTAAAATATAGATAAATTAAATAAACTAAAACTATCTAAGTAAACTATCTTTTACAGTCTACTAGTCTTTTACAGTCTAGTATTCTTTTAGTGGACAGTGGCGGCAGTTTCGTCTACAAGCTGAATATCCCTTAACAGGAATTTAAAAGTCTAAAATATTCTAATCAGGCACAAATTCTTAGTTCGTTCTTGATAATAACATAGGTACGGTTAATTTCGTAAATATTTTCTCAATAAAGCGAACAATTAACTTAACAGCACAATGTTTATTCGACCAAATTTAAAATCACAGTTTTGGAAGTCTAATAAATACTACATTAAGTGCCATACCAAACGGTCACTAATGTCCATAAGCATTTAAACAAACAGCTATTTTGTGTATTCTCATATGTACAATCTTGATCTCTTAATGTCCTTTATGTCCACAATTGCTTAAGGTAAAATTGTTTTGGGAACTAAGGAATATTTGAAAAGACGTTTTTTTATTTGATAATAACTAGCGGACCCGCGCGACTTCGTCCGCGAATCGCGAATTCGACTCGACTTAAAAATAATCATTTAAATGATTCCGAGATTCCAATATAAATGAATCCTAGCTAGATCGATTTATCACCCCCAAAACCCCCTGTATACTAAATTTCATGAAAATCGTTGGAGCCGATTCCGAGATTCCAATTATATATATTGCTCGAATTGCTCGTTAAAAGATATAAGATTGACGGACCGAGCAGGCAGCCTACTTGATAGTAAGTGCAAAACCATCTCTTTTAAACAGAGCAGAACTTCTTAGGGCATGCAAGGAGCTTGCCTTACAACATGCCACTTTATGCCCATCAATTTGAGGCGTACGTGTTAAGCTTCATGTGGCTGTAACTAAATCGGCAATCACGCTTTTCAGACCGGAACACAGCATTGCAAGAATGCTGCTTAGCAGTAGGAATAAGCATAGCGATAATACATCCACGACGAGCTCTGTCTCATAAAGCTACTACTACTGATATGCATTTTTTTAACACGTAGTCCCGGCGCAATCTCGTATAGTTACTGTAAAAAGTTTTGGTGAAGATTCTGTGGGTTTGAAATAGCCTCTTGAACTGAACTAGACAGAATGAGGCACAAAATGCTTGCACCTTGTTATTGATTTTTTAAGGAAATTAAACATTCACAGTACAGTTTTTTTAAATAGTATTTTTTTACTTATATTCATCAGTAGGGCTTGCACAGGCAGGAGGCAAAAATTATATGTCCACTTGCTAAAGAACGAAAACATGGAATAGGAGAAGTTTAACATAAGTTCATAATTACACAAATGTACTATTTGGATATTATTTCCACATGTACGCTAGTTCTCTTAGAGTTGATAACGCTGTGGGAGAAGATACATTTTTATCTTTTCCCCGGGGATATAATTGTCTCCTGCCCATGCTAGCCGTGGACTACGGCTTTACATCATTCTCATTCTGAAAGGAGACCCGAGCCCTGTAATGGAGTGGTAGTGGGTAAATAATGAAGATGATGAGATAACACTAAGTTTGTAAAATAAATGTTTAATTACATAATTTTGTTAACGTTGGTAGGAACGAATTCCGAGAAGCTTGCCGGTTACTTCCCCGTAGAATCTGCTTTCAAAACCAGTGGTAAAGTAACTATAAACAGTAAGATTGATCGTGTCTATGTCTACTTACTTAAAATGAATATTTATTTATAAAGTTGTTACGTTGATTTCAAAAGGACTATACATGGGTGTAGCCGCAGGCATATCTTGTATTTTAATTATTAAAAAAAATAACAGCGGTTTTCATACCAATCAAAAGTGACAACGTATAGACAAATTAAATTTGTCGCCATAAAAAATGTTGTAGCCGAGCCTTAACTCATAATTGTGACGTGCATAAAAACGAATGCTTTTTTTCAATTGTCTAAATTACCTTTATGGATTCACGTGAACCATATTTTTGTCTTTACCACCATGCGTTATGAGTTGGCGTCGAAATATTTTTGGCTTTTGATAAGATCTAGAAACTTGTCCTGAGAAACGTACATCCAGAATTGGGCAATTGACTTCTTTAGGTACGCATGAGTATGTAATTCAATGATGACACTTAACTTTGGAATTTTTATATTTTATGGGTCCTCAAAAAAGCAGAAAGTTGTATTGTTAACCTTCGACGTAAATGGAATTAATAATAATAATAACTACAATACACACATCGCCATCTAGCCCCAAGGTAAGCGTAGCTTACCTTGGGGCTAGATGGCGATGGGTACTAATGGGTAAAATTGTTATGGGTACTAAGATGACTGATAAATATTTTTATGAATAATATACATAAATTCTTATAATATACAGATAAACACCCAGACACTGAAAAACATTATTCATCACACAAACATTTTCCAGTTGTGGGAATCGAACAATCGGCCTTAGACTCGGAAAGCAGTATCGCTGCCCACATTCGGCCGTCAAAATTGTTTAAATTTTTCGCTGATTCAGGTGATGGATCGATTTGAATGCGGTATTTTGTTAAAAACAATCCTTAATTGCATTTGTTTTTAGCTATGTTTGTTGAATATCTGTTCATGTCACCTGCCAGCTATTACCTACTCGGTATTTATATTATACCTATTGTATCCTTTGTCGGTTTCTATGTGGAATCGTAGCGGAAAGCTAAGTCGGGTGGTAACTAGCCAAGGCTGAAGTAATACCAGACCAGCAGGGCTAGCACGATCAGGCGGTCAAAATTATATCCCCCGATTATTTCCCCCGACAAGGGATATAGTTAACGGGTCCACCTGCTAAAGCAGGAAAACATGGAATAGGAGATCTTTACCCCCGTTTATACCTACACATACATTATTCCGATATGATTTCCACACGCGCGCCAGTGTTTTGAGAGTTGATAAAGCTGTGGGAGAAACTACATTTTTATCCTTTCCCGGGTATATAATAGTGTCCTGCGCTTGCTCACCGTGCAGAGATAATACAGAAATTATAAATTCCAAAATTACCTAACCGGGCATCCAACCTGCCACTTCAAAGACAGCTCTTAACTCCTTGCCAGGAAGGTAGAACACTACTGTCATCGTAAATATTTATGTCCTCTCTTTATTTTATTCAATACTCAGAGAAAGCCATATATTTTCATATTAAAATACGTCTATGATTGATCTTTGCTACACTCCCACGAGATACCTACAGACGGTATACGATTAAAAGGTAGACTCATTAAAGTTGTCCTTCTCGATCCTGTATTTTATATACTAAAATAAAAGTAGTTACGTTAAACTACTCACAGTTATCTAACTACTGCTTTGTGTCAACTACAATTTTCTAATTCTTGGGTAAAAATTTGAGATGTGTTAAAGAATCGTCCCAAAGGGTTTAAACACAATACATTGTAGAGTGCATGTAGAATTAAAAGTTTCGTTGCATTCAAGATATTGTTTTGAGGTAGCATTGTAACTACGATCGCAGCGAAGACTATTAATGGCTACTTCATTGGCTACTTAGGAATCTTAAATGCCTAAGTAGCCAATGAAGATGCAAACACTACCACTTTAGTGATTTTATCTACAATGGCTTAATTAGTAATAATAAATTCTATGAGTATCTATCTATGATTAGTTCATTTGAAATGGCTCATATGAGCACATGATGAAAGAAAGACTCCTTGTTTCATTACAGAACTTTTAAAAGATAATCTCGAATATGTATTTACAGTGCAACCAATAGCTTTCAATATAGAAAATACAGAAAAAAAGTCCATTCTCCATCCAGACTGATGAGGGTGGTTTAAAACAACAAAGGTAACTCGAGACCACTTACGGGATCAAAGGGTATTGGGCGCTAACAATGCTGCATGCATGGCTGCATCTTCATCTGTAGCGGTACTGCATCGGTGCATGATTGAATATGGATGAGACGATTGATGTATCGCAGGGCCTTATTTTTTGCTTTTTCTATTATGATTACCTGATACATTCGTTGATCCAAATGTTAGGATGTTCAATAAAGGATTAAAGGTTAAAATCTTAGGTTGGATTGGATTTAACTTCAATGCCTTCAAGGCAAGAGTGAATAGGCATTTTGTAGGCAAGCGCGCCCCAACGGTCTAGTCTAACCGCATCATTGCTTTACATCAGGTTTGATAGTTGTCAAGCACAAGTCTATCTAGTATAAAAAAAAAGATCAACAATAATTGCATTTTTTTTTTTTATGACGCTCATACCTTGGAGGCTTGGAAGGTCACTTCTGTGGGATGCAACTTGTGTTGATACCCTAGCTGCATCACACATCCAGGCCACTTCGTCAATGGTAGGTGCGGCTGCTTCCAGTGCCGAGCAGGCCAAGAGGCGTAAATATGAAAACCTGGATAGCAGCTTCATTTTTGTGCCTTTTGGAGTAGAGACTTTGGGACCGTGGGGTCCGGAGGCAAGAGCCCTTTCCAAAGAATTATCGAAAAGGGTTATCGAGTCTACCGGTGATCCTAGAGTGGGCAGTTACCTTGGCCAACGAATTAGTTTGGCCATCCAAAGGGGCAATGCTGCCAGCATCTTAGGAACTGTGCCTCGCTGCGGTGGTTTCGAGGAGGAACTAGATTTTATTTAGTTTTTAAATAGTTTATTTTAGGTTATAGTTATGTATTAATAAAAATTATATTTAAATAAAATAAACAAATAAAAAAAAAAAAAATAAAAAAAAATTTCATTTTATAAAAATGTATTCCTATCATAATATTTTTGAGGCGGAAAAAAGCAATAAGTTTTGGTGATTTCTGGATATTGAGTGCTAGTAATGTTGCATGCATGGCTCTTTAATGGTAAAATTTTCTTGTCTACTTCGAGCCTTGGAGTCTTTTGTACACTGGTATTATATTACTGGTCCAAGGTCGTGGGTTCGATTCCCACAACTGGAAAATGTTGTGTGAACATGAATGTTTTTCAGTGTCTGGGTGTTTATCTGTATATTATAAGTATTTATGTGTATTATATTCATAAAAAAATATTCATCAGCTATCTGAGTAGCCATAACACAAGCTACGCTTACTTTGGGGCTAGATGGCGATGTGTGTATTGTCGTAGTATATTTATAATTTTTTATTTATTATCACTAAATACCTAGTGGTAACAAGCCCGCCATTATAAATTAAATTAATATTTTCTTTGAGAAAGACGGCCCGTGCCCAACAGTGGGGCAGAAGAATTAGGATGGTTAACCTATTTAATAGTAATCGAAGATACGTTCATCAGAGAGGTAGATTTTCACTCCTATAACTCCGTATTCTCATTACCTACGCCGCTGAGTTAAAGTTACAATGTAGTTTTAATAAGCTACTTCTTAGAATCACGCCAAAGAGAAAAATATTAGTACCTACATTTCAGGACCCTTTCAACATCTAACGTAGTCAAAGAGTGAAATGAAATATCCGATATTTGCTACACCGATTTTTAATTTAAAACTTTGTTAATCTAAGAGTAAACCACAAAGAGCGGATCAAAACGATGAAAAATTATTGAAAGGGGGTCGTAGCCAAAGGGTGGGAGGGGGATACATCGACTACTGGAAAATTACCGCAATAATTGTGCGGGGTAATATCAGAAGGAGATGCCTTACAAGTAACCTGAAATAAGATCCAAATTTGTTTGACAGTAAATTTTAGAGCGGTCAATATTTTTTGTAAAAAACCACAAAGGGGGTTTCGTAATAATCGTGATTTTTTAATCAAATTTCATCTGTACGAGGGAAGAGGCGGCTATATTTTTTCATTATTTAATTTTCGGTCGCTCGTGGTTTTTTTGTACTCCTTGAAGGGACAGCGTTGTTTGAAGCGTTTTTTGGATGTTTGAACAAAGCTTTTCGTCACACCGTTTGAACTTAGCGAGTAAATTAAATATTCATCGCCTTTTTGCTGCTCGGATAACTTAGTCCTAGTATTAATTATTACAACGTAGGATTTGCTTTAGTCAAATTCAGTAAAAGGCAGTTAGAAGAATTAGGAGATCTCTTAATTCTTCTAACTGCCTCTATTCCTTATATTGACTTAGGCGAATACCGCACGCGTCTTGAAGCAATTCACTCGCTCGTTAAGTCTCTGAGAGTAACGCAACGTGGGTTATTCTTTGTTCCTCTATAGAGAAAATGTTTCTTAATTTTGGAGGCTTCTGTTTTTAGAAGTAACAAAAGAACAATCAGCAATTAGGTAGTAGACATTTGGTTTTAGTACAAGCTACCCGCTTTAGTTTTGCACTAATTGACTATTCGCAACAGTTTGAAAGGCTGCGGTGGTAACGCAGTGGGTAGGACCTCGACTTTACTTTCGGGGGACCGAATTCGAAACTCAGCCCACACCTCTAAGTTATGTGAGTTTTAATTAATTAAAATATCACTTGCTTGGTTAAGAAAAACATCGTGAGTAAGCCTGCATGCCTGAGTTCTATAAAATGTTCTCAAAGGTACGAGTATGTGGAGTCCACGATGTGACGATGATGGTGAAGTTTGAATACCATATATACGTCTTATTGGACACAATTTGCGCAAGCGTCACTATATGTCTGTCCAGCAGGTTTGTGAACGCTGATCAACCGGATGGCGAATAAAGAATCTAGGTACCAAAGCTCCGACTAGACACGATGTAACTTCGATGTCTGCTACGCTCCGGTGTAACACACAGCCACGTGTAACCGTTCATTTCACGGTTAATATACCATCGTTTGTTCACGTCCTCAATTTCGGTTCGGTTATAATTGTTATTGTTAGATAACGACGTCTGTAATTTGATTCAACGTTTTTGAGAATAGATGTTTGGCTCTTGTTTTTCATGTTCATGTACTTACAAGCAATCAACCCCTGTTTATTTCCCTCATGGAAAATTAAAAAAAAAAATTAAATAGATAGAAACTTATTGCAACAAAACAAAATGTAACAAACAGCTATATCAAGCGGCATAGAATAGAATAAAATAGAATAGAAAAACTTTAGTACAACAAAATAATAGGAAAAACACAAGGAAAACAGTAATAGTACTTATTGCTAGGGTGCAAAGGCGGCCTTATCAATAAAACTGACCTTGTGAAGTGACAATAAATGTCTTACAGCCATAGCCAACAAGAGAGCGAGGCTTTTACCATTTTAAGGTTCAAGGGTCTACCTTGAACCTTAAATTATCATATAAATTATCATATATTAGACCGACCACCAGGTTTTCTTAAAACTTTGTTTTGACCAAACTTGATTGCAATTATTAAATTGCTAAACTTACTCCTTAATCTTATTTTATAACCTTTCTACCATAAATGTATTTGGTAATTAGATTACCTCTAATGCATTTCTGGACATGTTGCAGATACACTGAACATGTGGTTTATTGGGTGCGAAACAACATTTTTCTCCTTAGCTCTAATATGTTTGTATTAGTTTAGGTAGACGTGAATGCGCGATGTATTCAATAATTTGAAATAACTTCCAAACAACTAATACCTCATCTTAGGGACGCGGGATGTGTAGCGGAATTTCGCACACAAATTTAAAAAAAAATTCTATGCGCGCAAGTTTGCTTCAACCGCCTCTTGAGCAATCCGATTAAAGAGATTCATTTTCACCCTTAAATCATTCATCATCATCTCTCGAGCCAACGGACGTCTGACCATCGACTGAACATCGACCTTGCCTGAAAAGCACTACCGGACCCGCTGGGTGTTTACGTATCTCGCGACTGCTGTCGCGTTTGCTGTCAAACTTCACTAATGTAATTTTTTTTTAAAGAAACAGTGATGTTTGACGGCAATGATCGCGAGATTTACGCCTGTCGCAAGCCTGTTGTACTATACCTAATCACCCTACCGGTCCTCAGCCTTCCTCAGCCATCCACCCCCAAACACTCTCTTTATGTCGTCAGGCCATCGTGACTACTCTATGTCGGTGTTTCGGTAAGTTGAAATGGCAGGATGGTTGATGGGCAGGCTAAATTCTTCGTAGGTGTGATGATAGTTGGACCAGAAAAATGCTAGAGTGGAGAGAACAATGACACTACTTTCGTCAGACGGACAAACACTATGCAGTAACAGATTTTCCTCTTTATTTTTGATAATCGACTTCCTTTTACACACACAATAATGAAGTCGATTTTCAGTAGATAGTAGATCGAAGTTAGTAGAAGAATGAATTCTATGTTGCACTGCATACAAAGCAAGGGTAAGAACAAGAAAAATAAGTGAATAGGCCAAGTTTCCGTATAATACCCTGAAAACCCGCAAATTTAAATAAAAATCACCTCACTAGGAGAGATTTCATTATCCGAGCTTACTTTTTCAATGAACACCATTTAAAGCGATTGAAAAAGCCAATACAATATGCAAATCGAATACCGTGCCTCAATAAACCCCGTGGGAAGCGTACGGGGCGTGAAAATCCCGAGAAAAAAACCCGGAAAACGGGACAAGTCCGAGCTATTGATAGGTTCCGCTCTGAGCCTCGTTTTTTATCAGGCTCATGTAGTTTTTTTGCGTAACGGAAGGGAAGGGTGCTCTACATGGTTAAAATCTAGAATGTTTTTTTATACTACCTGCTTTTATTCTTTAATTAATAAGAAGCAAAATCGTATACGCTTTTATACTTACTTGTTTTTTCCGTACATTTGTTTGCTAACATGGATATAAAAGTGTGTTTTATTATTTATTTAGCTACTCAGTCACATCTTTAAATCATTGACACAGAAAGGAAACACAACCATGTTTTTTTTTTATTAACCATAAAACTTTCGCATAGCTGCAATCACGTTAGTGAAATTCTACTAAGAAGCATTTTAATCTGTTTCGTTCTAGTTTTCTTTATGTGCTAAATTTCGTAAAATATACCTGCAATACATATTAAGCTCCCTACTTGTAGCGTTAATAAAAAAAAGCGTTTTTTTCTTTTTTTTACAGTTTTTTTCACACATTTAATAAGCATAGGCGTGAAAATAGTTTTCTTTACCCTACTACTTCTTAAAACGTTCAAAACCTCTTTCTGAGAGGATATAAACACTACGTTTTTATGTTAAAGATCTTCAATAAAACAAATATCCAAGTGAAGCTTCCTTCCTTTCAGAGCATTATACGTGCAAAGTTTAAACCTATATTTATAGACTCTGAAACCATTGAAACGTGTGCCCAAGTGGGACCCTTGCGATCCCTTTCAAACACATACAATTTATAATAGCACTGTCTCCCTCCCCCATCCCATTGAAGGAAATCGAATGTTCGATGCAACAGGTGTATCGACGTTAGGGCTGCGACTTCGATTGATTTCATTTCTAAGCATTTTTTTGACAGTACGAAATTACAAAGCATTGATTGGGTTTAAGATGGTAGTGGGCTAATCTGTTAGGGGTATTACAGTTACGTACCGAAATGCTAAAACGCTTGGCAGCCAAGGCTGAAGCCTCTGAGACCAGAAAAAATCTAAAATTAAAAATTCCCTAATTGCCACTGTTGGGAATCGAGCTCGGGACTTTCTTCTTACAAGACACATGTACATCAATGGGGCTGACAAGACACGTGTTTCTAGAGCTTAATCGATTCTAAAAGGTTAGTATTTCATACGTTACTACCGACAAAGACGTGCCACTAAGCGATTTAGTGTTCCGGTGCGATGATGCGAAGAAACCAATTACTTACGGGATAATTAGGGGACTACCGAAACATACCCTACCCTAACAGCTTATCCCGCTACCATCTTAGACTGCATCAACACTTACCCAGGCTAAGGGTAAGGGCTAACATACGTTGAAACTACACAAAATACTACAATTTTGGGCAATAAATGAAACATTTATTTTATGCGAGGCTTCACAGATGATAATAACGCAAATGACCATTTTGGCATCGCTGCTTTGAGAGCTACGCACTTTTTTTTCTTTTTTTTTTATTGTTATTAAAATTAAATTGTAACAAACATTTTCCAATAACATCAGCCATCCTCTTATAAACTTTGCGTTTATGGTGAGGATGGCGAGTTCGCAAATAAATATCTATATAATTGTACTTGTATGTAGCAACTTACTATAAATTAGAAATTCTATATCAAAAAGTGGTAGTTTTTAAACTGTTGGCTAAAAGATGTCTTTTACATTTCCTTAAAAATATATTTAAACATTGCAAAATCAGTGGTAGATTTTTAAATATTTTGAGTAATATGTATTTATAATGTGTTTTATGTGTTTTCGGTAGAATAAACTTTGTATAATTAGGCAGTTTCCGAAAAATGCCATCTCGTTCTTTACGTCTAAGATGTTGTATGTTACTAAATTCTTCCTTGAGTACGGCCAATGTTACTCAGGCCTCGATTGCCGGATAGATATATTTTAATATTTCTAAATATTTATTTGAACATTCATTCCGAGCTAAATGTTTCATAAGCATTTTAAATGAGTGTAGATGATAACTCTCTAATAAAATTTCAATAAAAAATATTTTACTTTGAAGGGTGAGACGAGGCAACCCTACACTTGCTGATCGTTTTTCAGCAAGCGATAGCTTCGGCCGTCCCATGGTGGGATGTCGGCTTATTGTCAGGTGATGGGGAGTTACACGCGTTCGGCAACGCTGCTACATTAATTATCATTTTAACCTTTCAACGAGGCTTTTTATTCATCGGTTTTTATATGAGCGCGTTTTATTTTGTTACTTGATGAAAGCAATAGAAAAGATGGGAGACTATATCGCAGTTGCAGGTAAGGTTATATTATCTTTTATCTTATATCTTTAAACAAGCAATTCTTGTATATATATATATAATTGGAATCTCGGAATCGGCTACAACGATTTTCATGAAATTTAGTGTACTTTATTGATAAACTTATAAGTAATTTTTTTTGAATTTAATATAATAACAAGTTATTCTGTTTGAGGTACCCATAAAATAAAACATACACACAACTACTTGTAGAAATGAATAGGTACTACGATATTATGATAAATACAATAATAATATTACTAATGTTTATTACTCAGAGATAAAAATGGATGTAGAAGACGAGAAATTAAATAAAGGAAATGTTTAACTTTGCAATAAATAAACAAGTTATATCTACCTATGGAAAGTACATAAAGCTTATATATTGAAATAGATTATTAGGCAAACGTATGGGCAAATAAATCGTTCTCGTTTTAACACTGATTTTGGCTCTATAGGTTTAAGGCTTATTTTTAAAGGAAATTCCTTTGTTAATAAATTTTGTGAATCAATTTGGGCTGTCCCTTACTAATCATTATTTTTCATGCCACGGGATAACTTTTTTCGTGATGAAAGGTACCTTATGTACTTATCTTTAACTTCTTTGATGCTCATATATAGTGCACATAGCTTGTGTTAACAGAAGTAATATTTATCGTAGTTATTCATTCGAAAATAGTTCCGGCTCAGAATTGCTCATACCTTTTGTATGGTACAGAATAACAGGGATATACCTACTCACAGTTTAGGGGTACTGTATATTTCTTTGTTACCGTTAACTTTATCGATCCTTTAAACAAAAATATTATAATGAAAAATGCCTTTAAACAATAATATGTTTACAAAAATATATCTAAATTTAAGAGAAAATGTGACTGCAATAATTTGAACATTAGAAGCAAAAATAAACTTGTAGTGCACTACTAGAATACATAAAATAAGTAATTCCTTAAACGAAATTGTATACAACTTTACTATAAACTTCCAGTTAATTATAATAAAAAAAAACCAAATTTGTGTTATACGTTTAACAGCTTATAGAAAAGTCCTATTATAGTATTAAGGATAACGTCAACGATAAAAAATCTTGGTTGTAAATGCACTAACCAGGTTGCTTCTTTAATAGTTTGTAGTGTAATACTTCTTTAAAGTGACAATGTGAGATAGTGATAACAAAAAAAAAACAACCGGCTAAGATTGTTGTGGGCTTATTTTTAGACCAGGGCGCGTTTGGAACCCTCGTAGCTTTAGTTTTAAGTTGGCAATGGGTGGGGCACATATCTCGGAGAACGGATCCCGGGTCCTAAGGTGCTGGAATGGCGACCTCGCATCGATCAACGCAGCGTTGTTAGACCCCAACAATGTGGAACGACGACATCAAACACGACGTAGGCAGCCACTGGACACAAGCGACACAACTCTGAGGAATTCGAAACTCGCTAGAAAAAACCTATGTCCATAAAAAAGAGCCATGTAGTAGTGATCGTCAATCGGTGGATAGGATGATGATGATGATAAATATATATACATATATATATATATATATATATATGCACGGCCGACTGGCGCAGCGGGCAGCGACCCAGCTTTCTGATTCCAAGGCCGTGGGTTCGATTCCCACAACTGGAAAATGTTTGTGTGATGAACATGACTGTTTTTTAGTTTTACTATAAGTATTTATGTATATTATTCATAAAAATATTCATCAGTCATCTTAGTAGGTACCCATTACAAACTACGCTTACTTTGGGGCTAGATGGCAATATGTGTATTTTCGTAGTATATTTATTTATTTATTATTATTTATATTTATGTGTAAATATATAATATTTCATAATTTATGTGTATATATGCACCACCTACGTCTGTTGTGCGAGTGGTTGTCAGGAAGAGATCTCCATAAGGCTGCCAAATTGATTACGCTATGTTGTTGTTCTTCTTATTTTTCTGTACCTTTGTTATTAATTTTATCTGAGTTAAGTTTTGAAAGATCAAGTTAATTTTCTCAAAACTTACTAACGACTCAATGAAAGATTTATTTCTTGATTCAATCAAATTTGTTAGAAGTTAAGTTAAAAAAAATCGAGCGTGCTCAAAGGGAATAACGACTGTAAGTTTCTAAACTAAATTGACACACTTATCTATAACTTGATTTCCCTGAAACCATAGTAGGTCCAAGCGCGTTCAGTATTCAGTATCGAACAAAAGACTAATTGTTCGTATGGAAATTGTCTAGTTCAAAGCCTGGCAATGGCTAATCTGCCTAAATACAGCCTTCCTACGTTGTGTACTTCACTGTATTCGATTCAATGACTGTTACTAGTTATATACCTAAGCGTTGATAGCCTAGTGCGGATATTTTAGTGAATTTTAATCGTCTAAATATAGTATTAAATTCCCCATTCACAAGCCAAGTCCCATCTTGATTGTTAACGATGTCTTCTTTTATGTTATCAGGAGATAGAAATTGAATGAATGCACTTTTATTGTACACCAAATAATCATCTTCAGCTTCTCTTTTGTAGAGACCGGGTTCGAGCCCCGACACGCACAACAAACTTTTCAGAGTATAAAGCAGTTTAAATAACACTTGCTGGAAACCTGCATGCCTAAGTTCTACATAACGTTCTCAAGAGCGTGGGTAGTCTACCAATCCACACTTGGCCATCGTGATAGACTACGGCCTTAACCCTTCTCATGCTGATACCACCATGACGCTGGCCCGGTGTTGATTGGTGGACTAAAAATATACATACCTACATAATAATTAATACAAAAGCAGTACATATGTATACTTATAATCAAACTGTAACTGGAAGATTTCTGTACTTTTAATATATTTTGATTTTTTTTACGGGGGTTGCTTATAATCGATACTGAGCCCAAAAAAGATTTTTATTTAATTTTTGTCTGTCTGCATGTTTGTCCGGGCATCACGTGAAAACTACTGACCGGATTTTAATTAAATTCGGTATAGTTGTAGCTGATATTTCGCGTCAAAATAAAGCGTACTTTATATCTCGATATACAATAAGTTTCCTCCGGGAAATGGGATGAATTTTTTTATAAACTTAACAACATGGCTCCGTTAAATTTGAATCGATTTTAATAATTATTATTTTTATTTGAAAGTGTTACCTACTATCAAAATTGTATTGTCTAATTTTTAAGAAGATCTGATAAATATTGTCGGAGATAAAGGACTCTTCGCAAATAACAGCAAGTCGCAAGGCATATGGGACAACGATCGCATGCATGCGCACCATCCTACTAATATTATCAATGCGAGTTTGTGAGGATGGATGTATGGATAGATGTATGTATGTTTAAACTAAAATAATGACAACTTACTAACTCAGGATACCACGTAAAATAGTACATAGCTAGGCACGATGATTATGATGTTAGCATCAGATCTATTCTAGCTTCTCGATTGACTCATACGCGAACGAAGTTCCGAGGGTCTGGTAGTATAAACACGAAATAATATAAAGTAGTTGGATTTTAATTTCAATTGAAATTTAATTTAATTTATTTTATTTTTTTATTGAAATTTAATTTATTCTAATTTTTAATTCAAGATTTTAATTAATTACTTTTTTTTTTTTTTTATTTATTTATTTTTAAAATCTGTCTTTTATATTTATTTTGTGTTAAATTTTGTATATGGGTCCCCGACCCGAAATAAAATGTTTTTTTTTATAAAATAATCTTCTACAACCAGATCGCACTTTAAATTAAAACAAAACTGAAATTTATGTCTCGGCTTAAACCATCGTTTTAAGTAAGTTGAAATCAAGTCACCTGTCTGATTCAGGCACCACAGTGGCATAGTGTTAGTGCATGCGAAGTATTCCTTTATCAACAACTTGGGATTTAGCCTTTGATACACCACCAACGACCTACGGCACGATCTTTGCAGCTATTTGATAACAGAGGTTGCTCTCAACACTCCCATTAAACATTTTGGCTTGGATACTAAACGGGCTTTCATCGCTATTATAATCAACCCAAAAAAAAATTTGTGACCTTCCTGGGGCAGCGGACAACGCTGTGGTTTAAAGCGAGATGTCCCTGGTTCTATCCCCGGCAATTCTGATTCTGATCTTGTCTGGTAGGAGACTTCGGCCGTGGCTAGTGACAACCCTACCGACAAAGGCGTGCCGCTAAGCGATTTAGCGTTCCATCACGATGTCGCATTGAAACTGATTAGGGGTATGGGTTTAATATAACTGTTTTATACCTAGCCCGTTACCATCTTTGATTGCAGGTCAAGGGCTAACTTGTAAATTAATATAATAAAAAAACCATACATGAATCATCCTCATGATGATAAGATCAACCCACTATAGAATACGGATCTCTTCCCACAATGAGAAGGGTGTAGACCGAAGTTGACCATTGAAAACTTCACACTCCTTTGAGCATGCAGGTTTTCCCTGGATTTTTCCTTCAACGTTGAAGCAAATGCTTTTTTTATAACTTGAAACGCACATACATTAGAAAAGTTAAAGAAGATGAAAAATTTCATGAATTTCTTTGCGCCTACCGATAATTTTTAAGATTTTTTTTTCATTTCATATCATCTGCATACAGTGTGCATACCCTATATGCACGCCAATGGTGGAAAACCATCGCTTATGAATACAGCAATACTTTGCAGAGCATGCAAGGAACTCGTCCTAAAAATTGCCACTGTGTCCTTCAATCTGAGGCGTAGGTGAGGCCTCATGGCCTGTCATTACACCTACAACAAGGCCCTTCAGACCGGAATTTATGTAATGCTGCTTGGAAAATAGAAATGTCGGTAGTTCACCCCTGGATAAACCGTCACACTGTCACAAAAAACTATACTACTAATACTATTATGGATGAGTATGGATGAAATCAATCATATCGATATCGCTATCAAAAGCATTGACCGTAACGGGAATGTATGTAAAGTTATGCGAACTATCGCTCGATGTCCGCGCCGACAAAGAAGTTAGCCACACATCACTTAACATAATGGTGGGATCAAACGAGACCATGGCAATGCGCTGTATAGACATGGCCTAATTCTCCATGGAATTGATAACTTTGATTATAGCAAATTTTAATTAATAAAATTAATATCGTAAGAAAATAACATATTACAACAGTACGCACATCGCCATCTAGCCCTAATGTAAGCGTAGCTTGTGTTATGGGTACTAAGATGCATTGGCGTGCACAAGGTTTTTCACCGGGTTTTTCCCCAGGGTATGCATAAAGAAGGAAGGTGGCATAAAATGGAAAAACTCTTCGCGCTTTAAGAGTTATACGAAATTTTTAGGGTAGGCACTGCTTTTTGCCTTTATGAAGTGCACGCCACTGCGAAGATGACTGTGAATATTTTTATATAATTTGCATAAATTATTTATTTACATAAATACTTTATACATATAAACACCCAGATACTGGAAAACGTTCATATTCATCGCACAAAGATTTTCTAGTTTCGGGAATCGAACCCACCTACTTTGACTCACGCCAATCGACCTTCAATAATAGTAAATGTAGTAGGACAAAACTTTTATCACTAGGCACTGAAGTCATGATATTTTTTATATCTCGCTGTAAAGTATACCAAACTTGTATTAACTATAAAGGAAGGTGCTTAAATTATTGCTTAATAATTTTTACCGAAAATATCTGATTGTGTGTCTGAGTTATCAGCACATGTATAATACATATATAATACATGACAAGAATTGAACCCTGACACCCCGTATACTAGGTACACTCAGTGTCAAATATCATCAATATAATAAATTAATAATATAATATCAATAATCAAACATCAACCCATTACCGGCCCACTTCAGAGCACGGGTCTTCATCTTACAATGAGAAGAGGTTAAGGCCGTAGTCGACCAGCCCAGTGAAGATTGGTCGACTCCTCATACCTTTGTGAACATTATTTAGAACTTCTCAGGCACGCAGTCACAATATTTTCCCTCACCGTTGAAGCAAGTGATATTTGAATTGTTTAAAACGCACATAACTTAGAAAAGTTAGAGGTGCGTGCTGGGATTCGAAACTTGTTCTCCAGAAAGTGAAGTCAAAATCCTACTAAATGCGCTGTCACTGCTTCTCGCTTTGAATCAAATATACTACTATTTATTTGCAGCCAACTCCGATCCATCTTAGCTCTACGGTTAGCCCAGGGCGATATTTCTGCATAGTTCCTACAAAGGCTCCGATACGGTTCATCACCACATTTGGTTTACTCTCCCTAAAGATTCTAGTAAAGTCAAGGACTTAAAATAATCTATTTTAAAACCTCAGTTAAATCCAATTACTATGCTAATTTAGAATAGAATAGAAAAACTTTATTGCAACACAACACAATAGGAAAAACACAAGGAAAACATTAATAGTACGTGCTAGGGTGCAAAGGCGGCCTTATCACTAAGAGTGATCTTTTAAAGGCAACCTCAGCGTACGAAGCCGATAAAAAAGTGGAAAGTGGGTGGTGCATAAAGGATGTTTAAAAAAAAAAAAACTTACATGAACATTCATACTACATTTACATATTAACTACAAAAAAACTAATTCATTTTTCCGAACTAATTTTTATATAATAATTTTTAAAAAGCTGTAGACTAAGAGTTTGGATGTTCGTGTATTTTATTTTCAAAAAATTTAAAGCCTCTTAAGATGACTTATTATACAGGATACCCACATACGTTATTATATACGATACCCACATACGTACATTCAACTCTGATATAGCATTAAGTATGGTGATGTAATATCACAAACATGAACTCTGACAAAATTAAGCTTCTTTTTAGGCGTTCGTATGATAAATGAATTTTAATAAAATTTCATAGGTGCAAGCACATCACTCTCCGAGCAATAAACTATATTTATATAAAAAATCACACCAATCCTGTGCTCTACTTTTGCGTGGTATAAGAGTTAACACACTCGCATTTAAAATATTGTTAAAATATTATAGACATTAAATCAATCAACGCCACTGAGAACTTTATGTAGAACTCTTAGCCATGTAGGTTTCTTCACGATGTTTTCCTTTAGCGTTTGAAGCAAGTGATATTTAAAATACTTAAATTAAAAACGCACATAACCCCGAGAAGTTAGTGGTGTGTGCCGGGGCTCGAACTGGTATATATTATCTAGGTTCACATAATATATATAATAGTTTTTTTAATAAACTTGAGTGCTTCCAAAGATCCTTCGACATCTTTATCGACTTTATACGTATGAGTGCTTACAATATCCTCGAGGCACTCATGACTAACATTGTATCGTAGAAATATAATATCAATTTCGCTGGAAGTCCTCTATGATCTACCGCCTAAGGATAAACTAACTCTGTAGTTTAGTCTCATATTACTCGATACTTATCGATTGGTTACGTATCGATAATTTGAGATGGTACGTCACTAAATTGGGGCTGATGTTAAACTATTATGTTCTATGAAATTTGTAATATCCATTTTCATATAATAGCATTTTAGACGTTACTTCCTGTTTTAAGTAAACCCGCCATTCCACTAAGGGCGACGCGGAGCTAAGCTGTGTGATCTTTACCAACGCGTTGATCTATTGGTTAGCATGTTAACTACGGGTAACGTAGTCTTGGGTTCAAATCCCGGGTCGGACCAAAAAAGTGAAAAGTATTGGGTTTATCTGTTAAAGAATTATCAGCACCAGGGCGAGGGTATAGCGGTGATGACAAGCTGTGTTATTAATTATATTTAAAATAAAAATCACACACACATACTGTGTAAAAGCTTGTGTGATGTGAAATAATTACTATTTAATATAATATTTTACTAATGTCTTTTACCTAAATTTTATTAACAAATTTTCTGAGAAAGCAATTCGTGATTTGAGAGATGCAGGTTCACGATACCGAAATTTTTATACGCATTTTAAATTTATATATTTGAAATAAATATACGTTTGAAATTAAATAGCATTTCCCTAAATCTATTATCACCTTGTTTGGTACAAGGTGCCACCAAGTCATAATATTATGTGTCAATGCTTAAAGATAGTAAATAAAAAATCCAGACTGGTTTTTATTATATTGTTACATAAATTATAATCTTTATGATTTATTTGACAAACAAACAAACCAATAATGAAACCAAGTATGCAAAGCCTTTGAAATCATACACCACACTTGCCTACACCTTCTTTCGCATACTCAAGTAGATAGATACGTAGGTACCGACATTCAAACCACAAAACGCAAATTGTTTCGAAAATCGGCTCGTGTACGTATCGTAAATCCGCGTATCTGCGGCTGCCAACGTCGCGATTTATTTTAACACATTTTGTTTATAAATGATATAATGCGATACTGTACGCGTTTCGCGGGGAGACGTTGCCTTCGGGAACTATACAGAGCTGTTGTTTGAATATATGGGTCGTAGAGCAAATAAAATACGACTGGACGGCTTGCTTGTGTTGATTTATTGAATTATGATTATAACATGTATAGATAATAATTATTGAAATATTGTAAAGCAAACGAACAGTGAATTATATAAGTTTGCGAAAGTGTTGGCTTGAAGTAATAATGACCACAGACAACTAAATATTTTCATCAAATTCAAAATTCATTTATTTCAACTAGGCCTTACATAAGCAATTTTGAACTGTCAAGAATCTATTTTTTTCTTTATACGAGTATTAAATCCGGCAAGTAACTCAGCAGTTGCTCTTTTTATTCTTGTGTGAGGTGAAACGGAGTGGCTTGCTTCCAAGAAACCTTGACCTTGAAATTCAGCAATGGCATAGTAACCTCAGTGTATAAAACGAGTTTTGATACATTTGTTGAACTTAAAAATCTAGGATTCAGGTTTCGGGGCAAACGTGCGTAGAGGGTACATTGCTGAAGATCTGATTGGTGTGGAGTATAAGGATTGAAGAAATTATAAATTACACCATACAGATTCTCCTGTTTTTCGCAAATAAAGCTTAATTTTCAATAATATTTCTTTAATGTTCCAAATTCTTCATTTATTTAGGCCAAACACTGGCACTTATGAAGCGTTCATACATATACGTTAACATAACTTTGATGTGATGGTGATAACTACGTTCGCGAACTTAACCCTAAAGCTACGAGGGTTTCACACGTACCCTGATGTAACAAGAGCCCAAAATAAACTTAACCGGGTATTTTTTGCTATCACCGTTTCACAGTTACTGTGATCAAAACTCACAGTACCGTCTCACCTAACTTAAGTATGCCGACCGATCGACCAGCGTGTGTATGCCACCCATACTAGTGAATAACTACTTTTGGCTAGTAATACTAAGACTGCTTTTTTTTGACAAGACACACTGGTTTCATACACGCAAATGAGTGAATCAAAAGAATAAATAAATTTCATTCAACCAACGTTAGCCACTCCGTGTGATTCCCTGACATATAGGGTGTTAAGAATGCTCACGTACATTTCCTAGCACTCCGCCTTTATGTAGGGCATTTATTCTTAGAGCTTACCCCACTCGGGGGAAAACCGCACCCGTTTTGTTTACACAAGCCTCACCTAACCAATCAATTGAAATTTTAATTGGATAAAATTCATGTGACATCCCATTAATTGGAATTTTAATTTTTTTAACATAATTCATTATCATAGTTAGACTACTCAGAACAACCTCGCTTTTCTTAAACGGGCTTAATAAATAACGTTATAATAAAACATTATTTTATTAACTCACATTTTATTGTAGTATTTCAGTTCAATTGAAACTTCTATAAAGGGTAACATTTTATATAAACATTAATTATATCCAAACATAAAATGGTTCAGAACAATTTCACAATATTTTTTCAGTACAAATAAACGTTCGCTATTGTTTTAAAAAATGAAATGAAATTAATTGGTTCTCGTTATTCTTTACCTAATTTCGTTAATTCTAAAAGTATTCTATAAAAACAAGTGTTACGTGTTTATTGTTATCATCATCAACAAATTATCAGCCCACTACGGCATGGTAGAGTACCTACTCCCAAAATCAGAAGCGTTTTAGCGGACTTTAGCCCACCATGCTGGTCAGGTGGGGATTGCAGACTATTATATAACTAAATTGTCGAAAACACTCAGGCATGCAAGTTTCCTTCAAAGTCTAATCAAGTGATTTTAAATTGCCTGAAACTCTCATAACTCTGGAAAATTAAAGTCTTATCGAATCGAACTCTTAACTCCACTAGGCTATTGCTGCTTTGCTTATCTAAGTTAGCCCGACAAACATATCTATATATATTTTTTATGTATTTATACACCATACTCACCATTTTTGGCATTCTCGCAGGACATGTAAGGTAAACGTCCTGCAACGTGTCCCGAGTCCATTTATCTGAGGCGTAGGTGTTACCCCAATGTTCCTATAACTACACAGAGAGCCACATCGGAAAAAATCCTGCTTGGCTGCAGAAATATGCAAGGCGGCAGTACTTCCCCGGACGAGCTTTGTCAATAGAGTTCTACTGAAAGGCATCTATTGTTTTGTTTTCCGCCATTTTGGCATTGACGTGTGACTCTGACAAGCGGGTGTCCGAGGGACTAAAAGAAGAATCCCTAAAATCAACTATATTCTTAGTACCAGAGACACTCGTATGCTATATGTTGCGCTTCAAATGGGATCAAAGCTGTCATTGTATATGGAAAACTAGTCCAATGTTCATTTTAGTGGTCAGTGACAGTTAATTAGGTACTGACACCTATAGAGTGATACTATGACCTAACTAAGACTTAAGAACCAGTTAAAACGAAACAACGTTTAAGATAAAGTCAAACGAGACAAAATTTTATGCTAGATACGGCCGTGCCAGCGAGCGAAGTTAAAACAAATCCTAGCCTTTTTTTACGAGGTATGCAATATCACCTGATGAGTGATAATGCAGCCTACGATGGCAGCGGGCTAAGCTGTTAGGGCTATAGGAGTTATATTAAACCCTTACCCCTAATCGGTTTCTACACGACATCATACTGGAACGCTAAATCGCATGGCAGTACGTCTCTGTCGGTAGGGCGGTAAATAATAATAATAATCTTTTATTTCAGGCTCAACTCATAAAAATTCAACATAGTAAGCAGCCACGACCGAACCCTCTCGGCTGGTGGGAGAGATAACCAATCATAAAATAACAGAAAATAGAAATCGCGTTTGACTTGGCTGGGGCACTGGGGATAGAACCCGGGACTCCCCTCTGGTAAGGTTCAGTGCTCAGCAATGCGCCAGGGAGGTCGGAAAAAGCAACCGAATGACAGCCTTAGTATCTATAAAGAATGACCATAAGGGAAAATTAAAGATTAAAGTACTTTTTCTACGGTTCCAAAATATTGCGGTTTCATTCTCTATCCCGCTTTATATATCGTCTATAACAAACGCAGAATACGTGAACACGCGTTATTTATTAGGTGAGAAAATTCTTTGATAAATCACCACTCGGGAGGGTACGTCTGCCCCGCGCAAGGGTTGCTATTGCTAACACAAATCAAGTTTAAAGTAAGATGTGATGTGTGTATTGCCCTTAATTTTTCTTTGTTGTTTCAGTTGCTTATTATTTTAAAATAAATGTTTTGGGAGTTAAACTTCTAATGCGACTGCCAACAAGGTTGCGTTAAACGTTTAACGCTACCATTATGATATTTATATTACATACATACTGGTATTTATATACACATTGGTATTTATATTGATTGACAGATTGTTATATTCTGATTGTGTATATCAATGCATCTGATGTTTGCGGTGCATGCAACACCTCGTGATGTTGGCCATTGCTTTGTTTTGAATAGAATCTAAAATAAATAAGGAAGTCAATTTTATGCTTTTTTTACCTTGTTTTAAATAAAATTAATAATGAAAAAGAAAGTCAACTTGGTGCGTATTTTTTGGTGAATATTTTGCCTGCAGATTCTTGGTAAAAGCTTTAGAGCGGAGTGTTACATTTTCTACTTTTTACGTGAAGGTTAACGAGCTTATTACAAAAGGTACTAAAATTAAAAAAATACTTATTAAAAGTAAAATCTAACACACTCTAGGCACACTACTAGGCACTCTGGTGGATTTTACATTAGGTCTCTTGCCAATATCAATTGATTGTTAGGTTTGTTAATCTAGTAAACAGTAATTGTAATAATAAACAAAAAATGATGTCATAAAGAAGTTTCACTTCTTACGTGTGTACACCTTCATCACGTGTGTATACGATCATGAGACTTTATAGTTCTTTTTTTATAAAGTATATATTTTTTGTCTATCATAAAAAATTATAGGATGCTTTAACTATAATGATCTAGCATATTTACATCGCTTATGAGTAATATATTTTTACTCAAATTTCTAATAGTACATTTAGTTGCAACTAAGATAAAACTGTCCATTGACTTAACTTAGCCTCTTACTTTATTATAAACTTCACAAATACATAAAATAAAATTCACCAAAGTCGAAATCACATGAACAAATTTATGATGGATGGATTGTTTGGATAGTCCAACAGAAGCAATACAAAAATGTGTATTTGCAATAATAAGACATTATACTTTATTTTGTTATTTAAACATAGAGACACTCATGAAATGAATTATGCAATAATCGAACTTCGTTTTTGTAAGTGAATAACTAGAGCAGCGATTTAAAGTTTAACAGAAAGAAAAACCCTTTAGCTAAACTGTGAGGCAGTTTAGCTAAAGGTTGTTTCTAAATGCACCGAGTTACATATATTTATTAATAATTTGTTAAAATTTTCTTTGTTCCATTAATTAAAATAGCTGATGTTCCAATCTCTTGGAACATTAAATGAGTCGACAATAGTATAAGAAGAACGAAAGTCACTGTAGGTAGGTACCTATATAGACTATGATTATTTCTATACCCCTTTGTAATCTCAATATTTTCTCGCATCATTTGTCAGAAGCGAGTTTCAATAACAAGCCAATGTACCTTCACTCACACCGAGCCAGAAATATTCCAATATTATGAATTATGACATAATACACGATATGCGATTCGACATGACCACCATCGTAAACCCCGCTCACGCTACACGTTACATGAAATCAGGTGTCAAACTAAATTTGCGGTTGTCACAATAAATATTTCTTTTTCCCCCTTCGGTATGCAAAAATATCGCCCATATATGCGATGCCGGGATAATAGTAGAGACGTCATATGAACCAATAAATCTTGCTTCGAGTTAATACACTATAGCACTCAGTTGATAGGATTTAGGAGGTATGGGTCGGAAAATATGTAGACTTTTTCGGAATTCGTAATGCTGTAAAGCCACGTATTCACTAGTACACAATTTTCTCAGATGCAAGAGCAAAAATGATTTAAATTAAGGAGATTTTTACGCCCATCTGCTGCTTGATGATGGATGCGCCTGCTTCTATCCAATATCTATCTATATAATTTGAGGAAATCCATGATACATTATGAAAATGTAGCTTAATTTGCTATAGTCCGCGAAAAGCAGAAGAATATGTGTGTTGTAATTTATAATTTCTTCAATACTTATTCTCCACATTAAACAGATCTTCGGCAATGTACCCTCTACGCACGTTTCGCTCCGAACTGGAGCATCCTCAGGAGATGTTGACTTACAATGAATAATTAATATTATAATAATTGTAAGTCAAAAAAATAACTTAACAAATTTATAAATTACAGACAGGATATATTTAATTTAATAGCATACATTAATTGTATTAAAAATCACAATACCAAAATACATAGAGTATTTGTTTATTTAGGAAAACCATTTTCTTGTCAAAGTTTCTACTTTGTGAAGTGAATGTTTAGCTTATTACATGTTTTCAGAACGTTTGTAAATAATTTCAAAATTAATTACATTTTAAATATAACTGCATTACAAAATAATTGTCTAAAAACATTTTACTAATTAATAAGGTCATAATGGTAATAATTAAATAAAAATTAAATTATAATTTAAATTTAAAAAAAAAATTTAACATTAAAGTCAAAGTTTGTTTAAGCTTATAAATATATTATATCAGTGGCGTGCATAGCGGGTATGCACAGGGTTTGCAGATGACATAAAATAAAGGTAGTACGCACGCTTTTTATAACTCTTACAATGCCTATCCTTAAGTTTTTTATAACTCGTACTGAAGATTTTCTTCATTGTATATTATTTGCTTACCCTGTGCATACCCTGATATGATATGATATGCACGCCACTGATATATATAAATATTTGATGACATAAAAAGTCAATTATTTATTTTATTTTGAAATGACAAATAGTACAATATTACATTTGTAAGAGAACACGGCAAAAATGTTTTAACACATAAACGCGCTTAATGAACCAAAATAAACTAGTACTCATTTAAAAGTTTATGAAGAGTATTATCATTGTGAATGAAAATGAATATGTTTCTTGGAGTGTTTGTTTAAAAACTAATGAATTAAACATTGAAAACAGTCAGAAACCGATTTTTTTTTTGTATGTGACAGGCGAATTTACCTCTTATTCCTATCCTTTTACCAACATCATCATAAAAATCACTGGTCTTCTTTTAGTTTAAGAAGGGTTTAGGCTGTAGTCCGACACGCAGGGCAAGTGAGAAAGATATTTTTCAGCAATTGTTTTTTTTTGCCTAATTAACAACGCACCAAAGTCTAAAAATGTAGAGGTCATTGCCGGAGATTTAAGTCGATCAGCTTAAAATAGAGGCCACCCTAGACCCACTGGGCTGCTACCACTCTTACAGATAATACCGATTAATCCATATGCTTGCCAGGTCAGATGCGGTATATAGCAAGTAGCCCTCGGTCTAGATATAATTTTACTGCACCTAATATCGTTGATGTAGATCAAATATTTGCACATGGTGAAATAACACAGTGCAAACAAGAAAATCGCAAATCTTACAAAAGCCCCGATCAAAGACTGCAAAAACATTGGAATCTGTAAAACACCTTCGCCTCGTTACTGGATCGTGAACAAACATGGGGATTCTTAAGGGAGCGTTCTATTGTTTGGGGGGCTGTAAGATTGCGCTTTAACAGCAAAAAGTCTAAAAAAACTATCTTCCCTACTAATATTATAAATGTGAATGAAAGTATATTTTTTTACGCTTTCATTAAAAAACTACTAAACCGATCATCACGAAACTTTGTACACATATTCCTGAAGGTATAACAAGTAATATAGGATTTTTATTCCGAAATTAAGCTCCGTTACTTTGAGAGAGGGGACTTAAGTGTTTGACGATTTTACACAAGGCTTAGTTATCCTAAATACATGAGTGCTGCCACATTTATGAGGCACATTTCTTTCGAAAAACAAAAACAAAAGCGGGTGAAGTCGCGGGCAACAACTAGTATAATATAAAACTAAAAATAAATAAAACCAAGTGTCATTTTGCATATCTAAATAACACCTTTTTTCTTACTAACGGTTGTAAGTATATAATATATTATCATCATCATATTATCAACCCAATACAGGACACGCGTCTCCTCCCACAATGAGAAGGGGTTAAAGCCGTAGTCCACCACCCGACAGGATGAGATAAATTCCTACAAAACTCTACGATGCAGCATTCTATCGCCCCCGATTACCCTAAGACGTTCCCTAACCACTGTTTTCTTTGTTCAAACCGTGGGCCAATATTTGGCCTAATTATACAGTTGATTTCACACTTACACTGAATTTGGCCGCGTTTGTCTTCCGCGAGCTCCTTCGGGTTGTTACCGAACAAATTCCTCCCTTGTTTGTCAGTCAGTCTTTATCTTCATTATGACGTTAACATTTTAATATCAATAAAAAACACTAATATAACAGTAGTTCAACAGCTTTAAGCTAGTGTAAATGCCGAGAAATTTTAATCAGGGTCACGATTGTATGTTCTTCGACGAAACGTTATCCCACTAAGTGAGTCTGCTCTCCGGCATATTCCAGTCCACTTTGCCAGCTCTGGAGCATCCAATTTTTTTACTCTGTTAGCTGTAAAATATGTCTAGCCAGCGCTTTCTTGGGCGGCCGTAAGCTTTAGCTCCAGGGACTGCAATGTTGAGGCATCGGTTATCAACGCGACTTTGCGGTCTCTATGCAACATGGCTGTACCATCTGAGACGGGCTTCCTGCAATTCATCTCTAATGTCACGGACACTGAGCCTATTGCAGACGCATGCAAGCATGCATGCGGATCATTGCGTAGACGGTCATTTTGTGTGACGTTATCTCCGTGACCTTGCGTTCTTGGACATGGCTCGCCAAGATCAGACTAGTTTCACTTCCGTACATAAGTACCTACTGGACACAAGATGGACTTGCGTAGAGCGCTTATACGGGTTTTGACTTCGTGGTAAATTTTGCCTGACTCAGAAAAATTTCGCGCGACCTGCGCTTTCTGACCAATCGAGATACTGGTCGGATCCGTGGTGGTCACGAATGTATCAATAACCAAAAATGCATCCGAAGGAAGAACCTCTGCACTGTACGGAAACTACCGGGGTAGTTGCCGGTTCAAACCGAAACCCAGAAATCCTGGCGGCAGAAATGTATATATGGCATAAAAAATTCTACTCCAACTACCCTTAAACTGACCAAACGTTACCTAAGTCTAGTCGTCATTATTTTTAGTTTTTGTAACAGTAATTTAGTAAACTTTACAAAAAAACATATTTTGACTATCGTATAAAGTATCATCTACCCACCTATATAGGACTATCAATAAAACAAACCGATAGTTATCAATGAGTATTGGTTCCTTTTATTAATAGACTTTTAATTCCTCCTTGAGTAAATCGTTGGACAATAGACACCGCCTTTATGAAAAAATCACTTTTCTAGTAATGAAAGGTTGTCAGATACTATAACACGTAATTACACCATCAACACCTAATCAAAACAAACGTATTCCACTTTATCACCTCTAAACCAAATCAAACCGACATGCGAGCATCAATTATTTACACTAAACACACATTTAGTGAGGTACGATTATAGCTATCGACATACATATGTATCTATCGATGCTCCGCGGTCGACGGATCGCGCGTTAACTTTGCATTATTAATGATTCATTTAGTTCACACTAACCGAGCGGTTCTCCCGATCCCTTCGAGTTACAGTTGTGTTGTGCTTCATTGAAATGTATCGATAGGTTTGGATCTTTATTTGTATAAATAAGTGTTAAAAGGTATTTGCAACAGACCTGCCGATCTCTTATTTCTGGGCACAATCCTCTTCTTTTATTAAAGAGGTTTAACAGTTTTGGCCTACTAAATGTGGCTTTAAACAATTCTAATTCAAAAGATTAGTTAAGCAAGCTTATAGTTATGATGATCGTGTCAATAAACTTCGATACTTTTTAAAATAAATCTATGAAATTATCTAAATCCCACAAGTTACATTCATTTATTTCGCTTCATTATAAACCATACAAATTGAGGTGAAAATAGTGGACATAATCAAAACAACACAAACAAAAAAAAGTAATGAATATAAATTATGAATTTTAGACATAATATGAATATTTTCATATATTATTCATATTTTTAGATACCTACAACTGAATCCATATAACATACTTCCTTAAAATCTTAAGCTATTGATTTTTGCTACACACATATTATATTATGATAGTGTTTACTAATTATCGATATCGATACACCACCATCACTGTGCCAATGTTTAGAGAGTGCAATCGGCGATCTGATTAATAGTGCTGGCGCGAAATGTTTAATCTTCGCCGTGATTCTCTATCCCATGGTAGTTGGGAAACAGGAATCCATTATGCATAAACTATCGATTGTTGATGTCTGATTACTTTTCTTAAGGCCATCACTATTCAGTAGAGAGATAATATAATGCTATTTGTTTCAAACACCACTAAAACAACATTATATTAAGTTTAACTATCATAATCAAAATCTTCTTCAGCCTATAGATATGTCACTACAGTTCAACAGGTAACCCACCACGCTGCTCCAGTTCGGGTTGATGGGTACGAACAATTATTATCACGTCGTAATTGAGAGCGACTTAATGTGCCCTTCGAGAAACGTAAATAGACAGTAATACAACAACAATTATGGCCTGACAGGATCCGAAACCAGGTCCTCGAGATACTTAGTTAAAACATTCTTGCCACTAAACGACAAGGTAAAGGTTAATACATTATACAAATTTCACCATTACAAACCCCAACCCAAATAGTTACAGGACAAAACCTTACGTATTCACGTCAAACATTCTAATAAATATCTTTAGGAAATTCAAAGACATACAATTCGTAGTGACCGCCCTTGACAACCGCCATTTTGAAAAGGGATCGGACATGACACGTAGGGTTGGCAAATATTTATTGAACATTCCTTGGACATTTTGGGGGTGTATTTTTTTTGGAGTAATTGATGGAGTTTTAAACGTTTTTTTTTTTCCTCTGGTTTGGATACAGTCGATTTCAATCTAGTCTTGTGATAAATGGCTTAGTTGGAACTTGGGGAAATTTGTTTGGCCGTTGTCAACAAGCTATTAAGTTAAACTTTAGATGAGTTAAACTTTAAGATTGACAAGGTAAAACTACGCCTGATTTACGATTCTAATATTGTTGATATATGAGATGTAAAATATATGATCTTTTTTCTCAGTAATCACGACATAATATCCACGAAATAGAATTTTTTAGAAACTCCAGAGCTGTCTGTTCACTTGAAAATAGATCTAAAGTGCTTTTGGCTCACGTGCTTTTGTCACGGGAATTTGGCTTCCTTAAGATGGCCATAAAAACAATTTCCCCTAGGATGGCTTGATCACTTATTCGCGGTCAAACTTTGCTAGAAAAGACGGCTATGTAATTATTTTATCCTTGAAAATAAAGAATTCAATGCGAGATTTTTTAAAACCCAAAATAAATGCAGGTAAAGTCCCGTGCCACAGATAGCGTTTCAGTAATTTTATAAAATGGAATTATATTTAAACAATTGTGCTAATAATTCTTATTTAATTAATAAATTGTTTTCAAGAAATAATTAAAATTATATTTCATTCACATGACAATGCTCATGACATTTTGTTGTCGGGTATTTTGATACATAATATATGTTTTTATTTTAATTAAATTTTTTTTTTATTTTTTTTTTTTTTTTATAAACTGCAGTCTTGTATAAGACTGATACAAAGTTAACTTTTCGTGTCTTAATCGATATCACTTTGAGTAAACTTCAAATTAGGTGATACAGTGGTAACCCTGTACTTGTCATCGGCAGAAGACAATCGCTCGAAGACCGGAAGTCCGTGAGGTGCTATCACATCATGACATTCAATATCCGCCCGACACAATGCTATTAACACGCCTTCGTCTTTGATTGTCTTGTAAAAGTGATAATAGTTTGTAACTATGACTTCAACAGAAGCACTGTTTAGCTCCATAGTGCATTTGAGATAATGGTTACTAATTTCGACTTCGAAAGAAGCTCTGTTTAGCTTCATAGTGCATTTGAGATAACCGTTACTATCTTTGCATTCGAAAGAAGCTCTGTTTAGCTTCATAGCGCATTTGAGATAATGGTTACTAACTTTGACTTCGAAAGAAGGATATGTTTAGTTCGATAGCATTGTTCTAAAACTAGCCGATTAAAAAGTGTCCCTGTACATCCCCTTTGTAGAACATGCTGACTTTTTTTTTTTTGCGGGAGGTACCGGGTTCTGTCCCCGGCAGGTGCAATTTACTATTTTATATTTACTGAATTTTCCTGTCTGGTTTTCTGGAAGGCTTTGGGCATGGCTAGTTACTATCCTCCTGACAAAGACCAAGCGATTTGGCTTACCGCTCCGATGTGCCACTTAGAAACTGATTATACGCATACCAATAACAGGTGAACCAGTTTTCATCTTGGACAACATTTCAGACTTAGGTATACATACTAACTGACTGCAGCGGAGACTTTGTTATATATATAGGGTCCTGTGAAAAACGGCGGTGGAAGAAAAAGTTCTAGGATTTACCATATTCTGCACTCGTTACCTCCTCTACTACGATTTTGAAAGCTCTAGTTCCTAGTTTTCTACAAAATTTAGTTTTCAATGTGATCTGCTACTGGGTCCATGGTCTAGTGGTTAGCAAGTTCAAATACGTATTTCGAGGTTCGATATTCGGGTCGAAAGAAAATTTATTTCGGGCTTTCCTGTGTTAATAGTGCCAAAGTGGAATAGCATGTAACTTAAGGCTTCGGCCTCTGTTATTATAACGGTCACGCGATAATAATCGTGAAGGCCTCCCTACTCACATTTGAGCAGCGTGGTGGGTCTATGCTCTAAAATCCTTTCTCCTATGAGAAGGGAGGAAGGTGCCCAGCAGTCGGACGTTCATAGGCTAATAGTGTTTGTCAATTATAATAGCGTAGTATTACTATTGAAAAATGTCCCATTTAGGGTACGATTTCCAGGCCTAGAAAATATTCATTGTGGTTTCTGTATAAAACTTCATTACTAGCCACATACAATATGATAAGATTTCAGTCTAAAATTAATCACTCATTGTATATTTAAAAAAAGTCTAAATACTCATCAAAGTTAGTCCTTGGGCCAACATTGCTTAACCAACACGATCGTTCTACACAACCCTCCTAATAGCACTCGTAATATCATAATGGCCAAAAATGTCCCATGCAAATGCGAAGTCCACCCATATCCTTTCGATACCCCCGGGTAACTTCTCATACATATCCAAAAAGCTTTGTCAATGACAAATAGTCCTCACCCCATCGTAGTTGGCATTTTGACAATAAATAAGAGATATCAAGGAAACAGTGGGTCTGCGATACCGCGGATTTCGCTGTAACAAATGACATGCTATGGACTGGAGAAGGGTTACCATTACGCATTAAAGTATTAGGACATTTGATTGATTGTTGTGTGTTTTGGTAGTCTACCCATGTGGTCATTGGAGACTTATTTCGAGCGTATTTCTTGAGTTTCGTTCATTCTTAGAAGTTCGCTTCTTCTCGAGTAAAAGCGCCTTTCATCTTGCATTACATAACGAGTCCAGACCTAAATGCTTCTTTACCTTTGAACTAATTGACTTGATTTGAAAATTTGACATTTAAGCAGACTATGGAAATCAAGAGTTCTCAAAAGACCAGGTTTCTGGGTAATGATGAACGTATTTAATGAGCGTTTTCGTTTGATAAAAAGGACCAACTGGAGGATATTGCGGAATTCTCGATTGAGTATTTGGATTTTTTGTACCTATTAGTAGTTTCTCTAATTTAATAATAAAATAGTTCCGATTGTTTACATTATGTGGTACATTACAATGCATACTGTCAAACTCCCTGGTGCAGTGAGGAGAGCCGGGTTCGAATTAAAAGTTATATGCGGTATAAAAAATTAAAATATCGCTTGCTAACTAAAAGTGAAGGAAAACATCGTTAGCAAACCAAAATGTTTCCAAAGGTGTGTCAAGTCCACCAATCTCCAAGAGTCCAGTGTGATAGACTACAGAATAAAGCTTGTTAACTTGTGCTCTGTAGTGGGCCGGCAATGAGTTGATATGATGACGTATATTCATTAAACTGTCATACCCATAGCAGGTTGGCCCGCAACCATTATTATACGTCACATAAACCCTCGTGAAAAAATTCTATTATAATGTCTTTGGGAAAGATAATACTGAAGTCACGGACAAGCATACAAAAAAATCACCTTTTAAGTCTCATTCGAATCCTTTAATACATTTAAATCCAGCGAAGATTTTAAGAGGAAATTCGCCAATTGGAATGTTTTACATAAAGGGCGAAGGGTCTTTGAGATATGGTGCCAATAAGTCAACGCGTATTAGCACTTGCCATGGGTCACATATGAATAATAGACGGAAATGTAAGAGATTTTGGACCTAGTCGTCACTTTTGATGTCAAGTGAAAGGTCAATTTGAACGCATTCACTTTATATACCGGAGTACCTACCGATTTAATCGTGGAAAAGTAATTAAGATAGCCTGGGAAGTTTAATCAAGAAGATCTAAATTGGCATAAAATAAGGAAAGTATTAAAAAATCCCTATCCCTATACCTACTAATATTATAAATGTGAATGTAAGATTGTTTGTTACGCTTTCACGCAAAAACTACTTAACCGATCCTCATGAATCTTTGTACACATATTCTTGGAAGTGTTAGAAGTAATATAGGATACTTTTTATCCCAACATTAAGCTCGGTTTCTTTGGGAGAGGGGATGAAAATGTTTGACGATTTTACACCATAACTCCGACAAATTATAACCGATTATATAATTACTTTTTTACTATTGAGGTATATAGAGTGTGTATGTGTTTAATTTTGCCCAAACCCTGTGTAGATCTGAATGTGGTTGGAGATAGAGAACAAAACTCCTCAGCGGACAGCAGCAAACCCCTCATTTAAGGCTTAGCGATACTGAATACTTTACGTTTTTTAGAACTACAACTAAATTGTATGGCACATCAAAAACAAAATCAAACGCAGACGAAGTCGCGGGCAACAGCTAGTAAACAATAAAATTACGCTGCAAAATTGTCTGCGTTGTGATGCATCAAGCAAAAAAAGCTAAAAACATATAAGTCCGGGTTAGTATTGAAGTTTTAGTAAAAAATTCAGTTGCATAGCAATGTTTAGCTACTCAGGAATCGTAACTACCCAATACCTCATAGTCTCTAGTCAAATTTCTAAGCAAAATATCTCTTGAAATAATCAAGGCGTTAAATTAGGTTTTTTGACGACTTCCTTGGCGCAACGGTGACCGCTGGAAACTAGGGGTCCCCTAAGGGGGAAAAGCTTCGACCAACATCTTAAGAAGCTTTCGCTTGGTTGTTGGATCAAGGGTCGGATACAGAAGGCAGTAGTCCTTGAAACGGCGCGTATTGTGAGGAGGTTCCTCACTCTGGAGCCCTGACCGCCGGTTGCTTGGGCATTCAAAAGCCCCGCAAGCGGAGGGTGGATGTGTTTTTTTTTATAAATTTTTAATACTGTTTTTTATTTTATTTTTAAGCATTGTTAAGAATTTAAAAAAAAAATGAAAAAGAATAAATAATAGATCAGACCATAAGATTTATTTAAGAATGTTTTTGTAACTTAAAGAAAGCGAGCGAAATATTAAAGTTTGGTATTAATATTTCCATGGTTATTAGGCGAAACTACATAATCTGCAGCACCGACGCAATGTTGCCTATTTATCGGTTTTTTACCGGATATACTTCGGTGAGTGTGCTCAGGAACTTCACAATCTTGTTCCCCCTTCCCCGTTCTACCACAGAACAGCGAGACACCGAGAGCGGTGACATCCTTATGTGGTTGATATCCCATCAACACGCACGAAACGTTTTTTATCCACGTTTCTGATACGTGCCGCTAAGATGTGGAACGCCCTCCCGGTAACTGTGTTTCCACGTATAATTTAAGTACCTTCAAGGCTAGAGTGAATAGGCTTTTTCTAGGCAAGCGTGTCTAACCTAGACCTCATCGTTGCTTTCTAACGGGCATGATTGTCGTCAAACGCTGGCCTATCGTTAATAATAATAATAAATTGTCTGCCGCCAAGCAGCAATATTGCTATAGTGTGATCCGGTCCTACGGACATAGTTGTCACTCGACTTCACTTTCGGGAGCCCGAGTTCGAATCCCAGCACACACCTCTAACTTTTTTTTGCCTCAACGGTGATGGAAAACATCGTGAGGAAACCTGCATGTCTGAAAGTTCTTCATAATGTTCTCAAAGGAGTGTAGAGTCCACCAATCCGCACTGGGCCAGGGTAGTCTACGGCCTTAACCTTTTCTCATTGTGGGTACCCGTTCCCTGCAGTAGGCCGCCGGTAATGGATTGTAATAATGATCAGGCTTAAACACCTACGCCTAAGATGATGTACACAAGGCGGCAAGTTGCAGGACGTTTTCAGTGTATATCCAGCGAAGTTGTTCTCTGTTTATTGGTGACGGCTTTCCACGTACCCACGTACCCACGTCGATTATTTCTAGAAAAGGAAAACATCGCTTGAACTCACAAAAGGAATATTTCATTTATTCAAAGATATATCGACTACTAGCTGTTGCCCACGACTTCGTCTGCGTTTGATTTAGTTTTAGTTAGTTGTAGTTCTAAAAAAAATTAAGTATACCAATTCTTATAAAAAAAAAAAACTGGTGCAGTTTTCATAATCAATTCACATAGTAACATTATATTAAAACAACTGTCTGATCAGTCTTAGCTTCTTCTATCACTTACAAAGAATAGTAATCGTTAAAGGAAGAATCGAAATCGCTTTGTTGGTTGATTCATATGCTGAAGTTTAACGAAGAACATTTTTAACATTTTTTATTTAGTCCTAGCACTGAAGTCCTCATAAATGTGGCAACAATTATGTATTCAGTATCGCTAAGCCTTAAATGAGGGGTTTGCTGCTGACCGCTAAGGAGTTCTGTCCTCTATCTCTTAATGTCGGAATAAAAAGTATCCTCTGTTACTTCTAATACTTCCAAAAATATGTGTACAAAGTTTCATGAGGATCGGTTAAGTAGTTTTTGCGTGAAAGCGTAACAAACAAACTTACATTGACATTTATAATATTAGAAGGGATAGGGATTTTGAGTGATCTAGCTAGAAGGATATTCTTGTTTTATGATAAAAAAAAACATTATTATTATAGTTGTAACCTCAACGACATCTTGAGCAAAACATCACTCAAACACACAAATGGCAGATTTCAAAACATCCGCAAACGACAGGGGTCCACAATTTGCATGTGGGGTCGCGTGACAATAATATATCGTCGTCAAAGATGGCGAGATGGGATTATCGTGTCCATATTATAAGTTTAATATTACAACACATTTGTTTGTTATGATAAATGGTTTAAGGGATAACCATTATACATAGTACTGTAATGTAATAGATTACACACTCTCAATGTTATGGCATTTATCCCGAGTGAATGTTTCGTATACAAAATTTTTTTCATCACTGGGTTGAGCTGTTAGGCAATTATAAAAAAATTTTAACACTTTATTTGTACACCACTTAGAGGATGTAAACAAGAAAAGGAAAGGCCTTACTGCTTCATAGCGATCTCTGTCAGACACCTTAGACAGGAAAAAAAAAATGTGGCCGAAATAACAAAAAGTTTAATGGAGACGGATATTTAATTATATATATGTTTTCATAAAGGCTAAGCTAAGCGTTTAAAGCAATTAAATTATCACTCGTTTCAACGGAATAAATCGTGAGAAAACCTGCATACCTGAGAATTCCCTATAATGTTCTCAAAGGTGTGTGAAGTACGCCAGTCCGCACTAGGCCAGCGAACTACGTACGTAGGTGGACTACGGCGTTAACCCCTTCTCATTGTGGGGGGAGACCAGTGCCCTGTAGTGGGCCGGTAATAGGTTGCTATGATGATGCACCTCATTTAACAGCACTCACCTTAACGCTAGAATGAAGATATCAATCGTCACTCGCACAAAACAACTATATCCAATTACCGTTCATTTTTCTTCTCCAAATCCTCCGTAGTGACGTGTGCCCGGGTAAGGGTTAGTAATCGTCCAGTGATAAATGACTAGCCGGATGACACGAGACGGACTTAAGGACGCCCGGTAAGGAGCTGGTCATAGAGGCAGATAGCGATACGAAGCGCAATGCGATATTGTTTGTTGGCCTCCAACTTCTTCTTTTCCTGCTTTCCTGGTCACTCGAAGATCAATTTTTATTAGTTTACTGTTACATCTGTAAATAATATCAACTATTTGTAGTAACGATTAGCATAGTTAGGATTTAAGTGGATAGATAAATGTTAACTAATGGGGCAGAGAATTTATTTATTTGTCACTATACACTTGTGAAAGTAAATAATGCTTTTACACCTACCGGGATGACGTTAACCGTGGTCAAGGTCTAGTATATTTGTTTATCATTTCAAAACTAGGTTTCCATCGCTACATTAAGATTTCTAACGCTATTCATTTATTTTGGGCCGATGTCTTACTGATTTGATCTTTAGACTAAAACTTTTCCATTTCACTACTTATATACTACTAGCTGTTGCCCGCGACTTCGTCTGCGTTTGAATTTGTTTTTGATGTGGCATTAAATTTCGTTGTAGAACTAAAAAAAATAATGTATTTAGTATCGCTAAGCCTTAAATGAGGGGTTTGCTGCTGTCCACTGAGGAATTCTGTCCTCTATCTCCAACCACAGTTTACGCAAAATTACAACCTCACACATATTAAAACCTCTATAGTACAAAAATAATTATTTAAATTGGTTATAATTTGTCGGAGTTATGGTCGAACACTTTCATCCTCTCCCCCAAAGGAACCGAGCTTAGTGTCGGGATAAAAGTATCCTATATTACTTCTAACACGTAACAAACAATCTTACATTGACATTTATAATATTAGTGTGGATTGTAAAAAAATGGTTTACCTTCCATATTTATTCAAATTTGTAACATACGTTTTTATGGCATACCACACCTTAGGCTGCATTCAGCGCTATCCGTCACGTTCATCGTATCTTACTAATAATAAAATACATTTAATATTAATTTAAATCGAATTCTTTCTTACACAACAAAACATAAAATATAACATAAACATATTATAAACTAAACTAGGGTATAATGGCGGCCTTATCAATGAGAGTATCTTGTCATAAGCTAGTAAAAATCTTAGCTTTGGATAAGACCTGAGTGCTATACGCTGGTTAACCGGGTCAAGCGAGATACAGGTTGCTACAGATAGCCGGGATTGATGGTCTTCGTGCCCTAATATCCTATTGTAAAATTTGTTTGAAGACGAATATTTTACTATCATTTACATTCAGTATGCCATAAGTATTTCTATAGCCATACTCACATTAATTAGCTTTTATTTAAGCGTCTTATTTTACTATTTCTGCATCTATAATCGTAAGAGAATTTGGGTAGTGGGTAAGAATACCATACTAGCTGTTCGTGAGCGTTTTACCGCGTGTATAACTTCTGATAAGTATATCCATTTACCCTTTACAACATAGTAGTATATTTACATTTTTTTCTACTTATTCGAACAAACATATTTTATATATATTTATTTACCCTACCTCAATGTATATATCTAATTGTATCTTGGTATTCATAATATATAAATATTTAGATCATAAAAGGAAGTCTCCTAGTGCTATGTTAATCTAAAAGAGTCTAAGAGAGAGAGAGTCTTTCATGGTCTCCACAATACAGGCTACCTAGTGTGGAGACCACTAGCAATTGATTTTTGTAATCGTTTTGAAAATATATATATACTAGCTTTTGCCCGCGGCTTCGCTCACGTTAAGTTTTATTTTTGATTTGTTAAATTTACTACAAAGGGTTAAAAAAAGGTCTTGCTGCTTATAGAAAATATGAACGGAAATTACTTAGAAAATCAGAAACTTTCATATAAATTTTGATCCCCTATGAAATACGTATTTCTTTATTATAAATCGAAAACCTAAAATCAAAGTTTAATTGATGTAGCTTGAAAAATAAATTGATAAATGAAGAATTTTTTACAAACTTTCATCCCATATTTAACCCTGATTGAATTTTAAAAAATCCTTTCCTAGCGGACGCCTACGTTGTAATAACTATCTGTGTGCAAAATTTCAGCCCAATCCGTCAAGTGGTTCGAGCTGTGTGTTGATAGATCAGTCAATCAGTCAGTCAGTCAGTGACCTTTGCCTTTAATATATTTTGATAATATACAAGTTATCAGCTGCTCAATAAATATTTTACGCAAAAAGGGTAGGTTAGGTATACTTTCGAAAATTTGTGCAGTTATGCTGATAATGCGTTTGGTGAAAATAATTGGTCATATACAATTACCAATCAAGTAATCGGTGAGTACTAAAGCAAAAATGATAACTTTTAGTTTTTTAATCGATGAAGTGCGTTTGAAATAAAAAAAATTATTTTCTAAGATTACGTTGACGAAACAGAGACAACTATTGCCATATCCTGTACAACCAATAGCTTGGACATGGTAATTATTAATGATATTATCACTCGCGTTTAGATGTAATTAATGTTTTAAAAGATAAAATTTAATTTAAAAAAAAAAATTAGGGATTTTTCATAAAATAAACTTCTTTCTAAAAATATAAGATAAAATTAAATTTATATTTAAAAAAAAATGAATTAAAATAAAACGATAATTGTAAATAAGAAATGTGAATAATAAATGATTAAATGTAGATTAAAATTGTAGCTATATTGAATTAAAAATCGATTAAAATAATTTCTCAGCTTGAAATGACAGCTTAATTTATGTTATTTTTATTTATAAATAAAAAAGACAAAAACAAAAGGTTATATTGATAAAAAAAAATCTATTTCAGTTTCATACTCTATATTTAATAGAAGTGTGAAGTTGTTTACTCAAAACCTATTATGTCATTATTACTTTATAAAACTATTTACACTGTAACTTATAATTAATCTTACTTAAATTTGTATTGTTTATCGAAATTATTACAATTTAAATAATATTATTTGTGTAGCACCTGTTTTATCTATTTACATAAATAATTAATTAGTTAATTCTTTTCTATTTACAATTTAAATTAACTATTTATTATTATTAAAGTCTTGAGTATACGTACTAATTAAGAGTATTATTGACTTTCATTAAATTACACTTACAATTAAAATTACAAATCAATTTTTTTAGTACATGATCATGTTATTTTAAAATTATTATAAGTTATTTTTTATTTTATTGCTTTATTTTTATTTTCAATAACAAATGATATATTTGAAGTTAGCTGATTTGCTTTTTAAATAAATTATATTTTTTTGTTTACAAAAGAAGGTTAGTTATTTCTTTTATTTTCTTATTTAATATAAGTTGTAAAATAACTCATTGAATTTAATGAGAAAACATTTTATTGCATTCATTGCCGCATATAAAATTTTGAATCAGTTGATCGCTATAGAACTTAATGCATTGAAGCGCTATATGATGGTGATATTTAATAACATGGACATCATATTTACATTCTCCGTGGAAAAATACATGGTCATACCAATTTTTATGACAATCGGTTGAACGGGGCGGAAGTCGATACTTGACAGCGCCGCCTGGTGGGGAGTTACATCAATGGACATAGTATGTTCGTTTTCTCCGAGGAAAAATACATGGTCATACCAATTTTTATGACAATCGGTTGAACGGGGCGGAAGTCGATACTTGACAGCGCCGCCTGGTGGGGAGTTACATCAATGGACATAGCATGTTCGTTTTCTCCGTGGAAAAATACATGGTCATACCAATTTTTATGACAATCGGTTGAACGGGGCGGAAGTCGATACTTGACAGCGCCGCCTGGTGGGGAGTTACATCAATAGACATAGCATGTTCGTTTTCTCCGTGGAAAAATACATGGTCATACCAATTTTTATGACAATCGGTTGAACGGGGCGGAAGTCGATACTTGACAGCGCGGCCTGGTGGGGAGTTACATCAATGGGCATAGCATTTAAACCTTCTCCGTGAAAAAATACATAAGCATACCAATTTTCATAATGATCGGTCAAATAGTTTCTGAGTTTATCGATGACATATATACAAACATCCTCTTTTATATATATAGATATATATAATTATTTTTTTTTTATTGCTCAACTCTAGCTTTGCACTGCAGCTCTTGATAATTGTGCATATATCAGTACAGTTAGAATTCTGAAAACGGACGAGAATATAAACTATTCCGTTAGGATCCTTAAAAATAAATAAGTAGACACGCACTTATTCAATTGTAAAACTTGACTACGGACGTCAAGTTATACCATATAAAAATGTACTTCTAAAATAATACTTTTTTATGCGATGGTAGTAAGTAAACCCACTTTACAAAAAAATTATTGGATTGTTTCTTTTTGAAGTGAATATTCTTTACAATCCTTGTGATTTGAAACTCGATGTAACGATAATGCGTCACGATAACGTGAAAAGCACTTACGAGTATATGTATGGAAGAGAACTATTTTAGTATGCATGGACTGAATAATCTGTTATACTAATATATAAAGCTGTAGAGTTTGTTTGTTTACTACTTTAACTACTAGTCCGATTTTAAAAGTTCTTTCAGTGTTTGCCCATTCATTGAGATTCCAATGAAGAATGTTTCAAATTTGAGGTTATTTTTAAGTTATACTTCTTTTGGCGCGTTAGGGAAAAATGATGAGAGTAAATTTTTACGATGCGCGCGCAAACCGTCACAAAAAATCGACACCCTGAAGTTAGCTATAAGGTTTCAAAGTTTTAAAAAAGGCCGCAACGAAGTCGCGAGGAACCGTACGTACTACGTAAGTAAAGTAACAAATTACTATGGAAAATGAATAATATATAGATAAAAAAACACACTCATAAATGTAAAGGAGAGAATGAGATATAACACATTTTGTTTCCTATTTTAGTTACCGTAGTAATCTAGAACATGGTAACTGAATAATATGTAATACCAGCTGTTGCCCGCGGTATCGTACGCGGTTTTTTTTTTCATGAATCCTGAGGGAAAGCTACATTTTCTCTGGACAACAAGCAGCCTATGTGTTAATCCACGTAATAATCTATCTCCATCCGAAATTTAGTTAAATTGGTTCAGTTTTTACGTGAAAGAGTTAAATCCATCCATCCATCCATATTGTAGCATTGCATGTTAGTTTTTTTTGTTAAAAAAATAAGATTTCTAAGTTTTGAAAAAAATTATACAAGGGGTATTATTTTTCCTAATATTCCTGATGCTCTATATCTATCTCTATCTCTCATAGGCTACTTTTCCGAAGTTTCACTTCTGCCAAAACTATTTTTTTGTTTTAACGAAAGTACTGGTACGTAGAATACCTAGGTAGGAGTAGTTTGTTATAGTGTGGACGAAGTTATCTGTCAGCCATATAAGCGATTACGCGCCTGACCGGATATTCCATTCGGACACCCGGCCGTATTCGCGCCGGTCAACCGGAACGATCCGGACACATGGCGCCACTATTAATTCAATGTGTGATGGGGACAAAGCGCTTTTATTTTGGAAAATTTTAAGGTTGTCCTCGTAAATTGTTGATATTTCCTAACTAATATTATAATTGCGAAAGTTTGAATTACACCTCATTGTACTTATTAGGTTATACTTATTAGGTATTTGAAGCTAAGTTATAAAAAGGATCCGCAGCACCTACCGCTCATTTCCGCAGTTTAGTACGTTTTATTTTAAATATAGAAGCGGTGATAGCGCACTTCACTTTCGGGGGGCCGAGTTCGAATCCCGCTAGCACCTCTAATTTTTCTAAGTTATGTGAGTTTTAAGTAATTTAAATAACGCTGGCTTCAACGGTGAAGGAAAACGTCTTGAGGAAACCTGCATGCCTGAGAGTTCTACGTAATGTTCTCAAAGGTGTGTGGAGTCCACCACCTCCGCAATAGGCCAGCATGGTACAGCCTTAACCCCTTCTCACTGTAGGAGGAGGAGAACGTTTTAATAGGTTGATGTGATGATGATGATTATATTAAATAAATAATAATTCAAATATCACTGGCTTTAACGGTGAAGAAAAACATGGTGAGGAAACTTCATAATGTTCTCAAGGTCTACCAATCCGGACTTGATCAGCGTCACAGACTAAGCCATTCTCGTCTTGAGAGGAGACCCGTTCCGTATTTTGGGCAAATAATGGATTGACAACGATATTAGTAGCATTGATAACAATGATAGTAGCGTGGCACTTCAGTAAATTTACACTTTATTGCACATTAGTTCGATTCATCATCACCACCACATCAGGGCACGGCTCTCCTCCGACAATGAGGAGGTAGAAGGTATGCTGTAGCCCACCACGTTGGTCCAGTTTGTAGTACAATCGCCTTTGAGAACATTATGGAGAACTCTTAGGCATGCAGGTTTCCTCACGATGTTTTCCTTCACCGTTGAAGCAAGTGATATTTTGATTACTCAAATCGCACATAACTTACTAAAGCTAGAGATTATTGCTGGGATTCGAACTTGGCCCCCCAAAAGTAAAGCCAACTGCGGCTTTTTTAACCAATGAGCTAATCCAACCAGCTTGTAGTGTGCTTTCATATCTGCTTATACTTTTTTAATAGCCTTGTTCCTGCGGCGGATCAGTATACAATTATCACCGTGTTACAATTGTCATAGTGTTGTACGAGGCGACTAAGAGAATATAACGGAGAACGGGCAGCATCATCCTATGTGCTACTAATACCACCGATCTACTGCTATGTCCTATCTACAGCGATGACAATTCCTACCCAGTGTGACTATTATGGACAAACCCATTGCATCCAGGGCTGGAATAAAATCCCAATGCCCTTGGGAGAGGCCTTTATTCCAGCACTGGATGTTTATTTATTTATTTGCTAATCAACTCATAAAAATCACCAGCTTATTATTTCTAACAAAATTCATAAAAAAAAAAAAATTTTGTATTAGAATTACAAATTCTGTCTAGTGCCATTACACTAATCAATTATATTTGTATACAGACAGCTTTATCGTTATTATCTCCTGTGGAATTATAAAAAATATAAACGAAAATAAGTATTAAACTAAGAACTGTTAAAAATAATAATGTAAATATGAATTAAGCTAATATGACAGATTGATAAGTAATATGAAATTAAAATTAAAATTTGTAATAAAGAATCTATATATATAAAAGGCAAAGACTGACTAACCGACTAACTGTCAGACAGTGGTTAGAGCTGTACAATCATGACTGATCATGACTGATCTATCAACGTACAGCTCTGACCACTTGTCGGATCAGGCTGAAATTTTGCACACAGATAGTTATTACAATGTAGGCATCCGCTATGAAAGGATTTTTAAAAATTCCAACCCTAAGAGGGTTAAATGGGGGGTGAAGGTTTGTAAAAAATCCTTCATTTACTGATATATTTATCTAGGCCATGAAACTTAGATTTTAGGTTTTAGATTTAAAATAAAAAAATACGTGTTTCACATATTTTAAAAATTCGAACTTCAAAGGCATCAAATAGGGGATGTTGTGAAAATTTACCAAATCAACCAATTAACTTGACGTGAGCGAAGCCACGGGCAAAGGCTAGTGTTATAGGAGTGTGTTCGGATGTTCGCTTAGAACCATTTACTACTCGATACATAGTTAGTTTATATAATTAAAAAAAGTTTTATCAAATAATATGTACGTATAAGAAACCCTTGCGACAAACGCCAGAAGCAATTTAAAATCCCGAGCGGAACCTTAGTAAATCTAGAAATAAAAAATGCATTTGACTAAAACAATTTCACGCCTGCATGAGGAATGTGCATGGAGCATATACGAAAACAATTAAGGAGGAATTTCTAACATTAGCAGAAATTCTTTTTTAAATTATGTAACCACACACGCGGCTGTGTGTGTACGTTTAAGCGAATTAAGATCTTACAGTTTTTACCTGATGAAAGTGTGTGAGAATGCATGATACCATGAGTATGACCTCCCTGGTGCAACTGTGAGCGTTGTGAATTTAAGTAGGAGGTCCGGGGTTCGATTCCCGGCGGGGCCAATTGTGGAATTTATAATTTCTGAATTTTCTCTTGTCTGGTCTGTTGCCAGGCTTTGCCCGGAGCTAGTGACCATCCTACTGACAAAGCCGTGCCGCTAATCGATTAAGTATTCCGGTGCGATATCGCGTAGAAACCGATTAGGGTAGGGGTATGACTACCGTACTCCCTAACAGGATTGCCCGCTACCATTTTGCATCATCACTTACCACCTGGTGAGATTGCAGTCAAGGGCTTACTTGTAGTGGAATAAAGAAAAAGAAAATCATCACGCTCATACTTTTCTATTCTAAACGTAAAAGTTTGTGATGATGGATGGTTATATCGAGGCTTACGGGTCTCGTCCCACAATGAGAAGGGGTCAAGGCCACGTTGGCCTAGCGTTGCGGATTGGGGGACTCCACATCCCTTGGAGAACATTGGACAAGAAAGGCGACAGTGAATGGAGATGAACCTCCCTGAAAGAATTGTCCATCGAACCTCAATACCCAAAAGAAAAAACGATTTCATTTTCAACACTGAGATCTCCTTTTGAGCATAGGTACACACACTGTGCTGTGTTTAAGGCCTTTGGCTGCCTGGAAGAGATCGCTATGTAGAAATAAGGCCGCCAAATTGTATACTTTTTGTTAAATTTTTATTTATAATTATACTATATGTTTATGTGGTGTACAATAAAAGTGTATTCATTCATTCATTCATTCATTTATTCATTCATTCATACGCTATTACTTGTACCAGGAGGTCTCGCTCTTCTCTAACAAAATGTGAACAAAAAAAATTGCTATATTTTAATCCTATATTTTATCAACATAATTATATATACATTTTATTCCATGCATGCAAGTTACAATCACAAACAGCGAGAATAACATATTAAATAAACGCAGCCATTCTAAATAAAATGAATTTAGCAGAAGTCATGCAGATGTGTTTTCCGGTACTACCATCCACTAAGCGATTAGGCGTTGCGGTACGATGCCGTGCCATCTTCGCCTACATCATAACTTAAATAAAAAAAAGGAAAAAAAAAAGTTTAACGTAAATTCATTTTCATTGTTAACAGGTGGTGGTAAAGCAGTTAATGGACGCTAGCTTCCATAGGTATGTAGCTGAAAATATTATATATCTTTATAGGTATATGTTACCTACAAACGCAACTATGTTTAAACAAGCTATAAGATAAATCCTTTATCAAAATATATTATCGTACTTGTTCCGCCGATACGATTTTTATATTTCCCTAAATTAAGAAAAAATCGTATTAATACTACACACAAATTGTTCATTTACTATATAAATATGTATATATCATATGTCATTATAGGAAAATTGCATGAAAGACGCTGACTGCAGTAAAAAAGTTTTATTCACTCAAAATTGTGGTAAACTAGCAGCTCAGAATATCCTGAAGAAATACATTCTATGTTGAAAGTTCTCAAAGAACCGTACGAAGTAATTTTATTCTCAGCTTAAGACGTACCTAATCTCAAAGTCCTATAAACTGTCAAAAGTTCAACCAAAGATTTCGCAGAGAAAAAGTCTTCTCTTTCGCTTAAACCAAAATTTATCTCAAAGTAGGCGAATTAAAAAGGCATCAAAGATCGCAAACATAAATAGATGAGCTTAAAATTTAAAATTATAATGGGATTGTATCCGGTGACACAAATGTGTGGAGTTTGTTGCTAACGACTTCTGCGGGAGGTGTTTTATAAGGGAACAGAAGTGGCGTGGAGGGGTAATGCTTTATTGCCTATCATGTACTTCTTTTATAAATTTAAGTAAAATTATATGCTACACGTTGCCAACATTTTTGTATAGCCTAGAGATTTCATGGTTTAGGATTTTTTTCTATACGAAGATTTATTTATATCACTGTTTTAGAAAATTGTCACAGGGAACTTTACTGTATTTTTTTCACTGTATTGTTGACATAACATAAAAACCGGCTGGTACCGTGGAACATGGATGTTAATACCACTTAAGATTTCTCGATAAAATGTATCTGATAGCGTCATCATTATTAAGACATGCTATTCCAGATTATAAAAATATATATAACTACACCAGGAAAATAAAAAATGGAACTATTTATTCTGCAAAATGTTAAATGAATTGCAATGCAAATATGAGTCCCCGGGACGAATCTTTCATTTTCAATAATTCCCGAATAGTATTTTGTAAAACGGTTTCATTATAATATATTGTTTAATAGAATATTACAAAAATCATTAAAAATTAACTAAACAAACATATATTTTTGAAATACATCTAAAAATTAGGCAGTTCGCTGCTGTAATATTATTTTTATTATCTTGTAGCCTAAATAGGATTATCTTAAGCCGTATGCAGACTTATTTTTTTTTTTGTATTTTTGACTACTCAATAGATTTTCCTGTGCCGTAGTTTCACCTGCCATCTCGCGGCAACTAATTGTGAGTGCGCATAAAGTATGGCGACTGAGCGTTAGTGCGATTGCATCACCGGTGGAACCGCCCTAATATTGCACGGCCAGATAAAAGGACCTGTTCCATAACATCGTGAAATTTTGACTTGTATCAAACTATCTTACAATTATCAATCGATCTAATCCTCAAATCAAAAATGTAGTTCCAACGAATTCTGATATTTTGAGCTCGTTTTTATAAAAATTTAGTTGTTTCCGTTACTTTGTGTTATGATAGACATGATATCAATCTCATACTATCTGCTAGAAACAGTACGGTTTTGTTTTTGAATACATATTATTTAATTATCTGTTAAATTGTTTAAAAATATTCGCTATAATTGCTACCAATAACATATGGGGAAAAAATTGATTTATATGGGCATTGTTCACTGATAAGTATACCCAGTAGGTTTATTTGACGGCCGACTGGCGCAGTGGGCAGCGACCCTGCTTTCTGAGTCCAAGGCCGTGGGTTCGATTCCCACAACTGGAAAATGTTTGTGTGATGAGAATTAAGTGTTTTTCAGTGTCTTGGTGTTTATATGTATTTTCTAAGTATTTATGTATATATAATTCATAAAAATATTCATCAGTCATCTTAGTACCCATAACACAAGCTACGCTTACTTTGGGGCTAGGTGACAATGTGTGTATTGTCGTAGTATATTTATTATTATTTATTATTTATTGTCGATCAAAGATTTGAATGTTTGAACGGTTTAATGTCTGAAATTATCAGTTCGATTTCGAATATATAATTCTTGCATTAGTTAGCCAATTGATTGAAGACGGTTACAGCTTAACACTTCGCAACATAAACAATATATACCTACGTAATAATAAGTAGGCAAGAAGCTTTCGCTTGGTTGTTGGATCAAGGGTCGGATACAGCGCGTATTGTGAGGAGGTTCCTCACTCTGGAGCCCTGACCGCCGGTAGCTTAGGCATTAAAAAGATCCGCAAGCGGAGGGTGGATGTTTTTCTTATAAATTTTTGATAAGGTTTTTTTAAGCATAGCTAAAAATTAAAATAAAAAAAGGAAAATAAATAATAGTAAAAAAGAAGGCAATAAATAAGACGTAATTTTTGTATGAAAGATTTTAACGCGATCTGTATTTTTTTTAAGTAAGATTATTTCAGGCAATTTGAATCTAAAATTTCGTATCGTTATATAGAAATATAAGGGACAAGTGAAAAAAGAGTCGATTACTTCAAGCATCTTAATCATAAGTACATCATTTAACCTTCTAGTTCCTTAGAACACTTAGTGTTTGTATACGGGTCGATTATATTGCCGAAATGCTCTAAAATATATAGTCACATCAAAAAAGTGCACTTATTCAGTGGTTTCATGTAAACGTTGTACATCTGTAGGCATAAATCCACTCACATTATGTTCTCAACCGCGGCTAATCATGAACTATGGAATTGCTGTTGTTACACCGTACTTGCATTCAAACTATTCTGGGAATACATCATTGGGAATTTAGCTCACTTAGTTTAGACAAGTTTTGCACCTGAAGCACACTGAGCTGGGTTGCCTGGTAGATTTTCATATTGTACGAGTGGGTTTTTAGAGTGACACTTCTTTAGACCCGTGATTTCAAATTCAATAAAACGAAAAAATAAGTCCATTGAGACAAACACTTAAATGTATAGGACAGAGTGAGATAAAATTCAAAAAATTCAAAATTCATTTATGTCAAGTAGGCCTAATTATAAGCACTTTTGAAACGTCTAGTCTGTCTGTTTTGTAGTGACTCTACCACCGGTTCGGAAGGCAGATTCTACAGAGAAGAAGCCGGCAAGAAACTCAGCAGTGGCTCTTTTCCAACAATTTAATTTTTCTATCTTGTGAGAGATGAAAGCGGATCCGGATGCTTCCAAGCAACCTTGCCATTAAGAAATTTATCAATTGTATATGATATATTATTATTTACTTTTTTACCTATTCTAGTTACCATGGAAACTAAATAATAAACGTCAAACTACATCAACCTCAATCTCTCGTAGACTACTTTCCGTGTGTGAATAAATTGCTTTGTACGAGTATGTATTGTAGGTACATGCTATTATTATAGGGATGTAATTTCATAGTAATTTGATACATTTAGTAGGTAATTAAACACATCGTACAGAATTAATACCTTCTGCAAATTCTAGTTTTATTTTTATTGAAATAAGGACATCTTGAATTGATTTTTACCTTGACGAAATTCAGCAATAAATTGCTTTCAGAAAACAAAAATGGCATACTTTTCACCTTGAAAAACAGTAGTAAAAAGTTTTGTTCCACAACTTTTATCTAAGATCAATATTTTAGAGAAACTGAGTACTATAAGGTGCTATAAATATACGCAATGACAACCATTACATTCAAGGTCAACTGGTTTCACAAATTACTATATTAATAGCCAAAACATAATTAATTGTTCCTAATAATTGCAAAAATTCACACACATGTTAAAATCACATATTGTATAATATATATATCCATTCACATTTTATTGTGTACTGTTTTATTTTCGTACTTGCCTTATTATATAGTAGTTAGTTTTATTAGTAGAGTTTATTGTAAAATTTTACAATAATAAATATATATATTACACTTTTTTTTTTTCTATCTTCAACATACTTTAGAAGTTAAAATGAAAATTTATGAAAAGATTTAAGATACTCGTATATTTGAGAAATATTAGAAAAGGATAAATATATTTATTTTTGAATAGCTAAAACTGAAAGAAGTATTATAGAAAGTTATAATAATACTAGCGGACCCCAGCGCCATCTGTCGGACTGATCCAGGGTGCCACTCAAACGCAATACAAAAAAATCAATCAAATCGGTCCAGCCGTTTAGGAGGAGTTCAGTGACATACACACGCACACAAGAAATATATTTAATCACACTTTTTATGGATGGTGTGCAAAAACTTCCTTGTATCAAATTTATTAAAAAATACAGTTGAATTGAGAACCTCCTCCTTTTTTTGAGTCGAAAAAACAACAGTTTTACCGACAACAATGTCTCTGAAATAAAATATTTCCATCCACCATTATACACGCACTACTAGATTTTAGTTAAAACCTCATTAATTGTAATTTAATATCGAAAAATTATCCCATTAGTTGTCCGCATGGCAGCGAGAGGCAATAACTGCTGGACAATGAGTTGTGTCCACTGCATCGCTCCATTAGCGATTATTGTTCAACTTACGCGGGCTAACTGGATGATTCCTAACGTATAGTTTACTGGAAATGCCCAAATTTCAATATCAACTCAGCCTTAAATTTTGTAGATTATGAAAATAAAACACGCGCCAGTAAAAAATGGATTCATAAAAGCTACAATACTCACACGTATATTGTGAAAAAAGTAAAGCTCGGAACAAGTAATTCTTCAATGGCTCAGGTTATAATGTTTTCTGTAGGTATATCATTATATTAAAGTACTGAACGATTGGCGCAGTGAACAGCGACCCTGCTTTCTGAGTCAAAGGCCGTGGGTTCGATTCCACAACTGGAAAATGTTTATGCGATGAACAGGAATGTATTCCAGTGTCTGGGTGTTTATATGTATTTTATAAGTATTTATGTATATTATGCATAAAAAAAGTATTCATTAGCACCCATAACACAAGCTACGCTTACTTTGGGGCTAGATGGCGCAGTGTGTATTATCGTAGTATATTTATTTATTTATATTTATATTAAAGTCCCAGTGGCCGAGTTGAGAACTTCTTAACCGAAAATCTCAACATATAATTAACCTGATGTCAACTGAATGACTTGTATTCATTTGATCACTGTGCTAGAAGACTGGACACGAGGCTAAAATCTTGAGACGTCAAAGTTCTAAACGCCGGTATGGATACATGATATATTTGGGAGATTGCTCGTGCCGTGTGGTGACGCCAGATCAGAATACAGTTGTCACCACCCCTCTTCTTCCCGCGGGTTTCGTACGAGGCGACTAAGGGAATACAACGTATAGCGGACAGCAGCGTCCTCTGTGCTACTACTATAATCTACTGCAATAGTGGTGATTTTGAGCAAATCCTCCAGGAGGGAGAGGCCTTTAGTCCATCAGTGGACCGTAATAGTCTGTTGATGATGATGATGATGATGATGATACCTTTCTACCATCAAACTGAGAGGCATCGTAAGGGAGAAGGTGCTTCTCTATCTAAATAGTTGGAAAAGAGACAGAGTTCGGGGGCATCATATCTACCTTTTATGTGAAAGCCATTCCAGTTCCTAGATATTCTACGGGCTCTTAGCATTCTCCTTTTGCAGTTCCAAACATTGTTTTAGCCATATCTAGTAATTCAAGATCTATAAAACTGGACACTACGCCTGCCAAATACTTTGTGCTTATTTACGCCACTTATTATTTATTGCCCAAGTATTGACTCCTCTACATGAAGTTGCCAAGAGTTTACTGTTAGTTTGGCAACCGTTTCCTTTTCCAGATTGTTTGTTATATCTTTGTTTTGTTCTTCAATCTTAGTTAAGAGTTGCTGAATGCCAATGTGACAATTTTTTAAAAGATCTGAAGTTTCTTAGGATTTTATTAATCAAGTAAGCTAAACACCAAAATTCTTAGCCACCTATGTAGGTGGCTAAATAAATATTAACAAAAAATTAAATATCTATCCTATAACTAAATACCTAGCTAAAACGAAAATTACTACATAGGTACTGCAAAATAGTTATGATCAAACGGAAGACTTCCTTCAATCAAATATATGACATTCATAGCCATCACGTAGTGCGTATCTATAAACATAAACACACAAACAAACACACACACACACACACACACATAAACACGCGCGCGCGCATACACATAAAATACCCTAAATCTAGTGGAACATTTGTATAATTAGTGTACTATTACTCGGAGGTGGGTAAGGTTTCGGCTTTCCTATCGTGGAGACCGAGTTCGTTCCCCGCCTCGCACGCAGACTTTTCAACGTTTTTAATAGAGGCAATGATTCGCTTTAACGCTGAATTTCGTATAGACCGAGTTCGATCCCTGGCACGCACGCTGACTTTTCGACGTTTTTAATGAGTCGCTTTAACGGTGAAGAATCGTGAGGAAACCTGCATGCCTAAGATTTCTCCAGTATGTTCTTAACGGCGTGTGTAGTCTACCAACGGCGTAAACCCTTGAGGAGGCCCGTAGCGGGACGGTAATGAGTTAATGATGACGATGTTGATGCAGAATAATCAGTAATTTTTTATTTTCTATCGTTTATCATTTTTATTTTTTTTTTATTTTTTTAATTATTAACAATGCTTAAAAATAAATTAAAAAACACTATTAAAAATTTATAAAAAAAAAGAACTTCCTCCCTCCGCTTGCGGGGCTTTTGAATACCCAAGCAACCGGTGGTCAGGGCTCCAGAGTGAGGAACCTCCTCACAATACGCGCCGTTTCAAGGGCTACTGCCTTCTGTATCCGACCCTTGATCCAACAACCAAGCGAAAGCTTCTTGAGATGTTGGTCGTAGCTTTTCGCGAGAAGACCGTTGACTGAAACGACGATCGGAACAACAACGGTCGACTCAACATTCCACATGGCGGTAATCTCGTGAGCAAGGTCCAAGTATTTAGATACTTTTTCCTTTTCAGCTTTCACCAGATGAATAATCAGTAATTATTATTATGTATTGATGATCAATTTATTTATCAATATTACTATTCTATTTAATGTATATTGCAGCCACGGTTTTCTCTCTTATACATGTATTCGCTTGCATCGATGCCTCAGCGTTTATGGGATTCTGAGTTATAGACTAACTCTATTGAACTTTAATATTATGTATGTTTTAATATACATACATACTCGTTATTTACTTTCTTTATTACATTTGAAGATTCCAGTACATTAAGTTAAGTTCACATTTAAAATAATTACATAAAAAAATCCAGAGTCCGAATCTAAATACACCTGAGCTGGGGGACGTTGGGGACAAATGGAACAGTACTAATTAAATATAGCGAGAAATATTTTAATAAGTTTATGAGGGTACCTCGCAAGCTTAAAACAAATATTATGTTTGCTTGCAGTGTGAGCGTTGAATTTTAATATCATTACTTGAGTTGCGTTTTTAATTCTATAAAAGCACAGGTTTTCTTTTGTTGAGTATACGTGGGCTTTAGACTGCTTTGGACTTTTCTATGTCATTAGCGATGGAGGTTTTTGTAAGAGTAGTTTTGCTATTTCGGAATACGAATGTGACTAAGTAGATTTAATATGGAATGATTAAAACAAAACAAAGGAGTTAAGCGTTAAAAGAAAATACATGTGCGTGTAAGTGTAGAAGTTAATAATTCGAGTAAAAAAATATATAATAGTGATCAATATCTATCCGAAATAACATTCGTATCTACATTCACTTGAAAATAAGAAACGAATAAAAAGTGCTTATTCATTAAACGCTCAGCATGTTTGACTATGCAGGTAACATTGTTTCTTTCCTTGGCACAGAAACAATCAAAAAAGTTGGTAACTAGAATTGGAAACAACATATTCGATTTTTCTGCCAAGAATCCCCCATTAGTCAATAGAATTACCATTTACAAAAAATTGTGATTATAATATAGATAAAGATCACCTCCCATTATAAGGGCATCACTGATACAGGCCCACAAATCAGGACAGCAGCATGGCGGGCATTAACTTAATTATACAAGTTACACATTCGATTAAACAAAAAACCTACACTAAAAAAATTTATGGGAAACAATGTATTATCTTTCTTATAAATCTTAATCACGATGACTAAGAATTTGTGTATTGTTAAATCGTAAAACCAAAATGCTTAGAACATTAACTTATCTTTATAAATCATACCGAGGCGCAACGCCTCGTTTAACTAAATTCCACCCCAAATTATTCCTATCGATCAGCAATTAATTTACTTCAGAAGTGACATTAGAAAATTGAGCAACCGTCTCTGTTTAATCACTCCTTCGTCAGTAGCATTAGCAATTTTTCCCAATAAGCGACTTTAATTGCTTGAACTCTATACCCATTTCTCACTCAATCAAATTCTCAGTCTTACTTTATGACTTCCGTTATTCACCTCTCACCGGCTTGAAGTAACCGTACCGTCTAACGATATTAAGGGGGACGTGGAAATTGCAGCGCTTTAAAGCGACAGGGGGGTGCTACTGGGAACTGAATCAAAAATTTAAATTGCGAAAATTCTTCAACCGTTTGACGCGTCTTTATTGGGGCCCGGATGCGTTAGGAATTGCAGTTCTTATTTAAAAATTTCAGTTGGAAATTTTATTGAAAAGTTGAGTTTATTATTAGTTTGAGCATTGTGTATAATTGTTACGTTTCAACCATTTAGGGAAATTTATTACTTCAAAGGCATTTAGAACCCACTGGTAGTCCTTTGAAAGGCCATTGCATGCTGTGGATACATTTTTTCTCATTTGTTGCATAATTTTGCGCACAGAAGGTATTCGAGTAATAGCAGCCTATCTACAACGCTCAATAACGCGTCTTACTATTAACTACGGCTACTTGCGTTTTCACTTATTTAATAACAGCTGTAGCTAACAACCACTTTTAATTATTTGTTCAATCCTCGCTATCAAATACCACTATTAAATATTAAAGAAAATATCTGCCTGAGACGACGACGTGTGGCTGCTAGGTGACCAGTCTACAACCATTGATAGCTCAGAATACGACACCTCGAAGTTGGGTTTTAAAGGGCCTTATTCTCATCATTCCAATTAGTACAGTAAGGCTATAATACTTTCATTGTTTATATATTGCTCTCATTCATTATGTACATTCGAATATAATAGATTTGAACGAAAAGTGCTTGTATATATACACACAAGAATTACGGTTAGGTTAGATTCAATATGTATGGCATTGAATGTTTGGATCAATTGAATAAATACAAGGGGCAGACATTTATTTTACCTTTTTAGATTTAAATCCGTAACACCTCTCTCCGCTAGTTCCCGTATATCGGGGGTCAAAAGAATTATGGTAACATTTATTTGAGAAAGTTGTAACATAAACGCAGGGGTGGAGAGAGGGTTAAATGGCTATTTTTTCCCTATTGCTCGAAACAGATTTATAAAACTGCGCTCCCTAGGGCTTTGTATAGGTGCTTGTGATAAAGATGTTTCTATTTTGCCGTTTTGTAATAAATCTAAATTTCCTCTGATCTTGATGCTAAATTCATATAAATTAACTATGAATATGCAAGTTAATTATGAATTGGCACTTATTTAATGGCGCTTCATGAAAAAGGCCTGCATAAAATATTTCCTCTGGAAAAGAATATGGTCATACGCAATTACAAATCAGCTAAGGAAATCCTGATTAGCTCGTTATGAATTTCACCGTAGCAAACCTGAGAGTTTAAGCTAGTTTATTTAAGAATTTTATTTTCAGAAGCTTTTATCAAGATTTAGACTAGTATAATTTTTCTTTTCTTAATACCTGTTTTTTCAGGACTCATGTAAATTCGAATTAAAGCAAATTCAATGGAATTTCCACGAGTATCAAAAAAGGTTCTGCTAATTTAATCAACGTGCAAGTAAATCAGGGTTGTTTTTAAATTTAGAAAATAATAAGTTCACCAAGCAAACTCAAACTTTGTTTAGTCAAGTACATAACACAACATACAAAGTGAACAGGACAGGACACCCCTGGACACTCCTTCGATAAATAAAAGTGGGCTGAGAGGAAAAAACACGAGACCGCTAACAGACCAACTTCCGAACGCGGATATTTATGGACAGAAGGGGTGTTTTATTGCCCACTGTTCCATTTTAACCCACTTGCCCCCGGCTATCCGCACTTTCCGGGCAGCCTTTACACCGATGTATTAAAAAATGTTAAACATACAACATCAAGTTTAAAAAAAAGCCTTAAAAGTTGTAAAAGCCGAAAACACTCTCGTGATAGAAACAAATTGATTGTTTAGTTTATTTTCTTGTATTGAAATCGGACCAATAGTGGTAACGCTACGGTAAAATATTTAAACACAATTAAACGCTGCCGCAATTTAATTTATGAGTATACTTTCTTGTTTCTTTTTGCAAATTACGATTTAAGTTGAAGGTGCAAATGTATGCATTTTAAAAATGATGTTCATTCCTCTATCCTTTTCAACTAAGCATAAGCTAATATAAGATACGAGAATAAAAGACGCGAAAGGATTTGAGCCTAATCCACTGACTATTGAAGCTGTAAGCTCTTGTCTTCTTTTACATTGTTTCATTCCCATTTAAAATAAACATCGATATTATCTCTTCGATCTTTATACTTTTATTGCCAATAATACTGCTAAGCTTTATCTGATCCTTTCGATTCGATATACGATTGACGAATATAGATGACAAAAGATGCAAACTCTTAAATTAACTATAAATAAAATCACTTGCAATAAAACTTACTTTTTCTTGACGTATTGTGTAATATTACTTGCACTTACAATTACTTACTGTAAAGTCACATGGTGACTTAACAATTATTCATTGTAAAGTCAATATTTCCTGAAGTTAATATTTCGTTTGCGTGCCACGTGGGTGAAGTATAAGGATTGAAGAAATTATAAGTTACTCCATACAGATTCTACTGATTTTCGCGGAGTATAGCAAATGAAGCTTAATTTTCATAATATATCATGAACAAAATGTTTCGCAACGGTGTGACATGCGGAACACCTTATTCGACATTTTGGAAAAATAACTTTATTTTTATATGCGTTTATTCTCTCGTAGTGGTCCTTAGGAAGGTCTGATAAGGTGATTCCGACTGATACGCCGTATTGTAACAAGTTTATGTTTGACAGGTCATTCTCCGTTATGGTGTTCGATGTGATTTGTTACGATTTTACCATTTTTATTGCGGGGGCTGTTTATTTTTGTACTATTTTTTGTTCTACATAATAATAGACAGCTTGTACAAGAATGTTTTAGAATCGCTTTTTCAACCACGTAATTAAGTACTTGCTTTTTGATGCAGTTGCCCTCGCATTAAAGAAGATTTAATAAAATGGGGTCTTCCTTTTTTAAAAGTAATTTTTGCATTCCTCAGGGACGGTAAACTTTTTCTGAATGTAAGGTAGACAATATATATATTTGCCAATTATAATGATACTCGATTGAGTAGTTAACTACTGATGATGAAAAAAACCAAACAAACCGTTTCACTAACGCATTTATTTTTCACAATTTAGGTTACGATACGGCGTTTTAGACGTTGCTCTACCCTTAACAAGTTAGATCGTTGACGTCTGTCACTTACCACCTGGTGAGATTGCAGCCAAGGCCTAATTTGCAGAGGAATGAAAAAGAGATAAGACGGGTTTATCAAGTGATATTTAATTGCACTAATCAAAAAGAATCTAACTATTAATAATAAGTCCAACTAAAAAATTTAAAATTCTTTGGTGTACGATAAAATATTTAACTCTGAAACTAAAATAGTTAGGGGTGCATGCCGAGGTTCGAACTCGGTCCGAAGAGGAGGTCGATGTATCAACCACTAGGCTATTACCGCTCTACATGTTTGCGTATATAGACGAGCGCTCCCTCGCGACTTCGTTCGCGTATAAGTTAACCTTAAAAGATAGACATATGCAGTGGAAGCTCTGAAAAGAAAAATAAAACCCGATTTTGAAACAGTCTCCATTAGTGCAATGCTCCTATTGGTCTTAGCGTGATGGTATATGATATGTCTATAGCCTTACTCGGTAAATGGGCTATCCGACACTGTTATAACCTGTAGTTCCACGTTCAAGTAAACAAACAAACAAACTCTCCAGCTTTGTTTATTAGTTTAAGATTCATCATCATCATCATCACATCAACCGATAGACGTCCACTGCTGGACATAGGTCTTTTGTAGGGAGTTCCAAGTTCCACGACTCTGAGCCGCTTGGATCCAACGGCTACCTGCGACGCGCTTAATGTCGTCTGTCCACCTCGTTGGGGGTCGAATACTTAAATCTAATGCGATAGTGTAGCTTTTTTTTTTTTAAATAATCTTATCATCATAATATTTAATTATCTATTCCTGTACCAAATAACCCACATTGCGATCCTTGTGAATTCACTCAGAGCGCAACAATACAAATCACATTGCTCTGATATGACATTTAACATTTTTATGATCTAATTTAAGCTCAACGCATATTTTATTCACTCAATAATGTCTCTATTTTCCTGAGCAATAATCGGAAGGATGAGCTCTTGACCGCACCATGAATTTTTAAGATGAGAGTCCGACCATAAAAAATATACGCCAGGGCATTGAAAGATTGAAAGGGGAGAATCACTTACCGCCTTCAATTTATGGGAAATCTGACCCGTGGGAGCTTCGTGGTTGGACTAACAATATTAGCCAACTTATAAGCTGAAGACCCTTCAGTTGAATTGATTGTTCGCTGGGCGAAGCCATTTTTTTAGGTGTCGGGATTGATGTTTTTATACCGAGGCCGAGGTTTGTTTTTTTTTTCAATGTTGGTGCTTAAACTATGTTTACTTTTTTTATTATTTATTTACACCGTCCACAGTGTCAATTATCATATGATCCTATTCCTATATTTCGCTAAACTTGCTAAATTCAAATTCAAAATTCATTTATTTCAAGTACATAGGCCTAAAAGAAGGCGTCAAGTATGTCTGTTTATAGTGACTCTACCACCGGTTCGGAAGGCAGATTCTACCGAGAAGAAGCCGGCAAGAAACTCAGCAGTTGCTCTTTTTCAACATCGTTTTACAATTTAAAAATTTTAACAATCTGTGTTTTATCTTGTATGAGATGAAAGCGGAGCGGCTTGCTTCCAAGCAACCTTGTCATTAACCTTGCTATTTTTTTAATGTCTATTACGGATGGTTACTTCATCTTCATGTTATTATTTCTGCAGTATATATCATATGTAAATGAAGATCTGAAGTTTTACACTGGTATCAACTAAAATTAGCTTTTTACATTAACTTCCGAGTACGTCATACCCATATGTGGAAAATGCAGTTCAAAATTAGTAATCCAATTTTCAAGAACTAGTTATGAATATACTTTTATTTTTAAAAGTGGAAATATTACAATGAAGCTGATTTTACCATGGAGTTGGAAGGTATGTTTCCTTAGCGTAAACCCGTTAACGGAAACACGATGGTATTGCTGACAGGTCTTGATGTTAGCTGATTTATTAGCAAGTCTGACGATAGTGGAGCTATATTAGGATGAGGCAAAAGAAAAACTTCTTATTTTCTCACAATGTTGAATTTAAAAAGTAATTTACAAGAATAATTTGACTTCTTCGAACAAATAGTTCAAATAACAGGTAAAATATTTATTAAAATTAAACGTTTTCTGATCAAAAACTTACTACTTAAGCTGAAAAAGTATTTACAATATCTTATAACATTTCTTTGCTTTGTGTTGATTAAGATTGAGCATTACCTATAAATATTTAACAGTTATAAGTTAATCGATACCTATATTTAAAGGCAAAATGCGCGACTTAAAAAAAACTACTAAAAATACTTGGCTTGTCAGATTATATGGTTATCTCTTTTTTTTCAAAATTAATGTAGCATTATTTTGCTTTTTTTCCTTTTCTGTGATTAGTTTCTCGTTTTTTACTTTTTCTTTTTATGTTATAGTTTCCATCCTTAGTCGACTTGAATAGTTGTAGCATGTTGTAGCTACCTATATGTTGAACCATATGTGTATCTAGCACCTAAGGCTATTTTCATATGTCAATGTATTACATCTGAGTCAGTTCGTGGTGCTTTGAATAAATAAATTAATGTTTTAAAGAAGTTGGCTTATAAAAATAATATTTGTGTTTTTCTGATTTTTCCATAAACTAGGAAAACTAGATCCTATACACGGTTTAGTACAGGAACAACTGCAATATAAAAGGGAACTGTTCTGTTCTTACAACCATGTTGCTCCTAGAAGTTTATAATAGTAACGTGAAACAAGCCACAAGGAAGTAAGTACTAAGTACTATACAGTGTAAACAATTGATGCAGTGACCCAGATGCAGGAAACCCAATAGCCGTTTAGGCTTTGGTTAAACAAATAGTATTCATTATAGACAAAGCTCGTACAAACGGACGCACAATGAGGGAAACGATGTGTGACCGACGCGCCACGCTCTTGTGCTGAGCAGAGATTGTTGCTTCTAGACGTATACATACAGGCTGATTATCAATAGCCCACAATAATCCACGGCTGTACTCAAGGCCTCTGCCAACGGATGGGTTTTTCCATAACCACGTCGCTGTTCTAACGTGTAGTAGTGTACACGGAGGACGCTACTGCCCTTTCCTCATTATATTCCCTTAGTCACCAGTATGAGAGAGATCCCGCAAGAAAAGGATGACCGGTGACAACTGTATTCTAACCTGCCTTAATCACCACACGGCAAACAGGCTGATAAGCAAGGGCGAATATATGACTTTTTAAAGTGAAGGGTTGCTTTTGCTTAAAAACGCAATGAACTCCGGAAACTTAGAGGTGCCTTAGATAGAACTCAATCTCCTCGAAAGAACGAAGTCCTAACCACCACTGAATAACAGCTTAAGTCCAAAACAAGTCATATGGGCTACTACCGCGTCATAATAATTATTTGAACTTTTCGAACTGTTATTCTGTGAGCAGCCTGTATACGTCAGGCCGGTCGATCGTCACGGTGTCACGCGACACTATTGTCTTCACTGTCACACAGTGCCCACCGCGCTTCGACGGTCACGTGCGCACTACATGCTACTAGTCAAGAATGAGATCTTATGATAGATTATGAATTTACAATTCTACTGTAACTTAACCGAAACATCATTCATTTTTTCGTCAAATTTTTATTACATTACTAGCTGTTGCCCGCGACGTCTGCGTCTGATTTGGTTTTTGATGTGGCATAAAATTTAGTTGTAGTTCTAAAAAGATTTAAAGTATTCGGTATCGCTAAGCCTTAAATGTGGGGTTTGGTGCTGTCCGCTGAGGGTTTCGATGCTCTATCTCCAAACACAGTTTGGGCAAAATTAAACACATAGTATAACCTCCATAGTACAAAAATAATTATTTAAATCGGTTATAATTTGTCGGAGTTATAGTGTAAAATCGTCAAAAACTTTCATCCCCTCTCCCAAAGGAACCGAGCTTAATGTCGGAATAAAAAGTATCCTATATATATTACTTCTTACACTTCCAAGAATATGTGTACAAAGTTTCATGAGGATCGGTTAAGTAGTTTTTGCGTGAAAGCGTAACAAACAAACTTACATTCACATTTATAATATTAGTAGGGATAGGGATATGGATAAAGTAGCCCTTGAAAGCACACTAGCTCAAGTGAGAGGTGGTAACTTATGTATAAAATGGTGGTGGTGTGGTGAGCAATACCCCTAATCGCAAATCGTTTCTACACGACACGACATCTAAATCGCTTGGTGGCATGTCTTTGTGGGTAGGGTGTTAAGGCCACCACGCAGGCCAAATGCGGATTGGTAAACTTCATATGCCTTTGAGAGTATTTTAATTGCTTAAATTATTCTTATAATATATATAGGTACGCAATCAAATTAGATTTAAGCTTTTTTTGTCAGGTCGCCATGCCGCTAAACAGTGTAGTTGCAATGCTGTGTTCCGGTCTGAAGAGGTCTGGTTGCCGCTGTAATTACCTGTGAAGTGCCCTGTGAAGTGTTTCTCTGTTTATAGGCGATGGTTTTCCACTTACTATAAATAAATTGAATTTAAAAAATGAAGTAAATTCGTTGAAGAACCAGTTAGCAACTATTTGCGAAGCTACAGCGTTCGGCTAACTAACTCTCCTTTAAATTTTGCCAAACCAAATGATCGTTACCTGAGGTTTTCAAAACAAATCAATGCAAATATGAAATGATTGCAAAGGTCTTCATATTTGCACCGCTTGCTCTTTACAACATGCACTTTGGTTTATACATTTTTCATCCAAACTCTTCTCGAACTAATTAAACCAACGCCAGGCTTAGAAAAATCAGCTTACTCAATCACCAAAGTGGTTTAAAAAATCTCAATGGAAGAAGAACATCAAAGACAAACGACCGAAGTTGATTTGAAACGGGTCATCAATAATTAATCAGCCATCTTGTAATAAAATTAGCGGCTATTTGAGGGTTAAACAGAGCTGTGCAAAGAAAAAATTCTATTCGAACCCTCAGGGAAATTTTATATAGAAACTCCGTATCGACTACGTGTACTGGAATGCTATAGAAGCTAATAGAAGAGCCATGAGCGTACTTGAAAAGTTTTGAAGCGTGTTTTTTATCTTCACGTCAACTAAGACATTTTTTTAGTTGCTCTGGTATGGTCTACTAGGAGGCTTTCTCTTAAACTTGTTAAACTAGTGCCACCCAGTTTTTCAGCATTCTGATGGAATTTAGAGCATTTCCAACTCAAACTTTATCCTCTCAGCATCAGAATCTTAATTATTGTATATCGGAATCCGTTAGTGACACACTCTTAAAAATAAAGTTGTTGTAAAAATAATGTCAAAAAATTATTTGCCTATGTTGTTTGCATATAAAGGAATTAAAAAATTAGAATCCCGGTTAGGTGCCAGTCAAGCATTACCTTCTCATCCAATAGAAATAATTATTCGTGGTAAATTTTTGTTTTTACTGTAAAAGTACTATATATATATATATATATATAATGTTAAGAAAAATCTATAATAAATCTTTTTAATAACCAATTAACCGTTCGAGCTCATTAAAAAGTTATAATAATGATAATTATTTTCTTATCCAGCTAGAAGCAATTTTAAGGGATGCTTAATAGGTTTTTATTCTCATCCAGTAAGTTTAAACATCACTGGCCGTGACCCTCGAAGAAGAATTAATGAAAAATGAAATCGACTTGGCAAATTTAATTTTTACATTCGTCGGTTCAGGGACAATTTCTTTTCGCTGATTAGCGCGTTCGCATGGCGGAATAAATTCGTTTTAATATTGATTGCCTATTTAAAATTCGTAATAAGGTACTTGGTGGCTATATTCAAATTGTGGATTAGTAAATAATATTTACAATATACGATATACTTGGCTGTTGTCACTGAGAAAATTTTACGTTCTATAATTACGTACGTAATTATAATTTACGTATATATTTATTTATTTAATGTTATCAGGTACACAAATCTATCATCATCATCATCAATACAGGTCAGGCAATGCCGCGCAATAAGGTTATAATACGCAGGAAAATTATATTTTTCAAATAAAATGTCCAGTTAATTTCTTAAATACGTTCTTCAGTCCTGAGCGCTGCAGTATAACGTAACTTGTAGCCTCAAACAAATTCAATAGTATTCAAAAAAAAAAATATTTTTGCAACAAGTATGGTAGGTATCACCACTCATATAGATGGCCATCTAAGGCCACATCTGCACTTTCCATCAGGCGAGATTGTGGTCAAGCGCTGGTCTATTACCAATAAAAAAAAAGAGCCATTTCCTCAAATTAGGTTAAAATCTTGTGGTAAATCTGTATATTTGTGGGCACATGTTGAAAATATCATTTATATTTTCAACATTATGTAGCAGCTTTTTGAATAGGTAGCGGTCTTTTTATTCGATATGAACAAAATTAGAGTAACTACTTGTAGTGGTAGATATTATTTTCGGGCCGAAACATCTGTGATAACGTAAAAAATGAAAGAAATCTTTCATGTACAAATATTGTTCTCGTCGATATTTTCCTCACAAATCCCCTCGAAAAAATATAAAAATGAACACGGTTTCACTCAAAACTTTTAGCCGCGAGCCAAAAAAAAATATCCAAATCAATCTGTTGATTAGATACTTTTTTCGGGGGTGACATTAAACACAGTTTAATCGCCCCTTGCCAATCCCGCAAGACGTTTCGGTGGGTGGTGGGTGGGAGGGGGAAAAATACTCCAAATTAATGACAGTTTTAAAAATGGACCCTAGGGGGAGATGCGTTGCTAATGCACCATTTTGTTTGGAACTATCGCCATGTTTTTTCAAATTGTTCTAAAAAATCAACTAGCTGTTTTTTTTCGGCGGTTTTTGAAAATTATTCTAGTGGCGGCGTAATTCCTAGCTGTATATTATTTATTTTGTTGACAAGTAACCAAAAGAGAGCGCTGTACTTTTCATTGTTATTATATTGTTTATTTATTTTACCAAGCGCTTTACTTAACAAATAAAACTCTTATCAAAGATTACTGTTAACTTATGTTAGTCAAAAAGAGAGGTGGTATATCAAATCAATAATAAAAGTATTAGAAATATAATTATAGAGTGTCTAACTCTATAATTTGTGTTAATTATCATGCATAAATAAATAAGTGTATTAGGTATTTCCATAACTGCATTGTTCACAACCTGAAAATTCTAAAGTTTTTAGATTTGTGCGTTAACTAAGTAACTATTATGAATAAGTATTTGTGCATTTTTGCATAGACTAAATCCCTGCCTCCCTATTCAGTTTTAAAAATAGTCCTTTCCGAGAAAGCCTTTCACATGTAACCTTAATCCTTACTCTTTGTAAACAAAAAGCTGATATTAACAATCAACTTACCAGAAACGGTCATAAATTAGTGATATCTGCATATCGTCAGCGAAAGATGCAGAACTCCTTTGTGGGGTTGAGTATACGCTTTTACAACATGATTTCTAAGTTAATTCTTGACCTACCAATACATACATTTAAAAAATGTGTAAAAACACATCTAAAACAGCGAGGTTACCATACATTTGATGAATTCCTTAGGTCGATTGGAAGCAGCCAGCCTCGCTCTCATCTCCCGCAAGATAGAAACATGATTGTTAATGTTGATGTTGGAAAAGAGCAACTACTGAGTTTCTTGCCGGCTCTTCTCGGTAGAATCTGCTTTCCGAACCGGTGGTAGAGTCACTACAAACATACATATTTGACGTTTCTTATACTTGACGAAAAGTGCTTATAAAGTCCTAGGCCTACTTGAAATAAATGAATTTTAAATTTAGAATTTTTTGAACTTCAGAGTTCTTCGGTAATTTTTTCACCTTTAAGGCAATTATGCTCCGTCTGAAGGACTACTAACTCTCTTTGAGTGATGGCATTTTAAGTATATTATTTATTTATTAGTTTGTAATTTTTTTTTTTAAATGTACTCATACATTTTATGTATGTTATATATTTATATATAACGTATATTTATTTAAATGATCTATATATTTGTATCTATACATTTTGGTATTTATGTATATATATCAACACTCTTGACACTATCCCGTTGTCTTGCTGGAAGTCCTGTCAAGTTGCCTGGAAGAAATTGCTTGCAGCAATAAGGCCGCCTTTGTATGTCTACATTGTATACTGTATACTCCTTACTGTTTCTTCTTCTTAATCCCTATATAAAAGAGAAAATTTGGAGAACAAACTGGGGAATTATAATATTTGTAGGGATTAAAATCGACTCCATGAGTCTTGGAAAAGATTTTAAAACTCTACCTCCATATTCCAGTACGATTCCCATTACACTGGTCGTGATTAAAATCTAAAATTAGCTAAGTTCAAATTGAGAAAATCATCCCCTCTTGGTCCCAGAGCGTTGAATTTTTCGACAATTTATTTATTCGAGGTTTTTAAAAACGCTAATTTCGAGATGGGATCGGGGACGCTTGTCTTTTGGATGTCGCTATATGTATGAAATATGGCGCATTATCTTTACGAAATGCTTTTTCCCTCTCCAAAAAAATGCCGTCGGATTTTACTGTCATTACAGTAGAGCTTATTTCTATCTTGTACATAGATTGCGTATTTGATGCATCAATTTTTGACGGACAATTGGCGCAGTGGGCAGCGAACCTGCTTTCTGAGTCCAAGGCCTTAGCTTCGATGCCTAAAACTGAAAAATGTTTGTGTGCTACACATGAATATTTTTCAGTGTCTTTATTACTTGATTATAAATTACACCATACAGATTCTCCTGATTTTAGCGGAGTTTATCAAATCAAGCTAAATTTTCATAAGAAACAAACATTTGAAAAAATCGTTTCGTTGTATAATATTTGTTTGCTTTTTTAAATACAAGTAGTATTAACAGCATTAATTACTTAATGGCGGGTGTCCCAAATGTAACTGTTAACTTTGTTAGCTGTTTAAAAAATAAGCGCTACCCGCAAGCTGGGTGCGTAAATAATGCGTTTTTAAAATTCCCTCAGCGATAAGCGATCTTTTTTTTTAAATTAAAGGAAGATTTGAGCTCACGCCACATTATACTTTATCCTAAAGCGAACGGACTAAATCGACCATGAAGAGGTACATAAAAATTAACAAAAAAAACAATAGGATTAGCATAGAAAACATCTGCGACTAAAATGACTGCCGGGGCCCTACCATTTGCGTTAGTCTAGATAAATCTCGCGTCTCGTTCACATTCATTTTCTAAGTTGCTTTAGGTATTGTAAAAGAACCAGTGATAGTTGATAGATAGTAGTTTACTCATCCCATTACAGAAATCGGACCGATTAAACATTACCTTTTAAATTTTCAGAGCTATGTTGATTTAAACGGTCAATATTTGATACGTGCGTTAATGGTGAAGGATAACATCGTGAGAAAATCGGTAAGCCCGATTGTTCTACATAACTTAATAATCCTCAGTGGGTTGATAATAGCTTTGTATTGTACGTCATGTGTGATCATAGATCGCTGGATTCCTGGATTCGATTTCCCGGTCGCCATCCAATCCTCAGTGCCAGCTCGTAGTTACTAAATTGGTATGCCCCTTTTTCTTATCATTAACATGTGATTTTTTTTTATTTAACCCGTGTTTGACCCGTGTGTGAGAGCAGCCCTAGACTCAGCATTGAGACAATAATAGGCTTTGACGATAAAAAAAACCCGGCTGCACCAAAGCCTATCCATAACTAAGCAAATTTGGCAAATGCAAAGTACTTTATTAATTTATTTGTATTAAAGTTTACGTATTTTTTACACACAAATGGTAGGGGTTATCTTAAGGCAACCGCATTGATTCCTTGCGTCGCACTCCCTCGGGGCCGCATTTATCCGGCAAAAAGCAATAAACATTAAAAATAAAATGGCGGATTCCCCCTTAAATGTCACTTTCCCTAAGATGGTATACGTTGTTAGAATTTGGAAAAGATCAATAATATTTTGTTTAAATGCCTCACTAGTATAGAATTACAACCATCTAGTAAGCAAGGTGTTTCTTAAACAAAAATCCTCTCTCATATGAGAGAAGAAGTTTTTGGTTGCTTTTCCGGGGTGAAAAGTAGCCTATCGCACTCTCTCACTATAAAGAACTGTAACTTAATTGCAGCGTAAAAGCCGTACAAGCAAAGTATCAAATTTTAGGTGTTTTAAGTGCACAGTTCATGTAAAGTTTTCAAAAACAAAGCAATAAGAAATTCAGCCAATCTTCCAAATGACTGACCACAAACCACTAAGGTACCATAATTCCTATAATTTTTTTCATTAGACAAGCACACAAATGTACAACCGCCTTATTACACATGTCCCCTATAAAAGCACCATCGATGGAAAACCCCAGAGTGGTGAGAAAAGATAACGCGAGTTACACTCAACACTAAGAAATCGTATGATGTTATTATCCACATAAAGTTCTAGATGAGACTCGATGATACCAAAAAACCACTTCACTATCGATTTCTACGATTGTTTTCTCTACGAATGCATGCTACTTAAATAGTTCTAATAAATGAGGTATCGGTTTATATTGTGTAATGTTTTTTTAGTAGTAGTTTTTTTTGCTATTTAACGCGTAAATTAAACATTTATTAATATCTGTGGTAGTAAGTCTATCATCAGACGAGTTTTAAAATTGTGTATAGGTGTAATGAATTATTTAATTCAATTAATTCATTAATTATTTAGCTAAATTTTATTAACAAAATTTTACAAACATTTGTCTTGACGACTAACCGGACGGTGGCCCACTAGCGCATATTTAGCCCAACGGCTAAGTCTAGCAATTCGAAGGGACAATAGCGCCAGCATTTTGGGTACCATGCCCATAAGTGATCAGTTAGTCGGCTTAAATTTTTGTAAATGTTAGATTGTAATTATTAATATGTGTTTGTTAATTGGAATTATATTTAGGTCTACTTGAAATAAATGGGTGTACTAATTTAAGCTTATAAATTTACAGAACATTTCAGATGACTGACGGTGTTGACTTTTATACCTCGGAAAACGTTTAGTCGTCTATGATGTTTTCATTAACATATATTAACTTCCCACTGCTGGGCTCTTTTCTCATAGAAGAGATTTTAGAGGATAGACCCACCACGCTGCTTAAATGTGGGTTCTTAGGACTATAACATTATAGTAATTGTTAAAATCCGTTAACAAGCATGGGAAAAGCCTGGTGTTCAAAGCTCTAAATCCAGCCCTCCGGTAAGAGGAGAGGCGTTTACCGAGGATATTACATACGATGATAGTGATGAATGTTACTTTTATGATAAACGTGTAATTTCCAGCAACTTTAGATCCTCAAACAACCCAATACGCAATAAGGACCGCATGCTACATAAACTCTGCTCAACTTCAAACAAAGGAATATTGGTTCCATACCCTTGAGAATGGCACCAATAAGGCTTATTATTGCCTGCTGCCCGGACCAGTAATTTCTAATAAGATAATATGGTAGTCCAATAGCTTAGTGGGCGCGAGCTAATGATGCGAATATGAGAAATAATGTGATGCGGAGTGGTCTGGAGTTTTGCTCATAACTCGATGTGTTTTTATCTATTAAACAAATATTTATGACGCTTGACAGGTTCCTATTACAGGTCTACATGAATAAAGAATTATTGAATAATAATATTGAATTTATCGATACGTGTAATTACAGGCACATTAGGTTAGGGACCTTTTATTTTCCCAGGATAAAGTGTATACTAAGGCCATCTCCAGGATAAATAAATAAATTTACTAATACAATACACACATCGCCATCTAGCCCCAAGGTAAGCGTAGCTTGTGTTATGGGTACTAAGTTAGCTGATGAATATTTTTTTTTATGAATATAATACACATTAATGCTTACATTCATGTTCATCACACAAACATTTTCCAGTTATGGGAATCGAACCCACGACCTTGGACTCAGAAAGCAGGGTCGCTGCCCACTGCGCCACTCGGCCGTCAGTCAAGGATGCAAACGATTTCTATTCAAAATTTGACCGACATAAATAAGTTAAATAAATACAATTTCAAATACCGTGGGTAATGAGAGGCATATGAAAGGACGAGAGGCTTTTGCCATAGCTAGTTAACTAAATACGTTTCAAAAAACAACCGTTCTCTTTTTATACATCTCTACAAGTTAGCCCTTAAACGCAATCTGGCTTGATGATGCAGTCTAAGATGGTAGCGGGCTAATCTATTAGGAAGCATGGCAAATTATATTATACCCGTTTATTACGCGGCATCGTAACAAAAAACTGTGAGACTTGTCGCCCGAGTGGCTTCCAGTCATGACTAAAACCTCCAATCAGATCGAGCAAGAGAAAACACTACATTTCCACATATATTTATTTCATCCCAAACAAACAAAGAGCATCAATACTTATGAGTGCGGATATTAAGCCTCCCCAGACGTTCGACCATAAACGAAAACATATTAATTTATGTTAGCCGTCGACAGTAATGACGGCGCGTCGATTACGTCTTATTGGAAAATATTGGCGCTACCCCCGAGGGTATGAGGTCCGTGATTAGTTGTGTTATCTCCTGTATAACAGAGCGGTTATTTCGTGGAACGCCTGTAACTTATTTACGAGAAAACTTCATCGTTCCTCGCTCAACTAACTCATGTTTCAGGATGCAAAGAATCTATTTATTTGTTTGTATATTTTGTACTTTTTAATTCATTCCAATTGCAAATTTGGAAAGGTAGATAAAGTCTTTATTGCACAAATTAAAAGAGAAAACAAGAAATAACAAAAAAATTTAAAATAATATAAAATGCGCAAAGACGGTCTTATCGCTCTAAGCAATCTCCAGACTCCAGACAACCCTTATTTAATTTAGAAGTTATTACGAGTTAAAAAAAAAAATTGTCCTTAATTTCCTTAAAAATTTCTTTTTTTTTTTGTTGTTTTTGTTGCTGCTTGATTTTTTACAAGATAAACAACTTAAGAAGATCAGTAGTACTACACCTAATTGAAAGTCTCTTAAACATAAATTTGATACTGGCTTTTAAAAGAAAAAATAAACGCGGACAAAGTCGAGGGCAACACCTAGGTGCTATATAAACCTCAATAATATTATAATATTTACCACACGCTTTTCACTCCAAAGGGCAATAAACGCCTGCATTCAAAAATTTACATCTATCCGCACATAAATTGAAATTTTAATACAAAATACTCCACATACTACCTATTGCAGTATTTCACGAAAAATTCGAAATATATTCCGTTTGTGATGGAACTGCAGTGATTATACTCATTTTCGTATATGAATCTTTTCAGTCATTATAGTCAGTAATAGGAACGCATTCAATTAAAGCTGTTCTCAAAGAGAGAGCATGTTTTTAAGTTACGGAGAGTAAATCTGTACGGATTTCCAGCAAGATCTGTTAATGTGTATGGCGGGATTAGTGTTTGGTTTGATTATAAGCTTGGTGCAGAATAATACTATCAATATTTTTATATATATAGAACCTAGTGTATCATCAAGAATATCTGGCCAGTATTTGGTTGCTGAAGATGTTTATGACCATCCTAATCCAGGATTCATGCCGTAGACCACCACGCTATTCAAATGCAGATTACTTGACTTTCAGAAAAATTTACAGAAATCTCAGACATGCAGCACGGCTAGCTAGATAGGATACAGTTATATCCCCGGGTAAAGGATAAAAATGTATCGGCTCCCACAGCTTTCTTTACTCTCAGAGCACTGACGCACGAGTGGAAATAACATCAAAATAATACGCGTAATAATAAACTGGGTAAAATTCTGCTGTTTTCTGTTCCCGTGCTTTAGCAGGTGGACACTTTTATTATGTACCTTGTTTGGGGATATAATTGGGGGATATCATTTTTGTCAACTGCCTGTGCTACCTTAAATTGTTTTCCTTCACCGTTGAAGTGAGTGATCACTTAAGCCATATTTGACTCCGAAAAGTTATTCTATATATCTCCCAGAAAAGGCGGCCGAAGTCCTGACCACCAGAGCGCGTGCCTAGAAAATGCTTATTTGCTCTCGTTTTGAAGGAACTTATTAGCTCTTGCTTTGAAGGAACTTATTAGCTCTTGCTTTGAAGGAACTTATTAGCTCTTGCTTTGAAGGAACTTATTAGCTAGGTAGTATTAAAATTAGTTCCTTCAAATCATTGAAGGAACTTATTTTATACGTAGTTCTGAAGCCTGGACATATTACATGACGGTAGGATATTTACTACATAAGGATCCTTTATTATGATGCAAACCTATGTGTTTGCTCTTTTATCTTTTTATCCTTTTTATAGACATAGTTCATGTGCTAAAATAGATGGCATGTCCTATTGTCGTACCTATCCTAGAAAAGTTTAAAAAGTGAAAAATATATATATTTTTTAAATTCTGCATCAACTGAATCATCCGATTGTGAATTACTTGACCACAAAGTTTCTTATCTACTGAGAAGTGTCGAAAAGACAGTACTGTTGATGTAAATCTGCTATCTGAAGATTTTTAGATCAATTTCTTTAATTTTAACTAAATGTATTGGGTGTAAATGCTGTGGGATATTACTGATGTTACTACTAGTAGTACAACGGTATAAAAAACGTTCCTTCTTACTGCTGCATATTACTGCAATACTTCTAGGGTGATGCGCGTAATATTTATTGCCGTATTAATTATTGCGGTAACACAACGGGAAAAATTAACTTTCCCTCTTACTGCTGCCATATTACTGCCTTACTTCTAGGGTAATGCGGGTATTTAAAATTGCCCGTATTACTACTAGGTATAGCTAGTAGTAATACAGGCAACCAAAATTTTGTTCGACTTCACAATATTAAATACAGTCATATTTATAGAAACTGTATCTATTCGATTATCTGTCATTAGGTTTTAAAAATAAATATATATTAAATCAGTGATAATTTCTATCGTGCACTCCTAGCTTTAAAACACTACGCCCAGTTCAGTTCGGAATACACGAGCAACATTTTTCGTCCAAAGCTTACGGCTTTTAGATTACTCCCTAGCCGCCGTCTAAGCATTAATACAAATGTTTGTCCGTTCAAAAATGGCAAGAATAATTGCAATTTTTTAAAAGTGATGACGAACTTAACGATTCTGATGATCAAAGTCAAAAGTTTTTTGTTCTAATTTACCTAAAAACGCACTCTTGATGCGTATATCCCCAAATATTTCTGTTGAAAGAACGCGAAGGTAATGATTTTTAAATTTCCTTAACTTACAAAGGCTTTAAATACTCCCTAAAATGTCTAAAAAGAAGACCAGAACTAACTCGGCCTTACTTTATTACACTATCACTTAAAACGTATTTGTTATTACTAGTTATTATATAGAATTTAAACGAATCAGAATTTCTAATACCGTCGTCTATGTCTGGCTATTTACAATTACTGTATTACTGTTACAAGTCATTTCAGACTTGAAATTGCATTTACATATGTACGTGTGTGCGAATAATTGTTTTAATATTATCTAGGACTATAACCTTTTACTTATATGATTCAACTCTCTGGAGGTCAGACGGACTTGCGACCAACCAGAAATTATGTGCCAATTCTTACGATCTTCATAACCAATTGTGTTGTATAAGTGCCCCAAAAGTCCCTTCTTGTAGCACTGTTGCACGAAGCATGGCACCTATACCTCGTTCATTGTCGTCATTCAAAGCGCCCACAGAGAAAAGTTCTGGAGAAGTTTTCTAATTTCTACTAGTCTGTATAATCTCTTAACCATTTATAACAGTCAAAATGAATAACTATTAAACACGAATGTGTCATTATTAATCTATAAATTGCTTCCATTTTCAAACTTTTAAAATATTCGAGTGAATATATTCTTTCTCACTTCTTATCTTTGACCGTTGTACATCTTATTCTGTACCTACATTAACGAATACCACAAAATTATTTGAACGAAATCATGTTATTTTCGCGGAGTAAATTGAAAATAGGCCATTAACCGTTCGAAATGATCTTACCACAGCGTCGGATGGTTGGAGATAAAACACCTAAGAATCCAAATAACAAAAATAACGTGTACGAAATATAATCTTATTTATCGCTAGGGGACAGACTCTAAATGAGATTCGATGAGCAAAAGAAGCACTTAACGCTTTGATGTCCACCCAGCCTCAGTCTCCCTTCATTTTTGCTAAGGTCTGTGGCACATCTGGATTTTCTTTTAGCAATATTTACAATATATATTTACTGTTACTGTCTATGGTTCATAATTTTGCCAGCATTCCAGATTAAATCACAGAAAATGGACGTGCACATTAGTAATTAATAAAGTTTATAGTTCTAATGGGTGAGGTGATAGTATAGTGGTTAAACCCTTTACTACCTACTTTCTCACTTAATGGTTAGTGATGGTGCAGTCTGAGATGGAAGTGGGCTCACCTGTTAGGAAAATAGCATTTCGTTTTTTAAACGACATCGTATCGGAACGCCAAATCGCTTGGTGCATGTGTTTTTAGTTGCTATGTATATCTTTATTCCCGCGGAAACATTTCCTTGATGCTTTGAATGAATAAATTGTATCCTATGTCCCTTTTCAAAACGTAGAAGCAGCTGTTACTTTGCTAAATTTCATCAAGATCGATTAAATGCTTGGTCCAAACACAGTTTAACAGTAATCATTGAATGGAATCAGGCACGTCTTTACTTTATTCCAATTTTGAAGAGCAATTTATAATTTCTTTAATCTTTATACACCGCACGCAACAGATCTTTCAAAATGTACCCTCAACGCACGTTTCGCTTCGACACCGGTACATCTTCAGGAGATGCTGACTTTATTTAACTGTTCAGGCTAATTAAGATTAATGTTAACTCTATGACAAACACCTAACTAAGTTAAAAGATACACTTGCGCATTTATAAATCCTTTTAGTATGGATATTATAACTTAACAGGAAATCTTATGACTCTCTCGTTGTATACCCTGCTTTACGTCACCTACATGTGGCAGAAATTTTCCTTCTTTGATTACAAGCCGGCCATTATACTTATTTTGCCGCTAATATATGATTTAGAGGGTTGTAATGCGACCACCTCACACCCTGTGTGGATTATTAGATAATATACGGAATATAGAAACTGTGAATAGGGGTGTAAGTTAAATAAATCTATAAATATCACCGTAGTATCGTGTCTGTATTAGATTTTTTTATACAACTATGCAATATTTTTTTTTTTTGATGTTTCTAGGAAACGCATTCAGTGTAAATAAAATTTCACTTATTTTTTCATGTGGTTTACTAGGTTAGGTAACTGATACCTTCTCTTGGGTATCTCCAATCAGTTACATTAAGTGAATCAGTAATGCTTATTTTATACCAAAATTTTAATAAATTACTAAGAAAAACGAATTTTGATTTGTCTTTGACATGACATTTAACTTTGTAAATCTTTATTTTGTAAGAAAATTTTACAGAATAAAATATCTGTTTTTCACTGTGAACTATATAGATTAATAATAGTTTAAGTTTTAACCTTATTCAGGCATCATTAGCAACACTCAGGACCGAAATAATCAATCTAAAATCTTCATCAAAGATTCAATTAGAAGAGCCATCCTGTTCTTCCTTGTAAATAATGATGGCATAACTTTACTATTTGATCTGAAGATTTTGGGTTGATCTTTTGACTTATTGATTAACGGGAGTAAATTAACGACGTCAACTAGTCGTATATTCTATTATAATGTGAGTCTCCGTCTTAATATTAATATCGTCATCATCAGCCAGTTATCACCAAACTTCTGGAAACGGAGCATCTCTCTAGAGAGCGTTTTAGAGCATCAACCCACCACGATTCTCCAATGCGAGCTGTTGGATTTTATTACCACATGTTAGTGATAAACAGGGCCGGCGGCTTAACATACTTTGTATTTCTTAGGCTTCCGAGAATTTAACACAACACACAATATTATGTATTGTATTAAATTTTGAGATTCTGATTTCCCTCTTGTGAAAAACCGTGTGTTGTACCAGCTGACTCAAGGAATATAACGGAAGTCGGGCAGCAACGTCCTATGTCCTACTACTTTCATCGACTGCTGACACCAACCTGTTTGACACTAGTCAAACAGGTTGGTGTCAAACAGGCGAATTAGCGAATATGGGCCCTCCCGTTCGGAGAGGCCGTTAGTCCAGCAGTGAACTGTTATAGTCTGTGGACGAACGAAAAAATTAAAACAACTTATTCAACACGAATAGATGTTTATTACTCATCGACATTTGAAGTAGGTATGTATAAACTTGAGGAATCTTTCGCAAATACTTGTTTGTATGCAGACAAACAAAACAGATGGACCCCAATCACATAACAGGCATTCCTTGGGGCTGAGCAGCGAGGGAAATTACAGCCTCCGTCACTTCACAGATCGAAGCCGGTTTAATTAAATGCGAATCAAATTATCCAAGACGATCGTCTTGGTTCGTCAAAGATTGCCAACGAGGTGATATTACCACTGTATCTATGTTCTATTATTTTGGACGCTCTTCCGGCTTCGGTGTTTCCTGATACATGCAACTTGAATGCTTTCAAGGCAAAGTGAATAGGCATTTTCTAGGCAAGCGCGCCCCAACTTAGACCGCATCATTGCTTTACATCAGGCATGATAGTTGTCAAGCGCAAGTCTTTCAAGAATAAAAAAAAATTTTGAGGATTTCGCGTGGGATGAAGTTTCTTGCTTCTTGTGTCTTAGTAGCTTAGCTTCTACAACACTGACTTCTATTATGATTAAAATTAAGGCACTTTTATCGCGTATTTTGGGTAACTTTCCGTTTTACAGTTTGCATTGGTGTTGGTTTATTGTCCAATTTACCTACAGGGATACTGTTTGCTACACTAAACAAGAACAAATGAGTTTTTCTTCGCTTTCATTAGACTAAGCTCAGCAGTGGGCGAGAATAGAGTGATGATGGCACAGTACTCTAGTCTCATTTCAAAGATACATAGAGTTAAGACTCGTTAAATGTAAAATTTTATTATCTATCCAGCAGTTACGGTATTAACAACTCTAGTTAGATTTATCGTCAGTAGTGAAACGCGGTACGTCGCTTGTCACCTTCGGCTTCGATTTGCATTCGATATGCGACTTAGCGGTGATCGACGTTTGTAATAAGTTGCGAATTATATGTATTACGTTTATTTGTCGTAAGCTACCAGTAGCAGAGACATTGAGGTTTAACGCCACGTAATCATTATGCTACCAACCGCGTTGTATCTGTGGCGTAAAATAACATGTACCCTACAAGCATTAGGCAATCAAATCATAAAAAAAAATCAATCTGACAGGTAGTTCAGAGCTTAGCGGAGTCTAAGAAAAAAGCCTTTATTCCCTATTTAAACCCTCTGGAATTGACATAGTTATGAGTTCTTAAACATGTATTTTACCATTTTAATTGACAACCTAAAATCGAATTTTCATCGGTATATCTTGATTAGTGTATTGCGTTGCGTCGTAACAGCATCGACGCTGCGTTTATAAAAAATAGTTATATATAACGTATTAGTACTTTATTTGATCAGCTGCTTCCCAATTACTAAATGCATAAATACATGTATTAATTATTCATGAATGGTGAAGTAAACTTCAATTATTTTGAATTAGTATTGCTTTTTACGATAGACTAAAATTTTATATTTTTGGAACACATTGATTGATTTCAAAACATGCGGGTATCGCTATTTGATACGATACCCCATGTATCGAATGTGTGTCGCTAACATATCTAATTTCTGACTTACTCTACTTACTCAATATAACTTACTCTACTTACTTGATAAAATAAGAAAGAAATAATAATAATAATTAAGCAATCCAATAAGCAAACATCGCTTGGTTACGTGTTATTGTAGGTTGTGTAGATCAAATAGATGGAAGGGCCTGTCGATGTTTGTAGATAAAATAAAACACTGTGTATATACCATAAAGTTAAACTAAATCTCCAAAACAGTTAAGAGCTTAAACAACGCAACTTTAACCTCTATAATTTTGTATAGAGTTCAGTTCATGAGTTTAGTTCAAAAATTTTATGAAATAGGTACCGAATCCGAGCACACAAGTTCTTAAACTTTCCGAGAGTTCGCAAAGTTATTAAAAAGTCTTGCCTTTGACGCGTATTGAAAGACTGCGCCAAAAATAACTGCCTTTCGTTGAACTTTCCCAAAGAAATCGCGCTCGAGAGATGGAATACAGAATGATTGCCATACTCTTTGAGATAACACCGTATGATTATTATTTTTTGCCAAAGAATTTGTATATACCTAGAAGAAGTTTCACTGGTTACAATCAAGGAGGCTACGAACGTTACGACATTACCTTCAATTATTCACCGGAAATCCATTTGGTTTCATCATCATAATCGTCATTGTAAACCTATTTGCGGCAAACCCATGCTAACTCTCATGCCCTGTAGGGAACAGGGCATGAGTTTGTTTAAGCAACCAATCGACTTTATTCTTGGCATGGAGTTAGTTGAAAGGACAGCGAGTGACATAGGCTATCCCAGGAAACCAACAGTTCCCACGAAATTTAGAAAACCTACATTTAAAAATAGAACGCGGGCAACAGCTGGTTCCCTACAAAGGGATGACACCCACCCGAGGTTTTACGATGTAGTACGGGGAACAAAATCGAAGAGATACATTCTGAAAATATAACAAATCTTTTCATCATGATCAATATTGATGTTTTACTAAAGGTGAAGGTGAATTCTCATTTAAAACCTTCTGGGTGGATTAACAGCATCTAAAGTAGTGAAGTGGTACTCGCACACCATCTGTTCATAGTCCGCAGACTGATCGCAAGATTAACACAAAAAACACGGTATCTCAGAGCTTCGATATAAATGTGTACGGGTCTGAAATAGATGTAGCGCGTTAAGGAGTTAGCCGGGGGCAGTGCTTCTTTTAAATGAAGAGGAAAATTTTAATTTCCTATCGCGTACCGGTGCTAGGGACGTGAAATTAAAGCTTCGATAAAGCTATATTTTGCACTTAAGTGGTTCTAAACTACGAATTCTTCTAAAAAGAAATAATTTAGAGTAAGTAAAATTAATACCTACTCCTTAAAAATTATCATAAGTAATGTGTCATGTCAAGTTTGAAAGGGTTGTATTGTTATATGGATATTTGGAAGTAGACCAAAACTGGCATAGGCATAAATGTATATTAATTGTTGAGTGGGATGTAAGTTAGAAATAAACCGATTCTGAAATGTTTTATGCATATTAAAATTAATGCCAATAATTCAGCATGTAACTTAAGGTAAATGGTACTTCGATTCGAATAAGCACTATGAAAAATTAGGCATATGCCCATCAGTGGGTAATAAATGAGGCAGATTATCTTGACTTCTCGATTTAGTAGAAAATATGTCTAAAGTCAAAGTATCTACCCTATTTACAACAATAAAAGTTTTGTGTATTAGTTTGTGTATACGCGGGAATGGAGTTCTTTGTTTTTTTTCAAATACTCGTTTCATTATCATCATCATTTCAATCTATTGACTTACACTTCTGGACATAGGTCTTTGTTTGAGCCTTTTTAAAATCTACGATTTTGGGCCGCTTGTCTCAAAGTCAGTTTGGATTAAACTTCACAAGTTCATTTAACAATTACTTTGTCCGAGTTTAGTCCGACTCACGACCAAGCTTAGTTTAAAGATAAAACAATCGGCTGAACGATTTCAGCATTATAATATTTAAATTATAACATAAACCATAACGCTGGTTATCATTATATACAACCAAGAAAATAATAAATCATCAACAAAGACTGAATCAATGTGAGGGACAACAGAAATAGAACAGTAGTTATCAGAATATGTCATCCTAATATAAATTCATTCACATCCTATATTTACTCAATCTTTGCACGACCTTCATACAATTTTATGAATGAACGGCCAAATTTAAAGTGCTAAAAGAGAGGGTGACCTCAGAGCTAGAGGTCTAGAATCAATTCGACATCAATATGAAATAATTGAATGATAACAATGTGGGACAAGTTTATCGAACAATCATGGGATGATGTCATATTGGTCAACGTCGATCTAAGAGTTTGTTTTCATTGCACTCGTAGATTCGATAAATTATCGTACTTAGTTACCAGTGTTCTTTTAAAAGCATTGCAGGCTTCTGCTTATGACTGTAGATAGTGGTTTTATACAGCTAAATATTTAGTGGTAATATAATTGTTGAATAGAAATTGTAACTGTCATAATATTTATTTGACGGTACCGTATTATTACTATTTTGTTTCGCTATGAAACTAAATAGTAATACTCGGAGTAATCCTTATTTATATTTTTTGAATTATTTAAAAATACGGTATTTAGATTTAGACAATCTCTAATGAAGTGTTTATAGTGTTTAAAGATTTAAGTTAAAAAAACTTCATAATAATATTTTGCCATAAATCCAAATCACGCAATTGAATTAATCCTTCGTTTCCTTACAGACAATCTATTCTCTAAAATAAGAATTTATTTTCAATTTCTGATTGTTTACAATTTTTTTTACCGGATATTGGTAATGGAAACGCATAGAAATAGATAGGAAAATTGATTGTATCGTATCGTGCACACATCAATTTGTGCATTTATTTATTGTGAGCACATTGCTTCACGATAGTGTCATCCTTTTTATTGAAATTTACTGTAATAAATATCTGATATCAGAACTGTCTACTTTAGGTTAGAGTATTAGCACAATACCTTATACCAATTTAACATTAGATTACTTTAATAATTGTTGATCATTAAAAAACTTAAAGGTTTTATAGAAAGTAAAAGAGCTTTGTATGTTTTTGTAACGATGTATATATTAAATAATATTGTTTGAAACAATATGCATAGGATTGGTGATAAAAATATGTACCATAGTGCAAACAATAACCGAACCGTGCTAAAGGAAAAAAAAAACGTCTTGTACACGCGTTAGACGCGTTAACGTCTTATTTGGTGTAACAAAATAAAATACTTTTGAAAAATTTTATCTTTCGCCTTTTTCTAGGTTTGCAGTAAAAATTACACTAACTATAGAAAAAAGGTATTGTTTGAATTATTGAAAGTCAACTGTCAAACCTTTGTTAGCAAAACTAAAATGTTGACTACAGCTAACTTCGTGGTGTCAGTTTTTTGTGACGGTGTGCACGCGCATCGTAAAAATTTACTCTCACCATTTTACCCTAACGCACCAAAAGAAGTATAACTTCAATAACAAGTAAAATTTATAAGGTAATTTCTTAAATATAAAGTACGTTTACCAAAACTAAACTGATCCGTTATGGTATAGGGGATATAAAGACTAAGTACTACGAGTATATTGCATCGATTGTAAAACATGCTATCGTTATCACACAGGGTGATTGCTTTATCATCTTAGTGGCATGTTAATATATACGATCTAATACAGCCACAGGAATCCTTTATATACTTTTTCTTTTCTTAGTCGTGCACTCTTGGCAGAGTGGTCGTGGCTGCTGAGATGAATTTCATGGCGCTAGGCTCCATTGGATTGCACGGCTTCCCGCGCGAGTCTTCTCCACTTTTGGCGGTTGGTAGCGTGTAGAAAACATTCTACCACAGTTGTCTGGGTCAGCGATTTCACCGTATCTATCCAACGAGTAGGTGACCGCCCTCTTGCCCTTCTTCCTTCAACCTGTCCTTGCACCACCAATCGTTCAATTGACCCCTCATTCCTTGAGATGTGGCCAAAAAACTTGAATATGCGTAACTGCACCGTAGACGAAAGTCGTTCCTTGATATTAATTTCTTTTAAAATGGAATTGTTGGTGCGGAATGCAGTCCAAGGGATCTTTATATATACTAGAGGTATACATTAATATATTTAGCGCTCTGTATAAAAGCTGACCGAATCAATTTTTTGTGTGATGAATATGAATGTTTTTCAGTGTCTGGGTGTATGTATTTCCGTAATATATTTAATTATTACCAGCCAACTACAGAGTGTACGACTCTCCCCTCGGAATGAGAACGGATCAAGACGTGGTCCAGCGGATTGGTAGACTATATACGGTTTTAAGAGCGTCATGGATAACTTTAAACCTGACATATAATGTATCTAAAAAAAATATTACTCTTTTTATTGAAATTAATCTTAGGAAATGTTTTTTTTGTTATTAGTGAGTATCATATTATACACTTCTTTTGGTACTATATTTTAGAAACTGTCGATAAAACACGCCGACCTAGCTCATCACTGGCCCAAACCTCCGTCGTTAAAAATATTGCTGTTTGAACGCGGAGTTCGCTTAGCGTTTTAATAAATTTGGAAAATTAAAGATTCATATCTGATGCCTTCACTAGTTAATACGCCCGGTCTCCCCCCGGCCCCTGATAAAGATGTAAATGTTGTATTAAGGGGCTTAAAATGCAGCTCAGAGATCTTTGTGAAAAAACTAACGAAATTTTTCTCGCCTCCGTCAATATTAAAATTTTTGAATTTTACGTAGATCTATTTTGAAATATTTCATTAAATCGACTGCGTTTAGAAGATTGAAGTTGTTATGTTTAAAAAAAATTAACTAAATACTAACTGTGGTAATAATAATATAGGCCACAATAATGAATTTTATGTTCAAAATAGTCCAATATATAAGAGGTACAACAATGTTTATTTTAATTTGAATTTTACTAACCAGAATGATTTTAATATATAACGGTTGGTATTTTTTTTATTTGGTTACATCTGTCATTTATGTATATTATACTACTTCTTCTTATGTACAACCTAACCTTATAGTCATAAGTTTTTTTCCCTTTCCTTTGTTAAGTTGCCTGGCAAAGATCGCTTTTTAGCGATAAGGCCTCCTATTGTATCTGTGTGTTATATTAAGTGGTTTTTTGTTTATAATTTCATTCCGTTAGGTGTACAATAAAGTGTATTTTCATTTCATTTTACTCTTTTTGAAAAAAAAACAATCTGCTGAGTTCCTAGTCGGCTCTTTTCGCTATAACTGCTTTCCGAACCGGTGGTAGAGCCACTACAAACACACTGACTTGAAGTTTCAAAAGTACTTTATGGCCGATGTCCTCTAGAATTCATTTGAGGCAGATAATGAGGCTCTTTGGTGTGTAGAGTGATAGATTAATAACGAAAAAGCAGATGTTAGAGAACTTGGGGATAGAACTTGGAATAACACTAGTTGTTACATTTGACATATATCGAGCAGAGTTTTCCCCTACAATTACTTGATACAGAATGAATGCTTGAGAAGGTAATGCTTCAACTTTTATACGGCTCAGGTACCGTTTACAATGTTGACAACAAAACCAACCAATAATAATATTTTACGATATTAATTTCCGTTAAGTTATTTCACAAAATATATAAGTAGTTGTTATTCTATTTGGAAAAACATTAAATATTTCGATAAGTATTATTATGAATTATATAAAGCAAAACAGTACTATTAAATCAATTCTATATTAATGAATGTTGTTGTGACGTCACAAATGTTTACGGCGTAGCGTAGGTATCAGTCAGGTGGGCCACCGCTAACACAGTGCTCCCAGTTTTACATAGCAAATTGACACACTTAACTTTTAAGAATAAAATAGATCTGGCATATATATATGACGTTTGGTCGTCCATATAAAATAACAAATTTATCTACGCTTACTAATTGTTACTTAGAAATAGATAAAAACAATTGCTTTAATTAAAAAATAAACAAATGTCTACGAATGATACTAAAAAACGTCGGATCGAAGAGCCATCGAGTTGATTGCTTCATCTGATATTTATATTTAATTAGGAAAAAAATGGTTAAACCAGAGCTGCGTTATCAAGTAAGGGATCCGCAGGTTTTTTAATATTTTTTTTACAAAAACTTTTAGAACAGTATTTGTTAGTTAGTAATTCTTTTAACCAACTTCAAACAAGAAAGAGGACTTTTTTCCTATCTTTACGCTTTAGCCGGACAGGCATACAATATTTTTTCTTCTTCTCTTCCACTCACTTTTATCAGCCGTCATTTCACTATCCACTTTTTTTTCACGTAGGTATATCTACTTGCAATTCACCAAAGAAAAGATTTCTTTGGCCTTCCTTTATCAAGAAGGACTAAGTAATATAAATAAATGTGATTCCATTCAATTTAATTCATTGTGGTACCAAGTTATTTTTTTTATTTAAGTAATTATTTTTAAGTCGACTACAGAAAGGATAATACTTTTAAGTTAACAGTTCGTATGCATACGACCTTAATCTGTATTTCTGCATTTAATAAATAAAGTGACGGTTTTTGGCGTTTTTCTTGCATTCTTTTTTTTATACTTAGTTTATAGCAATGTTAAAAAAAAAATTGTAAAGTTTTACAAAATATAGATTCACCATTCTTCTACGATCATCACTCATCATCATCATCACTTCAACCGATTGAAGTCCACTGCTGGACATAGGTCTTTTGTAGTGAGTTTCAAAATCCACGGTCCTGGGCCGCTTGCTTCTAAGATCATAACAATATAATTGTACTATGATAAAAATGTAGAAAAACGTAGTAAGCTGCATTGCGGATTTACTGGAATTAACCTTCTTATTATGTTTCATGTACCTAATTTTCCAGATTGGAATTCAATATATTATGTGTCAGATGGCATTATAACAAGAAGTGGGTTCCTAACACCTTAAATTGACAAACTTAACGTCAGAATATTTACAGAATGTTTTGTCACACTTTTTGCACCTTGCACACGTCAGAGCGTGACAAAACACTGGTAACTACTCCAAAGCTATACCGTGTTTATTAATAAGGGAGGCTCACATATGTGTCGGCGTCAATCCAGGAACTTCTATTACAAATAATTAAAAAATAAAACTCAATCAATAACACTCAAAATTCAAAATTCAAAATTCATTTATTTCAAGTAGGCCTAATATAAGCACTTTTGAAACGTCAAGTCTGTCTGTTTGTAGTGACTCTACCACCGGTTCGGAAGGCAGATTCTACCGAGAAGAAGCCGGCAAGAAACTCAGCAGTTGCTCTTTTCCAACATCAAAAATTTACATTTTACATTTTAACATTCATTTTTCTATCTTGTGAGAGCTGAAAGCGGAGCCGGATGCTTCCAAGCAACCTTGTCATTAAGAAATTCATCAATTGTATAGTAACCTCGCTGTAATAAATGTGTTTTAACAAATTCCTTAAACTTATGCATTGGCAGGTCCAAAATCACCTAAGGATTATAAAAGCGTATACTCAATCCCACAAATGAATTCTGTACCTTTCGCAGACGATATGCAGATGACACTAATTTATGACCATTTCTTGTAATAGGATCACTTTAATTAGGATCACAATGTAGATTTTCTACAACACTACATGGCTCTTAAAACAAGTGGCGCCTACATATACTCGTAGGTACAAAGTCATAGCGATCTATGAGAAGACGGTTTTTTATTGATGGACCGCGGAACTCTAAAAACGCCCGGAGAGCTAATTATTTCCCCGCTTATCTTCCGGATGATTTATTCCGGAGTCTTGCTAATTTTTCAAGATCGGTTTTTTAATTATTACCGTCCCCAGTATTCGATTTATTCATTTATCTTGTTAATTAAATTAGGACGTCCCTTCAAGGGAGAATATTGTAACGAAATATCTTAAAAGATATTCGGATTATTCAGTCGAATATCAATAAAACATTGTATACTTATTAGAATATTTTATCTCACCAACATTTTCAAAACGTCTTTCTTACCTGTAGCTTGGCAACGTCGCCAAAAATAGCTTACGTCGTGAAATTGATAAAAATGCTATGTCTATTTGAATGTCTCTTCATTTGCAGCTAAAAAATTATATAAATAAAGTTCAATGTTTTATTGAAGTAGCAATATTGAAGGGTATTTATTGGTATCGGCTAAGAAATACTTTAAAATCTGAGTATGTTTTTAAAGTTTTGTTATTTTAAACATACAATAATAAAGTGTGACATCAATATAGTGTCAAGGCTGAAATAAACAAAAACAATCGAAGCATAATCCAGAGGGCAGGGGAGTCCAACCCGCGTCGCGTTCGATCAGAACACGGCAGGCGTTAATTTAAAACGACAAACAAATAACCGTTGGCTTCAGTTGCAGTCAAAATTCACACTATTCCAATGTGAGAATTAATTAAACGCTACCGTTACGTAGATGATTCGATAATGGAATCGGTATGGGATAGTTTTACACTGAAGTTGTAAATGCACAAGAAACGCCTTGGTGGTATTTATTAATAAAATATGCAGTCAGTCAGTCAACTTTTGGTACACAGTTTGCGGTGCACATTTATAGACAGCACTAAAAATTGATTAAGCTCAAATTACTCATACAGTAGATACCGCATCCCTGACGCTTTCAACAGAGTTTATCGTAATCCACCGAATTATTAGTAATGTATTTACTTTTTTATTATTTACTACTTTTTTTTAACTGAATTTGTTTTTTCTACCAAATGTTCGGTAAAACAAGATACAGCCAGACACTGATTAATTTAATCCAATTAGAGTATTCTACATAAAACTCGTACACGCCAGTAATTCTGGTAGACTTGCTAAAGGGTAAGTTTGACTTACCTAATATTCTTTCAAAGATATTTGTATAGCCTTGGTGGCGCAGTAGGCAGCGCGTAAGTCTCATAATCTTAAGGTCGTGAGTTCGATCCTCACCCGGGGCATATTTTTTTATTTTTTGATAAATTACATTTTACACAAGGAAAAACAAACAACATAATGCTTTAAGCTTGACCAGCTTCTAGTAAAAATATAAAGAGTATTGAACAATATTATTATCATGCCGCGGGTAGCGGCGACTGACGCGCCTCACTCCCCCATTGAGCTATTCACACCTTACGAAAAACCGCCCGACACGACTTGTCCCATGGCCAACGCGTAACGTAGGAAACGTTCGTGCAATGCTAAACGCAACTTTTCTGTGTACCACTTCTAGTGTAGCGGAATCCGCACCGCACACGGCAGACAGTGCGGGCCATAAATTGAGCGGCGCTGTCAATTGCACGCGGGCCAATAGTTGCGGTCCGGCGGCTTTTTGCACTTATTGCTGAATATGCCGTTTTATTTACAATTATTATTTACAATGTACGCGCTCCAGATTGTTATACGGACTATATTAACACTTGTGTATTTATTTAATTAATATTTATTTAATAATGTATAACATTATTATAATGCACAATAGGAATATATAGAAACAGTGTAAGTACATTTTATGTATTAATGGTATGCAACAAAATGTTATAGATAATCTAGAATAAGGGGAAGCCCTTTTTCATAATTTATTTTTATCGAAAGATGCCTAAATGTAACATAAAAAAAATTCTAGCCAAACTAATTTTCCAGTTTGTTGGCGAGTTAGCGCTCATCTGGTATACATCTACCATGCATCTAAAGCTAGAATATAATAAAACTATTGATTCCTAATTATCAGACAAAGATTAAAAAAAAAATTATATAAAGGTACAAATTACTTCTTAAGTCTTATTAGTCCCTAAGTAGGTGTTCCTTCAACTTCTTCTTAAGAACTGCTACTCTGACATTATGATCAATCCTAGGCAACCCAATTTATATTAAAGATTTAAGGCACAACGAACTTGTAATGCTACTCGTAAAATAAAAATTAAAAAAAAAACGTGTGTATACTTCTGTATACGCGTTGGAAGTTCTACTTCTTTGGTTTAACAAGATAAAAATCTTTTCAATAATTTTATCTTTTGCCTTATTTTAAGTACGTTTAAAGAAAATACTACACTAACAATAGAAATAAGGTATCTATATAATAAATTTAAAGTTTTATCATAACGCATCATCTAGTTATCTCATTTAATCGGACAACCAAGTATCACTTTTTTGCACAATTAAATCACCGGATGGAGCCCGCGGACTTTGACAATTTGAAAGTGTATACTGTCAAACCTTTTTTTTGAAAAACTAAAATGTTGACTATAGCTAATTTCGATTGCGCGAGTATCGTAAAAAAATAGTCTCGCGCGCCAAAAGAAGTATAACTTCAATAAATAAAATTGTATGTGCTTATACAATAATTTATGTGTTATCGATATAATATGTATTTTTTCTATCTATCAATAGTATATACTTACATATACAACAGCAGAAGGCCTGTTGAGTGGAGCTGGGCTATTTGGGAATTTATAATATCTGTATTTTCTCTGGCTTGTCGGTCTCGGAGGCTTCGGCCGTGGCCAGTTACCACCCTTCATTTTGTTTTGTCGTAGTGGAAAAGCTTTCAGAGGAGCTTTTGGCAGGACAGAGGTTATGTGGGACTCGTTTACCGAAACTAAAACCTCCACGGCATGCCCTCTCGTTGGCTTTGATAGATGTCCGGAGACCCGTTGTTTACTTCCAAGAAATACGTGTTTACAAACGATTAGGCATTCCGGTGCTGGATTCGAACTCGGCCCCCGAAAGTGAAGCTGAACTCCTCACCACTGAGCTGTCACCGCTACAGTTCACCGTCAGCTATGCCTCAAAAATAAACCTCAAAGGCTTTGGTCAGACCCGGCAACCCAAGACCGCGTGGCATGTAGTTTAACAAGCTCACTACTAGACCAATGCGACAATTCAATACACACACACAGCAAAATAGGATAACCATATCACGACAATCGTGAGCTGGCACTTATTCAGAGTAAAAGTTGCATAAAGTAGGTCTTTGACACCATGTCAGAGGATAACTGGGTGCGAATCAAAATTAAAAAAAAATTAAAAATTCATTGCACACATATATGTATTGACAGTTAAAATCTCAAGATAATATAGAGCTGACTTTTTACTTATCGAATAACTCATCTAAATTGATACTTAGTATATGCCCTAAAATACAAAAACTGTCACAACGTCATATTTACTCGCCATGAGATAAGAGCATGCAACCTTATAAGGCTAACGATTGTAAAAATACCTACCTATTTAAAAGGTATAAGCTATTTTTAAATTAGATTAAAGAGGTAATGTTATCTGGTCACTTTTTTTTAGCATGTATGTCATGGCCTCGGTGGCGCAGTAGGCAGCGCGTAAGTCTCATAATCTTAAGGTCGTGAGTTCGATCCTCACCCGGGGCATAACTTTTTGGACTAGTATTTTGAATTTTAATTGTCAAAGTTTATACCAATTTACACTGATAAAGCTTTCAAAAATGGCTTCGATATAAATTAAAATGTAATTTAAACGTAACGACGCCTTAAACGTTTCCGCCCCTACTGAACCCCCTTAGTGGTGCAAATATACAAAGTTATATAACCTTATAATCTTCCTCAAGGATTGGGCTAAAATAGTATTTCACTTTCCTCAAAAAGATTCATATGCTTGAGCGATAAGGAAATTGGCACAAAGAGAGAAGCGTTGAAAACATTTATTTTACCTATTTTTCTCGCTGAGGTTAGAAAGAAATAAAGCATATCTTGGTTGACCAAGAAATAGGCGTTGCCTAACCCGATGTGAGAGCTGCAGGGAAGACGACGACGTAAATCATAACGGTTATGGACGAAAAGGGGTTACTAAATTTCTCAAACGCTGCAATTAAGCGGATTACCTCTGTATCGAAATTAGCTCTTTCTAACTAAATCGTGTATCGTAGATGTTTATATACTCATCTTAAATTTCTCACAACGGTGGAGACTGGAGAGGAATATATAGGATACATATGGAATAGGCTAAAGTGGCTGTCTAGCGAAATAATAAAGTTTACAACAACGCTCTATCACCAATAAATTAACAATCAAAGTGACTTCTGCCATTTGACACCTCGCGGCGCCATATTAAAAAGTGCTAAATCACCAGCATCGATCGTAACATAGTTATGTCACCCTATTTCGCTCATTGCTATATTTAGCCATTGTAACGTCTGATATCAGGGTTCTAATAATAGAAAATGCATCACCGATCATGCATTGAACATGTGATCGTATGATTTTATTGACAGTATATACCGTTGGGTGTGTTTCAGGTTTGCTTATTTTCATTTCAGCAATAAATGCTGTGTGGTGACGGCAAGCCAGAATAAAGTTGTTACCTTCTTCTAGCCGGAGACATCTATACAACGGACAATATAATGGAGAACGGGTGCCAGCGTCCTTTTTGCTACTTCTACCATATACTGAAATCACCAACTTGTCCGCCAAGTGTGGTAATTATCAGCGAATCCTCCCGCTGGGAGAGTCTTTGGTCCAGCAGTCACATATGCTAATTCGTCAAGAATAAATAAATAAATAAATATACTAACTATGACAATATACACATCGCCATCTAGCCCCAAAGTAAGCGTAGCTTGTGTTATGGGTACTGAGATAGCTGATGAATATTTTTTTATGAATATATATATAATACACACACATACTTATAATGTACAGATAAACACCCAGACACTGAAAAACATTCATGTTCATCACACAAAACATTTTCCAGTTGTGGGAATCGAACCCACGGCCTTGGACTCAGAAAGCAGGGTCACTGCCCACTGTGCCACTCGGCTGTCGAATAAAGGCTTTGATTTACGTAAACCGATTAGGTACTCAGCAGACCTTCAGTCCTCAGAACTGCAGGCTAAACTCTTAATCCCTCATCTATGGTAAAGGTACTAGACTGCACCGTCGCAGTCACGGTTCTGTTTCCTTTGTCCATAACCGTATCTTAGCGGATACGATAGGTAAGATATGGAGGAAGTATATTACTAATAATAATAATAATAATAATAATAATAACAATAAGTTTATTATTAACTGTTACACAATATATTAAAAAATAGCACTAAATAAGGCAAATATAAGGTAATGTGTATCATGAAACCCAAATTCGATAATACTGCTATAGTGCAAGACTGAGTCGCAGTTATTATCGCACATCTCTGGAGCGAGAACCATACTCTTAAATGAAATCTAGTGAGATGAATAAAAATTGAAACCTAAAAACCTTTTGAATTAAATTCAATGGAAAGCATTGATAAACTCAATTTTTTTTTTTTCGATTCAATATTTCAATATTATTCGAGTTAATACCCACAAGTCGTGGCAGTAGTGTCAAAACGGAGAGTGGTGTCGTAGGAATTGGAGATGTGATGTAAACAATAATTGCCAATGATGTGGGCAAGTTATAGAATGCAGAACAGGGAGCACGCCGACCGTTGATAGTGATCAGAATTGACCCTTTACAATCAAGACGATCGAATCAAACGGCGCTGCCCACATAAATAACACAGTACTTGTTACTATACCTACTGTTTACTCTAGTTTCTATAAATAAAATAGTGTTGCAATAGGCATCCCGAGTTAGTAAATCGACTTTGGTACTTTCGGATAGAAGCAGGCGTTACTTTGCGGAAATCCATGATATATTGTGTAAATTAAGCTTATTTTGCTATACTCCGCGAAAAGCAGGAGAATCTGTTGGACTTAACAATAATTGTAAAGTCATCATGTCCTGAGGATGCTCCGGTTTTGGAGCGAAACGTGCGTAGAGGGTACATTGCCGAAGATCTGTTTGGTGTGGAGTATAGGAAGAAATTATAAATTACACCATACAGATTTTCCTGCTTTTCGCGGAATATAGCAAATTAACCTTAATTTTCATAATATTCGTACTTTCATCATCATCATCATATCAACAATTACCAGCCCACTGTAGGGCACAGGTCTCCTCCCACAATTAGAAGGGTTCAGGCTATAGTCCAGCACGCCGGCTAGTTGCGGATTGGTGGACTCCACACGCCTGTGAGATGATTACGCATAATTTTCTGGCATGCAGGTTTCCAGACGATCTTTTCCTTTTCCGTAAAGCAAGTGATATTTTAATTGCTTAAAAACGCACAAAACTTAGAAAAGTTAGAGGTGCGTGCTTGGATTCGAACTTGTACCCTATAAAGTATAGCCGAAGTCGTACCCACACTTCAGTTATGCTATCACAGTTTTCGGAAGATTCGCAAAATAAAATGAATTGGTAGGTTGAGATTTTAAAAACTGACGCAACTGATGGCCGATTGGCGCAGTGGGCAGCGCCCCTGCTTTCTGAGTTCAAGGCCGTGGGTTCAATGTTTGTGTGTTGAACATGAATGTTTTACAATGTCTGGGTGTTTATCTATATGTTATAAGTATTTATGTAGGTATATTAATCATCAGTCAACTTAGTACCCATAACACAAGCTACCCTTACATTGGGGCTAGATGGCGATGTGTGTATTGTCGTACTAAGATGGCTGACGAATATTCACATAAATACTTATAATATACAGATAAACACCCAGACACTGAAAAACATTCATGTACATCGCACAAACATTTTCCAGTTGTGGGAATCGAACCCACGACCTTGGACTCAGAAAGCAGGGTCGCTACCCACTGTGCCACTCGGCCGTCCAGAAAATTACCATCGAAGAAATTTACCCCCGTTTATGTTATTTCCACACATGAACCACTGCTCGGAGAGTTGATAAAACTAAGTCTACTGCCTAGCAGAGTCGTGTTGGGTGCAATTCCCGGATGAGGCGTAATAATCGTGAGCACCCCGGCACCCATCAACACTTACAGAACCTAGATCTGTACCTATAAAATTCGAAATATCTAGCAATCTCCAAAAATAGAAAACGGGCGATGAAAACATCGTATATTTATCGGAAAACTTCGCCCCCCACCCAAAAAACAAGAAACTTGGTAATTAAAAGTCTTCAGCGATCATAAATCTATAAGTTGAAAGATATTTTAAATTAAAATTCTCCTATCTACCCGAGATGATAATTCCGAGACAATGCTTCCGCTTAAAATATATCGAAAGAAAAGGTGGAACATAAATTTAAAACTTTTTATAGATAGATATCTAAAGATAGCATTCTTAATAATAGTCCGCTTAATATATTAGGACACCCTTTTAATAATTTTGAATTACCATTATTTTTTTATAACAACATTATTGTTTACTTCCCTAGGTCCTAATTTAATATACTTATCCGGAAGTTGGAAAAAGGAGAAACTAACCAATCCACTACAATTTTTTTTTTCGTTATATGCACTAATAGAACTATATGAATAAGAATTCAAAAAAACACCATGTGCAGTTCACTAGGCAACATAAAATTGGCAATTCCCAAGTACGTAAAATGAGCTAAATATTAATTGACTGTAAGATGGTTATAGCAAGAAAAAATTACCCGGCTAAGTTTGTTGTGGGCTCTTCTAGACCAGATCCATTTTGAAACCCTCGTTATTTAGGTCTAAGTTGACGTATGTAGTTATTACCGTCCCCTCGTAATTATATAAACATTTATATATATGAACGCTTCATGAGTACCTGTGATAGGCCTACATGACTAAAGAGTATTTTAAATTTAATTTATAAAATTTATGAAGTAGTTAAAATATATTCCTGCGTATGTACCGAAGTAGGTTTATTGTATGTTATACTTAATACCAACTACATACTCATATACACTTAATAAGAATACTTTTAGCCATTTTATCATAGAGATAATGTACGTTTTTACCTTCCCAATAATTAAAATAACAGAAAATGCCCCTAGAATAAACTATTTCGATGCCAAAAATTATATCAATCTGATGCTCTGTTGCTGCGTGAAATTAAACCAAACCACCAACCATCAGAAAAATGCAAATATTTGTTGCACTTTCGCATTTAAGTATAACAACAGTACGAAAAGATTTAAAATAATAAGTTCTTATTTCACTTTTAGAAACTAGCATTGTGTATAAATAGAATTGTTATTATTATACCGTCCGAAGTTAATTATAATGTCAATTTATTATTTTAAGAAAGTATGATCAAGCGCTGTCTATGTATTTTCCAAGGAACTATTATTCCAATGACTGATATGAACACACAAACTGATAGCATCGACTTTTGGAAGCTAGTACATTGTTTTGTCGTTAGATGGCGTAGAAACATTGCAATATGGCAAGATTTGGCATCATTAATGATTATGGTATAGTATACAACGGTCAGTAGTTTATGGTAACAAACAATGGTTTATAATACTAAAAGAATATTTTAATAAATGTGTGGTACCATATACTGCAGAGTACTTAATAATAAATAGTTTGTAACTGTAACGCCACCTGTTATATGTTTCATGAAGTGCAGGGTAAACACGAGTTAAATCGATTATTGTTTCGGCGCTTACATAGATGGCGCAGCTTAACATGATATACTATTTTTAATTTCGTTTTGTCTTATTAATTATTATTGTCAACATCTACGGCTACATGGGTAACTTAAATATGTAACCGTATTTAATAAAATATGTTTTTTTTAATTAGTCGGATTTAAAAGTATTCTAAGTCCTTCTACAGGATTCAATCTATCTCTATATACTAAGTGACGTTACGATTGATTCAGTGGTTGTAAAATATAGGTGTAACATATTTGGTTAACTGCTCATGATACCTTAGGAACCCTTTATTTTGGCGAAAATAGAGATGAAAACTATTCGGGATGCGAGCTATTAAGATTGGTGCAGTTTCTCGTATAAGTAAACGTTGGTAGGAAATCTCAAGTTGTTTCTATAGAAAAATAACAATATACATACTGCAGAGTTAACGGAGAGATTTTATATTATAAAATTATAATAGTTTTATATACAATATTAACTGCCAACTGGACTAAAAATAACTGCCTCGTTGGTCCAGCGATTAGAATGTTATGTTTAACAACGGATCACGAGATAGGGTACGTATTTTCTCTCTAAGAATTTTCTGTACCAGCCCAGAGTTAGAAGATTGCCAGTGTCAACCGCCGTACCTCGGAGAGCACTATAACCCGTAGGTCCTGGTTATTATCACTTAGTTGTGATAATAGTGTTAAAACCCACGAACCCGCATTATAGCAGCGTGGTGGGTCTATACTCTAAAACCATTTCTCGCAAGAGAGAGGAGGCCTGTGCCCAGAATTGGGAATTGAATAGGCTGCGGATGATTATGATGTTGGTTGTGGTTAAAAAATAAACGAAATATAAGGCGTATAATTCTATTTTATTGCAATAAAGAGGTTATTAATTATTACAGAGTAAACATTAAAAAATATTATTTAAGCTACCCAAGGAACAAAAAAAAATAATCACTTAAACGTGATATAGACCGTGTTTTGTTTTGTATTAAATGCAGATTAAAAACGTGTGCCGTTTGCTTCGTGTGCCGTGTGAGGTATAAAATCACGCGATTCGTAGATAGGTACTTCTGATACGTAAATGTTACCCAAACATGTTTCAACTGCTATTCTTCAAAATATTTCGCGACTCACAGCGTCGCATCGCCCGCCTGTGCTATAACTTCGTTAGCTTAGCCCCTTTGCGTGATTCTAACCTAGTCTAGACTTGAGTCTAAGACCATCCTCAAGAGTTGGGCCATAAAATGATAGGGTATTTTCAAATCCGACTGATTCCTGGGACTATCGATCTAACAAACAAAATAACAAATTCTTCAGTTGTTAAATAATTTATAAATAAATAAATATACTATGACAATATACACATCGCCATCTAGCCCCAAAGCAAGCGTATATTTTGTTATGCGTCTAGCTGATGAATAATATACATAAATACTTATGAAATACAGTTAAACACCCAGACATTGAAATTACATTGATGTTCATCACAGAAACACTTTCCAGTGTGGGAATCGAACCCTCGGCCATGGAAAAAGAAATATAGAAAGAAACATAGGGCTTTAGTAGCTTTTGAACACTTCGTGATGATCGTCATCATATCAACCCATAACCGGCCCACCACAGGGCACGGGTCTCCTCCCTCAACGAAAAGGGGTTTAGGTCACCACGCTGGCCCAGTGGCCTGGATTGGTGAACTCCACACGCCTTTGAGAACATTATGGAGAATCCCCATAATGTTCTCGAAGGGAGTTCTCCATTCGATTCCACCGAAGTCCTTTCCACTGAGCTATCACCGCTACAAAGAAGCATCGTGATATACCGAGATAATATTATCATATGAAAATATGTTCTTCGTTCTTCGACCGATATTACAGGTTTTTACAAATTCCGTAGGAACTGTTTTGTTATCCTGCCACAAAAAGTAGCTTATGTTACGTTACTTTGTCAACTAACTCTTTGGTTAAAAATGAAGTTGATTGTTTGCTTATTTAGGGCGTGAAGGAAGGACGGGCAAACAAACAAATAAAATAACACTTTCACATTTATATAATTAGCAAGTATTATACAAAAAAATCCTATTATATAAGGGCAGTAAATGCATTAAACTTATCTGTCTATATAGGTAACTATAGATAACGTAAATAAACATTCAATATCACAAAATTGATAACTTCATGAGTTCTCATGCTACTATCGTCATCAGAATTTATCTATTGCAAAAAGTATTATAATATTATGGAAACAATCTATTTGTATAAATGAACACAGACTGGAATTAGGGTCATAATATCAACATCACCATGTGGACCAATCAACCAATGGACGTCTGTAGGTATTTCCAAGTAGCGCGGTCATTATTACATTCATAAGTTCAGAAATTACAATAATTATGCTTTCCAGTTTAAAACTAACTACTTTATTTGATATTTATATATTTTGTTTACAAAACTAAAGTAAGCATATTTCTACACATTTTGTAATGTCGAATGTAGTCTTGCAATATGTCCCACGAACTTATCTGGCTGGGTATCAACGTCATTGTAATTATCGCATGCGAAATGTCAGTTGTTATCACGCCAATTGTCATTTTCATAATATTAGAGTGACAGTTCCACTTTTGTTTTTCGGGCCAGATAACTTTTGATTCTCAGAAGTCTTCATTTTTATCTGTTGAAAAATTATCCGTAGTTAAGATATGTGTCTGTATTCTGTATATTACTTAATTATCTGGTCATTCTAAAATTGTTTCATGTCCTTTTACGCTTTGTTCACTATTATTATTATATTGTTATTATTCTCTTAATACGTAGTATTTATTATCTTCGTGATTTTTTGATTGAGTAAATGTATCGTTACTCCATCGTCTACTTTTCTTTGTAGTCCATCTTCATACTAAAATCATTTTCTATGGTCAAGCAATTACTTTATCCTTTTCACCATCAGTACTCAGGATTGGGGCTGCTGAGGTATTTAATGAGATCCTTCAATGCTTCCCACTATTCTGACCAGCTTCAGCTTTTACATTTGTTCTTCCAATCACAGTTTATTATGCAATATCTTCTAGTTTTAATAAGATAATCTGCATATTACTTAAATCGTAATTCTGTAATTTACTGAACTCTCAATCTGGAGTTCCAGAATTATGATTTCTAAGATATTTTATGAGATCCATTAGTGATACTTTCCATTGTTCTGGCTGTTCTGCCTACTCCAAGTATTAGTGTTAGGCCTGAAGGGGAACGTCTGGGAGACACCTGTCGGAGAGTGAGGTGGGGTCGGTGGCATGAGATTTGTTGCTGGATGGTAGACCTTGGCAGACATGGTCATTTCGTCTGAAAATAAAATAAGCGAATTATAATTGAAACATTAAGTGATTGGTATTTTTTTGATGATTATAAGAGTGGAGTATAAGTCACGAACACTTCATGATATTATATAGTCCACTTATGCGTTTGCGTATTCTGAGTTAAGTTAATTAACTACGCGTAAGGATAGGCTTAGGCCATTCTTGAATTATTTATCGGTATAAAGGGTTAATGTGTTAAGATTTTATTGTGATACTATTTTCTCCCTTAAAGAAACCTAAAGGGACATTTATAACTACAGTTTTGTCCACTCTTCGAGTACGGGTGGAAAGAATTCTCCTTTACCAGAGGATATTTTTTTTATCTCCTGCCTAAGCTATATAACTTACTATTTGAAAATGACCGGCTGTATGTTGATTTTGAGTTCTGTTCCTTTGATGGCGGCATTTTGTATCTGTAACAAAAAAGAAAAGCGGTTTTGAGGCACTATATTATTATTTTAAACCTTCTTATGAAAGAAGTTTAAACTGTTTGTTGTTATGAGAATATAACCACGGTAACCATTATCTTTACCTAATAGGAAATAACAATTATTATTTGTATCTAAAAATAGAAGCATGGTAATGTATATTAAATAATTAATTACAAAAATCCATTTAAAAGTATTTTCCCATGGCGTTAGTAATTACCACATAATTTTAAATTAGAGATGATTATATGATTGCATTTGTAACAGGTTTCATTTGCAAAGTATAACTCAGTTGTTTAATCGTGATGCGCAATTATTTTGAGGAAAATAATTATTTCCAGTTTTACCACATACACTTTGTTAAGGGTCATAATAATAATCATTAACTTATAATTAATATTCAGTGTAGCCTAAGACAGCAAAAATCAGTCAAATGCGTTAGGAAGCAACATCGATCCCAGCTGGGGTATCCCACTTTGGACGTCCAAAGGCCAATAGAACTCCTTCATACCTCGAAATTACAACTTTTATTAAAATTACAAATTTGTGATATTAACAGGGTAAGAGTTTCAAATCTCTTTCGATGTGAAGCAATAAAATATAATTTGCTTTAAAAGTTAAGGAAAAAACGGTAGGAAATCTACATGCCTAAGAGTTTCTCTAAAGTTTCTGTAAGGTTCGTTAGAAAGGCGTGTAAGGTCTACCAATCCACACTTGGTCAACGTGGCGAGCTTATATTTTTGAGAAGAGACTGCGTATGTGTAATTTTAAATAAAATGATTTTTAGGTGTTTCTTTGCATTATAAAAACTATTTTGTTGTAAACAGAGTGACTTCAAGTTAATGCATTAAAAGGCCACAAAGAAGGCGTTCTCCAGACGTAGAATTTGGATAATACGATTAGATTTTTTAAATATTTTTTCATCTTATCTTTAAATATTTAATTGTTAAAAATTCTCTGAACTTGAGATTTTTATTCAACAACCAACTTTCATAGAAACAAGTTATGAGCAAAGTTCCGCATCTTATGATAGTATTACTGATATGAGCAATATCTCAAAATATGTATCGTGGAATTATTAATGGGACTTCATCGAGGCTGCTATCTCCCATAAGCCCGCCACATAACATTAATAATGAACCACGCTTTTATCGAGAATTGCCGATATTTCACCCTTGATTGGGGTTTATTCAGGCCCATGCACGGCGCGTCCATAAGATTTAGTTACTTCCTTATATTTTCTTTAAGAAATTGTCAATAAACGTTTGATTTATGAAATTCCCCAGATATCCTTGAATACGAGTAAACCGTACAGCCTGCTGTTTGAGTCACAACAAGTTTGAGTCTTGCGTCCAATCACAACTCTTGCTCAATAACGCTGCTTATGATTGGTGGCTCGCTGGTCAAGCAAATCAAAATTATATTTAGTGGAATGAACCCTTGCAAATATATCACAGCTTTTACAAACTAACCTTGGTCAATATGTAGAAACTCGTTCCGCCTATACATAATTAAATCAAAAACAAAATACATAGATGCCCAAAAATGATATGGCTTAAAGTAGATGTATCGTTTATAGGATATTTTATTAAGCAATTTTTCCTTTGAGCGATTTAGTCCTAATGCCACATTATACTGATAATAGGTACGATACAGTATTGAAGATAGATTCTCCCTGCAAAATATCTTATTCTGCTAAATTCTTTGTAGGAATTTAAGCTCTATTTCCAAGTGGAGGACGACGATATTCCGTTGCAGAGTTTACTAATAGAGTGCTGTTCGATACTTTCACACGATGTTATCATATTTTTGCGCTGTCGTACTTCGTGTAATAAGTATCAAAATGTAAGCTTGTGCAATTTGAATCTTAAAATTAATGCAGTAGAGTCCTTGCTATTATTTTGTATGTGGCGTTTATATTTTTTTGGATCCAAAGTATAGCGACACAGATTTTTCGCAAAAGAAAAAGGCGTACAGAGTCTCAGAGGGAGGTTATTTGTGAAATTGATTATGTTTGACGTCTTTTGATGATAGCGCGCTCAAAAATGCTTGATCGATTTTAATGAATTCACGTTAAAGGGATCCAGATGCTTTGATTTCGAAGGCTTTTAGGCGATTAGCAGCATCTCAATACACAAAGGGATTTACGGAGGGTTTTATGAGGAATACACAGCCAATTTTCAGCCGTTTGTATTAATTTTGTTGACTGAAAATTGAATTTTGTAAATTCATTTTTCATTTTGCACGCACCTAAAGTTTTACCTTACATGTTCGTTTCTATTACTGCTACGCCTTATTTTGAGTAATATTAAGATAATGTCTCAAAAGAAATATAGGATTTAACTTTAATTTTGGGAGTTCAGCCCTCGGCAACGACTCACCATATTCAAGATAATTCGTTGATGTTAGTCTACTCCTAGCTGGAAAGCGTGTTTTAGGGCATCATTCTTACGCTTATAAAAGTCGAGTTACGGAAATGATTCTAATTTCAGTCGTGTAAAATGTATAGTCATTTCAATTCGTAAGGGTTCTAGTTTCTGGTTATCTTTATCTTTATATATATATTTCTAGTGTGCGTGTGTACGTCACTGAACTCCTCCTTAACAGCTGGAATGATTTGAATGATTTTTTTTTGTGTGCGTTTGGGTGGCACCCTGGATAGCTTAGATTCACAAATAAGCCCGACAGATGGCGTCCCCAGAGCTAGTTTTTATATAAAAACTTAAAAGGCCGTAAAATGTGTCTCAAAACTACTTTAGGGATGTTTGATCATTTCCCTTTAACTGCGTTCAATTATAAGTAGAATGATTCTTAAACCCAGCCCACAACAAACTAAGCCTGGTGTTCTTATTGCTATCACCATCTTACATTGTCATTTAAAATTATAAGAGCAACCAGGTTAAATCAATAATTCACACCCGAGCTTTTTTATCGTTAGCATAATACTTTATACTATAATATTTAATTTTTAATACGCTTACGTTTAATACAAATTTTGAACTTTTTAAGAGACATCTCCACGATGTCAACAGTACTTTATTGTAAAATTGTATACCATTTTCGTTTAAACGAATCACTAATTTTATCAAGCCTCGGATGTTTATTCTTTCTTCTAGTGTTAAAATTATTGCAGCAACATTTTTCATAAATTTAGAAATGTTTTAGTGAATTTACATTACATTTCCAAATATTTATTAAAGACTGTCTTTATTTAACATCTGTAAGTTATATTTATAATTATATCCTGTATATACTACCACTCTACCCTTTGGAACGTAAGTGAAACGGTAAGTATGAACCTACTTTGTAATAAATAACAACACGCTATCATCTCAAAAGTATGTCTAGAGATGAGTGACCTGATTTTCACAATTGACTGATAAACATTTATTATGCCAATGAAGCGATATTGATACCGAACTTATCTCTGCCATTATAGAATCGTAATAGATTGTTCTGTTTATGTTTTAATAGAAAATACCTTTTTTGGATATTGGCACTGGCAATTTCTCTGGCAAATCACAGAACTTCGATTATAAATATTTATACGTACTCCGTTAGGATTTTGGCCTTACTTTCGAGAGTACGGAGTTATATCCCCGCATATTTTCGTAGTAGTTTGTTTTTTAAGCAATTAAATAACACTTTTGTTTTAAAGTAATAAATGACGGATCTAAAGTAGAAAAACAACGTCTGTAAACAGAGTAACGCCTCTAAATAGTTTAGCGCCACGTCTGTGTCGGTAAGTTGGTTACTAGCCACGGCCGAAGCCTAGACCAGACCAGTGAAGATTCCGAAAATTATGAACTTCCACACTGTCACCTATCGGGAATCGAACCCGGCATCCTCACATTTTTTTTTATTGCCACTACAAGTTAGCATTTGACCGCTACCTACCTGGTGGTAAGTGATGATGTAGTCTAAGATGGTCGCGACCCCCCTAATCGGTTTCTACGAGACATTGCACTGAAACACTAAATAGCTTAGCGGCGCGTCTTTGTCGGTAGAGTAGTAAGTAGCCACGGCCAAAGCCTCCCACCAGACCAGGCAAGAGAAAATTCAGAAATTATAAATTACCAAATTGAAGGTCGTGTATACAATAATATCACCGTATTGTAACTAGGCAAGTGGTAACGTTGACATTACTTGTAAGGCCATATAACCAAACAATATTGTGCTATGCCGTACATAAAGTAAATAATATAAACTTTATTTTCAATGCAGCAATGTGAGTTTAATATTTGTATAAGGTAGCAACTGTATCGGAACGGTGCTTTCACACGAGCACTGTGTGTGGAAAGTTTGCCTGCGTTTGAACTACGCCAGCTTTGCGAGACTAGTTACTGTGGATATGGCTTAGACGTAATAATTTTGACACATAAATTCAAAATTAATAAAAACCCCATCTTCACTCAACTGTACACTATTTTAATACTCCAGCTATTTCATTTTATAGCCATATTGAGGGAATCGTGAAATAATATGTAATTCGGCATCTTGTGCTGGTAGACATCAACATTATATATGAAAATTTTTATAGGTTCATCCGTTCAGGAAATATGGAGCCACAGACACACACAGACATGCATATACGACCATACATGGGAGCTTCCAAAGCCCTTATAACTGCGCTCGAAAAAAGTACCCATTATAAAATATTTTTGTCATAGTTAACGATAGAGCCAATTTATAAAAAAACGTGTAAACTTTCGAAGTCTTACCTTTTTCTATCAGTTTTTAGCAGTGCAATAAAACAATTTGTTGGAATTGTAGAAAAATCAACATCAATCAACACAAAGCCTGCCATATTCTTTATGAAAAACGTTTTTTAAAACATGTAATAAATTATGTAAAAACTGGAATTTCCCGGATTTTAAACTACTTATTAAGAACTGAATACTGGAAACTATTTTATAATACTTGCCCGACATTATGTCTGACTGTTGATCCGCCACTCATTCATCGATAACGTACTTGATTTATGTTATTATCTCAATATGTATTACTTGTGACAACAGTGTAACATTTTATTTGTATGGAAGATATTGATTTCTACTTTTCAATTGTTTTGCTAGAGAAATTTAATTTAATGTTTTTTTAACATGTTTCGAGCACACTGAAACATCGTCATCTAACTTCGGTCTGCTACTGAGGACTTCTTAACAGACACAGAACAGTAAAAATCCCAAGATATTTGGCCTGCCACAAGAAATGTATTAAAAAAAAACGTGATAAAGTAATGCTTATACTCAATCACGCTAGAACTGTTGAACTTATCTTGATGAAGTTTCGCACAATAGATTATATGCTCGAATGGCATATAGACTCCTTTTTCCCCCGGAAAAATAAACAGTTCCGTGGAATAGTTTTTTTTTCATTAAGCACGAATTCGGCATCTTTTCAGCATAATTGTGTTTGAAAAAAATAATTTCAAAATTCATTTATTTCAAGTAGGCCCAATATGAGCACTTTTGAAACGTCAAGTCTGTCCGCTTGTAGTGACTCTACCACCGGTTCGAAAGGCAGATTCTACCGAGAAGAAGCCGGCAAGAAACTCAGCAGTTGCTCTTTTCCAACATCAACAATTTACATTTTACATTTTAACATTCATTTTTCTATCTTGTGAGAGCTGAAAGCGGAGCCGGAGGGTTAGTGAATGACGTAGTATACATATAAATTTCCATTCGAACGAAGTCAGGGCGAATGCTACTTCCCAATATAGTAACCTAAAATAAATAAAGTTTAACTCCTTGGTATCCTCAAAGTATCTTTCGGAATTTCATTTTTTTTTGGCGATACGGTAAACCTTATCCATATTTTCCTGACGTGCAGAACGCTTTGTTCGGTGCATGTAAGTTGCATATCTATTTATTTACGTATTTACTTTTCATCGGCGACAGCCATTTTGCTTATCGCGGGATGAGATGTATGTTTGTTTGAATGGATGCTGTGACTCTGCGCTGATTGCAGAGACGGGGTATATCATAATGTGTGTCATGTTTACTTAGGTACGTCTCGTGCCATTGTTAGATTTACAAACTTATTTTTTTTATTACAAACGTATGGTGACGACAGATCAGAATACAGTTGTCACCCCTCTCTTTCCCCCCCTCTAGCTATAGTAACGACAAACCAGAAAATTGTATAATACTGTCCCGAGACACGCCGCGCTGTAGGCACCAGATTTTATTTATTTATTTAGTAAAAAAAGTTGAAAAACTTATCTTATTAATGTCTATCTAATTTTTCCATTATCCTGCAAATGATAAGTGTCCCCACACACGGGCCACTGGCTATAACAACATATCTTTTGTTGTGAGCAGCAGAGAAGACTTGTAGGTTGTGACAGCCGCCGGCGTCAACCGTTTACGGCGAGTCCATATAAAATGTATGATAACTACAGAAAACGCCGCCACCTATATATGGCGGTGGCGTTTTGTGGTTGTAGCAAGTGGCCCGTGTGCGGGGGCACTTTGATTTATCTATATCTATGCTAATATATAAATCTATAGAGTTTTTTACGGTTGTTCCGTTAAAACTATTAGACTATACATCCGATTGAATTGAAATTTTGCATCCATGTAGAGGATACATTGACTTAATGGATAGGCTAACTTTTTTATAAGTGTTAAATCTCCGAAGTGTATAGCGGGGGCGTTAATGATTAGAAAAAATCATAAAAAACTAAATTCAAAATTTAGTTTTTTATGATTTTTTAACTCTTTTAGACATGAAATTTAGACAGAATTTTTTGGGCTATATTACGAGTAAACTAGAATGTATTGAATGAAGTTTAAATCACAAAATTGGTTACGGGGGTGCTAATGCAAAAAAAAATTAAAATTTTATACTAAAATTCCCACAGACTTAAAATTTAATAAAAGTTTCATGTTTGTTAAATTAAGGTCACTTACTATCAGATTTCGAAAAATTTTAGCCCTAGAGGAGACTGTGGGGGCGTTAAAATTATTAATATAATTATAATTGTTGATAACATCCTAAAGGTTTTCTTATAGTAATAAGTTATGGACCAAGCAGTGGTAACCGAATGGTTAGTGAAAAACCATAATTTGTTACATAAACAGAGGAACACTTTGAATGCCATGCAAGGAACACATCCTATGAAATGACACCCTTCGGACTGGAACGCAGCTTAGCAGCTTAAATAGGCATGGGGGTAGTAGGGACTACCCTGGACAAGCTTGGCCACAAAATGCTTTAATAGGTACTACTACTAAAACTTTACGTGCCGAAGAGTCTATGTAAGATTTGCAGTCAATGATTGCAACTATCTATAATTTCCAAATAATACTGGTGGCCTCTGGTAGTAGGAGGGACATCTTTAGTGCTAAAACACGTATCTATATATATAAAAATGTTATGTTGGTTTGTGTACGCTTCAAAAACTCAAAAAGTTCTGCAATGATCGGGCTGAAATTTTAGCATGATATATAATACGCATCAAGGATTGTTTTTAATTTTATCTATTTTTCTCAACCATTCAATCACAATGTGCCACAGCGAAGCGTGGCACGGTACAACTAGTCTTATATATATGTTTCTTATGTGCGCGTGAATGTCACTGAACTCCTTCTAAACGGCTGGACCGATTTGAATAAATTTCTTCTAACTTACGAAGGGTCTTCTAGTAATATTTATAACTTAGTTTATACATGTTCTAGGACCGGTTAAATATATAACACATGATACAGAACAATCTGTATTTTTAAATATATTTAGACATAAAAGAGGGATTTAGCACATACCCTACAATTCCCAGACTTTAACGACAATTATCATAGCTTAGTGATAACTGAAGATTTCTTAGAAAAACCCGATACCTAACAATTTCTAGCTCGACCGGGGAATCGAACATACGCCCTCGTGAGACCTGTAATACGCGAAGAATAAACAAAAGTGGCAATTGATGGATAAGCTAAGAAATGAATATATAAGTTTAAAAGGTAGCACTTATGGAACAAAAGATGAAAAGTAAAATTAATTAGCTTCTTTTTAAAACAAAAATACACTTAATCCAAACACATTCAGGGATTAATCACGATTACTATAAAATCCGGCAATTTTTTACCAAATTCGTTCCCCGCGCCCCCTTACACACATTAGTCAAAGAAAAAAAATGCCAATAGAAAGTCGCCCCTCTAAAGAGACAATCACTAATTACCGCTGGCGTAAGCCATACAAATCGCGAGAATGTTTACTAATTTGCAAAAAAAAAGTCGCTAAGTTTGAATACGGCTAGGGGTTCCGCATACATGTATTGTTAACGAACGGAAACACGTTTAACTGATTATTTAATATAGTTTTATACCTTTATTCGTTACTTAAACTTTTAAATTTAGAATTGCATATAATTATTTATATAATTCGGTTTACATTTCCGTGTAGGTGATCTTCAACCTCACGGCAAACCTTGTCATCTCTCTCAGACCTAAAATTAAAAAAATGCAATATCTATATTTTAAGAAGTGACATTTTCGTATTTTTTTTTATTGCAGAATTAAAATCATTGAAACTTCGCAAATAAAGCGGTGGATATATGATATCATAAAATAGCAAAAAATTAATTACTTAAAATGAATTTGTATTAAACTAATGCATTTTTTTTTAATTCGTAACGAATTAGCATCACCATTAGCTAAGTAGAAAATGATTATAAATCTGTATAAAAAAATTTCGTATTTTATTACTAACTATATATATGTGTAAAAAAGATATTTACTAAACATTGAGCGTTTAGTAAATATCTTTTCTATATGGAATTTGAACAGATAACTTCGGATGTACGAGAAAATCGACTATATAGCACTTTGTTTAAGTCTCTTCCAGGCACAAAGTAGTTGAATCAAAAGACCTAAGCTTCTATAATCACAATTTTATTACAATGGTACCTTAAAACAAATATACTTTAACTTATCGTATTTATTAGAGTGTGAAATAGGGACCTTTACCGAAGGAACCCTAAAAAGTCGGTAAAAATAATCGCACTCGCCAAACGAACTTATTTATCCGGGCCGGGATTTAATAAGGATTTTTCAAGGAGCTCAGTTTTCGCCGAAGATTTTTAATTTTTTTTTTCGCTCCGCCTTCGTAAGCTAGACGATATATTTTCGCTTCGCAAATTGAATTAGTGCGCGACAAATACACCGACATCTCGTTCGGGAATTAGAAGAAATGCTAGCTAATGAAAGAAAATGTACTGCAATACGTAAAAAACGTTATCCCAGAATCTTGCTTACTCATATTTTATCAAACCCCGACCCAAAAAGACGGATGTTATACGTTTAACATCTGAATATCAGTGCGTGTCTGTAACTACATATTTACTTTGTGCAAGTTGTATTGTTCAATTCTCCTTTTAAAGCTGTCCTCAAATGGCAACATGATCAGTGTCATGTTGCTATTTGAGGACAGGAACAATGAATAATTTAAGCCAAAGACTATACGATTCGCTATACGCCATCATCAATAAAATGGCCTATATAAATTCAAAAAATTCAAAATTCATTTATTTCAGAAGGCCCAATATAAGCACTTTTGAAAAGTCAAGTCTGTTCGTTTGTAGTGACTCTACCACCGGTTCGGAAGGCAGATTCTACCGAGAAGAAGCCGGCAAGAAACTCAGCAGTTGCTATAAACATCATAACGTTTTTAATTTTCATGTAATATATGTAGGTATATTAATTAAAAAAGTAATGATATTTCCTCACGAGCTTTTCCTTAACCGTTAAAGCAAGTGATATCTTTGTTGATTCAATTAAAAGCCTACATATCAACGAAAAGTTTTAGTGGAGATCGATCTGAGTCCCCCTGGAAGGAAGGCTGAAGCTCTTACCACTAGACCACCACAATTTAATCTTTATATATATAATTCTTGTGTGCGTGTGTATGTCACTGAACTCCTCCTAAACGGCTGGACCGATTTGAATGAATTTTTCGGTATGCCTTTGGGTGGCACCCTGGATGGTTTAGATTCACAAATCAGCCCGATAGATGGCGCTGGGGTCCGCTTGTATATATATAAAAGAGAAAGTGTGTGGGTATGTTCCGTATAGGCTCCGAAACAGCTGGACTGATTTCAATGAAAATTTCAGGAAATCTTCGGATTGATCTAGCGAGTAATCCTGTAAAGTTTGGTGCCGATCGGAGCACTCCTATTTTTGAACTGTCAAATACATTTTTTATTTACTATGATGATATTCTATTGTTGGGTGTACATGGGTGTAGATAATGATCTTCACCCGCTCGAGAAGAGAATAATAAATACGGAGAGAAATAAATGATTTAATATATTATGAGACTTAAATTAAAAATTTAATGATGTTAGTTTATTCTTTAAATAAAATAGAGCAAAATCTAGCCCGGCGAAGCGGGCTGGGTACGCTAGTATAAATATAATTGTTGTGTGCGTGTGTATGTCACTGAACTCCTCCTAAACGGCTGGACCGATTTGAATGAATTTTTTGGTATGCCTTTGGGTGGCTCCCTGGATGGTTTAGATTCACAAATCAGCCCGACAGATGCCGCTGGGGTCCGCTTGTTTAATATAATTAACAGGTAATAACTGAATTCTCTTTAAAGTTACTCATTTTAAGAACTTAACATTTTTTCGTTAAGATTCGTAAATATTTTTTCGGCATCCATTCATTTTTCGTGTTAAAAAGATTCCTTTCTATTTGTTTTTCATATTGAACCCCTTTGATACAAGCACTAGTGCAGATAAGAAAGAAAAATATATATCTGAAACCTTCAAACAAAGGGGGCTCACAAAGAACCCTCTAACGCCAAATATTAAATTACTCAATATTTCATACCGATACTAATTTCGCTATCTTAACCCTTTGCCGGCCGCGAAACGACAGAAAATATTGCCGGAAAAAAAATACACCAAAAGAAAAAACGTCCCAAGCTTAATTGACATTCTTTATGAACGTCAGTCTTAGCTCGGGGATATTTTTTAATTAGATATATTTTATGAGCTTTTTTTCGAAAGGGGTACGAATAAAGGGTTAACATTTGTTTGAGCCGGGTGGGGGGGTCAATATTAGCTTTCTTGGTAATCAGGCGGGAAAAAATGGTCGATTAGGCCCCCAGAAGACGTAAATTTAGGATCATTGGTGGAGGCTACGTGCTAGGTGTGACAACCCCTCGCGAATTTCCTTACGTAATGGAGTATGGGGTAGCCGGAGCGATTACAAGATATTTTTAAATGCAAATGCAAAGGGTTAGATGTTATGAGTATTGGATTAGTTGTGTTCTTTCTTTTTATAACAATAATATGGTAGAAGTCTACTATGTTACTCAATACGCCCTACATACCTCCTTTGGCAGTTGACAGGCTGTAATTGAATAGACGTAACTTTAAAGTGGTGTCTTTTTCGATAAATATTTTTATTGTTGGTTTGCCCTACTGACAAAAGATTACCATTAAAAACTATATCATTATAACTTTAAATTTTTTAATTATTTTTTGCTATGTAAAATAATTAAAAAAAATATTTTTGTAAATCATACCACGTTGTTACAAGTTGTGTTAAATTAACTTTTATTATGACCAACTGTAAGATGAACGTATTATTTTAGCAACAGGGTAATAGTTTTAATTTTAGATAATATAAGCAGGCATTAAAGCCGAGCTTAAATTAATAAAAGTAGTAAATATTTTAAAACTTGCTGCTTTTAATATAATTTATGGTATTCTACTAGTCGTTCAAAAAACATGATTTGTTTTACGAAAATAAGGAAACCATCTTTGTTTACGTATCAGTCATCGTTCGGGTAAACGACCGATCTGTTTTAGCGTTCACTTGCACATACTTTAATAAGAATTTAATTAGTTGGAAATGATTCAGCTCGAGGAATATTAAGTGCCCACTGCCCGCGATTGCTTAGGTTTGTAAAAATGCCACGTTTTAAAAGTGTCTCTCCTTTAAGGAGCAAATTAACTTCATGCGCAATTACATCAAGATTGGTATAGAGACAAGAACAGTCGACAATCAATTCTTAATCCCACGGGAATCACCATCTCCTGGATGTTACCTATCTCTGTGCTAAATGTCATCGAGATCGAGGTGCTGCAGTTGAGAAAAACATAGGTAACAAACACATGTATAAACGAGTGTTCGTTAACACTTTTGCATTTATAGCATTTCTGTGGATTATCTATGGGTCCAATAATATGAATAAGGTGTTATACGCATTGCATAACTGACCGAGAATGCTGCGAAATATTTTGGAATACCCTACTTAAGTAATAAAAGTGAAAGTGGATGCGTAAAAAAGACGGACTAACAGACATATTTTACATTTCTCTATAACTATAAAACGCTCTGTACTAACTCAAAGACAACCTACATTCCAAACTGCTTAACGTTGAAATTTTAAGTTTCGGGAGAATATTGTTTAGGCATCCTAATGATGTAACAAAAAATGTTTTATTCTACCCCTGAATGAGTGAGAAAGAGGCATTTTAATAGAGACTGATTGTAACCAGGAATCGAACATAGGACAGGAGTTCCCAACACCTTGGGACCCCAACGCCCATCGGTTCTCCAAACTATGTGTGTACTTCGGTTTGGCAGAGTCTGTCTTCGAGTTTCTCAAAAGGTTACGTAAGAACAAGAGCAAGACGAAAATTATTTTTAACGTCCACCCCGTGTTAGTTGGGAGATTTGCACTCGAAATTGTAGACGAGTAGGTATATATACCTAGGACACACGTTCCAATAGGTCCAATTTCGAGAAAGAGGTGGACCGCTAAAGCCAACTCGGATGGGCAGCGTTCGGGAAAATTCATGACATCTTTTCGTTCAAAATCCCTCAGTGTCTGAAGGCCAAAGTCAAAGTCAGAAAATTGCGTGTTGCCAGTGATGACTGACGGATTTCATAAGAATGCTCAGATAGATAGATAGAAAGTCTTTATTGCACATACAGAATAAAAAACAAATTGAACGAAACAAAATGTAAATAAATATATATGCGCAAAAGCGGCCTTATCGCTAGAAGCAATCTCCTCCAGACAAATCTTAAATAATACATAAATCATTTCATATTTTACTACATGATGGATAGGAAATGGTCTTTTACGCGCGATTTAAAGATATTTAGAGATTTAGACTGTCTTGTTTCTCTCGGTAGCTCATTCCAAAGGTTAACCACCTTTACCCTAAAAGAATTGCCATATACTAATGTACGACTAGCAGGAACTTGTTGTCATTATTAGCTCTCAGATTTATATGAACATTGCTACCAAGAAAGATTTACTCAGCGGGCGATGTAAAGAGCTATGTTAGGAGTATCTCTACATGATCAAATCAGAAATGAGGAGATCCGTAGAAGGACAAGATTTACCGACATAGCCCAACGAGTCACGAAGCTGAAGTGGCAATGGGCGGAGCTTATCTTATACTAATATATATATAAACCTCCTGTCACGATGTTTGTCCGCGATGGACTCCTAAACTACTGAACCGATTTTAAATTAAATTGGCACACCGTGAGCAGTCTGGTCCAACTTAAGAGATAGGATAGCTTAGATCTTTAAGTAAAGTCACAATTTTATTTTATTGCAAATTATTTGTCTATAATTAATTGACAGTCACATGTTACATGTATATACAACTATACTCATTTAAGGCGAAGACGAAGTCGCGGGCAACAGCTAGTACTAATATATAAAGCTGAAGAGTTTGTTTGGTTACTTGAACGCGGTGATATCAGGAAAGGCTATATCACGCTAAGACCAATAGTAGCAAAGCACCAGTATAAAAATCGGGGTCCTTTTTCCTTTTAAGAGAATACGCTGCGTGTGCTGCGTAAACGGTTAAAATTTCGTTAAACAAAGTTGTTCTCCTTTAGAAGTTATAAAAAACAATCCACTACAACATATGTCTATGTCTTAAGATTGACTTATACACGGGTGAAGTCGCGAGGGACCGCTAGTGCAATATAAAGGATTTAAAATTATGTAGGTACATCTATTTGCTAATGTTGACTACTAATTGGCCTAATTAACAAATTGCGAATTCCGTTTACTTTGCGTAATTCTTAAAACCCAGTGTACCTGGGTTCTAGGTCAAGATTTTCTTTGTACTGATTGTTAGAGTAGCCTTGACCGTAAATAAGCCATTACCGGTAAGTGATTAGGAATACGCGCATTTCCGCTTAGAATATAATCGTTATCACTGACTCTGATAATAAATTAGGTATCTATAATGTATGGACCTTAAATAAATTTTAGATTTTAAACTACAGTAAGTACAGTAGTACAGTATTCCAATTAACTTCATTTATTTCAAGTAGGACTATAAGCACTTTATAAGCACTTTTGAAACGTCTAGTATGTCTGTTTGTACTGACTCTGTTGTTAGGAAAGCAGATTATACCGAGAAGAGCCGGCTAGAAACTCAGTAGTAGCACTTTCTCAACATCAACATTTACAATCATTTTTCTATCATGCGGGAGATAAACTGGCTGCTTCCAATCTACCTTGTCATTAAGAAATTCATCAAATGTATAGTAACCTTAAATGAATGAATGAATAAGTTAATGAACGAATGATCATACATTTATACTTGTATAATAACCTTGATGTGTCTCCAGGAGCTATGATAGCCTAGTTACATTCGACCTCTTTTTCGGGGGAACTGAGTTCCCCGGCACGGCTCTCTAATTTTGCGGGGAAAAAAGGTTATAATCCGTTCATCATAGCTTGACGCGTAAACTATATGACGCACCATCCAGTTCACTTTGTTGCGAGGCCATGGTGCCTAGTGGGAGGCTTTGGCCGTTGCTAAATACCAGTCTACCGGTAACAGCGAGCCGCCCAGCGATTTAGCGTTCCGATACAATGCCGACTGCCATACCCCTGACATACTAGCACGGTGCCATCTCAGACTACATCATCTCTTTCCACCATGTGACGTTGCTGTAAAGGTCTTACATGTAGTTGAGTAAAAAAAAAAAAAAAGTACACGTCATTAATAAAGAAATCGTGGTATGTAACGATTTTAATTTTACAGAGAGGCCTTGGGGTTACTCTACCTTGTGCAATAAGGTCGACAACCGGTAAAACTTGCGGATCCACCTTCTTCGCATTGGTTCTACTTCGACTTTGTATTTATATGTATAAAACATAATAACTATGTACGGATATGTTTAAAATATAACTCTGTGATATAAAGTTTTTATCTCGATATATTATTTAATCCAGAGAATTTATAGTACGTAGGCATTTCCTTGATATTTATGTAATAATAATAATATATTTTATTTATAAAAAAAAACGTATACATTTCAGGAGTGTGAAGCCCTATTGCCTGCGATCAGCGGCGTGCACAGGGTTTTTGATCACGGTATGCATAACGAAGATAGATGCCATAAAATGATAAAGTCCTTCGCATTTATGAGTTATACAAAATTTTTAGGGTAGGCAGTGCTTCTGTGCATGCATGAAGTGCACGCCACTGCCTGCGATAGTTTAAATTGATTACAGGAGGCACATGATCCTAATAATTAACGATTGGCAAATTAACAGGCAAAGTTATTCAAAAGTAACTGGGGATAAAAATATGCCCAATGCATTGAAAGTTCGACTACAGATGACGAAGTCTTATTCATTATTTTTAAACTCTTTATTTGTACACCACTATGAAGCTAAGGAAATAAAGGATGATTAGAAATACAAAGAATGAAGTTAGAAGAATACAAAAGGCGGCCTTATCGCTAAGTAGCGATCTCTGCCAGGCAACCTGAGCGAGAACGGACTGGCGGTGAAAAATTATTAGTAACCTATACAAAACCATAAACAAAATTGCACAAATAAGAATTATATAATAAATAGATATAAAATAATAAAGTAATATTTACTCAATCATATTATATACATTAATAATAAAATTAAAATAAACTAGGTACTAAAATTAGGCAGCCTGAACCGAGGAAATGGCTTCCCATGCTTCTGAGAACACTTATATCCATCTGTCTATCATCCATTTTTTCGTAGTGCCGAGTTCGAATCCCAGCACGCGTCTCTACCTTCTAAGTTATGTGCGTTTTAAGTAATTAAAATATCACTTACTCCAACGGTGAAGGAAACATCGTGAGGAATCCTGATGCCAGTCAGTTCTCCAAGGCGTCTCTACCAATCCGCACTCTGTTCTTAGTTGGTCGGTAATGGGTTGATATGATAATGATTCTATGTTTTATCCACAGTGTCTCGCGGTTCGATGACACTAAGGCGAAGGTCTTATCCAAATCGAGTATTTACTGAGCACACTCTCCCTAATATTAGAAACGCGTGTGTGTTTACTTTTCTACGCTCTAACTAATCCAACCAATCGACTTGATTTTTGCCATTAGAAAATACGGAGTGTAACATAGGTTACTTTTCGTCCGAGGAAAACAAACGGTTCTGACGGGATATGTCACGAAGAACGCGCGTAGCTAGTCCAGAAATAACTTCCTCATTTGTTTACCTAATAAAGCACCTAGCATTAGTCAATGGAGATAAATATATTACCAATCGGCTCCATTCGTGTATGAAAACAAAGAAAACCTTATAAATTCTGACGACAAGTGCAATGGTGAACGCTGTGAATTTAAGTAGGAGTTTCCGGGTTCGATCCCCAGCAGGGGTAATTTGGGAATTTACATTTCTTAATTTTCTCTGATCTGGTCTGGTCTGGGTCAGGCTTTGGCCGTAGCTAGTTACCACCCCAGCGACAAAGACGTGCTGTATTGCGATTTAGTGTTCCGGTGCGATGTCGTGTAGAAAACGATAAGGGGATTTGAGTACCATACTCCCTTACAACTTAAGCCGGCTACCATCTTAGACTGTATCATCACTTACCACCAGATGAGATTGCAGTCAAGAACTAACATTAAGTGAAAAAAAAAAAAATTGTAAACACCCAAACAGGTAGGATTTGAGTGCCCTACATAGCTATGTTCTGACTCATGGTAGCCAGGTAGAAAGTGTCCGTTATGCCGCGTGAATCATATTTGAGTTATGATAAAATTCCTAGAACTATCGGGTTTTACTTATAAAGGTTCCATGCTCCGGTGTAATCCGTAAAATGCAATAAAATTAAGTGCTACGCGGTATCTCCATATAGGTACCTACATTCAAACAATTACTGACTACAAGACAACACGCAGCCGGTTCGTTTGTAATAATAAAATGTTTAAAGTAGTTCTTTGTAAACGTAAATGAGCACAGATAAAGGATTATTAAAAAAAAAATGTTTTATTCCTCTAAAAAGTTTACCCAAATATAATCGACATTATTGGGTCATTTCTTAAATAAAGTTTAACGGGTACATACCACGATAATATTTTTGGATTTGACGACGGCCGTCGTGACCACGATCCATGCAACTGGGTCGAAATACCGACAAAACCAAAAATATTATAGTAGTATGTACCCGTTGAACTATATTTGAGGAATGTTGATTAATCACGTAAATCTTAGTTTAAAATTTTTAATATTTGGGTCAAAGAAAATTTGTTTACATAAACATTCAGAAAACAAATTTTCTTTTAAACAGAACAAAACACTGTCTTGAATATTGTCTAAATCTTGGGAATGTAAAGTCACATCTCCTGAAGATGCTCCGTCGTACGAAAGGTGCGTAGAGAATACATTTTGGAAGATCTGTTTGGTGTTGAGTATAGAGATTGAAACAGTCATAAATTTTACCGACCAGATTTTATGGTTTTACCGGATTATAAACTCAATATTCATTGTATACCATGGAATTCCGCAAAGTAACGCCTGCTTCTATACAATAAAACAAAGGTGTATTAAGTTAAAAATAATCCTATTTATACCTACCTAACAACTGATGTTACTAAGCGGACAGCGGATAAAACTTACGTGACTTAAAAAATATATACGTGTGCAAGAATTGTAATATCATATCAATACTTATTCGTTATAATAATAAGGAAGTGAAATATCTTAAATACGAGTACGTACAATATCAATTGGTTTCCACATGGCACGTTTCGCACATACCAAAACGTAACGATCAAATTATAATGCAGCAAATTCCTCTGACAACTGTTTCTCAGAAAAGATGCTTCAAGCTAAATCTTTTAACTTGCTTATTGTGAAAGTAACTACATCACTTCCTCGCTATTTATAATACCTACCTTCTTAATGATGGCTATCGTGTAGTGAGTCAGGAAAAACCCGGGTTTGAATCTCATAATTTGACCAATTTTCCCTGGGGGACTGCACAATGAGATGAGACAAAATGTTAATTGCGATGACTTCCCAATTAGTTTTAAAGTGTAAAAGATAAAATGGGAACATGCTCTTGGGTCACCAGATTAGTTAACTAATTTCGGTTAAATTTAAATTGACTAGAAATACACAGCTAGCGTTGAAAGCCCAGTGGGTCCGCTCCCCTAATATTTCTAAGTTATGTGCGTTTCAAGCAAATAAAATATCGCTTGCTTCGATGATGAAGGAAAATCATCGTGAGGAAATCTGCATACCTGAGAGTTCTCCAGAATGTTCTCTAAGGTGTCCGGACTACACTAATCCGCACTGGCTCAGCGTGGACTACGGCTTCACCCCTTCTCACTGTTGGAGGAGACCCGTGCCCTGTAGTGGGCCGGTAATGGGTTGATATGACAATGCTTATGACGCAGCTAGAACTTTGAGCTATCTGTCCAAAAATAAAAACATTGCAATGCTTACTAAATATTTTTTTATATGTAGATACGTCACTTATAATTTTAATACCATAAATCTTCCAAGATGCAGTAAACTGTAAATCGATCTGACAAAGATATCTAGGCTTATCATAAAAGATAGTTTAACTTCGCTAACCAGGGACGTAACTACTACAGTATTATTTTAAATTTAAGTTTATTTTATAAACCTTGATGTCCCAAACATAAGGATTATAATTCCGGAAAAACACGTCACGCAGGTGTAGAAAGGGAGGGCAGTAGATCTTCAGACAGAATAGGTGTTGCATTACACAATTTTAGCTAAAATACCGAGAAATGCGTTAATCCTATCTGTGACTTTTAATTTCAATGCAAGATATCTTTATAGATTTTTATTGAAAATAGGCCTATCCGTCTAAAGTTAGATACACATACGTTTCTTTGTAATTAGATACGTAACTGAAGTTAGAGAAAAATGCTTGCAGTTTATCTACCTAAAGATGTTATTATAATAATTCCGTGACCTTCAACTCTATAGTTAGGTAAGGCATAAATTCTATTGTTCTGCCTCTTCACTCATACAATCAGTGCAAAGTTATTATAATATCTTATCAATCCTAATTGACTGACAAACTAGCTGGTGACGGTTCGTTTTTTTATATATGTTCGTGTCCAGGGTGAGAGAGAAATAAAAATATCGTAGGGTACGTATTAGTTTTTTTTCTTTATTAATATTTGACGGACAGATAGCAAATGGCCCACGTGATCTGGAGTGGAAAACAGTCGCCTAGATTGGAGCAAGACTTAGAGCGCAGTCAAGGAACACTTCTACCCTGTTCCTTACCAATTGCCGACCTGTGTCCACCAGCCTAAGGGGTGAGTGTTAAGCATCATGTGCCTGTAATTACACCGGCAACAGCACCCTTCAGACCGGAACACAGCATTGGAACAATGCTGATTGGTGACAGAAATAAGCATGGCAGTGTTACAAAAAGCTCTTCTACCCAGACCGTATGCAAGCTTCAAGCAATTTATTGTCCTAAATTTCATCGAGCCGAACATAGGTAACAAGTGAAAAAAAATAAACAAACCGACGTACTGTCGCATTTATTATATTAGTTTTATGGATGCAGCCGTACAGTCTATCAGCCCTTAATATCTACACATCAATTTTCTTATATACGTAAAGTCGGTTATCAGTTCTTTGCGGTAGGTATTGTTAAAGATAACGTTATCAATAGAAGCATAGCGTAGTAACCTTATGTGCAATCAAATGTCAACTTTAGTGGTTAAAAATAAAGTTTATTATTAATTTATTTTTAGATTTTGACATTGGCAAAATTAAGGCAACGCGCAATTAGTTTTTTTTAATTGTAATAATGGACTTATCAAGCAGATAGCAGATAGGGCTAGCTCAGGCAGGAGAAAAAAATGATTTCCCCCGATTAAATCCCCTGAAAAGTCTAACGTGCCTGCGAAAGCACAGGAAAATGCCATAGGAGAAGTTGAAGTGTGCGTGAAAGATTAATCTAGTATTTTAGATTCGGTTGCTGGTTCGGGGACTTCCCAAAACTATTTGAGGGAGAATTTTAACTGTAAAATGAGTAAACAGCACATTTTTTATTCCACCATAAATTAGCTTTTAACTACACTCACCTGGTTGTAAGTGATGTTGCAGTTTATGATGGTATCGGGCTTATCTATTACGGATATAGCAGTTATATTTAGCAGCACGTTATTATCGATAGGATGGTCTGGCCACGGCCGAAGCCTCCGACCAGACAAATTGCCCCTGCCTGGAATCGAACCAGGGACCTCCAACTCAAAACCACAGCGCTCAACGAATAACAATGCGCCAGGGAGGTCATCGTTTCGCGGTTGTGTGCGAAAGCGTTCCCGTGGCCCTGCCAGGTGACATGTTGGAACACCGTGGGGTTTTAGCCGGTACGAGTCCGAGATAACCACTGTGCCTCCCAGTGGTATCCATAAGGATTTCCAGACGAAAAAAAAAAAAAAAAGGTCATCGTTCGGTAACTTGAGCTGATAAAGTAACAGCTCAGTGGCTTATTACCATTGCTTTAACAGTTATTGTACATCGTGTAAATGAAAACCGAAATAATACTTCACAGGCTTTCATCATCATATCAACTACTGCTAGCATATTTACTACAGAGCACGGGTCTCCTCCGAATAAAAAAGTTGTAGGCCGTAGTCCACCAAGCTGACCCAGTGCGGATTGTTGGACTCCACACACCTTTGAAAACATTATGGACAACTCTCAGTCGTGCCGGTTTCTTCCCGATGTTTTCTTTCACCGTTGAAGTAGGTGATATTTAATTTCTTAGAACGCACTTAGCTTAGAAATGTTAGTGGTGAGTCGTGAAGCCGGGTCCTAATCACAAGGCTTTCACCCCTTCCACGGTGTTTGATTCCCGCCAGTGACAATTTCTGAATTTATAATATGCAAATTTGAACGAGAAAGAGAGGTTGAACTTTCCACCCTGTTTTAATGCGATATGGCGAGTTAGTACCTCATATGGGAATGTAGAGCTAAATTTGTCATTTCCGGGCAGATTCCAGAGTATGTACCTATACTTACGATGTCATTACCAATCTGGTATTGATAATAATTATCAATATTATCGTTCTTTGTCTAACATTTAAATTTTTTAGGTATTTGTAAAAATGGTATCAATTAAAGAAACAATTAGATTAACATTACAATCAAAATATTTTCGGTTAAATATTAAGGTACTTAATTTTTTCAATTCTTTTTTTTTAAGAACTACGCAGGAAACAGGACAGGCTTGGACAGGTTTTGACGTTCGAAAAGATTTATGTACCAGAAGGTAGGTAGGTAGAGTTTTAAATTAAATGATTTTAAGATGATATAAAATTTCAATACAGTTCAAAAAGTGTTACATTTTATAGCTGTACATAAGTTATGGAAAATTCCATTTTCGTCCAGGTGCTTTTCACTTTTCTTGTTTTACCGTAGGTAGACTTTGTGTTTATAATGTATTCAACGATTTTATGAATATTTTGAATGTACCGTAACATTGTAATCAAAATAGTACATTCTAAAAAGTTGGGAAAGTAGGCAATTTCACACGAGACCTAAGGTGCATTGCGCGTGAGCAATTGGATCTTAAAGAAATCTAAGAACCACCTACCTAGGTACTTCGATAATTGAGTTATCAGCTGAAATAATGAAAGTGGATAAAATAAAGAAATAGGTAGGTAACTGCGTCAGAACAGAAGGTTTCTAGGTTTCTCAATGTAAATCGATTTATACCTAAGTTAACTTTGTAAAATATAACTGAATGGAACCTTAAACTATAGTTTTTAAGTTCTACGGTAAGTTAAAATGTAGCTGCACGTTTGTTTATAGTCAACATAATCATAACTAAAAAATATGCATAGGTATAGTTGTACATAGATCTTCCTTTTTAAAGTCGGTTAAAAATACATTTTTGTTTAAATATTATAACTTCATTTTATCAGCAGTAATCTAAGTACCAATTAGAACAAAAGCAGCAAATCTAGCTTAATTAACTATCTAAAGATTAATTATTATAAATGAAAAGAAACCTAAGGTATCCAAAATAAATTTAAAAGAAAAAAGTAATAAAAGCTTGCATAAACAGAAGGTATTTTTAATCTGTAACGTGGACACGTCTCTCCCGCGATGTTCTAATAAAAACAAAAATAAACTTACGAAACAAAGGAGTTTTCAATGAGAAATCCAATTTACTTAACAGAAACACTGGCACAACACATAAGTTAACTCAATAAAAAAATATTATTGTCATTACATTCTTTAATTTTTTTATTTGAATTTGGAATCGAATGCCACCAGTTTTCAATGTAACGTGTGGTTCGCAACTGAATGGACTGACCATTTGGCACACATTGACAGAGTGACTTACGTTGATATGGCATCAAGGGCACGTATCGACTAATAATGAACCTTAACACTATGTAATAAAGTTGCATTCAAGCAGTAATTAGTAATACGAACTTAGTCGAAGTTAACGGTAGGAATATTGAGGTCAATGACGTCTTTTTTTGATAGTGGTAGACTAGCAGATTTTGCGGAAGTAAGTGTTTGCGGAGCGAAAGAGAAAGGCATTGAGTGCCGTAATTTTTGAAATCACCTATTGTCTGTGGTAGGAAGTTCCCAATAAGTCTTTGCTTACCAACCACAGAATATAATAGAAAAACATACACAGCGATAGATAAAGCACTATAAATAAATAATAAATATAATATAACAAATAAATATACTACAACAATACACACATCGCCACCTAGCCCCAAAGTAAGCGTAGCTTGTGTTATGGGTACTAGGATAACTGATGAATTTTTTATGAATTATATATACATAAATACTTAGAAAATACATATAAACACCCAGACACTGAAAAACACTTATGCTCATTACACAAACATTTTCCAGCTGTGGGAATCGAACCCACGGCCTTGGACTCAGAAAGCAGGGTCGCTGCCAACTGCGGCAGTCGGCTGTCAAACTAAACACTATGAAAAGTGGATATACACTTTAAACACGGGTCGCTACGTTTCTCAAGTCAATCTACCTAATTCGTATGTATTTCCTGCTATAGGATCGGTTACATGCTTGCGGCATAACCCAATAGATATTTTATTAAATTAGCAGTTTGTACTCACTAGACCAATCATTAAGAAAAAAGTTCTCTACAAGTCAGCCCTTGAAACTCAGTACGTTTCAACGTTCTGAGAACTCTCAGAACGTTTAATCACTCGGCGACACCTTATTGTTGGAAGGATGGTAACTAGCCACCTCCAAAGCCTCCTACTAGACTAGATAGTCTAGATAAATTAAGATATATTTTAAATTGTCAAATTGCTCTTGCCGTAGGTTGAACCCGGTAGCTCCACATATAAGACCACAGCGTTCACTAATGCGCTAAAAAATTAATTAGTTGAACCGAATCCTCGTCTAGCCCTTATCTATATCCCCGTATCAAAATTAAAAATAGACTGGTTTTATTTAGTTTCTTTTGCGACTTACCGCCTGTTTGTCAGTCAGTCCTACTTGTGCCCACTGCCCAACTACTCCCAACCGGAGAGTTTGCCAAAAATCGCCACGGTGGTTGAACGCAGTAGATTGTAGAACTGTAGTACAGAGAACGCTGTTGCTCGATGAAAACTCAAAATTTATTCATTTTAAGAAGACCTACTTTGTAGGCACTTTTGATACTCACGTCTATCTATATATATATAGATAGTAATATAGATAATTTATAAATATATTTATAAATTTATTATTTACCAAATAGTTAACTCATACACAACTAATAAACACCTGACTGATATTATAATAGTTCACTATAATATCCAGGTCCGAATTATACAAATCACAGTTTTAGGATAATTATGAAGCACCTTACTTTAGGATGTAAACAATATAATCCAACATGGCGGCCTCGGACTCACAAAATGACCACAGACTACACAAAAACACTATATATATATATATATATATATATATATAGATAGTAATATAGATAATTTATAAATATATTTATAAATTTATTATTTACCAAATAGTTAACTCATACACAACTAATAAACACCTGACTGATATTATAATAGTTCACTATAATATCCAGGTCCGAATTATACAAATCACAGTTTTAGGATAATTATGAAGCACCTTACTTTAGGATGTAAACAATATAATCCAACATGGCGGCCTCGGACTCACAAAATGACCACAGACTACACAAAAACACGGCTAATACCCGACTTATAACGTTAGCGGAATGGACTTGATATTATTATGTTGTGTGGTAACAACAAAAAAAAAGCATTCAGAATAAGTTATTATTAAGTATTAATAATGAATAATAATAAATTAATACATCAATTAGGGTTTATGTTTTTTTATTTCTCAAAAGAATTACAAAATTCGCTTGGTAGAGAAAACACTAAACTTAAAACTATAACATGTTGTGTGCGTACACTATAGAATGTACATATAAATCTATAGACTATATTATCTATTAGCTAAAAACAAATGATCGTATAACCGGGTTGATACACAAATACAGCAAAAACATAAGACTAAAACAAAGATCATCGTTTACTGTAAACGACTTCTAGTGACATATTATTTATCAAGTAGAGTTTTTTGGTTTATTTTATATCAGATGGGGATGAGAGATGATTTTTCAATCGCCAAGTAAATAAATAAATAATCTATAAGCAAGGAGTCTATTTGACGTTTTGACAGTTGTTGCTTATAAAATCTATCAAATTGTTGTTACCTGGATTTTAAATCCAGCCCTTGAACATCGGGAAATTGTAATTATTGAAATTGAAATCGAATCCTTGTTGTAATGAACGATGCAACTTAATATAAAACTTTTATAGATTCGTTATTAGGTATAGTTCTTTAGAAAAACCATATATATCTATTATCTAATCTAATCTAATCATTAAATCATTGAATAAATGAATAAGTTTCTTTCAGTAAAGCCTACACAGGCTCCGTTATTATCATTCGAATCAACTAACTGTTGGACATTTTTTTTTTCTTTAGTTTATAGGGCGGCCATTTTTACTGGATCAGGGCGCCGAATCTTTAAATACGTCACAGTCTGTTGGGTTAGATCATTTTCATTTAACTTCGTCCGAAAAGAATAAGTTGGTAGAATTGGCGCCCTTATAGCTAAACAGATATTATTGACAAAAATAACCGACTTTGCTCTGTTAAAACTAAAAAGCAAGAAATAAATACTTTCTACTACATTTTGAAGTCGGTGCCAAGTAATATGTAGAAAGTTATTATGTACTTATAGATCATATATTACTTCGTATTCCTTTTTAAATAGTAGCAAGGAAAGCGACTGAATTTTTTTTCATTTTACTTAATACCTGATGAAAATGGGACTAAACTGACTGTATTGTTTACCAACATCTTGACTTTTACAAACATTCTTGCAATAAAAAAAAAGACCACATGGCATGTATAATGTCTGAAACGAAAAAATATTTTTTTTCAATCGGTTTAAGACAGAGAGACATGTCAGAGTTCTAAGCTAACATATACGAGTATTAAAAAAATACAACGGAATTGGGAACCTCCTCCTTTTTTGTAAGTTGTTTTAAAAACTATTTTATTTTAAGCGCAAGCGCAAAAGAAAGCCTGGATTAACTATGTAATTCCTATCTGGTTCTTATCTGGTTTCTATATCTTTTCGGTGTCGGTTTTCCGTTTGACCGGATTCGCCGCCTCATTTTGATCTTCCGCCGGTGTCTTTTTTTTTTGGGACTCCGTTTCAGTTGTGCTTACTGCTACCACATTGGAGTGTGACGTTTCCGGTAGTAAGTTCGTTGCTGGATCATATACCCTTGCAGTACCTAAATTGCAGGTGGTTAAATCAGCTGGAATAAGAATTACGATTGAACACGAATTTCAAAGTTACCGTTGCTTTTTCTGGCTTTTGTTACTCTGCTTCCTTTTAAACTAATTATGTGCCAAAAATCGAGTTGATTGGTTGAATGGGCAAGAAAGAAGGATAAACAAACAAAACTTAATTTGACGGGTTGGACAGTTATTAGATGGGTACCTACTAGAGTTATTGGGTTATGAATTGCACTTTATTTATTTATTGTGTTTTATAAATTATAAGACGTTGCCATTTTAAAGTTGCCTAGACGTAGAAATTCTATTTTGTAATTTTTGTATATTGCATATTAATATTTCGTGAAAGTTTTTTTTATTTAGTTTAGTTTTTAATTATTCTTTCATGTAATAGTGTGTCATGTGGGTCATAGTTACCAGATAAAAATAAATAAATAAGAAACTTTAAAATACATTTAATATTCTCTTATGTATCATCGTTAACAATTTCGACAACTCTTGTATCAACATAATTAAAATGATTACAAACTATAATAGAAACTAAAGATGCATGGCAAATAAAATAGAAAATAAACAATTTTGATTTGAAATTATTAAATATCTTGCGAATAACGCATCAATTGTACTTTTTACCTCGTTGTGCTAATATTGACGTTGATTGGAAATAATAAAATCAAATTCTCTATTCAAAAAAATCAAATAGCTGCGTCTCGTAACGGTGTTGCAAGTCCAAAGATTTTATCTCCTCTAAAAATATGCCTACCGCGCTGAAAGAAGTTTCACTTCAAAGATAAACACACTTTCGCATTTATGCCTACGATTAGTAATGATTGACGTACGTACCATGATGGCCCATAGTAGTATGATAGTAAGTGGAAAATCGTCGCCTGGTGCGTTAAATTTATCGTGTGAACTAATATAATATGGACTAACATTTGGAATAAATATAAATAAATAAAACATCCAAACAAACAAATTGTAATAAACAGCACTAAGAATCAGTTAGGATTCCCGATTCCTGAACGAAAATTGTAGGTCTTGGTAGGCGAAATGTCAATGTCAGTGGGAAAAAAGGGGGAATTAACCGGTGATGGTGGAAAAACAATCATGGTTAAAACTAAAAGTACAGTTGGTAGAAGTTTAAAAGGTCATTCTGTTCTCTTACACCTAATTATGAGAAGAAGTAATTGTTAATAAAGGAAAGTAAAACGAACAACCACTTTAATTGCGAGTCATTGAAACGTACTTTCTTACAAACCACAAGTTGCTGACGAGATTGGAAATAAGTATTCACACATTTACATTACCACTAGTTGCTAGAAGCCGTTCTAAGCACCATTGTGACAAAATAATGATCGGTTATAGTTTAGGCATGACAATTAAACTTTATAAAACTATTCAAACCTATTAAGTCGGCAGGTACTATGATAAGTTATAAGTACCTGCTTTAAATAAAGCGAAAGCAAAGTATTAGTATGAAAAATGTTTACCTAGTAGGTAACTAAAATAAATCTCGAAGTACAAAGTAAATAAATAACTTAAATATGTGCACTGTATTTTATTTATGAGTTCTTAACCCAATGTTTATAACAATATGAAAAAAAACATTACTTCTAAAAAAAACTGCAACTAGATTGTATGAACTTACGATTTCTTAGCGATTCCCTTATAGCTTTCCACAATTCGTCCATCTTGCAATTTTTTTTAATACTTAACTAATGCAAGTAACTGCTCACTGTTTTAATGACAAACGTGTAGGTATAATATAAGCTATTAATCTAGACGAAAATTCGATCGTCAATGTACTGTATGCTTTCTAATGTATGACGTGGATAACAAATGACTGCCTATATATGGTTCTTGAAAGCAGTGATAAGTGTTGAGCCGTTCTTCGAGTACTGTATCATATTATACATATAGTATTACCTGTTTTCATTAAATTCAAACACATTAAAACATTTCGATAAGTCCACCTTTACATAAAACAATATGTAAACGAGTCAGCGTGCTGCCACGATACAGTCTACAAACTTTCTCAATTAATCGGTTAGCGGAGATTTTTGAAGTTATACTTGTTTTGGCGCGTTAGGGAAAAATGGTTAGAGTAAATTATTAAGATGCGCGCGCACACCGTCACAAAAAACCGACACCATGAAGTTTACTTTCAATAATTCAAGCATTACTTTTTTTCTATTGTTCGTGTCGTTTTTTGTACAAACGTAGAATAAGGAATGATAGAATTATTGAAACGATTTTTATCTTGTTACGGCAAAGAAGAGTAACTACTTACGCGAGTACAGAGCACTGATAGTTCCGAGTCTACTGACATACAAACAAATTGTTCAGCTTTATGACATTAAGTATAGATAGCAACGATAGCGCAAGTGTTTTTAATACAAGATTTCAAGAACTGACAAGGTTTGCGCGAATAATATATTGTATACTATAACACTTACCATTTGAGACATACAGTCACGTAAGCATTGCAAATCCGTGCCGGGGACCAACAATAACAGTTTCATCCTACCTAGTGTTTTTATTCCCTATCGAGAATACTATAGTAACTCTTTTACGGTTAATTGTGTCAGACTCTGGAATTCCCTGCCTGCTGACATACGTCAGGCTCAATCTCTAAATATTTTCAAGAAGCGTTTGGAAAACCATTTCTTATCTATGTTATATTATAGTATGTAGTATACTGCATAAATATGTATATACTTATATATATTATGTATAATGTGACGGCCGATTGGCGCAGTTTGCAGCGACCCTGCTTTCAGAGTCCAAGGTCGTGGGGTCGATTCCCACTACTGGAAATTGTTTGTGTGATGAGCATGAATGTTTTTCAGTGTCTCGGTGTTTATATGTATATTCTAAGTTCTAAGTTCTATTCGAAGTTTTTTCTGTATGTGTTTACTTTGTATAAAATGTGTGTGTGCAATAAAGATTTCAAAGAAACAAACAAACGAATTACTGCTCATTACTGAGATACTTATTGGACCAGTTGCAGCACAAAATAACAGCCGGTTGCGCTGGGAAAGCCACGTTGAACCAAGCCAGCAAACGGATGGGTGACAATCTTCGGAGATTTCAAGGATATTTTGTAAATTGTTTAATTTAAAAAAAGGTAAACAGGTAAAATAAGCAAAGGGAAATGAATAAAGTTTAAAACTGTTTTCACGCAATTCTCGTCTTTATTTCTTTTAAGTCTTGGATGGTTTTCCGTTGAACTCGTTTCGCAACAAACATTCCAGCTATTTTCGGAGTTTCCAACGGCTCTACCGGTACTGGTTCAGAAATTGGTGGCAATGATGGCTGAAGGTTTGTGGCTGGATGATAAACTTTCGCTTCTGATGAAGGACCCACTGGAATAAAAATAGCATTTTTCTATTTAAATAATTATATTTCAATCGAACTATCATCGTTCGCTCGAATAGTCTGTGGGCTTTGAAATCGGCCACCGCATTATGTCGAAAGGCGGACGTCAATTACTTCAAAGACTGGGCACGTAGGTACTGTAAACCTGCAGCTTATATTGTTAGGTCATCATAATCGTAAGGGGTTTAAGAGGGAGGCCAGTACCAGTCAGGCTCCCATATTGCCAACCTCACCTGCCCGCGGTCCACCCTGCTGTCTGACCGACGAGGCTCTGGCGACTGACAAGTGGCGGTATAACCACTTCGCAGTGGCGTGCATAGCCCTTGGACCCAGGGTATGCACAAGGTGTTCAGCACAAACATAAAGTAAAATTTAGATTTTAGATAGGTATGTCGGTTTATAATTAAATTACTTTACGAAAGTTATATTTTTGATTGATTTGATACTATCGTCTATCTACTGCTAATTGAATAAAAGTACATACCCTGATTTACGTCACAAAATTATGACACACCATTCGGCAGCATTTTCTAAGCACACTGATGATGATAGTATTTTTCCAACATATCATGTTACTTTACGAAAATTATTAAGATCACAATATCCTTTATCATTCCACACTTTACGTATATTGGACAATAAAACAAAAGGAAAGCAACATAATCGATTGGTGTGTACAAAGCCGCTTAACCAAGAATAGTTTAAACAATAATGGCGAATATGCTAATGATAATATTGCAATCGTGATTAGTCAAAATATGTCTTTATTTTTTTGTAAGTATGGGTACGAACGCTATTTTATTTTGATATGTAAACAATAAATAGAAACCATATTTATTGTTACTCACTTTCCAATGCTTCAACTTCGCCATCAACTCACTCCTATGTCATATTTTACATGTAATGTACGCATCAAAAGTGCCATCTATGTGCCTATTTGAATAAAGAAATATTTGACTTCGACTTTGACTTTGAATCACCACGTTTGGCAGCCGGTTTGGTTATTATCCCTTGACTGTAATCTCACCTGGTGGTAAGTGATGATGCAGTGTAAGATGGTAGTGGGCTAACCTGTGACTTGTGAGGGAGTATGGTAGTCACACCCCTAATAGGTTTCTAAGCGACATCCCACCGGAACACTTAATCGCTTAGTGCCACCAGACCAGACCAGAGAAAATTCAGAAATTATGAATTCCCAAATAGCCCCACCGGGAATCGATCCCGGGGCCGCCTGCTTAAATTCACAGCGCTAAACGTTGCCCCGTTGATTTCTCCGTTATATTGTCATAGTCGCCCCGACACCCGCAGTAGAGAAAAAAAATATGACAATTGTATTCTGATCTGTCGTCATCACATGGCATAAGTTTAGTGTAGGTACAGCAAAAAATTAAAGCTGATAAATTTATACATAGACAGACTTAACTGTTCGTTGTCATGGAGGCGGTTCCTGGGTCCAGCCAGTACTAATAAATTCATCATCATCAACACCATTTCATCCGATTGACGTCCACAGCTGGACACATGTCTTTTGTAGCGCGTTCCAAACTCCACGATCTCGTTTGAGGCTCCCCGCAACTCGTTTGATGTCTTCTGTACAGCTGGTCGACCATCACTGCGTTTACCAGTGAGGGTTGCTATTCCTAAACGTTGCTAAACCTTGGGACCCCGACGTCAATCGATTCTCCGAGCTATGTGCCCCGCCCATTGCCACTTCAGCTTCGCAACTCTTTGAACTATGTCGGTAACAGTTCTTCTACGAATCTCCTGATTTCTTGTTGTCTTGTTTGATACCCACTCCTAACATAGCTCTTTCCATCCCTTGTTGAGTAACTCTTATGAGGCCCATAGTAATGTTTACTAGTACTAATAAATTTATACTTGCAAACAAATAGACATAACATGTTATGTTTATTGAATTAAACATAACACCCAATAATACACAAATATAAATTAATTAAATAGACATAACATCTTATGTTTATTTTAGTAATTTTCTTAGCTATTGTTAGTGCGACGATTGCAAACTAAGTCCTGTTTCTATACAATTTATTTAATTATGTGAAAAATTCAAACGTTAACTTACTCATTGGTGATGATCTCAATAAACTTCTTTTAAGTGGCTCCATTTCATATGGTTTAATTCAATTGTATTTATGTTGGTAACTATTCTTTATTTATATTATAAATGTTTATTACATCCAATCACAAATAAATTCAATATCACATTATTTTAATGCAAAATGTTTTTGTGTAACAACCGGTACGTTCGCGTTAGCACGACAGCTTTAGTATACTGTTGATTGCAAAAATGTTGTTTGTATAAATACATCGCGATAGGTATATATATATTCTGGGAATACCCTTTGCTGACTAACTGCTGATAGGTGCAATTATAAATAACATAACGCTGTAAAATAAAACATAATATAATGTCACTGCCTCGTTAGATTTTTGGTAAGCGTGTTCAACTACGAATGACCAGATCCCTGAAACGATTTCCGGGTCCGGCCAAATATTGTTTGAATTTATCTGTTAAAAAACTCAATACATACCAGCCTTAGGTACTTCTAAGCCCACAAACCCGTATTGGAGCAGCGTAGTGAGTCTATCTTCCAAACCCTCGCTTATTCAATAGAATAGGCTTGGTTAGTAAGACGTCAATAGGTTGAGAATCGTGATTATGATGTACTAGCGTACCCAGCCCGCTTCGCCGGGCTAGATTTTGCTTTATTTTATTTAAACAATAAACTTACATCAATAAATTTAATTTAATTATTTAAGTTAAGTTATTTAAATTAATTTAAGTCTCATAATATATAAAATCATTTATTTCTCTCCGTATTCATTATCTTCTATTCTCTTCTCGAGCGGGTGAAGATAATTATCTACACCCATGTACACCCAACAATAGAATATCATCATAGTAAACAAAAGCTGGATTTGACAGTTTGACAGTTCAAAAATAGGAGTGCTCCAATCGTCGCCAAACTTTACAGGATTACTCGCCAGATCAATCTGGAGATTCCCTGAAAGTTTCATTGAAATCGGTCCAGCCGTTTCGGAGCCTATACGGAACATACCCACACACTTTCTCTTTTATATATATAGATGGATTTAATTAGTAAGTTCTAGGTTCCTAGAAATTATAACCTGTTATTATTTTACTTTTTATTTTATTCCACTACAAGTTAGCCCTTGTCTGCAATCTCAACCGATCGTAATTGATATTGAAGGCTTACTTCTAACACAAGTATTAATACTAATAGACGGCAGACTGGCGCAGTGGGCAGCGACCCTGCTTTCTGAGTCCAAGGGTTCGATTCCCACAACTGGATAATATTTGTGTGACGAACATTTATTTTCTTCAGTGTCATCTGTATTTTATAAGTATTTATGTAAGTATTATACATAAAAATATTCATCAGTTATTTTAGTACTCATAACACAAGCAAGGCTTACTTTTGGGCTAGATGACGATGTGTGTATTGTCGTCAAAAGAATATTAAGTTATTATTATTATTAAACCCATTCCTCTATGGTTTGTACACGACATCGTACCGGAATGCTAAATCGCTTGGCGGCAGGTCTTTGCCGGTAGGGTGGTAACTAGCCACAGCCGAAGTCTGCCACCAGATGTTTATTAACCATCTATAAACAACGTCACACAATCGCGCCAAAGATATACGTATTTGGTATACAAGTGTCGGACATAACACGCCCATGTTCCTAGTGGACAATAGAATATAAATTTTCAAAGACTGGAAGTTTGCAAGTTGGACATAATCTTGGACCGGCGGACGCACGGTTCGGTGGGCTAACTTTACAACTTGCGTAAGTTTGTGCTTGTTGATAACGTGGTTATTGCGTCACGTCATATTATAAAGAATTCATGTTAACATCGTTTTCTATACAACGTGTAAATGAAAACCGAAATAAAACTTAAGTGGCTTTATAGGTACATTTATTTAAAGTGTGTCTTAGACTTGTCTGGGAAACCGAAACGCTAATAGTTTTTGAATGAACCATTGCCATGGTTTTTACTGAAAAAAATCTGGTAGGTACAGCCCTAACATCCCATGCAAAAGTAACTAAGCAATCAAGTGACTCCTGTCACTTTATTAGGTATGCGGCGCGTAGCGTAGGTGCTATGCACGTGTCGGTCTTTTATGTTCAATAGGGTTGTCATAAGTAATCGCTTCGAATCTGTTGAATTAGTTTGTATAGGAAAATAAATATGGTTCTTTTCACAACACATAATTAATTATACGGTAACAATCCCGCTGTAATGAATGGGTTTTAACACATTGTTTAAGCGTATGCAATGGTAGGTCCAAAATGACCATTATATTATTAATATATCGACATTCTCAACAACATTATCAACTCATATTAACATTATCAACATTCTCAACATTCGCGCGTGTAATTTGGAAGGTGTATGCTTTACATAAGTACGTACTTTATTTTTATATATTTTCAATAGCTTTTACAGCGCATGCCAATAAATTAATTTTATGGGCGTAATTTTGCTACTTTGGGATACATTTCATTGCTACTTAAGGTTCTTAAATTTTATAGAGAACTAGCTGTAGCCCTCGCGCGTTTATTGCGGTTTTTTTTACAAATGCCGAGGAAACTTTATGTTTCCCTCGGTAAAAGTAGCCTCTCAGTCCTTTCAACTAACTATGCTAAAAATCAAGTTGCTTGTTTGCGTAGTTAGTGCGCGAAAGAAGGACAAACAAACACACATTCCCATTTATAATATAAGTTAGGATTGTGATAAAGTAAAGCCTACGATACTGAAAAGGAAATGATCTCTTAGGTCTTATTATATTAACATTCCTTCATATTCTACTATTAAGCATGCGAAATTTAAAGTGCATAACAAGAACAATCATTTTACCTACATGTCTGCAAAATCTTCCTGATAATTTAGCCCTCTATTGGTAATATATAAATAATAGTCGGTCCATTACTCTCGGAGCTTATTCGATACAAAAGAAAAAAAAAGTTTATAGAATTATAGATAGTATAAACTGGCTGTTGCATCTCCCCCAGATAAAATCCAATGGCTATCTCCAGTCAGAATCTCGAAGTCAAGCTGTCACTCAGATAAGTTAAGCGGTCAAGCATTGCGTAAGTAACATATTATGTTGTCTTTTTTTAAATCAGCTTTTCCATAATAATATTATCTTATGTTTATCTTCAGGATGTAGCTACGTTTTTTTCTTCTTCTCCTTTTCATGGCCGTTCACTGCGAGAGGTAGGCCATCAGCTCAGCGAACTTCTCGCGGTGTTGCGCCAAGCGAAATAAATGTTCTACAATGGCGAGTTATGTCAAATTTTTTTTTGGAAATTGTTTTTCTAAAAAATAAATACTTATTTACAAAAAATGTCGGCCGCAGTTTGGAAGGTTTCTTTGCAGTAACGTACTTTTATTTGATGTCGAACTTTTAAAAATATCTTTTGTTAGTAGCATAGAAGGCAAAAATTAATATTGATCTAATATTTCACGCAGGCGCTATCCTAACATAAATATTATAATAAAAATTACTTGCTGGTGTCCCGTATCTCGCGGACATGATTGGTTTTCCCGGTTAAAAAAGTATTTCATGTCCAGGACTCAAGCTATGCAAATAAATTGCCCCAAATCGATTTAGTTGCTAAGAGCCGTGCAAGGATACGAAAGGTTAATTTTATTAATCCCTACCTGATGCTTTCCCAGGATACAAATTTCCTAAGCCCGGCTCCAGGGTGCAAGCTACTTCTGCGCCAAATTTTATCAAGATCAGTGCAGTGGTTGAGCCGGACGGTGCTCTCTGCGGTATTATCATCATCATCATTCTATTGCCAGCCCACAAAGCACGGGGCTCCTAGCAGAATGAGAAGGATTAAGGTCGTAGTCCACGACACTGATTATGTGCGGAACTTTGAGAATCTTATGGAGAACTCTCAGCATGCAGGTTCCCTCATAATCATTTTCTACACAGTTAGAATCTTACCCTCTAGGCTATTACCGCTTTTGTCCGCTCTGAGGTATGGCGGTTGACATTACCAATTTTCTAATACAGAGTTTCATTACGTGAGGGAAAAACTCAATACATTACCATGATCTGCAGTTAAACATGTTAACCAATAGACAATAGAGACAGTTTATTAATACATACCTACTTATGTAAAACAACCTCGCAAGTTTACACGTCATATCACTTGATAACAAACTCGTGCGAGTAAAGTTAGTACATCGCACATCCGCTGGTCAAAGACGATGTCCAAGTTGCAAACTTTATCCCGACGTCCTCGCATCGCCGATGGCTATTGTCTTCAATAATTCGTACTCAATGGACTTCGGATGACTTTGTACTATTACGTACATCCCATTTAACAGAATACAAAATCCTTAACTAGGTAATATCACAGTGTATATGGAAGGCAGGCTTAGGCAGACGACAAATTATATCCCCCGATTATATCAAACTGACAAGAGAACTTACTAAAATATGGCAGCATTGAAAAGAAGAAGTTTACTCCTGTTTAATACCCGTATATTATTAAGATATTATTTCCACTCGTGCGCCACTCTCCGAGCAAGGGCACACGGGGAACTGTGAGAAAAGATAAACATTTTGTACTACCTTGGAAAAAATATCTCCTATCCCTGCCTATGCTAGAAATAGGTACACAAGTCAGACGAAGCTGTTTAGACAGAGCAATAGTGGAAAATGAGAAAGGATCCCTGACTGGCCTCAATAGCGTATCGTGACGTTGTCAAGACATTTACCACGAGATCAAAGGTCTCTAAGTGCAGTACTCTTCTTTATATTGAGCTAATATAATAAAAGCGTGAACGTTTGTTGGTCCTTCTTTCACGAAGAAATACCGATATTTAAATGTTTTTTTTACCATAGTGATAGTTCATTGGCCGGAGACTAATGTTGGCTACTTTTATATCGAAAAATTCATAGGATAGGTTTTTTCGCAATCCTATTACGACCTCTTGATAAAACGGCTAAAAGTTTTCTGATGAAATTCGGTATTTAGCTTGCTACATAAGATTCAGCATGAGCATTTTTTAACTTGACGATCACATAATCGACTTTAGCAACTTATTACCGGTTCACTACAGGGTCTACTCTCAGAATGTGACGTAATGTGTCCAAGTCTGTATTGGTGGACTTAACTCAGGCATGGAAATCTCAGACATGCAGGTTCCTCACGATGTTATGTTTTGCAAGACGCAAAAACGCATTTAGCTCCGAGGGATAAGTCAGAGGGATTGAACTCAGTCCTTCTGAAGAGCTATCCCCGAAAAAGCAAAAGTAAGCTAGAAAAAAAATTAAATAGGTTCCAACTTCTTTTAACGGTCAACCTATACCTTCTATGACTTTCTTTGTTAATGGTTCCTGGAAATGATCGCAGATTAGACAAATAATAAAAAAGATTTACCCCTATTCTTACAATCTCAAACGATAAACCCTTTACATATCATGAATGAATGAATACACTTTTATTGTACACCAAAGAAAAAAAAAGTAGTTACAAAGATATAATACATATCAAGAGAGTATATTTTGAGCGATTTCTTCCAGGCAACCAATCGCGTAAAAGGGAAAAACATACAAAAGAGGTAGGTGGTGCAATAAATAAGATTTAAAATTATACAAATATATAAATAAAATATATATATACATATGAATATAACTATAATGTATATATAAATACAAATAAAATATATAACATAAATACCTATATAAATATATAACATATAACATCCTCAATTTATATGAAACACATAAATAATTAAAATTACACACCTAAAATGATCCGCTTCAGCGATGTTCGGCTGAAAGAGACAAATAATGATCCTTCACTAGTTTCTTGAAGGTGCCAATCGATTGTGCCTCACGGATATCTAACGGCAAGGCGTTCCATATTCTAATAGCCTGAACCGTAAATGATCCGTTGAACAAGGAGGATTTGTGACCAGGCACCTTCAAGATTAACTTCCTCGTAGAACGAAGTTCGTCTGGGAGTCCTACAAATTGAAACCTCTCTTTCAGGTAAAGAGGAGTAGAAGGATGAAATAAAACACAGTACCGAATAGAAACAATTGAGACGAGACCGAAATTGCGAAATATGATCATATTTGCGAAACCCAAATATGAAACGAATGCTAGAATTCTGGAGTCTCTCAAGTTTATTCAACTTATCTTCAGTTAAGTTAACATAGCTTGCGTCAGCGTAGTCAAGAATGGGAAGGAGTAGAGTCTCTGCGAGCATAATTTTGGTAGGTATAGGAAGTAAATACCGAAGACGACGCAAAGAGCCTAGAGCTGCAAATGTCTTTCTGCTGATCTCATTAATATGGTACGTCCAACTTAAGGTTCGGTCATATCATTCTAAAAGAATAACATTATATTTCTGACGGATTCAAATGAGCAAATTACTTTTGAGTCTGATCACCCTTCTGTATAAAAAGCGTCCTAAAAATTGGTAATTTCATAGAATACTAAGCAGCTTGTATTAAAACGTCACGTACCGAAGCAATTTAACACCCAATTTGTATCAAGAGGGACTTGGAATTCGGAAAGGGGTAAAAGAAATTATTCGGAAGGCGATTTAAAAGTTCTGCGAGTTCGGATTAACTTATTGATTGCTTAATTAATGTTTAAAGAAATAAGCTCAATTCGTGACTTAATTATTCAACTTATTTTTATTAGTTTTTTACAGGCACATGTGACCAATATTCCATAATGTGCGATGAAAAATTAATAGTATCTATAATGAAACAAGAGATACAGGTAAAAACACTAATAAAAATTATAAAAAAATAAAAAAAGCAATGTGTCATCTCTTGTTTCAAACGTGTCTCATTGTAATATGGATCTTTGAAAAAGTAGATCGAAACTACGTTTCCTACTAGATGACGCTACAGTCGCTATAAGACTGATGTGAAAGGCATATACTAATTTCGGCATCGACGGTAGGAGAGCCGTAGCTTAATTGGTGAAAGCGTTCAGGCCGCGATTGCCCGAAAGTTGCAGGTTCAAATGTTGCAGGTTCCGAAAGTTTTTATATGCATTTTAAATTTATAAAAAAGAGATACAGGATATAAAGGAAATAAGTAGGTCTTATTGTTTTTTGAACCCCTGGTGCTTATTCTTCTCATTATTTAATGATGTAAAGTATGTTTGTTTAAGTATTTGTATTTAAGGGGTCATCTCTGGAACTGTCAGTTACCAAGGCAGTATGATGACACTCGGCAAGACGCCGGATTGTGTATCATTACCAATAAGCTTTGTCAAGCACAAGGCTCGAAGTGCGATCCACAATTTATGGCAAGCCAGGTACGGCAGTTCCGTAAAGGGCATGCGGACCTAAATGCTGTTACTTTGTCTTGAAGATATTTTCGTACTAAACCCACATTCTAGAAGGTCGATTGGCGCAGTGAGCAGCGTGATTTCTGAGTCCTGTGCCGTGGGTTCGATTCCCACAACTGGATTTTTTTTTGTGATAAACATGAACTTTTTTCAGTGTCTGAGTGTTTATATGTATATTATAAGTATCTATGTATATTATATAATAAAATATTCATCAGTCATCTTAGTACCCGTAACACAAGCTACGCTTACTTTGAGGCAAGACGGTGATGTATTGTCATAAGTAGTATATTTATTTATTATAAAAAAACATTCACCTTCACATAATTGCTCACTGACCATGCCTTTACATGGTATACCTCCAACGCATCAGCCACTAACATAGTTAACAATAATGTAGCAATACCTCATTTAAAAAACATACAGTAAACTTAAAACTTTGTCTCCCTTTCGGGGAGACAAAATCTGATCCCTGGCACGCATCTCTATCTTATCGGAGCCAAGCATTTTAATATCACTTGCTTTAACAGTAAAGGAAAATGTTATGAAGTAACTCGCATGCCTGACAGTTCTTCATAATGTTCTCAAAGGCGTTTGACCATGCTGTGAGAAGTTTGAAGAAATAGGCATACTTACTGTAGCTTCACAATATATTTATAATAATATAGTATTTGTAAGACAACATATTAGTCTTTATAAACAAAAAGTGCACATAAACAGTCGACTTACAAGAAATGGACATAAATTAGTGTCATCTGCATATCGTCTGCGTAAGGTACAGGGATCATTTGTGTGAGTATACCCTTTTATAATATGATTCCTAAGGTGATTTTGGACCTGCCAATGCACAAGTTTAAAGAATTTGTAAAAACACATTTATTACAGCGAGGTTACTATACAATTGATGATTTTTTTAATGACAAGGTTGCTTGGAAGCATCCGGCTCCGCTTTCAGCTCTCACAAGATAGAAAAATAAATGTTAAAATGCAAAATGTAAATTGTTGATGTTGGAAAAGAGCAACTGCTGAATTACTTGCCGGCTTCTTCTCGGTAGAATCTGCCCTCCGAACCGGTTGTAGAATCACTACAAACAGACAGACTTGACGTTTCAAAAGTGCTTATATTAGGCCTACTTGAAATAAATTAATTTTGAATTTGAATTTGAATTTGTGGACTATACCTACACCTTTCCCATTCTGAGAGGGGACCCGTAGGTACCATTTAAAGGGCTCATAGTTACGATGAGTACAAGTTGCTCGTTCTTGGCATAAAGCAAGTTAATTTGTAGTTGTATATAAAGGTATATTATTTTACCTTCCGCTAAATGATATATTCGCTAAGCAGGAAGGCAAAGCTTTTTGTTCGAGGCAGCTTCGAAGTATAATTGAGGGTAGTGCATCGGCACATCAAGCGAGGTGAGGACGATAAAACGGCTACAAACCGACGGCACGCGGATTGACAGTGTTGTAAACTGAAGATGCTCTTCACACAAGCAGTTGATTTTCATACAAACATATAACGTATTTTTTTTTTGTTGATTCTATGTTATCACACCATGTTTTAAACGGATATAACTAGATATAGCAGCAGCAGTTGCTTAAATTTAGATGTATCCTGAATGGATTTTTGAAGTTATACTTCTTTTGGCGCGTAAGGGTAAAATTATGAGAGTATTTTTTTACGATGCGCGCGCACATTGTCACAAAATACCGACACCCGGAAGGTTTGACAGTGTACACTTTCAATTGTCAAAGTCTGCGGGCCCATTCCGGTGTAAATCACCGGACATTGATTAAATTGTACAAAAATCTGAAAATTTAATCTTGAGTGAAACTTGGTTGTCCGATACTGAGTCTATTAGTATTCCAAATTTATTATGAAGATTTTTTTTTTGTTATACCTACTTGAATAAACTTTATTTAACAAGATAATGCATTTTAATAAAACTTTTAAATTAAATATTTTTTTTACATTGTTAGTGTAGCTTTTTCTATAAACGGCATAAAGAAGTAAGGTACCTATAAAATTTTTGAAAAGATTCTTATCTAGTCACACCAAAGAAGTAAAACTTCTAACGTGTGTACATAAATACACACACGTTTTTTAAATAAATATACCTCTTTTATTTCCTCCAAGTATAGGAAAAACCCTTGAATAAAAATCTTCATAAATGTTGCCCATAAAATGACTCAAAGTTGACGCAAACAGTTGCTGTAAGACTGAAAAGGAAATAATTTTGGCATCGGTGGTATGATAACTGTGACTCAATTGATAAAGCACTCAGGCCGCGATTACCGGATAGATGCGGGTTCAAATCCTGCCAATTCCGAAATTTTCATATAAATTTTAAATTTATATATAGTTTATAGGTAACCACATTTCAATTTCTAGCCGTAACATTATAAATGACTTTACTTGGTACATTTTTTTTTTTAGCCGAATCATTAAACGATTTATTCGGTAGTAAATGTAGCTATCATTACTTAGCATACTATAAATTTTAAGGTATTCACAACAATAATCATTTATTGCACGACGCATGATGCGAAGCATCAGAGTGCTTTACGATCGAAAAATTTTTTTCGCCTCATTTCGGCGGCTATTATTATTATTATAGCCTTGTTAGTTCACGGAATCAAGATATTTTGCATACTATTGTCGAGATAATTTAATGGAGATTAATTCCATACTTTAAAAAAATTGATTTACTGCAATAGAATTGGAAAAAAACACCAAATTAGGTCAAAAAATTTTCCTGTCCGTCATGTGTGAAACTCGAAAACACTCTAACTTGTGAAAACATCCATTATTTGAGTTACATTTTTTTTTTTATATTTTAATCGACGCTTGTAGTTCACTGAATGCGAATGATTAATTAATTCAGTGTAGTTATATTGCAATTTATATAAAACGAAAACTGCAAGACTGTATATCTATATATATTCATGTAAAATAAACATGGATGGTGATATATCTATATCTATAGATATTATGTACATTTTATTCCACCAGGGGCGCCTGTGCATAACTTTCCTAGTACAAAAATTAAATTAAATTTTTAAATTTTTTTTTTTCTTTTTATTTTGCACGATTCATTGTTTTAAATTGCTTAAAACGCACACACATAGCACACACAACGCACAAAAAGGTTAGAAGTGCTTGCTAGGATTATAACTCGGCTCCCGAAAGTGATGCAGAAATCCTAACCAATATCAACGCTTATTTATGACGGCCGATTGGCGCAGCGGGCAGCGACCCTGCTTTCTGTGTCCAAGGCCGTGGGTTCGATTCCCACAACTGGAAAATGTTTGTGTGAAGAATATGAATTTTGTTCAGTGTCTGGGTGTTTATATGTATATTATAAGTATATTATTCATAAAAATATTCATCAGTTATCTTAGTACCCATCACACAAGCTACGCTTACTTTGGGACTAGATGGCGGTGTGTGTATTGTCGTAGTATATATGTCGTTGTGCCATTTTAAAAGTAATTATTGGTTGATTCTAATTTATTGTCAAAAAATGAAGCTGTTGTTTAAACGCGCGTTTCTATTTACTCGTGTGTAAAACATAAAATAAAAGCTTCTCGCCGGAAGGCCCGCATTGATAGAGATATAAAATCACTAAGTAAACCTAGCCGTAATACCTTAGTATAGCGCATATACGTGCTCCCATAAAAGCCACTTCCCTCTGATTCCGCGGCAAACTTATTGATTTCTAAGGCACTTACTGTTCCAACCCAATCTTCCAACTGTCATTGAAGAAAGATCTCACCTTTTTTATTTAAGTATACAACACCTATTTTCTTTTTTACTGTAATAATTATAATTATTGTTTTTTATCCGTGTAATTTTTTTTTATCAATTTGTTTCAATAATCTATATTTATAAAAGGCAAAGGTGACTGACTGACTGACTAATCTATCAAGGCACAGCTCTAACCACTTGACGGATCAGGCTGAAATTTGCATACAGATAGTTATTACAACGCAGGCATCCGCTAAGGATTTTAGAAAATTCCAACCTTAGAGGGTTAAATGGGGGATGAAAGTTTGCATAAAATCATTCATGATGATTTTGATTTTAGGGTTTCGATTAAAAATAAATAAAGTTTCTCTCCAACTCCAACTCCAAAGGTGATACCTAGGGGAGTAACATTTATATGAACGTTTCTGATTTACGTAATTTTTAAGTAATTCACGTTCATATTTTTCTATTAGCAGCAAGACATTTTTTAAACCTTTGCAATTATCCAAATCAAAAATTGAACTTAACGTGAGCGAAGCCGCGGGTTAAAGCTAGTTCATTGATAAATTAATAATTTTTGAACAATATTAATATCCTCGCTTCATCCGAACGGGGTTAACTACATCGGAACGGTAAAACATTAATCTCTGTTGGATGGTAGGCCTCTTAAATATTTATTTTAAATACATCATCTGTAAAGAAATTCAACCGTCTTAATGTTAGGGTTCTATAGATACAGCCTGGTGACAGAGATACGGACAAACAAACAGTCAGACGTTTTAGACGTTTTACCCTTTGGGTGCGGAACCCTAAAAGAGAGGGGGCTTATAACTTAGACCCACCACGCTGCTCTTACACGGGTTGGTGGACTTTTTACGATTATGGCATGCAAATGATAATTGATGCTGAGACTGAAAGCTTAACGGGCGTCTTCACTTCGAGCCACAGGGGTTAATACCATATATTTGCTAACTTCGCACTGCTAACTTAAATTGCTGGCACTGAGAATTTCAAATAGTTAAGCCATTTTTTTTTTAATTGGATCATTAAACTGGTAACAATTAATGACGTTATCATGATAATAACATAAATAAAAGAGAAATACAGGAGATTGAAACCTTCTAGAAATGATTACAGTATGCTTAATTAAAATATCTAAAAGCTAATTAAATAACAAAGCAAAATTTAAAACTGAATTCCTAAATTATAAAATTACACTATACAAATAAAAGTGATAATATAAAATTAAAACGGAAAATAAATTAATTTAAGCTATACAAGTAACTGTTTGACATGTTTTTTGAATGAGTTCAAAGAACTACTAAAAATGTCACAGTTGTTTCTGTAAGCATTTAAAATTGAGCAAATTCGAAATACAGGCGCATGTTGTCCTGCATTGGTCCGACAAAAAGGTAAATGAAACTTTTAGTTTTTTTTTACAAAAGGTATTTGAAGGCTTTCAGAGCATTGTGGGGAACTCTCAGTTTCCCTTAAAGCAGACCTTAGATAAACAGCACGTTACTCTGAAATATAGAAGTATGTGCGTGCGGGCATTGAACTCAGTCATCTCAGAAGGCTTATTATATTACCCAATACTATCATCAGCCTATCACCGCTTCTACAGGATATCACCGCTGTTTGAATACAACATGAAACCTTAACAATACCTCTAAGAAACTACTAAGAACAATACGGACAATTTGTGGACTGGTGTGTCCCCGTTATTGGGCCCATAAACTGGGACACCCCCGGGATTGACCACGCTTTATTGCCAGAAAATAGGGACAGTAAAATTTTTACAGCCCCTCGCAACTTGCGGCGATTTTGATAGCGCAGGTCTTAGGTTAAATGAAATGGAAAATTATTTTCTATGAATAATTCAATGGGAATTTAGCGGTAGCCGATTTTTCTTAATAGATCTTCTGTTATAGCAAGAAGGTTTTTACATTTTGCATAATACCGAATGTACCAAAAGTGGCATTGCATTGAAAATCGTTACAGTATTTTTTTAAAGTAGTTTACTATTAAAACTTTAGATAAGTTTGATCTTGATATGTGCCAGATATTTTATTCAATGCACTTGTATGTGCTAATAATTGGTATTATATTTACTTTATATTATATTTACATTATATTTACTTAAAAAAAAAAAAAAATATTTTTCTTATCTTTAGTAAGGTTAAATATAATTCCAATTAGTATACACATAATAATAATTACAAACTAAAATGAATATTTACAAAGAATATAAGCCATCTAACTGATCACTTATGGGCATGGTACCCAAAATGCTGGCGGTCTTGCCCCTTTGAATTGTTAGACTTAGCCGTTAAGCTATAAAAGTACCAGCGCTTGGGTCACCAGACGTCAATACCAATTTTTGGGACACGAAGCACTGACTTAATAGAAGTAATTAAAATTATATTTGATTCACCGAAAATGTTCATGACATTGTTTCGGTGGGCGTTTTAATAAGCGATACACTTGTCTGACAGACAGAAGATACCTATCTTAGTATCCGGACCAAAGATACCTACAGGGTGATTTCTTATTCTTGCAACTGGCGAAAATTTCGGTATCTTTGCTGTGAAACGTAACTTTTGAATTAAAAAAAAATAAATTAAAAATATGTTTTTAAAAGTTTATCTTTCATTTACCAAGCCAAGCGTGTACTTATAGTGTATATAGTCTCATAGTTTACTCGGCATATATTGCACTTTGTCCGTGTTTCAATCCGTCCATTAATCCATCTGCTATCAGAACATATTGCGGCTTTGTACAGAATCCTCGGAGTGCAAGTTAAACTCGCGCTTCGACAATATTTCTTTCAATAAGGCGGCAGTTCCCTATAGCAATTATTCATACACAAAAGTTTCTCTGACATACATTTGACCGTGCACGTAAGTTATTAAAGGTAGTGATATAGCTCATTAGCCCGTTTAGCTACGGCATATCCCGCGGATTTGCCCGTAAAAATCCCCGGATCCCGGCGATAAAGCATATAGCAGTCGTATTCTTGCGGTAGGGAATGACTTCTACGTGATTCTGGGTTGCCTGCTGTAGAACGAAGAAAGGTCTAGACTGGAAACAGTGTTATTGTGCTGTATTACTGTTTACATATAAACTGTTACAAATATGTGTGTTTGTTAAGTTGACAAATATCACGATGGAAAATAGTATTTCGACTAAAGATTACGAGCCATATTCCAGTTATTGAAAGTTATTAGAAGCTAGCCGAAAGCTTCGCTGCACCAGCGAATACTTTCGGCTGGCTTCATTTTCATGCCGCGTCTATTTCATAACTTTATTTGATATTTGTCTTAATAAAGTATAGCCTTTTTACACATGCCTTACATAAATCTTATAAATAACGGATGTACCTAGGTACCTATTTGCATTCACGACAACATTTTCTGGCCTTAAATTTTAATTCATCCGCGGGATTCACTTTCCTGGGATAAAACATAAACTATGTCGGATCCTATTTACTCAGAAAATATTTTTGGTATCAAACTTGTAGATTGAGACATTAGCGCGCTGAAATTAACAAAGTGACAGACAATTTTTTAAGCCTCTTAATATCATATATTTCCACTTTAGGCGGCAATAGCCTTGTAGTTGGGGACTCGGTCTCACTTTCGGGGAAAGGATCCCCGGTACATCCCACTAATTTTTTGAAGTTATGTGCGTTTTTAATTTAGACCTGCAAGTCTGATTGTTCTTCATAATGATTTTAAAGATGTGTTAATACCAGAGATATTTAGCAGGTGATGGGTTGTAATAACGATGATATAAATATGAAATTTAAATTTCCACTTCTATGCATTGTTAACTCTGCGTATTGCCTTTTACGCGTGCCTAGGTAAATAAAGCGGTAAGAATGACGGATGTACTGGGTGAATTTGAAGGATATCCGTATAGATCATACCCGGGCATATCCGGACGTGAGGTGAATCCGCCATTGTGATGTATGATTTTTTTATTTATTTAAAGGTGACATACGACGTCCCTGCGACGATACTGGCCTGGAAATTGCTTTGTATATGGGGTATGAATGTTGTTTTGGGTTTTCCGCTATGTACATATTTATTTTATCTTCTTCTTATAAATAAGTAATGGATATCTTTAAATATTACTTATTGAACAGTTTTAAAGAAATATTTAAAATGATAATTATGTTACCGGGAATTTTTATGACAATGTGTCTTATAAAAAACGGGTGCATTATAGATACACTTCAGTCTTTTTGGGAGACTCAGATGGCTTAAAGATCGGAAAGTATCCTGGTGTTTAAGCCGTTAAACAAAGTTTTACTTTTTATTATTCTATATTTGAGATTACTTACCTACGCAGACACAAAAAAAAAAAAATCATTTAATCTAATTTTTGTAATTGGAGTGTCATCTCATGTTTCAAACGTGTCTCATTGTCAACGTGGACCTTTGATAAAGTAGATCGAAACTACAATGTTTCCGGCTATATGGCGGTACAGTCGCTATAAGACTGATATAAATGCATTTACTAATTTCGGCATCGGCAGTAGCAGAGCAGTAGCTTAGTGGTCAAAGCGCTCAGGCTGCGATTGCCAGAGACTCGAAGGTCTAATCGGTTCCAAAAAATTTTATAAGCATTTTAAATTTATAAAAAAATCATCTAATTGCCTTCTTATTACCTCCGATGAATTTTCAAAATTCAGAATTCCGTTATTTCAAGTAGGCCTAATATAAGCAATTTTGAAACGTCAATTCTGTCCGTTTGTTGTGACTCTACCATCGGTTCGGAAGGAAGATTCTAAGGAAGGAAAGGAAGGAAAATTCTAGAAGAGTCCGAGAAGAAGCCGGCAAGAAACTCAGCAGTTGCTCAATTCCAACATCAACAATTTACATTTTAACATTCGTTTTTCTATCTTGTGAGAGATTAAAGCGGAGCCGGATGCTTCCAAGCAACTTGGTCATTATAATTTGATTCAGCTATTACACTATCAAGAGTCATTTAATCTCCTATTTTCAAGATTAGCTTCCTTAACTCATCTAAACTGCTTCTTTAGGTAATCTGATCAAAGATCTAGTGACAACACACAATTTAACACATCAAACTTTTTAACCAACAACATAACACACATCGTTTGCATATCAGAGCTCACAAGGAAATTTGGTTAAATCAACACCATTACCGAACAAAATACGACATGTTTATCTGCACAAAAAGACATCAATAACACGAGGGCAACACGAGGGCCCTGCGGACCCCACACGGCAACATCACATTCGATGTACATCAAGCATCAATCGAACATTAGCTCCCGTTTCTTTTTCTTTACTTTGGGACATACAGATTTAAGTTGCACGCGTTTCGCAACGTTCTATTCGTTAACGATTTTTTAAAGCAGAGCAGCTCCATGTCTGTTCAGTGCAGTATATGCCTTACTTTTAAACGTTGAATAGCTGAAGATTATTTTTTAAATACATTATCTTTATCTGTTCCCAAAAGTTTGGCACTGGGAAGAAGAAGACAAAACATAGTTGAGGATTACAACAAGTATGCAACAAATGTACAACGTTTTTTAGTAAGGGGTACCTATGTGATATGTATAAGATATTTACAACACACAATAAATAAATAATAAATAAATATACTACGACAATACACACATTGCCATCTAGACCCCAAGAAAGCGTAGCTTGTGTTATGGGTACTAAGACGACTGATGAATATTTTTTATGAATAAAACACATAAATACTTATAATATACGTATAAACACCCAGACACTGAAAAACATTCATGTTCAACATACAAACATTTTCCAGTTGTGGAAATCGATTTAAAAGAGACGTATGTAAATGATTGTTATCTTACGGACGTCTTTAGAAAAAAATTTTAAAGATAACATAAGGATAACAGCTCACTCCAAACTCCATACGGCAGTTATTGACATATAAGTACGATATGACATTAATACGATTTGCCGCTTTATGTTCTGTTATTTTTTTTTTTAATAGAATAACTTAAAATAATGGATGTGTTATCCACAGTCCATAACATTTGTTCAATTCAGAAATAAGTATATAAACTCGAAAGTACACAAATTTCTTAAACTTATATAACATAAGTTTAAGAAGTAGTCTCTTTTAAAACTTTTTTTATCTAGGTATGTTTTAAATTTAAACGTATCAACGAACGGATCCAGCCTTGACATATCGTAAGTTATCAAAATAGAAAATCTTTGGATCGAATACATTGTATCGTATGTTTACACAGAAATAAAAAAAACACGGATTACTCCCTTACATACAAAATTCAACTCTGAATCGGAAGCGAAAGAAGCGAAAATAGCATGTTACGTACTTTTTTTAAGACATTGCAAAGATGGAGATATCGAAAAGAAATTGTAAAAATAAAATCAAACGTAATTCGTGGTATTGCTCTCAATTTGCGCGGATCCGCCGCGGGCTCTCCCCAAACATATGTAAATTGGAATTTTCTTTTATGGGATACATCGTTTGCCCTTAAGTGAGATTTGATTGGTGTGTTCTGTTTGTTTAGTATTGTTGTCATTCAATCAACACAATATTCCTTATTCTTAATATTTTTTATTTTCAAAACAACCCTTCCATTCCATAATAATTCATCTTAAAGAAATTAGATAATTTACATGTTAAGTTCTGGAGTACACATTTTTGATTGAAGTCATATTAAATCTGCAAGTGTCGTTGCAGATTCTTTAAGTCCTGTATACAATTTTAATTTGATTTGACATTTTGCATACTTTAAAATTAGTGGAGCGTTTAGAAGTCATAAATAATTATAATTGTAATTTTCACATTTTCACAAAGAAATTTGTGTTTATATATTATTCCTGAATGAAACAAATGTAATGTACAGTGGATAATATTAAATAAAATAAAAAAGCCATTTATTTCTCATCACAAATATATAAAATTTACATTGATTCTAAATTCTATATGCAGATAAGTCTTCTTGGCCAGAATTAATTTTGATTACCGTGCATTTACTTAGCATAAGTTTCATGTTTTTCATGTCACTTTTTTTTTTCTTGTGTACTTGTTGACCTAATCCTAACGTTGCCTGGCAGAGATCGCTTTAAGCGATAAAGCCGCCTTTTGTATTCTACTCCATTCTTTTTTTTTCTCTCTATTCGTCTTTTATTTTCCTAACTGTGTAGTTTTATACAAATAAAGAGTTTAAATAAATAAATAAATAATTTTTTAGGGAAACAACGTCGCCCTAACATGCATAAACTAAACATAATGCCTAGTTTTTTTTCTACCATCGCCCGATACAAAACATTTGAACTTGAGAATTGTGAAATATTTTTTTTAATTTCATTATTCTGCTGACAGTTAGCCCTTCAATGCAATTTCACCTCGTGTTAAATGATTGACATTTATATAAAAATATGGTTCACAAAATTACGATTCCGGTTGTGCAGAGGGCAACGCGTTGGTGGCTTCTTTGCAGTGGCGTGCACTGGGTTTCTTACCAGGGTATGCATACAGCAGGAAAATTGCATAAGACGGCGAAAACCCTGCCTGCTCTTATACTTATGTATAAATTTAAGGGTAGGCAGTGCTTTTGTACATGTATGAAGTGCACGCCACTGCTTCTTTGGAGCTTCCAGCAGCGAAGCAGCATTGTTCATTGCTTCCGGCAGCATGTTTCATTCATGATTTGTCATGCATAGGTACCAAGTTACAGCAACCCTGTAAACAAACTTACAAACAAAGCAAGTTAAATAAAACCATGTCAAAGGAAAAGACAAGGAAAACTAAACTTTCCGCTTTAGCTTAAGAATACTATAATGATCTAACAATTCAAAAGGAGCAAATCAATGTCACGAGTTACGCAGCCTCCCGAAACTTCATATATCACTTGAATTTATATCAGACGTCATCCTTTTTGTAAATGTTTCTTTGATGGCGCGATTTGGGAGCCTCGTGTTGTGGCGGTGTATCATATTTTTATCTAAGGCTTTGACAAAATGATCATCCGATAGCTCATAATTTTATTCTAATATGCAGAATAACTGTTTTTCTTATAACACGGTTAAGTATTGATGCAGCCAAAGCTTATAATGAAAAATAAATTATTTTTATTTATCACACATGACGGACATCTTCTGTGATATTTAATCCCGAAGATTTCGCTTTTTCTGTTGTATATTAGAAATGCAGAAGCAAAGCGCTTCGTAAGACGCCTAACGATCTCTCATAGTTCGAGTGTAAAAAAATATATTTTACACTACTCGTTTAGCACTCCAGAATCTTACTGTAAGTAACAATGCAAGTTTTTAATGAAACTTTATGTAGGTTCAATTTTTTTCTGAGTATCATTTGATCACATGCATCTTAGAGGCACAAAGCTTTCACTGATTTATGTTAAATTAATAAAATTGAAATATAAAACTAATTTATAATTTCTAAATTTGCCTTGGCTTTGGTTTAAGATTAAGCTAAGGAAGGTCACAGACAGCTTCTTCAATATCCAACGCTGCGTTTAAGGAAGTCAATTGACAATCTGTTTTAGGTTCTTTAATGATATGAAAGCTTCCACAATAAAGCATTAAAAATGCTTCACTTCCAAAAATATTTAGCGTATACGAATTGTCCAGGTAGGTACAGTTTTAATAAAAGTGCAGATAGATTCGCTAAGTTGTTTAAAGAAGATACTCATAGATTTTTTTAGGTTTAATGAAACATCTTCAATTTCATAAATAAAACTTAAACGTATTAGAGATGCAAAATGCATGAAGAAAAATTATTCACTAAACTCCGAGAAAGTATAGATCGACTCACTTTTACAAATATTAACGTAACCACATTTGAATTCGAAAGTACTGTAAAATTCAAATACCCAAATTTATTCCGTTTAAAACTTCTATCTCGTAAATGCTTCAGTTTCCGCCACGGAAGTAGCCGGAGTTCGGAATTCAAATTCGAAAAATACGCTTCTTTCCGTTTCCGGCGTTTGATTCCTCCCGTGATACGACGTTTCCTCTGCATTATTTGAATATGAATTCCCGTTGATGCCGCCTGACTTAATACTATCAGGACTTTTATAAGAACAGTTTCTATTTTAGTTTTTTTACCAGCTCTACCAGAGTTTACTATACGCTTTGATGTGCCCCTGCTCTTATGTTGTAAATGCAAAAGTTTCTGCGTAAAAGAACTATAATCTTTAACCAATGTGATTTGTATAAGTTCTAAAGCTTGTTTTTAACTGTATTCTTTTATGTGGTTAGAAAGATTGTAGTGATGTGATGGCTGGCTGGGGGCTTATCTCATACAAAACGTTCTGAGTGGATCCAATGAATAAAGCTCTACTAATGGTACTACTATTATAAATGCGGAAGGTGGATGAATGATTGTTAGTCAATTATGATATCACAGCTGAATATATCGGATGATATTTGGTATTATAGTCTGGATCAGCACATAAGCTAGTTTTTATCCCCAAAAAATATGAGGTTCCCGGTGGATAGATTTGTTGCCGTTTTTCACAGAGCGAGGGATCGTGACGATTTTTAGCATAATGGTGCTTTAGTTCCGGACCAATTCACAGGCTTCAATTTCGCAACTTTAAGTTATTGTATTATACTACTGGCAGTGATATGATGTTAGTTATAGTGAATGGGAATTTAGTACGTATACCGTTCAACTGCTCGAATAAGGTTTGGTGCATTATTATTTTATTCCATTTGTACTCCGAGGCACGGACATCAAAGATGCCTGTTTAGTATTAACAGTCAAGTAATATACAGCACAATCAATATCCAATTGATTGTGCTGTATATTACTTGACTGTTAATTAACAAGACAGTATTTTTTGGTAAAACTAAGCGAAAATTAGTGTGGGGACGGCAAATCAGAATACAGTGGTCACCACCCCTCTTCTTTCCGCGGGTGTCGTACAAGGCGACTAAGGGAATATAACGGAGAGCGGGCAGCAGCGTCCTCTATGCTATTACTACCATCTACTGCGATCATCAACCCGCCTGCCCAGCGTGGTGATTATGGGCATATCCTGTGGATGAGGGAGAATCCTTTAGTCCAGCAGTGGACTGTAATAGGATGTTGATGATAAAGCGATCGGTCGTATATCCTGGTGATCCATTACTGAGCCTGCTAACCACTAACGCAAGAAGATAATAATCAATATATTCTAAAATCTTCAGAGGATGATTGATTGATATAGTACTATCCTTATCATACAATTGCCTGCAGATAAGGATAACACTACTTAACTCAATTTGCCACCTGTAGACTTTGGATTAAATGCGATCAAAGGCGTTAATCAACTAGGCGGTTTTAAACACATCCACCTTAACACGAGCTTACTCTAGAGGACGCTCAGAGAATGTATGCCGAGAACAGCTATGCGTTTTACAACGAAACATTGCTTTTGAAAATTGGAAAATTATATCGCTCATAAATCCACGCTGCGAGCATACTCACTGCAGCGATGGGCGGGTACCTACTGCGAGATGATATATTATGTGATATTCGGAAGATATTTCGTATGTCATACTAATCATACTTCATCATAATATTACGAATCCCTAATATGTTTACGTTGTAGTTATTTAAATGACTAGCTGTTGCACGCGTTCGTCGTCCGCGCTTATTACGGTCTTTTACAAATGCCTTGGGAACGGCTTGTTTTTTTTCTGGAAAACCATAGACTATGTTACTCTCCGTGTTTTCAACTCAAAAATAAAGTTTATTGGTAGCTTAGTTAGGGCGTAAAGGGAGGACAAACAAACAAACACACTTTCGAATTTAGAATATTAGATGTGCTATTGGATGTACACTATACTATATACATCCTTAGTATCGGTTGAATAAATAAAGCTTGTAATAAAACCAATCATAATTGATTACGTATGCGACAGCACAATACCAACGTATTGACATGATTCTTTGAAATGGATAGGTTATGAAAGTCACTATACTTTTTATTTCGGCAAACATCACGATTTTGATAAAATACGTGAAATATTTCATCTCAAAATTCAATTTATCTGATAAATTTAAGTGTAACGGTGATAGATCAGTGGGTAGGTATTTGAATTCACTTTCATGTCGCCAAATTCGAGTTTCAGAATGCCGTTCCAAGTTATCCAAGTTATGTTCGTTTTAAGCAATTAAAATATCACTTGCTTCATAGTATATGCACAGGGTATGCAGATGATATAAAATGATGCAAATCTCCAGTACGAGCTATAAAAAACTTAAAGATAGGCATCGTAAGAGTTATAAAATGTATTTATAACTCGTACTGGAGATTTTCTTAATTTTATATCATCTGTATTCCCTGTGGATACCAAATATGCACGCCACTGCTTGCTTCAATGGTGAAGGAAACCATCGTTAGGAAACCTGCATACCTAAGAGTTCTCCTTAATGTTTTCAAAGTTCTGTGAAGTCCACTGTGCCAGTATGGTGGAATACGGCCTTAACCCTTCTCATTCTATGAAGAGACCCGTGCCCTGTAGTGGGCCGGTAATGGGTTGACATGATGATAATGGGAATTTCAATTTTTTTTTTCCATAATCTTTTATTGCATTGTTTCTTTTAGACTAAGCAGTTGGTACACCTGATGGCAATTGGTATACCATTTGCCCATAACTGAGTAACACTTTGAAGGGCATGCAAGAAACACGTCTTGCAACGTGCCGCCCCGTGTCCTTCAAACTAAGGCGTAGGTTACTATACATTTGATGAATTCCTCAATGACAAGATAGACTTATCAGAAACGGTCATAAATTAGTGATATCTGCATATCGTCTGCGAAAGGTGCAGAACTCCTTTGTGGGGTTGAGTATACGCTTTTACAACATGATTCCTAAGGAAATTCTTGACCTACCAATGCATACATTTAAAAAATGTGTAAAAACGCATCTAGTACAGCGAGGTTACTATACATTTGATGAATTCCTCAATGACAAGGTAGAATGGAAGCAGCCAGCCTCGCTCTCATCTCCCGCAAGATAGCAAAATGATTGTAAATGTTGATGTTGGAAAAGAGCAACTACTGAGTTTCTTGCCGGCTCTTCTCGGTAGAATCTGCTTTCCGAACCGGTGGTAGAGTCACACAAACATGCATACTTGACGTTTCAAAAGTGCTTATAAAGTAGGCCTACTTGAAATAAATGAATTTGAATTTGAATTTGAGCTCTTTCACAAAAGTCTACGCTACTACTAAATCCGTACTGGTTTACCGGAATAGTTGGTTACACACAAACATTATTTTTTTTAGTTCTTAGGTTTGGCAAGTCTGATATTGAAAGAACAACGTTAGCTATATTTGCATTTTCAATATCAACACTTCCCTACATCGAACCCTCAAAGTACGCTCCGAAAATCATTATTAAATGTTGCATGTATTAAAATTTATTTCCCATTCCACCCTCAATATCGTCTTATTGATATCAAAATTTCGTACAAGTTCGTTCGAGATGCAGCCATTTTTCTTAGATAATGGCTCCCCAGGCTTATGGTTTGTGAATTTTTATTTTACGATCCATGCGCCTTTTATTTTTTATATATAAAGTAATAACATGCAAAGTACAATAGAATGGGTACCAACTTGAGGTGTAGTGAGTTTTATTTAGTTTTATCGCCAAAAAAGCTATGAAAAACCGTAGAAACAACATTTAAAGCAATACAACATCATCATCGTCATTATCATTATTATATTTTTAACCTTCTAGCTGTTGCCCGCGACTTCGTCTGCGTTTGATTTTGTTTTTTGATGTGGCATTCAATTTAGTTGTAGTTCTAAAAAAAATTAAAATATTCAGTATCGCTAAGCCTTAAATGAGGGGTTTGCTGCTGTCCGCTGAGGAGTTCTGTGCTCTATCTTCAACTACATTCATCAGATCTACACAAAGTTTGGGGAAAATTAAACACATATTATAGTACAAAAATAATCATTTAAATCGGTTATAATTAGTCCGAGTTATGGTGTAAAATCGTCAAACACTTTCATCCCCTCTCCCAAGGAACCGAGCTTAATTTCGGGATGAAAAGTATCCTATATATTCTAACACTTCCAAGAATATGTGTACAAAGTTTCATGAGGATCGGTTAAGTAGTTTTTGTGTCAAAGCGTAACAAACAAACTTACATTGACATTTATAATATTAGTAGGGATTGGACCGGCCCAATAATTCTCATGTTGAGGAAAGCTTGTCTGGGAGTTAGTTTTTAATGTTCTCAAAGAGGTGTGGAGTCCACCAACCCTTTACTAGGCCAGTGTAGTGTACACTGGCCTAGCCCTTACTAGGCCAGTGTAAACTACACTGGCCTAGTTGAACATAGAACCCTTCTCAATCTGTGGGCCGGTAATACTCGTAGGTTGATATGATTATAACAGAAATGATATTTTCAAAAAATAAAATTATTTATTTTGGATGATCTGTATGAAAGCTAATCTGCACTGAATTGTAATATCAGTAAGCCAGCAATGACGTTCACCAAACTTCATTACGTGATATGGTGCGACATGCTTGTCGCCTAATTGTTCATTAATAAGCTAATCCGCGCGATTGGTGATGAAAATCGAATTTGCCTTAATTGATGCCCATTATTTCCACGTTTGCAGCTTAGATTAGATTTGCTTGACAAGCCTAATTGGTGCAACTAGATGTGGTTTGGCGGTGCGTTTTAGAATTTTCAATACACTGGAATACTGGAGGATTGCCTCGAAGGATTACTTTGCGTTGCGAGGAAAAATGCAAAAATTCCGAGTGTTATTTTTTTAAATTTATATTTGATTAAAATCTTCAAGTTTATTATAAAAATGAAATGGCCAAAGTTAGTTTAATGCGTGCTACTTGAAACGGTGATAGCCAAGTGGGTCAGACTTCGACTTTACTTTCTTGAGGGCGAGCTTGAATCTGGGATTCACCTCTACCTTAAGTACGGTGTAACGGTAACTAGTTATGTGCGTTTTAAGTTAAAATATCACTTGCTTCAACGGTGAAGAAAAACATCGTGGGGAAACCTGCATACCTGAGAATTCTCCTGATGTTCTCAAAGGTGTGTGAAGACTTCCAATCCGCACTAGGCCAGCGTGGTGGACTACGGCCTTAACCCCTTCCCATTGTGGGAAGAGACCCGTGCGCTGTAGTGGGCCGGTAATAAGTGCAAATGATGATGATGGTGAACTGAGTTTGACGGGATAAAAAGTATAATTTGTCCATCATATAGACGTAAGCTATCTCAATTAAAAATTTCTTCACGATCATAACAGAATATGAATTTTCAAATCCCCAGGGAACGGAATAAACAGATTTCTTTGTACTTTTGCAGGATGTTAGCTGTCTCTGTGTCGAATACTTAATTCACCGGTCAACCGACAAATACTACAAAAATAAATAAACTGACTAATATTGAATAGTGTGGATATTGAAGCGGGATAGCCAAGTGGCAAGGACTTTGGTCTCACTTTCGTGGTGATAATGCTCGACAGCACATTAGCTTTTCGGAGTTATGGGCGTTTTTAGCCATTAAATATTACTTGCTTTACCGACATGCCTGAAAGTTCTCCGTAATGTTTTTCAAGGCATGTGAAGTATATCAGTTCGCTCTTGGCGAACGTTGTGGACTAAGACCAAATGATTCGTGTTCTGAGAGGAGACCCGTGTCTAATAAGTTGAATAATTGGTTGGTAATGTTGATAGATATTTGTATTCGTTGTTCAATCAAAGTCATGAATTTGATAAAAGTTAAGTTTACATATTACAGAATATAACGAAGTTCGAAAAACCAGAGTAAAGAGTCCAGTTACAAAAAAGTAATAAAATATAGAAATATACAGATAGAATGTAATTCTTAAGACAGTTTTTTGCTATGCCAGCAAAATATAAGCCACTATTGTTTTTGTGCATTAAAACTCACATAGCCTTGGTTTCAAGGTAACTAGTGTAGTTATCACCATCGACTCATAATAATCCCAAAAATACGTGAATGAACGATTCATAGGCATTAATAGGCTTTTCAATAAAAACTATAACGTTAAATGGTTGGTTAAATTTTTATTTAAAGTAAATATACTCCCTGTATCAGATATGATTGAAATCGGATATTAAGGTAAATACTAAATAGCCATATGGACATACGGACGGACATAAAATATATATTTACGCCAGTTACTTCTGGTAGGTGGTAATAGATTTTTAATACTTATTGTTCTTTAAGCTAGTGATCATGCGAGATACAATGCGCACCATCTAAATTTTTAAATAATAAAACCTCCATCTAACAAATTTTCTTGAAACACCTTTTGTGAAAAGAGCAAGATTTCCTGCAATTTTTCTTCGCAAGACGTCAACAGATCTGAATGCTTACAGTCGATCGAGTCGGCTCAAATACGCCGTGACAAATTTTACAGTGGCATGCTCGACGTTGTTTTATTGTTGGCTTAATTCCCCCATGATGTATGTTGCAAGTTATAAGCGATAGCATTTAAGCTGTTTATACTACAAGCAGATGCTTGTAGTATAAGCTAACTATAAGGTTAACCATCTGGTTAACCTTATAGTTAGTAGAAAACCTTCACCTTAAATCAGGAGAGCTTTCAGGAATGCAAGGAACACCTCACGCAACGAGGCCACCTGAGGAGTAAGTGCTAAGACTCATGTGCCTATAAATACACCGAAAACTACACCCTTCAAACTGAAACACAGCATTTCAACAATACTGCTTGGCAGCAGAATAAGCCATGGCAGTTGTAGGTACTTCCCCGGGCGATCTCTGTCAGAAAAAGCTCTACTGCCACTCTGAGAAGATCAATACGTTTAATGCTAAACAATTGTATTTGTTTTTATCTAGGAAGGATGAATATTTATTGTTCTTAGGTGAAAATCAACATTTAATGCCAAACAATTGTATTTGTTTTTATCTAGGAAGGATGAATATTTATTGTTCTTAGGTTTTGTTTAGTTATAGTTCGATTCTCATGAAACGAAATGAAATGAGTGAATAAGTAAATAACATTTAACCAGCTTCCTTTCGTATGACGTAGTAGGTCATTTAAGAATTGTAGACTTGTCGTTTGTAATAACGTAGGTTATTTAATTGATTCTAAAAAAATTAAGGATTATCTGTAATAACAAAGATTTAATATGGTACGATGTTATATCTATTAATATTATCGGTACGATCGTGATAGGTTAAATTACTAACCTACGATTGCACAGTGAATAATGGCCTAGTAATCTCATCCAGATCTGGTTGTTCACCAAACTTAATCCATACTTTTTGTGGTTTCAGTTTGGTGAACCACACAAATTTTTTGTACTATTTACAAAAAATGTTGTGAAAAAGATAGTGATAATTTATGAACCGTTAGGTTTATACTATGATTAATGAATAATAGAGTTAGCATGTATGTAGCTACTAATGGATCTTAACAATCACTCCTAAGAATCCGCTATTCTCTTATGAATTGTGACAATAAAAAACGCCCTTCAAAGTATCGGATCCAAAACTCCTTTTATCAGAATGTGTTTCGAATGTGATCGGGAACACGACTCTGTTAGCACTAGATATGACATAATAGCTATTTGACATTACTTTTCTTTTTTCTTTTCCGCTTATCAATTTCCGAGTGTTTTTATCGTTGTTGAGACTTTTCGTCAAACCTTCGTTGAATTTTGTTTGAATTATATATTTCCATACTTTTTTCTACCGCCAATTTCCAAGTAGCATTGCTGTGTTCCGGTGTGAAGGGTTTTGTTGCTGGTGTGATTACAGACTTATGAGGCCTAATACCAACTCATGTGGTTAATAGACACAGGACGGCACTCTGTAGGACGTTTTCCTTGTATGTCCACCGAAGTGTTTCTGTGTTCCTGTGGTCCATATGTTTCTAGCGTGCTTACATTATGCAATGCTCTCAATCCTCCCTCCCTCTCCCATGATGATGGAGGAAGGCTGCACCCAGCAGAGAGACAACAAAAAGGTAATATCGATGATGATACGTACTTGAAAAGTTTGTATGGCTACGTTCCATCACTTCATCATCCGACCAGCTTTAACTGATATTTTACTTATTGTTCACTAGCTGTTGCTCGCGTTTTTCGTCGAGTATTACTGTTCATCCCAGAAAAATCCCGTTGGAACAGTTTGTTTTCTTTAGACCAAAAAGAAGTCTATGTTACTTTCCGTACTTTCAACTAACTATATGCCATAAAAGAAGTTAATTGGCTACAATTAAGTTAATCGGTAAAGACGTAGATGGAGGACACACAAACAAACACACTTTCGCATTTATAAAATTACTAATATATTATATGAGTTCCTCAAAATAAATCTTCCATTCCGTTCCGTTCCATTTCATTCCGTTCTTTTCTGTTCCGTTCCCATTCTATTATATTTTATTCTATTCTAAGGCTATCCTGGCAGGTATATTCGGTGACCTAGCAATACTATTATTGCTAGGTCACCGAATATACCTGCATGGGCTTATGTTTATTAATTTTATTTGTCAGGGACAACAGACAGTTATGCAATAAATAACAAAATAGACTTAGGGAAAAATAGTGGAACGCTAATTTTTGGCAAAACAAAAGCGAGGCATGTTAAATAAAATCTATTTTGGTCTTCTTACTGCTTTAGTTCCATGTACACCTTATGGGGTGATATACAGCGTCGGTTCAGAGTATCGAAATGTGAACATGATATATTGCGGAGCTTACCGAGCGACTTTGATCCAGATAAATATGCGGAAAGAATTATGTCTATTGGAATTTCATGACTCACAAACTTTCCGCTTTTCATAGTCTTACCAAATTCATAATAAACTCACAATGAGTGAGTAAAATTTGTAGTAAACATTTTGATATTTTTGATGGAAGGTTCAGTGTTTTTGAGGTCTTGGTAACGATTTTTTCAATAAAAAATATCTACCTGAGTTCATTAAAAGTTTAAACTGGTAATTTCTAGACAACCGAGATCGAACAGTAGCCGAATGGTCGCACAAAAAAAAGAAAAGAAAATCTTAAGGTATTTAAGGTTGAGTAGTAACGCTAAAAGTTTTTAAAGTTAATCATTCTTTTTCTGTATGCACTCGTTTTGCAGTAGGTATTTATTTTTTCTCTGGTGTAGTAAAAAAAAACATCATTTTGGGGCTAAAAAGTGGAAAAACAAATCAGGCAATGGAAGTTATTCTATAGGTTTGGTAAGAACCTAATTTCGGCTTTTTGTAGTATAAGGGCTTACCAAAAAAACGTTTAATTTTTCCGCTCAATATAATCCATAACGCAAAGTACCGGTTCAAAGCCTTAAAAGCTCCGGTCAGAATTTTAATAAAAAATATATTTGACATTTTTTTCCCATTACCATAACCAAACAAGCCGTGACAGATATCCGTATACGCTTTTACACGACACGATATGACTTCTTTTATAACTACACGATATATCGTATCCAACTTTAGTGTGATGAAAGACAGTTAATTATAATACAATTTACCCATAAAATAATTACAAGAAGTTACTATACGGGTATACTAGGGATATAATAAAATTATTGAATTATTATCTCAGATATTGTAAGTTACGACTGCTTCGTCGGTCAAGTAGTTAAACTGTTCTACTATCGGTCGGACGGCCGACTGGTGCAGTGGGCAGCGACCCTGCTTCTGAGTCTAAGGCCGTGGGTTCGATTCCCACTACTGGTATAATAAGGCGATGAGCATGAATGTTTTTCAGTGTCTGGGTGTTTATATGTATAAAAATATTCATCAGTCATCTACTACAGTACCCATAACACAAGCTATGCTTACTTTGGTGCTATATGGCGATGTGTGTATTGTCGTAGTATATTTATATTTATATTTACTATGGATCACGAAGACCTGGGTTGATGACGAAGTCAGGCCTGAAGATGTTAGTTAATTGTCAGTACTAGCTCAAGGTTGGAAGATTGGTTTTATTTTGCATACCTGGTTACCAGGTATGAACTCTGCTAAATAGTTATGGAATAAAAACAACCTGTACAACTCCTGCGCGTCTTAAGTTTTTTAAGCTTTAGATTTAATATCTCTATTTTTGTAAGATCGCTGTGATAGAGCAGTTCTGTGCCTTGTAATTGCAAGTTATATATAAAAATAACCTTTTAGTGTAATTCGATATGCCTTCAGATACATCGATATGTGACCTTATCGCATAATCTAAACGATGTTTATAGCGTTCACACAAAAGCAACTTCGTCAAAGTCTAAACATTTATTATGAGGATAAGGTCGTCTCCCGTTTTTAATATCAACCGTATAATAAATAGGTTAACATTCGCTTTATGAAGGAAAAACCTATTAACGAACGGCAAATGTATCAGAGTTTGTATGATGAGAGCATTCGATATAATATCACCTGAAATTTCCAATAAACAAAAACTTTTTGTTCCGTTAAATATCATAAAATGTTGAATATATATTTCAAAATATATTCAATTTAAACCTAAATACCTTGAACCAAAAGAAAATTATTCTATTAAACTTAAAAATACATATATATTTAGAGCAGTAAATTTTGTAACGTTAGATAATTTTATAAATATTATTTTCTATATATTATTAGGTACATTAGCTATTGTATGTTATACTCTAATATTAAAGACTGTAACTTTTGATTGACTGTGTAATGTGACCCACATTACACAAATACAAAATGTTTCCTTATTAAATATATAAATTTAGGTAACAGTAAAAAGTCTCTAAGGTGAAATGCAAGGACTATTTAGTAATAATTGGAAAGCTGTTGCCCGGATATAATTTATTTTCTGTACTTATAAATATTAATGGTAAAACAAAGCAACCGTTCGAAAAAAAACTGTCCGCCATCATAATATTCTCCCCCAATGTTGTGTAAACACCCCCAAAGCGAAACGCGACAAAATAAAATATCTATTACTATTAAGGATAATGACAGGCCGTCTTAAACATGACTTAATATCAGTAGGGAAAAAAATTAGTGCCATCAGTGAGAGCCGTATTTTTTGTAGCTAATGCAAAGGTATTTGCGATACCGTGCGAGAAAATTTCGTCAATGTCGTTAATATAATAGGCCGGGGGAAATAGCGGTTGCGAAATGTTTTCATAATAATATACTTTTATTGAAATTGGAAATATGTTGATGGCATATTTTAAATCCAAAACGTAAGATTTACGATATCTACATCAAAAAAATAACAGGTATCAAGACATGGAATAGGTATCAGATATAGAATATAGACATCATATCTTTAGACATAATGATTGACATAAGGTTAGGTTAGTTAATAGGTTATAAATCTATAATATTATGATATCTTTATGCCTCAAAAATAAGACGTATCGTAACACTAATTATGTTATATATATATTTCTCGTGTGCTTGTGTATGTCACTGAACTCCTCCTAAACGGCTGGACCGATTTGAATGAATTTTTTGGTATGCGTTTGGGTGGCACCCTGTATGGTTTAGATTCTCAAATCAGCCCGACAGATGGCGCTGGGTAGTATAATTCAATAGTAAGCTTTGATAGCCTAGTGGTTAGGACATCGGCTTCATTTTCGGGGTGCCTGGTTCGAATCCCAGCACGCACCTCTAACTTTTCTAAATTATGTGCCAATTAGAATATCACTTGCATCAACGGTGAAGGAAGACATAACCTGCGTGCCCGAGAATTTCCATAATGTTCTCAAAGGCGTGTGGAGTCCACCAACCGCACTGGGACAGTGAGGTAAGCTACATGTGTGTGTGTGTGTGCGTACGTGCGTGTGCTGTCGGATCGTAGTTCTGGAACGGACGAACCGATTTCGAATGGTGAATAAATCGGTTGAGTTCTTAGGTATGTCTGATGAAAATCGGTCCAAGATGGCCGCCACCACAAAATGGCGGATTTAATTTTTTTTCTCAATCAAATGAAAGGGCTTTATTAGTAGAATAATGTAGACTTCAATGAAAGAAAGTCGGGTTTTTTTTAATTTGAAATTTATATATTATATTTCATAGTAATAAAATGGTTAGTGGAAAACCATCGCCTATAAACTCAGCTATACCATGCAGGGCACGCAAGTTACACGTCCTGCAACGGTCCGCCCTGTATCTAGCAAGCGCATCCTTCAGGTACACAGGTTTTGCAACAATGCTCTTTGGCGGTAGAAATAAGCATGACGGTAGAGTTCCCGCGAGAAGCTCTGTCACAAATAGCTCTACTACTACTAATATATATATATATGTTCAAAGATTATATCATTAAGAAATACTGATGGTTCTGTTAACCTATTAATCAAATAGAGCAATTTCGCTCTATGCCAATGCGGAAGTTAATATTTTTTCACTCTTTATTGTCTCTGCTATTGTTTCTTATTCCAGTTGGTATGTAAGTCAGTCGGTATATTCTTTGCCAGTAAAAAGACTGAGGGTGGCTAACGACAGTAGTTTCGGAACAGCCGTTTATCATCGCATATCTCCGCACTTGTACACGATACTTTTGTATAGAGCGTAGTGATAGAATAAAAAGACGGTTAAAATAATAATTTATCTATACTTATATTATCTTACTCCCCAGTAGTAAATCCCTCAATTATTAAAGTCTTCGAACAGGGTTTGTCGATGTTGTGTATGATGACTTACGGATCTGAAACGTGGCTTCTTACTATGGGCCTCATAAGAAGGCCCAGACTCCTCAGCAGGCGATAGAAAGAGCTATTATGGGTGTATAGGGACATGATCAAATCAGAAATGAGGAGATTTGTTTAGAACTAGAGTCACCGATGTAGCCGATAAGAGGTATTTCCTGTTGGGAACATATTGGTCGTCCTTACAAAAGGCCTATGTCCAGCAGTGGACGTCAATCGTTTGAAGTTATGATGGTAAAAATTCAATGAGAACGATTAAATACGTATAATATGTAATTTACATCTAAATAGTGCATTTTGCTATTGTGACGGCCGACTGGCGCAGTGGGCAGCGACCCTGCTTTCTACGTTCGAGGCCATGGGTTCGATTCCTACAACTGGAAAATGTTTGTGTGATGAACATGAATTTTTCAGTGTCAGGGTGTTTATCTGTATATTATAAGTTTATTATATTCATAAAAATATTCAGCAGCTATCTTACTACCCATAACACAAGCTACGTTTACTTTGGGGCTACTTGGCGATGTGTGTGTTGTCGTAGTATATTTATTTATAACGATGGTTATAACATCAAAATATATTGGATCCCGACCGAAGAGGATTCAAATGAATAACTGATGTTATATAATGGCGTTGAAAGGCTTAAATAAGTTTAAGTAAAGTAGTAAAAGAAACTACAAAACTAGAAGAACAATTGAATTTTAACTCTCCCGCGTTTCCTCACGATAAGAACTTCCTACAAAAATTATTAATATAATTAATATCTTCGTTACTTATTATTTTAACATTAAAAGTTAATTTAAAGTTAATGCATTAATAAAGTACTTATTGATATTAGGCATTGATATATCATTCGGTATAATAGAATTTGAAAATGTTTCCGAAGTGTTTTCGGTAAGTCATTCGATCTTTTAAGCAATTTCCCCATCATCATCATCATCATGTCAACCCATTACCGTCTCCCTCCAGGGCACGGGTCTCCTCACACAATCAGAAGAGTTAAGGTTATCCACCACGCTGGTCCAGTGCGGATTGGTGGACGCCATGTCGCCATATCTATTGAGAAATCTAATAGGTTTATATAAGTCTTAAGCACATACGTTTGTCTTTATTATGTTTATATTTTCTTCTTTTACATGTCAACGGTACATATAAAACTAAGGGTGGTTACAAGAAAAACTTACATCATTATCGAGAGGCAGTGTGTCCGCGTCTTAATCGACGGGAAAACATTTCTGTACTCAGCTAACTATTTTGACCCCTATCACGCGTTCTCGATACACGTTCTATTGGCTTTTGACAGCGAATGACACGTGACAGCTACGCCACTACAAGTTTTATCGTTTTTGAATGACCTAAAGAAATTCATTAGATACTTTGTTATTACACATAATTCTTTCTCATCCTAATTTCAATATTTGATGTTATTTTCAATTGGATTAAATACTTAATTGCTAATATATCTTTCAGGTAAAATTTGGGTAGGTACTCTATTCAATCCTGCCATTCTCTCAATTACCTAGTACTATGCAATAAGTATTCATCAAAAAATATGTAAAACAAGTCTGATGCGTAAGTATACTTTAAAGTATAGCGATAATATTCTTCTATTCAATAGAGTATTAATAAAAATAAAGTATTCATAATTTCGTGAATGTGTACGCCTTGAACAAGATAAAGATGAGGTTTTATACCTTATAGATAGTGTCTGAAATCTGCCATCTTTATTTGACTCTAGCAAGAAGTAGGGGTCCCCGAACAACTTTAGCGAATTATTTATAGAGTGAACTTTGCTATTGTTTTCCGTTATGCGGGATAACATTTTATTAAATACGACTTCAACTGTTCCAAGCAAAGTTTTGCTTCTAATAGAACTAAGATTTATATGTTATTTATTTACCAGATGTTTATGCAACGTTATTCTTGTAGAAAAAACCTTTACATTTAAATTTATCCCTCTTTCTTATAGGTTTATACAGTCAGCAGGCGATGGAGAGAATCGTGTTCTTCGTTTTGACGAACTTGAGGGCTCAGTAGTGAGCTTTGTGGTCTTAGGTCCCAGGTTCGATTCCTGATGGGGATTTATTTGGGAATTGGGCGGCACGTCTTTGGAGATAAGGCAGCCACATCCCAAACCTGATCAGGGAAAATTGAGACATTACAAATTTTTATATTGCTTTTCTTTTTGTATTGTTCAGAAAGTAAAGACCTTTATGTAGATAAAGCCTACTTGAATTTGCGGATGTGTGCAAAAGCGTTCCTGTGGCCTTAAAAAAAGCCTATGACACACCTCTGCACGCAACAACCACAAGTTACCTATTGACGGGCCAACCGTATGGCCCACCTGATTCTTAAAGCAAAACCATTGACTATAAAGAGAGCAATACTTCTCCCGTGCTGCCCTGTGTCCATCAACCTGCTGGTGTAGGTGCTAAGCATCATTCAAAATTCAAAAAATTCAAAAATTCATTTATTTCAAGTAGGCCTAATATTAGCACTTTTGAAACGTCAAGTCTGTCTGTTTGTAGTGACTCTACCACCGGTTCGGAAGGCAGATTCTACCGAGAAGAACCCGGCAAGAAACTCAGCAGTTGCTCTTTTCCAACATCAAAGTTTACATTTTACATTTAAACATTCATTTTTCTATTCTGTGAGAGATGAAAGCGGAGCCGGATGCTTCCAAGCAACCTTGTCATTGAGAAATTCATCAATTGTATAATAACCTCGCTGTAATTGCTGCTTTAAACTTATGCATTGGTAGGTCCAAAATTTCCTTAGGAATCATATTATAAAAGCTTATACTCAATCCCACAAATGACTTCTGTACCTTTCGCAGACGATATTAAATAAGCATGGTGATGGTATTTTCCTAGGCAACCTCTGTTTCAAAAAGCTCGCTAACTACTATTTTCAAAGTAGAGAGTACAAAACCATATGATCATCATATTAAAGAGTTAAAACAGTTCAATTCCACCGTAACCCTCCTCGCCCTACGCTTGATGACACGTAACGCAAACTAAATGAATCAATTCCACCCCTTAACCCTTGCACAGGTGTGTCCTGTCAATTTTAATATCAGGCCGCCCCGCCCGCTGTTTCCGATGCGTGCGGCGACGGGTTCGAGCGTTTGATACTTTATAGATTCACTAGTTTTTGTTCGTGACTTTGTTTTTGTTTGTTGACATTGAATTGTTGTTACCTGGACTAATAAATATCCTATGCCAGTTCCGAGTAGAGGTAGTATACCTGGACTAATAAATATCCTATGCCAGTTCCGAGTAGAGGTAGTATACATCATCATCGTCATATCAACCGATTACGGGCCCAAACCACAGGTCAGGTACCACAATGAGATGGGGTTAAGCCCGTAGTTCACCACGCTGGCCCAATGCGGATGAACTCCACACTCCTGTGAGAACATTATGGACTACTCTCAGGCATGCAGGTTTCCTCACAATGTTTTCCTTCAGCAGGCTATTTTTATTGCTTAAAACGCACATAACTTAGAATAAATCAATATACTACGACAATGTTATACACGACTATCTATCTAGCCCCAAATTAAGCGTAGATTGTGTTATGGGTACTGAGATGACTGATGAATATTTTTATGAATAACTAGCGTACCCAGCCCGCTTCGCCGGGCTAGATTTTGGTTTATTTTATTTAAACAGTAAACTTACATCATTAAACTTTTAATTTAAGTCTCATAATATATTAAATCATTTATTTCACTCCGTATTCATTCTCTTCTATTCTCTTCTCGAGCGGTTGAAGATCATTATCTACACCCATGTACACCCAACAATAGAATATCATCATAGTAAATAAAAGCTGTATTTGACAGTTTGACAGTTCAAAAATAGAAGTGCTCCGATCGTCACTAAACTTTACAGGATTACTCGCCAGGTCAATCCGGAGATTCCCTAAAAGTCTCATCGGTCCAGCCGTTTTGGAGCCTATACGGAACATACCCACACACTTTCTCTTTTATATATATAGATACATATACATAAATACTTAGAATATACATATAAACATCCAGACACTGAAAATCATTCATGCTCATCACGCAAAAATTTTCCAGTAGTGGTAATCGAATCGGCATTGGACTCAGAATACAGGGTCGCTGCAAACTGCGCAAATCGGCCGTCTATATAGAATAGTCAGAGGTGCATGCAAAGATTCGTATTCGGCCCCCCCGAATGTAAATTAGAAGTCCTATCCAATGGGTTATCACCAATTCTACTCGATTAGAGAAATTATTGAGACTTCTATTGACGTATTTAAGTTTCCAAAAGAGGTATCTCAAAAACATTACTTTCCTAATAACCCTATTGTTCTAATTTTTAATATTATCTAGGGTGTGGGTATATCTCCCTTTTGACACTTAATATAAAAATACCTACTTTTTAAAGTTAGGACTTTGGCTGCGTCAATCCACAGATAGATTTTCCAACCACGCCGTTGTTATTACGGTGGATAAGTGTGTACGCAAACAATGATGCCCTCTCTATTCCTTCAGGGTGAAGGGGATAGTCCGACTTGGCTGAAAATACGACACGACCGGAAAGACATCAGACACGAGACCAACAGCTTAACGTGCTCTGAAGCATGGGGGTGAATTACCGCCAATCTCCTAACCCCGAGCTTTTACTAAAAATTTCTTGGCTTAAAACCCACTTAAGTCAAGTTAACTGGCTCAAGATTTCGTGATCGGCAGACGAACTTCTCAGACCTCTACCAACAAAAAACACAAAACACCTAACCTATCAAAACCCGAATAATAACATTATTATCAATTCTTAGACTATCCGCTATTCGATCCTAAGCAAACTTATAAATTATATAATTAGAAGCGAATTAACAGCATAATACGACCCCAAACAATATGGGAGAATAAATATTTATTAAAGGCCCAAAAGTGTCCTCTATTGGGTAGAGCGCGGATCGTAGAAACAGCTTGACCATGCCGGACGCGGTATTAAAAAAGTTAAAATACTATTATTATTATCTGTGTACACTGTACACTTTAGTGTCTTAGCTAACAGCTGGTGGGCACGTATCATTATTATTATTAAGTGTCGGATAGCCTCACGGTACTCGTACTTTGTGTCAGGTGTCAAAGACAAATGTTGTTAATTAGCTATCCGACACTTATCACAAGGAATCCCATCTCAGAAACATTCCCATGATATTCTAAACAAGGCTGGTTAAATAGGTTAACTCCTTAATTAGTATCACTTATACTAGATTAAGAGATATGATTATGATTTCAATCATCAATCTATATCTATTTAAGTTTTCAAAAAAGGTATCTTAAAAAAAATACACTCCTATTGTTGGCATTTTTAATATTATCTAGGGCCGCATAGCCTTTTTTCTATAGTCCTAGTAATTTGTGACCCCCTTTTAACGCTTAATGTAAAAATATCTAAAGTTATTACTGTCGATGGGTATTTTTTAATGATAATTTTATGTTTTTCTTTCTTCTTAAATTGTTGTTGAGGAACAGATGTGCTACAATTTTTTTTTTAATTCCGCTACAAGTTAGCCCACGACCGCAATCCGGTGCCGGATAATGCAATCTAAGATGGAAGAGGGCTAACCTGGTAATTGTATGGCAGGCGGTTTCTACGGGGCACTAAATCACTAGGCAGCTAGTGTTTTATTCTATTTAAAGTCATAATATTTAATAAGAAATTTACTTAAAAATTAAATTCACACTAGCTGTTGCTTCGCTTCGCCCGCGTTTATTACGGTTATTTACCAAACCCGTAGGAATCGCTTGATTTCCTGGGATAAAAGTAGCCTATGCTATTGAATTGAAGCAAGCGTTACTTTGCAGAATTTCATGATATACAATTAAGCTTAATTTGCTATACTCGACGTAAAGAAGGAGAATCTGTAATTTGTAATTTCTTCAATCTTTATACCAAACATATCTTCGGCAATGTACTCTTTACGCACGTTTTGCTCCGTCACCGGAGCATCATAAGGAGATGTTGACTTAACAATGAATTAAGTTATTATCATTAATATATATTTTCCGAACTTTAGAGATACCTTACCACAATTTTTCGCACATCCGCTGTATCATAGTTTTGGTCAAATACCGCTGAAATATGTAGCCCCCGGGGCCTCCCAGCCTACTGTCATACACTACATTATTCACTGCCCCGGTGTTTGCTTGCAAAGGGCATTTTAAATAAGAAACGCACGAATAGTTGAGTGGTCATACATACGGTCATAAGGATTTACACGGACACGTTTGATAAAGAGGGCTTGATAGTAGTCTAAATTATTTGATGGCGGTTTACGTAAAACCGGTGTAACATTATTTTAGTTAGAAAGGTCAACCTTACCTGTGAACCTGTTTACAATCTATATATATCAAAGAAAGCTGTGTTAGTTACACCATTTATAACTCAAAAACGGCTGGACCAATTTTAATGATATTGGTCATGCCATTAAATTTTTGGACTTCTCTCAGTCCGGAATAGGATAAAAAGTATTAAAATATAGTAAACAAAATTGTTAGGCGGTACGAAGTTCACTGGGACAGCTATAATTCATAAAAAAGCTTAAAGCTTTTTCTAAGTACGTTCCATATGAGTTTTAAGTGAGAGTGCGAACACAATTCTGAGAATCCAAGAACAACCTGATAATTTCTGATGTATATGAGACCACCTACGCCTTACGTTGATGCACACAGAGCGAAACTGTTGTTCAGTTTATGGGCTACGGTTTTTCACTTATCATTAGAAGGGCTATCTACTTGGTATATCTTTAACTATAAAAGAAAAAAAAAATGTTGTAGGTCACCCAGTGCGCGTTTCATCTCATTACTTCTTAGTTAACAGAACTTGTTTAAGCATAGGTATTTTGTAATTTTCAGTGGTTTTCTGTTACTCGTTTCGTGTCGTATGTCCATCTTATCGAGGTCTACCAACGCTGCATTTCGGTAATCGTTGGTACTATTTTGTCATGATTGATTCAAAGATGCAATTCCAGCACCTTGAGTGAACAAAGTCCACCGGTTCTACGAGCTACGCCTAAAAAGCACTTCTGAAACGTCGAGTCTGTCTGATTGTAGTTACTCGACCATCGGTTCGAAAGGCGGATTCTACCAAGAAGAAGCCGGTAAGAATCTTGAATAGGTCACGAATGAAGGACAAACAAACAAGCAAACACACATTTATATTATTTGTAAGGATAGTAACGTTACACGCACGTATCTTCCAAATCTTTAATGGAAAGGCAGCCAAAATTATTCCGCGTTAGCGTTTCCTTCGACCTAAACCACAATATGTCGATCGTTCCAAAATCCAATGAGACCTTTTCGCACGCAATAAGCTCGTCACAAATAACCAACGCGCCTCATTAGCAGTTCAAACGAATCAATGATATTTACCAAACGAATCAGATCGCGTGCTAACCAACTTCGCCCATTAACTGTAACGAGATTGATAATTGCTTCATTGCAAGGGTTAACATAATGGCCGATGATTGGTATGGGTTGGGCTTTAATTTTGTTTGCCAGCTTATTTGTCTACGGTAAACCACATTTTATGTTTTGGTTCAAAGCAGGATACTTTGCGGAATTCCGTTTCTGCAAAGTGTCCTGCTTCGTGTTTTACGGTTTTTTTTAAAACTCCGTAGGAATCGCTTGTTTTCCTGGGATAAAAGTAGCCTATGCTACACTCCGTCCTATTGGATTGACACAGGCGTTACTTTGCGGATTTCCATGAAAACTAATCTTAATTTGCTATACTCCGCGAAAAGCAAGATAAATTTGTTATTTCTTCCATCTTTATACCCTACACCAAACAGATCTTCGTCAATGTACAATTTACGCACGTTTCGCTCTGATACCGGAGAACCAAGAAGGAGAAGAAAGAAGGAGATGTTGTTGGCATTACAATGAACGATTGTGCATAGAGAATAAATTGCCGAAGACGTTTTTCTGCGGAGTATAAAGATTGAAGAAATTCTCCTGCTTTTAGTACAAATTAATCATAATTTACATATCATGAAGAGAAGAGAGTACAAAGCCCAAGATCTGTTTCTATTTGAAGATTTGTTGTCCATGTATAGTTTTATGACGGATACATATCCGGTTTATAATTTGGATATTATTTTGCACTTATGCGTGGAGAGATGATAAAACTGTGCGAGAAGATTACATTTTGTCCTTTCACCGGTGAGATAAATGTCTCGTCCTAATACCCCGGTTAACCTAACCTAACCTTACTCTAGGCTGGTACTGATAATTTGAAGACAGAACACCCAGAGCCTCGTTATCAGTAGTTTGAACATGTGAACCGCTAGATAAACAAGACAGCTGTACAGGATGATAAAGGCAGGCAAGTTACTACTGGGTTTAGTAAATGAGATATGTTGGCTTCGTCTTTTCCATGTATTTTAGAGACTGCGATTAAAGAGGGATTGTTCTTCGATTCCGCCAACAAAATTGTTCTCGAGGAGGTTCAACCCTGTAAGAAAGTTGTTGGGTCGTAAAATATATGCCTATTCAAAAACAACTACATAGACTTGGGGAAGAGCAAGAAGAAGTAAATCTCAATGTTTGACTTTAATATAACCCAATATTGCTGATTGGGCAAGTAAAAATATCAAAAGAAAAGTTTCATATCGCATTAGATACCGATTTTTTTTGGAATATACTCACCATTCTTCTGTCATGGCATACAAAAAAGTAGCAATAGTTTAAAAACTTGAATACGTTGTTGAACCCGCAAATAGGTCACATTACCCCAATTCTCTATTATACGTATTTAACGAAAAATAACCACAAGTTAACAGTGGCGGTAAACAAATGGGGGGTAGTTCCAATATTTGTGGTGGATTACATTAAGCAACTATTTCTGTTTATGTCAATACTAGCCCGGTCCGTTTTGTGTAAATACGGGATAAAATAAATGTATGGAACACAGATGTAATGAGTAATATCTACAGGATGTGGCTCCAAGCTGCGTACAATTTTTTTCATGATTGTTTGTAGCTGATAGAATACGGTAGGAGGGAGGTTACTAGTTTGATTTCTGAAATCTATTTTTATCCGGAATCAATAAATAAAATAGCCTTTGCAAAAGTAACTATGCAAGCCTTCGTTGCAAAAAAAAAAACAACAAAAAAAATAAGATTTAAGAAGATAAGAAAGTGTTAAAGTTTGTTTTTTGGCTTATCATTCTTTACATGACTGACTCATTCAGCGCGTTTTTGTTAATTCTACTAAAACTTAAGTCTTGACTGAAATCTCTGGTGGTAAGTACTGATTCTAGTCTGTTAAAGGGTATTGCAGTTATATAAAAGCCATACTCCTAATCAGTACTACACGACATCGTACCGGAACGCTAAATAGGTAATCGCTAAATTAGGCTTTCAGGCTATATATAGTCGGGAGTCGAGAAACCGGAATAAAATACAAATATAATTATTAAGTAAAAAATAAAACCTAAAACAAAAGTAACTTCCAGGGAATCTAAATCATCGGTTTTCACGTACCAGTGCCCCCTTGCAATATAGTACCGTCCCAAGTCAACTATTAAGAATTTTTAATGACCCACGTTGATCCTTGTACCGATAAACCACATGCAAGGTTTAAAATATGGTTCGGTTGATGCATTAATTGAATTTCCTACACAGGTAATTACATTATAAAGCTTCTATTGGAAACAATTGCAGAAATTAATTGAAATCTTTAGCTTCGATTCCCTGTTAATTTATTTTTGGAAGGAAACTCCAGATTTGTCACAAACATAAATGTTCATAAGGCTGTTTTTCCTACTGCGATTCCGTATTCCCAGTGGGCTGATTATGGGTATAACCTCCCCCTGGGAGGTCTATAGTCCACCAGTCAACTGTTATAGGCTTTTGGTGATAATGATGTTCTATATTTAAATACATGCCTACGTGAATAAACTACTTCGATAATTGTGCTACATTTCATAGCTTATCTGAATAAATTGTTGACGTATGAGCACATCGAAAGATAGATGGACAAACAAACAGGCTAATAAACATATAGTTAAACTAAAAGGCGTTATTGTTGGTAAGAAGCGGTGATAGCGCATTGGGTACCAGCTCGACTTCACTTTCACCATCACGCACATCTAACTTTGCTAAGTTATGTGCGTTTTAAGTAATTAAAATATCACTTGCTTCAATGGTGAAGGAAAACATCGTGAGGAAACCTTCATCGTTCTACACAATGTTCTCAAAGATGTGTGGAGTCCACCAATCCGCACTGCGCAAGCGTGGCGGATTACGGCCTTAACCCCTTCTCACTGTGGGAGGAGACCTGTGCTCTGTAGTGGGCCGGTAATGGGTTTATATTATGATGATGATGTTGGATTAGATATTCAGTGTTTAAACACACTTCAACTTACCGTAAGTAAGAGACAAAACACTGCACTGCACTACAAACCTTAGTAACGAATAATTAGCGCGAGCGAGCGATGTGACGCGGTGGTACATTGTGTAGCATTGCGGGCTAAAGTTGGGGAACGCCAAAAAAGTTGCGGGGAACCTCTCTTTATAATATGATTTATTTGTAGAAAGCTTTGGATCATCATCAGCATCATCATCTTCACATCAACCAATGAACGTCAACTGCTGAACATAGGTCTTTCGTTGATCCATCCACCTCATCGGGTGTCTACCAAAGTTGCGTTTGTCCGTGCGTGGTAACCATTTCAGCGCCTTGGGACCCCATCGTCCATCGGTCTTCTGAGCTACGAGTATGTCCCAGCCCGTTAAGCTACGCCACTCGTTGAGCTACGTCAATAATTCTAGTTTCTTAACGGATCATCCACCTTAAAAACAGATACACTATAACAGTGAAAAGCACTTTACAAAAATCAAAACTAGCCGTGTATCGAAAACAATGCCACGCAGAGTATCTTCACGTAATTCTAGTTCTTCAAGATATTGTGTAGAATAGCTAGTGTTATATCAATTTTGTAAAGTAGGTAAATAATTAAACTTATATTAACTATAAATTATATTGATGTGTGCCAGATATTTTATTATTGTGCTAAATAATTATCTTTTAATTAATTAATACTTCTCAAGGAATAATTAAAATTATATTTGATTCACAGTCAATGTCCAAGACATTTTGTCGATGGGTATAATGAAATAAATACGGGTGCATTTTCGGTCACTTTAGTCCTGTATTGGGACTCGGACGTTACAAAGATACCTCATAACTGCATCACTAGTGAAGTCGGAAAATAATTAATTTAATAATTACGAAACTTGTACACCGACAAAGTACCAGAGAACCGCTTTTTTATAATAAAAGTAGGATATGATATATTTGTGGTTAGCTTCGGATGATCCGCCTTAAAAACCGATACACCGGAACAGTGAAAAGCACTTCACACAAATCAAAACTGGCCGGGAATCGAACACAATGCCACTCAGCGCATCTTCACACAATTGATGTTGTCGATAAATCTCCTCGCATTCTTCGCCAACGCCCATACACTTGACTAATACGGATTTATGTGTTGCTGTATAGGGTGCGTACAGAATTAGATACCGATCTGTAAAAAAAATACTTTTTTTTTAGTTTTCCTTTTAGTTAGAAAAAGTGACAGTATAAATGTATTTATCTTACGTTTACGTTTGAGCCTAATATATTATCTAATTGAATAGTGCTGGAGAATCACGGTGATGTATTTTTAACAAGCTTTTAAAAATACTAACCAATTACAAAAAAATAATTAAGTAGCTGGTTTACGTTAGTTGAATCTGGTCACAACTGTGTTGAAACTTCCGTAATGTCATCTCTTCGAAACCAATGGATGTTGTAACTAAAAATACTGGGTCCTATTAAAGATCTCTCCTAAGGTTTCATAATTTGTTAAATAATACTGGCACTTGATCATCCAAAGGCTAAGACCCCAACCTTGTTTTCCCATAATAACTCTTTTAGAGCGTCAGAAGCAACGAGTTCACAAGACAAGATTTCCCTAATCGGCATAAAAATAGGATCTAGATAACCACTAGATCCCATTATCAACATCATGTCACCTTCACCTCATCATTCAATACTTCATAGCATATTCAACTTCATCTCCCTACTCCAGGCATTCATATGTCCGTTAAACAGCAAAGTCGATTCACTATATATCACTCCTTCCTTTTAGTACAGGAAGAAATCTTTATGGTACAAATATCACTTATTGAAATAATGGTAGTTGCGAGCCCCAACACACGCTGCGCAACGGTGGCAACCTACCCGATCTCGGTCTAGAAACAAGTCGATTGTACTCTAACTTAAGAATTAGAGTATCGCTCCGTTGCAGTATTTTAAATAACACTCCGAAAAACAATTTATTTTTAAATCGTAATTTGCATATTCCACTTCTTTAGAAGTTAAAATTATCAGTAGTACGTATTTTATCTTTCAAATGTTTGCCTCTACTATGCCTTTACACATCTTCCGCACTACATTTCATATGGACACAATATTAGCACACCGGCTTCGGAGTGCTGAGCGTCCGAACGCAACCCAAATAATGCCAAGTTTTAGTACGTCGCTAAACTGAATTATTGAGCCAGGTTTGATCGGATTTGGTTACGAAATAAAATTATGAGGTCCGATTTTCTCTAGGTATTACGTTCTTTAAAAATATTACCTCTAACGAATTTCATCATGGGTGGAAACTAATAAAAAAAACTTCTAACATTTAAAGGTACTGAATGTGTGTACGAGCATGTAGCCGATGAAGCATTAGCGAGGGTCACATTCCACCTATCACACGCATTTTTCGAAGTCCGATCGTAGCTAATGGCTACCACTATAGCTCTGAAAAAGCATTACGTAAGTGACAAAATTAATAACATGAAATAATTTAATCGTGATGAAAGTCGATTATGGATGGATTTTGTTACCGATCCATGGCATGGAGTTAAGCGGTCATTACTTAACTAAGCGTGGTGAAATTTTGCATGGAAATAGTTTGTAACCTGTATGGACGACCATAGAATACATTTTTATCCAGGGAAAATGCAGGAATTACTAGCCCAAAAGAAATGCGGGTGAAGTGGTGGGCAACAGCTAGTTGATTATGAAATATCAAGCCTGGGGGCAGCCACCTTATATTTTTTTTTCATCTACCGTTAAACAATAAATTATGGCGTTTTTACCTTTTACGATCTAGCCTACTTTACTTTATAAATTTGGTATTTTAAGGTGTATAGTTAAGAAATATAATCTTAGTAATTAGTGTATATAAAGATACATCAAAGCTCAAGTCCAGAGCTAGACTCTGGACTATATTGCACGACTCATGATGCGAAGCATCAGAGAGTGCTTTACGATCGAAAAATCTTTTTCGCCTCATTTCAGCGGCTATTTTTATTATTATAGCGTTGTTAGTTCACGGAATCAATGTTAATTAATTTAATGAATATTAATTCCATACTTTTCAAAAATTGATTTACTGCAATAGAATTGGAAAAAAACACCAAAATAGGTCAAAAAATTTTCCTGTCCGTCATGTGTGAAACCCAAAAACACTCTAACTTGTGAAAAAATCCATTATTTGATTTAATTTTTTTTTAGAAAAATTCTAATCGACGATTGTAGGTCACTGAATGCGAATGATTAATTAATTCAGTGTAGTTTAATTGCAATTAATAAAAAACGAATACTGCAAGACTGTATATCTATATATATCCATGTAAAATTAACATGGATGGTGATATATCTATATCTATAGATATTATGTACATTTTATTCCACCAGGGGCGCCTGTGCATCACTTTCCTAGTACAGCTGTTTTTTCGGCAACTAATTTTGAACGACTAATGTTTTTTTATTTTTTTTTCAATATTTGATAATTAAATGAGCATTATGAGTTGTGCACTTTTGGATTTTCCAAATTTCTTTCCAGTTTCTGATTAAGTTAAATTTCAAATAAAATGTCACTTACTATCTCCCAACATTACTGTATGTCACGTTGTTTCTGTTTTTCGCGTTTCCGAGTGTGGCATGACACGTCACGCTGGAAACCGTGCCAATATATATCTCTCAATTAGAAAGCGGCAACAGAGAAAAATGGTATCATACTTTTTCCCTTTAAAGCCATTTTTGCGTTACGTTGATCTGTATTTATTGGTCGTTAATGGCTTCCATTCCGATGATGGAAGATGTGGTGGAAAAAAAATCATGACAAAGTGCTATTGTGTTATTATTAATTTTAAAATATCACCATCTGCATTCTACGACTTGACGGCCGATTGGCGCAGTGGGCAGCGACCCTGCTTTCTGAGTCCAAGGCCGTGGGTTCGATTCCCACAACTGGATAATATTTGTGTGATGAACATGAATGTTTCTCAGTGTCTGGGTGTTTATCTATATATTATAAGTATTTACGTATGTTATTCATAAAAATTATTCATCAGTTATCCTTAGTACCCAAACACAAGCTACGCTTATTTTCGGACTAGATAGCAATGTGTGTTTTGTCGTATTATATTTATTTTTATTTATATTTATATTTAGAATACTGCTGGGAATAAGCTTCATGTCTCATAGGACATATTATGTGTAAAGTCCTTAGATTCCTTAGGCATTGATTATTGTGATCACGCCATTTTAGGGATAGCCACTTGCTTTCTGAGACACGGGGACTGCACTCCTTTAATCTATTTACTTCAAGACTGGTACTGACAAAGTATTTAACGAAAAAACAGTTAATATCATCATTGAAACTCTTTATTTAGCTAATAAAGACGATTCTCAGGCGTGCAGGTTTCCTCATGATGTTTACCTTAAAACCCACACACAGTTAAAACAAGTGATATTTAGCTTAATATAAAAAAAAAATCGGTAATCGAAAGGGAAGCTGAAGCGAAACCTACTAGGCTATCGACGATTATGGTACTACAATTAGGATATAGGTAATAATGACATGACGCCGTTCTAATTGCTAAGTCCAGGCGGAGGGTGTCACGGGCGATTTGACTGTCCCGTCCACATGTTACAACATGCGCTAATACGTAGGAACATGTACTGGGTATGCATCTTTCGATTTGAACACAACACTGGTGTGAATTGCTCTAACTTTATAGCTTAATTATTAATTTACTGAGACATGGTCATAACAAAAAAACATTACCCGACTAAGTTTGTTGAGGGCTCTTCTTAAACCAGGGCTCGTTTGGAACCCTCGTAGCTTTAGGTTTAAGTTGGCGAACGAAGTTATCAACTTACGTTTACAATTATGTAAACATATATGTATGAACGGTTCATAAGTGCCTGTAATATGTCGAGTATGAGAGTAAATTGAAGTAGTTTTTATATAAATAACAACCCAACAAGCTAAGGAGTCTCTTTACTAAAGTAATCAGGTGTTTATTGTTTGCTGCATACCTGAGAGTTCGTTATAAATAATGTTCTTAACGTGACCTTAACCCCTTCTCATTGCGAGGTGAGATCCGTGCCCTGTAGTCATGGGTCAATATGAAGGATGATGATATTCGACGGTCGATTGGCGCAGTTTGCAGCGACCTTGCGTTCTGAGCCGAAGGCCGTGGGTTCGATTCCCACAACTGGAAAATTTTTGTGTGATGAGCATGAATGTTTGCCAGTGTCTGGGTGTTTATATGTATATTCTAATTATTTATGTTATATATTATTCATAAAGATATTCATCAGTCATCTTAGTACCCATAACACCAGCTACGCTTACTTTGGGGCTAGGTGGCGATGTGTGTATTGTTGTAGTATATTTATATTTATTTATTTATAAAAAAAAAAAAGATTGTTCCAATATTTTCGAATTCGCGGTACCAATAATCTGGTATTACGAGTAATTCGCAATATAAATTTTGGACGACCTCTCTGACGCACTGGTGACCGCTGAATTATTCGTCAGAGGTCCCGGATTGAACACTGGCGGGGGCTATTAGGAAATTTATAATGAACTGAACAAGCCTGAACAAGCCTGATAAAGGCTTCTGCCTTGACTAGTTACCATCCTAGCCAATCGCCAAGCGATTCGGCGTTCCGGTAGTATTTAGCCTGGAAACTTAATATTTCAATATAACTAGTTACAGGTATGGACCCCTACCAGGTGGTACAGTCACTAAAAGAATACAGATTTGACCGTTCAAAAGTACTAAGTACCTACCTATGAATTATAAAATCTAATTACCATAAATACCTCGTGATCCTTTGTTGTACTGGTCACTAGATCAACGATATACTCGTAATCTTGAAGAAATGAACATTTCAATGACTGCCGATTGGCACAGTGGGCAGCGACGCTGCTTTGCTGCGTTGTAACATGAACGTCTTTCAGTGACTGGTTGTTTATAAATTTATAAATAAAAATAAATAAATAAATAAATCTGAATATTATAAGTATTACTTACACTATAACTAATATTAGCAAACTATTCATCAGTCATCTTAGTACCCATAACACAAGCTACATTTACTTGGGGCTGGATTGCGATGTGTTTATGTATTGTAGTACATTAATCTATATAGATTAATAACGAAGACCATTTTCATTATATATATATATATATAATGAAAATGGTCTTCGTTTGAGGCTCAATCACGCCTAAACCACTGATCGTATCGACATGAAACTACCACCATTCGATGCGAAATTTTTCCTAGATGGTTTATGGCTATCTATTTTTTGAATTCCAACATTCCTTCATTTTTTTATTGCTGTTTTACTTTTATGACCATTTATCCCGCTAATAAAAACAAAAGATAAGCATTTTTTCTTGATTCTTTTGTTTTCATGGATTTCAACAGAGTGTATTAAACGGATTATGGTTTTTTACATTCAGCTAAGAATCTACTCACGGTAGTGGAGAACGGCTGGACCAATTGGGCTTTTTTTTATCTTCAGAATTGTCAGGAGAAAGTTTTGTATGTAAGAAAATTTTAAAAAAGCCCGATAAAAAGTTAAAAATTTCGATGATAATCGAAGAATTCCCATCTATATAGTCACTCACCACGAAATCTCGGGAACCATAAGACTTGGTAGGAAACGTGAAACTTGGTAGGAATATTACTTTTGCTATGTAGAGGTCAGCTATGAATAGATTTTAAGAAATTCATTCCCCAAAGGGGATTGCGGGGGCGTTAACAAAGAACAATTCCCGTTTTTAAACTATAGCTCCTATAGACTTCAAATTTGGTAGGAATCTTCTGTAAGAGGTGTAGAAATAGGCTATGAACGAATTTTACGATAGCTCACCCCACAGGGGGTTGCGGGGGTGGGTATTAACAATTAATATTTTTAATTTTCCAGCTAAAGCTCCTACAAGCTCCAAATTTTGTAGGAATTTTCTATAAGTGATGTAAAAATGATTTATGAACAAATTTTACGATATCCCACCCCAAAGAAGATTGCGGGGGCGTTAACAATGAAAATTTTCAATTTCCTAGCGATAGCTCCTATAGACTCCAAATTTAGTGAGAGTATTCTATATGTAATATAAAAATGATCTTCGAGCGGATTTTACAATGAATCACCTCCAATAAGGTTCGCGGGGGTGGGTGTTAACAATAAAAAATTTCAATTTCGAAATATGGCTTCTAAAAATTCTAAATATGGTAGGAATCTTTTATTATTCACATAAAGAACATCTCAAAATGGATTTCAATAAAGTCTACTTCCGACAGGAATTGCGGGGGTGGGTGTTAAAATCTAAAATTTTTATTTCTAACCTGTAACTTCTACAGACTCCAAATTTGGTGGGGATCTTCGTGTATGTAGGGATATTCGTGTATTTCCTTACAACAATCGTCTTTTTGGCAGCGGAGAAAAAGTCATTGAGAGGTATCAAAAACTGAACTTTACATGTAGCTATCCAATCAACGGACTAAGAATTTTACATTCATTTTACTTTTGCAGACTACATAACCGACGAATTCTTTTATTGCGGGATCGCGGAAATGTAACAGATTAAAATGAATGCATTTTCCAAGCACATGAGATGTGGAAAAGAAATTTAGTTACTTATTCCAATAGAATTCATAAAAAACATGAACAATTAATTTTCTATAAAAAATTGATGTCACGGAGAAAATTTTAGTTAACAGAAAATTCTAACCTCGAAATTCGAACCTAGACAGATTTCAACTTCACATAATATGAGACTTGCAATGACTTTAACTTAAACTTTCAATGCTCATTTCAAATTTTTTTCTTCATGTCAATTATTATTATTTTTGGAAGAAAGGCACGGAAATGTTATAATGATTGCACATTGAAAGTTACAATGAATATTAGTGAGAAAAATCACCTGGATGAAAGATACAGGCTAAATCGATGGAATTTGGAATTTGAGTAAGTCTAAACAATATCGATGCTTACAGTTCTATCCGCGGGGCCTATTTATGTTCATACAAAAATAAAAAAAAAGGAGAATAATAAAAATATGAAAAAAATAAATAAAAATGAAACATAAAATGTAATTTATTTCCTTTTTCAATTCGCCCAGCGAAGCGGGCTGGAAACGTCTAGTGTATTTATATATTTATCTATCATTTATTTATATAATTTATTTTAAATTTTTAACAGTGAAACCATATAAGGAAAAAAAACATTATAAAAAAAAACACTCCTCCGCTTGCGGGACTTTTGAGTACCCAAGCAACCGGCGGTCAGGGCTCCAGAGTGAGGAACCTCCTCACAATACGCGCCGGAGTAAGATAGCGGAGTAAGACCCTTATCTACTGCAACTACATCCCAACATACCCACATTAATTCTCAGAAAATGACCTTTAAGATTGCACACCTCACGATTATGAAGGTTCTTGGCATTCATTTATGTATTATTATTAATGAACTAATTTATATACTATTATTGTACACAACAAAAAATTACATAAAAACATAAAAGCATAATAAAACAGCGTATATAAGTTGGCAGCCTAAATGCTTCATAGCGTTTTCTTTCAGGCAACCAATGCCGAATAAAAATATTTACAGAAAAGGTGATGCATATAATATAATATACTAATACCCTATACAAAAATATTAACAAAAATATAATATACTAATACCCTATTTCAAATAAATATATATCATATATTATACAATAATACTTTTGATATTATGTAAAACTATTCTAAATCAGCCATTGATTACCTTCATAACGGACCCTGATTTTAGTTTCGCGTGTCATTTGACAATATCCACGGTTCGGTTTTATTGATTAATGTATGGTAATAATAAAGCGATAGTATTGTGCTAATGTGGGTGGCGATAGATTTTTTCTTGATTATTCATTTTTGACAGGTTTCCTTAATGTCATTTGGTAGCTCAGGTTTGTAGTTAGATTGGCTGTGTTACGCAAAGCTAATTGTTTTCACGATCAACGACCCAGTACCATCCCACTACAGCGCACTGTACACATCCGTCTCTCCTTCCAGAATGAGAGCTGGAGGATCGGCGTTCGATTCCCAGCAGAGGCCATTTGGTAATTTATAATTTGTGAATTTCCTCTGTGGTCCAGTCTGTTGGGATTCTTCGGCCGTGGTCAATTACCACCCTTCAGACGAAGACGTCCCGCTAAGTGAATAAGCATTGCAGCATAATGTCGCGTAGAAACCAATTAGGGGGTTTAAATATAACTTTTATACTCCCAAAAAGCTTAACCCGCTACCATCTTAAACTGCATCATCACTTACCATCTGGTCAGATTGCAGTCAAGGGCTAACGTATACTGGAATAAAACCTCTGAAAAGTTGCAGGAGTGCACAACTGATCAAACTGTGTCCCTCCGAAAGTGAGGTCGAAGTTTTAACCAATAAGCTATCACCATTCGCACCGCTTTAGTCGAACAAAGAAAACCCGTTGTGTTACTTAGTAAGTATTTGAGTAATTCAATCTTCTAATAGGAAGAGGTCTGACAACGTTATTGTGATATTCGTTGTATAATTCATATTTATTATTTCATTAGTCTTACGAACAGACGGATAAGCAGACTCCAGACGTCCATAACTCGCTTCCTTGGACCTGTCAATATTATTCACAAAACACACCCAACGCTGGCAATACGAAATCACTAATAACCAACCTTAACTGAACTATGTAAACGATTTTATATATTAAATACTCTAACGTTGAGGTGAAAATTGTATGAACATATTTAAAGGGTCGACGAAGGGTCGGTTGTATAGGCTCAAATGTATTTATAGACGGTCCGCATCAACGCAGAAGAATAATTATTCAAATGTAATAGAGTAATAATCCAGACATGGTAGCATTAGCAAAAAAATAAAAATAAGAATTTAATGTAACAATCAAAATTTACCAATAAATTAAGTTTTTTTTTTCCCGCGGGAACTCTCTTATTTCCCGGGACAAAAAGCCTATGTGCCATTCTAGACTACAATCTATCTCAAATCAAATTCAAGCCAAATCGGTTGAATTCTTGCAACACTTTTAAATATAATACACATTCTTCACATTTATTATATTATAATATATAGTAGGATATAATTTCTCCAAGTGTAGGTAAAAACACTCATAAAAATTATAAAAGGTTTTATGTATTTACTGTGCTGCTTATACTCGTACCTCTTTATTATCTGTTTCTGCATATACAAACCTATTTTACAGAGTTAGGTAATGACAATAATGATAATATTCCTGCAGAGATAATGTTGCTGCTGACGCTCCTTGTATTATTATCGAGGCCGATCTCTGAAAAATATGATTATCTGCGACCGCATCAGGCGAGCGGGTCTCATCATTTGTTACATACAAATGTTACTCTGCTCGCATCAACCCCATAGTACTATGTACTTTGCATGAATTCCTTTTTTTAAAAAATTCAAAAGACTCGCGCACTGAGGGTTCCACACCATGGAAGTAAATTTTTTATTTTTTAGATTGCCAACTTGTAGTTCGTTGGAACCTTCGCCTATAAACAGAGAACCCTTCGCAGTGCAAGAAACACGTCCTGTAAAGTACCGTCCTGTGTTCCTCAACCTGAGGCGTAGGTGTTATAACTCATGTTCCTTTAATTGAACCGAAAAACACAACCTTTTGATCGGAACCCAGCAATACTCAGGCAGAAATATATATATCGGTAGTAATTAACCGGATGAGCTCTGTCACAAAAAGTTCTACTACTACCACGGAAAGCTTAAATAGTACAAGTATAAATAAATATACTACGACAAAACACACATTGCCATCTAGTCCCAAAGTAAGCCTAGCTTGTGTTGTGGGTACTAAGATGACTGATGAATAATATAATAAATAACTAGCGTACCCAGCCCGCTTCGCCGGGCTAGATTTTGCTTTATTTTATTTCAACAATAAACTTTCATCATTAAATTTTTAATTTAAGTCTCATAATATATTAAATCATTTATTTCTCTCCGTATTCATTCTCTTCTATTATCTTCTCGAACGGGTGAAGATCATTATCTACACCCATGTACACCCAACATTAGAATATCAGCATAGTAAATAAAAGCTGTATTTGACAGTTCAAAAATAGGAATGCTCCGATCGTCACTAAACTTTACAGGATTACTCGCCAGGTCAATCCGGAGATTCCCTGAAAGTTTCACTGAAATCGGTCCAGCCGTTTCGGAGCCTATACGGAACATACCCACACACACACACATTTATAGAGAAGATATAAATATACATAAATACTTATAAAATACAGTTAAACATCCAGACACTAAAAACATTCGTGTTCATCACACATACATTTTCCGGTTGTGGGAATCGAACCCACGGCCCTCGACTCGAAAAGCAGGGTCTGCGTCACGCTGCCCACTGCGCCAATCGACCCTCGACTATTCATATAGACCTCGAGTATTTTCTTATTGATTGTGCTGTACAAAAAAAGTAATTTCTACTAAGCTTAAACCCCAAGCTTAAATAGTTGTCACTAACACTCATTAAGCATTCTCTGATTTTGAAAACATAATTTAATTTGTGGTTTTTTTTTACTTTAAAATACACTACCCTACGATAAAAAAATAAGCCATTATTTCCTACAGTAAAACATTCATATTTGTGGTTATACATAACGATTTTCAGTCGTAGATAATAATTAATATATTTTAGTCGAAATTTTACAATCATCTTTAATTACTTTTTGTTATTAAAGTTTGTCCCTTGTATGTCATTGTTAGCTATTTAATGACAATGTAATGTAATTCACCTTTCTTCATAGGATCAAACCATACGATACTACAATCTTAATAAAGAAACTTTTTTTATCTTTCTCTTAATAAAGAACTTAAAGGGTTACATAACGTATTTCTTTACTACTTATTTAAATTTATTAATCATTAGATGGCCGACAGGCGCAGTGGGCAGCGACCTGCTTTCTGAGGCTGTGGGTTCGATTCCCAAAACTGGAAAATGTTTGTGTGATGAGCATGTATGTTTTTCAGAGTCTGGGTGTTCATATGTATATGCATTTTATAAGCATTCGTTTATATCTATATATATAAAAGAGAAAGTGTGTGGGTATGTTCCGTACAGGCTCCGAAACGGCTGGACCGATTTCAATGAAACTTTCAGGGAATCTCCGGATTGACCTGGCGTGTAATCCTGTAAAGTTTGGTGACGATCGGAGCACTCCTATTTTTGAACTGTCAAACAGTCAAATACAGCTTTTATTTACTATGATGATATTCTATTGTTGGATGTACAGGGGGGGTAGATAATGATCTTCACCCGCTCGAGAAGAGAATAGAAGAGAATGAATACGGAGATAAGTAAATGATTTAATATTTTATTAGACTTAAATTAAAAATTTAATGATGTAAGTTTATTGTTTGAATACAGTAAAGCAAAATCTAGCCCGGCGAAGCGGGCTGGGTACGCTAGTTATTCATAAAAATATTCATCAGTTATCTTAGTATCCACACCACAAGCTACACTTACTTTGGGGCTAGATGGCGATGTGTGTATTGTGGTATTATATAAAAAATAATAATGATTTATCCCACTATAACTTGCCCGTTGATGGAGATCTCAATTGCTAAGAACCTGTTAAAAATGATATTTGGAGGCAGAAATAACAATTTTGTCTGGCTAGTTACGAACCTTCCGACAAAGACGTGCCACCGTATATCGCTTAGAAATCGATTCGGTGTATGGGTTTAATGTAACTGCCATACTCCCTAACAGGCTAGCCCGCTACCATCTTACATATATCATCATCACCTTCCATCAAGTGAGATTGCAGCCAAAGATAAGTTGTAGTGAAATAAATAATTATAAGCACGGCCGTAGTAGGTAAGTCCCTGACGAGTTCAACTGTTCAACTGCAAAGCTCTGTCTTCGTATTTCTATTACTGTCTTATTTATAGCCTGACGCAGTATATTCACTGGTCTCTCTCAATAAGTTCAAAGTTTATATAAAACGTAAGCTTATAGAAATGTCCTATTATAATATTAAGAATTACATGCATGATAAAAAAGCTTGAGTATGAATTGCTCTAACTTCATAGCCAAACATTAAATCGACTATGAGATGGTGATAACAAAAAAAAAACCTGGCTAAGATTGTTGTCTTAGACAAGGATGCGTTTAGAACCCTCCTAGCTTTGGTTTTAAGTTAAGGAATGCAGTTATCACCATCATCTAAGTTAACGTGTTAAATGTATTCGTATGTAACGCTTCATAAGTGCCTGTGATAAGGTCTACATGGATAAAGCAGTTTCGAATTTGATTTTTTTAATTTGTCACAAATTGTAACCAAAAAGACCAACAAAGTTGCCAAGAAACAGAAAAAAGCGAGGCAGGAGATGTGCACTCAATTATATTTCATCATTCAATAATTACGATCGGGTAAAGAGGATCGTGAAAGAGGTACGGAATACGTATGAATTCAGTCCGAGGATCCGCTTTATTCCACCAATCGCCCGTTTCCACCCCACATCCTTGCAGAAATGCACAGCTCAAGGGTTTTCAATCTTTCATCCGACATAATTATCGTCAGATATCTACACTGAGCCAAAAAAGATGTACAGAGACTAGACGAGACTTGAGCGTACCTTCAAATCAAATTAAATCAAGTACACTTTATTGTACACCAAATACAAAGCAATAAAAAACACAAATGAAATAAAGAAAGAAAAGGTACAATAGCCGCTTATCGCTTTAAAGCGTAGCGTACGTGAAGTTAAAAATAAGGCTTAGGGTGTACACAAAATAATACTTAAATAATTAATAATAAACATAAATTACAAAAATAAATAAATAATAATACATTGAATATGTTCCGGCCTTGGGCAATAAGATGCTGCGGCTCAAGACATTGGAAACACCAATTATCAGTTTAGTGTACATTGCAGTGTATTTCCGCCAGGCGTCGACTTACTTTTTATAAGGTTCACTTGGAGCCGACACACAAATGTTATTCTACCAATCAACACTATTAAAGCAACCAATGTCATCCCTACTAATATTATAAATGTCAATGTAAGTTTGTTTGTAACGCTTTTAACGCAAAAACTAGTTAACCGATCCTCATGAAACTCTGTACACATATTATTGGAAGTGCTAGAAGTAATATAGGATACTTTTTATCCCAACATTCAGCTCGGTTCCTTTGGGAGAGGGGATGAAAGTACTTGACGATTTTACACCATAACTCCGACAAATTACAAACGATTTAAATAATTATTTTTGTAATATGGTATAATAAGGTTATAATATGTTTTTAATTTTTTCCAAACTGTGGTTGAAGATAGAGAACAGAACTCCTCAGCGGACAGCAGCAAACCCCTCATTTAAGGCTTAGCGATACTGAATACTTTTATTATTTTTAGAACTGCAGCTAAATTTAATGCCACATGAAAAAACAAAACCAAACGCAGACGAAGTTGCGGGCAACAGCTAGCACAGAATAAAATATACTCACTTCATATACGTACATATTTTATATAAAAAAATATAATGGAATATATATAATATATACAATAAAAAGTATCTTGTCTATCTATCACGTTGTCTTTATCATCATGTGCTTTCGGTGCACCATGTTATGTTATTTTGACCCGTTTTTTCAATTATTTTCAATCATTCTATTATCAAATCCATCTTCATCATGAGTTTCACAGTTTATAAATGCTACCAATATTTTATGGAGCACTGGCATAAATGAGTGATAGTCTATAAACTACACGGTCAGTTGATGAGAACTATAGGCGCCGCCATATTGGCCTCGGCTGCTCTGACGAGTGCCTGTCACTTTATCCCTACTCTGCGGCCGACCGTCACGCGACATGCAACACATAGTCGAAAAGCTTGAGAGGAGGTAATAAAAGTTTTTCTTTAAAAAAAAATATTGATAAATTCGCGCGCTATGGAATATCCATTTCAATTATATCTTCGTTTCTCCCGCAGGGCGGCAAAAAGGGTGGTAAAAACAGAAAGGGGGGGTTGTCTCTTGAAAAAGTCTCAATAACTCGTCAGCGCGGAACCGAATGACATCGTTAGTGGAAGTGGCACGAAGAAAAGGCGCACTATCTACTTGCTAGATACTGTGGTAGCTATCGGCTTATACAGCATGATTTGGGAATGAATAGAGTGTAATTACTTTTGAGTGAAACACCTTTTGCAATAATAGTTTTCTTCTATCTACCATGTAAGACTGAACAGATCTTATACTTCTACCGATCTAATTGGTGGCATCAATCATTAATACTAATTTCTCATATACTGTGAATGCCTACATCTCTTTTCTTAAGATATTCATCGAATTATATAACCCGATAAATAATTTTGCATCTTTCACACGCCTTGATGCGCGAGTACTTGGCTGTTTTTTTATAATTAGTTGTGTGGCAGTTTAGGAAACTTATATTAAGCCCACATATGGAAATGACCTCTAAGGTAGAATCACTACAAACAGACAGACTTGACGTTTCAAAAGTGCTTATATTAGGCCTACTTGAAATAAATGAATTTTGAATTTTGAATTTTGAATTTTGAATTAAGAAGGTAGGGCTCAGGGGGTTGCAGTTGCAGCGAAAGCCTCTCTTGTTCGGACCTGTCTCACAATATATAAATTTCTAAATCGTACACAAAATTAATCGAGGGCTTATATTTCTTCGCTAAGAAAGGTCCCAACCTTTTTATGGTTCAACAAAATAGTATTTTCACGTTTTCCTTTTATTATCATAATCTGACTATGAATAAAAAAAAATTACATACCTTGTCAACTACTTAGGTAGGAATACTTTGGGGTGTCAAAGTTCACCTACCAAAGTAGTTAAGAAGGTAAGATAATTTTGGATAGATATTCATAAACTCCTCTAGTAACCGCGCAAATTTACCACAAACGTATGCATTCAATCAATAACGTATCTACAATATGTGTATAAATTGAAGAAGTGAAGTGTATCACCCTGTATATAAATATTGGCCCGATTTGAATAACGTACAAAATAAAGTCGCGACTATGTTCATTTGGCGGACCGTCTACCCACGGACCTATGAATAGCGTACATTCAAAATAAAACCTTATTCCGACGAAATATAACCCTTTTTGAAACAGACTACAAATAGGCCTCTTATTGAAGAAGCACTCGACTCGACCCGTGATCATGCATCACTTGCGTTGCGAACGCGTTTTGAATTTGGAATTCGTTTTCGGAAATGGAACACTTTTGAATTTGGAAGTCGTTCGAATTTTATAATTACAGTATAACGAGTTGCCACCCGAAGTAAAGGGATTAATAAAATATGTTTAACATTAAAACCGTTCTTACTTTGCTAGCGATTTACCTTACAACAAATTGCAATATAGGAAATATTGGCAATTATATTAAATATTATGATTATGTTATTTTAATATTATTTAAGTAAAAAACTATATATAAACTATTTATTATAAAAAAAAAATAAGTTCAGAAAGAAATTACTCACATCAAAATTATTATGAAATACATACTTAATTCAAAATTACATAAACATTTTGTGACAACATTACGTAGACAAGAAACTTACCTATAAAACCGTAATCGAAGTAGGTACCTAAGCGAAAAATTAAAGTCCTACAAGTTTATTTGAGGTCGGTTTATTGATTTAGTTTTAAATTCGATGGTTTTGTTTGCCAACCTCACAGAAAAAAACAAATAATTAAAATTAGTTATTTGTTTTTCTATCTATATGTTCCAGCTAATCTCAGTAATAGCTAATTTGGAGAGGACTTTTCAGGCAGATAGAGCACACTGTGAGGTAGTGACGTAAGCTAGTGACGTAGCTTTTACATCGGGAACCTACCTTTAAGTATTTAAATTGGGGTTGAAAGAGTGCATGAACGTTCCATGTTTTTTAAAATTAAATACCATTATTAAATTTAGAAGCTTTTAGGTTAAATTTACCCCCAAAGGGATAAAGCAGGCATTGGCAGTAGCAGAAAGTCTAGTGTAAAGTAAAAAAAAATTTATGAGGGCATTAAAATTTTCATTGTTATAGATAAATAACGTTTTATATATCTTTGTGGGTTGTTTTATAAAAACGGGTTAAAAAATCATGTGATTAATATAATTGTACGTATTGCGAAGTTTACGCGGCCAAAGTCGCGGGCAATGGCGATTATTAGCAACCTAATAATTTCAAATGAAAATACTCCAATTTCGTCATATAAATATGACTATACCCCGTAGATTAGGGGACGGAAACCCATCTATTATTTTCACCAATGTAATTCTTATCATAGGTAAATAATGTTTTGGTCTAGCCATACTTACCTATGCCTTATCTTTCATATTTTGGACGGCAAATGAAAATTATGGCAGCGGGGTACACTAGATTACCCAGTTTCTGCCAGGGTCACACAAAAATTATGCACGCCAAAATAACTGGCTGGGTTACTATTTCAAAGGTCGCCGATAGCATGCGATTGTCAGAATCGAGATATCGTTTTATCGACACGCGATGTAACAGAATCGGTATTCGGTGTTGCTAGATTTTCTATTCTAAATACCTTAAAATGAGAAAAAAAAAACCGTAATTTTGTTTTAGTATATGGAAAAATCTAATTGCAAAATAAAACGCATTATTTTGGGCCCCCGCGGTCTTACATAAAACTGCGGGGTAAATACGTCGTTACTAGTATTTTTTTTGTTATAACTACGTGTACAAATTTTTAGGATATTATGTCATTTCAATTCCAGTCAAATCGGTTAAGTAGTTTTTGCGTGAAAGAGTAATTCACAGGCCGTTGCGAACGTTATGGAGAATTCTCGGACACATAGTTTTCCTCATGATATTTTCCTTTACCGTTTAAAGCAAGTGCTATTTAAATTGCTTAAACGAAAAACGCACATGACTCGAAAAGTCAGTGGTGCGTGCCGGTGCTCGAACTCGGTCTCCACGAAAGGAATGCCAATGTCATACCCACTAGGCTATTAATGCTTCTTTTATAATTTTTGTAGAATATTATTAGGAGTGTATTATTGTGCCCTTTCAGTGGCACGAAGGTTTGTTATAAGACTCAGTAAGAAACATGTCTTAGTGCAGCAAGGCGTTCTAAGTGCGAAGAGTACCTATCTTTTAAATTCGTATAAAAGAACATGAAAATTAAACGTAACAATTATCATCTTCAAAGCTAATTCCCTCACTCCTTTTTCTCATTATCCTAACTAGATGGCGCTCTATCAATTCCATACTAATCGTAGTTAACTTTCACGCTATCGAATAGGTAAAAAATCACACACAAGGCAATCAGACTGGTACTATTAAAAATTGTTTCGTGATAGAAAAAAAACCTTATAGAGCAAAGTGAACAAATGATTCACTATGCTAATTTAATTTATCGGTAAAACAATGCCCCTTATATTTATGTCCTAAACTATGTCATACAAAGTTTCCCACTTACTAAACTGTAGTTCTATCGCAGGGAAAAGTTATAACATGGCAACTGGCAAGTATGTTGATACTTTGGTAGTTACGTAGGTAATATCGACTGCAGTATGCTGCCGGTACAAATTGATTTACTGCTAATACTAAGGAGTCGGTTGGTGGAGTATGGAGAAAGAGTTTATATGTTCATAAAAAACGAATCACTGATAAACCAACCGCTGTTTTAGAAATCGACTAAAATTTAATCTATACTTATGTAAGAATAAGTCTGTGTAAAAATAATTGTAAAATTGCTATAATAATTGTTATTAAATAACTAAAAATACAGTGAAAATAAATTATGTGCCCAGTACGGAGAGCAACTAAAAAACATAAATTTCAACATTGTGTATATTTGATGTGATATTCAAGGGACTTCTTTTTCGCTTAGCAACGCGTCAAATCTTATTGAACAAAAAATTATGTCAATCTATGTGCAAAATTTTCATTGAGCAAGAACTCCAACTAACGGAGATGAAGATCCTTTTATATTAAGTATTTTTGTAGATTACTTAGATAGATTAGAGTAGATAGAGCAAAAAAAGCAAAAATAACCCTATCCACGTGAAATAATCAGGAAATATGTTTGCGTATAAATAAAACCTGCAAATAGCTCAATACATTTTCTGATGGCCGATTGGCGTAAGAGCAGTAGCCCGTAGAGCTTTTTTAATTTTACTTTATTTCTGCATCTTATTTCCCGAATAAACCGGATTAACCTATTTTGATTTTTTTTTTTATGAAAAAGTTAATCATAAAGTGAAAAGACACTTTGTACTAAAGTGTCTCTAGCTATGTTTTGATAAAATCGATCAAGATGGCCGCCGCCATGGTGAATTACGATTTGTTTTCACAACTCCCTCAATATGGGTATCAAATGAAAGGGAACAATGTACACTATATTAAAAGGGGTTTTTAAGTTTTAATTTATATTTATAGATAGCTCAAAGCTCTCTCCACACTAACCGTAGCGACGCGAGCATCCAAGGAATGTCTCAGACAAGTTGCATTCATATCGTGTTATCTTGTCTATTGGGAGGGAAGTATATATTTTTACTGATAGCGCGTCCTCGAGCGGATTTATCGCCCGCCCCGTGCCCCGGTACGGTTCATAAAACCTAGATTCTAATGTCGCTTCGGATTCTATTGTTCATAATAAACTGTGCTTTTATTGCGCTCAAACTCAAGGAACTGGTAGTTCCTTGCGTTTGAGTGTTGTATAATTCTATTTCTTCTTGCTCAAAGAAATAGTAGAAAATTTTAACATGTGTTTTTACAGAGCTGTGAGGTATTGGGTGTTACCTTTTTCCGTGGGAATGTGTCGTTCTAAATCAAATTTTGTATTAATTTTGTTGCGCTCAAACTCAATGTACGCCCAGTTCCTTCCGTTAAGCTCCTAAACTCCTTGCAGTTAACATCACAAACATTATAACAACGAAAGTTTATATGTTAGTGCGTATCTTTGTTACTTCTTCACACAGCAAACTACAACTACTGGATAAATTTGACCAACATTTTGAATTCAGGACTGATATATAATATTAATAAATCAAATAATTGAACATTATATATATTGAAATGTACTACGACAATACATACACATCGCCATCAAGCTCCAATGTAAACGTAGCTTGTGTTATGAGTTCTAAAACGTACTGTTATGTTGTTTATGAAAATATACGTAATATACCGATAAACACCCAGACACAGATGAGTGCCGTCATCTCTCTTAGAAGAGCGGCCTGCTTCTTGTAACCACGATTTATTAAATGCGTTTAAGCATATTGCTTAAACTAATGCATTGGTATTTAATATACAGGTTAGCTCTTGACTGCAATCCCACGGGTTTATGTATAACAGCCATACTCCTAACAGATTCGCCTGCTGCCATTTTAAACTGTCTCAGCACCTAGCACCAAAAGGGATTGCATTAAGTGGCTAAATTGATGAGAATCAACACAAAAATACCAAATTTATTTGTCCTGCACACAACAATATAACAACAGCAAAGATAATCTTTAATTACCACTGTTATACCGAATTTCTTTCCCCGAAGCCAATGCTAAAATGCCCGGCATCCCTCAGGCGCTGTGCCGGTTAACAAATGCGTGGACAATAAGGGTTGCAATATTTATCCACCCCGGGACGATAGTACGCTTTTATTGGGACACTGGTCACTTCGGAATTTGCGCTATTTATTTATTGTGCCGTAGCGCTTGTGACATATGTTGCGGAATTGTGAGGAGAAAAGTGTTAATGTTTAATTTTTTATGTGAAACTTTGATTTGACCTCGACAAAAGTAAATTAAGATAGTGCAATAAACACATAAGTGTTTGGATTAAATAGTTGAGAGTATGAGGTAGAATACATTACACATTTTGTTAAAATTACAAATTCAAATTAAAAATCTAAAATTTTTATTCACGTAGACATTATCACAGGCACTTATGAAGCGTTCATACATTTAAAATGTTAACACTTATGTTAGGTGATGGTTCTCACTGCATTGGTTAACTTCAAACTAAAGCGATTAGTGTCCCAAACGCGCCCTGGTCTAATAAGAGCCCACAAACTTAGCCAGGTTTTTTTTGTTATCACCATGTCACAGTCGATTTAATGTTTAGCTATGAAGTTAGAGCAACTCATACCCCAGTTTTTTTATCATACATGTAATACATAATATTACATTACAATAGGATTTTTCAATAAGCTCACGTTTTACATAAACTTTACTACTTTTACCATGGAAAGTGAACAATACGTTAGAAATGTGATAAAATATTAAATCATTTTTAAATTTGATAGAAAATAATAAATCTCACATTTATCCTAATTCTCTTGATTCTATATATCCGTATCAATCTCTCGAGGACTCTTTTCAGAACTTTTTTTGCAGTCACAATCTATAAAAAAAGTTTCGCAGTTTTTATCCGCCCGTTGAATAACCTTAAATTTGACACGTAGTTTTGACAGAATACATTGGTGGGTCATTTTTTCACAATTAGCAAGTGCCTAAAAGAAATGATCTGGTATTGTGAGTAGTAGAAGAATTCCAGACATCCAGGTGAAGATAGAATTAGTTTCAATGGTTAAGTTGTTAACTCTTTTCTGGGCCATCGGATAAAAAATCTCTTTTACCTAGCACATGATGTATACAAATATGGCGTCTGACACTTGACGATATAATGTTTGAACTTTAGCGGATGGAACCGACCAACGTATATAAAGATTTTTCTAAAAGTTCTTCGTAATATAATGTCTTCCAAAAATACCACCATTCATGTAGATGTAAATTATGCCACGTTTATATGCAAATCAATTTTTTCTTTTGTATTTTGTATTGTAGAGTAATAAATGTTATGGTATCTTCTCAATAATTAATTTTTTCAACATATTAATATCCCACTACTACGCGCAAGACTCATAGGACAGAGTGCTAAAAGTGCTCTAAGAGGCATAAAGATATACTCCACCAATTCTTTAACCCAAGATGTATTCAAAATTTATCGCCAGAGAATACCACTTAGTCTGATGCATACAGACTTTTGAATAAGCAGTAGAAAATAAATAGCTAACGGATATTAAACAAATCGAAACAAAACGGGAGAGGAAACGCGTAAAACAGCTTGTTAAAATATATCTTGATAGCACTTTAGTGCGCGGGCGTACATCGGAGTATATTAAACGGCGTAGAAGGCGGAGAGTAGCGGACGGCATTTGGTTTTTATACACCAATACTTTGTAGCATTCTTCCCGACTTTTGTATATTGGCTCGGACTTGCACTTACAAAATTCATAGACAGGTAGCTTCTGCGTTTGTTTATTTATATTCTTTCATATAATAAACGCAGATCTTGTCATAAAAGCCAGACTCCAGAAGATAAGCTCCGCTAGATTCTGCAGTTTTGTTTATTGAAAATAAATACTTAACATAAAAATAAAAATTCGTTTCAATTATATAACATAAGGTATATAAATACAATATTTTAGCAATTTTTTGTTCCAATCATCGCGCCTATTGCATGCATAATATCATATGGCATCCGTCCGCGCAAGATTTATACAAACGACTCTAGTTTCCTATGCACAACTTGCCGCTACTTTTGCATACTCGAAACAGACTTAGGGCCTAATGTACTGAGCACTAGGCCGTCACAGCACATCTATAGGTGCACATAAGCACTGCCTACCATTTTTATTTTGGCGTGGTGGAAAAGCTTGATTGCTACAGACCCTTGGTCAGGACGGGGGTTATTTGGGACTCCTCCTCTAAAGGGGGACCAACTAAAACGACCAGGGCATGTCACTCTTGTTGGCTTTGTTAGACGCCCGGGGAACAAGCACAGCCTACCCTAACATTATCATATAACTATCAACAGAGAAGGATTTTGACATTTTATGCCACTTTAATGCTTTATGCTTACCCTGGTCCAAATTACTGTGCACGCCACTGGCTGGGCTTAAGGTCTCGGCCGACGAGGGGGTTTGCCCATAATCGCAGTAGATAGGTTATCGTAGATTTTTTTTTGTACGACACCTGCGGTAAGAGAAGGGGGGAGGTGGGGGGACAACTGTAGTCTGATCTGCCGTCACTCGGCACATCAAAATATTATCATATTGAGTACATTTTTTTTTCAAATTTCTTCATCATTGACGGGCGCTTGGCGCAGTGAGCAATTGAGGATAGACCCTGCTTTCGGAGTCCAAGGCCGTGGGTTCGATTCCCACAACTGGAAAATGTTTGTGTGATGAACATGGATGTTTTTCAGTATATTTAAGTATTTGTGTATATTATTCATAAAAATATTCATCTGTCATATTAGCACCCATAACACAAGCTACGCTTACTTTGGGGCTAGATCGCGATGCGTGTATTGACGTAGTATATTTATTTATCATCCCTGTCTAGTAGTTTTATAGATCCGTGTCTTTAGCTACTCGTAGTTCGTCTCAACAACTAATAAGCCTACACGGGGCTAATAAATCTCGCATAATGTTGTCCAGCGTTATTGATTCCCGTAATTTTGTCCGGTTTTCCTGTTTACCGATTCGATTTGCTGAGGGAATGCTCGGTATGTCACTGGCGGTATTCAGTGGCGTACACTGCGTTTCTTACCAGGGTATTCATACAGTAAAAAGATTGCAAAAAAATGCCAAAAGTCCTCCTCCAACTGTAACGCTTGCAAAATCTTATTAAATTTATAAGAAAGTAGTTTAAATTATATGACAACACGAATGTTCATTCGAAACTAAAACGCTCACCGCTGCGCCAGAGAGGTCGTGTGAACGTCGGTCGTCATCCCCACTCATACCCACCTAGTTAACTGGCGTGCATATCCATGATAGTTCCATGCAATTTATATATCGGCATACAATTCCAGTGGCCATAAGGAAAATCGTTTTTGTAGCGGGGGCAGTGCCGTCGTAATAAAAACTAATAGGAACGGGACCATTAACAGTTGAGGCCGATTCTCGATTACTGGGGATCACCAAACCCATGTAATTGTGTACGTAAAAATGACCGGAGTGAACGTGTAAACTAAGGTATGTATATCTATCTTATAGATTGAGTGAATGAATGAATGATTCAATTGAAAACACCACACAAAGAAAAATTATAAAAATGCAAAATATATTGTAATAGAACAAGTTATTAAACACAATTCGGAATTTAAATTTTCATGTATTTCATTGTGATCACGATCTTGGCCGGATTTGATTTCAGAATGCAACGCTGCAATTTGATTTTTTTTTGCAACTTTCGTTTTTTTTTTTAATTTGAAGATTCAAGCAAGAGCTTCAAGTTGAGATCGCGCATGTAGTGTAGGTATTTACCTGTACGTATAAATACGAAACAATAATGTCGATTATAGTCAGATATCAATTATTGGTACACAATGATCCAGTCATTGCATTTATTTACAATTCGCGGACCCTGGCGACTTCGTCTGCGTTTGAGTCAATGGAGAAGCTAGAATATATCAAGATCATAATCATCGTGGCTAGTACCTACTATTATTTTGCGTGGTATTCTGAGTTAGTAAGTTGTCATCATTTTAGTTCATACATACATACATCCATCCATACATCTATCCTCACAAACTTTATAATACGAGTAGGATGGTACGTTTACATTTGATCGTCGATGCCTTGCGACTTGCTATTATTTGCGAGTTACGTCCTCTATCTCCGACAATATTAATCGGATCCTTATAGAAAACAATACATGCTTGATAGTATACACGTTCAAATAAAGAAAGAATTATTAAAATCGGTTCAAATTTAACGGAGCTATGCAGTAAAATTGATAAAAAATTTCATAAATTTCCCGGAGGAAACTTATTGTTTATCGGGATGAAAAGTATTCTATATGTTGACCCGGAATATGAGCTACCACTATACCAAAATTTCTTTAAATCCGTTCAGTAGTTTTCACGTGATGCCCTGACAGACAGGCAGACAGATGAACAGACGGACAGACGGACAAAAATTAAATAAAAATCTTTTTTGCACACAGTATCGATTATAAAGCATCCCCCGATCAATATTTTCAAAATATATTAAATGTACAGAAATCTTCCAGAGACAGTTTTATTATAAGTATAGATTTCCGTGTAAAAATGGTTTTGTGACTTAGATAAGTGGTTTGAAAGCGGGCGAATACATCGCTGCTCAGTCAGTCGAGAGCGAAGTTAAGCAACTCAGAAGCGAATCAAGCAATCAAGTGTGATAACTACCTAGTGTGGGAGTGCTTTCTGGAATCTTCGACTGAAGAGTGGTATTAAAACACGGGTCATCAGGCCTTATTATTCCACATCCTTCAACCAGCACTTAAATTATAGGTACAGAAAGAAAAATACACACATTATAGCAAATAAACTTTTCGGATGGCTGCCAACACCGCGGCGGAATAAAATCATCATTAATTCGTGCTCTCGACATAATGGACCACTCGTATTGAACAACCTGTATAGTATTTATCGCGACTAGTGCGGAAAATAATATGTCGATACTTATGCAAAGTACATAATTGGTTCGTATCTCATAAGCCCTATGCTATAAAAGAATCCGGTCTTGTTCAGCGCAACGATGAATATGACCATCTTTACATAATTATTGCAACAATAAAACGTCTGCAAAGTGTTGCCATTCTGGTTCCGAGGATTGTTGAGTCATTCAGTGCTTGTGTGTTTAGATTGAATACCAACAAGACTAGCATGGGCAGGACCATTATATCCCGGGGAAAGGATAAAAATTTATCTCCTCCCACAGCTTTAACAACTCTCAGAGCACTGTGCATGCACTGCTTATTATTTGAGAGCACTTTGTTAGTATCTTAAGTTACAATACTATAACTCGTTTATCAGATTGTAGGAATATTAGGATAGCTTTTAAGAAGTTTTACGTGAAACTCCTTGTTAGAATTAGTTAATAATTAGTAATAAACTTCTAGGAAAAACTTAAGGAGTAGTGCAAAGTTTTCGAAAGTGTTGTTACTTGATGTAATCATGTTATTATCGTTCAGAATTGAGATTGTCGATTTATCTATATAATACCAAAGCACATCACTATCCACTTCTGTCCATTCCATACACTCAATAACATTTGCGGGATGTAATTCGGCGATTCTATTAATAATTCAACCAATATTTTAATTGCGTACGTAATGCATTATCACCGCTGACTTTAGTATGTTTAATTTTATTCATTTCGGTTTTAATAATAATCATTGTTACGAGAGTAAAACACCTTCACATTAATTTGTTTTGATTTCCATTGGTACCGTAGGTGTATTACTATATATATATATATATATATAGTAATACACTATGTGTACACTATGTGTATTACTATATATATATATATATATAGTAATACACCTACGGTACCAATAAGTATTTATGTATATTATTAATAAAAAATATTCTTCAAGTTACCCCTCGATTGCGATCTCATTTGGTGATAAGTAAGTAGTAATTTTGTCTTAGATCGGAGCGGGTTTACCTGTTAGAGGTATATCAATTCGTAGTGCCATTAAACCCATACCCCTAGTAGGCTTCCCTGCGGCATCGAAACGATTAGTCGCTTGTGCACATCTTTGTCAGTAGTGCGATAACTAGCCACGGAGACCGAAATTACGCATGAGAGTCTGAACGTATTTAATTAAAATTTGGCAAACATAAAATACTTTGAAATTTTTCTTCTTTATTTCAACAATCTTAGATTTTCATTTCTTAAATAAAGTTCAACAGGTACACACCACGATAATATTTTTGGATTTGTCGATATTTCGACCCAGTTGCATGGACAGGACCTATATTTAAGAAGTTGAACTATATTTAAGAAAGAAAATCATAGTCTAAGATCTTTAGATTTTCATTATTCCAAGATTTTATTTAGTTTTCCCCATTTGGATACTTTATATATTTCTGAGCTTGATAAGCGAATTTTAGACTGAAGCTGATCACATTACCAACTACCATTAGGGTTTGGGGATTATGTACACCGATTCTTCTTGGTAGAATCTGTTATTGCTGCAGAACCTAAAATCACTGCAAACAGACAGACTTAATATTTTAACTTTTTATAAATAAAATAACTAGTAATTAATTGGGTTATACTTGAATTGGCTCTTTAACACGATTTGTTTCACAAAAATTAACATTAGAATAATAAAGAGATGTTAAAGTTAGTAATAGTCGAAAAATATCCATAGAATTAAAAATTGTATGGATATTATTCACACTAATAACAACTTAGCTAAGCTACTTATCAATAGATTACAGATAGATTGAATATAGAAAATGGACGTTAAACAATATGCCCTATCTATCCAGCGCTATAATTCAAATCAGTTCATCCGTTTTATTCGTGCTTGGTTAAGTAACAAAATATCTCATATGTTGAAAAACTGTGGTATTAACTGTGATATGCTACTAAATACTATACTGTAACACCTACGTCTGAAATTATTAATGTATCTTTGCTTCATCTGAGTCTTTCAACAAGACTGTAATGTATGGCTAATGCCCTCTTATTCATATCAAAATACCGACAAACACAATACATTTGCGGCGAATGCACATTTGCGGCGAATCATATAAAATTTTAAATATTTATTGAAAGCTATTCAATAAATTGATTGAATTATTTGCACATTTGTAAAAACAGTTATGAACTTAATAAAATATCGGGTACATATGAAGTTATAATTATTAAAAGTGTAATTATTTACCCACTTTACAAAATTACTGTAAAGGATATTATATGATGTAACTGTGTCCGAACGTTACTATTTATTGTGCAATACCTTCATTGGCCCGTTATTTCTTTGTTCCTTGCACAACTTTTTTAATATCTCACGGTTGAGGATTAAAAACTGCAAGTATGTATTGTCTTATTCGGTCGCAAGTCTGCGGCAACCTGTCAACTCCGTCGTAGAACACGTGCATTACTAGAGAAGATCGCCCCGGGCCATTTGAAATACAGTCGGCTTTAAAAATAGCATGAATTCATATTTCTAATAAATAAAAAATCCATTCATGACTATTTTTAAAAGTTCGCTCATAGTTTCTAAGTGATGAAATATTTATTCATTCAAACACAATACACAAACAAAAAAGAACGCGAATTTTCTAAATCCGGGACGGCTATCTACCAATTATGAAAACTATCCTTGTTAATTACTATCGATTGTATGAGTATCGTAAACTTGACGGCCGATTGGCGCAGTTTGCAGCGACTCTGCTTTCTGAGTCCAAGGCCGTGGGTTCAATTCCCACTACTGGAAAATGTTTGTGTGATGAGCAGGAATGTTTTTCAGTGTCTGGTTGTTTATATGCATATTCTAAGTATTTATGTATATTATTTATAAAAAATATTCATCAGTCATCTTAGTACCCATAACACAAGCTACGCTTAAATTGAGGCTAGATATGTGTATTGTCGTAGTATATTTATTTATTTATAACTTATATCTTATCTATACTTACAATTTAAACCTATATGGTTTTAAATATAAACTAGAATGAATTTACGTACTATATTACTATTTTATTCGGAGAGGGTTCTTTTTTAACCCTTTTCATTATTATATTTTTATTTCCTAAACGATTTTCAAGCACATTTGATTTAAAACATAGTATGGCACAATTCCCGCTCATGACAAGAAAGCCGTAGCTCGCAGATTGCAGATTGGTATACTCTGAGAAGAATACGGAGAATTTCCAGGCACGCAGGTTTCCTCATGATGTTTTCCTGTACCGTTTTACAGAACAATATAAGTTTAGAACGCTCTGTAAAAGCAAATAGCCATCTTTATTATCACCAGCACCGTGTATGAACGTTAATAAGAACCTTTATAAGGCCTATTTGATTACATAAGTTGAACTGCAGTCTGTGATGAATAAAAAAAATTAAAACTGTCAACTTCCTACCGTCATAATAACTTTTTATCACGCAAATCATGCAGCTGACTGTACGAAAAGGTACAGTGGCCACAATGCAAACAAAAGCGCAATCTGCGGCGTACAAATCTTAACATTCATTACAGCGTGGAAAATGGCGAACCTGAATTTATTCTAGCTAACCTCACGCCGACGCGTCGCCAGTAGCTTCATTTTAAATATTAAATATTTTATATTAAAATTATTTCACGTAAAGCGAGTTCACGTACCAATAGCGACAGCGACTAAGGGCACGGCAGCGACTGTTTGGATAGACGCGACCTGCAAATGGTCAGTCGTGTATTAGATACTTTATTCATGACAGCGTATAAAATGGCGAACTTGATTTTATTCTAGCTAACCTCATTTCTCGTAAAGCCAGTGCACATACCAATAGCGACAGAATCGTAATAGCGACTGTTTGGATAGATGCGACCTGCAATAAGTACTTTACTTCATACATATATCATCATCGCCATATCAACTGATTGGAACGTCTACTTGGAACTCCTCACAAAAGACATATGTCCAGCATAGGTCTTTCGTGTTTACCTACACAATCGCAACAGTGACTATTTAGATAGATGCAACCTACTATTGGTACACTAATTTGCAAATACCGTCATATAAAAAACTTTTGATGACTTTCGACTTTCACATTTCACGAGTAGATTTACTTTAAAAGTACGTTTCATTTGATTAACAGAATGTGTTTTAGGTGCACATCTTGTAACTTTTATAATACGCCAAACATTTACTACAACTGTCACTCCCACTTCATTTTTATTGAAGTGAAACTTCTTTAGAATCGTTGTGATTTCAAACTAGATGAAACGAAAAAATAAGTCCACAGAGACAAAAACACATAAATGTATAGGATTCAGCCGGCGAGGGAATGAGATAGAAAACATTACACATTTTGTTTTCCTATTTAAGTTCCCAAGGAAACCGAATTATATCTAGATAAAGAAACAAACACATAAATGTATAAGAGTGAGATAGAAAACATTAGACTTTTTTTACCTATTCTGGTTACCGTGGAAACTAAATAATAAACCTTACATTTATCCTATTAGTTCTGATATTCTATATCCACCTCAATCTCTCGTAGGCTACTTTTCAGAAGTTACACTTCTGCCGTGTGTGCAATTTATGCACAGGATTTTTTAAATTGTGTACAGCAATATATCTATATGTTTTATAAGATGTAAATTTTAGCTTTACCTATTGAATAGATACAAATTTCTGAACATGAGTGCATAGACGAACGAACGGAAAGGCCTGGCTTTGTTTGACCTCAAATAGTTCTTCTCATATGGCTGACACAACAGATAAGTTTCATCATAAATTTCATGATCACAATAACAAAAATTGCACAATAATACAGCCCAACTTCAACTAGAACCAAACCTCAACAAACCGCGCAATACAACCCCCAGCCCCGTCAGCGGGTACCCCGAACAATACACCTGAAACAGGCAATCGCTTGGCATAATGAGAGAGAATATAAGAGAATATTACCCGATAGCCCTCAGGCGTTTTTAATTTTCCGACGAATCACCTCAGAGCAGAGCATTTCTTTTTGGAGTTTTTAATAAGGGGACAGACGGATCGACTGCACATTATTTTCAACTTGCGTTTAACTTGATGGAAAAGTTTTTAATAGTATTCACGATTTGTTTAAGTAATTTTCGCTTTCTTATCGGAAAGGAGAAGAGTACAACGCATTTATTTTATTTTTTACACGACTGTCCAATAAAGGACCTAATATTTTCAGGGTACATGTATGTGTGTAGGTATGTATATTATATTTTAGAACAAATTACCAAATGAAATATTTGAGATGTCTCTAAATAAGTTTAAAGTTTATAAACGTAAGCTTACAGACAAATCCTATTATAATATTAAGGTTTACTTAAACGATATAAAAGCTTGGGTGTGAATTGCTCTAGCTTCATAGCTTAACATAAATTTACTGTGAGATGATGATAACAAAAAAAAACCCGGCTAAGTTTGTTGTGGGCTCTTCTTAGACCAGGGCGCGTTTGGAACCCTCGTAGCTTTAGGTTTAAGTTGGCGATCGAAGTTATCACCATCCCCTTACAATTATGTAAACATATATGTATGAACGCTTCATAAGTGCCTATGATAGGCCTACATGAATAAAGAAATTTTGAATTTGAATTTGAATTTATGTGAGTTTCGTTTTACCATTACTTGTAAATGCCTGGCCGGATTTGGATGTTTTAGACATCGCTAGAATCTTTTTTTATTTTATTAGGGTTTTATTATATTTATAATGGGTAGCTTTATTATGTATGGTACATGTATGTATGTTTACATCTTATATGTATCTATTTATCTTTATCTTATTTAATAACTACCTCACATTTATGGTAACTGGTTGGTTAGGGTTTACGCCATATATACCACTAGGGCCACCAAATTGTACTCTCAATGTTGCTCTACTTTGCTTATATTTCTGTATGAAATTTTTTTTAACAACAAATATAAAAAAAAATAACAAAAAATCATTCTGTACATGGGATTTTTTTTGTTAAATATAATAGCTGTATGGTACCATTTTCATATGTGTAAATTTGCACAGTGATCAGTTAAAAGTACATAGTATTTAAGTACGACTTATAATTTAGTCCGCGCAAGTTTTTTTAATTACTTATCTTTTTTAATCTTATTATTACCAAAATATATTTTATTCATAAGTGAAATAGGTTATGTTTCCTCCTTATGAATAAAATAGCTTTTCAATAGTGAAAATTTTACGAACGAATAATTACAACAAACAAACGAACATGTCTTTCTAAGAGCATCTGGTTTTTATTAAAAAAGAAGAAATAACATACGTTGGAGAATAGCATGACACTTTTTAATCCAATATAAGCTTTCAAAAATCCATTAGATGAAGTGGCTTAAATTAACTTAACCACTAAATTACTGATTGCTACTTCAAATAACTTCCAGATCAAATGCTTCGTGGCAGCAAATAATTTGGAAACAATGTACACGCAACGAATCGATAAATAAATACATCTCGGCAACTTGCGGACGCATTTTCTTTTACGATCGTCCGCAGTTTACGTGTTCTACAAAGATATGGCCGATTGTGCCGATGTGGGAATATATTGATTAGTTCAAAGGATGTGGCATGTAAAGTTGTCTTTCATTTTGTTTCTTCTTCTTTTTTGCTTCTTTCCCTTCTGATTTTGCCAATACATCGTATATATATCAATGAATATACGGCGCTACAGATGTTATATTCATATTCAAATAGTAGGCGTATATAGTCTGTAGTGCCTGAAACAAGAGCTCAATAATATACAAACACATTTTTGCATTATAATCGCCATTATTTACTTATTTACTAAGGAAACATTTGGTACATCTCATAGAAAAGTATGGCAGAACGATAAAATTACATTCCTCAGTTACAGATTTTTTGGCAATTGAAAACTTTTACCGAAGTTATACCTATGTATGTTTTCCAAATAACATTGTAATTTACAATTGAAGAATACCATATCCATTGTTTGCCTTTTAGAAATCAACGTGAAAAGCTAATAGCGATCGCCTAATAGCAGGGGCCAGTTGTTGCCTCATAAAGACATCCCACCGGTATTGAACTGTACCCCGATACTCTGTATCTATTCTATTCACTATTTGCCTGTAGCTCTATAAAAGACAGCTTAACTCGGTGTATCGAAAAAGCCACAGAAAATATAATCTTTTTATTGACAGCTCACCGATGTTGAAACAGCTAGGCTTGTTTATTTCACATACTTTCACAGTATTATGTCCAATGGGATCCTGTTGTGGGGAAAAGATGCAAATATTGAAAGCTACAGTTATTTATACTACAGAAAAGAGCTATACGATCAATATATAAACTTGGATCACATCGCTGCATGAAAATTTAAACTAATAGGTATGAAATCAGTAGCTTCGTTACATATTTAAAATAATATAGTCTGTGAGACAAAATATTACTCCCTAGCAAACAAAAAGAAAAAACTGATATTAACGATCGACTTACCAGAAACGGACATAAATGAGTGATATCTGCATATCGTCTGCGAAAGGTGCAGAACTCCTTTGTGGGGTGTTGATTATACGCTTTTACAACATGATTCCTAAGGTAATTCTGGACTTACCGTTGCATACATTTAAAAAACGTGTAAAAGCATATTCAAAAGCGAGGTTACTATACATTTGATGAATTTTTTAATGACAAGGTAGATTGGAAACATCTAGCTTCGCTCTCATCTCCCGAAAGACAGAAAAATGATTGTAAATATTGATTTTGGAAAAGAGCAACTACTGAGTTCCTTGCCGGCTCTTCTCGGTAGAATCTGCTTTCCGAACCGGTGGTAGAGTCACTACAAACAGACATACTTGACGTTTCAAAAATGCTAATAAAGGAGGCCTTCTTGAAATAGATGAATTTTGAATTTTAGAATTTTATATATATATATTTATTTTTTATTATTCCCTTACAAGTTAGCCTTTAGCTGGAATCTTACCAGTTGGTTAGTGATGATGCAGTCTAAGATTGTAATGGACTTACCTACAAGGGATATGAAAGTTATAATAAATCTATACCCCAATCGTATTCTACGCGACATCGTATCGGACCTTTACGTCACTCAGACTACGAATGAAAATTCTGAAATAATAAATTCTCAAATTTCATCTGCCGGGTATCAAACCCGGGCCTTCCCACTTAAAACCGCAGCTCTCACGCTGCGCCAGTAAGGTAGTCAAAGAATCCTCATAGGAGCATGACTCATTGGCCCTCACCAAGTTATATCACCTGCGCATAAAGATTGCCTCGTAATAATTATTACGTTGTCACCATAAACATGGCTGCGTTATTTTTATAACGTCATCAAAGCTTCCGAACCTACTCCTATTATAGTTTATGATTAAACATCCGATAATATATTTATTAGGGGCACTATACTTGGGCCGGCTTTAAGTTTTTATGATGATGATGGTGATAAAGCATATTCATCATCATCACCATCATATCAACCCATTACGGGCCCACTACAGGGGCCGGATCTCTTCCCATAATTAGGAAGACGTAAGCCGTAGTCCGCCACACTGGCCAGTCTGATCTAGTGCAACTTGGTGGACTTTGCACATCTTTGAGAACGTTATGGAGAACTCTTAGGCATGCCGGTTTCCTCACGGTGTGTTTTCTTCACCTTGAAGCAAGTGATATAGTGATAGTGATATATTTTAATTACTTAAAATGCACATATATTAGAGGTGCGTGCCGGGATTCGGACTCGGCCCCCCGAAAATTAAGCCGAAGTCCTAACCACTGGGCTTTCATCACTTCAATAGTATGGTAATACTATTATCACATAATACTTATAGTATTTCCTTTTATATTAATAGTACATTAAAGTAAAAAGACATAATAATAATAATATATTGAATTTGTAAACGAAACTCTATCTTTTTTTATTATTTATTTTTATTTGCCTTTCCATGACAGTCTTTTTTTTTATATATAGCTGTGACGTTACTTTGAGCTAAGCTGAAGATCATAATCGTAAATTCAACATATTTTTTTAAATAATAAATTAATAAACGAATGAATATTGTTCTTTTATTGTACACCACGCAAAGAATTAGATATACATTACTAGGTATAATGAATAATACAGTATTTTCTGAGTTTGACACTAATAATTCTGAGTGGTGTTGCTAAATGTTTTTATTATAGTATTAGTAATAGTATATATACTATGTGCCACACTAAACAAGAAGAAAAACGTGTGTGTACTTATGTACACGCTTTAGAAGTTATACTTTGGCGTAGCAAATTAAAAACAATAGAAAAAAAGATATTTAATACCTTGAAATTTATAATAAACCATAAATAAAGTTTATTTAAATATCACAAAAAAATATTTTTGCATAATTAAAGAAATGGACATAATAAACAAAATTTAAATTAAATTTGGAACACTAATGGACAACTAAGTTTCACTCAACATTAAAATTTCAGATTTTTGAACAATTTAATCCGCAGACTTTGACAATTCAAAGTGTACACTGTCAAACCTTATAGGTAACTTCAGGGTGTCGGTTTTTTGTGACGGTGTGCGCGCGCATCGTAAAAATTTTCTCTAACGTAAATACGAGTACATTTATTGAAGTTAAAGGTTCATTCTCCCATTAAATTTTTTTGGCTGGCTAACCGTAGCATAAGTGGGACCCAAATAGATAAATAGCAGTCACAGCTTAAAACACCTTTTAGAACAACCTTGGCTTCTTCTGATATAAGTACATCAATGCAATGCAATTTTTTGTGTCTCCTAAGGATTGTATCCTATGAATTATGAATTATGAAGAATTGCAACATTCTTCTCCAAAACCTCAAAGGTTCTTTCTGTATGATGTCAATCAGTTGTGATGAATTAAATGAATGTGTTCAATAATTGTTCATCATTGATCATTGTTCAGAGTTCATTTTGGCGAAAAGAAGGATAACTTAAATGAATGTACTTATTTCCTTACTTTCGATAGTTTCCTACAACCATGTCCAATTTTATCAGCTATATCCCACAAAATCCTATTCGAATCATAATTTAACGGTCCAAGACACACATTAATACGTGTTACGTGCCCACCGCGGCGGGCAAACTATGATAACTCATTAATCTGTTTTATGGTGCATAAAAATAATATTTATCGGTGTATCGTAGCTTATAGGCTGGGGATCTAATGGGAATTCTGGGAACTTAAGGAGATATATTTTTCGTAGTAGATAGCTTTATATTTTGTAAGCGAAAGTAGTTAAAGTTTAGGGGCGTCTATGAAACCGATTAGAGGTATACATTAAATACAATTACCATGTTTTTTATTTTATCAACTAAAAGTTAGCCCTTAACTGCAATCTCACCTGGTATTAAGTGATGATGCAGTCTAAGATGGTACATGCTAACCTGTTAGATTTACTACTAATTCGCTTAGCGAAGTAGTAACTAACCACGGCAAAAGCCTTCCACCAGACCAGACCAGAGAAAATTCAGAAATTTCAGAAAGCGAACCCTTGGACTTACTTAAATTCACAGCGTTCGCCGTTGCGCCAGGGAGGTCGTCATACATACTATATATACTCCTAACAAGGCTAGCCCACTACCACATTAGACTGTATCAAAACTTACCACCAAGTGAGATTCTAGTCAAGTGCTAACTTGTAGTGGATTAAAAAAAAGTAATTAATTTCAGCAAGATGGAGGAGGCCTTTACCCGAAGATGGGTACCCAACTAACTAATGCATGTTTATTACTTAGATTCTCTTTATTTCTTTATTTTTTTGTAATTCGATGTGAATATTGAGCATAGAGAGTCCTTGGTGGAGCGTATTAACTTGACTCTAAAAGAGGTGTCTGATTGGGGTGACGCCAATTTGGTTAAGTTCAATGCTGCCAAGACGCAGTCGTGTTTATTTTTCGCAAAAAAGAGCCCTTTCACCTTGGCTCCCACTTTCCGGGGTGTATCCGTACCAATTAGCGACCATATTGAGCTCTTGGGTGTCAACATCTCATCCAATCTCAATTTTGGCAAATGCATCGAGTCCAAAGCCAAAGTGGCAGCTAAAAAACTTGGTATCCTCAATAAGGTTAGGCGGTACTTCACGCCAGGTCAACGCCTCGCACTGTACCAGGCTCAAGTGCGAACCTGCATGGAGTACTGTAGTCACCTGTGGGGTGGCTCTGCCAAGTACCAACTTGAAGCTTTGGATTCGGTGGATCGTCGCGCCAGGAGAATTATAGGCGACAATTCGTTAACGCTGGCGAAACTACATAGTCTCCAGCACCGACGCAATGTTGCCTGTTTATCGGTTTTTTACCGGATATACTTCGGTGAGTGTGCTCAGGAACTTCACAATCTTGTTCCCCCTTCCCCGTTTTACCACAGAACAGCGAGACACCGAGAGCGGTGGCATCCTTATGTGGTTGATATCCCATCAACACGCACGAAACGTTTTTTATCCACGTTTCTGATACGTGCCGCTAAGATGTGGAACGCCCTCCCGGTAACTGTGTTTCCTGCCACGTATAATTTAGGTACCTTCAAGGCTAGAGTGAATAGGCTTTTTCTAGGCAAGCGTGCTCCAACCTAGACCTCATCATTGCTTTCTAACGGGCATGATTGTCGTCAAACGCTGGCCTATCGTTAATAAAAAAAAATGTTACTTGAATATGTTACTTGGGATTAAATGGCTTATTTATTTAATTTATTTATTTAATTAATTGTATGTAGACTTAAACCTATTTGAGTCTTATTTTCAGCATTTGCATAATTCCTTTTCACAGTTATTTAAATTGCTCAAAACGCACATAACTCTGGAAAGTCAGAGGTGGGTGCCGGGAATCGAACTTTGTCCCCCAAAAGCGACGCGAAGCTTAAACCACTAGGCTTTTATCGCGTTTCGCTGGGGCCAAAATCGTAGCGAGTGGAAATCTCGAGAAAAGACCATATGTCCAGCAGAGGAAGTCCAGTGCTTGAGATGGTGATGACGATGACCTGATGGCGCAGTGGTGGGCGCTGTGGTCTTATAAATTGGAGGTCCCGAGTTCGGTCCCGGTAGGAGGGAGACTTGGGCCGTGGCTAGTTACTACTCTACCAACAAAGACGTGCCACCAAGTGATTCAACTGCTGCTTCGTAGAAACCGATTAGAGGTATCTGTCATACCCATTAAAGTTAACTACGTTACTACATATTATGTCTGCATTATAACTAACTACTAGGTAAGATTGCAGTCAAGGGCTAACTCGTAGTGGGATAAAAAAGTAATAGTATAAAAATGAAAACCTATTAAATTAATTACTTTACAGAATCGTATCTTAATTGGAGAAAGCGCTCAGGCCGCGATTGCCAGAGAGTGGCAGGTTCAAATCCTGTCGGTTCCGATTTTTTTTTATAGGCATTTTAAATTTAAAAAAATTGATAATTCCTCCAAGTGTAGGTAAAAACACTAATAAACATTATAAAAATTACTTTACAGATTACTTTAACCTAATCATACTATTTGCATATTTCGCCAATGTAATATGACGTATTAAAAGCAATAAAACTCAAAGGCCATGAGACATTAGCAAACATCAAGTGCTTGGGTCGTGGCTCGAATATTTTTACACGCTGTCCCAACAATCCGTCCGCTGATAAGCAAAGTTGCTGTTGCGGAGCGCTAAAATGACGCTTGATCGAAGGCTAGGCACTATAGCCTTTTTTTGGAGTAGGGCTCTCCATCTTCTGAGACAAAAAATAATGGGCTGATATCTTAGGGCAGAGATCAGGACTTTTGTAATACTCGTCGTATCAATTAATCGACGTCCATTTTCTAAAAGCCCAGTTACTTACTTTTTAAAAAGTGTGTTACCAAAAATTGGTTTTTGATAATGGATTTAGAATTATTAGTTTTGGAGACTAAAAATACCCTTTAAAGTAAATAATTAATTCAAACTTATAAGTTTGAATTAATTATTTACTTTAAATAAAAAATGTGTATTATTTATATTTTATGTGAGTTATATATAAAGCAGTGAGTTATATATAACTCACATAAAAGTTATGTGAGTTATATATAACTCACGTAACTTTTATTATTTTTTCAAACTCTTCTTTGGAATTTAGTCTGATTAGCATAATATGCATTAATATCTTTTGTTGTATAAAATCCAATTAACGATATGAATCAGTATTGCATAGTTATCATAATCGAGTTCTTTGCGCTCTTGAAGCAATGCATCTGTCCTTACCAGTGCTGTTTTCTTACCCTTGTTTCACTTTACCTAATTTTTCTGAATCATATTATATATAAATTTAGGATATAGTCAACGTTATGTATGATTGACTAACACACATAAACATATATTTACATATCACATATATAATAGTATAAAGAGTTATTAGCATTTTAGCGGCCTCATTGGATGCAACACGACCCTTTGACATCGACTAACGTATTTAAATTCATAGTCTTATGAAGTTAGCCGGCAAGGGGGCGTAGGGGGGTGGTTCGAAGCGTGACTGTACACTTTTTGGCTTCAGTTAAGCCGGATCGCCAGTGACCTGAAATAAAAGGAGATAAGTCAAAAAAAAAATTTATTTATATTCGGTGATTTACATTGAAATGTAAGAGGCGTAATGGTTCAACCTTACTTACCAAGATCCATTCCCGTTTCGTGGTTTTGTGTTTTTTCAAGCAGTTGAATAATACTTTTTTAAATAGTAAAGGAAATCTTAGTGAAGCTGAACAGAGTTCCGTTCCCATACTTGGCCAGCGTAGTGGAATAGGGCCTAAAATTTATTTAAAATGAAGACCCGTGCTTGCAGTAGGCCGGTTATAAGTTGATATAAATGATAACGATGATTTAAATATCCCAGACTTTATAATTGATTTATTGAATTAACTTAGGTATGGAGTTTAGAAATAAATATTATTACGTATGTTTGTTTCACCTTAAAAACAAAATGTGTTATTATATTGGGTATATATATATATTATATATTGTGTATGGGATATACACAATATAAATATATTCAAAAAAGTAAAAGTATACTTTTGAGAACTTTTCGGCATCTTTTTTAACCTCACTATAGGAGCGAACTATGAAATATTAAATTGTTTGATCAATTGATTCTGATTTTTTTATGTACATAAAGATAAAATAATGACTTACCGCCAGTTCTAATCTTGCAGTTTCCTCAGAAGGAGTTAAAATGCCATAGTTCGTGCCACAGCATAAATTAGTAGTAACTCGCGAAGAAACCGGCGCGCATATTATCGCAATTTTGTTTGAGATTAACGAAACACTCACACAATTAATATTCATGCCGACCGCAAAAATTTACAGTCATTTCGATTAGCTTTAAGACCGAGTTAAGTTAAGGAATTAATGAATAATTTATTTTACTGTAGTCCATACATAAAGTCCACGTGACCGAAAGACAATTAATCGTAAATTTTATATAGCGTATCTGTTACTTTTTCAGAGCGGTTCTGAATGTGACCTTGATTGGATATATTGTATTTGCATTTTTTATAATTTTTTCCTGAACCAATAATTGCAATCACTATATGTTTTTTTTTGTATTAATTCAGGGGCTATTTTAAACTAGGGCCTTTTAAACAAACATGGAAACGGCGGAATAGTTATGAAGTGTTTTATCACTGTTCAACTGACAGCATCTTTCAAATTTCAAAGGATGATCCAAAACGTTACTCCAACGTTAAGCCACATTAATTTATAAGGGGCTGAGTAATAATCGTTATAAGTGATTGCATTTTAGATGGTACAAAGTTCACTGCGTTATTCAGTGTATTCTAAAAAAAATATATTTGGAATTTATGCAGTCCAAGATGGTATCGTGCAAACTTGCTTGCGCTGACCCCTACACAGGGTACGCATGAAGAAGGAAGATGCCATAAAATGGAAAAATCCTTCGCATTTATGAGTTACTCCATAATTTTAGGGTAGGCAGAGCTTTTGTGCATGTATGAAGTGCACGCCACTGGACCACACTTACCACTTCGCCAGGAAGATCGACAAAATTATATTGGTAGATAATAAACATTTATTACGTATTTATGGTTTTCTCTTACCTAGTAAATTGTCCGTGTGAACAAACCGACAGACAGCGTAAGACATCACCGGCAGACCGCCAATAACCGTAAAGGGCACTGCCACTGTATTGGTTATACCACTTCGACTTGGAAGTTCTGCTCTATGGGAAATTCTCAGGAACATGTCTATATAAAATGTTTCATACCTGCCAGTGACAGTTAATCTGTGTAAAGAAAAAAATGTTCTTTATAGAAAAAAAAACAGTGTGTGTACTAATGTACACGCGTTAGAACTTATACTTCTTTGGCGTAACAAATGTAAAAAAATTGTAGAAAAAACACTCCTAACAATCGGTGCTAAATAGAAAAAAAGGTATTTAATAAATTGAAAGTTTTATTGTAACGCATTATCTAGTTATATAAAGTTTATTTAAATATCACAAAGAAGTATAACTTCAAGAAAATTACAAGAGACGGCATAAGCCAAGTCTACGTAGGAAATGTACGAAATCGAAATAATGTGAAAAGATCAATCGAATTTAGCAAAGATTACGCCAGCAACTACGCCCAGACCGGAACAAAGTATTGCTGCTTAGCGGCACAATATAAGTATGGTATCTGTACTTCCCCGGACGAACTCTGTCTAAAAAACCTCTACTACTACAGAATGCTCCTAAGTAAGGTGTATACCTTACTTAATTTTTTTTTGCCAATCGTTTTTTGCATGAAGCATGGTAATTTAAATCCCTTTTTTATCCAAAATAATATATACTTTTTTTTTTTATGTACAAGTGAGCCCTTGACTGCAATATCACCTGGTGGTAAGTGACGATGCAGTCTAAGATGGTAGCGGGCTAACCTGTTAGGGTTATCGTTGTCATACGCGACATTGCACGCGACACGCTCGGTTTCTACGCGACATTGCACCGGAACACTAAATCGCTTAGCGGCACGTCTTTGTCGGTGGGGTAGTAACTAGCCACAGACAAAGCCTCCCACCAGACCAGACCAGAGAAAATTACTTGTCGTAGTCTTGTATTTTTGTACCAAAAATAATTATACAGGGGAGAGCACTGATATCTATAGTACAAGTTTTTACCCAGTTTAGTTATCAGAAATTCAACCAAACGTAGTATTAAGGTATGATATCTTATTTTATAATCGTGTTAATAAATGTTTTTTATCATTATTATTATATAATTTTTTTACCAATAAATACTAGCCTGTTGTACGACGAAAAAAAAGTCACTGTGTATAAGCTAGGTAGAAATGAATCAAGTCTCGAGTAGCTACATGCATCTCCAAGTGATTTACATTCGTTCGATTCCCGATCAAAGATTGAGACAAAAGAATGAACGAGCCGAACGAAATCATTCGTTATCTCAGAAGTTACCACTTTAAGCAGTGGTATCAACAAACGTTTCCACCGATCTTTCCTCTGGCTATTAACGAAAAAGGCTCCACAGTTCCGGTCGGATATATTTTCCGCCTGGTTAGCCAATTTTACGGGCAATTGATTTTAAGGCCTCTCAAATGCCGGAGTCGAACTCGCGACCGGACAATGGCTCGATAGTTTATCGGACGCCATTTGGAAAGAGCGATTTGATAATGTTAACAGCTTAGTGGAGTTGATATTATACAGAATGTTTATTTTACTTACTAAAATTGTATGTGCTGTTTTTATTATCTCCACTTAATAATGTTTTTAATGATTGATATACTGAATCAAAATATGACAATTTTTTTTAACTACAAGTTCACCCTTGACTGCAATCTCACCTGGTGACAAGGGATGAAAATTACTTATCAAAATTAAGCTTAATTTGCTATACTCCGCGAAAAGCAGGAGAATCTGTTGTGGTTAAGAAATAATTAGTATTAACAATTATTCATCCTATCCTAAGTCCTATCTACAAAGGTTGCCTGTAAGAGATTGCTTGCAGCAATAAGGCCGCCTTTGCATGTCTACATTGTGTACTGTATACTCCTTACTGTTTCTTTTCCTGTATGTTATACGTGCAATAAAGTGTTTCTTCTTCTTCTTCTTCTTCTTATTCATTGTAAAGTCAACATCTCCTGATGATGCGAAACGTGCGTAGAGGGTATATTGCCGAAGATCTGTTTGGTGTGGGGTATAAGGATTGAAGAAATTATAAATTACACCACACAGATTCTCCTGCTTTTCGCGGAGTATAGCAAATTAAGCTTAATTTTGATAATATATCATGGATTTCCGCAAAGTAACGCCTGCTTCTATCCAATGTTTGAAAATTACTTGTTTACCTCTTAGATGTATGGCAGTTATTTTATATAACCCCAAGTCGATTGGGTTTAAACCTTTATACTCCTAATCAATTTCTACGCATTAAATACGCCGGTAGGATGGAAATTAGTCACGGCAGTAGGCCACCAATAGAGCTGACCAGACCAAGTTTAGAAATTATAATTTCTAATATTACTCAGCTAGAGATTATACCCCGAACCTCCCATTTATAAAGCTCTCAATTTTTGTCTAAATCACTCCTCACTGCGCCAGACAGGTCGTCAAATCTTTAAGTCAGTGAGACCTTAATCCGAAGCACCCTGTATCACAGAGACGAAACTATCGAAGGGGTGAGTCGTGTTTACATTGGGGGCATTTTACGAGCACTCTGTAATTGGCTCCCACCTTGTTTATGGACAGTTCTAAATCGACAGGACCTGTAATTATACACTTGTAGTATAAGTAAAGTAAATAGTTTGCAAGTGGATTAACCAAATGTGAATAAAATACTTCTAATAAAAATTATAAAATATAAAAAAGCAATGTGTTATCTCTTGTTGCAAACGTGTCTCATGGTAATACCTTTGAAAAAGTAGATTGAAACTGCAACGTTTCCTACTAGATGACGCTACAGTCGCTATAAGACTGATGTGAAAGGCATATACTAATTTCGGCATCGACGGTAGGAGAGCCGTAGCTTAATTGGTGAAAGCGCGATTGCCCGAGAGTCGCAGGTTCAAATCCTGTCGGTTCCGAGATTTTTTATATGCATGTTAAATTTATAAAAATTGATAATTCCTCCAAGTGTAGGTAAAAACACTAATAAAAATTATAAAAAATACTTCCCATTAGAGAACTCACCAAGCAACACCCCAGGTCAGTGGCGTGCACAAGGTTTTTGACCACGGTATGCGTAAAGAAGGAAGATGCCATAAAAAATGAAAAAATGGGAAAATCCTTCGCATTTACGAGTTATAAAAATATTTTAGGGTAGGCAGTGCTTTTGTATTAGGTGCACGCCACTGCCCTTAGCCTATCAACATCCCGCTGCTGGGCACAGGTCTCCACTATCATGGAAAAGCTGGTTTTAGAGAACAGACCCACCACGCTGCTCCAATGCTGGTTGGTGGTCTTTTCCGACAATTATCACAAGCTAGTGATTAAAACGAGGTTTAAAACGGTCATTAACTCCGGGCTGGTACTGGGAATTATTTGAAAGCAAAATCCAATTGGAGACTTGTTTTGGCCTGGCCCGGGATTCGAACCCAGGACCACGTGTTCCGTAGTTAACCATGCTAACAACTAGGATGTAGTTAGGTATATAGATTCAATATATAAAATCATAATTAAAACTGCTAAACTGTTAGGGATATGGCAGTTATATTAAACCCTAATCAGTTTCTACGCTGTATGTACCGGAACTCTTAATCAGATTGTGTATTAACCAGTTACGACTGAAGCGTTCCAACAGACCAGACCAAATTCCAAAAATTATAAAATTCAAAATTGCTGCCGAAAAATCGAACGCGGGGTCTCCCACTTATAAGATCATTTTGCAAAGATCTTTGCCAGAGAGATTCTTGCTTTGTACCACTTTGTTATATTTAATTCGTTTATTTTCTATTTATTATTATAATTCATGTATACTAAAATATAATACACGTCATCGTTTGTATATATATTATGTATTAATAGATATTGGTCAAATTCTGGATGTTTATCTATATATTATAAGTGTTTACGTCTATTCATCAGTTATCTTAGTACCCATAACACAAGATACGCTTACTTTGGGGCGACATGGCGATGTGTGTATTGTCGTAGTAAGGTATTATTATTTTATTTGTTTATTTAAATTAGCCAAAATTGGGATTATTTATTGGTACCATTAATGTTGTTTTGTTAATGTTATGATACCTGTCAAGTGTACTTTATAATATTTTAATTTAAGCAAATGTATATCACTTGTTTAAGCGGTGAAGAAGAACATCGCGACGAAACCTACATGTTCGCAAGGGTGTGTGAAATGTACCAATCCGACTTTGGACAGCGCAGTGGACCACGGCCTAACCCGTTCTCAAGAAAACCCATACCCTACAGTAGGTCAGTAAAATGGGTTGATTTTGATGCAATGAAAATACTGTATAATATAAGCTAATTACGTATAAAAAAGCTCTTTATAAACTTGTGTTGTAATATCTAAATTGCAACACCTGTTACAGTAATTATGATTTAAAAATCTCTAGAACGTTACCTTACGTTAACGTACAGAGCCGCACTCACTCGAAAATTTGTAATGGAATCAAAAATTAATTAGCATTCTTTATGAATTCTTAAAAAGCCTTAATTCATAACCGATTCACGCCTACTGCTGGATCCAAGTCATTTGTAGAGAGATAATCCACTTAATCCACGGTCTTGGACCGCTAGTTTCGAGCAGCTCCCAGCGACTCATCCGTCCACCTAGCAGTGGCGTGCATAGAGGGTATGCACAAGGTATGCAGATGATACAAAAAGTAGAAAAGGTCCAGTAAGAGTTATAAAAAACTTAAGGATTAGCATTGTAACAGTTATAAAAAGCGTACCCTAAGTATTTATAGCTTGTACTGGAGATTTTCTTCATGTTATATCATCTGCATACCCTGTGCATACCCTCTATGCACGCCACTGCAACCTAGTCGGGGGTTTATCAATGCTGAGCTATTGCGGGCCTCTATTCCAGAACCTTGGGCCCTTAACGTTGATCAGTTCTCCTTCCACCCATTCAGCTTCGTGACTCTTCGAGCTTTGTTGTTTATTGTTTTTTTAGTCTTATTGCCTGCCTGTTAACCCTATTTGGGAAGTTCTACAAGACCAAAAGCATAGCCACCAACTTACAAAGTGTCGCAGAATCTCAAGAGCCACACACAACATTATTAATTATAAACACCGTAGTATTCTTCGAACATCTAATAGCCATTTAATTTATCCCATCTAAAGTTGGTAAGAAGCTGTGATAGCGCAGTGGGTAGGAGCTCAGGAGCTCGTCTTCACTTTCGGGGGGCTGAGTTCGAATCCCAACGCGCACCTCTAACTTTTTTAAGTTATGTGTGATATAAGTAATAAAAAAACGTGTGAGCCGTCACGGGACGCCTGGCAGATGTGAAACATTAAAATTGTTTTCTGTGGGTTATTGCAGATATTGCATAATGCAAAGATAAAGCATTACAAATTTGTTCCACAAATAAAAATAAAAATACAACCAAATGGATAACCACTCCTTTTTGTAAGTCGGTTAATATGATGCTTCATATACACCAAACTATTAATTTATGTTACATTTTGTATCTTTATACTAATGAATAGTAAACATTGCACATATAAACTGTTTGTAAATAAATAACCGTGTTTATACATAAAGATAATAATCTAAATCATAATTCAGGTAAAATAACATAAAAAATAGAATTTAGCAGCGAAAATCTCACAACGAAGCACGTTATAAAACTCTCATCAAAAGTTAAAACAATATGCGTAGTAGCACTATGAGAAACTCGCAAAAATAATTATCACATAAAGCCACGTTTGAAAAAAAAGTAGAACGAATTTTAAAAATAAATATAAAATTTAAAATGGCGGCACACTATTCCTCACGCGCCATCGCTATCGGTATCGCGTCCTGGAGTAAAAAAAAATACGCCGAGGACAAGTTCCTGACTATAAATTCATTAGACAGCGCCCGAGAATTTTTTTAAACTCACGTCCGAATAGACCTACGAATTTCTAGAAGTGGCTTGATGCCTTCTCTTTTGCATGCTGTTAAGATGAATGACCCTTCTTATTATGAGACTTGCCATAAAACATGTTTGAGGTACGCACGTTTGTTATATCACTTTGAGATCCCATGCATCTTATATCACCATGAGGTATTATAGTGATATAAGAATATCAAATCAGATGAAGATCGGTTAGATGCCACGAACAAACCTTTGGCCTCATTAAAACTGCTGAAACCATTTGTTGTAATTATTTAGCTATGATATCACTAGAGCGCTTCAGTCTCAGAACGTATCAAAACTATGACGATAATCAATGAATCGAATTTTTAATATATTGAAAAGTAAAAATCTTTGATGTGTAACTCATTTCATGTAACTTTTAAGTCAAAATATGTAGAAAAAAATGATTCTGTTGGTTGTATTTTGAGGGTGAGTTAGTTACAAATACTGCCTAATAATCGATTATAGATTGGCATAGTTTTTCCATCATATTTTTTGATTTTTTACCAATCAGAAAGAAATAATTTTGTAGTTTTATTGCTTGCCCAATCTAAACGTAACCAACTCTGCGTTGCATCCTAGGGAAATGAGAGCGGCTAAAAACTCAACACTATATCATAATTTATTTGTTCAGATGACCTTCCTACTCCGGCCCTGTTCTGCTAATATATTGTTTTACACATTTAAAAAAAACAACGGCGTCCCCTTACGTATTGTATTTAATTCTCATTTACAATATGGCTCCTTGTTAAGGTTCCGCTGTCGAACGAAGAACCCCTATAGATTTATACCCCTATAACGATTTGTCATTATTTTGGGATTCTAACTGTGCCTGATTGTCACTGGTAGAATCTCTCATCGAATTTTTATTTGTGTCTGAAAACAATTATAGTCTATTAACTTAATTGAATAATTTATTTAATTAATTATAATACTGTCAAAATAATCACGTATTCAAAATTTTAATACCATAGCGTGAATGTGTGCAGCTAGTAGGTACTATATATATATTATATCTATATATATATATATATATATATATATATATTTCTTGTGTGCGTGTGTATGTCACTGAACTCCTCCTAAACGGCTGGACCGATTTGAATGATTGATTCACAAATCAGCCCGACAGATGGCGTTGGGGTCCGCTAGTATAAATATATAAAAGAGAATGTGTGTGTATGTTCCGTATAGGCTCCGAAACGGCTGGACCGATTTTAATGAAACTTTCAGGGAATCTCCGAATTGATCTGGCGAGTAATCCTGTAAAGTTTGGTGACGATCGGAGCACTCCTATTTTTGTCAAATACAGCTTTTATTTACTACGATGATATTCTATTGTTGGGTGTACATGGGTGTAGATAATGAGCTTCACCCGCTCGAAAAGAGAATAGAAGAGAATGAATACAGAGAGAAATAAATGATTTAATATATTATGAGACTTAAATTAAAAATTTAATGATGTAAGTTTATTGTTTAAATAAAATAAAGCAAAATCTAGCCCGGCGAAGCGGGCTGGGTACGCTAGTATCGATATAAAAATCGTTAGTATCAATATGTATTAGAAATCAAAATCGTTTGGATGATAACGGTAATTTGTTTTTATTATAAGAATAAGGGCCATGAAGTCCGACTACGGAACCTTGCCTCATGCATGACCCAGCACAGGCTTGGCCGGTTTTTATCTTTCTGTTTTATGTCTTTTTTTGCTTGTAATTAAAAATATTATAGGTATTTATTACCGCGGAACGCCATTTGGTATGTTTATTTGTACTCCTAATCGTTCTCTGTTTACATTAATTAGCAATATTTTAGGAGTGTTTCGGTACTTAATGGCCGAAATAAATTTCGTTGGTTTTGAACGACGTGGCCGGCAATATTTGGGAGTTTTTTTTTTCAGTAAGATTTCGTGCCTGTTTTTTTATGGTTGCACATTAAGTTATTAAATTACGTAAATTATAGTAGCAACGAATTTGGTCCTATGAAAATAAATTTAAAACGGTTTAAAATTTTAACGACATCACAATAACATTATTAAAGGTACCTTCTAATTAAAAGTTGATTAATAATCATTAATAAATTTGTTTTCGCACCTCTACGAAATGTCTACGACATGCTACGATAAACGAACACTGAAATCGACTGTTTTTCCTTTATTGGGTATAGCCTTCTGATTTCAAAATGAATGTGCATTAAAAAATTTATAAAATCAACATTAATCACTACAAAATTTTAATAAATAATTTGAAGACATTTTATTTTATAAACAAAACAATACAGCTACAACAAATTAAAAAATATAAACTGCATTCTGCAATTTGATAAAAAACACCTTAATAATAAATGTGTGTCTGTTTATATCTTGACGTTTCATATGTGCTTATTAGTTAGGCCTATTTGAAATAAATGAATTTTGAATTTGAATTTGAATTTATTTATTCATTTGTTACCTATATTCAGATCAATCACATACTGCACCAATCTCGATGAAATTTGGCATAGATATAGTTGGCGATCACAGGATTTTTTCAACACAACGTGAACAAAGTAGCATAATATATGCATTCATCCTTTAGTTGCCTCGTAAGACACCCGCGGGAAGAGAATGAGCGGCCAAAACTGCAATGTTCCCACGGCTCACTTTATATTAAAAAAAATCAAAATTCGTTTACTTCATGTACTTTTGCAACGCAAGTCTTCGTATTTGTTGTGACTCTAAAACCGATATACGACAAGTATAAAAAAAATAAAGAAGTAAATGACTGACCTCCTTGAAACTTTAATAGTATTCAATATATTGGGTAAATAGGGCATGTAGA